>NC_139236.1:51694709-52923505 GCF_977018435.1 Lepisma saccharinum
TCCGTGGATTTTCGGTTCTTCTGCTTTTCTTTTCCTCTCCTCTATTGGTACTTTCGATACATATTTGAGACACTAAGCCACATCTGGTTAATGTCTCATGGATATAGTGCATCAAGATTGTTACGGCGTTCCAGAAACAACATGATTTACAATTAAGGTTTATGTGCTAGTAGTGCAATAAAGTAAAATACATATATATTTAACAGTATATTAGAACAGTGAAATCTCAGTTATACGTTTTATGGGGGACAGAAGGAAAAGAACATATTATTGAAAGATAATTAAAATGGTAAAATTAAGTGCACAAAGAAAGAATAGGAGTACTACTACATATACACCAAAGTTTGCTGTATTGCACTGATCTGTTCTAAATTGTTATTGTAAATTCACGAAATCACGAGAAATAGACAGTGAAGGCACCGATAGGGTGGAAGGGGTGCAAGCAAGGTTTACCCTCTTCCTTGCTTTTGCAGCAGTCTCATTCATTCACCATGGGACCTAGAGCTCATGCCTTATGATCGGGGAACAAACACACTATTGTTAAAACTATACTCACTAAATGCTGCTTTCTTTAGGGTTCTAAAAGTGTGGCTCAGGTGTCTTTGTTCTCCCTCCCTCCACAAAAACGTATGTGGACAATTGAGAATATGGCTCAATCACCATTCACACTTTTTTACAGACGCTTTTACGTAATCCTTCCTAGTATACGGGTGAGGAAGGGGGGAGGACTTGCTTGGCAAACTTTCCTTTCTTCTTGTTTGCCCGGAAAGAAGTAAGAAGAACTTGCCAACACCAGTTATCCGATATTGGTTTAACATCGAGTAAAAAGAAGTCAATAATCTCTCATAGAGATTATTAACAAGTGCTTTATCCTTTTTTTTTTTTTTTTTTTTTTTCGCTTCTAGCGCTGGCCCTATGGACGCTGCATGACAAAGACTCTATGAGGATATGTAATGCTTGTGCTGCAATTTTGGAAAAATCATAAGGAATTTTATTCTAGCGTTGGCCTTATTGACGCTGGATTGACCAAATTTTGAGAGAACCACAACAAAAAACCACTCTATGAGGATATATAATGCTCGTGCCATAACTTTGAAAAGAAAGGAAAAAAACAACTGAAATTATGGCGTTCGGCAATTTGCGTAATTTTAGAATTCCGCTTCTAGCGTTGGCCCTATGGCCTCTGGATGGACCAGATTTTGAGAGAAGCATGACAAAATACTGCTCTATGAGGACATGTAATGCTCCTGCTACAACTTTGAAAAGAAATAAGAAAAATAAAACTGGAAATTTTGCGTAATTAAGGAATTTCGTTTCCAGCGTCGGTTCTGTGGATGCTAGATGGACCAAATTTTGATGGGAGCAGGACAAAGACCACTCTTAAGAGGATATTTAATGCTTGTGCTGCAAATTTGAAAAAACCCCGATGAAATTACAGCATTCGGAAACTTTGCTTCTAGCATCAGCTCTATGGTCGCTCGATGGACCAAATTTTGAGGGAAGCATGACAAAATACTGCTCTATGAGGATATGTAATGCCCCTGCTGCAACTTTGGAAAAATAATGGAAATTACGTCATTCAGAAATTTTGTGTAATAATGGAAAAAAAAATCAAACTTCGGGCTTTTGCCCCTGCTTTTCCCCCCTGGACCCTTGATTGTCTGATGTTTCTTAAAATGTAGCAGTTATAGCATTTTACCTTCAATTTATCCCATGGCAATAAAAGGGAAACAAAGTGCTTCTTTCAAATGGCACTTGCAGAAAGAAAATGCACCTTTCTTCAGAACCATTCACACGGTAAAACTAAGTCACAGTGTTCAATAATTTGTTTATCTGCGATTTCGTTTTGCATAAAAAACAAGGTTCTGCAACTTCTTTGTCTTCAACAACCATATTGTCTTTAAATATGACAGTAATAAGACACAGCAAACCCCCCCTCCCCCCCTTGCAGGCAGCTGTTGACCTACTCTCCCATTCTTTAGTTTGCTTGTAATGTTTATGACAGGCTGGGTAGTGTGGTGCCAGTGATTTGTCTGAAGCTTGAAAGATATCACTGACTTGCCCAAGGCAATGCAAAGAACAAAAGCAGGATACTTTAGCACAGATAATCTGGTTCAAGGGAGTATTGCCCATTCCATGCCCTCCAATGCAAGCGACAAAAATAGAATTCCTAGTCAAGAGCCTGGTTCTGTGGTTGCAGCTAATAAGAATACCTGTATGGGAAGGGGTGGCAGATGTTATTATCACAGGAAATCTTGAACTATAAGAGCATCATTCATTCCAGCAAGCACAAGTAAAGACGTATAACAAGTATTTTTCTTGTTGGGACCAAACTCCTTGAACATAACTGTAAAAATCGTATAACTGAAATATAATAGTAATTGGCAGGGTATGCCAGAAAAAAAAGTACTATCACGAAAAGTATAATTGCGACTTCGCTGTAATAGAACAATATTGTAATTAGTACAGTCAAATTAGGCATTTTTGGAGGCAAACCTGGACATACAAAAAATGAAACTAAACGTGTTGGAGCATGTAGTACTACTTGAGGTGTATTTCTCACAAGATGTCCCAAGGAATTCCGTTGCGGGTTTCGGAGATATGACATCATCAATATGGCCACCGTCAGAATTTGTATTGCAATACTTTTTAATGCATATAAAACTTCTCACAGGATAGAGATAAAACCTTCGTTTCAGCACCAAATGAAAGAAAATCGATTGGGCAATTTATCGAACAAAGTATATTATACATACTGGACACATGTCTGAAATATATTAACAAAAATTGAAAAAATTAGATTTTTCATTACCTGTTTTAACATTTTCTTCGTAAATTACTTAATAATTATAAAGTACTATTGAACAATTTGACATTATAAGTGTAGAGCGTTTTAAGTACTTTACAACAGTACCTGGCTCTTTTCTCTACCATTAACTATAAGGGAGTTATTGGAATTAATGTAGTGGATCTTTGTTAGCTGATATACAGCCCTACTAGTGCGGTTGAAATGTATGGAAACGTGTTAGATTATTTCACTTCTGGCAGAGAACATGCCCTTTGGGGAGGGCATAGTACGTTCATTCCTGAATGTAAAATTCTCAAGCCCACAAGATAATGACATCATCAAAATGGCAGCCATGATGAATATTTCCATTTCTGAACCCTGTTACTTCGTTACAGTTATTTATCATTCATGGTATCTTATTTTCATGCAAGTTGCAGTTTAAAACTCTATTATGAAACTAAGAAATTTCAAAGTGACTTTCACCCATCCATCCAAAGAACTCCTCAATCATCTGACCCGGAAACAGCCCAACCTGATGATAATGCTAGTTTTAAAAATGTCCATCTTTCTTACCCCACGAGTTTGGAAATGAATGATTTCTTATATTTTCGCCCAGCCTTTGCACGGTACTTACACGTCTTCAAGAAGTTTCGTTCCAGCTTTCATTAGCCCTTGCCTTTGATCTTGTCAATCATCTGCTTCCCCATAGGGTGTGGTTTTTCAAGCATTTCTCGGAAAAACTCCATGCAGAACCACTTCTGCTGGCCTACAACATTTCACAAGGAAGAGTGGACGAACTATTAAAAGGACAAATGTTGCTTTTAGCCGCGGGTTTAGCGACTCAAAAACAATGGTATTGGAGGGTATCGGTGGATAAATTATAATTGATACTTACCGATACTGATACCACTGGTATCGGCTATCGGTATCAGCTCAGCCCTAGTTTTATGGTTAGTGGTTAATTCCTGAGTTGAGTCCGTTCTAGAGAGTCTCTTGGAGATTTTTGGTTAAGTGGGTGGTCTCATCCTCTGTCCTTCATCTGAAGCCTGCATTTAAGTCAACACAAGTTACCTATTCTTGTAGTGGACCCTTCCATGGTTCCTAGTCTTAGCTTTGGTGTCCATCCAATGGGTTGGGTTGTTGATGTCGTTGATTCAGTATCCTTCATGATCATCTGGGAAGTTCTTGGTTGATAGGGGTTTGAATAGATGATTGCGGGTGTTTCTGGTTTAGAATTTGCAGTATTCCTCGTTAGATACGAGGTCTGCCAGGGAATTTAGGATTTGAAAGTCCTTTTTTCGAACGGATAAGTATCAAAGTTTGGGAGAATTCGGGAATTGGTTGAGGGACAGTGGAATACTTTGTGCTCAGGTGTGTCCTCGATATTATCACAGGATTTGCATAATTCGTTCTACCTTTGATTAAACTGACACAGACGTTGCTCATGAAGGCCATGTCCAGTTAAGAAGTGGATTAATCATCTTGACGGTAGGAAACGACTCATTTTGAGTCGTTCTAAAATGTTTGGAATGAAGGACCATTCTTCTTGCCATTCTTGTACGATCATTCTGTTGATTTCTGCCACAGTGAGCATAATCTCCTAGTAATTCGCGAATTTTGTCTTCTTTGCCCTTACAAGGCTAATTCAATATATAACAGGAAATATGTGTAACAAATATTTATTACTAGCACCAAAAGAACTACAGTAGTATGTTTCAACATAGTCCCCTCCTACTTCAATGAACCTACGCCAGCGGTTCATGAGGGCACTGATTCCACAGGAAAAGAAAAAAAATTGGACGTGTGTGTAACCACGCATGCACCGCTGACTGGACATCGTCGTCATTCTGGAACCTCGATCCACTTAGTGCATCTTTCAGTGGGCCAAAGGTGTGGAAATTGGAAGGTGCGAGATTGGGCAAATATGTAGGGTGGGGTAAGCACTCAGGTCCTCGATGGTAGACAATGTGACATTGGCAGTGTTTGGTCTCGCATTGTCATGGATCAAAAGCACACCAGTGGACACCAGATGCCATCGTTTCTGCAGAATGGCTGTTTCAGTTTTTCACGGAAAAGGTTGGAGTAGGCGGTACTGTTTACATTATGGCCTCTGGGCATGTAATGTTCAAGAATTGCCCTCCCTCGTGTTCCCAAAACAAAGTTCAAAACAAACGCTGGTTCTCCCGTATCAGGTCCTTCACTTGAGCAATGTTGATTTCCGTGACTGCAGTGACAGAGTGACCTGGACGCGGAGAATCTTCAACACTATTTATGCCCTGTTTGAATTTCTCAGCTCAATTGTACACTTGTGAACGACTCATACACTTGTCACCGTACTGAACTGTCATGCGGCGATGAATTTCTATCGGTTTCATGCCTTCACTCAAAAATCTTATGACACTTCGCTGCTCCAGCTTGGAGCACCCCTGTTAGGGTGGTGCCATCTTGTGTAACTGTTTCCCAGCATTCCGTGCACGAGGCAGCATAGGCGTGCACAGACCCTCTGATTAGGGGGAGGGGTCAAAAGCCTTGATGAAAGTTCAGTCGGGAAAGAAAAACCTAATTTTATCTCACTATTTTAAGTTTTATTGCATCGATGGGTGTGTGTGTCTGTGTATGCACCCCCATATATATATATGCGTTGGAAACAAACTTTGTTAACACCCTGTGTGTGTGTAACTTCTACATGAAGTTTTGTGTTTGATTTCAGTTGTAGAATCACCTCCTAAGCGTTGGAAACAAACTTTCTATGGGGAGAGATGAAACGCCTCGTATAGGAAATACCTGTCGTGTCTGCCGAGGATTTCGTTGTACCCATTAATGTCGCCCAAGCGACGCTAGCAGACACCGCGGGGTTGTTTGGTCGCACTTGACAATCGTTGATTCGGTGTTGTCATCTCTGCCTGGAAGTTAATGGCAGACAGTTTGAACATCGTCTGTGATGTGGTTCCCTCGGCACCTCCACTCTGCACATAGTGAACATGTAGACACATATGCAACCTAGCGCACCACCACCACCATCTTTGTTTTTCTACGTAATGGTGAAGTCCACTACAGATATTCGCTTTCTTCTTGGTTGTCAGTTTCCACATATCACTTTCCGTGGATAACACATCTCGCTAAACCCTTCCCTACCCCCATGACTTCAACAGACCCATTCGCTTTCTTCGGGGAATCCCTTGCGCATCAACTTCACACATCTGACATGTGCTTTTTTGAATAGAGCATGCCGCATTTCTTTGTGGAACGCCCTTCGCTGCGGTCATATGGTTGGCCATTGTGCCACTATTTCCTTTGTAAACATAACTTTCCCACTTCAATAACTCCGAATGGGTGCAGTTTTCGGCATTTCGTCACATGTACTTTTGTGTTTGTTTTTCAGTTGTAGAATCACCTCCCAAGCATTGGAAACGAATTTTAGTAACACCCTGTATGTATGTGTGTGTGTGTGTGTGTGTGTGTGTGTGTGTGTGTGTGTGTGTGTATATAGGTTGAAGAAGAAAGATCGGCGTTACTTCGCTTAGTAACGCCGATCTTTCTTCTTCAACTTGAAAATGCGACATAGATCGCGAAATATAGAATAATTTCTCTTCGTGTGGTAAGTGTTTACTGTCTCCTTCATCATTAGTGTTTATCTGCCCTTCTGGCACCTTTTCTGATCCTATTCCTGTGTTTATATATATATAATACTTAGATAACCAATTCATCCGCCCCATAACAAACCAACAGAAAAATCAAATAAATTGTCTCAAATGTGCGCTCCTTTTCCTCCAAACAATATTTAATATTTCATGCATTTAAGAGAAAACCGTTTAGCAGCAGTTACTTCTCTCACTGGTAATTTACAATGCATTACAGACAACAAATTGGAGGCGAGAGAATTTTCATATCCAAATTTTTGCATATAAATTTTCAAGGAGCATCATGGCATTCTGTTTTAAAATTTTTTCATTTAGATTTACTGCATCCAGAGCCAACTCCCGCTAACTCCTAGCTACAGCTCTGAACTTGACAAGACCCCAAGAAAAGCAGATATTGCAAGCGAAGCGAGAAAGAATATTTTACGAAATGTAGTTTTATTTGTATAAAATTTGAAATCGAGGGGGCAATTGCAGTTCTGTGCCCCCCCCTTTGCAGGTGCTCTGGGCCATCTGGAAGAAATAATGCAAGAAAGACTTGAAAACTAATTCCATCTTGAGTATCATTTTGTTCTGCTAGTCTTGCTTTCCTTTACTTCCATGTTTGCCCCCTAAAATTGATTTTGCCCGAGGTTGGGGGCAATATCCACTGCCCCCCTGAGATTGTGGCACTGCACTCCCTCCCCCGTAGTTGAACTTTCATCGGCTTGAAAATAATTCATTTTCTTTAAGAGTATCATATTGTTTAATAACGGTGATAAGATTCCTCTATACTAAATTTCTAGGTGAAAGTATGATAATATATTAACATGGACGTGTGGAAGGGGGGGTGCAAGGATGGCCACATCTCCCCCCCTAGAAAACAAATGTCAACCTAAAAGTATATTTTCACATGTATAATTTGACTTCATTCATAATAATTTACATGAATTATTATAAGGATGCAGGAATGCAATAATTTCAAATTCAAGAGGTGTTTTTTGAGGGGGCAACACTATTAACGGTAAAAATTTTACCCCATGTTAAAATACCTTGCTTGTCCCTCCGTGGAAAACATTTGCGGACGTCCATGATTAAGGCCCCCCCGGTGTGCACGCCTATGCAAGGCAGGTGTGCCAGCTCCAGCTATGAGCTATGAATAGCTTACAGATGCCTTCACAAAAAAAACATAACAATCATCGTCATATTTTAGATATTTTATACTATTTTTCCGGTTATTTATTGAATGAACCTGTATTTGCAGGAAGTTTGCCTGATAATTTTATCGAACCGTTGCAGACCCGTGATTACAAGTAGGGCCATAGTTGACATTGTGAGGAATGCACCTGTGAATCTCAGGATTACTTTCCTTTGTGAGCATCTCAGTTTCTTTTTATGTGTGTGTTTATACTGTGAGCCCAGGTTAGGAGCCACATGAAATTATTGAGTTGTAAATAGAAATTATGTAAGTTTTGATAAGATGAATTGGTAATTTAAATTTTGAAGATCCAATCGTTGTAAGTGAGTTGATTGTAGCTTCTGCTTGTTTGGGTTATTTTAGAGATGTATATGGTAAAGTGCATCCTTCTTGTAGGAGTACTCTGAGGTACTTCGCTTCTGTGGCACGTTTTTTTTGTATTCCCTTTGAGTTTAATAGTGGGATTTCTATTCTCTTTCAAGGTCCCCTTTAGTATTATGTAATTAGTTTTATTTGGGGCAAAAATAGTTAATTTTACAGAGCCTCACCAATCAGATATTGTATTAATTGCCAATGTTGATTTTGCCTCAATTTCCTGCATGGATTTGCCCAATACCAGAATGACTATATAGTCTGCTTAGGCAATTTGTTGTCGAGCTCAGGAATATTGTTGATCTTGGAAAGGGCTGGTTCCAAAGCTCCGGGCCTAAGATGGATCCTTGGGGGCCCCTTTTTGTGATGAGCTTAGAAGTTTCAAATCTTGTACATTTGATTTTGGCAGTTCTTTTGGTACAGTAATTTCTGATCAGTCAGTAATGGCGTATTGATATATTGGTTTCCAAATAAATTTGCTGATAATTGTATGAATCGGAAGTCATAAACAGCTATGCTTAACTTCCATTTGTCGTTTTTTCATTGAGCTTCAGTAAAATGAAAGTAAAGAATTAGCTCTACATAGTGTTGAAGGAGTATAGTGTTGTGGTGATCTAGTGAGTAGGGCATGTGACTTCCATGCGGAGGACCTGGGTTTGATTCCCAGAGTGGGTGATCTAAGGTCAGAATTTTCTGGCCTTGTCCCTGCATAAAGCGGCTCTGTGGCTCAAATAAATAGGTACCTGGGAACAATCCTAAAGAGTAAAGGCAGCCGGAGAGTTTTATTGATCACATCACTTCCAAATAGGCCGAGATTGAAGATTGTGTGCTTCCCATAACTCTGCATCTTCCGATATATGCGTCATGACATGATGTGATGTGCACAGGTACTCTTTTTTGTTATTCTGTTTTTTACATGACAGCAAAAAATCAGACAAACCAGGGTTGGCTCGATAGCTCAGTTGGTAGGGATTCAGGTTCAAGCCCTGGTCGAGTGCATTTTTTGCTAAAATTTCTGCATCAACCACATCTGTTTCTCTTCATCCATCTTCGTCTTATCTTACCCTAATTTATCCTCTTCATCGAGATTTGCCAAATATAGCAGAAAGAAGATGTAGAATAAAATAAGTCTGCGATAGAACAGTGAAATTAAACATTTGAAGTACAAATGCAAGACGTGTGTTTTATTTGTGTCTCATATACTTTTTGCACCAGAAAAGAAATAATAATATCAATTTTGTTCTTTTTCTTTTGCAGAACTGATTTGGCCTGTTTTGATGGTCTTAGTGAAACAATAGTCAATGTAGGATTAGTGAAGCCCAAGCCTGATGTATTCCAAAGTTTTGTTAAATATTTACTTGTTCTGTGTACCACATCTGAAATAATATTTTTGGGTGTGACATTTACAGTATCAAGTGAGGGTAAGTTTTTCTTTAGTATTAATTAATAATCAGTCAGTTCATTATCTCATTTTGAAAGATCAATGTTCAACATATCGTCTAGTAACCAATGTTCTTCCCTTATTATTTAGCTAAATTCATATTCAGAACAAATGATATTGATCAGGTGAGTTCTGAGTAAGGTTCCAGCACTCTTGTGTGTGACACTTATCTTCAAAAATTGAAGTGCAAAAAATGATCACGAAGTCATCAAACTACTGTTACCACGTCATCAAGGAGTCAGTAGCTATCCATGGGAAATAGCATTATCTCAGTAAGGGCACTTTAGTTGGATCCAGTCTGACTTTTGATAGTCGATGCAAGCTACAGCTATTGAATACACAGCATCCAATTGGCCTGCTACCTATGCTGGCATCTTCTGATACAAAATACAGGGTGGGAAATAACCTTTTGCTAGGGGTCTGCTGGAAAAAGTAACAACAATTAAGAAATTATGGTAATACCAAATGTTTACTATGACAATTGTGGTTACAAAAACAAAATTAAAAGTTAGTTCACGACAAAGCACCTTGCTTCAAGGCAAATGCTACCCAAGACCTTCTTCGGCGAAGTGGCATTGACTTCTTCAGCAGTTCTGAATGGCCGGGTGCATCACCGGACCTGAATGCAGCGGTACACTTTGGGGCTATTCTGAAGGACGCAGTTGAGTCCTTGATGATAGTGGAACGTGGACCAAACCGCTATTGCCGGGCAACACTCCATCTGGAACAAGTCCTCCGTGACAAGGAATGGAATACGGGCTTGTTTGCGAATCTTCTGAGCTCCTACCCTGATCGTCTTCGTGCTGTGAGGGAAGCAAGCGGCGGACATACTAACTTTTAATTTTGTTTTTGTAACCACATTTGTCGTAGTAAATATTTTGTATTACCATAATTTCTTAATTGTTGTTACATTTTACTGTGGACCCCTAGCAAAAGGTTATTTCCCACCCTGTACACATATACCAGGTTGACTCTTCTCTGCTTTTCAATCCCTGAAGATGCTGTCTCGATAGCTGAATATGGTCTCATCACTGAAGATCCTGGGGTCTGGTCCCAGACTGAGCATGGATGTTCTTGGTGATGGCATGAGTGCCCCTTCATCTATTTCATATTATCACCACTCATCCTCGTCAACACAATTGGCCAAAAATGGAAGAAATCTAAAGCTAAGTAGTAAATAACAATCCCTGAAGATGAGAGTGGCATTGCCTCTTGAAAACTCAGAAGCCTCACCTGGTCAGTGTCCTCAGAAACTCTTCATAATTATACTTGAATAATTGAACTTTACAAACACAATAATATGGATTTCAACAGGAACCAAAATTCTGTTTGAAAAAGAACATGTAAGATATATTCATGGTGTCATGTGGTAAACATGGCGATAATAGAGAATGGAAAATGTTTTTCTGTTTCTGCTCTGCTTATGTTACTCTTACAACCAATTAATTTTAAAAGACAGCTGCCTTCATTAACATGAGTTATGCCATCTGTATCCTGCACAACACCACTTCCATTTCAGATGGCCTAACCTATGTTCATGAAAGCAGTGGACCTTCAAAATTATTGGGTTGCAAGAATAAGAAGACTGTGACTTTCCCTTATGATGTAGGAGATAGTTCACTAATTTCTATATTCCGTACAATTGAGCAATAGAATTTGGATAATTTATTTGTAAGACATGAAATTATAAATGAATTTTGAAAATAAAGTAACCATTTTACTATAAGTCTCATAATTACTTCTAGCTTAGTTTTAGATATTACTAATGTGTGAAGCCAAATAGACTTTCGTTTTTGCAAACTAATGCAGAAATAATGGAAAATGTGCCATACCCTGCTAACGTTTTATTACATATTGACAGGAGTTCTTCAGGAGCTGCATTTGCTGCCAGATCCATTGTTTGTTGTACCCACTGATGGGGTTGTTGTTGTTACAATTGCTTGCACTCAATCCGGAAGAGTGTTTTTTGGTGGTAAAGATGGATGTCTCTATGAAATACATTACCAGGCGAGTACAGTTTCCTTATCCTTGCTATGTATTTATTATATTCTGTGCATTTAGTTCAAGGTCCTGAAGAAAATGTTTTGTTCATAATTTCTACTGTTACTTTATATCAGATTAAATAGAAGAAGAGCAGTTAAGTGACAAGGCAACCATTATAATAAAAGTAACATGTGATCACAATTGATAGCAGTTTTTTATGTATTTTTCAGGGGTCTGTGGCCACAACATTTATAATGTGGAATGTGTAATATCCAATTAAAAATTAGAGTAAGATAAATAAAGTTCATGTTTGTGAAAATGTATAATCCAAGGAGGTAAAATCAGGATTCTATTGCATTTTGGAATTTCAAATGTACAACTGAGGCTCCTTTCCACAGCAAACTTCATTTCTTGAAAGAAGTGTGTAATAATAAAAAAGGTTATATTGAAAGAAATTAGCATATAATTGAAATTTATAGTGTAAATTTTTCCAGGGGAGTTATGATCAAAAATAATATGTTCCTATATATACTTCAAATACATCTTACGCTGTAGCATCATGTAACACCACCATCATCATATTTAGCAAGGTTCCAAACATGACTGTGACATTTTGGTGAAGTTTGGTGACTAATGCATACCATTTAAGCACCAAAGCTGTCAACTTAGCCACTAAATGTGATTCATTAGTAATCAGCCAGATGCCAATTATGGCTGAACCGAAACCAATATATCGGTATCAGAAAGTATTGATTGATTTTTTTTAACTGATACCCGCAGATAGATACTTTTCCGGTATTCCGTAAATATAAAAGCAAAAAATCGGTACAAAAACAGTCAATTTCGGGTTCAAAAGCGGTAAATAAAATAAAATTTCTCTGTTATAGCTGTGAAAAAGTGGTATATAAAATGACATTTTGGTTTTAAAAAATGTTAATATAATCCCAAATTTGATTTAAAAACTGCACTTACTACCCAAACTAAACAAATCCCTTCTAATAGCACATTTATGTTATTACCAAAATATTAAGTTTATTCCTGTATAAAGGGGTCCATTTTTGCTGCTCAAATATTTACAGCAGAATTAGTCAATTTCCCATGAATAGCATAACTTGTAGGATAATTGTGACTTCAGAAAGTGTCACATCGGTAAATAAACTCTAGATTTCGTGTTTAAGAGTATATTTCGCATTTTGCAGATCATTTCACATTATTTCGTGCCAAAACTGAATAGGAAAATACACCTCACACCTTTCAGAAACATGAAAAATTAACATTACAATGTGTTATTTCACATTTCGTATTTTTGTCAAAAACGAAATATGCATGCCTCTACTCATAAGTAAACATAAAATAATTCATGCTCCTGATAAAACAGCTGGATGTATGTAAATTTTCCATGTTTCTAAGAAACAATTGCATAGGTGAAAAAAAATGACAGTCTGACTAGTGAGGAGCGAAACATTTGCAAATGCCAATTTCAAACACTTGTATTTTAATGTGTATATCTACTTTATTTCACAGACACAGGTTAGTTGGTTTGGCAAAAGATGGAAAAAATACAACCATTCAACAGGTGCACTGTCGTTCCTCATTCCATCCTTTTTGAACATGGCATTTTATGAAGAGGATCCTATCGTTCAAATTGATGTGGACAACAGTAGGAATATACTGTACACTCGGAGTGAGAAGGGTACGCTTGAGGTGTACTATTTAGGCCAGAAAGGAGTCAGTACTAGCAGAGTAGCAAGTCTTTCTCAGACTGCAATTGTACATTATGCAGTGCATTTCGTTAGGTAAATATTTGTGATTATTGGTTCAAGTTCTTGTTGTTGAATGACAAGTATCCAGGAAATTATGGAAAATTTTGCATTAAGATTGTGTGGCAAAAGTTATTTCGTAAGTGACAATGACAACCATTTTAACATGATTAGCATATTGTACAGGAGAAGTTCCATGCTTCCACGTTAACATATGTAATTAGTTTTCCTGTTAATTTTGAAGGACCACTGCCTTCATTCAAGTAGATTACGGCATCTACGACATCATAGATGCTGTAACCTTCATTAATAAAGGCAGCGGCGGCCCTTCGAAATTAATAGGATATCTAATTAAAATTACAATGTGGAAATACAGAACTTCACTTGTGCAATATTAGAACCTGGTTTACTGTACCAACCATGAATTCTCAAACATAGTTAATATAATTCTATTACTTGGAAAATTGTAAAAATTTACTATTCCTTATATGTTTATAAACAGCATGTGGATTATTTCACATACTTCCGGTTTTGTATGATCAGGTCTCTGGTGTAGGAAGTACGAGGGTCGTTCAAAGAAAAAGTTTTTTTTTTTTTTTTTGGATAAAGTATGAGTCCGATAAATGAAATGAAACTAGCAATGTGTTCTTTCGTCTTTCCTCTACATTTACACACGTGCAGGCTATCGCGCATGCGCGGCACGTGGTTAGCATGGGTCATGTAGTGAGAAACGTGCCCTGGCCATAAGGAGTAGCGAGTCTTGGTGGAACAACGTGTTTTTTTTTTTTTTTGTTTTTTTTTGGCGGTGTGGAGTAAAGAAGAGATTCGTTCTGTGATCCGGCATGAGTGGGCAAATGATCTTGCTCCTATCGACATCCACAGGAAGCTGCTTGTTGTTTATGGAGAGACTGTAATGTCAGTGTCAGTCAGGTTTCATCGCGTTAGGTCCCACGACAA
This sequence comes from Lepisma saccharinum, assembly GCF_977018435.1. Lineage (NCBI taxonomy): Eukaryota > Metazoa > Arthropoda > Insecta > Zygentoma > Lepismatidae > Lepisma > Lepisma saccharinum. The sequence continues at coordinate 51,708,826 of NC_139236.1, forward strand.
CTCACTGCAGAACATCTCACAACGTGTATGACATGTTGCCTGGATTCTCTGACCCGGTACCACATTGGAATGGAAACAGCCGTGAAAAGTGTTCTTCGTTCCCTGGACCCCGAATTTTTTGAAGATTGCTTTCAAAAACTTGTGCAACGATGGGACAACTGCTTGTGCCACCTTGGAAATTATGTTGAAAAGTGAGAAAGGACCATGCTACTTGCTGCAACTTGATTTTTTCTGTAACTTAAGAAATAAATATTTTGCAACAGGGAAACTTTTTCCTTGAATGACCCTCATATATTACATAGTTTGTTGGAGCAATTTCAAAATTGTTAATTTTTTTAAATATATATGTTAGGGCTTAGCCGATACCACTTTGAACCCATGCCAATACTGTTGCTTGAAAATTGTGATAATAATGAAATGTTGATCAAAATATTGATTAATATTAGTGTGTTTGTTTTCCACTCTAATTATGTGCATCAATTTACCAATATGTTTGCTTTAAAATACTCAATAAGTACATCAGAACATTAAATTAGATGTTATGTTATCACAAAATTCAGTTTTTTTCACACAAAACTGGTACAAAACAACTTCTAATTTTGCGTAATTTTCTGGATAATTGTACTCCACAAAAGTGTCACGTGCCATCTTTGTGGAGCCCGTAAAAGACTAGAATGCTGGAAACGTATCAGTCGATATCGGTAAATGAATTCAACTGATACTCTCCGATGCTGATACATCGCTACTATATCCATGTGTAATATGTCTTTTTATTTTCAGGACAATTGAGAGCCAGAATTTCAAACCAATCGTTAGCATTTCGGCCATAGAAGCAAGAGAGTCACTTTATCTTAACCTTGTTGCGGTAGCGCAATCTGGAGTTCGGATGTACTTTACAACTTCATCTATATCGAGTCCAAGCCTTCAACCTTATACATTACAGTTGTGTCACGTGAGACTTCCACCTGGCTTTGCAGCTAATGCACCAGCCCACAGACCAAACAATGTGCATTCAGCTCACTACAGAAAAGGGAACTTGATTCTTGTCACAGCTCCGGGGGGAGGCAATGACATTCTGTGGTGCCTAAGTAGTGATCCTTATCCATTCTTGTCATTTATTTGTGAAGTGCAGACTGTGATGCCGTTGGACGGGGTTTGCTGGGCTGTTGCTGAAGAGCCTCCAGAGGATTCGTTGTTGCTCACTGAGAAGAACATGCTACAGATTATGAACCCAGTTCAACAGCCTACCATGCCCGAACCACCATTAGTTGTGTCACAGCACATGACACCTCCAAGGAGATATGTGCTGCTTACAGCTCAGGTATGTTTGTTAACAGATGCTTGCAGAGCCTATTAATACTACATTAAAGCATACAAAATATATTCATATGCACACTTTTCATTCCTTCTTGTGATTTTTTGTTAGTTTTGTGACCTTCGATGTGATGCTTCTAGACACATACTGTTATGTGTGTGTGGGTAACAAAAGTTGTGCCAGCATTTTTAAGAATAAATGATGTATGGAAATACATAGTTGCCACTTTTATTGGTTCTGGCACTTAATTTTTTCTTAAACACAATTTTCCACTGTTTCAGTCTTTTTCAGGTGAGATACGTAACAAGAATGATGAATCTGATGTTGGGATGGTCACAAGTTGGTTTTAATTCCAACTTCTTTTCTTTCTTCTTTGACTTCTAGATGTAATCGACAAGGGCAAATCAAAAAGTCTTTGCGCCTAACTATTTATTGCCAGATTACAAACAATAAAAGAGAAACAAGATATACACAATCTTCTACGTACTTTTTGCTATTTTTCCACATAATCACCACACCTGTTGAGGCACTTGTCCCACCATACCATAAGTTTTGTAATGCCCGTTGCATAGAAGGTGACCGGCTGATTACGGAATCAACGACTAACAACGTTCTGCACTTCGGTGTCGTTCGTGAACCTCTGTCATGCCAGGAACTTCTTCAATGGACCAAAAAGATGGTAATCACTGGGGGCTAGGTCTGACTGAAGTTTGACGATTGTTTTTTTTTGCCACGTGTGGTTTTGCGTTGTCATGGAGGAAGACCACATTGCTTACTTTACGAACCCCCTGACGCTTTTTCCTAATGGCTGTTCGCAGATGGGAGAGTGTGCGACAGTAGCTTGTCCCCATACACTGGCTCCATTTCCCTGTGGATATTTTTCCTTTGCTCCATAAAAAACTAATAACACTTCGCTGCTTATATGGCGTGGACTTCCTGAACACTCCGGCCATCTTTGCCAACTGATAACAGCGCCGTGCCATGGAAGAAATCGGAAGTTAAAATAGGGCCGTTCCAAGAAAAGCCTACTGCATCGCTTGTATATCTCGCTTTTGTAATAACACTTATAACAAGCTAGAAAAAATTTAGGCACAAAGACTTTTTGATTTGCCCTCGTATGTTGTAATATTACAAATTTCTTGTCAAACAACAAAGGTTGGAAACAAAATTTATGTGTATAAAGTTGAACCTGATTTATACATATGTCAAGGTGAAGAGAAAATAATACGTGTAATTGAGAATTACTTACAAATCAAATTTAGATACCATGTCATATCATTATTAAAATACTGTAATTGTATCTATTTTGAGGAACAAGATATACATAATACAGGCTATTTCCATCATAAGATGGTAAATACGGAGAAACTAGTACTCACTTTTATCCGCGAAGCTGTTTTTTCTTATTATTTTTTCGATTAATTTCAGTGGCCACTGCCACCATCCTCGTTGGAACTTGCTGCACTGTTGCTTGGCGTGCGTCTTTTGTTCGTAGTTCTCTGGCTGCTGCTAGGTGCACTGTGCATCTTGGTGTGTCGTCTGCTATATCCAGGCGATAAATGCTGTAGTAGGGGAATCCAAGTGTGGTGCGCTTGCCCCCTATCGATGTTTAGTTCGTGCGGGAAGTGCATTATGGCGTGCGTTTCCTTGATTTTGGTGTCTATGAGCGTGTCCTGCAAATCTTGGAAAACCAAAAAACTAGGTCTCTGCGCAACAAACTTCACCACTTGGGAGGAACATGGCCGAGTGAGAATACAATCAACCCAGATGGCGGACATGGAAAAAACATCATAAATCTGTCGAATCTCTCGATCCCCAACAAATTCAAAGAACTCCTTGCCTACGGTGATAAGTTTAATGTACAAAACAGTAAGCCACCCACCCTCGACCTCATATGTGCGGCAGAAAAAGCAGCTTGTTTTGCCCCCAAACCCCAAGATTCGGAAAACATCAGAACGTCAGCAGCCGGAATTTTTCAAAAAGTGATGACCAACAGTGAAACTAGGAAACCTAATCCAGTGCACCAAGAAATCTCTTCTGCCCTCTCCGAGTTTGGCAAATGGCTGAACACCAATGATGTTTGGTGTCTAAAGTCTGACAAAACAAAAGTGATTACTCTACAAAAGTGATAGACAAACTAAACAGTGACTCGTACAGTGCCATCAAAAAAGACCCCACAGACAGGTACAATAGAATTGTGAAAAATGCAGTGAAATCTAGTGCCATACTTAGTGAGCAAGACCACAAATTCCTCCTCAACCCCCACCCTTCACCTGCCATTGCCTATGGCATTCCTAAAACTCATAAACCTGGAATCCCCATGCACCTTATAATAGCTGGCTTCAATTACCCCACGGTCCACCTAACAAACTGGCTAAAAAACAAAATATCTCAATTCAACCACAAGCTAACATACATGTTCTGCAACAGTGTCGATGCTAAAAATCTGGTAACTTCAATAGTGCAAGCTGACAGTGCAAAATTAGCCAGCATTGACATAGTAGACATGTACAGTTCAATCCCCATAGACCTAGCACTGCGTTCAGTTGAAAGATGGCTGACAACTAACAGAATCCCTGCCCTAGAGGTACAAGAGATAACCAGGCTATTGGAAGTTTGTCTAAAACACAATTACTTTCAGTTTGAGGATAAATTCTACAATCAGTCCGAGGGCCTTGCGATGGGCAACCCCCTATCAGCTCCTTTAGCCAACATCGTCATGCACCTGGCTGAAAAAGAGATACTCCACACTCCAGAACTACAATACATCCAATATGGAAGGTACGCGGACGACACAATAGTCGTATACAAAAAGACAGAGGAACTCAACCTTCTAGTTAACAAGCTAAATAGCATCCACCCCAGGCTCAGCTTCACCGTAGAACAGGAAAAACTTGGTAAAATCAACTTCCTGGACATCACCATCAGCCGTGCACTTAACAAATTCACAACCACCGTTTACAGAAAACCGGATGCAGGCAACCAGTACATACATGCTCTCTCTAGCCATCCCCCTAAGCAAAAAGCCAATGTGTGGCTGAACTTTTATCAAAGAGCCTTCTCCTACTGTGGCAAGGAAGAGGATCTATGAGAGTAGATAGCCACCATCACTGAAATAGCCCTGAAGCATGGCTACACTGAATCACAACTTTCCACTTGGTGCAGTAAAGCGGAAATACAGGTCAGACACCCTAACCTACCACAATCAACCCATCCACAAGCAACCCAGCCGCAATCAACCCCCAGCGACCAATATAAATGGTTTGCCTTCCCCTACCATCCCACCACTTCCAACCGCATAGCCAAAGCCCTTCTCCCATATAGCATCAAAATAGCGCACAAACCCAATTCCAAAATAACTGATAAATTGAACAAGCACAAAAGGTACTTCCTCTCCCCCCTTGACAACCCAGGTGTATACGATGCAGAGTGTGAGTGCAAGGCTCATTATATCGGCAGGTCCATCAGATCTGTCAATGAAAGAATCCAACAGCACCTAGCGGATGTGAAAAAAGCCCAACCCAGTACCGGTTTTGCTAAACATATCAAATACAATAGCCATAAAATTCAAAAGGTCCAGGTCAAACACACTGCCCACACACTCATAGACACCAAAATCAAGGAAAGCTGCACGCCATAATGCACTTCCCGCACGAACTAAACATCGATAGCGGGCAAGCGCACCACACTTGGATTCCCCTACTACAGCAGTTATCGCCTGGATATAGCAGACGACACACCAAGATGCACAGTGCACCTAGCGGCAGCCAGAGAACTACGAACAAAAGACGCACACCAAGCAACAGTGCAGCAAGTTCCAACGAGGATGGTGGCAGTGGCCACTGAAATTATTCGAAAAAATAAGAAGAAAAAACAGCTTCGCGGATAAAAGTGAGTACTAGATTCTCCGTATTTATATACTACCGCGTCTCTCTTTTCCCAATTATGAATAAGATGGTAAATTAACGAATCTAGAAGTTTGATTTTTAAGTTTTATGGGGATTAGGAACCACTTCCCGTATAAATTTTACTTTCTGGTCAAGCATGTAACTTTTTGTCTTATCTGTTCTCCATGACTGACCAGTAGCAACTGAAATGAAACGTTGTTCTGTTTTTATTACAGAACAACAGACATCAGCTATTGGCATCTTTTTAATGCGTGTACTTTCGTATTGTGATTACGTACAAAAAAAAAAAAGAAAAATGTGTCTCATGTTCTGAACAACTGCAGCAATTTTTTCTGCTCTGATTTCTGCTTGCCTTCTCTGTGGCACCACTTTGCTGCACTCGTCTTTCTTGCAACTTGAGACTGACACCCCCCATGCCTGCTCATACTGTTTTGTATTTGAAACTCTGCATGTGTTTTCGTAACGACAAGAAATGTATACTTCTGTGACATAGTTGTAGCTTGGTTACATACAAATCAACTGTATTTTATGAAAATTAGTTATGTATAACACTGAATTATGTATAAATGCATTACGTACAAATAAGGTTTAATTAACCAGTTTTTAAATTTTATATTTTGCCAGGACTACAGTAATTTACGTATAAAACAAAGTTACACTGAACTGAGTTGCATGTAAAGCAGTCTCAACTGTATTATGTATTAAATTTCTGGTTCAAGTATTGAAACTGTACATTCTAGTAAAGATTACCATGCTAGATGTACTGGTTCTGCATGTTTGTTTGTGTTAGTAATATTTTCATATATTCTTTAATTAAAACAAATAAACCTGGCACATTTTTTTTTTACAGGGTTCTCATATCATTACTATTTTGAGACCTATAGACTTGCTTAGGCAGCTTTTGGTGGAAAACCGAGGACCAGATACAGAAGTTGTTAAGACTTATTTCAAAAATCAAAAGGAAGAACAAGCTTGTGCAACAAGTCTTGCACTTGCTTGCATGGAACACAATCACAATATACAGGTATTACATTGAACAAAGCACTTCGCACAGTTTTATCTTTGACTCTGTGTTTGCAACATGACCCAGGTATTTGCATTAATTTTTAATGTTTTGTTTGCTGATTTTATTGTTTTTTCATGCATCATAGAAAAGTCAGTGCTAGGTACGTGAATGGAACCTTGATTGTGCATTCGTCATGGCCACGTGTGGCTAAAGTACTTACGATGCAGAAAAATTCGTAATCTAGAAAAAATTGTCTTCAGACCATAAAGATAAAAGAAAAATGTAAAATATGTGAACATAAAGTTGTTCATGTTACAGGGAATAAACAACGCGGTTGATAATGTAAGACGTAAGCAAGTTACTAAAGAGATATCTGCGAAACTTACTTGTAAATGTTCTATTAATTGGATGGTGGCAGAGGCCACCGAAATTAATAGAACATTTACAAGTAAGTTTCGCGGATATCTCTTTAGTAACTTGCTTACGGCTTATATATATAAAATTGTTGTTACCATATTCTCATAGGGGCTCCCCGATGGCACAGTGGTAATGCTGATATTTTGTAATGAAGGGGTTTCGGTTCAATACCCGGTGGATGTGTGTAATGGTTAGGATTCCACTTTAAACTGTAGGTCCAGTCCCAATTAGCCTTTCTGTGCATAAAGTGAACTCAAACTCAAACCATATTCTCATGTGGTGGATTCAGTTTTGGTGTGTCATGGTAATATGTGACCCTTTAAAATAAAATAATGATGTAAAACACCACATTATTCTTTTGAATTTCTCTGCAGTTTAAAACAGGCAGGCAGACACTTTCTAATCAGTGTTAAAGTCAAAGAATACTAAAAGTACAGTCTGTGTTAATGCAACTGTTCCACTCTGTCAGAGAAGTAATAGACTGAAAAATCCCACTAGGGAGTCCTTGGAATCTGCCAAATATTAAATATTTATTTAGCTGGTCAGGGGGATAGGTTAATACATGTAATATAGGCATACTGGATTCAATAAAATTACCAAAAATTCATGAATCTGGTATATCTATAAATGGTTTATAATTTTGTGCAAATTATTGCCAATGTGTTCTTATAGTTATCAATATAAAGACATAAAACATATATCCACTCTCTCCCTAGCCTTCTTAAACCCGAAGGTTCATGGCTGCAGCAACACAGGCCTTCCATCTGTCCCTATCTTGAGCAAGTTCTATATACTCTTTTCCATCCATACCGATTTCCCTTAGGTCCATCACAACGTTGTCCCTCCATCTTCGTCTTGGCCTTCCTACAGGACTCTTACCATCAGGTTTCCCAACAAGAATCCTGTACACTCCTCTTTCCTCTCCCATTCGTGCCACATGGCCTGCCCACCTAAGTCTTAAAACATATATCCTGATTCTGTAAATTAAAAGTATTAAGTACACTTTTTCTACTTAAAGGCAAAACCCACTGTAGTCGCTTCCTTTCAAATATCTCCACAATATTCCTAATTCATAAAAAAAATTTACACCTGCTTAGCATTCCTTCTAGAGCATATCTTCACATGGTTTGCTTTAGCTGTTGTCTGGATTTCTGTGATATTAAGTATGCTTACGTTGGGACAAAATTGTCACAGATATGTAGACAACAGTGAATTTAGCATATTTCAGAGAGCTCTCAAAAGGAGAGGAATTTTTGAAAATTTATTTTCCGGAGCAGGCCAAAGGTCTGGCATGGCCTTGAGTTTAATGAATGTTCTTGCAGGAATATTTTGTTTTTCATATCTGTTGCACTTTTTTAGCATCTGTTACAAAATTCATGTGGTTCAACCTATCAGAATATTCTGCCATGATGCACAAAAAAATCATAGCAAGATAGAGAGATAATGGCAGCACTCTTAGGAGAAGTGAAATTTGTACATTTTACCTCCCACTAATGAAAGTTAAAAAGAACAAGATGAAAGTATAATTTTACACAAAAAATCATATTCAGCACATCCTAGATCCACAACAATAGACCAAAGTGAATGAAATATGTGTGATATTTTCAAGTAATTTTGAAGATTGGAGATCTTCTCCTGGATCCCTAAGTGTCGCATCCCAGAAAAAGAATCAGTTCTTTTGTACATATACAGTCAAACCCCGATTTTACGTTTTTCAGGGGCCCGTAAATAAAAAACTTAAAATGCGGGAAAGCATAAGGGAGGGGTGAAACTCAAGAGTCAGTAAGAAATGACTACACAATCGACTTTTAGGGGTATATTATGTCAAAAATTGTTTAATAACAGGATAGAAGTATGATTATGAATTTCTAAGGAAAAAAGCAAGACCTGCTGTGAAAGTCAATGACAGATTAACGGGACGCACTTTCGTAGGGTAGGGACGGTGGATGACTTCTTCTAACTGCCTCCTATTAGGTCCAGTTGATGCATTTAATTGTGTGGGATCTTCATTTACTCTGTAAACTGGTAATTATTTGCTAGTTTTTGAAGTCCTGGGTAATTGGAGGGGTAGGTGATCATTTATAGCTGGACGTCAAGCATCTTTATATACTGCAATCAAAGTATCCTGAAGACATGGAGAATGGTTCAGATTCTACTTTGAGCTGCGTATGTATCCAGTCCCGATCAGCCCAACAGCATGAAGTGAACAAAACAAGCTTTGTCAGTGTTACACATTTTTAGACGTCGCAAGAAATTATCAGTGACGAAAGGTGGAATGGGGTTACGTATACTTTTTATAGTAGTCAGCCCTCACTTTGCCATCTTTTCCTGCCTATGACGTTCTCATTTTTTTCTTTCAGAAATACTGGCCAAAAGGGGGGGGGGGGGTTATGACCCCCATCCCCACCCCCTTGGGCATGCCACTGAGTGTTATTTACATCCATATTAATCGACGATTTATTATTAGATTTAGGAAGTCTTCTGGAGGGCAAACGTCCCTTCCAATAGTTACTCTGTAAATACAGTCAACTCTCGATTCTACGACCCCGGGTATAACGACCCCCTCGAAGTAACGACCCTTTTCCCGGGAACCGTGAAAAATTTAGAAAAAAGTTGAAAAATTGAAGGAAATCGGCCGAAAAATGCATTGTTTTTTTCCCCACTCATTTCCTTCACGAGCGCTCTACCGCTCACAATTGGGTCTGAACTAAAAATAGACACCACCACACCATGCTTGAGTGATATCCAATAGCACTTGACCTCTGCCCCCCCTCCCTCAAGTGCACCAATGTTACCCGACGGCCGCTACCCAACGTGCCAGGCTTGTTTTGCAACGCTTTCTCTTGGATACGCGAGAAGAGAAGATCGAATGTGCTTGGATGTTATTTTAAATCGTGACTTGTTTCCTTGTCCTAAGAGCTGCTGAAAACTCGCAGGTGAGGGGGTGGGGGAGCAGCCCGAAATGACTGCTTGACTTGCAGTCTTTGCCAATGTGTATGGCAGGTCAAGCTCTTTCATCAATAAATACACCACCTTGAGAGATAAGATCGCAGGAATGTGCCAAAATACAGATGCGTGGCACCTGGAAGTCTGGCCCATCTGTCCAGCTCTGACCTAGATTTCAGTAGGTTCCCGTGAGTGAGCAACTCTCGACCTTGTAGCCGACAACTTCCAGTAACCGCTTTAATTCAAAACGTGTTCTTTGTTCCCTGCAACACTTCATAAAAAAGCGAAACTGTTAGAGATAATCAAAGTCACATAGGCGAACTAAAGATCGTCAACCCGCTTAATGCGTTGTCATCCAGGTTTCCACAAAAGTTTACTTCGATCTTACGTGCATCATAACTCCCGTTTCCCACTTCATACGTTTTCCTAATTGTGTCGTAATTTCTGCCAAAAAAGTGTTCCGTTGGCTGACTGACTTCTCCCCTTTTTCCTGTCATCAAAGGGGGGAGGGGCGATTTTTTTGCTCGTGTGCGCACACGGGCTGAATACAGGCGAGGGTGGAAGTGGCCCTCTTCCTTTAACGTCTAAAATGGGGCAACCAGTTCTGGATATATTCTTGAAAACGAACAAAAACAGAATAAAAAAATTAACCCTACCCCCTTTTCCCAGCTTATTCTCCGCCACTGGTGTGCACGGCACCTCCCCCCCTTTTCCCAGCTTATTCTCCGCCACTGGTGTGCACGGCACCTCCCCCCCTTTTCCCAGCTTATTCTCCGCCACTGGTGTGCACGGCAATGTTGATAATTGCAGAATTCAGGTCTTTTTTTATGCTGTTGTCTGCATAGGAAATATTACCCATATTATTGTCTGTTGCATGGTAAAATGTGAAGCAAGGGACATTTCTTTCTTTACACTACTGTTAAAAGTTCCGTCTTCGACAGTTGCGTTATCTTTGAAATGCTGGGATTTTTCTCTTCCGCCACCTGTTGCTCGAATTTCCAGCCGGTCTCCTTTGTTTTTACGATGCAGCTGGCAGTGTTTTGTCTAGCGTCTGCAAAGCTTTTGCTTGCCGATAACAGCAATGACTCATCCAGCGCGAAGGAAGAAGGAAAAAGTTATTGTTTTGAATCTCGCAAAGCTGTTTTCATTTGACAATAACGAAATTCGATCTCCAGAAAGGAAAACAAGAGTTAAAACAACTTCATGTTCTGCGCCTTCTGATAAGCAAAACTGTAAATTTAATTCACATCCGCTTTTCTTCAGAACCATTCATGTGAAGAAAAAAAAAAGTGCTCAATGTAGGAATGGTCGCTGAGATGGATTAAAAAGACATTCAGGGGGAAAACTTTTGGAGGAGTGGGTGTTTGACATCGGGAATACTTCTAAATCCAACATTAAATCATCGATTAATGTGAGAGTAAATAACGATCTACCATTTTGATATGTAAAAGTGCGCAGTTTCATAAAGCTTGTTCATTTTATGCTGATGGGCTAATCGGGACTAAATATACAGTTTAAAGTGAAATTCAATTCCAAACGTAAATGACTTTCGACTGGGACGCTGTTTAATGACGTGTCCTAGAATACGCATTGGGTGAAGACAGATCGCAAGTTGCACGTTTCCTTTTTCACACTGGATTACAATGCAAGTCAAGGAAGGAGTTTGGACTGCTCCCTTGAATGGGGAAGGGGAGAGGGTGAATGGAGTTGGTTGAAGCAAAGAAAACATGTTTTTTTTTTTTTGCGATGTATTTTACACAGCCGAACCAGAATGAAAATTACAGCCCCACCTTTTTTTTTGTCTGGTGCCTATAAAGGTTGTGTTGATTCTCCCAAGAGATCTAATCTTACCAGTTAATCTTGTAACAGACAATGCTCCACTAGACACGTATAAAATCCAACATTCATTCTGCCCGATTATCTCCCGACTTTTGCTGGCGCCAGTTTAACTGGTGTTTTCCTTTCCATAGGTCTCGGTGCAAACGGCTTTCTCATGAACTATAATTGTAAGAATTTCCTGGAAAAGCAACGACTGTGCACAATTGAAAGAAAGTAACATTATTTTTTGTGAAAACGTTTTCATGTTCTATTTTCCTTCTCACAACGCGTGTCCTGTGCATAACAGGTTGTATAACTACCAGGATAAATTGTGTTACCATCTCCTATGCATCTTTGTGTCCGTTTGAGCTCCGTTTGAGCTCCGTTTAAGCAGAAAATTGGGGCAAATTCCAATAACGACCCCTTTCCCGGGAACTGTGAAAGGTCGTTGAATCGAGAGTTGACTGTAACACGTTTCCTTTTTTTTTTGTCTTCCCCTCAATGTTTCAATATTGCGTGATTTATTTTCATGACGTGAATGGTTCCAAAGAAAATGGTGATTATATCATTCTTAACATCATGTGCATTTCCTTCCTGCACTGCTCTGTGTGTTCAAGGCATTTATCAGAAGGCAGAACAAGAAAAAAGTTATCTCGTCTTTTTCTAACTCCCGCATTGTGTCTGTTGCTCGTGTTTCCTAATCGTCAAAGCAATACAACGTGAGATGAGATTCAAAATACTGCTGTTTTTCTTCCCTCCAGACTGAAGCCAGGAGACGAAACATTGGCGCGGGTTGCGAGCTGTCCGCTGCTTACAGACACCCCTCTGACCAGTTTGTAAGGGAGGGAGGGGAAGGGGAGACTAACAGGTGGTGGAGCGGCCATTTTATCAGAAGTGTGCTTATTCCTGCCTGGCCAAGTTACAGAAAGAAAAGAAGGAAAGGGGGGTGGGAGAGGAAGGATCACTACTTGGACACTCTCCCATGTTGTCAAGTCAATACTTCAGACATAGGAGCAAAATATCCTATGCAGGGCACTAAAGAATGAGAAACTGGCTCATCTCTTTAGTTGCAGTACGCTATGTTCGTTGAATGTGCGTATTCAGTTTCAAGAGCAACTGCGTAATTTTATACGTCAGAGGGTAGGAGACGGGAGATTGCTTTTCACCTTTATGTTAATTGGTTAAGATGTCTTGAGAAAAAGGCGAAGGTAAAGTTCCCCATGCACTTTGCACCATGCCGTGATGGTTATATAAGTGATGTGGGATATCATGTGATCAGCACAATGCGCCGGCTGTCTTCGCCCCTCAAACTCTTCGATCTCTGCCAATTTAGTGGTGATGTGATCAGCAGAACAAGAAAAAAAGTTATCTCGTCTTTTTTCCATGCTTGGGCAGCCTTTACCCCCCAAGGTTGCACCCAGGTACAAATTTATTTTAGGCTGGGTGAGCTCCAGAGCTGATTTATGTGGTAGTTTAGATCACCCGCATTTTAATCATTTAGATGTGCACTAAATTTGGCTGCTCAGAAAATATTGCCGCACCCCTCGTTTATTCACTCATTTTTTCTGGCCACGTCACTACAACACATGAGTCGCATAATCTGCATAAAATAATCCATTCTCTGCCCAGGCAGAAAAATACATGTGTCCGAACTTCACCCCTTCCCCCAAACAATTGATTTGACAAGAATATTTTTCCATCAGTGAGTAAAATATCGCTCATCTACCCATAGAAAAAAATAATCACGTTAACTTCAGCTTCATTCTGATGACAAATGACATAGCATTCGTTAAAAAAACTTCTGATTAAAAATAATTTACAGTGAAATATAGACTATATCCAATAGTATTTCCTTAGGAATCTAAACGACTTCCCATTAAAGAAGTGCAGTTCTTATTCAGTATCGGATAGCGGAGGTTGGCAAACCCTTCTTATTTTTTTTTTCTATTATAATGCTGCAGACAAGAAGAAACGAAAAGTTTTCACAAACAAGCCCCCTTCTTGCTTTTCTTTTTAGTTCCCGTCAACTAGGAAGGATTCCGTTAATCTGTGTGGGCAAAGAAGCGAATGATGATCGAGTCCTGTTTTTCACTCTGAGTGGGGACAGCAAACTTTCATTGTCCAAATTCTAAGGCAGGCACCATTTAGCGAGAATCGGTTTGGCAACAGTGCACTTTTTGTCTGATCCTGAGGCAGAAGAATCTGCCCATTGTATCTTCTTTACCGGGAATGCAAGAAGTGCCGTTTTCCCTTCCTGTCCGGCAAGGAAGGTGCGACAAATGCAAGCTGTGCCCTGCCTCCTCCCCCTTTTCACCTTTCAACCTTTCACTGAACAATGCCTCTTCGCTCCCTCCTCTCTCATGAAAGCCAAACATCTGGAAGTTCAAGGTCGTATGGTGAATAAAACAGCTTCAAAAAAAAAAAAAAAAAAAAAAAAAAGGAGGGAGAACTCGCGTAGTCAACGGAACAGGTTTCTGCCAAATTTTAAGACATCGTCACGGCTCGGAAAATGTATAAAGCAGGAAACGGGAGTTAGAGCGAACGCAAGATCAAGGTGAACGTCCTATTATTTAACATGGCCTTTTGGCGGGGCCTGACTGGATGAACGTATTAAGCGGGAAAACTTATAATGCGGGAATGTAAAATCGGGATTTCTCTGTACCTGTATAGAATCTATCAACATTTACTCGGCAACCCTTGAATAATAAAGCATACACAGTGAAATAAAAAAGATATATATTGCAATTACAGAAAATCTGCCATTTTCATCTAAGAAAAGGTGTCCCCAAAATTTGCTTACAGTGTGAGCCCTATGAATGCTCTATTCACCAAATCTGAGGGGAAGCACGATACACTCTTCCAGAACATGTAATTATGCTCCCCGATTTTCAGAAAAAAAGCTCAGGCCCATACAAGTTTAAAGCTGGAACCAAAGTAATTTATTGCCTTCTTGCCTTTTTAAAAAGGTTACAGGAGCATCTTCTTTTATCATAATGTCTGGAACCGTGGGTTGTGGTGCCACCTCCCCCCTCTCAAAACACTGATTTCAGAAGGGATGCTAATGGGTGAACTTGCCTGCTTTTTTGTTTTCAGTAAGGCATGTCTGCTCGCCCTATAAAGCTTTCTTAACCAGATTTGAAAATGTAAGTTGTTGCTTGGAAGTCGAGAGATGCTTTTCTATCCATATAAACAATTACAAGTGCCACAAGTCACATTTGCAAAAGTTACAAGAAAGAAATTCATTTTCAAATGCAATATTTACATAAGAAAATGTATTTGCAAAAACAATAAGTGTGTTGTGAACATAGCAGCAAGAAATGGTGGTTGAAAAGTAAAACCCTATTCATATTTTTTCTTGAAAAAATTGAGATTTTCAAAATAAGTTTGTTAAAAAATGGTAACAGTAAATATATTGCATTTTCATTCCAGTATGTCGTACTCTCATATGTATATAAATGAACAAAAGAGAGAGAACTGAAATATCATCTGTAGTTTTAGAGAAATGGCATTTTTAATTGATGCCAAGTTGTGCTGGATTCATTTGAAACTACTTATCCAAAACTACATAATTTGGATGGTTTGTTTAAAACCAGTCATCTTGATAAATTAAGGTGAATTACTTCCATTCTATTTACTGTATATTATTTTTTTTCCACATATAAAAAGGTAGGAGTTTTGTATTGCTTGTGAATAGATGATGTCCTGGAATATCTATGTAAGTAATGTGGAATGTTTCAATTTCAACCATGTTTTTTCTCTAAACATTAATGCAGAGTGTTTAGTCATAGGCAGTAAAACTTTGTAGCCTATAGAAATTATTCTTGCTTATAGCATTGTTCGAATGTAAGGTAGTTGTATTAGGTTTTCAGATATGTTGAGCAAGGTATTGTGAATAAGCAGTCTGCTACCTTTCATTTACACATTCCATTGTTTCATCTTCCAGTAGTTGTACTGTAAATCATGCTGCTTTTAATAACAAGAATTAGACTTGTCGTGAAGTTAATTCAAATATAGTCTATAGTTCCTATGAGGATGGTTCAAGTAAACTGAATTTCACGTAAAAATAACATAAGTTTCTTGGATAAAATAACAGAAAACTTCCATTCTTATACGTAACACATTTTCTTTCTCATATTCACTGTTCATTCCATGTATGAAAATCAGGGGTGCGTTGACACCAACGAATCAGTTTTGATGCAAGGCATTGGTTGAATTTTACCTTTACTAGAGAATGGCTGGTAAGCTGCGTGTATTGTTCTTTAGACAGCTGGACAGTATATTGCCAGCCACCATGTGGCAGCAATTAATACACCATTTCTTCAAAGTTACACATAATATTCCAGGTCTATCTTGTTGTTCATTTGTATACATATGAAGGTATTGCATACTCAGATTATAAAATAATATATCCATTGTAACAATTATTAACAACCGGAGTTGGAAAAAGTCCTGGTTGTCCCTCTTAGTATTATGGAATACATCTTATAAAATGGCCTGCAACTCACCAACCAAAACTTTTTGCTGATATGCTATGCATCGTGCTAAGTTTCAAAAGCATGTACTTGAAAAGTTTCTGTCTGGAAAGGCTAGAATGTGCATAAGGCTCCATCAGATAAAGGTTAAACATCAATACCAACCAGTACTTTTCCAAGGTCTTGTCATCTCACACAGTGGCATGCCCAGGACTTTTGAAATGAGCAGAGGGTTACATATACTGTTTTTCTAAGTAGTCAATCCTCATTTTGCCATCTTTTCTTGCTTTTGACGTTCTTTTTTTAGGAATATGGGACCAAAAGGGAGGGGGGGGGGCTTACGACCCTCACTATCCCCCCTTGGGCATGCCAATGATCTCACAGGGTCTGCATATAGTCTGTATATCCTGGGTAATATGTAAAATCCATATTTTTCATTTATTTTGAGCCATTTTGGGGTGAAAAACAGTGTGAATAAGAGGCAGCTGTTTGAATGTTTTAAAGCAAAACTTCAGTGAATTGACATATATTGATTGATACCGTTTTGAACCAATACCCATTGATTGATACTATTTTGCCCAATACCCATAATGATGGTACGGTTACTGATTCCCACCAATACCAATGTCTGAACATTGTAAAAATTAGAGTTGTTCACTATATTATTAACAACAAAGCATCGATGTTGGTGGAAATTGATAAAGTTTCATAACTTGTTGATAAATTGGTATCAGTTGAATGTGATATTAGGTCAGCCATAATGAAGACTCATCCTTTCCATTCATGTTTCGGCTCAAGCTGTGCGCTCAGTTGTCAACTGAAATGTGGTGTTTTTCTCTTTAGGTTAGTGAATGGGCTACCAGAGCATACTTTCTCTATGGAGGTGAACCTAAAGCAGCTCGTTTTGGACCACAAGGGGGAACTGCACCTTTTTCACCTACAGGCATGTATTTTTACACATTAGTAGTCAAAGGTGTTTTACATGTGCAAGTAACCATTGTCGGTAAATGCAAGAATTTACAGGTATGTCTTAACCTTGTTGACATGCTGCCTCTAATATCTAGCTTTTGAACTATTGCTTCCAATTGCTGATAGGTGATCTCCTTTCTCTACTCGTTTAATAATATCAAATTTCTCACCCAGATCATTATTTATTTTTACTCTGGCTGTAGTATTTTGTGAAGACAAATTTATTAATCTTATCAGTTTATCGGAGATTAAATTTCTTTGAACAATTAAGTTTCTTTTTACCAAGTCAAATGCTTGCATATAATCAATAAATATGTTATGTAGTTCAATATTATGTACATGGCATTTCTCGTGTATTTGATGTAATGTAAATACATTGTCGAGTGTGGATCTATTTGGTCTAAATGTCATTTCATATCACCTGATTTGTTTTCTGGAATTTCAAAGAGCTTATTATAAATTACATTTAGAAGAATAATAATGGATCTATAATTTTTACACTGCAACTTCTTTTTTTAATAAAAAATTACAAATTATATCATTTAACCATTCCTGTGGCATTTCTTCTTTATTCTATATGATTTATAACACCATTAAGCCTTGTTTCCATGATTATGAAAAAATAAATATGCTGACCAAGTCAGTAATTTTATTAAAAACATAAACTAAACGTAATGTTTCAACCTTCTAGCTACCAGTACTTGATACAGAGTCTGAAGAAGACCTTGCTAGAAGGTTGAAACGTTATGTTTAGTTTATGTTTTTAATAAAATAAATTACTGCCTTGGTCAGCATTTTTTTTTTATATATGATTTATGATTTTGTTTACCTTATCAAATGTTAGGCATTTCAGTATCTTCTTCTGGTGTCCCATATAATTAATTCATTGTGTGCCTGTAATGCTCACAATTTAATAAGTCATGAAATACTCTTTCCAACGGAGTAGTGCTTTTTCCTTTTCAAATATTAGTTCTTCAGCTGAATCTTTACTTGCTAAAATTGCATCAATGTAGTTCCCCACATGTGATTTCACAGCCTTAAAAAAATCATGAGGTTTTTTCATACAAATCCTCTTATATCTTTAATTTTATTATTTAAGACCATTCCTTTCTTTCTTTCATGTACCAGAACATGGGACACCCAGGAGTCTTTGGGTATCTTTTTTATGTTGGTATTGTGTATACATTATAGTAATCATATCATTTTCAATAGCATAGTTGCTTACAAATTTTCCATTGTTATTTGATGTTTTGCACAATGCATGTTTGCATGTTACTTTGTTAAATGAATTATTTGTTTTGTACTCGTTGCAGTTCTTCGTAAAATTTTTCTTTAATGTCATCAGAGCATACACATTTATTAGTTACATTACAAAAACTTTCCTTTCACCTGATGTTTTGTATATTCTCTCACTATGTGGTTCAAAACCTAATACATGTTTTAGCATTTCTTTATTTACTAGAAATCCTGTTCCATGTTGTCCTGTTCTTTGTTTACTACTGTAATACACAGATTATTTTTTTGATTGGTCGTGTTGTCCTTTCCACCTTAATTTGTGGATTTCAAATACCTGTAATTTTGTTGCTAGAATTTGGTCAGATATTTCTTCCATTTTTCCAGGTTTAACATAGTCAACATGTTCAATGTTCCTACATAGATTGTGGTCTTGTTTCTTTTCGTATGCACAGGTCGTCTTCCATTATTGATTGATTTGGTTTATTTTACTTCTCTTCTCTGCCACGTTTGGCTAATCCCAAAGATGAGGATGAGTGATGATGATGTGATGAAATTGATGAAGAACACTCATGCCAGACTGGGATTCAAACCATAGACCTCTGGTATCCATGCTGTGCTAACCAGTCCACCAGGCTCGTCTTCCATTATTCCTCCATTCTGTAATTGAGCTCTTGTAGCAAGAAGTAATTTTTATGAGACCAGAGTGCTGGGCTAGTGCTCAACCCCCATTCCTTTGGAAGACCTAGGATTTTCTGTTGGAGGGTTTCTCCCTTAGCTGATATCACCCAGTTTAGGTGCTCGAAACTCACCCTCACCCCTTGTCCATCTGCTGCAGCTATCGCTGCATTGCCCAGGAGTCTTGCAGGTAAAGAACCTCTGTAGACTAGGGATGGCCACAGTATCCTGATAACGGATATTAAGATTTATCTTAAGTTATCCGATATCCATTTCGGATGCAGTAGATGATTTAGATAATTTGAATATCCGGATAGAACACATTTGATGGAGGACTTGTAGAAAATCCGTACAGTGAAATATGAAAATGATAAATAAAAGAATATGTGGGTAGCCCGTAAATGGATAAACTATAAATTCGTTCATGTAGTGCACACATTAAGATTTCCGGACATTTTGGATAATCTGAAAATCTGGATAATCCATATATTCAGATATCAGAATATCCAATATTTGGATATTTGAAATCCAGACAGAAAATTATCTGATATTGAGATAAAATTTTATCTGGATTTGGCAATCCCTACCAAGGATGTGGAGAGTGGTATTTGTTGGTAGTATTGGTAGATGTCATACCAGATGAAAAATGATCGTGTATAATTATTATAATGGTAAATTTTATTTTCCTCTTTAGGTTTTGCACCTGCAGCAATGTCAACACCATATTCCCATACATCCCCAGCTCTTGCTCCTTCCCAGCTATCTGACAGTGGCCCAGTTGTCAATTACTCAGCAAGACACAATGGTTTGTACTTATATGTGGGACGAATGTTACGACCCATATGGAATTTGAGAACAGTTTTGAAGATATCCGTGCCAGCATCAAAAACTCAGTATGTAAGTACGTTTATCCATCTTTCCTTGGAAATGATATATGTGTGTGTGTGTTATAAATAATAATGGTACTGGATTTTCATACTTTTTTCTGTTAACAACAATAACAATAGCTTGATAAAATAATTATAATCCAGCTGCTGTTATCACTATGTAAATGTACTTACGATGTAATTTCTCTTCTTGCTCCTGAAAATGCAGATATCAGCATACAGACATTTTTGCAATTTATTACTATCAATAGAATAAATATTACAGTATTATTTGTAACTTTACAACTTTGTTGCAATATCTACCACAGTAGCATTCATTTTTTAAATATTCAAGTATTCATATTATCAGAACTTGTTAAAAAATTATTCATGATCATCTGTTCAACGTCCATTCAAAATGGAAATCTGTGCATTTTTATTAAATTTTTCCTAAAGTAGTTTATTTACCAGTGGTTGTTAAAATCATAAAATATTCACTTGCCCATTTTAACTTTAGTAGGGATTGCATCGTACAGTCATGGACACTTCTGGCTCGCAACAACCCCATGGACTTCAATGGGATTGTTACATCCAGAAGTCTTCATGACTGTACGATGCAATCCCTACCCAAGACTGTAAAGCATCCACGATATTGCACAAACAAATAACTTTTCTGTGAACTAAACTTTGTAACTGAGGAAGTTGAATATTTGAATTCTAATCATGATTACAGTTATATAATGCAAGGTAAAATTATGCATAATATGTACCAGGAGTCGAAGAGATGACAGTAAATTTGTTAAATTAATGTTGGTTGAAACATATTCCTCATTGCTTTGTCAGTTTATACATTTTTGGAACACCATGAATAATAATACACATTTTTTTTTATTATTTTCTTTTTTTTGTTGTACAGATTACAAGTTCTGTGACAGCAGAAGGGATTAGCTTAATATTAAGTTACCTTCAGTCTTTGAAAGCCTTTTTGGAAAGGAACACACAGCTGACTCTTATTGCATTGAATGCTCAAATGTCAGGATCAGGAGCAAAGTAAGTACATTCCTCAATTTCGTTCATTGTCATTTTGGTCCACTTTATACACAGAAATGCTAACCACTACTAGGCTTACAGTTTAAAGTGGGATTTGAACCACTGTATCTCTTCACCCAGTTCTGAACCTGGAATCCCTTGATTGCACTATCAGTACGCTATCGCCAAAACCCCTTCTAAATAGCAAATTGAGACAGTAAATACAGTATGAAATTACTTGTCTTACTATATTGGCATTTCACTGTGGAATATATCATATTTATATATTTATTTGTTAGTGATAGATAGGGCTAGGAAGTTGATGAAAAATCATCTTTTTCTCTGAACTTTGAAAATAATGCTAAACCTGATATCGGTCCATTCCCCTTCCGTTAGAACCAGAAAACATTGTTTTATTTTGCATTTTTTTAACCTTTTTTGACTTTTATGTCATTTTTCAGTATTTTTTGCCATTTTTGTTGCATTTTCCTTCATTTTTGAGGTTTATTTTTCTTCTCCTCTGTTGTTTCTTGAATTTGAAATGCATTTGCTAGAATAATTTATGTATTTAAATTTCCTGACATGGTCTTTTCAGTAAGTTTGCCGTACGGTCAATGGAAATGCACAACATTATTTTTAACAAAGTTTGGCAATGGATTAAATTTATTTTTCCTCCACCAACAAATAATTTTTCATGTTAAAGGGAATAAGAAACGTGGTAGATAATTAGAGTACGTACGGTTCTAATGCATCGAGTTTCCCAAGTGGATGGTGGCAGAGGCCACCGAAATTAATCGAACATTTACAAGTAAGTTTCACGGAAATCATTTTAGTACTCGCGTATGTATTCTAAAATAATAGAAGCCTACTTTGAGGTTCCTTTGCCTTCTTTCTCTATTATTGCCGTAATCTGTAGTTTTAATGTAAAACTAGTCACAATACAATAAAATATAATCTGATGCACACGAAACACAACAGTGTTTTCAGATGCTGGCTGATTACTGTATCGTGGAAGGTCCACTCTGAAAAGAGTT
This sequence comes from Lepisma saccharinum, assembly GCF_977018435.1. Lineage (NCBI taxonomy): Eukaryota > Metazoa > Arthropoda > Insecta > Zygentoma > Lepismatidae > Lepisma > Lepisma saccharinum. Next base: position 51,730,517 of record NC_139236.1, read on the forward strand.
GAATGGCTTATACAGAAAAACCATGTGATGTATTTTATGTAACCTTGAATTAAAAATAATTAGAACTACTACATTAGCATTTAATTGTTTTTTCCTTTTGCATCAGTAGTGTAAACCATGAAACAACAGGTTTCATTGAATTATATTCTATTATTTATCAGTACAATATAAAAAGAAAAAAATATTTTATAAAATACCTAAAAGTACTTATGTTGGTGAGCATATGATTTCCGTGAAACTACGTTTCGGGATGTAACTACTCCCTTCATCAGGTAGATGGGCTATGCCAATTTCATTATACCATTGGCTGCATCAAACGACATGGATCAAGAGGTATGGTGAAAACGGATAAAAGGTTAAAATGTGATATAAGGCAGCTGAACATGTGTAGGTGCCTTATTCCTACCATTACATTAGAATCATGTTTCGAAACTTGTACTTTCTTTAAACCAATAATACACAATTTTGTCTTTATACTTCTGGTAGTTTGAGATACTGATCGTTAAATGTGCAGCTGCAGTGTTACCAAGACTTTGGTCAAAACATTCAAGAATTACATCATAATCACAGAATCCAGTTTTTCACACAAAATTGGTGCAAAGTAAAATTTCAAGTTTAAATTTTGTTTAATTTTCAGGATAATTAGACTCCATAGAAGTGTTGTCTGACATTTTTGGGGCCTCTGTGTAAAAACAAAATGCCAGAATAGTATCGACTGGTATCAGTAAATAAATTGCAACCAATACTTTCTGATATCGATACAGTGGCATCAGCCATAATTAATACATTATTGGATATCAATACCAGCATTAAAAAAAAACAGCATAGTAACATTGTGGGTTGGGATCAGAATGATTCTGATATCACAATGTTGGTGTATTCATTTATTGTTAAAATTAATTACAATTGTACTGATCCATTTTTTTAATAAATATTCTTTGCTTCTGTGCCATTATGTTGTTGTTTGTATTGTTAATATACTATATAGCATAGTTTCTAAACTAAATGTGTAAATATGTATTCAGGTTTCTTTAAAAAGCCAACAGTACTTTAATTAATAACGTCAATGACATAATCAGTAAATTTTATATCAGTACTTGATACGTATTGGTTAAAGAGTTAACCACTAGCAAAATTTAATACCTGTAGATTCTTACTTTATTCAAATGTTGACAATAGCATATGTGCTTATAGTGTTTCTCAGAGTATGACGACCCCGAGCACACCACGGAACATGGATCAAGAGGCTCAGCTGAGAGAAAAACAATCGTTGGATGCTGTAAAAGTTTTTGTGATGCATGCATGCGAAGTTCTTGGCATGTGGAAGGTCATCTGCGAACATCAGTTTCACATTGTTACTGGAGGATTGGATAAGGTAATGCTTGATGTCAACTGTTGATTTACTCTGATGGCATGCTTCGTGCAAACTTTTGTAACTGTCATTGTCTGCCAAGCCATGTTGAGTGGTTGATTCATGGTCTCGACATCTAAAGGTCCACGTCCACGTGTAAGTTTTGACATGGTCGCAACATTAACTAGTTAGGAGATCACTCTATACAAATAGGAAGTTAAAATGTAGTTTTTCTTCTCATACATGCACATTTTACAAAATTGGTTCATGCATTTCTCTTGTAAAATTTCATACATCACTGGGGATAGCTTATTAGAAAGTCTGTGCTACTTATATGATAAATACATTTGAACCTTGATTTTGCAGGGGAGCAAAGTGAAAATACAAGATTTTTTTTCATTCAAACCCTGAATATTGAATGTGTAATGCAGGAGAATGTAATATTGTTATATTTTAAATAGGGCTGAGCCGATACTCTCACCAATTCCCACTAATACTGATACAGATCCTTTAAAATTGTAATAATTAAAATTTGTTCAAAATATTGATAAATATTAGTGTGAAAGTAACTATTCCTATTATAATCATCAATTTATCAGAGTTTTGCTTCAAAATATTCAAGACTTACTTGAGAATATTAAAATACCTCTTTTTTTAATCACAAGATAGTTTTTCCACACAATGCTGGTGCAAAATTAATGGAAATTTGGAATTTTGCGTAATTTTCAGGATAATTATATGCCGTGAAAGTGCCTTGTGACATTTTTGTGGACCCTGTGAAAGGTCAAAATGCCAGAAACGTATCGGCAGATATCCATAAGTAAAATCCAGTCAATACTTTACGATACTGATAAATCAGCATCTCTATCGGCTCATCCCTAATTTTCAATGTAATCAGAGGGCTCCACTGTATTTAGGTAAGCCAATTGACAATTTTAAACAGCTTTTTAACATTCCATTCACTGGGTGATAATGAGACAATCAAGATTTTACAGTGTGATTGCTCTGAAATTTGTGAGAGAATCAGTTGCTCTCCCAGTTCTTCACTAAGCAAGCAATCCAATTGCAAATACCCATTCATTGAGTACTTACAATCAGCTGTTCTGTTGTTGCTTGCAAATTGATTACATTTTCCCACCAGGTGGGAAAAATTTAGGAAAATAGGCCAGGAGCAACATTGATGAACCTGGTTGTCCCATTATCAATCTTAATCTTTAATTTTAAAGCTAAAATTGCATTATTATTGTTACAGGAGCAACAAAATCAGCTTTTGTCCATGACGTTTAGGGACCTCATGCTTGCAGGACAAGAAATGTGTGCATTGTTAATTAGCAGCATTATAAATAGGTAAGATAATGTAAAGAAAGGTAGATATTCTCATTATACCATCGTAACCGTATTCCATAATTCCATATCTGTTGAGTGGGCAGGTAATGGCCCTCTTCTGGAGTCTGATTATATTCTGATTTATGAATGCTAGTTAGATATCCTGCGAGGTATTCAAAATGTCACATCCTTAATAACTTGAAACTTGCAGAATGATGCCATGTATAGAGTTCTTTAATTGGTTCATTGCTGTTTTAAGTCCACTTTATGCACAGTAAGTCTAATGGGGACTGGACCTACAGTTTGAAGTGGGATCCGAACCACTATGTATTGAACTCGGGACCGTTTTATTACAAGGTAACGACGTATAGAGTTCTTACTGTAAAATCCTCACAACTGAGTTCTACAGTAAAACTCTGGTAGGCTGATATGGTAAAGTTGCAATGGTATGTTGATATTGGAACACCCATTTTGCAATTCCAAGTATTCATGTATTGACAATTATCTGTAACCAATAGAAAGCTTAATCCTTATTTCTATAATTATTGAACATTAAGAAGGTAGAAAACTAATTATGCAAATTGAGTTTTAGAATTACTTGTACTTTTTATTTACTGATATGAAATTTTTGTGAACACAGAAAAACATATCAATCAGACTAGTTTGAATTCAATCGTGGGTACCAGAGTTCAGACATTTTGGCTGAAATATTCTGGGAATTACACAAAGTGTGCCTAGTCCCCTGTTCTCCCCCTCAGTTCAAGTCCAAAATTTTGTATCAGGAAATTGCTTTATTATATTGGCATTAATTCAGATTAGTCACCAATTGTTTTCAGAAGCGATTATTGGGGATGGGGAACCAGTCTACGACCGGACTGGCTAATAAACTGAGATTCAACGGTTAAAAAAAATCAAAAAGTTTCAGCCAGGCATACATTACACACACTAATTGACACCGAGGTGAAGAATATGCACTTTCCACATGAGTTTAAAGAATAGACTTTTGTAAGTAAGTTGCTTGGAAAAAGTTTGTAATTTTGTGTATTTTATAACCATTGTGTTCTACAGTGAATTGATCCAGTTTTGCTTATCTTTTCACAGCTACCTTGGTGACAGTGCATCTGTTGATTCTATTAGTTCAAGACTTCGTGAAGTGTGTCCCACTCTCTACAGAAATGAAGATGCTGTGTGCTCAAAGGTATTGTATTATTTTAGTGTTTTTTCTGTCTTCTGTCAAAAATGTCTGATTATTTATAGACTATAACTAGGGTTTCCAATTATTATTATTATTATTGTTATTTTTTAAACTTTGTGTTATTTTCCCCCAAATTCACATTTTTATTTTATCACACTTTTCTGCCATATATACGTAAAATTATATGTTCATTGTGCTTTTAAACTAGTATTTTAATTTGTAGGTCACATGGTCTATGCCTGTTTGTGACAGTGTCACAACTATTTTTTTTAGGAAGTTATTTTCTATTATATCTTGGATGAAAATACTGGGATTGGTAAAATACCAACGTACAGTCAACTCTCGATTCAACGACCTTTCACAGTTCCCGGGAAAAGGGTCGTTATTTCGAAGGGGTCGTTATTGGAATTTGCACCAATTTTCAGCTTAAAGGGAGCTCAAACGGACACAAAGATGCCTAGGAGATGGTAACACCATTTATCCTGGTAGTTATACAACCTGTTATGCACAGGATGCGTGTTGTGAGAAGGAAAATAGAACATGAAAAAGTTTTCACAAAAGAGAATTTAAAATAATGTTACTTTGTTTCAATTGTGCACAGTCGTTGCTTTTCCAGGAAATTCTTACATTTCTAGTTCATGAGAAACCCGTTTCCACTGAGACCTATGGAAAGGAAAACAATCTCTCCCTTATTGCAAGCGAAACTCGAAGAATCTTGACACCAGTCAGACTGGTGCCAGCAAAAGTCGGGAGATAATCGGGCAGAATGAATGTTTGATTTTATACTGGTTTACTGGAGCATTGTCTGTTACAAGATTAACTGGCAAGATTAGATCTCTCGGGAGAAACAACACAACCTCTCTAGGTACCAGACAAAAAAAAATAAAGGCAGGGCTGTAATTTTCGTTCTGGTTCGGCTGCGTAAAATACATTGTAAAAAAAAGTCACTTTTCTTTGCTTCAACCAACTTCATTCACCCTCCTTTCCCATTCAAGGGAGCAGTCCAAACACCTTCCTTGACTTGCATTGTAATCCAGCGTGAAAAAGGAAATGCGCAACTTGCGATCTGTTTTTACCCAATGCGTATTGTAGGACAGGTCATTAAACAACGTGGCAGTCGATAATCATTCTGGTTTGGAATTGAATTTCACTTTAAACTGTATATTTAGTCCCGATTAGCCCATCAGCATAAAATGAACTGAAAACAAGCTTTATGTGACTGCGCATTTTCACATATCAAAATGGTAGATCGTTATTTACTCTCACGTTAATCGACCATTTAATGTTGGATTTAGGAGTATTCTCGATGTCAAACACCCACACCTACAAACGCTTTCCCCTTGAATAATGTCTTTTTAATCTGTCTCAGCGACCATTCCTACATTGAACACTCCTTTTTTTTCCCTCCACATGAATGGTTCTGAAGAAAAGTAAATTAAATTTACGTTTTGCTTATCAGAAGGCGCAGAACATGAAGTTATTTGAACTCTTGTTTTGCTTTCTGGAGATCAATTTCGTTATTGTCAAATCAAAACAGCTTTGCGAGATTCAAAACAATAACTTTTTTCTTCGCGCTGGATGAGTCATCGCTGTTATCGGCAAGAGATTTGCAGACGCTAGACAAAACACTGGCGCCAGCTGCATCGTAAAAACAAGGAGACCGGCTGGAAGTTCGAGCAACAGGTGGCGGAAGAGAAAAGTCCCAGCATTTTAAAGACGCAACTGTCGAAGACGGAACTTTTAACAGCACTGTAAAGAAGAAAGAAATGACCCTTGCTTTACGATTTACCACGCAACAGACAATAATACGGGCAATATTTCCTATGCAGACAACAGCATTAAAAAAAATATATAATAAATAAATTTAAAAAAAAACAACTGAATTCTGCAATTATCAACATCGCCGTGCACACCAGTGGCGGAGATTGAGCTGGGGAAAGGGTAGAGGGTCACCTTTTTTTTTTTTACTTGTTCTATGGTTCTTGTTCGTTTTCAAGAATATATCCAGAACTGGTTACTCCATTTTAGACGTCAAAGGAAAGGAAGAGGGTGGGTCCTTTTCCACCCTCGCCTGTAATCAGCCCGCATCAGCAAGAAAATCCTGGCTGAAACAATCTGCATCCCCCCCCCCCCCTACGTTTGCTGACAGGAAAAGAGGGAGAAGTCAGTCAGCCAACGGAACACTTTTTTGGCAGATATTACGACATCGACACAATTAGGAAAACGTATGAAGTGGGAAACGGGAGTTATGATGCACGTAAGAGCGAAGTAAACTTTTGTGGAAACCTGGATGACAACGCACTTAGCGGGTTGACGATCTTTAGTTCACCTATGTGGTTTTGATTATCTCTAACAGTTTCGCTTTTTTATGAAGTGTTGCAGGGAACAAAGAACACGTTTTGAATGAAAGCGGTTACCGGAAGTTGTCGGCTACAAGGCCGAGAATTGCTCACTCACGGGAACCTGCTGAACTCTAGGTCAGAGCTGGACAGATGGGCCAGACCAGGGTTGGCATGTTTAAAACAAAAGTGTTTAAAACACTTTGTTTTAAACGTTTAAAACACACGGCTTTGTTTTTTTTACAAATGTTTTAAACGTTTAAAACAATGTGTTTTAAACATGTTTTTTTTAGAAGTGTTTAAAACACATTTTGGTACTTGATATTTTATAATCAATGATATTTTTTTTGTTTGGCAACCCTGTTTTTTCATTGAATCTGTGGCAATTAATCCGTGCTTTAGGGGTCTCACTTATCGCACAACACTTGACCAACCTTTTGTTCTGACGTCACGGGAGAAAGCTTTTTAATTTTAGGGCACATGCCTACTTTGTATGCACAAGGTAGCAAAACTGTTGTGCGACAACAAAGACCCGTGCTTTACTGTAGAAATCGAAACTTCTCAGTTCTTTGTTTCCTACCGTCCTGTAAGTTTGAGACAGGTGGAAGCTGGAAACTAATATCTGAATACACAATGCGTGATTTTGATCATGACGTGATTTTTATTTCTCTTGTGATACGATTCATTGGTTTGTATAACTGAATGAAGCGCAGATGGTTACTTTTGGTAACATAATTTTGTACTTGGAAAGATAAATTGATCTGGAGAATTTATTATGACACTGCAGGTTGTTTTCTGCTATATAAACTGTTCAGGTAGCAGGAAATATTTCACCTTGATTTTTCCAGGACGAGGATAGTAATTCAATAATATTTAGTTTCTTGAAATTTAGATGAATATGAATCCTAACCTACTTCAACAGTGACGGAAAAAGGGGGCTATTACCCCCAACCTTTGACCCTGCAGTAGAGGTGTGCGGGATCCCGAAAAGTCGGGACCGGGATCGGAGGCAAAACAGGCCCGTAGAGAGGGGCAGGGGGCAACTGCCCCTCCCTGAGAGCATGCTTTGGCACATCTGTGAAAAATTAAGAACACTTTCCTACCTGAAATTCTCAATAATCTTTACAATTATATCATGTGTTACTCTAGCAACATAACAAAGACACTTATTGATTTTGTGATTTATTAGGGTGTGCGGGATTCCGTATAATGTCGTATCATGATTGGGGGAGGGGGGGAATTGCTTCCAGATTCAGACTTCGGAAAATGATTTCGCAATTTTCAGTATCTAGAAGAGTTGTGACATTTTGAGTAGTCTTGTATTAAAAGTGCGTAAAGGTGTCGGATGTTTTTCTTGGGATGTGTTGCTATGAACTTGGAACTGCTTAAATTTTTGCTTCATGTGATAGAGAGAGGGAGTGGATATTTGAGTTTTGTTACGTATCGTTGCATTTCTGCCACTTCTAGCTAATGGCAACAATGACTGATGACGTGAAATTGATGAAGAGACACTCACAAACAGTGCCGAAACCACAGGGGGACATGGGCATTGCCCCCCTCCCCCCACCTTGGACGGAAGTCCATTCTATGGGAAGCAAACATTGAAGTAAAAAAACAAGAGTAGGAGAATCTAAGAATAGCAGGACAATTGGATACTCATGATGGAATTAGTTTTTACGTGTTCCTTGCATTTTTCTTACAGACGGCCAAGGGGACTTGCAAGGGGCAATAGCCCCCCCCCCATTTCAAATTTTATACAAATAACAATACATTTCGTAAAATGTCCTTGCTCGCTTCGCTCGCAATATCTGCTATTCTTATAGTCCAAGTTCAGAGCCATAGCTATGGGGCGGCGGGATTCGGCCCTGGGAGCCAAATGATCTATAGTAAAAATAATGTTTACGGGGTGCCATGGCATTCTCTTTAAGTTATTTGCGCCCTATTAAAACAATTTCTTTCTATGAAATTTAATATGAAATATTAAAGATGACACTAATCCAAGAAGTCATTGATCAGTCAAGGGATTCCTATTTGTTTGTCAGGTGTCAAAACATGTATTTCAACTATAATATAATACAATTCACACAATATTTTGCAAAATGGTTAACGTAACCAGTAGGCAAACATTGTCTGTAGTGATGCAAGAGTCTCCCCTTTGAAGGAAATAGAGTCCGTGGTGGACTAAGGGACCCATGCTTTAATGTTTTAGCAAGTACAAAAAATGTATTACAAATTTTTACACAATCCATCAAAGTGTAGATAATATGTAACCATTATTATTTAATTAATTCGATTTTTCTTACATAACACAATACAATGGTGTTGTTGGATTCACATTAGATACCTTTGTGAGTAAAAATCTTGCATCCTGGAAACCAGAGGGAATCATTATGAAGCATGATTTATAAAGGGCTCCCTTAATCAGTTTTGCAGAGAGGCCCAAAGCTGTTGGTACATATTGATCATCTATTAACATTATCGACCTGTAGATATCAAGTTGATACAGTCTCTATTAGCTTATTTATGTTAAACTTTATATTCTTTGAAGTGGCGTGCCCAGGATTTTCGAAAGGGAGGGGTTATGTCTACATTTTTAAGTAGTCATTTTTCATTTTGCCATATTTTCCTGCCTTTCACGTTATTTTTTTTTAAATATTGGACCAAAAGGAAGGGTTATAACTCCTACTAGTCCCCCTTGGGCACGCCACTGATTCTTTGACAATCTGGAAAGATCATTATCGAAATGTTGCTATTTGATGCTGCTCGAAGTTTTTATTGATCGTTGCAGTTTCAAGATATCATCCACTTATCTCTTTTGGGGGAGGGGGCAAGTGCCTCTGTGTACCCTGCTATATCTGCCAATGTGGCACAATATATTAAGAAATTACCCCCTCTAGGATTGACTTCGCCCCCCCCCCCCCCCCCCCTACAATGAATTCCTGGCTACGTGCCTGGGGCAAAAATTCCTGGCCCGTTCGCGACTTCGGGAAATGACTTCCCGACTTTTCGGGATCCCAAGCAGTCGGGAAATACCGAATGGTCATTTTAAAAAGTCGTCAATTCTCGACGTTTTCTGCATTGTAAATCTCTGAAACTTATCGGAAATTGTTAGTTTTGTACCAGAAGTGCAAAAACAAGCACTTAAGATGGAAATTACGTGTAGAATTCGAGATTTCAAGAGCTTTGGGAAATTTCGAACATATCCCGTCCCGAATGTCGGGATTTAAAGAATTTCCCGTCCCGACCCAAAAAATTATGTCCCGCACACCCTGCAGTATGGTAAACCTTATCTCCAAAGGTAAATAAACTCTCCTTGCCGCCGCTACACTCATAAAAATGAGTATTTTTTCTTTAACGACTTTAAGTATAATTTACTGGGAAAAGGTTGACTTTCTTTTGTTTAAAACATGTTTAAAACATGTTTTTTTTAGCTCATGTTTAAAACTATGTTTAAAACAAAAAAAAACATGTTTTAAACAAAAAAAACAGTTTGTTTTGTTCTTTTTAAAAAAAACACAAATTTTGCCAACCCTGGGCCAGACTTCCAGGCGCCACACATCTGTATTTTCGAACATTCCTGCGATCTTCTCTCTCAAGGTGGTGTATTTATCGATGAAAGAGCTTGACCTGCCATACACATTGGCAAATACTGCAAGTACAGCAGTCATTTCGGGCTGCTCCCCCCTCCTCACCTGCGAGATTTCAGCAGCTCTTAGGACAAGAGGGAGGGGAGGGCAGAGGTCAAGTGCTATTGGATATCACTCAAGCATGGTGTGGTGGTGTCTATTTTTAGTTCAGACCTAATTGTGAGCGGTAGAGCGTTCGTAAAGGGAATGAGTGGAGGAAAAAACCGCATTTTTCGGCCGATTTCCTTCAATTTTTCAACTTTTTTTTTCAAATTTTTCTATCTTTTTCTAAATTTTTCACGGTTCCCTGGAAAAGGGTCGTTACTTCGAGAGGGTCGTTATACCCGGGGTCGTAGAATCGAGAGTTGACTGTACTTGATTGGTATTGGCAAATATTTCGCTAACCTCTGTGGCTCAGTGGTTAGCACAGCATGCTTCGGCACCAGGGTTCTGGGTCTTTCTTATTGGGATATGTATGAATAATGGAACTTTTTTCTTTCCAGGCAAATGAAATATTAATGAATGCAAGAAAGGAGCTAAACAAGGATGAAAGAGAAGCATTGCTGCAGTCAGCACTAGCAGTTAGTATTTTCTTATTACTAGTTATTGCATAGCTCCCAATTACTTGGAAATCCTGGAATATCTGGAAAAATTGGGGAAATTTACGCATGAGTAAGGATGTCAATCAGTTTCATAAAAATAATTGTACGTGAACATGAATTTTTCACATATTTATTATAAATATTAATTTGCCACAATAGGTGCTCACATAAGCAGAATAAAACATCTAGAAATATGGGAAGAGGGCACTTACAAGTGGTTGAATTCCAGATCTTCTTTCCAATGTTTTGGAACCATTTCTGGTTCCTTCTTCAGGGTTGACCAGGATTTTTTTTAAAATTTAAATTTTTAAAAAGCAGAATCCTAGAAATCAGATTGATCCACAAAATTAGAACTCTGTAAGGTGTCTTCTGGATTTCCTGCTTCCAATTGTAAACAAAGCTAGTAGGTTCAAATTTCTATAGAATCTTGCACAATGGGAAGGCACGATATTGTCAATATTGATTGTATGTTAATTAATGGTAATTTGTTGTTTACTTTTTACTATGGCTGAGCCGATACCACTTAGAACCAATATCCATACTGATGCCAGTGCTAGACACCAACATCATTGCTTGAAAATTGTAATTATTAAAAATTGTTCAAGAGTTTTGCTTTAAGACATTCAATAATACATGTCATGTCATCGCGAAATCCAGTTTTTTACGCAACATTGGTTCAAACTAAAAAGTAAACTTACAATTTTGCATAATTGCCAAGATAATTAGAGACTAAAAGTGTCTTCTTGAATTTTTGCAAACCCTGTGAAAGATCATTATGCCGGAAAAGTACCTGCTGCTATCATTAAATAACTTCCAACCGATACCACTGGTATTAGCCAATGCCGATACAGTGGCAACGGTATCAACTCAGCCCTTGTTTTAACCATTTAGAGTCGAAGTGTATGTGCCTCAAAATGATGTGCTTGCTTACCTATGGCTACTTGATCTTCATTATCTTTTCAGTTATGTAAAGAAGTTGCACCACAACTTAATCTTCCTGTGGTATGTAAACAATTTGCTGGAAGTCATTTCTATGATGGCATATTAGATCTGTGTATGACAACGGCAAACAAACTGGATCCAAAGAATATAGCTGTACATTACTACAAGAACAAAGAGCCTCGAGAAGACCAGCAGGGATATGATGCTTACATGAAAAGGTAATGTGTGATGACTAGAGCCACATATTTATGGTAAACAAAAAATAAGATTTCGCTACAAAAACTGTACACATTTCAGGATCAAAAGTGGTATATAATATGGCATTTTGGTGTTAAAATGATGAATATAACCCTAAATTTGATTTTAGAAACTACATTTATTACACAAAATAAAGATTTCCATTCTAATAATACATTTGTATAGTTATCAGAGTATTAAATTTATTCTTGCGTAAAAGAGTCCATTTTTGCTTCTCAAATATTTACATCAGAATTAGTGAATTTTCTGATTTGCATAACTCTCAGAATAAGCCAGACTTCAGAAAGTGTCATGTTGGTAAATAAACTCTAAATTTCGTGTTTGAGTGTATTTCGCATTTTGCAGTTCATTTCACATCATTTCGTGAGAAAATATGGTAGGAAAAAATCACCTCACACCTCAAAAACATGAAAAATAAAACATTATAGTGTGTTATCTCACAATTCGTAATTTGGAGTGTGTGGTGAACAAAACATTATTGAAGGGAATGGAGAGTTGAAGAACTGGGTTTGAATATGTTTCTCTCTTGTTTTCCATCTAGGTCTATTTGGCCAGTGATTTGTAGTGTAATGATTAGAGCCCGGAAGTTCAGGCATTTATTTTCGTTAAAATAGGCAGGCAAAAAGGCATTTATAATGTGGAAAATAGGCACTAAAAATGAAAAAAAGACAAAATAAAGCGAAGAAAGGCACATTTGGAAGTCACTTACTTTTATCTATAATCTCTGGCAAAATGTTAAAATCTACATTGGGAAGAGCATTTCAATGTTCTCCTTCTTGATTACACATAACTACAAGCTGTTTTTTTTAGTTCTCAACATTCTTTGATAGTCGTCTGTCAGAGAGAATGTTTTTCATAATAGAAAATGATCTTTCTACTTCGACAGAAGTTATTGGAGCATACATAAAACAAGCTAATGTAGCTGGACTCATTTTGGTAACAGCATTTTCACCTTTTAGAATATCACAAATTGTTTTCAATTGTTTCAAGTTATTATTTGCACTCACTACACGTTTGCACTTTTCCGAAACAGCTGACCCCTTTTCTCCTTGCACTTCCATCATCTGCTGCATAGATTCCTCGAAGATTTTCAGGGATGCTACAAGAGTCTCACCTCTTTTTTCTAGCTTTGTAATTGTCTCTGGCAATGCACAATAATGTGCAAAAATAAAAGACAGTTCATTCTTCAGTTCTGAATAGCACAGGAGTTTTTCACTTCACGAATTGAAGCTGCTTCATTTTCTGGAAGAGCATCGATCACCTCACTGATTTTTTCAAGGTTGTTAGCATAATATATAGCTGCTGATATCCAGGTTCCCCATCTTGTCAAGACTGGTTGCGGAGGTAAACTAAGCTCAGGTGCAACTTCCTGAAATTTTCGGGTTCGAGAGGGAGATTTCAGAAATATCTTCTTTGTGTTCGAAATCAACCTCTCCACTTCAGCAGTCAATCATGCACAAGGAGCATGAAATACTTTTTTCTCACACTTTTTTCCTTCAGCAATGTTGAAACATGCGTGAGTTCAATATTACTTAAATAAAGCTAAAATTATTCACATAATAAACGGGAAAAAAAAAATGCCAACATATTTTTTAAAAAAATGTTCAAATTTCATTGAAAAAGGCAAAAAAAGGCATTATAATTAAAAATAGGCAGTGGGGTCCCAAATAGGCAAAATGAAAAGGCTTCTAAAACATTCGAAACAACATAAAAAACGTATATCCGGGAAATTTTTATCAATATATGCAGTAGATAAAAAGAGGCATTTTGCCAAACTTCCAGGCTCTAGTAATGATAAAACTCACAACTTCAGTTTGTTGTATTTAGCTTCTTTCTAAACATTGGTTGTGATTGATAGAGTTATACGTGTTTATCTTTCACTTTTAATACAAAAAAATCATCATGATTTGTTCTGTAAATTTCTTGAATCACTTGCTTCATTCCAAAATGTTTACAACTTATTAAGACTGAAATAAAATTTTAATGAAAATGATTAAGTACCACTACAAAAAGTTTGTTGATAAGAATAACTGATAATTAGGGGCATGCATATTTCGTTTTTTATGAAAGAACGAAATTTCAAGAAACACATTGTAGTGTTAATTTTTCATGTTTTTGAAAGGTGTGAGAGACATTCTGCTACTATGTTTTGTCACGAAATAATGCGAAATGAACTGCAAATTGCGAAATAAACTCTTAAACACGAAATTTAGGGTTTAGTTACCGACGTGACACCTTCTGAGGTCTTGAATTATCCTGTGATTTATGCAAATCACGGAAAATTGATTAATTCTGCTGTTAATATTGGAGAAGCAAAAATGGACTCATTTACACAGAAATAAACTTAATACTCTGATAACTACATAATTGTGGTATTAGAAGTGAAATGTTAATTTTGTGTAATAAGTATGGTTTTTAAATCAAATTTAGGATTATATTCAAAATTTAAAAACCAAAATGTCTTTTTATATACTACTTTATATCCGATTTTTCACCGCTATAATGCCGAAATTTCATTTTATTTACCACTTTTCAACCTGAAATTCACTCTGTTTTTATACCGAAATTTTGCTTTTTTATTTACCAAAATTATGTGCCTTTACTGATAATGTACTGACGTAATATAAAATGACAATCATTTCACAAAGAAGGTGTATGCAGCTATTACTGTAAAAAGTAGAGATGGACTGATATAAAATTTTTGCCAATATCGATTAAATGTAGATCTGAGGCAATACCAATTTGGCCTGATACAGATGCCCTTATCGATTCCAACTGATATAAATACAGTGAAATCTCACTTTTACATTTTTCAAGGGACCAAAGTGAAAAATACTTAAAATGTAGCAAAATGTAAAATCCAGAAAAAAATCCAGTGTAGTTTGAAATAAGAACCATTTTAATGTAGTTCAGAATATTATAAATTTTAAAATAGTTTTTTGGAACAATGTCATAATCTACTAGAGTTTTGTTTTAAAATATTCATAATTTTACAAACTTCATTTCTCCCCACAGTGCTATTACCAAACTAATGATGGTTTTGCATAATTTACAGGATATTTAGACTCCATGAAAGTGTTGTGTGGTATTTTTGCATAATCGTTGAGATACCCAGACTTCAGAAAAGTATTGGCCAGTATCTGTGATTAAATTTTAATGGACACATCTTGATACCAACACCACTGGTATTCATCGATACAGATACATCAGCTCAGGCTTAATAAAATAGCAACATAAGATTTACAGCTGCTGATAACCTATGTTCCACCATTTGAATATTAAGCTGTAGAGAGACTGCAAACAAAAGAACCTTGTGCCAAAGTCCTTCATTCACCTTCCCTTTCATTCATTCAACTTGGGCACAAGGAAGCATGCTCCACTCTGCCCTCCCCTCCACGTGGGAGTATGATGCACAGGAGTTGTGGGTCTGTGCAGTCTCTTTTTGCCTGTGATTCCCTTTTATAAATGTTCCACACCTTAAATATACAAGGATAGGTAGAAAGCATGTGCCTGTTGTCAGTTGTTAAGATTCAATAAAATGGTATCTCGCTAAATAATTAATCTTTTAAAGGTGTATTAGTGATATGCAAAGGAAGGAAATTTTTGAAGTAAGTCTTGAAGCTTTTGTGGTGATGAATGATGAACAAATTCTCTTGGACTATCAACCAGGTCAATTCTGGAACAGTTTCCAAGCTTTCGAGAGCTAATGTCACTCTCTTCTTCAGGTTGACCTGGTCGATAGTTCAAGAGAATTTGTTCATCAAAGGAGATTTTTGTCTAGTTTATGTGTGCGTTTGTACTTGATTTCATCACATACACATTCACTCGCTCATTTTCTCTCTCTCTCTCTCTCTCTCTCTCTCTCTCTCTCTCTCTCTCTCTCTCTCTCTCTCTCTCTCTCTCTCTCTCTCTCTCTCTCTCTCTCTCTCTCTCTCTCTCTCTCTCCCTCTCCCCCCTTCCTTCAATCCTCAAGTGAAACTAATAGTCGTAATAGTACAATTAAGTATTTTTTTTCTTTTTTCTAGGATGGACTGTTACAAAGAAGTTACAATTGTTTTGGATCAATTGTACAATACAAGTGTTCTTCCACACCAGACACCATCAATCCTCTCGGAGTCTTTTTCACTTCCTCCTGCCCAAGAAATCCAACTGACACCTTCTGAAGCAGAGAATTATGTAAGTATTTTCCATCTTTTGCAGTTTATGCATCATTCTCATTTTGAGAGTGATGGAGTGAGTACCGGAAGTGAATTCAATAGTGATGGCGATGAATAGGCAAATTTTGTTGCCTAATAAGTACTGTGCCGGTAGTTAACAGAAAGCTACCTTTGAAGTACGTATAGCACACAAACGATCCTTTTCCCATAAATTTTGAAAGCCTCCCAAAAGACTGCACGGACACATCACATTCTCTCTCTCTCTCTCGGTGTGTGTGTGTGTGTGTGTGTGTGTGCACAAACTGTGCCCTGTTGCTCGACTCAACCATAACTGAATGGTAAAGCAGGGACTTGAAGTTAGTGGTAGGCACATGTTACCTCTTGACGCAACAACTATCCGTATTAAGTTTTGAAAAATCTCCCAATTCATTTCCGCACCCTATATAACATCAAATATTGCCATGAAAGCCATTCAAAATGGGCTAAGTGCAATTTTTGCATATGGATATTCGGGGTGGGTGAAAATCGGTCCAAATTCCAATAATAATAATCATTTCCTTAGAATCATGAAATGTAATAGAATCGAGACTTGACTCTAATGAGTTTCCAAAATACTTAGGCATGGTGTGTAATTTTTCTCTCTTCATACAGGTAACCCAGATTATCCGAGTAGCTCTTTCATCTTCAGACGAGTTGCTCCACGTGGCCATATACAGCTGGATGGTTGAAAAGAACATGTGTGATAAACTTATCAGAGTAACGCAGCCAAGTTTGGAATTTTACTTGATGAGGAAAACAGAACAAAACCCAGATGCAATTCAGATATTTGATGTATTGTGGAAATACTGTGAACTGAAGAACAAACACGAAGAAGCTGCCAAGATTCTGTACAAACTTGCTCAAAAACCAGGGTATGCAATTTCTTGTTACTAATTTTTTTTTGGTTTGTCCAACTTCCAAGCAGTTTAACACGTTGGACTAAGGTTGCTGTAGTAACACAAAATTATGTGCAGATGTCATCTTTTAGTTTAAAATAAGTAACCTGAAAGTTATTATATCTATAAAATACACATTGATTTATTTTATATTTGGTACCTTTTGACAATTGTCTCCTTTGCATCTTCAGACCCAGTAGAGGAATATAACTTACATTCCCATAAAGTTAGAATGTAAATTTGTCTTTCCATTGTATTCTTTCTTTTACAGCACATTTAGTTTGTTTCACATATTTGGGTTTGGAGCTACATTCCTGAAAGTAGTTATCTGAAATAAAGTGTTTTAATTACTCAGGTTACTAGCTGGCATAGTTGTTTTTTGTGCATCAGTATGCAAGTAATGTAAATATATTTTAAGAATGAAAAATCTTCTGGTGGAAATGCTTCAGTATGCAGTCTGTGCATTATTGACTGTAAAATGCTGTGTATCTGTTATGTGTCGTTATTATGCATTTAAAAATAATGTTTAAATCATTCAAATGTTATACTCTCTCTTTTTAGAAGCAGCATAACGTTAAGGGAGCGCATCTCATACCTTGCACAGGCTAATCTTTGCTTAAAGAGTGAAAGAAGTGGATATGCTCCTTCGCTTGGTGCCTTTTTACATGAAATAGAAGATGCTATTGAGGTGGCCCGCATCCAAGAGCAAGTAAGTATGCTGATCAGTGAGGTATTTAAATGAAGTCATGTACATCTTTGGATTTTCCAGTAATAACTCAATTATGCATGTTGATATTGCAATTAAGGCTGAACCTTAATTGAAACAATATCAATCAATAACAATGCCAATATTCTTCCTGATTTCCCAATACATGAAAATTACAACAATTCAAATTTATTCAGAATATTAACAATTGAGGGGTTCAGAGCACAAGAGTGGCATAAATCCATTAAATACAGTTTTGAGAAAAAGGCATATTTAGATAACCTAGTACTATGTTTAGCGTGCCTGTATGAGTAAGAATTTGAAACTCAGGAGATACTTATTTCTAGCACTGAAATGTTGATACTTCACAGTACTAAGTTGTACCACGGTCATAGGCATCCGGAAAGGGGGGTGCTGTGCCAGAGCATGGTGCTGATCACATCACCTCCAAAAAGTTGATCGAGAATGTGTGGGGCCCTACCCCCATATACCCTAAATGTGCCTTCATGGCACTGTGCTATATGCATGAGGAATTTTACCCTACATGTAACTCCATTTCCACGAAAAGTCTGAACCCCTTAATTGTAAATTGGAATTATATCATAATTATCTACCAAAGATTTGGTTAAACTCTTTCGGCGCATATGGATATTATTGGAAAGTTCACAGCCAACGTATGAGTTTTGATCCTTTTGTGAAAATTAATTGCTCTGTTACTATTTGCTATATAGACATGAAATTTTGCACACTGATTCAAAATACTAAGGGATGGAAGTTATCGTACAGAAATATTATGTATATTTCTTCAAACATCAGTGTTGCCATTGTAAAATATATTTCAAAATCTAAAAAAAAAATTTTTTTTGTTCTTGCATGTCTCTTTACACACGTTAAGCGGTTTCAACATCACGAGGAATAATAAATTTACCATTCATCTGGGAAAAGAAAGATGGCATGAAGCGTAAAAGAAATAAAGTTGACATTGGCATATAAATATATCTTCAGACCCTCAATTTTGTGTTTGAATACAAAATGCTAAAGTTTAAAAAAGAATTTACAAAAGACTGTGACATTTTCTTCAAGCATCAGTGTTGCCATCTCATAATAATAAACATTTCTATAAAATTTCATTATCATTTATTTTTAAAAAAATATTCAACCAATGATACATATTCATCCGAATAAGGTAATTTTTTATATTTTATGTGGTATAATTTTTTAATTTAGTCAGTGTTGCAAACCAAAAATCATTACAATATGAGTAAGAAATGTAAAAATCAGCTCATCATAAGAATAAATATGTGGCATGAAAAAATGAGAAGTTCAGTTTACTATGGCATCCAAACATATGCTACGTTATAGTTTTTGGATTCTTGATAACATGAAATCAACAGAAGTTCACTTTTGTGTGATAGTCTTCAAAGTATTTTTGAGGCACAAAGGAACTAGTACTTAGGTACACAGGAATTCGAAAGAAACGCCCTCCCTTACGGTTATGCAACCCGGAATTTTATATCATCTAATTTCGCCTGGTAGTGTAGTTCCCGAGAGGAGCAGTGTTTCCAAACCTATAACCGCAGTGTTTCCAACCCTGTATTGGTTGGTTGGTTGTTGATTTGGTGTTTTAAGTCCAGATTGCTCAGTATGACTAATTGGGACTGGACCTACAGTTTAAAGTGGGATTCAAACTACTTCGTGCCTCCACCGGGACCCGTTGATTACAAGGCGACGACGCTACCACTGCGCCATCCAAGCCTGTATTGCTTCGTAGAAGACGAAACCTTCACGTAAACTTCTTCATTCGTTAGTTACATTTGGTTTACAAACTCACATTACAGGACACTCTTTTCCTGTATTGCATGTTTTCTGGAGCATTTATTTTTCCTTATGCGGAAAAAATTCTGTAATTATTTTTCATTTTATGTTTCGCAGCTTGTCTACCATTTATTGGCTAATCGCAACAATGAGGATGAATGATGACTCGATTAAATTGATAAAAGGACAGTCATAAAGGAACCATGGGGGCTAGATTCATATTATTATTATGACTATTATTATTATTATTATCTTTCTATTTTTTTACTTTACTTTTGGCTAATCGCAACGATGATGATTAGTGTATGATAAAATTCATGAAGGAACACTCATAAACAATCATACCCAGGCCGGGACTCCAATCCTGGAATTTCGTCAGCGAGATCAAAAGCTGACGGCTTACCACGCTCAGGCACAGCGGCGGTCAATTATTATTAGTGATAGTGTCTCGAGTAGTGTATTTTCCCACCATATTCTTTCATTCAATCATGAAACGGATGAAAATTCAAATGTTAAAATACCTGCCTACGTTTTTTTTTGTTTTTTTTTTTAGCCTGCAATATAAACCCCTACTGCACGAAACCAAATTGTGAGAATAGGAAACAGAACCAAGTTAACATATCTTGACCGTGGAAAGTGTTAATACAAAATCTAGAAAAGAGCAATTTAACAGTTACGTGATTGCTTTTCCATTTGTTGTATGGGAAGAATTGTCTGAAATGTGTGTGTAGTGGCAGGCAAAAGAGAATACAAAGATCGAATAGAGAGGCAACACTGTCACTGTTCTGCACTGCACAGACAACGCGTCTCGTCGA
This sequence comes from Lepisma saccharinum, assembly GCF_977018435.1. NCBI lineage: Eukaryota > Metazoa > Arthropoda > Insecta > Zygentoma > Lepismatidae > Lepisma > Lepisma saccharinum. The sequence continues at coordinate 51,750,584 of NC_139236.1, forward strand.
GTGGGCGGGTCACTGTGGGTGCGAGCGAGCTGCTGTTGCTTCTGCAAAAAGAACACTGACAGACAACTGAATGACGCTCCGCTTAAAATCTAGTCAATCGAGAAATGATTTGTTGAGGAAGTGAATTGAAATATAAACACCAGAATTTGGTCTAAGCCTATAATGGTTACTCGCAATAAGAGCTGATCAATTTTTACATGTGGAATTCCGTAATGAAAGAGGCAACAGGCTGCACTTCACACCTTTAGCCTGGTAACACCAATAAATCATCTCATTATATGTGTTCGGTTATGTTGATAGTCATGTTTAATATAATACCTTCAAACACAAACAATATCATGGACTCACTCAGAGGAAGAATTCAATTTTACGCTTTACTTTCCTGAAGATAGTGTAGCAATATAATCATTCCGCTCCATTTTCGTATTCTCAATTGAACTCGCACTATTTTATCCAGATGTTGAGCCCCACCTCCCTTCTCCCACCTTAAAAATTCTTGGGTGAGAGGCTACAAACTATACTAAAACTGAATTACAGACAATACTTTACGCCTCAAAGTGACGTGACCTAGAACGTAGTGAAAAATCACTGGTGCAAAATTCAACGTAATGAGGATAAAATGAAATTAGGAAAATGTATGTGCTACAAAGTTTTACATACATACATACACATAGTTACTTCCGTGTAGAAGACATTTCTTCACATTTTTCTTACCTTGGCTTCCTTGAATTCACGAAAATGTAAAGCCATGAACGCGTTAACCCCCTATAATCACGGAGTCCCAGGTTCGATTCCTGGTGGAGACACACCTGCCTAGTGGTTCGGATCCCACTCTCAAGTGTAGGTCCCACTTCGGGTAGCCTTTCTGAGCATGAAATGGAATTAAAACAAAATTGGAACACGGTAACACATCACAACACACGTGCAGAGGGCGTTGAACTTAATGACTGACAATTATTATATACATCGGACTTTCAGCGAAGCTGGAATAAGGTCTATTTGCCATGCCAAATAGTGTGAATTTTCTGTCTCGTGGTGCCTTCTTTACGAAGTGCACGCAAGTTATCTAAAAAATTCAAATTTGAGGGTGAGTCGAGCTATGTTTCTTTCAATAAGACTCTTCACTTCAAACATATTTTGCTCTATAGCTGTCGATTTCGAATGGACATCTAAGACTGGTTGTTTAGCGGACCGGATTTGGAGCAAAATCACGGACTATCATAGTTCCAATCACACTAGAGACGTAGCAAAAATTGTTCGCCTGAAGATGAGAGAAGAGGTGATCTCTTGAAATGTCTCGAAATTTAAAGATAGAATATATGGTCAATAAAAAAAAAAACAATGGATAATGTCCAATTAAGTAGAAACGCTGTTAGAACCGGTGTTCATTCACAGAGCAAAAGGGTTATTTGGACAAAATCCTGTTTCCCTTCTGGCTGCTTCGGAGAAGGGGGCTTTGTAAAGTTAACGTTTCTTGCCCAAGCGGTAGGCCTAATTAGTTGATTGACGACGAGTTCCTTCGTAGGTAAACGCGGCAACAGAGGATCACTGCCATAAATGTGGTTCCCGCGCCGGCTGAAAGAGCGACGGGAATTTAAAGGAACATTGACACTAACTTCAGACAAACATCCAATAATTTCCTTAGGTTTCAAAGCTGATCCGAAGGGACAACAAATACCAAAGGAAGACATGAATTAAATGATCGATTGGTCCGTCCTTCTGTTAATGGACGGCAATTCATATTAACAATAATAATCGTAAGCTTATCACTAAAGAGTCAACAATCAAAGCTAATACGCATCTATTGATCAGAAATTACTAGAGTGTTAAAGTTGTTTTTAAATCTTTTGTTATTATATGTCGCTATTCTGCCACTTTCGGCTAATGAGGATGAGTGACGATTAGATTAAATTGATACCATGATACCAATACTGAAGCCGTGGCTCGAACCCGGAAATTTCGTGGGATCGGAAGTGGATCACTTAACGCGCTTGGCCACCAAAGAGAACCGACTCTGCTGTCAAGTGCGGTTAGTGGTGGACTAACAATCCAGACACCGAATGTTCCGGGTTCGAGTCCCGCCCAAACCTTTGTCAATTTCTTAATCGTCAGAAATCCCTTCACAATCTAAGACATAACACTTTATCAAAACTTCATTCCCCTCCCCTCCACCTCAAATTTAATACTCAATCTTCCCAACAATATTTCCATGCCAATTTTAAACTTCCTGTTGATATTGCTCCCTCCAAAAAAAGCAATCTAAGACGTAATATTAATACACAAGAGTTGGGATTCCCTGCCCCCCAAAATAATTATCAATCCAGCTACCTGAAAATCCCACTAACTTCATTAATCGCCCACCATAATTTCCCTATCAATCTAAGGCCTAATATGTAAGAGTTGGATATCGCCCCCCCCCCCCCCCCCGGGCCGATATTACTTATTACCCGTAACAATTCCCCTGACAATCTACAAATTACTATTTGTATATCAGCAATGGCTAATTGATAACGTAATTCATCAACGTCAGTCTGCGCCATAATGCCCCCCCCCCCCTCTGCTGGGCACCCTTGATTTAGAACTGTGACAACGTGAGAGGTGTAATGTAACTAATAGTTAAATGTTAGGAATTGCTGCATGTATGCTGCGCATTTGAATTTCATGTGAATCAAATCTGTCAATAATATGAATATTAATATTATAGAATATAATATCGTGGTGCAGAGGTGTAAAGAAGTAACCATGAGCACCAAGTATCAATAAGAAAGATTTGGAAAGATAAGTTGCATATGGAGATGTGTGTAATTAGTTTGTTCTGGGATGTAGCAAAGAACATCGGTTAAACCGTGTGGGGTTTCAATACTCTGTCCATCCCCGTTGGTTTCAAGCACTGCATCTAGTCGACGAGGCAAGGATTCCACGAGCAGATGTCTTCTCCTTAAACTCTTCCAAATATCAAACACGTGAGCCAGTAGAGCTTCCATTGTTCTCAGCTGTCTAGGTTCCCACTCTCTCACCATCAACGCCCAAATGTTTTCGATTCGGAGACTTCGCTGGCCAATCTACTCTTGAAATTCCTGGGTGCTGATTAAACCAGGTGGTGGTCGCTTTCGACGTATGGACACTGCTGTTGTCTTGATCGAAAGTCACGTGCGGAATCTCATCTTCAAGGTGTATCTCTCGCGCGCTGGGAAGCATGTGGTTTTCCAGCACTGTTACGTATTCCTGCGAATTCATTCTCGAGGACACTTCCACCAATCCATCTACTCCAGGCGAACTGATCCATCCCCACACCGCCACGGATATCCTGTCACTCCTAGCATGGGTAGAAATGTTCTCGGGGCCGTAGCGAGTGTTGTTGCGCCTCCAAACATAAACCTGACCATTTTCGTCGGACGAAAATACTTTCTCGTCGCACAAAATTACGTTCTGCCAAAATTCTTGAGGAGCTGGTAAATATTGTAAAGAAAACTGATCCGTGCTTCGTGATGGAATGCATCATTGCTTCTTTCTTTGCCGCTCGACGGTGCCGAACTGTTGAAGCATGGCACTCCAGTTTCAACTATTCGCGAATCTTCGTTGCAGCCATAAAGGGATTGCCCTCGCTCATCTCAATGTTGCCTGCATCTTCTTCCCTGGTTGTCTTCCTCGGCCGGCCTTTGTTGGGTCTTGACTTCATTCCTTGGTCCCCTTCTTCCTCGTAACGCCGAATCCAACTCCTGACGCATGAATCGTCCACACCAAGGGTCGTAGCAATCTGAAGTGCAGAAGATCCGCCGCACAAGAAAATGCGGACTATCTTCTCTCTTGTAAATTCCAAAGTGTAAGGCATGATGAAATGATGTTGTAAATGAACATTCGGACCGAAGGGACATGCTGCACGTGGCACATGCCTCTTGAAACCACCTTATCATTGGTGCATGTAGAGTTTCACGCCCATACGGGTGCAGAAAGTTTCATTTTATTGGTTCCGTTGCAAGTGACATGCTCAAGGCATAGATACGTGTAAAACTGCTCCAGGATCTCGAACGAAGCAACCACCGGGGCTCGAATTAAAGCCAAAGCGTGGTGGCAAAAGGCAACCGTGAAGTTACTGCATCTGAGATTTAGATCAATCAGGGTCTGCCTGGTGTGTGCAAAGAAACTTGCGCTTTCTTTAGGAAATAAGGATACTATTGAATCAATGCAATGTAAAAGAGTATATACCGTAAAATATACATTACTATTGACTCGTGCATTAAAAATATGCATTGTTTTCTTGCACATTTCTGCCCGCAATGAATATAAATGTATAATCTATTAAATTAAGCAGGTGCATGCAGATTTAAAAATATTGATAAGATGATTCAATTGAATTGAATTGATTTGTTGTTTTTTAAGCCCACTTTGTGCACCGAAAGGCTATTTGGGACTGGGCCTACAGTTTATAGTGGGTTCCGAACCACTATGTGCCTCCACCGGGTATCGAACCCGGGACCCCTTGATTAAAAGGTGACGACTCTACCACTGCGCCATCGGGGAGGCCGTAGTCCTCTTACGGAGATAATTCGTTCGGATCAATAGAAATGCCCTATCAAAACAATTGGGGAATATTATTGTCAATGTGGATATTCTTCGGAAAATGTGTTTCTAACAACAGTTTACCTAAATAGTGGGACGTGGGGTGAGAGATAGGGACGGAGTTGGAAGAGAGAGAGGGAAAGCACACAATTTTCTGTTCAGTGCGAATTTTTGGGATTGCTTTTTCCTAGCGCACCAAAAACACAATACGTATAACCCAAATCTTCAATAGCGAAATTGTGAGTCAATCACTCAACTGGAATAAAAAGTACGGATTTAAATCTAGGAGGCCAGAAGATAGTTATTGCGCTACCATGTGCCAATACAAAAAAAAATCCACTTTGCCTGCCAGAATTGTCATGCCTGAGTGACATGTAGTTTACGTTAGTTGTGAGAGTTGCTTCAATTCCATTGCCTGCCAAGAAGAATGATAGCGTTGAAAGCATAAAATACGGAAATGTGCATGTTTGGCGAGCTATGAGAAAAGTAGATCCTTGTGTTTTCTTTTCTAATTTTACTCATTTTATGTCACCTTTTACATATAACCAATGGCGACAGAGGATGCATGATGCTTCAGGGAAATTGATGAAGATTGAAGAAACAACGAAAAAGAAAAACTCATAATTATCAGAGGCTAGGACCCAAGAATCCTGGCTACGCATCATGTTATGATATTTAAGTATATCACGGATTGCTGCTAAATCCTTTCCTAGATATTTGTAATGAATGAACCCCCGCCCCCGCTACGAGAAAAAAAAAGACTATAGAATGTGAAACATTCACAATGTAATTGCATTGCTTTACATCGCTTCTGGCTGTATTTTAACACATTCGGGTCTGGCCTCATAACACAGCATTGTTACCTCTGGTCTGCGGTTTTTGGTTGTTTTTCAAAAAATCATAGCAAAAATATTTTTAATTTGTTTTTATTAAACCACATATTTCTTAAATCTACAAAACTTCCTCTTTTCAATGAACAAAAATTTGTTAAATTTTATTTTCATTTTCAGACGTTTTTTAATATTTTTTTCAGCAATGTTTTGTGAAGAAGAAAAAAGTACAACATTGTAACAAATGTTAATATAGAGATATTTTAAGTTCGTAATCTGAAAATTTCAATAATTAACTACATAAACTATCAATACATCTTTTGAATCTTGCACAAGAATACTTCTTATGTGCACATAACAAAAAATAATTACAAATTACAAATAATTATCTTTTGTATGAAAAAGTGGCTGCAGGACAGGAACAGACGATGTATCAGTTGGTTCTGCGTCATCTGTAAAAATTAAAGAAATAAAGAAATAAACTAAATAAATAAAATAAATTTTCATTTTACATACACTATACAAAATAATAAATGGAAAAACAAAAAATACATCAGTGCATGTAGGAGAATCAAGCAAGAAGCAAGATGAATAGACCCAAAAAAATAACCTCTTCTCACTTCATTAATAAAATACTAGAGTTTGCAACACTGTTTATATTGTTGACAATAATTATTACGAATATAACCTACCTTCCAAATCTTCAAATTCATCTGCATCATCAAAATCGTCGCTAATTTCAAACTCTGAGGCGGAATCCTCTCTGCAGTCTGGATCTAACGACGCCATTCTAAACAATGCAGAGTACATCAACCCGACAACAAACAGTCACAGGTGCGAGATAAAAATAGCACATGAGTCACTTAGAGGTCGGAATTTCAACAGAGGGGCTTGAATGGACACGCGCATGAGACGAAGTACGAGCATAGCCCGTCGTTCAATCGGCAAAGCGATTGCATACCGCACGACGGGCTATGCCCGTCGTTCGTCCACATTGAATGTAAATGCACTGCGGGCTATGCCCGTCGTGAGACCCCAATGTGTTAAATGTAGTAAGAGATCAGCAATAAGTTGATTTTTTTTCTTTTTGATCAAGGTATAAGTGTATTTGAGCGCAAGGGGCTACCTATTTCATCATTCTATATAGCACCAGGCACAAATGCATCAATTTCTATTTCGGTTATTTTACATCACTCTTCTGCCTCTTGAGTTAATCGCGTTAATACGGATGAATTATCAATTTTTAAAATTGTGACGGGACAAACTAAGTGATACATTCATGCCTGACCAGAGTTCGAATCTGGAACATATCACAGATCATATATCCGGAACATATGACCTCGCTTCGCTAAAAAGGCTGGCAGAAATGTATCGGAAAAGTGTAGGAGCACCAAAAACCGGTTTCACCCAGCACAGACGATGAAATCATTTACAGCGACTCGCTGTGGCAGTGTTGCTTGCCACCCCCTCCCCCTTGCTCGCAGGTAGCCTTCTCAGCACCCCACCTGCTGATGGAAGAGTACTGTCAAATGCTGGCACCCTCCCCCCTTCCTCCCAAGGTTAATAAATGAGACTCTTGCACTTTCAAAACCCTTATCACAAGAAAAAGCTGGCATCAATTTTACACCACCATAAAATAAGTATTCAATAAGATTTACACGGGAAACATTTCTTAACATATTTTCTTGATTCGGACTAAGGTCAAATTAGAAATAGTCAAAGGAATTATACGCAAGAGAATTAAATTACTGAAAATATGGAAAAGCGCGATACCGAAATCTGTAGTGAGTGCGAAGGGAAAATCGAGAAAAGGAAAAAAAAAGTATATAAGTATTCGAATAAAAAGATTAAGAGAGAAAGTTATCACGGCTCGAACAATGCAAATGAAAAAAAAAAAAAAATGGGAAAAGAACTAATACGAATTGAAATATACTACAATCGGAAGTAAGCTGAAGGAAGAAAATTTTAATAAACGTGGAAAGAAAACATAATCAAAGGAGCGCTGGTTCGATTCGCGACGGAATTTTTTCCAAAACAGATGTCGCCAAAAATTTAAAAACACAAAGAATAACTCTGAAGAAAAAATGCCGAAAGTGTTTTTGCAAAATGAAAAAAATGGGTGTAATGGGTGCAAATAGGATACAGTGGGAAAAGACAAGCGTGACAGGCATAAGCACACTGAACGGGGAGGGGTTGGTTATGGAGGTCAGAATCCTCTCGTTGGACTTACCTATGGTGGCAGGACCAACGAGAAAAAAATCTCGAAAAGAATAACTGCAGAAATGGAGTTCGGGGGTCCGCATTAGCGCGAGTGATGTAAAAACCAATCACAACTTCCACGTCATTTTACGTGTTCCGAGCACACATACATTTTTAAGAAAATTCTTGATTTCAATTTATGCACAGATACATTAATGGAAACGGAACTTATGATCTAGAATGTGGGCCACCAGTGGGAATTGTATCTAGGACCGCTTGATAACAAGGCGACTTTAGGCTATCGGAAGGGGCTTTTTTTTCTGAAATAGATAACAGAATTAGTCATAATGCTATCTTTTCGTCTGCAGGACTCTCTCATGGGAGGTGCCAAGTATCCGAGCTATAACGAAATCCGTGATACCTCCTTTCACATATTCGTTCGGAAGTGGTAAAAAAAATAATAAAAAACTCAAGCATAAAGGTTAATAACACTTGTTGTTATTACCAGAGACATTCTCAAAATAAACTTGTCCGTTGAAATCAAATCAAGAGGAAAGCAAGATGCAAGATCTCCACCCGGTCGCGTGAATCTGTGGCTAGATTCAAGAGTTGGAAACACTACGCTTCTCGCGAGCTGCTCTTCCTGGCGAAACTAGATGATATAAAATTCCGGGTTGCATAACCGTAAGGGAGGGCATTTTCTTCGATTTCCTGTGTACAATTTTACAACAGAAGTGATGATTGCATATATTGCCAGATGTTGTAGGACTGATGCTGGCATTACAAATAGAGTATAAAAGCAATGAGTGGCGGTTATTCTTGTAAAATTGTAAACTCCTGCTGCAGAAAGTGAGGTATGATGAGCATAAGTGGAACTTATGTGGGGACTTGAAGGTGATTGGTTTGGTGTTAGGGTTACAGTTAGGCTACACAAAGTACTGTTGTTTTCTTTACGAGTGGAACAGTAGAGCAAGGGAAATGCATTGCAAACAAAGGGAATGGCCTACTCGTGCATCCCTCACTCCCGGAAGAAAGAATGTGAAAGAGGAACCTCTTGTCGCTCCAAAGAAATTTTTTCTGCCTCCCCTCCACATTAAATTGGGCCTTATGAAGGTATTTGTAAAAGGGTTGGAAAAGGATGGACAAGGATTTAAATATCTCCAGGAAAAGTTCCCAAATATCTCAGATGCTAAACTAAAAGAAGGTGTGTTCATTGGCCCCCAGATATGTCAATTGATGAAAGATGACGTATTCCCTGAAAAACTGACAGAAGTGGAGAAGACCACCTGGGTTTCTCTTAAGAGTATCTCAGAAAACTTTCTAGGAAATAACAAAAGTGCGAACTATGTGCAACTAGTGGAGGAGTTGTTGTCAAACCTGCACACTATGTGATGCAATGTGTCGCTCAAAGTGCATTTTCTACATAGCCACCTGTCGTTCTTTCCCAAAAACCTAGGAACTGTGTCTGATTAGCATGGTGAGAGGTTTCACCAATCAATTCTGATCCTGGAGCAGCGATACAATGGAAAATCTGGTGTGTCAATGCTCACAGATTACTGTTGGAACTGGGCACGTGATACGCCTCCTACATCACAGAATAGAAAAGGTTCATAGGTGTTTATTTTATTTTGTGCTTCTTAACATGCATCGATTTATGTGTTTGTCTTTGTCAACAGACACTTTTGTTTGGTATAATTATTGGTTTATCCTTCTGATATCCAAATGTGCCATGCACATAATTTTCATGTCATAATGTTTGCATTGTACATAGAAATATCAATTTATTCAAAGACATAAATTTTCAAAAAATTGGGGTTTTCTTCAAACATTCATTTCAACATTTCTGAAAAACCAGACCTGATACAGCATATGTGACCTCAGATTCATAATCAGGAGGTCAAAAACTATAAGGAATACCTACTTTCGTTCAGGAAAGAGAGAAAAAGTGAAAATTTGTAGGACAGTGAATCAGTCAGTTTTAGGGAAAATTGTCTATAATTTTACTGATCTGATGTTTCCGTTAATACCCTTGAATTTAGTGGAAAATTCTGCAATTTGTCTAAAAATGCAGCTTCATATTGAAGTACAAAATCTATTGCACTCATCTGGTTACATATATAATGGAGGAGGTGAATGAATGTTCTTCATAGAACATTTGTAATTTATTCAGGATCTGCAAATTTTAAATCCCTATATTACCAGTATAGGTACAAATTTCATATCAGTTCATCCCTACTAAATATGCATGCTACAATGCTAGGGATCTCAGGTTTGAATTCGATTTCGGCATTGGTGTTGTTTGTGAGTGTTCCTTCATCAATTTCATTATATCATCATTCTTCCTCATCTTCACAATTAGTCAAAAGTGTCAGAAAGGCAAAGTAAGAAAAACCAGGTCAATCAGTTGTCTAAGCATGATGTAATTTCCAAGATCTGTACCCGATAGTAAAATAAAATGCATTGTCGTTACATAATTAATTACAATAAAAAGTATACTTTTATTACACTGTTCTAATATTAGTGCCAATTGTATCCACAGATACTAAATGAAGTAACTGCGCTGAAAGGAACCCATAGATTGGCTGAGGAAGCAATTGTTAACCTTAATAGTGGATTAATTGATATATCTAAGGTAAGAAATAATTATTTTTACATTATAATTAACGAGCAGAAGAAATAATACAGAATTATCTAGTGTCATAAGTACACTCCTGTTCAGATAAAGTGGCACATACTTCAACTGCCCAACCTTATAAAATGTGCCACTTTCAGTGAACAGTAATGTATAATATATATCATTATTTCCTATATTTCACCCAACTTCCAATGTGATATTTTGACTAATTCAGTATGTTGTGCTGAATTCAAAACTTTGTACTTATGAAATATATGTACTATTGAATATATATTGTTGTTATACAGTTGTTACTATTTTGAACCACCGAATTTTCTGGGTTTGTGTCTAATGTGATGCTTCTATTATCAGTTTCATCTACTCATCGTTCTTCTTCATCATTGCTGTTAACCTAATGAAGTAGAAAAATTACATTTAATAATGAAATAGAATTACAATGGAACCCTGATTTTACTTTCCCGGGTTTTACATTTTTCCACTTTATACGTTCTATCTTAATTGCCCTAACATAGCAAAATGTTATAAAACTTTCCTCGATTTTGCATTTTCCAGCATTTTAGTTGTTTTTTTTAGCTTGGTTCTCTGAAAAACATAATATTGAAGTTCCACTGTGTTATTAAACAACATTTTAGATCAAGGGTTAAACTAGGGATGTGACGAAGCTCATAATTTACCGATGCCGATGTACTCACCAAGTATTTTTGGAACCGATACCGATATTTAACGGATTCCGATACATAAGATTATCAAACAGAAATGGGATGTTATTTTCTGCATGACAAAAATAAATTTGCTATGTACATTTCTGTTGCATATCATATGTATATACATATATATTCTCAAGAGATGCGATTGTACATTTGCATCTACAAAAGGTTATGCGAACCTAGAGATTTAACATTAGTACACAAGCAGTTCTTTGAAATGCAAAATGAATTCGTATTCTGCCAGATTCAACTTCAGAAATACAAGATTTGGAAGCACTTCAGGAAGTAACCTACTTCTTCTCTTATCGCAAATCTGTTCAGCAACACTGAACACTCAATCACTGAATACTGGTGCAGCAGGTATGCCCAAGTATTTTCTCAGCACTAGCTTTAGGTTTGAATACTCCTTTTAGAATTTTCAATACAACAGCAATGTACTGTTTTATTTCCGATTTATAGTTAGGTTGATCCTCTGAATGAGAGTTTGCAATAATTTTATTACAAAAACTCTACAATAATGACGAATCATAACCAAATTTTCAATAAATCTTTCAAAACTAGAGTATAAAACTTGTTAGAAGGTAAAACTCTAGTATAATCTGTACCGGTTTAAATATTGGATTTTTGCCGATTCCGATACTGATGCCGATATGTCAATTTCTGCCGATTTTCATACATCTGTAATCGGCTTCGGCACATCCCTAGGTTAAACAAACATGAAAGCCAGTAAATTAGCTAGCTACAGTTTTACTGTGAACTTTATCATTTTTTTAAAGACTCTGGAACTGCCTGTAAAGTGAGAAAATGTTATAATTTTAAAATGCACTTACAATGGTCAGCTGTGGAGGTAACCTGTATATCCTGGATGTCATTAAACCAATACCCAATCTCATTTCTTAAATATGTACTCTGCATACAATGCATTAAATTTCAGATAGTATTTACAGTATAATACTAAAAACTCTATATCACTAGGTGTTAGGGATGGGACAAATTAATTGGTACTCTACCTGTAATCAGCTGATATAGCCATATTGATTTATCGGAAAAATTACTGATTATTTTACCGATCTGATATATCTATATCAACTTATAATTTAGTGCAAAATTCTGTCATTTTGTTATAATTTTTATGGATAATCTCAATGCCCTACTTTTTGAAAAGTAAATGTCTAAATATGCAACTTCTTTTGCAGTGCAGTCACCTGGAAGCAAACATTTTTTTAACAGGTCAATGAACTATTCAGGTTCATGAAGGATCATTTGGAATTTTATATCGGATCGGTACATTTTCGGTATCAGCCGAAATTTCATATCGGCTCATCCCTACTAGGTATATTATTTGGATTTATTCATGTTTGTCTTTTTCATTTTTAGCCGGTATTAATTATTTTCTTTGTCTACTTGTTCTGAAATTATGTTCTTTCTTTTCAAGCTGTACCAAGAATATGCTGAACGCTTTGATTTATGGGAATGCAAACTTACGATGGTGGAGTGCTCAGGCCACTATGATATTGATTTAATTGAAGATATATGGAGAAACATTATAGAAAAAGGCAAGTGAGAGTGTGAGAGGATCGCAGTGTTTGTGCATGTGTGTGTGTGTGTGTGAGAGAGAGAGAGAGAGACAAAAGGGAGGGACTGTACTGTGCATAGTGTTTTCCATTGAGGAAGGAAAGTTAATGTGATATTTGAGAATATCGAATACTTAATATCTTAAATTTTTGAAAATTAATGCTGCAGGTTCATTACTAGGAATTTTGATTTCAAATTTTGACAACTTTGTATTAATTTGACTGGTTATTTCAAAATAGCATTCTCTTTTGTTAGAAGCAGTTGTTTAATGCTAGGATTCACAAACAGATTAATCGGTATTGGTACCGATATAGATATATTGCCGATTATTTTTACCAATCTCATAATTCAGTGCAAGATTCTGTCATTTTGTTATAATTTTTATGAATAATCTACCATCCTCGTACACAGTGATTCCATTGTTTTCAATGTTTCGTGAATATTTCAAGCCACATCAATTTCTTGCTTTCTTCTAACTCACTCTCTAGCCTTCTTAAACCCGAAGGTTCATGGGTGCAGCAACACAGGCCTTCCATCTGGCCCTATCTTGAGCAACCTGCTTTCTTCTAAGAATTTAAGAATTTTGTTTTTTCTTACACAATTATATTACTGTCAGTAATTCTTGAGCCTTGCTTCTACAGCTAATTTCATTATAAATAACCACTTTGCCAAAGTGTTTTACAAAACTTTTATTATTATTATTACTATTATACTGTATTGTTTTTGTTTAACTTCTCAGTACTTTAAATAAACTATTATTATTATTATTATTTTGAGACACAACAAGTGCTTGAGCAACATTAAAGGATGAAGCGACCCAACATGTGTTATAAACACAGCATTTAATAGAAGTCTCTGATTTTTGAGGCTTAGAGATAGTACCACATACATACACCATAAATTGCTTAATTATATAATTCGTATTTTTATGAGGCTCCAAAAACTAACTGAACTGAACTGAAACTCTATAACTATATATTAAATAATATATTATACATATCCAGTGGGTAGGAAATAATGATCCCAGGATGGGACATGTCATTCGTAACCAGAAGGTGGGATGGTTCAAAAGGGAAATCCCCCATCTCCTCCTCCAAATTTCACCTTGTGATACAGTGGTATTCCAAACTACTTCAATTTATTTCAGTTTGCAAGTTCCAGCATCAGTATCAGTGAAAATCGATAAGAATTGCTATCATGCTATTGGTTCAGCATTAATTTTGTCAACTAATTTGGTATTCCGATTATCTCAGGTGTAAAATTATGAATATTTAAGAAAATGTTAGATTAATATGGCATAGGAATTGGTTCAAAGTGGATTGTGTCAGCCCTGTTTTAATAAACTTTATTGTGAATACCAAAAGACAAGTAATGCATATTTTTAACTCTTATCCTATTTAATGTTTTTCAGAACTAAAAAAGTACCCGACAGCTGCTGATAGCACAAAGATGTCAGTGTTACTGGGCAAAGTTGTTGCTCTTGGACAGGTTTATGTGTCATCGCGAAGGTGCTTTCCTGTATGTAAGTATTCTAGCACAGTCATCACGCATTATAATCATTCATCTGGGACACTTTTACAATTATGTACTAAGCAAAATTGCTGAAACGTTATATTGACATTTCATCCCCCATATTTTTTAGTTTTTGATCTAAAATCTTCAGCTATTAATTTTCATAAAAATATGTGTGCAAAATCATTGTTAATTGAATGCAAGACAAGTAATACAAAGTACAGTATGTCTATTAAATAATAAAACCACCAACATACTGTCATGGCAAGAAACTTAATGGTCATTGCCAGCATAATCAGTCTGGGAATGAAAGTCTTCAATCCAGAAGGCATATATCATTTTGGCAAAGTTGAGAAGTCATAAATTGAGTCAATTTGTCTGCTGGTAATATGTCATTTAATTTGTGTGAACCATTAAAAAGTTACAATACAATTTTGTCTTTTCACTAACAGCTTTATGCAGGTATTCTTTTCTGTTAAAGATTAACTTTTAAAAATGTTGGGTAGCTAAACTATGACAGATCATAAGTTCTCAAGTCGAAAATGTTGTATATAAAAAAATAATCACGCTGTACAAATTATAACTTTGCCAGCAATGTGTAAAAAGCTATAATGGCAATCACGCTGTATGAATTATAACTTTGACAGCGATGTAAAGAAAAGCCATATTGGCAATCGCATTGTATAAAATAGAGGAATAGGAGTGTGAAGATATTCTGTGCCTTAGCTGAATAGAAGTCGTGGTTGTAAGTTTTTGCGATGCATGTCAATCGGATTGTTTTCTAATAAATTTCAAGCATGTTTGCATGTGAAAATTAATAAAAACCTGAAATTACTAACCCCTGACTTCTTTTTGACATTTTGCATGAGTAAGCATATGTGGTTTAAGCCTGAAAGTAAAAATCCCAGTAAGGAAGTTGGTCCCTTGCGATTCTCCAGTTGCCAGAAGTGCTACGAGAATTGGTAGGCAGTCACGAAACAAATATATCAGTGTTGGACATGAAACTAAGTTGAAGACAATTGCTCTTTTGTTTCTCTTTTCTCCGGAGGCTGCTTTTTGTGCTGTCCTCAGAAAGAAACAACTTGCTGTTGCACCGAGCATGCTAAGATTATTTGCAAGAAGGCAAGTTCAGGAGCTTAGAAAGATTTGTTTTCTGATTAGAGCTACATATTTAAGGTGAATAAAATATCAAGATTTTGGTCCAAAAACTGATCACATTTTGGGATCAAGAGCAGTATATCTAATGGCATTTCGGTGTTAAAATAGTGAATTAGAACTTAAATTTGATTTAAAAACTATACTTATTACACAAAATTAACATTTCACTTCTAATAGCACATTTATGTAGTTATCAGAGTATTACGTTTATTCCTGTGTGAAGGAGTCCATTTTTGCTTCTCAAATATCAACAGCAGAATTAATCAATATTCCATGATTTGCATAACTCACAGGATAATTCAGAACTCGGAAGGTGTCGAGTTGCTAAATAAACCCTAAATTTCATGTTTAAGAGTTCATTTTGCATCATTTCGGGACAAAACATGTTAGCAAAATGCATGTCACATCTTTCAAAAACATGAAAAATTAACACTACAATGTTTTTTTTTTTCACATTTCGTGTTTTTGTCAAAAACAAAATATGCATGCCCCTACTGATGACACAATCAAGGATTGGGCATACATCCCCAAATACTAACAAAACACCACACTACTCCACTCAAGTGCAAGGCTCATTGCTACCATGGCCAAAATGCCATGGGAAGCTATTTTGTTTTCTAGTGATAACTAGCAGAAATTAAGACCCATCAAAACCCATATGAAACAGCCCAAATTCAAGTAAAAGCTGCAATTCATGGCAAAATAAGTTATCAACATTCCAAAGCCATTTTTCATGCATGAGCACCATGTGCTATGATTTACTTAGACAAATTTTAATTTATTTAAGTATTTTCAAGATAACATTTGTGTAGGTACAGAATAACTCCCTTATCTTGAAAATACCATCCATTTAACTCAGTTAGCATAAATGTGCATAAAAAACTCCAAAGATCGATGTTTTTTGGTAAAAACATTCGAGAGCTGAAAAAGCCTCCATCCTAGTCTGACATCTGGTGGACAGACTTGGAACTACTTGATCCAAGCTACCGGTGACCTCAGTCAGCCAGTGGGAAACTTCCCAGGCTATTACGTCATGAGGAAGGTAGCAAATTCCTTAATGGAGTCCATTAGTGGTGACATCACAGCAGACGTGCTGGGACTGAGTCTTCACAACAAGAGAACGTGTTTTCTTCGTAACCAATTCAGTGCTATTTTCCTTCGGAAGGAAGGTAACTGAACTGATCAAGTCAAGTTCAAACCTAAAAGTACAGCTCCCGAAACCCATCACAGTATGTAACAAAATTGTTCCATATCAAGGAATTAGGAAAAAATCATAGAGAGTAATTTTTATCACAGAAATGTTTCTTCATTTTGTTGTTACTTTTAGTTAGCATGTCGTACAAAGATTTTCTTGTGTTTTAGCTTACCTGATTCAAAATTTGGAGGTCCATTCAAGCCAGTTAGATGCCGATCTGTCTGTGGTGTTTACTGCCTTTATGAACATGGGAGTTTCCTTTGTAGATATTCTTGAAACATACTGCAGGTAGGTTCACTTAACATCCACTGACATTAGTCGACAAATGCAGAATATCTAATAGGGATTTACCAATATGAATTTTTTACTGATACTGATAAAGTACTGATATGTATATTGTTATGTTGTAGTAGTAATGTTCCATACCAGCCAAGTTTAAATAGTTACGCAGTTGTTTCAGATTGTCTGTAGTATTTGTAATTTTGATGTCGGTATCTCAGTATATTTATCAATAAGTTTACTCATAAGTAGCCTGTAATTTAGAGTAAAATTCACCACTCTGTCATTTTTTTAAAAATATGAACTTATAATTCATATGCCCAGTTTTGTAAATTGATTGCATAAATATCTAGTTTTTTTTGTCACCTGGTAACGTGCAGTAATTAAAGAGGTTCACAAGGTCAGGAATGAGCATGACACAGGAGATAGTTTTTATTATTAGTATTGGTAAAGTAAATATTATGTCTACTTAATCAGACCGGAATTTATGTAGCCATTCTACTATGTAGACTACTTACTTATAAGTTGTGTATTAATTTTGTTTAATTGGAACTGCTTTGAGTATTGAAAATGTGACAGAATGTGTGTCTTGGTCTAGTACCTAGATATTGAAAATCTATTTCACAAATGCTAAATTCATTATTTTGAAATTACACACCAAGGTCAACAAGGAAAGCAGTTGCAAGTTACGTTGGAATTTCCAAAATTGTATTTCTATCTTCTTTGTTTCACAGAATACAATTATACTTTTATGTAGTGAATAATAATGAAGAGATATTTGTTTCTCTGTGATTAGATATTTTGAATTTTTAAGGCAGATATGTCAGTATGTGTATCCAGGATTTCCATTTTATGTTTCAGTCTGTAGATATTGCATACTCTCATACAGGGGTAGACAGAACAAAAAATGATTCAGTTGCCCAGCAACCTTTTGCTGAGGAGCCAGTGTATTTTTTCAAATACGGGCTAAGAAAGCCAAGAATCCAATTAAGATGAGCTATGAACATTTAATTTATTAATTAATACAAGATTGGATTAGAAGTAATTGCATGAATAATTACATTCTAATATATGGCCGACTACCATATTGCTGTAGATTTTTAAATTAGGCTAGCAACAGTGCAAAAAATTATAATGGCATGTTTATTATTCTGATTTAATTATGCACGTGATATGGAAAACACACAAACATTATAAAACACATACTGTACTCATTACTAAAAAAAAAAAAAAAAAAAATCTGAATTAAAAGCATTCAGGCACATGTGGACAGGCTCTCTGTATTTTCTACCCATGCTCTCATATTCATTGTAATTGGGTCTTACATAGTAATGTAGATACTTATTATTTAGAATTGTAATTGCATGCAACAGTTTCCTTCCATGTATGGGTTTTAGGTTGACAGTGCTCTGTAATAAAAGACAACCTCACACGTGGCAATAACACCTGTCAATCATTCCACTACAAATGCAGTACCCTTGAGTGTAGTATGCTCAAAGCTGGACGACTTGAACAAATACGAGTGAGCAAAAGTGGTCCCATGCAGGACACTAAAACGTACATTGTCTCCACAAAATACATGAATGAAGTGTAAGGAGAGAAGTCAGGAAGCTGAACAAATTAAAGTGGTTCCAATGTTCTGTTATGATGCTTTATCAATCTTCGAATCACCTTCTGCCGTTACTATACTTATTTGTATATTCAAATTTTGGTTAATACGTACTTATTTTTTTCACAGCATGCTTCAGTCAACTTCCAACTATTGGGTTAGAGAAAATAAAAAGTTACGTGTATTTCAAGTAGTTGCCCAGTTCATCAATCACTTCACAAAGAATCCCAGGATAGTGGAAAGTATGGATAGGTAAGTGTTTTTATTTCCGTATACGAGTAAAAATCAGATTTACAGAGGCCAAGAGAAAAATGGCAGTAATGTACATGTTGTAGAGCAGTGGATCCCAGAATTGATTTGCTGCTCATTCCTTCAATTATTCTGTTCATAAACTTTTGTTCTCTTTGTTTTTGAATCATAAAAATACCACACAAAATTCTGGGTGATAACTGATACGTACTGTTTGATATTGGTTTATTGTTATCCTACCAAAAACATGGAGTTATACCTGGAATTTTGTGTTCTTGCTGGAGTACTACCCTGAGTAAAAACAATATGAAGTTTGTTTTTGGACTCGGATGTAAAACATGGTAAGTGAAATTTTGGTCACTTTTGAGTTACAAAGTAAAAAGTGTCATCCTTCAGTTTTCGAGTGAAATTGCCATGTCATACAATTTCCATTGGACTCAGTGAAACCTTCTACAGTATAGCTTCTAGCAACCTTTTTTTCTTAACTCAGAAATGACCAAAATGTCACTTACCATGTTTTACACCCGAGCTCTTCTTTTGCCTGGCAAGTAAAAAAAAAGTTTGGGATTGCATGAACTTTTCCCGTCTGGCAATGAATGTCAAGTAATCAAAGTAAGTTGATGAATAATAGCACATTTGTTGTTATTCAAAGAAGAAATCAGTATATCAAACTGCATATCGTAAAGAATCAGAATTGAAAGGTTTGCTGCATTGGAGCCAGGAATTTTAAGGGCATGGGGTACAGCTTTTCATAAGGTCCGTATTGATTTCATTTCTGTTGAAATGCACTTGAATATTGAAAAATAAAAGCCTCTAATGTATTCTAGAATATGTGTTTCTCCTCATGTGGCAGATGCAAGCAGCTCTTTATGCTGATTAGTGATTACTATACCGCGTTTGTTACAACCTGTCCCGGTTCCCGCGCTAGTTGCTCCCTGGCTTTTCTCGGTGCTGGGGAAAGTCAAAGCCAGGCAGCCAATTAAAATACGCAACGTCGCAACAGCGTCTACGTAAGCGCCTCTCTTCTGGCTTCCATTCGCTCCTCGCTGCGCAGCAGACGATTTTTTCCTCGTTTCTCATTGGCACCGAAACTGTCGAGCGCTCCCTAGCGCGGGAAAGGGGACAGGTTGTAACAAACGTGGTATAAGCAAGATAGTGGCTGTTAAAAGTAGCATCAACAAATGTGTTCAGACTCCCATTCATTCCTTATCAATAATGAAAATGCCCACTATTCAACCTAATGAATTCACTTTTCAAAGCTACATTTTGGCATTTCTGGTCTGTTATTCTTCGACCTCTCTTATTTCCATTCATGTGCTTTGTGTCGTTTTATTAAGTAATGTGTTACTGATTAAATATAAAAAGTAATCCAAGAACTTGTTTTTGAGTCCTTGAGCTCTGTGAAGAAAACTATAACTCTCAACCTTAAGAGAGCTTTCAGACCAAAGCGACCTGGTTGCTGCCTTACTATCATGCATCTTGTGACCTCAGTCTGTTGGTAGCCCATGCGTGATGAGTCCTTCCTCAGAGAGCGAAGGGGCTAATGTTGCTTGTCAGTCTGGTACGTAATCCCCCCATGTTACATTGGTCTGAAATCTCCCTTAGTGTAATATGCAGGAGACTGTAAAACTGGGGTAGTGCAATATACTGTTTTCTAATTCCAATTGCGGACTCCGTGGTGGAGCGGTTAGCGCAGCATGCTATGATGCCAGGGGTCCTGGGTTCAAATCCCAGCCTGGGCATAGGTGTTCTTTGTGAGTGTCCCTTCATCATATCACTCATCCCATCACTGTTAGCCAAAAGTGGCAGAAAAGCAAAGTAAAATAAACTAAATAAATAAAAAAAAATCAACTAAAGTAAAATGTCAGCAGTTGTAATAAGAAGGAATGTACTGTTAATGATTTTAAATAGTAAATAAAGTGCATTATCCAGTTCAAGACAGTCTTGTATCAACAATGCACCACATGTTGACAGGAGTTACTTCATTTTTTGCATATTCACAGTGTGACGCTGTTAGCATTGGTAAGGTAAAAGCAAAGTTAACCTTGCATATAGCACTGTGCCATGAAGGCACAAGTAGGCGATGGGGGGGGGGGGACATTACTTTTTATATTTAATCAGTAACACATTACTTAATAAAACTACACAAAGCACATGAATGGAAATAAGAGAGGTCGAAGAATAACAGACCAGAAATGCCAAAATGTAGCTTTGAAAAGTGAATTCATTAGGTTGAACCACTTTGGAGGTGATATGATCAGCACCATGCTCTGGCCACCCCCTAAGCTTGCCCCCAGGTACCCATTGATTTGAGGCTGGGTGAGCCCCAGGTACAAGGCTGGAAAAATTTTGACCTTAGATCCACCCCGGGTCTCCCACATGGCAGTCAGACACCCTACCAACTAAACCACCGTGGCTCTAGCTTTACCAATATTAAGCAGTGGCAAGTTTGATTTATATTGTTCTGTAAAACAACATTTTTGTTTATATTAGTAAATAAATGTAGAAAAATCAATATGGTTAAGGGAAAATAAAGGCATTATAGCCTATCTTCAAATTGTAAGCAAAAAGTCAAATAACCAAATTTCCAGTGTAGTTCACTTTCCTGTTTTGTTTTTCAGGAAAACCGTGGTCACAAGATGCCAGGACATGGTTGCCTACTGCTTATCAGAACTGTATCACATGCCAGACTCAGATGAAATGATTCGACATTTCCGTAGTATCCAGGCTAGCTTAACAAGAATGTCATGAACACATTAGATCATATGCTGTCTTCCATTAATGTAATTATCCAAAGAAAATGTCAATGAAAGTAATGTTCTAAGACTTTATTTGTTATTATATTTTGATACATAATTTTTTAAACATATTCATGTAAGACAAATAATTAATTTTTCGTATGCATTTTAAAAATGAGTTGTCATTTAAACTGAAAGGAGGTTTTTTTTACACCTTTTCATAAACACTGTTTACCATTTTGCAACAGTTCTTATGAGTGTTATTATAGTAGTGCAACTTCTCGTGCTGTACATGTCGAAACAGCATCCCAGCAACGTGATTGGTAATTTTGATCATGTACATGTAGTGAGAAAAGTTGCAGAATTCAAAAGACCTTTTGTTGAGGCACACATAGGAGATGTTCCTTGAAGAAATTTAAGCTAAGACAATTTCAACACAATATCTGCACAGGTGAAACAGCAAAAGTAAATAATAAGGCAAAACTAGGGCTGGTTTGGTAGAGCAACAATGGCATGGTATGCCAGACCCCTGTTTGAGTCCGGTTTCAGCCTGCATATTTTGCTTAAATTTCTACGTCTGTGTGTTTGTCAACTAAGGTAATGTGATGCACTGTACTGTGAGATTCTGGGTACCGATGACATCATCAGTATTTCAAAGGCAAGATTCCATTGCAGTATCGGTGGAAGTGAAAAAGGGTTTACCAAAAAAATACTTGATAGCATAACTAGTTCAAATCACATTTTAATTTAAGATTTGAAGTGCTTCATATCAATTGGCCACTGGTATTTCTTTATCATGGTCCCAGCAAAATGTAGAATATGCTTTTTCCCTACAACTTAACAATACAGTAAAATCAGTTTCTTTTGCATTATGTGGAAGCATTATCATAAGGACGTTGATTACTAACCATTGTTCAACTCTTTAATGTAAAAATAGCATTAAGGTATTTTAGGGATGAGGCTGATAAATTATGGTATTTAAATGATCTCTTGCCAAAAAAAAGAAAAAAAAAATATTGTTACAAAGCCATACCATTATATTCATAAAAATAATAAAAAGATGACTGGATTCTGCACTGAGTTACAGATTACGTATAGAAATATCAGATCTATATAATTATCAGCATCAATTTGCCTACATTGGATGACACCAATGTAGCACCTATTAATCTGCCCATCCCTAATTTACATAAACTATAGCATGCTACTTTCTTGTAGAAGAAACAAAAAACAGTCCCGATCTTAACTGGGCTTACTTTTTGCAACAATAAATATGCAGTGCAGTTGTCATTCGTATGTGAGAGTACCTGTATAAAATACATCAGATGTTAGTGTAAGTCTGTGATATATACACAATTGCATTTGATTTTCAAGCTCCTTCGAAGCCTGCACTGTTACCACTTTGAACTGATACCAATTATTCAACATTGTAACAATTTAAGTTATTCAGAATATTCATGAATGTAAATTCCATTGTAACTGTACCATGTTAATTTATTGCGGCTTCAAAATATTTTACCAGGATATTTAGAGTAAGTAAAGTGCCATGTGGCACTCTGTGGATCTCGCTGACTACTGTTTCCAGAAAAATGTTGCCTGGCACTACCTGAAGTGAAATGGACATCTATTAGAATTAATAAATATTCTGAACTTCAAATGTTCAAGAATTGATATCAATATATCAGAAGGAAATAGCATTGATACAAAGTAGTATCAGCTTGTGGTTTTTTTTTTTTTTTTTTTTTTTTAACAGTGTTGGGAGATTTAGAGTGAATATTCAGATGTGTGGATTGTAGTTTTTGAAAGTACAGAGTTGTGTTGTTTCATTGTTACACATTTTCATACACTGCCAGCTTTTTCACAACTATAACTACTGCCAATACGATGATAGGTGCGAGAGGAATGTCATACTGAACCAGCTTTATCGAGAAGAAACTTTCTAGTTCAATTTGCTGTATGACGAATAAACTAGTGGTGATAAGTGATTACATGTGAGGATGGAAGGCACTCTCAGAAAGTTAGTTTGATACTCTACGCAAACTATTTGAAATAATATGTTTATCTGGGTATGATGCTTCATAGTGAATATTGTGATATGTGAACCAGACCAATGCATTTTCCATGAAAATGTACAAAATTTTCAGCATGAATATGAAGAGAACTTCATGATGAAAGTAAGTGCTCTTTAGCTGTGATTTTTTAAAATGTTCATGAATAAAATTTGTAATGATTTTAGAATTATTGTTATTAACTTGACAAAGTTCCTATTTGCAAAATGTAATTTCCAGACCTTTTCTTCCGAGAAGAATGGTTAGAAGTTAGTTTCATGAGTCAGAACTATATTGATTCAAGGTTAATAATAATAGCTACTGGAAAAAATACTGAAGTACAGTATGTCCGTAAAGTCAAGGTGAGGTTTCAGAGTCCTATATTATCTAAACAAAACAGAGGATGATTATTACACTGCAATGAAGAGTAACTCAAAGAGTTTCGAAAGCGTAGCGAAGACTTATGATGTGTGCGCAGGTAATCACGTGGCGATCAAGCAAATCACGTCAGTCCAAGGTGTGGACGGTGCAGAGGAAAGTTCAATGCGTCCTTTGGCTTGCGAAATTTGAATCCATGACGCGTGTTCATCGTGAATATTGTCGTGTGTACAATGAAGAGGCACCACATGAAAATAACATTCGCCGGCTTAAGGAAACTGGCAATTTATTTGATGCAATACGTTCCGGGAGGCCATCGGTTAGTGACGAGTCTGTTGAAGCTGTATGGGAGAGCTACCCAAGGAGCCCCAAGAAGTTGGTGTATGTCTAGGTAGACAACAGTTCACAAAGTTTTGAAGAAACGTCTCTGTTTTACGGGTTACAAACTGCAGTTGTTACATGCAATCCACCCAACTGATAAACCCAAACAATTTGATTTTGCATGCAAAATAATCTAACACAGTTATTTTTAGTGGTTTTTATTTGATTTTATCTGCAACGTTTCATTCTGGTTTCCCAGAACTTTTTCAAGCTACATATACAACCACCTCACATGGCTAGTCACTTTACACTTGTAATTTGATTTTGCTGTGCAGATGCTTGGTGAAATGGACAGTGATGATCTGTTCTTACAGAAGATTGTGTTAGTGATGAGGCAACATTCCTTGTGTGAGGTCATGTTCATCGACATCACATCAGAGTATGGGCTAATGAACAACCTCATGCCTACATGGAGCATGAACGTAACAGTCCTAAGGTGAACTTCTGTTGTGCCCTCGCACATGATAAAGTTATAGGCCCATCTTTCTTTGCAGAGCCTATAGTGACATCAAACAACTACCTTGACATGTTGGAATCGTATGCAGTGCCACAAATTCAAGATGAAGGTGAAGATGTCATCTTTCAACAAGATGGTGCTCCTCCACACTATGACAAAATTGTTCGTGAGTTTCTGGATAAGACATTTCCACAGCGGTGGATGGAAGGCATGGCCACCACAGTCGCCAGACCTGACTCATTTAGATTTTTATTTCTGGGGCTGCATCAAACAATGTGTGTATCGTGATCGTGTCAACGACATTCATCATTTGAAAGAGAAAATCAGAGAAGCTGTCCAGTCTGTTGTTACACCTGATATTCTGAGTCATGTGTGGCAAGAATTGGAATATTGTTTAGATGGGTGTAGGGCAACAAATGGAAGCCACACCGAACTGCACTAAACATGTAAGGAAACTCTGAGTTACTCTTCAATCATCCTTTATTTTTGTTTTGTTTAGATATTATAGGACTCTGAAACCCGGCCATCACCTTACGGACATCCTGTAACAGTTGGGCTGAAAAGTTCGTAGGCTAACATAGTAAAAAATATTTTTTTGACAAAATTCGATTTTATTATTCAATATAGTTGCCTTTGAGAGTGATACAACGATTATAGCGGTCATACAATTTTTCGATGCCATTTTTATAGTACGATTTCTCTTTAGCCTCAAAATAGGCCTCAGTTTCGGCGATTACCTCTTCATCAGTGCTAAATTTCTTTCCAGCGAGCATTCTTTTAAGGTCTGCAAACAGGAAAAAGTCACTGGGGGCCAGATCTGGAGAATATGGTGGATGGGGAAGCAATTCGTAGTCTAATTCATATAATTTTGCCATCGTTTTGTGACACGGTGCATTGTCTTGATGAAACAGCACTTTTTTCTTCTTCAAATGGGGCCGTTTTTTCGTGATTTCATCCTTTAAACGCTCCAACAACGCTATGTAATAATCGCTGTTGATGGTCTGGCCCTTTTTGAGGTAATCGATGAAGATAATACCATGCGCATCCCAGAATACTGATGCCATAACCTTGCCAGCCGACTGTTGCGTCTTTCCACGCTTTGGATTTAGTTCATCACGTGCAGTCCACTCGGCTGCCTGTCGATTGGACTCTGGAGCGTAGTTATGGAGCCATGTTTCATCCATTGTAATATATCGACGGAAAAATTCGTGTTTATTACGGTTGAATATCGCTAAACATTGCTCCAAATCATCAAAACGTTGTTGCTTTTGATCGATTGTGAGCACGCGCGGCACCCATTTTGCACACAGCTTTCGCATGTTCAAATATTCATGCACAATATGTCCAACACGTTCCTTTGATATTTTTAAAGTCTCAGCTATCTCAATCAACTTCACTTTACGATCATTTAAAATTATTTTGTGGACTTTTTTGATGTTTTCGTCGGTAACAGCCTCTTTGGGGCGTCCACTGCGTGCATCGTCTTCGATGCTCATTTCGTCTCGTTTAAATTTAGCAAACCACTTCTCCAACGGTTGATTTTCCTGGTGCAGAGTCCGAATAATGTTTATCAAGCCAAGCCTTGGCTTCAACAGTATTTTTTTTCGCCAAAAAGCAATGCTTTATTAACACACGAAATTCTTTTTTATCCATTTTTTCACAATAACAAAAGCTGCTTCACTCACAATGCTATAGCTCACGAACTAATTATCTGGCAGCTGTGAAATTTATACACGTATCTTTTGAAGGTTAGTACTAAGTAAAAATCACATGGATTTAATTCTAGTAACGCCATCTATGAGTCAGCCTATGAACTTTTCAGCCCAACTGTTATATTCATGCATGACTGTACGTATTTGTCTGTCTATCTTTAACATGAACATTGATTTTATTTCCACATGCAAGGAAAAGGGGCTGGTACAGTGTACTGTTGCATACCATCGGAAAAGAAGCACTAGTACTTTCTCGAAGACCAACCATTGAGAACTGGATAACTGATGAAAATCTAATTTCAAAGTACCAAAATTTGGGATGTGCGATTGCTCATTAGAATTGAGGGGTCTAGTGAGAGAGGGAGCTATGCTACTTTGACAAGAAATGGAAATAAATTGAGTTTTCTAAAGCATTGCGTTGAGTCATAATTTGTATAACAAAGGGTATTTTTTTTTCTGAACATATTGTTAGGTAAATTATTCAAAAGGAAAAATATGAATTTCAATACAAATACCATTTATTATGAACATGTGTGGTATATTGTTGTAGTATACCCATGTGGAAAAATCAATCTAGCACGTCAAATACTTTGAACAAGGCTTAAATACTTTTGCATGAGTGTAAATCATGTTCACAGGGTTACATATGATCTACATAAAGACAACTTCATGGAGGATCTTCACTGTCCATTCTTTCTGTGGATTTTAGTTTTTGGTAAACACCATGAAGAACCGGAGGAATATAAGGCATCATTGCCATGAGATCTTCTAACTTCAGGGCTGATATTAAATCTAGCACAGGTTACTGCAACACAACCTCTGCCACTCCTATTGCAGACACCATCAGTAAGTGGCATAGCTCCTTCTCTTACTCAAAATGCTGATGAGGACGTATTCAAGAACTCAGAAAATCTGCTGCAGAACAAGCGGGAGCTATGCCACATGGTTGTAGTTCACATGATAGATGACAGATGGTAGGAGAAGACTGAAAATGGCAAAAAATAAAATTTTCAATATTTGTGGCATAGCTCCCTCTCTCACTAGACCCCTTAATTGAGTAGGAAATTAATATGCTTAATCGAACTTCCAACTAATCAAGTAATAAAATTTCCTCCACCAGGAAACTGAAGCAAGGTGAATTAACAGACTGACAATTGGAGCTAAATTCAGGGTTCCCACGTGAACTCGAAATGCAATTTCCTTGAGTTTTCCAGAATCCTCTTATTTTTTCCAGAGTACCCAGTACATTACTATTTTATAATGGCAAATGGTGTATCTGTTTTCTGTTACTCAGAGTAAAATAAATTTCAAACACATCATATACGAGGGTGAATCAAATATGAACGAGCCTTGATTGGCTAAGCGTCCGAATGGGTAGCAGGGTGTGATTGGGCATGTGCGGCCGGTAGGTGGGGCTGTCGTGAGTCAGGAACCAGAACAGCCGGCATGTCGCATGCTTCGTTTAGTAGCTCTCACGATGAGTGAGCAGTGTGTGCCAGTGTCTGTTGCACAATGCATAATCATAAAGTTCCTCACCCAGGAAAACATCAAACCGGCCGAAATTTACCGGAGACTGCAGGCCCAGTTTGGGAATGATACCCTCTCATGGGCAAGAGTGAAGGTGTGGTGTAAGGAATTCCAGCAAGGCCGTGAACGTGTTGCAAATGAAGTGCACCCCCGTCGTCCTAGCAGCAGTGTGACGAATGACAACATGGCTCATGTTCGTGAGCTTGTCGAACAGGATCGCCGAGTCACTGTGAAGCAAATTGCGGCAGAACTTGGAGTGAGCTATGGAAGTGTCCAATCAATAATCACAAAGCACTTGGGCTTCCGCAAAATCACAGCTCGGTGGGTTCCCAAGCTGCTGAATGTTGCTCAAAAAGATGACCAAGTTCGCATTGCTCGCCAGCTTCACACTCGTTTTGACATGGAAGGGGGAGCGTTTTTGCATCGCATCATTACCTGTGACGAGACATGGGTGCATCATTACACCCCAGCATCCAAGCATGCCAGCATGGAGTGGAGGAGGAAAGGCGAAGGAAACCCTGTGAAGGCCAAAGTTCGGTTGTCTGCGGGGAAGGTGTTGGCCACGGTGTTTTGGGACTGGAGGGGGGATCCTACTGGTGGATTTCTTACACGAACGTCGGACCATCAACGCACCCTACTACTGCAGCCTCCTGGATCAAGTTAAGGTGCAGTATCGATGCAAACGACGAGGCTGTCCCATCCGCCAGGTCTTGTTTCTCCACGACAACGCCAGACCCCATACAGCAGGTGTTACGTGGCAGAAACTGATGGAAATGCACTTGGAACCACCTCCGCATTCACCGTACAGCCCAGACCTTTCACCATGTGATTTTCACCTGTTCGGACCCCTCAAAGAAGCACTTGGGGGCGAGCGATTTGCGACCAACGATCAGGTGGAAACCTTTGTGCTACCCAGCTTCATTCTACGAGAACGACATCAAGAACCTACCACAACGTTGGGAAAAATGCACCACTAAGGGCGGAGACTATGTAGAAAAATAGGATGTGGCAATGTCTCTGTTTCCTTCAATAAATTTTGTTTTTCCACACAAGGCTCGTTCATATTTGATTCACCCTCGTACCCAGTTTTACCATCAATACTGTCACAACTTTGAAAAGTGGTCCCTCACCTGATATTCAAAGTCAACAACTTCCCCCAACAAGAATGAGCACGTGAGTTGTTGATAGTTGAGCTACAGAAGTAATAGAACATTTGTGTTTAGCTTCCATGTGGCTGCAAAATAATCTAACAGTTATTTTTAGTGGTTTTTATTTTATTTTATCTGCGACATTTCGTTCTGGTTCCCAGAACTTTTTCAAGCTACACCAATATATACATACAATAACACAACCTCACATGGCTAGTCACTCTACATTTCTACACCAGAAGTAGTAACTTGAAAAAGTTACGAACCAGGATGAAACGTAACATAAAATAAAATCCATTAAAAATAGCTGTTTGATTATTTTGCACCTACAAAAAGTGGTTATGCGAACCTTTAAGAACATAGATATTCCATGATGGCATGGGGCAATTGCAAACATCATGTGGCTGTTATATCACCCAGTAAGATAGGGACATCACTTGGTGAAATTTTCAAGATCCTCCAGAAGCTTCGAATCTCCAAGTGGTTTATGTATCGTACTATCCAGCATTTCATTGACACTGGAACAGTGAATGAAAGGCCCAGGTAGGGACAGCCACACAATGTAAGGAATGTGCAACTGGTGAAATCTGTGGAGGCCCGTTTGTGCAGAACTCCTGTATGGAATCAACCATTGATGGCCTGTGAACTAAACATTGCCAAAATGTCCATTGTCTTGTGTGTTACGAACTTAACTGGATTGAAAATTTACACATGACGAACAGGTCATTTTCTCGCAGCAGAGTTAAAGCATTAGAGGGCAATATAAACAAATGCCTACTGAAACGTAATGCAGAAAATGGGCACAAAATTCTGTTCATCGATGTAATAATCTTTACTATTGAGGAGGTTTTCAACTTTCCAAAGTTACCGAGGGGCCACAATTCTGTTTCAATCACAGTGTGATGGGGGGTGAGTTATGATAGCATCACTATGCTCCATTTCTAAGTGGTCAAAACATCAGCCCAAGTACTTGGAGACAATGTTCAAGGATCTCTACAACACACTTAGTCAGGAGCAGAGCTTTCGGCAGGATTCTGCTCCAGCTCGTATAGCTAAAAAAAAAAACAGCAGTGGCTTAAGATGAATGTCCCAAACTTTATATTTCCCTCAGATTAGCCATCTGGCACTCCTGCAAGAAGACACACTCCAGTATTGCCAGTCTGAAGCATTCTCTTGTGAAGGCAATAGTAGATTTTCCCCGTGATACAGTGCATACTGCAAATGATGAGTGGCTACAGAGAGTTACAGCGTGTGTGTGTCAAAAGTGGTCATTTTGAAGAATGATTAGTGCTTTGTGTACACAGTATATCCATGTAAGACATATTCATGGGATCTGTTATTTCATTAAAAGTTTTGTGATAGTATTTATGGCAAAATTGGGGGTGGGTGGGGGTTCTGTCTCTCTCTCTTTCAAAAAGAGTTTTTGTAAAGAAAGTCATTGAAGTTGTAGTTATTAGATGTGCTTCACTGGAACTCATTAGATGATATTTTTTTTCAAATTCCCCGAGATTACAGATGTGTGGGAATCCTGTAAATTCTTTAATCTACCTCTCAACAGGCCATGTTTGGACAATTTGAAGGTCAAGTTTGATTTTCCTGAATATAAACTGTTATGTTTAAGTTTAATTATTTTTGCTATCTTCTTGTGATTGAGGAATCTTCAATGTGATTCCCATAGGACACTTGCAATCCTAAAAGGGCGAACTTGAAATTTGCCCTTTGCCTCAAAATCTAACTTGAGCAATTTTCCGACTGGTTAACTTTTAAAAGCCAAAATGAGATCAACGCCTGTAAGCCTTGTACACCAATGTGACTAATTTTCTTATTTCTCCAGAACAGCACTTGATGTTTGATTTTCCGTGAATTTCAATGTAGTGGTGGTTTGCTGAAAGATGCTATTTAAAAAGAAATTGATTTGAATTTAAAAGAAACAGACTTTTTTCAGATATGAAGATATGTACAAAAAGCATCATCTGGTGAGAACCATTTGTTGTAGAGGGTTGGTGTTTCATTTATTCTGAGTGGGATGGAAAGCATTTTGACAGGATGTAAAATTTTGACATCTTACTCTTGTACAAATCCAGTTAGACTGAGTTTGACCAATAGCATGCTAAATGAATTTATTGGGGTAAAATTGTAATTATTTTTTCTTTTTCTTCTAATTATATTGCTTGGGAGGGTGGATGAAAATATTTGACATCCTTTCCCTCCCGAAAAACAAAACCAACACTTCTTAATAAGTAGTTCTCCTCTGACTTTTTTCGACATCACTTTACATTTGAAAAGTGTGCACCCGGAGAGAATTTACATTGTTAAAAGGTACCATCTTCTGAGGGTTAAATAATCACAAAGATAAGTAATGTAAATAATAAGATAATGAAGGCTCTTTTGTTTGATTACAAGTTGTATTGAATTTCTTTGTTTACAAAATAAAAGTTCTATTAAAAATTAACATTAATACAAAAACTTGTACTACCCATAGGCAAGATTTCAGGTACAAAGTTTTATCACAATGCACATATTCATCCATTTACATATAAACAAGTGACTAACTAGAAAATTACAAGACTGTTCTATTGTAATTTTCAATAATTGATACATATTGGTGTATTAAAAACAAAAGTGAACAAAATACTTAGTAAAATGGGCAAGAATTGAGAAAGCACAATATAAATATGTTTACATACTAAATTGAATTATATTAAAATCATATTTTATTTCTTGACATGAAAATGATAAAACTCAACATTCAAAAGTGTCATTCTTAAGAATATATTTGACACTATTGAACAGTTACACAAAATATTTTGTACTATTGAAGCTTAAGATCATGCGAGAGACAACTCATTGACTAAATTACTTGAATCTTTGTAATTTGGTCAATACAAATTGTAAATGATTACTAGCAAGCATTCCTTTAAATCAAATTCCTTGAGCAGTGTGTAAAGGGACATGTAAATAACATCATTTATATTTTCACAATAATAATAATAACCTAAATTTAGTAGAATTTTTTGTCCTAGTTTCTACAAAACATTTTCTTATTAATATTAAAATTTTTATCCAACATAGAATGAATTTCAACTGTACACTGTTCCTAACAGATGCTCATCAGTTTGATCCTTCGAAATTTTAGCATTTGAATTCAGACACTAACTGGACCATTCGGAACGATCATATATTAATAGTTTTAGAAATATTTGTACATTGTAAGGTTTAGTGGATCCAATTTGTAAATCCAATGATACTTAAGATATAAATATGTAAATGTTCAGGATGAATTATGCCACAGAAAATTAAGTTCGTTTTCGTTAGGAATCCACAGTTTAATACAACGTTTACCCTGTTTATGATACAAGGAGGAAAACAAGATAAAACAAATGAAAGGATAGAGTGGATGGATAATAAACATAGAAATTTTCGTATGCTGGAAATATTGAGTGAAAAAACTCTGTATGAGTGATCGATCTAAACTGCAATCAATAGAAAAGTTGCTCTATAAATCCTTTTCTTATTTCTGAAGGCACGAGCAAATGCACAATATAATTTCCATGGGTTAGTCAGCCTTATACATACAGATTATGAATGAACATGCAGGGTACATTTATATATAATAAGGCAGTTGATAAAATAAATGAGATCATTACAAACTAGAATATTTTGATAAAAATGCAACTTTTTCAATTATCTTTACAACTAACATCGGCAAACAAAATTTTCAGCACAAGGTTGCCTGCCATGTTACTAAATGTTCAAAACATAACATGGTACCTTTTAACTCCACTTCATATCTGATATTCTAGTGGTAAGCCCTGCCTGGCGCATTTAGATTTTGCTCTTCATAAAAACATCAAGATTTGCCTGTTTAAAACAACTCGCAGCTAGCAACATGTGCCATGGAATTACTTTTTTCTTTGATCTAACAAATTACTCTTACTGGGAACACACAACTCTTATCAGATTCCTTCATAGCCCTATATCGGCTGGATGAAGTTGTCTCTCTCCTTCACTCAAGAAGATAAGCATAGCCTTGTACAGGAGGTAAATCCCCAACTTCCTTTTCATTTTACCTGACCATGTGGCAGCCACTCCATAGTATTCTCCTGATCTGCTGTTTGTCAGGTTGTTTAAGCCTATGAAATATGTGAAGAAAGCAATAAGTATTCCCATTTAGTTACCATGTATCAGCATTTTCACACAAGTAATGTTAACTGCTGGCACATACCTCTATTTCCTTCCAGCTTTCACCACACCATGTGGTGAAAATAAGAGAAGTTGCCTTATTACAATTTTAAATCATAATCAGCTTGGAATATTTTAAATTTTCAACTTTTTAACCTTCTTATCTGTATGTTTAAAGTTTAAAAACTACAGGGTGCCCCAAAAGTCTTGACCCATAGGAGTTTTCAGCAAGATTGTGCCCCTTTGCATTGCATGTTGACTGTTCAACATTACCTCATCACACCCGTACATTGGACTGTACTCAAGAGGATGAATGGAGTTGCCTCCAAGGAGCACATATCTCACTCCGGTAGGTTTTTTTTATTTTGGGGTCACCTGAAAGCTGTTGTGCATGAGGTCAAAATTCAGAGTATTCTCCATCGTAAAGAATGCACTGTGCACTGTCATCCATAAAATGTTGCATATTTAATCTTCAGCTGTGTATGCAATACAATGTCAGACACTTTGAAGAAACATGTTAATTCTACATGTTTTTCTCCTATGGGTCCAGACTAATGAAACACCCTGTACATGAATGTAAAGGCATGTGTAAAAGTGACTTGTTATTTGTGTTTTATTCCTGTTTGCTGTTATCTCTTTTTGTGAGGTGCTTATACTTCTTGTTCTAACTTTATTTCTCTGCAGCATAATGAGTAGAAACCACAACATACACTTTATTTTTATACAACAAACATGTACAAGTTGCATCTTTGCACAAATTATGCTTCTTTTTAAGGTTACTTGCAAGAACTACACCCGCCGCAAAATGACTTCGGACCTCATGTGAAATCTGCCATAGTAAGCGGTCTATCACTTTGTAGCCTTGTATCTAGTGTTGCTTTGTTTCGAACACGGAATTGTTTCTGCATGAACATATCTGGCAACAGTGTATTACTGCTGATAAGCGAGTTTATTTCATTTCATATTGTTAGTTGACACAGGAAGTGTGACTTTCTGCTGTAGTGTGTGTGATAAATTGCTGTGTTTTCGTGTGGTGCACTTTGTGTTGGATATTTGACTACTGTACAGGTGTATTTGTGATATGCCGGGAAAGTACTGTAGTAGTGTGGAAAAAGCCAGCATTATTGCATGGCGAAGTGAAAACGTCCCGATAAAGACAATATGTAAACAAACAGGTCGTTCAAAATCAACCATAATGAAGGTACTGGCAGTCGCCAGAGGACTGCCTCCGACTGTCATTCCAAAGCACAAGTTCGGTGGTGGGAGGCAAAGAAAAACAACCAAATCTACAGACGCTCTCCTAATGAGAGAAATAAAGAAAAACCCTCGACTGACAGCGTCAGAACTTAAAGAAATGCACCCGAGTCTGCTGGAAAACATTAGTGTTTGCACGATCCAGCACCGTTTACAGAAAGACTTGGATTTTCCATGTCGTACTGTTGCTAAGAAGCCATTACTCATCGCCCGCATGAAGAAAGACTATCTTGCTTTTGCAAAGAAATATGCACACTGGACACCAGCACAGTGGAGGAAAGTCATGTTTTCCGATGAAAGCTCATTCAAACTGTTCCGAATGGGAGCTGCTAAGGTTCGATGTCCATCATCTTCAGATCAATACGACCCAAAGTATATGGTTCCGACCGTTAGGCACTCCCAGTCTGTAATGGTGTGGGGGTGTTTTCAGGTGAAAAGGGTAGGGCAGGTTTATATTTCTAACCGCAAAACGTGACTATGAATGCAGACTGATATATCAACATTCTTAAGGACCATTTAGTGGATATGCTTCAGATCCACGAGTGCCATCTTTTCATGCATGATAACGCTCCTTGTCACACGGCTAAGAAGGTAAGGAAATGGCTTGAGGAACAACAGATAAAGATGTTAGAGTGACCTGGGAATAGCCCCGATCTCAACCCAATTGAAAATTGTTGGCATCGTATGAAGCAATTCCTGGGAAAGAAGAAGATTCAGAACCTACAGACCCTCCAAACAGAACTGAAGAAAATGTGGTGCATTGACATGGACTTAAATTACTTCCGAAGTCTTAGTGATTCCATGTCCAAGCGCATCCAAATGGTTCTCAAAAGTAAAGGCAACATGATCCGTACTAATGTATGCATTTTTTGCTGTATCTAATAGCTTAATAAGAGCTTTTCACATGAATTTTCTTATTTTTTGTGCTTTTGTTATGAGGTCCGAAGTCATTTTGCGGCGGGTGTAATACAATAATGTGGAATTTGCTGTGAGCTATCTGCCTGTACTTCATAACATAAATATCTAAATTAATCAATTTTGTTCCAAAATATTTAACATTTTGCATTAAATACCTGTATTAAAAAAACTTTCAAGTTTAAAAAATGCAACTGAACTTCGATTATATGTTTTTCAGAGACTTTTGGCAATATAATAATAATAATAATAATAATAATAATAATAATAAGGAATTATAACAATTTGTCCTCTAGCGATTGGTTTCGTAAGCATATATCATATTGGAAACTGTAATACTGGCAATGTTGCATTCAAGTATTTTCTGCATCATTTGTAAGTACTTGAGGAGATTGATTGAAAGCCTTGGGTGACTATTGATATTTTCTTCCATAAAACATGACCTTCTAGGATTCAAACTCAATCTCAACATCATTGTACCATACAGACTTAGTAAAAAAAAAAAAAAAACACGCAAGTGTACTTTTAATTGTATAAAGTGCACAACACAAAACAGCACAAATATTTTTTTTCTGTTCAAAAAAGTATAGTTTCCAATTGTCAGAGAATTGTGTTTTTTTCAGTAAAAAAAATTCTTTCAGATACTCAATCAACCAGTCTCACAACTATGCTTTTTTCATACTTCTGGGTTACTACAATAGTAAATATTACTACATTTAACAATAATCACATAGAATTATAATAAACATAAAAGGAATGTAAAAGGTAAGCCAAACATTTCTGCTTTCATGAAGTTTAAATTTATTGAAGTTTGCAACACTCACCTATAGCTTCAATCATAGCAGCTTCCCTAGTATAAGCTTCCACAGGTATGACATTTTGATATACATGAAGGCACACAACACCTAGCTTGTCCTCCCATATGTCCTTAATGTACTTAGTCTTCCTGTTTCTCTGTAAATACAAAATATACTTTTGTTTATAAACTATTTACTATCTAAAATAATAGTAATTAAATAATAACAAAAACAGATTGCTTGTTTTATAGTTAAGTAACATTGACAAGTTCCATTGTATAACTGATTTTTTTGTTAACAATTTTCCCATTGTTTTAACTGTATCTTTAAGGAAAGTAAAAATACATGTCTGATGAAGGGAGCATGTGTTCCCCTGAAACATCACAACAAAAACTGTGTTTTTATTCTTGTAACAGTCGTAAACTACAAGAGGATTAATCTAACAAGCAAGCAACGTGTAGATACAAGAATAATGTAAATGTGAACTTACCCCAGGTGAGCCTTTATTATAAGAAGTTACAGCATCATACAGGTGGGCATAAGGTCTTGATCGCTTCCCTTTACCAATGTAGAAAATGGAGGATAGGAAGGTGCTCCATCTTTCTGCTTTACTCACGCAAGTAGCTCTCCACGGAAGGTTGTTCGTTATGCGAGGATCAAGCAGAAGATAATTAAAGGAGGATTTGATAACTCCTTCCCTCCACCTTCTCAC
Organism: Lepisma saccharinum; assembly: GCF_977018435.1. Classification (NCBI taxonomy): domain Eukaryota; kingdom Metazoa; phylum Arthropoda; class Insecta; order Zygentoma; family Lepismatidae; genus Lepisma; species Lepisma saccharinum. Next base: position 51,787,341 of record NC_139236.1, read on the forward strand.
TGGGTCTGGATACTGAAATTGGAATGCCATTTGTTTTTCCAGGTTCATGCACTTGTCAAAATTCATACTATGGACGTCTTTCAGGGTTCTCTGAAGTTCATCGCAGTATACTGAAACAAGACAAACACACATGATTAATAACTTACATGACTTATTTGAACAGTGTTTTCAAATATAAAAGCAAACTTTATTAGTACTGTTTCTTGAATGCCATATTTACTCGTGCATAATGCACACTTTGTTCCAAAAAAAACTGTTGTGCGCATTATACACGGAATAATTCTGACAGCTAACATGAAACCACACGTGTTTTTACTGTGTCACTGTGAATAACAAATGTATATATCAACAGGCATAGATACAAATTACGCATCAAATTGTCAATGTTTGCAGGAAATTTCTGCAAAGAACTTCATTAAAAATTACTTCCGTGGTGTTTTTTTTCGCCTTCAATCAGAACATTTTGCATCACCGAGGAAAGCGCCATTCTGATGGCAATTGAATTCACACCTCCTGTCACATGGAAGCCGAATCATTGGTAATTTTTTTCACAACAAATAATATCCCAAGCACTGCAAATCCATAGTGTATTAATATAGCTGCAGCTCCCCTTCAGCTTTTCTTCTTGCTTCTGCCAATCTCTTACACTTGCCGCACCACCGTCTTGGTCCACATAGCAACAGAGTGACAACCTACACCTAAGAAAGCCATTTCTTGAATCTGAATTGTGCTGCACATTATATACGAGATATAAGTTTTTGTTGTATTTCCCCATCAAAAACCAGGATGCATGCTATACATGAATGTGCATTATACACACGTAAATACCTCACCTATTTATTTTTTAAAATGCCAGTTAACTTTTTTTCCTTTCTCGGCCATATGGTGACATACATTTATAAATCATTCACATAATTCATGAAATCTTTTCAACTTATATCACATTGGTACACTTGAATTTATTAGTAAAATTTTTTCATGTTGGTACTTTTTTTTTTTTTGGAGGGGCAAATCCTGGTTACGGTTGTGACACAAAGTACACCTTCATCAGGTGTTTACAGCTATTTTTGTCTTCTGAAAACATTAATAAATTTTTTTTCGTGTTTAACATTCACCTAAAGGTACAACATGGAACATTGATTTGTTCACATTTCATGTTGTACTTATTACCAAAAAATTAGTTTGTTGTTGTTACGGTTGTGATGCGATTGGTTACACTTTTTTTTTCTCTTGATCACTTCACCTTTTGTTCCCCTTAAAAGAAAAATACCAAAATGAAAAAAATGTAAAATGTCACAACAGATATACAGTTAACTATTAACAGTTGAATTCATAATTTTTTCTCTGTAGGTCCCTTAGCAAAAAATTATTATAAATTTGTTACCATTGTGACAGGGTGTTACAGTTGTTACGTTGTACTGAAATAAATAAAAAAAATCAGCAAGTTTATGTAAACCCACAAGTGAGACACTGTCAAGCAAGAAAAAAGCAATGAATTGGCATTATTTTTATTTTTATTGTATCTAAAATTATATATAGCTAATTACAATACTGCTATGATTACAATGTTATGGAAGCACTAAATTTAAAAATTTGTTATCTTTGAAATACAATTTCCCACGAACTTCTGTCGGGGTAGGCAAATAGCATTTAATCTGTTCTATCGCAACATCAGTGTCAAAATCATCATTAGCAGGAAAAACATAAGAAGGCAACTTACCATATTTTCCCCTCAAATACTGAATGCAAATTTTGCCATCTTGCTTGCGATTACAATACCCGAGATAGTACAATGGTTTTACTAAGTCTACTAACTTGGATTTATATTCAACAACTACATATTTTTCAGTACACTTTTCAGTAGTCATAACTTCTTGATGAATAGTCTTAATGTCTTCACATTGACCTTTTTCTTGTTCGTCCTGTTTAAATTCCTTAATGGTGATCTCAGATAGCATGCTTCTGAATATTGGTTGTGTTGTGTACATTGTGTATATGTTCTTTATAGTGTAAACTGTCTTTTACACTGTGTTTACAGTGTTAACAACAGCAACAAAAATATCATGTCACAACCGAAACACTTTGTGTCTCAACTGTAACACAGTGTGTCACAACTGTAACGTTAAATAGTAACAACTGGACAAAATAACATTTTTGTTTATATTATGTTTGCACACATGGCCACTATTACACATGTTGCAAAAACAATACTGAGTACAGAATCTATTTTATTCTAATTGAAAGGTTAATTTTTGTTACAGTTGTGACATGCTAATTAGTTTTTCTCAAATGAATGTTATTTACCAAGAAAACTGAGGCTTTGCAATTCCTTTGATAAAAAACACACCACCTATGTCCCTACCAACTTCGAAGATAAAGTCGGCCATTTTGATTTGCATCACTTGCAGAAAAAACATATTGCCAGATCTGCATCTAATATGACAATTTAAAAATGTCAAACAAGCTTTCACAGATATGGCCATAGTATTGCCATTTCTTGATTTAATTTTTATTTTTGCTATATTATTGAAGTAGAGATTCCATGCATTAATTTGATACATGACATGTGCATATTGAAAATTATTATTATTTTTTTTTTTTGGTATCACTTCTCAGGATTTGCCCTTTTACACTAATCAGTTAACAAAGATGCTGTATGCAAGGTAACATCACACAAGTAGACAGTAAGTAAAGTTTCCTGTGCTCATTGCATTGTGCCATGAAGGCACATAGGGGAATGTAGAAGTAGGACCCCCACACATTCACGATCTTGGCAAATTTTTTTAGATGTAATCAGCATCATGCTCCAGCCATTTTTACACCCCCAGGTATCTATTTTTTAAGGGCTGCTTTGTGCATGGACAAGGTTGGAAAAAATCCAACCTTAGGTCACCCATCCTGGAAATCGATCATGGGTCTCCCATGTGGATGATGTCCTACCGACAGGAGAACTGTGATATGTGAGTAAACTGTACTTTTACAAAATTATGTAGCTACACAGCTTATTTCTAGGATAATTCCTTGATTTACTCAGATAACATATCAGTGATTTTGATTTTCTTTATCAATACATTTGTTACCACAATATTGTAAATACAGTTAAGTCTGTTCCCCCTCCCTTCCCTCATCTCAGATGATAATCCGGAACTAGACTTTGCTTGGACTTCATTGTGCTGATCAATTCTGCTAAAAGACAATATATAAAAGTTCCTGTAATGCACCACAAAAAATATCTAAATTAAGTGTTCTATTGCAAGTCTAGTCTTCCCTCTATGAAATCCCTCCTGTGGTTAAGAAAGTAAACCAGCTGCCACACTGACTGACTTTGACATCTTCGATTGTGAGGAAATGATGACTGCAGAGTCCCATCCTGAGAGAGTGGAATAGTTAACAAAATTCACTCATCTCTGAGACACACCAGTCACCTCACTTGCCAAGATGGCACACAAGAATGCTGCATGCCATCCAGTGCAGCACAGTTACTGCATGTCTTCTCGCACGAGCACAGCTGTGCCATTTTGGAAATTAAGAGCCATGTGATTTGAAAAATGAGTTAAGTTTTTGGTTTTGAGTCCACTTTATGCACAGAAAGACTAATGGGGACTGGACCTACAGTTTAAAGTGGGATCTGAACCACTACGTGCCTCCGCCAGGTATCGAACGCACCTTGATTACAAAGTAATGACGATATCACTACGCCATTGGGGAGGCCAAAAGAAATATGGAAAACACTTCCTCACACTATATTCAAACAACAGTGAGAATCTATTGCACTAAAACCTTTAAGTTTTTCAGAGGACCAAGTTGAAAGAACTTAAAATGCAGGAAAATGTAAAATCCGTGGAAATTTTATAGCATTTTGCTCTACTGGAACCATGATAATTGAATGTATAATATAACCCAGAAACATAAAATCAGAGGGTTCCACTGTATCTTCCTTTTGAACACTTGCATAACACAGCTACGATAATGAATATGGCGTTTGGAATGTGGTATAGATGGACTTAACGATGCCACTAATTACTGTTTGTTAGCACAGAACCACAAACATAAAATCATGCGAATTACACTTACTTCCTTTGGACAAAGTCTGTGGTGGTGCAGGAAGCTTTTTTTTCAGCCTTGCTAACTTCTTCAAGTATACCATTTTTGTTGTGTTAATGATTGGGCCAGGATTAATACCCCACTTCACAAGCTCTGTTCTCAAAGTATCAGTGTCATAATTCAAATCAACTGATGATATATCGGATACACTGGAGTCATCTACAAAAAAAGACATGATACACATAATAATATCAAAACATGCATCTAAAAGTAACATTTATAAAAGGCATATTACTAACTTTAAAACAAAAATGTGTACTTTCTTTTGCACATCCTTCTTACTCAAATAGTATATTAATTTATCAATGTGCCAAGTAAAACAAAACTCAACTAAAAGTGATTAGATCATCCACCCTGGAATCGAACCCAGGTCTCCCACGTGGCAGTCAGACGTCCTAGCACAGTTATTTTCTATACTTTGAAAACAACCTGTTGTCTCTCCTGTTAAATATGGCACTCACAGGAGATCAAAAATGGGCTCTAGGATATTGTGTGATTGCTTCGTTCCTGAACTACAGGGTGATCCAAAAGTCACAGTACAGCCTATTATTTCAGAAGTTGTAAGGAAAATGAAACATTTGAATACACTAATGTAAATTGGGTATGAGGCTCACCTTTTGGGGCATAACACAACAATGGCTTCCATTTTGAATTGCCGTCCATTTTTTTTAGATGGCAAGGGGTCATGTGGGGTATCAAAACACATTAAAATTTTGCCAGGAATTCATTTCTGGAATCAGATTTCACATAACTGACAGTGTAGGTGTTATTGGCATCCAAAAGTCTGAAAACCTTATTCTGTTGCAGGTAACATATGATGGCGTTGACGAAGCAAGAGCGAATTGAGGTGATCCTGATGTCTGGGGAACGAAGCAGTCAAGTCGTTGCAGCAGATTTCAACAGGCGCCACCCAGAGAGACTACTGATTTGCATAACACTGTTGCATGTGTCCGACAGGTGACGTAGTGGTAGTCCCAAATCTTTCACGGACGAGATAACTTCGACGATGGTCTTGGCTGCCTTTGCGAAGAGCCCACAATGCAGCACTCGACGTCTTGCAAGTGAAATTGGTATTAGTCGTTCCTCATTATGCGTATTCTTCATAGCAATAAATAGCACCCATTTAAGTTCCAAATGCTGCAAAAACTTTCTGAGGATGACCCAGACAGACGTGTCGAGTTCTGTACATGGGCATTACGTCAACATCAGAACAACCCTACATTTCCACAGAGTATCCTATTCAGTGACGAGGCAATGTTTTACGAGGGTCACTATTTATATTTTGAGCCTTGGCAAAACTGATTGAAGTTAGGCGCGATTTGACGTTTGCACGGAATCGTCTGGCATTATTGACCATAACGTACTTCAAATGTTTTGTCAATAGCTTCATTTGTGTTGTTTATGTTGCCTTGGAGATTGTGCGACAACAGTAAAATGGAATTAACTCGTGAACATTTTCGTGCGATGATTTTTTACGATTTTCGACGTGGATTATCAAGACAAGAGTGCATCGATCAACTTACTTCCACATTTGGCGATGAAGCCCCATCCTTTGCCACTGTGAAACGCTGGTATAACGAAATTAATTGTGGCCGCCATTCGCTCACCGACGAGATTCGCGAAGGTCGTCCAAAATCAGTTGTTGTTCAAGAAAACATTGATGCTGTGCAAAACCTAATACTGCAAGATCGTCATGTGACATACTGTGAGATTGAGGCAACCATAGGCATTAGTTCCACCAGCAAATATAAAATATTACATGGTCATTTGGCTGTGAGAAAGGTATGTTCTCGTTGGATCCCACACAATTTGACAAAAACTCAAAAAGACGCTCGCGTCAATTGGTGCAAACAAATGCTCAATAAATACAATCGTGGAGCTTCAAAAGACGTATATAAGATTGTAACAGGTGACGAATCATGGATATATGCATATGAGCCGGAACGTAAACAGCAGTCGACTGTATGGGTGTTTCAAGATGAACCCAATCCAACAAAAGTTGTTCGTGCTCGAAGCACATCGAAACAAATGGTCGCCTGTTTTTTCGGGAAAACTGGTCATGTGGCAACTGTGCCTTTAGAGGAACTTAGAACGGTCAACTCTGAATGGTACACAACAATTTGTTTGCCAGAGGTCTTCAGTCAAATACGGAAAACAAACAAACGCCGTCGGATCATTCTTCATCAAGACAATGCCAGCTGTCACACATCTCGTGTAACAACCGACTTTATGTACAGTCAAAAAATCGAATTGATGGGTCATCCGCCGTACAGTCCTGATTTGGCACCCAATGAGTTCTTCTTGTTCCCGAATGTCAAAAATAAATTGCATGGACAAGGATTTTCGTCGGCGGAAGATGCCGTTGATGCGTTCAAAAACCATATTATGGAGGTGTCTCAAGAAGATTGGAAAAACTGCTTTGACAAATGGTTCGAACGAATGCAAAAGTGTATTGACCATAAAGGAGAATACTTCGAAAAACAATAAAGCCGTTTTCAATGCCAAATTCCTGTTTTTTCATTGTTAGGCTCAAAATATAAATAGTGACCCTCGTATGTCAGTGGCAAAGTGAACCGGCAGAATTACCGATATTGGTGTGATGAAAATCCTCACTGGATTGACCCATTCAATGTTGTTGGAGATGTTAAAATCATGGTGTGGTGTGGGATATGGGGCACCCATGTTGTTGAACCAATCTGCATCGATGGAACCCTTAATTCCGAGCGGTACTTGGACATGCTCAGAGACACTGTCTTTTCTTCCCTTTTAAATGAAGATGGTACATTCCCTTCGTTTTTCAAACAAGATGGTGCTCCACCACACTATGAGCTAATTGTTCGTCAGTGGCTCAATGTCCGGTTGCCTAGGCAATAGATTGCTCGGTATGGCCCACTGGAATGACCACCAAGATCACTCGACCTCACACCTATGGACCTTTATTTGTGCGGGCATTTGAAGCAACTCATTTACGCAGAGAAAATTCGTTATTTTCACCATCTGCAACAAAGAATTACGCTGTGCTGCAGTGGAATCGCACCAGAAGTGCTTCTGCGAGTGTCTGCTGATTGGATTATGTGACTGGAGTTACGCATTCAACAAGACGGTCGGCATATTGAACACATCATTTAGTCCTCCAGTGTCAACTTTAGATGCCAATAACGCCTACACCATAACAGTTATGTGAAATCTGATTCCAGAAATGAATTCCTGGCAAAATTTTAATGTGTTTTGATACGCCACATGACCCCCTTCCAATTTAAAAAAAACGGAAGGCAATTCAAAATGGCTGATTTCAAAATGGCGGCCATTGTTATGTTATGCCCGAAAAGGTGGGCCCTCATACCTAATTTACATTGATGTATTCAAATGTTTCATTTTCCTTACAACTTGTGAAATAATTGGCTGTACTGAGACTTTTGGACCACCCTGTACAGAACAAGCTCTGAATTCATCTCATATGAAGCTGTATCTCATATTAAACCTTGACACACTTATTAGTTCAGTTGGATAGAACTATGACATGAGACCAGTATCACAGGTTGAAACAACAGCTAAACAAAAATAATCTACCTACCTGTACTGTAAAATATACATGTTCGGTCACTGTCTCTTCTTCCAAAACATTTTCTCTCAATATCATTAAGCACACCTGGGGAACTAAATAAAAGAAGAAGAAATGTATATAAATTCAATGGCATGAAAGGGAACAAGTTAAATTCAAATCAAATATGAGATTGCAATTTTGAACAAATTAATGAATTTCCTGCTCTAACATCTTTTACATTAAAGAACATTATTGTTTACATACTTGTTATAGTTAGACAATAACTTGTCTAGCATGATACTGCACTTACCTCAAAATTAAGATAAATCATTTTAACTTGCTGCAGCAATTATGTAAACAAATGAAAACTTTAACAAATGTACTGATATTAGGACTACTACAACAGACAAGAGTGCCATGGCAACAAACTAGAGGCTACAAAAAAAATTGCAAGAAATGTCATGGTACAAGTGCACAAAATTAATGTAAGTTCCAACATGTTCGTGTGCACAAGCTGAAGGAGATCTAAATCATATTTATTTGGAGTGTTCTAGTTATTCTTTAGAGAAGATAAAAACTTTGCAAAAACTGATTAAAATATAATGTAGAAAATTATCATGTGAACCAAGCATCTAAATAAGTTTATATATTACTATTATTTTCAATGAAGATAATTAATTTAGTATTTTATTTACCTACTTTATTTATATGACATGTTCATGTGATTAAAAATACTTCAAATGTAATTCATTATTTATCTCAAGTATTTTTATTTATTGTGAAATGATTTATTTATTCATCTGTAATTGGAATTGATTGGGCCTTCCTGATAGAATAAAGATTATACTGGTCGCATTTCCAGCTGGCAACTGGGATACAGTGAATCAGCGATCAGTTGAATTTTCTTTGACTGACGTCAGGCATTTTTGAGTCACAGAATGCTGTTAGCGGGACGATACAAATGAGTGAGAGTTCTCTCATCAGCATAAGAAATCAACGGGGAGTTAATGGTACAATTGCACCCGTGGTCCTGCACAATGAAGCTTCCGGGACAACCAGCCACAGCGGTAAGCAACTGGCAAAAAGATAAGTATGCTTGGCAATGTTGCTTCGTGAGAGCGATGTTGCCCCTACATCTTTTACTTCACAAGTGAGGTTGTTGGCACTCATTGAGCCCTACACCCCGGAGGACAGAAAGAACCAGAAATAGCCATGATGGTCAACCACAGCTAGAAACGCGATCAGTATAGTGATTCAGATTCGTTTGAATATGTATGTTGATATACTTAGACAACAAACTTACCTAGTAACATTGGTTGGATATCTCTTTTCAATTAGCACAACTCCTTCTTCCTCGTCTGTATATCTATATTCTTCGGAAATGCTAAGAGCACTGTGGTAGTCCGATGAAGCAGATACGGCTGATGATAACACTACTGGGCTTTGCCTCACCACATATTCCACTGCCCCAGCCTCAGCAGTTGAAGCATCACTGCTTTGGCAAGAGGCAAGATCAGGTTTGTCTCCAACATTGACAAACAAAGGCTTACTGACATCAGATGATCTTGGTTTGTCGACACCAGACAGCTTAGGGGTACTCATAACTGACGGTGGCAAATCTGTGTCACTAACAACAGCAACGTCAGATTCGCCCTTCTCGACATCAGTCTTTTGTGCCTCAATTACTAAATGTGCTTTGTTCTTTGAAGGTAATGTTTCACTACCTACAATATCCACCTCATTCTTATATTTGCAAGAACAGTCCTTTTCAAATGCAGCTTCCGTTCCCTCAGTTGGTTCTTTAGGTAGAGGTAATTCAGTTTCACCATCTGCAGATAGTGACTTATTTTCCAATGCAACTTCAGTCACCCATACTGGTTCTTTAGGAAGAGGTAATTCACCTTCGCCACCTACAGGTACTGTCTTATCTTCACACAAATCACAATCGTCAGTAAAAAATGCTTTGTCAGCATCTCCACAACAACTCACTTCCTCATCTTCAGGTGCTGCTTTATTTTTCTTCCTTTCAATGCCAGGAATCTTTAATCGGTTGTTTAATTCATCGCACCACTTTTTGATGCGTTCCTTCACAGAAAATTTGCCCATGTACATTGTCAAGTCTCTCACATTTTCAATTCGTAATGAGTTGTCTGAGATTTTCAGAACGCACCCTTTACTCACGTCACATTCTTTGTTTTGTGCTTGAGGAAGCAGCTTGTCCACACTACTGCTAGGAACACACACAGGTTCAGTCTTCCTTTCCATTACCTAAGAGGATAAATGAAACAGGCCATGTTCATCAAGGCTAGACATTTCAACTATATTACATCTTATGCCATCCATTCAAAACACAAAGCTGGAAATGTGGTAGGACACCTAATACTAGGGGTGAGCCAATATTGATATATCAGTATCAGTTGGAATTTAATAATCGATACCAGCTGGGTCATTACATATCAAATCATACAGAAAAAGTAAAAAAAAAAAAAAATGGAACCTATGTTGGATATGGCCATACCATTAGTACAAATTGTAGAAAAAATTATAAACACTGTTTCTGATATCCTAACAGGTAAGGATGTCGAATCGACCCTTCTTAAAAGAAATATGTTTGATACATTGTTGGAAAGGGTATGAATCAAGGATTCCAGAAATGTAAAATTTAAGGTGAGGAAACAATTGGAAGTGGAAGAAAAGTAGTATTAATTGTCCCCCGATTCCGGGCTCCGCCCCCCACCGCTACCGCAGTCCCGCCTTTTTCTAGAGTCCCTTTGAATGAAAACATGAAAAAATACGAATGAAAACATGATTTAAAAAAAAGTTGAATCCTAGTGGTAATTCGCATATATATTCCCGTTGAAAACCAAAGTTCGACCTGACAATAGTGTGTGTTTACAACATGGATTAGGTTCAAGGAAACCAGCTATGGCAAGTAATGTAGTAGTATTTTTTTCATTATTTCATAGAAATGTAACTTTAAATTGAGAAATGCACAGTGGCAATTCGAAGTGTTAAATACATACTATTAGCGCACAATATTTTTTTTACTTTCAAACGGTAAAACACAAGGGTCGATTGTACAGTCTGGCCCCCTAAAACATGTACAAACAATTATTTTTAAGTTGGACAATTGATTTGGAATGACCCCACAGTGGAGGAGGTTAATAAAGTAACATCATCAAAGGAAATTGAACCTGAGACCAATCACTCTACAGGCAAAAACAGTAATTACTATTGATAGTAGAAATTGAAAACATAAGGTATGCATTCATAAATGCTCAAACCAAAGCTTAGAAATATTTCTTCATATGTCCTTACTTTTACGAGACTGAATGAAGTGTATTGCAAGTGCAGTTTAGCTCTAGAATGTGGAGAGTAAGCACAAAGATCTTTAGCAAATATTCACACAACTATCATCAAAAAATAGCTGACTTGTGTGTGGATTTTTTTTTTAAAATGCTATGCCCCAAAAAACTCTTCACAAGTGTCACATACACGGTTGGGCAATATTTATGTATTTACGCTGTTAGATATTCTATAGGAATATACCAATATCAATTCTTTAAACAATTCTTTTTCTGCCACATCTGGTTAATTTGATGAAGGAACACTTTACAAAGAAACCCCTATGCCCAGGCCAGGACTCATACCCTGAACCTTTGGTGGCAAGATTCTGAGTCAATCACCCAACACACTGAGCCATCAAGGTGGTAATAAATAATAGTGAACAGACCCAATATAAAACTTTCATACATCTCTCATCATGTTCACTTTTATGGCAAAAAAAGACTGTAAATTAAAAAATTTCTTTACAAACAGTATTCGTCAATTTTCATTTCACATTCACGATGATGAGCACAGCATGCGGTACTTTAGTATTATACGGACTACCTCATTTCAGACCATCTGTTTTCTGGGAAAGAAAAAGAAACACTTATGGACATAATAGGAACACTGTATTTGAAAGTTTACAAAATATAAATCATACAATTTTAGCATAGGTTAGGTTATTTTTTAGTTAGTGTTTTAAGTCCACTTTATGAACAGTAAGGCTAATTGGGACTGGACCTCCAGTTTAAAGTGGGATTGGAACCACTATGTGCCTCCACCAAGTATCGAATAGGTTAGGTTAGAGGTAGCCCATATAATACTAAAGTACCCAGCATGCTATGATGCCAAGAGCCCTGTGTTCAAATCCCAGCCTGGGCATGGGTATTCTTTGTGAGCATCCTTTCATCAATTCCATTATATCATCACTCATCCTCATCTTCTTGATTAGCCCCAAAAAAGCAGTCTAAAAGCGATACTAAATAACAAAAATCAATCTATCAATATTCATAATGAAAAGAACAGACTTCTATGAGGGCGTACAGGTTATTTCTAGAGATATCAAATGATAAAATTAACAAACATTTTTTAATAAACTGATATCAGCAACCAATAATAATATCTGCCAATCAATAACATGCATACAATAATAGTAAAGCTGTAAATTATTACCCTGGGACTTTTTTGGCTCCTCAGCATCGATCTCTTTGGGCTTTGCAATGGTGTTGTACATTTTGTTTCATCAACAACCAAGTATTCCTCTGAATATTCACCTTCGTGGATTACGATCTTTTCTGCAAGGTAAAAATATGAATTGTTAGCAATAGTGAAATTTGCAAAATAATTTATTAATGCAGTGGGCTCACTTTAATTCAAACTTGGATAATTTGAACAGAAGGTTATACCCCTTGAAACCATCCTTAATAACGTGATGTTTTTGTTAATTCGAATTTTGGATATTTGGAATGTTTTTCCCATCCCCTTCAGTTCAAATTAAAAAGATTCCTCTGTGTAAGGCACCAAGCAACAAGACAACTAATTATGTCGGTGTTCGTTTTAAGTCCACTATATGCTGAGATAGGCTGATCAGTATTGGACCTACAGTTTAAACAGGTCAGGTAGATCATATGTGCCTCCACTAGATATCAATATTTACAAGGTTACCGTGTTCTCACTATGCCATCAAGGAGGTCATCTAAATTATGTAGATCAAAGTTATAATGGTCCTGCCTCCAAAAATATTCCCTTGAGCACAGAGCTGAAATGATGTATATTTAATATTCAAAGGAACAACAACACTACTAAAAATACATCACTGTAAGTTCATACATGCTGATCCGTATTATCTCTTTCGATAATGTAACCGAGATGAATTACAGCCCCCAAAAAACATGAAGAAATGTGTATTTACTTATTGTTTTTAAAACCACTTAACCTTTTTTTAATGTCTTAATTCCAAAGATTCACTGATAAAAGAAGCAGAAATGGCTCCAAAATATTGGACAAGGAGTTTCGGAGATCAGACACTTGTAATGAATTGTGGATACGTTTTATCCCATTTACACTATCTTCAGTGGTTATGTGAACATACAAAAAAGTGTTGTCTTCCTATAACACAATTATTTTATTAGAGACTTGAAATTTTAGCCAATATCAATAAAGTACCAATATAAAATTTACCGATAACCAATATTCTACCAATCCAATATAAAATTCCAAATGGTTCTTCAAAAACCTGAGTGGTTCACTGACCTCCTTAATAAATGTGTGTTACAAGATGACCACAATGCAAAAGAAGCTTCACATTTAGACATTCATTTCAACAAATGTAGGGCATGTTTATATCCATAAAAATTATAACAAAGTGGCAGAATATTGAACTAAGTTATGAGATATTTATACATATATTAGATCGGTAAAATTGTCAGTAATTTTACCAATAAACCGACATGCCTATATCGGTTGATAGTACCGATTGATCTGTCCCGTCCCTAATTTTTATTCTCACATGTGCAAAAGAATGTCTGTACTGCACACACCAGAAAAATATTGCTATATGTCTATAGCAAGACAATTTCTAACATACGATTTCAGTTGAAACTATAGATGCATATGATTGTGATATCAAACACATAAATAATGGCTAATGTAAGCATCCTGAAATTGAAGGAAAAATAAATTATAAAATTTGCCTACGTTTTACATCTTCCTCTTTTTTCACTTTGGTCTCTTGAAAAACACAGAATCGAGTTTCCACTGTAATAAGTACCAGAAGGCCAAGTGGAAATCTGCAAAGGCCTATGCTTAAATGTGACAGAGAAGTTCAAAATTTGGAATGAAAGAATGCCAAGGACTATTGAACCTGTGGACAATAGTTTATATTTGAAGAAGACTGGATTTATTTTATAAACATTAAAAGGTATGTATGTACAGTTTAAATTTACATTTCATGTTAGCGTCCCCTGCCAGATACTAACCTAAGAAAATGCTATATTTGGGACCTGATTTGTCATCATCCGTAGCATCAATATTTCTGAACTTTTTCAGTTCCTCCACAATATGCCAGTGTTTCTCTTCTGCAGCAAAGTCAAGTGCGCTTTTACCATCTTCATCCTTCAGCCAAGGGTCTCCTCCGTTCACTAACAGAAGATGAAGAATCTTCTGGCGTCCCCATGCAGCTGCAATGTGAACTGGCGTTATGCCTTCTACAGATCTGAAACAATGACAATTCCAGGACTCACAATTGTAGTCATTAGTGCATATTTTACAACTAAAATTTCACACAGAATTCTAACTTGGAAGTCACTCTGAATGACCACATTTTTTCTTCAGTGAGAACAACATGGAAGTTTCTCATATATTTAACATTGTACATGTATCTGCTAATAAAGTGGAGCAAGCAAAATTTTTTACAACACTTTTACTTACTTTGGAACTCCTCTTTTCTCTTCGATAAAAATTCTTAGATCTCTGAAATTATAAATTTTACACAATGAACATTCTTCGATGAAAAATTTACTCATATTTGGGAAATGAGATATGTAAATAAATGCAGAGTACCTTAGTACTAATTTTTTCTGCAAAGCTGTTTTTCATAGTTCTATTAATTTCAGTGGCCACTGCCACCATACTTGCCACCATACACTGTTGCTTGACAAAAGTTTTGTAATTTTAAAAATTACGAAACACAGCAGTTCTCATCCTATGTTAATAACCTGTAGTGCAACAGCCCTTGAGGGCCAGGCTCTGAAGGCTCACTGCCTTCATCGTTTAACAAGGAAACATTTCGAGATCACTACAAAAATTTTGAAAAAAAATATATATGTATATATATATATAAAATTTGATTCAGCATTTAAACTATGTGAATGACTTGAATATTTCTAACCATTTTCCAGTAAAAAAGGAATTATTCATGAAATAAGTACGTATTACGTTGGAGCCTCCTGCATACAAAAACACTGGTCATTCCATGAAAAGCGGGACATAGCACTTGTTCCGCAACACTCCACCCTTACCGGACTGCTTCTGGCAGGAAAAACCCAAATAAACAACTAAATAGTCTCGTTAGTCCTGGGTTCCCATCCCGTTCCTCACCAGAATGCTCAAAACCAAAGAATCAATCACAGGCAAGAACTTACTGAATTAATGTTGCAGGGTGATGGCTGAAAACTCGCAGAAATGGGCTTTATACATTTATTTACAATTCAACAAACAAGGCTCGGATTCTTCCAATAATTCTCTAATTTACATTATTTACATTCCTCTAACTTGAGCCCCACGGCAGAACTGCCAAGTGGAAGCTAGCATCGGCGGAACCGCCTCGGGTTGCTCTTTCTCATGGGAGGCCACTGGAGACCAAAGATCACTCTCCCTTCTGCTATCCAGTTCATAAACACACTCTGTCCTGTCCTCTGTCAGAGGCCATATTTAAACTTCCTCCCTCATCGCATGGGGGAGGGCTGAAAGTTGGAATCTTATTGGCTCCCTTAAACTAAACAGAACCATGGCAGAAACCCAAGCATACAGAATCATACACAAACACAAAAAAGAAACAAAAAACAAATACTGTTTGTAACACACTAAAAAAATAAAACTGTTCATTTTGGATTGATTTTTTGCAGGCATGTTGGTAAAGGACCAAAATAGCACATTTCAGTGTTAGAAATCGATATAAATTGCAAGTTTTGATTCTACTGCCTTGTGAAGTTCGATAAAAAGTAGGTGAAAAACAAGGGAGGAAATGTGTGATTATTGCAGTTGATGACAAGTACATTTACAGTTGCTACACTACCTACTTTTGAAACATTGGAAAGAACTAAATCAGGTACTTATTTCTGAGGAGCACCAATTTAAATGCATTAAATTTTATAGCTTTGAAAACGATATTTTAAACCACGTGCGTAGTAGTAACGCGAGTCACACAAACACACATTTTTTGTAGTATTTATAAAACAAATTACTTGTGTTGCAAAATATACAGTTTACTTGTTTCTATAACAATACCAAAATGAAAAAAGGAGCAATGTGTTTTTCTTCTTTTGTTGGAATTGCCTAATATACAGCAAAAGAAGTTGTAACGCGAGTCACGATGTATATGAGGTTGGCTAAAATATGGTGCATGTGACATGCCTTTGTGCTTCAAAAACGAATATTACTGTTACATCCCTCATTTATGACTCACAGAACAACTATTTTTTGTTACCTTTCTTAGCTAATACTGAGTAATATGTGTAAATTACACTCTGTTGGCAGTCTTCACCAGACAAAATATTTTACACACGTTCACAGCTCATAAAGAAGATAAACATATCCACCCTTGTCAATGCACGTGGCCATTATAAATTTGAGTAGGCTAGTTTTACCAAACATTCACCACTTATACTGTATAATTTGTGTTGCACTTGTTTTGATTCCTGTACTTGGAAATTAATGTTCTTATCTCAGTATAGTTACTGTAATTCAAAATGTTTCTTTTCATTGCATAAATTGTAATTCCTTATTTTCATTCTTGTATTTTGTGAACTATCTTGCAACATTTTTTTATTTAATTATATAAATTGCAATTCTCAATTTTGGTCACTTGTTGAAATAAGTATTATTTCATTATTGTTACTATGTGACTTGCTACTCTTGTAACTTGTGTGAGATTAACTCTACCCTGTAATTATGTTGTTAAGTGGACTAGATAAACTGAAACTTATCTACACACTAAATGTAACACGAGTCACAATTCTTTGTAACGTAAGTTACTAATATTTTTTCTTATAAAAGGGTTCTTTTTGCATACATGTATGTATTATATTTATTTGTGTGATTGATGTTTATTGCATACTCTAGTAGAAGAGCATAGTTCCAGTGAAATGTAGCTGTTGACAAATCAGGTGTCCACTTTAATGTAGATATTGACAAAACGGCTATATATTTTAATCTAATGTGTGTCACAACATTTAAAAAAATCACAATAAATATAAAATCTACATTCTTGTGAGTTCTATTGTACCAAGGTAGTTATACTTAACGTTTCTAATTGCTGACCTAAATGAAACAAGAGTCACATTTTTTTGTAACGTGCCTCACATCACATTTATTATCATGAAAGGCCTATTTTTGCATCTATTATTTATGTGTTTGTACGGTAACAGACAATGATGTTTGTTGTATGTTATATAAAAAAATTAAATTCCTAGTTATAATAGAAGAGCAGAATTCCAGTAAAATGCAAATATTGTAAATCAGATGTCCATTTTAATGTAACACGTGTCACAACAATTTAAAAAATCATACTAAATTTAGAAGCCACATTTTCTGCATTCTATTGTACTCAGGCTATGTAGCCTTAAGGGAGTAACAACCTGTAAGGAAGAAAAAGTTTTATAACTTTTATGGGAGTGCTAGACGAATTTTAATTTTAAGAATATCATGCTTCTAACTGTAACGCGAGTCACATGGAAAAGAATCAGGCTCCTTCGATTGTTTGATTGTTGCTTTACGCACAGATAAGCTAATAAAGTGGGATCCGAACCACTGTACCATGAGCCTCCATTGGGAATCGAACCAGGGACCTTTTAGCTTCTTCGAGACTGGCCGTTTGGCCAAGTGGTCAAAGGGCATAAGTTTGATTCATACCCCATTAAGAGTGAATCTTTTCGTACATTTTTTTTTCATTTTATTTAATAATTTAGCTGCATTGGTAAGCTATCTGAAGAAGATAATGAAAAAAAAATCATTTCTACTTTTAATTTTTCAACTGTATGCACTTGGACAATTTTCAGATGAACACATAAGTTTTCGTAAACTAATCTACAAACTTGTATCTGTAGAACATTACATCAACTGCACATACTCTTGTTACACTGACACAGTAAGCAGATAGAAATATGAACATAGCTAGCTTGCATGAGCTAGTTGAGTTCCTCAATTGGCAGAAAACTAATAACACAAACCACATTTATTATTTTAGGGATCTGCACTTTCATGTTATTGGCTGATCAACAAATTATCATAGTTACCTGACATTTGGATTCCCTCCATTTAATAAGAACATCACAGTCACATCCTCAGCAAATGATTCAACCTCATTTCCAACAGCAAAATGGAAAGGTGAAACACCATGCTCTGGCAGACTGATGTTTGGATCTGCTCTTTTGTCTTCGATAAGAATTCTTGTGTCTCTGAAATAAACATTTACACAATAGACACCACGATCTTGTTAAAAAAAATTACATAAAAAATTATCAAACACAGCATTCTTCATCCTTTATTACATACATTCCTTATCAAGTTATTCAAGGTTCTTAATTTAATACATCAAATGTGGCAGAATAGGTCTCAAGCTAGGGATCCTAGGTTTGACTCCTGACTAAGGTATGGATGTATCTTTGTATTTGTTCCACTATTAATTTCATCATATCATACTTAATCTAAGAGGCAGAAAATAAATGTTTTTGCCAGAAATTTTTGTAGACTCAGCAAGAATTTCATTATCTTTCTTCTATGTTTGAGCTTAGTACCATGCATTTGGAAACAGAAAATTCCATAGCAGTTTTCTCAATTGTCAAACTTCTGGTGCCAAAGTTCATAATTTTAACTTTTCTTGTTTCATTAAAGATAACTTTTTCTGCTTTATTTCTCATTAAGATAAACAAATCTTCACAATGTGTACAAGCTGGATTACTTTCATCGTCTATACTTTCAGTATGAAGTCATTTGAATATCAAGATCTTTGGCTAATTTTGAGCTTACAGCATCCTTTACTTTGAATAACTTTTGTTTACCATAAGTTAATTTTCCTCTTAGCAACCCCATGAAATTTGCTAGGTAAACATCTGAACATAGTAGTAGACTTAATTCATTCCTTACCTACAGTGTGTCCCACAAAGGGGTTTACACTATTTTAATGTTAATAGCAGAGAAAGTATTACAGATAACCTGATGGAACTTTTTGTATCTGGATCTGTTATAATTAGTGCTTGTTGCCATTCATTTGTTTTTCTTTAATTTCAGTTCAGTTGTCAGTAGTGATAAGTAATTGACAAGATGGCTGGGAACCTTCCGTTGAGCAACGGAAGTGGATTTTAAAGTGTTTTTGGAAATGAGAGAACATGAAAGAAGTGCAGAGACGATGGCGGACAGAATTTGATACTGCGCCACCATCACGTGTAACAATTACAAAATTATGCAACAAGTTTGAGAGGGAAGGAACTGTGTGTGATCTGGGATGGTGTGGCAGGAAGAAATCAGTATCGGATGAAAGAGGGATGGAAGCAGTGGTACAACCTTTCACAAGATCCCCCAAGAAGTCCATTCATTAAATTCTGCCTGCCATCGTCTCTGCACTTCTTTCATGTTCTCACATTTCCAAAAACATTTTAAAATCCACTTCCGTTGCTCAACGGAAAGGTTCCCAGCCATCTTGTCAATACTGGCAACAGAACTGAAATTAAAGAAAAAGAAATGGTAGTTAAGTGTTTGAATGTATTTTGAACCCAGTAGGCTTAAACAAACTACATTGAGGCCCCGGAAGTTCTACTGTCGTCAATGTCTTCATTTTCGAATCACTATATCTTATAAAGCAACCAGAGGACGCTGACTCATCACTAATCAACTGTATGAATTGTCACACTTACCTCTGAAATCTCATTAACCGATTCTTTGTAGAGATGAACCGAAAAATTGAATCCGCGTATTTATATCCTCATTATATTCTAGAACGTTCCGCAGATAAAACGATTCGTTAATATTGCCAATAGTTGACTCCTTCTCTCATTCAAGAACGTACCCTCTGCCACCTTCCAGAGATTAGAAATTACAACGAATCGCCCTACGTGTGGCGCTACCTTTGTTGTACAACTTTCAAATGCTGACCAGTCTCTACATAATAATCAAGTGTGTTTATTTAGTTATTGATCTGCTTTATTTTAATTAATTTCTTGTGTCACTTCTAGCTAATTTGCGAATATGGAGATGAGTGATGATATGATGAAACTGATGAATGGACACTCACAAACATCCATGCCCAGGCTAGGATTCGAACCCGGGACCCCTAGCATCGTAACACGATGAGCTAACCACTCTGCCACAGGGGTAGGCGAACTTCTCTTTTAAAGGTTAAAATAATAAAACTGCATCAAGAACATAAGAGGCCATGATCATGGTGAAACAAATCATATATCATTGTAAATACAAAAGTAGCATGCACCAAGGAGTGGCAGTGCAAGTTCTCAAAGATTATTTCATGTATTTGTTGGGTTTTTTCAAGTTCTGTGGACGAATAAGGTGTTTTCAAAATCAGAAGCCATGATTCTGCTTTACTTAGAATGTTTTCATGCTTCTCCATCCAGGTAAGATGTGTTCTCTGTTCGTGTTTGCCCCTTATCTATGTTTGCAGTATACACCTTGTTGTTGTTGGTTTCTTATTCTTGGGAGGGGGGGGGGGGTAAGATGATGCAGGGTTCTGGCTAGCCAAAACACGATGAGGAAAGCACATTTCATCTCGTAACTGTGGGGGGGTCTTGCAAGGGTTGCAGAAGTCTCTTAAAAACATTGAATCTGCTACATTTCACATCGTGCCACAGAGGTATTAGCAGATTTTGTTTGGGTAAGAAAGAAAATCATAGATAAATATTCATTAAATCTAGATAATGCAACACTATAGTTGGGTTGGAAAGTACATTTTTCTTTCCATTATTTTCAAGTATTATGCTTCCATCTTGCAACCCTTGACACAAATACAGTTGACAAAATACATGAAGCACCACTATTTGCAGTAGAAAAAAAAAGAAAATTCCTACAATCAAAAAAGGCACTCATATTTGTCTCTGATTGAAGCAGAGGCTCAAGATGGAAATTTTCCATGTAAACTAGATATAAACCTACAATGTCTTGGGAATAAATTAAATATCTTCTTGATTTAAATTTTCAGAAGTGATAGAACAATTCCTAAATACATTTACATAGTTTCTTTGCTCTAAGTATAAATTCATAATCGTGGGATGTTTGTTCGAGCTTTGGGAATAGGCTGGGAAGGGACCGCTTCAGATAAATTATTTCAACCGATTCATTGATTTGGTGTTTCAAGTCCACTCTATGCATAGATAGCCTAATTGGGAATGGACCTACAACTTAAAGTGGGATCCGAACCACTATGTGCCTCCACCGAGTATCAAACCCGGGACCCCTTGATGCTTTAAAATAGGCTACTTTTGAACAACTTGCATAACTCTCTGTCTCTCTGTGCATGTTTGCACACACTCATTAGAAAATGGTTCATGTACATTTACTTATAGTAATAAACTGTACTTGTGTACCCGTTGCCACCTTGTAATCAAAGGGTTCGTTCGACAATAAAGCAGGTATGGAAGCAATAAGGAAAATGTGCCAATGCAATGCCATTAAAAAGAAGTAATGACAAGTGGAATCGTGCCAACTAGATTTTACACACATGCAAGCTGAACACCTTACCTTAAATTATTATCTTCTAAACTGTCATATAATGAATAGCCTAGGTATATCTCTTTTTTTGTTCTTCCAAGTGCTACTTCGTCGTCCATTGTTAATCTGGTTGTGCTTAAATTGTATGTAATATTATTGTACTTTATTGTCTTCGATTTGAACAGCCGCTAACTCGAGCAAACTGGTGACAAGCAAACTCGGGTGACCGGGTCTAACGAAAAATCCAGCAACATATTCAAACTACGTAACGATTGGATAACTTTAATTAGAATTTAATTATATAGTTGTCAACATATCGCATTTCTCACGCAACGATTCAACATTAAGTCACTAACCATCTTCAAAACGAAATGTTTAATTTTCTCCAAGTACGAATTTGGAATTGTCCACACGGGACTATTAATAGAACCATGGTTTCAAAGTTTTATGCTCCTTAGCTTAGTATATACTTTATACAGTGTGATAGTTTAACACTTTATTTTTTTATTTCTTCTTATGTTTTTCATTCGATTACAAAATTGTCCGTAGCGATAGAAATGCAATTTACCTACACCAAATAACTGATCATGCATTGCATTTATTCTGTGTAATTAAGTGAAAAAGAACTCGCGCGCGCTTTAGATGTAACGACTAGCGCGCCACTACGGAAAACAAAGGAAATAGATGAGAAAGGCAGAGAATAGAAATGTGATGAGGAAGTGACAGGGTGACAAGTGATGAGAAATTTGTTTTTAAGCAAGTGATGAAAAGAAAATAATAATAGAAGTGGCAGAAAGACTAATAATAATTGTTAAGAACTTTTTTACAGTGTAAAGAATTGTTGTTAAACTGACATTACTCCTTCGGGAGTAGATCACCTGACGGAAGTACAATAAGGTATGCTGTAATGTATGCATCGACATACTCGATTGTTACATGACCTGATAATATGCAGCTTTTCAATCCAGTAAAACTTAACATGTCTGTACTTTCTAATATGCATAATATTTAACAAGTCTAATTGTGAGGGAAAGCTTAACGTATCATACATCGGTAAACTAACTGTCGTTTCTATCTGTTTGAGAACTTGCGTACAGTATTGTCAACGTTAAACGGCATGTATGTTTTAAATATTCTGGTGAATGAATTTTTAACCAATTGTATGTAAATGGAAAATCAATCGTGTTATAATCTAATGTTAAGAACGATGTGTCCAAACATTTTTGTCAACCTTTGGATACATGTGCTAACGTCAAAAGTAATGACATTTAAACACGTGTAAGAACTATTGGAGCTCCGAAAACTCACGAAAAAATTCCGGTTTTCGCTTTGTCACTTTTTTTATTATACGTAAGGAGATGTGAAGGCATTACTAATGATTGAATACATTCACAGCAAGATTTAAGAGAGTAAAAGTTGGATTTATGTAAGTTGATCAGGGGAAATATATCCCATGTGCAATGACGGAGTTTTAGACAATGATTGCTATGGAGGAAATCCCACTAAAAGATACAATTAAAAGGCTTTAACGACTTTTTCCGGTAAATATGCGATATCGCCAGAACGGATTTCTTCAAATTTATAGGAGAAACTACAGTTACTTACTGAAATCATTATATGTTAAGTATCCCCGAAACGTCTGAAATTCCTTTATTTTCTTCTTTTTCACATTGGTACTTACATATTCTGCATTCCTAAGGATTCTTGAAGGTGCCATTTCGTTTTGTTTTTTTACGGAAATAATGTAGGCCTATATTTTCGACGTATGAAGTAAGTTTTGTTAGTTTCTTTTTCCCTTCAGTAACACGCTCAATGGCGGTCACAGTTTCACTACTGTAGTCGGCATGCAGTGTTTCCACCCCATTCCACCCAAAAATACGTACGTAGCCCCACGAACCATTTCCGATAAGGTTTGGTAGGGTCATGTATAGGTTAGAATTGGTAAAAAAGTGGTTTCGAAAGAAATCTGCATAGCCCCACAAACCATTTGCGGAAACATACCATGTTCAGTTACAAAAACACGTGTTTGGAAACACTGACCGGGATTGCCTATGATTATGTCATCCACACAGGCTACATCCACCTGGAAGTAAATGGATGCAAGAGCTTTCGTGCATCGGTCACACATTTATATCGAAAAATAGATGATTTACCGGCAAAATTGAATGAACGATGCGAGAAAACACTTCCCCGAACTTCCACAATTCTAAAGAAACTTCATTCGTTAAGTAATTTCTCCTGTAAATTTGAAGAAATGCGTTTCAGGGTTACTTAAATTTTACTGGTGAAATAATGAATTTCTGACAAAAATAATGTATATTTCTTACATTTATATGTACTTACTGTTACTCGTTATTTCGATTCTTTAACACACATTATGGCAATAGCGTACTGGTTCATCACACGTTGTAATAGTGTTTTGTCGATTTATGCAGTGTTGCAGCCTTGTTAACCAGAAAATACCTACTTTCGTGCACAGATTTGAATTTATGTTAATACCTCGTAAACCATTGGCATTAGCCCCACAAACCATTCACGTTAGCCCAAAAAAACATTCACGTTAACTCCACAAACCATTTTTCGTAAGGTTAGGTTAGGCAAGCATAGTTAAAAAAAAAATTAAAAATACTTGACGGGTCATGTTATAGTGAAAACATGGTGAGTTTGAAACACTGACTACGGGATTTACATCATCTAACACATGGAACATTGTGCTCTCGTGCAGAAAGCAAGAGGCGACAACAGAAACAGCGTGTCGGACAGATTTTCGCAGAAAACAACATGCATTCACATTAAAATGGATCAAAACTACATTCACGAACTTCCACAAC
Organism: Lepisma saccharinum; assembly: GCF_977018435.1. Taxonomy (NCBI): domain Eukaryota; kingdom Metazoa; phylum Arthropoda; class Insecta; order Zygentoma; family Lepismatidae; genus Lepisma; species Lepisma saccharinum. The sequence goes on from NC_139236.1 coordinate 51,811,581, forward strand.
ACTAAAGAAGATGATTTGCGTAAGTACTTTGTCCTGTAAAAAGTAAGAAATCTGTTACCCAGAAAACAAATGAAGATTGATAAAATATGAAAAGAACTTAAATTTTTTTAACAATATTTCACTAACTGTATTTCACAGTATTTTGTTTATCATCGTCAATGTGGGCACTTTGATATTTAACTTCAAAATTACATGAATGATGTTTGGTCTACATTTATCAAACTCAGTTTGATAACATTTCTAGTTTTGATGGATCCATGGTCGCATTCTGCACCCTCTATTCGGCTAGGATTATATATATATATATATATATATATATATATATGAATAATAATTGTGAAGAACAAAATTCTGGAGCGCTGAAACAAGTATTTACAACTGTACAGCCGTTTAAAGTTGAGATGTAGCTGTTTGAAGTTGCGAGGTGGAAGTCTACTTCCAGCCATGTTACTTTCGTAGCACCCGTACCGATGGATGTATGTAAAAGTTGATTTTTCAGCACTGTACCCAGAGAAATGTCATGTTTGTTAAAATTTCCTGCTGATTCCTACCGCCTGCAATCGCTTTCGCGGCACCGCCTATCTCTATCGAGTTCCTGCACAACACTATTTTCCGCACTAAAATAGTACAAAGGTACAAAAGAAATAAACCTCGGAAAGTACCCAAGGCCAGGTATTTGCGGATCAAAGTTGAAGTCTTTAGTCATATCTTCAAAGTCTGCCCCAAGTCTTTGTTGTTATTTTCCACATAATACTACCCTCCCCGTACGTTCTGTCATATAGAAGTCGCAAATTATCCCATCAGAAAATACAACGCTTCTCGGCCTGCAGTTGCCAAAAAAAGATGTGCACGATGTTCCAGAAGATAACGTATTTACACACGCTGATGATTCCGTTCAACAATATGTTGAATGATATTCCTCATCGCGTCTCGCAGCTGTTTTCCATACCTGTCAAACCACATAAACTCATCCAGATACTCCTCCAAAAAATGGGACCACATAACATTCCTTTTCCTCAAATTCTTCGCAACAGACCAATATCCCTCATTCCTATTCGTGCAAACTCCTGTTACCGGATCAACGAAGTGCGCCTTATGTTTCACAGTCCTGTGAGTGTAAGGGGAAACGCCACCAAGATGTGAAAGACATTTATAAGACCCCCATTCATCTGTCCAGATTTCCATTCCTGGAAAAACATTCTTCTTGATAAACGGAACAAGGGTTTCGGATGTACGATCGTCAACAAGAAGAAGCAAGCCCCTTCCTGCGTGGCAATCGTACATGCCGAAAACCTATCGTTCTGGAACTACCATTCCTCTGTTGTACTTCCTCCTGCAAAACACTCGCTCATCTATCTGCACAACAGAGCCCACACCACCTAAGCTGTCGTCTGGCTGAAGTATCTTGCAGATGCCGGTTAAACTGAACAACACTCTTCTTCCCCAAACTACAAATATCACGTGCCAAACAACAGAACTCCCGCAACACCAAAGAAACATCAATGATGATATGTCGCGCCAAGACAAATTCATATTCTCGAAGAATGTTCCCGATGTCATGGAAAGATCAAACCTACACTTTGGACAACGCCACCAAGCCAACTCAGAATCAATCACCTGTGCCATACCTTAATCTCATGAACACATTCCTAGGATACCTTCTGGAACACCTTGAACATTTCCTGGAACAGACCATCTCCCTGTAAAAGTCACGTACAATATCCCATACATCTCATCTAACAAAGTCCTCTATGTCTGTCAATCTCATCTTTAGTCCTTCTTTCAAAATTGGATGTCACACAAATAAAGTTCAATGTCTGAAATCTTCAACCCGCCAATACATCACACAAACAACATATCGCAATCGCAAAGTATCCCATTGCACAAGTCAATCACAAACAGAAAAAGAAAATGTGCAGAGGTGCACCTGTAACATGAATCCATGATGGCCATAAAAAACCGTACTGACGTTACATACGTAAGGAATTTTAATATTAAAAAAACCTAAGTTTTGTAGCACGTAGATCTATAAAATCACCTTCCGTGCTATTTTGAAACACCCTTTGTTATAATAAAGTCTTTTTTGTGACGAAATCGAGGGTGTAGAATGGGATCACCGAGCCATTTCGATCTTCATACTTATGTCTGCAGCAGATTACCAGTGCCTTGTTTTTTTTGTTTTTTTCCCCGGTATGGAGCCTCTTCATCTGACGTGAATATGTGAAATGCATTGTACAGCAATATATAATCAATTTCAGAATATTTATTTGCATGTTCAGTACTTTGATGTATTAGTTTCTACTAGTACTAGAGAATCAAAGTGAGTCACGCTGATACAATTCCCACTTTCATAGGTCAGTGAGTTTTTTTGGTATGAATGCACAATATAGAGAATGTCTCCAATTACTTTCCTACTTCTTATACTCACTAACCTACATCACTCTAGCAAAAGAAGCACAGCACCGAGATCTAGGTATCCTCATAGATTCTAAACTAACTTTCGCAAATCACATCTCAACCATCACAAAAAAGGCAATGCATATGCTAGGCTTACTTTACAGATTCACCGGAATCCATAACCCGAAAGCACTTTCCATTTACTTCAAAACATTTGTGTCCCTCATTCTAGAATACTGTTCACCCATCTGGAACATGGCTGCCCCTTCTCATACCTCCAAGATTGGCCATGTTCTCAGCTTTTTCCTCTCCATCGTTCGATATAGAGTGCCGGCCCTGAGACACCTGCCTAAGAGAGATTGCTTGTAAACTTAAACATAAATACTCCAGAATCACGTAGATACGTTGCAGATATGAAATTATTACATAACATCATTAATGGAAACCTAAGATGCAGCATCCCAATCCACGAACTCTCCCTCAGAGTGCCTAGACACAAAACACGGAGCAAGGAAACGTTCCACTCTGCAACTCCAAGACTCTCACTCATTCAACGTTCACTATTTCATAGGCTACCAAATCAGTTCAATGTCATCTCAAACCAAACCGATATATTCAGTTAGGGTAAGAAAGTATCTTGAATTTTGTTAATATTTGGTAGATTAACTCATTTTGGTCTTCTGATCAGTACATTATGAACGGGTAGCCGCACGAACCATGCATGGGTAGCCCCACAAACCATTTCCTGTAAGGTTAGGCAAGCTTAGTTAAAATTTTGTTCGTAAAACAATGCGATAAAGCCTTAAAAAAAAAATCTCAACTTACATCAGCTTTTTTCGCGATTTCCAGACGTGACCCCTGCATTTTAACAAGAGATTCGTGATTAGAAGGCCAAATGTAGTTAGTATACCAAATATTAACAAAATTGGAGATATTCTCTATATTCTTCATTCGCTTTTTTTTTAGTATGTTCGGAAAAGCTCATTTTATAAAAAAGAGGTGTGCGACTTACTCTTGTTGTTACAATACAATATAAGTAATTAAAAAAATACTATAAAAATGATTACTTACGGTTCGTGAGTATATGTTTTATAGAAAACATAACGTTTCGAGACGCAACTGGTCTCAGGTGCACTTCTTGGCAATCGGAATTCCTTCATGCCTACGTCAATTTACACAAAAGAATAAGGTGTGCACAAAGGGCAGTTTTAACAAATACCTTTTTTAACCATGATCTTTTACTACCACCTTATTCCTTGTTCTTTTGTGTAAATTGACGTAGGCATGAACTAATATTGATTGCCAAGAAGTGTGCCTGAGGAAGAGACCACTTGAATCTCGAAACGTTGTGTTTTCTATAAAACATATACTCACGAACCGTAAGTAACCTTTTTTTTTAAGTACTTATATTGTGTACGTTCAGAAAGTTTTAATGGAACGAACAAATTCAACAAAGATAACTGGGCTTGTGAACCTGGTGAAACCAGTTATTTTATAGACTTATGGGATGCTCTAGATGAAAGCACAAGTGCAGAGTTTTGTTTAGAGAAAATTTCCACATGGCATCCAGTGGAAGGCATGTCCTTCTGGCAGAAATAAACTCTACTGCAGGCACTGTTACTCATCACATTGTAAGAACACTTAAGGCACATTCATGCGGTGCATGTTGCTTCATATTACTCTGTTAAAATTATAATACATTTTCTGAACTAGTGCAGTTTGAAGCCATCATGCATGCACGTTGCAGACAATTCTCACTGAACAAACCAGCCTCTTGGCCTGTGCGTGTGGTGAATCTTGTTCATGCACTAAACGCACGGAAAGCAACTTTTGGACAGCATAACTAAATGCAGGAGAGCACTTATGGGATGGCCAGTTACCATAACTCATTTAACACATTAAACTCGTGCAACTTTCGTAATGAGCCCATTGTGTATTTTTATATTTGATTTGTTTTAACTCACATTTCTGCCAGTTTTTGCTAATTGCGAAGATGATGATGAATAGTGATGAGATGAAGTGGATGAAGGCACAATCACAAACACACATGGGCAGCATAACAGAAGTCCCATAGAGGATTATCCTGTCTATAGGGGCTATCCACGAGTAAACAAAAACATATCGAACGGCACAATCGATTGTGGAACTGTAGCACAACAACTTCCAGTTCACGGCGGCCGGGTAATTCAAGCACGTATTTGTGGCCTTTCTTCTTGTTTTGTATACCGGATGAAATGGATCATGTAAAAGCACTTGACGACGAGGAGAATAAGATATATCAGGGCAAAGTAGAGGCCTTTGCATATCAATTGGATGAGCATATAGGAAGAAATACGGCATTATTCGAGGATGAGATCCATTTGCTAATCGTCGTTGCATTGGCGATATTTGTAGCCTACATATTTAATAGAAAGTAATTTTTCCTACAGAGCGAGAGCGCTTAAAGCATGTAAATCTGTGGATGCATACATTTCTGTTTTAAGTGAAAAAGTGTGAGATGTACGGGCATATAAAAAACAGGAAAAGGAGCTTTTTTTCTTCTTTCTTCAGTCAGGGCGAGTCAGAGGGATGCGGTTTCGTTCCCGTTTGAACGCAGAAATACAAAATGCTCATTGTTATTTTAAGTCAATTTTCTGCTATTTGTGTTAAACATGACGATGAAGGTGAATAATAAACTGGAAAAATTACTGATGGGACAAACACAATGACACACCATTGCCTGACCATGGTGTTCAAACCGAGGACCTCTTCTCTATCAATGTTGAAAATATTTCCATTGCAAAAGACGAAAATTAATAATAGTACCGGTACTTAATTTTCTGGATACAAAAATAAATATTTCCTCTGGTTACACACACAAAAAAAAATCTGGTTACACAAAAATTTAGTACAGTTCGTGTGCACTTCAAGAACGTAACGTGTAACCTATCTGACCATGACCGAGCATTTTTTGCTCATATCACTAGAGAGAAAATCGAGATTTTAATGATTTCTCTTCTACCTTTAATGAAGTGCAAGGGGTGCGGGATGCAAAATTTTTGGTTGGGAAGGGAACAGGATGGGGTATTTTTAAAGTCCTAACGTTCAAAACTGGAAAAATATTGTTATTTCCCGACTAAATTGGGAGATTATAGGAGCGGAAAATATTCAACATTACCCGATACTAAAAAAATATTAATTATATACACAATTTCAATAAATTTCGGACATTTAGTGCAAAAAAAAATATGTAGGGAATAAAATACTTTTAAACTCTTATTTTTTCCGAAATCTTGATCGGACCGGGATTTTTTTTTCAGTTTCCGACTTTTTGGTTTCCTGCACATCCGTTGTTATTACTGGGGAGTCTACTCCTTGCTAATGGACTTCCAATTTTCACGCCTGACAGCTTGAATGCAATAATTTTGGCGCCTAGATCTCGAGGAAATTGATGAAGAAAGATCCGTGAAAGATTATTTAGCCCTGATCGTAGTTTACATCCTCCTTGTACACACCCATTTGTTCCTTTCATACATGACACAATCTCAGCTCCCTTTAGCAGCATGTTATGAGCCTACGAACCGGAAGTTGTTGTGCTACAAGTATGGCGTCTGCGCGAAGACACTTCCTTCCGGTGGATAGCCCCTATAGGTCCAGACACCAGAGGAACGAGATTCCTCTAGATAATCAAATGTTTTATGTGGACCTAACCATTGCTTTCAGTGCACTGCAACTTGTCTCATGTCTGTGGTAAAAGCAGTCGACCATTCTTTATCTTTGGAGCCAGTAACTAAGTGAACCTCTCATCGAAAGTTAAGTTGAATTTTCAGACAATAGATTTAGGTATTTTAAACCTTAGTGGATAGTAACAGAGTGGCTACTCACCAGAAATTCCTTGAATTCTGGGAATTATGCGTGAATTATTGGCTCTGGGAATTATACATGAGTTTTTCTCCGTAGATGTAAAAAAGTGCAACTTTTATTAATCCAAATGAATTCATATATTTAAAAGTGCTCCGAGGCAAGTGTTTCACAGTTTAGCTTTTATTTGTATTGAGGAAGGACAAAGAAAGCTGCTTTGAAAATAAACAGAATTCTCTCAATCCGTTTACTTGTTAGTGTCCTTTGCAGAACAATCTATCTGACAGACAGATGATTATTGCAAGATACCTTGAAGTTGATTAGATAAACTTGAGTTTGCAATTCTCATACAATTGATAATTTTTCGTAGATTAGTATATTCCGTAACATTTGTGACTTGTGTTTGTAGATATTTTTCAAGTCAGAGTATGTGAAATGGCAAATGTAAACTCTACACTTTAATAGTATGTGATACACCGTTAAATTTAATTAAATTAGAATTTTTAGGTGCATTGAATATATTTGTGTGTGTGGGTGGTGAGAGACGGTGATACGTGAGGTTGAAGTAGAGAAAACATCTATTTCTACCCTTGAATTTTTGGAAAGTTCTCCTTGAAAAGTGGGAATTATACTTGAATTTTATGATGGTCTTAGAGTATAACGATAAAAGTTGTTTTTGGACTTGTTGGGTCGCAGTTTTGTTTACGCTAGAACATATTTTTGGTTTTACATCTAATTTGCACACACTTTAAAATTGCTTAAGAAAACCCAAGGATTCTTTACTGTTTTTTATTACAAACTTCCAAAATAAACTAGCGGTTAATATTTTTTTTAATTAGCCCTGGAAAGCTGGAGGGCTTTGTTTTACATAGTTAAAACTAGTACAAAAATTACCTCCAGTTGCCTTAGATTAATCTTAGGTTAGTAACATAGATTAATAAACACTTTAACCTCAATAAAATGAATATGGTCGACCTCTACTTACGAGATTTACTCGGCACTTTTACTTTTACTGTAATCAACACTTCCGATATAAAAGTACACATCTCGAGAGCTCTCGACACAAGGGGGGAACATTTTTCGCAGAAGATCCTTGATATCTTCTTTTCACCGAAGATCTTCGACGTTCATCCCTCGTAGTAACTCGCCACCAAATTCATAGTTCAAAGTTCGAACTTTGTTTCAACGCTGCCAACTTCTCGACTAAAGTCCATTTTTTCCACTATGAAGTGGATGTAGACAAAAGCACGTGTTCTAGAGAAAGCCAGTGCAGCCCTATTGGTGGATTCTGGCAGTAGTCCCTCCGCAGACCTTTTGCACCCTGATAGATAGTCCATTCATGAAACTAGAGTAATACAGCATTGTATACTGTTCAAAGCATTTACTAGCCTTATCCTTGCTTATGAATTCATAATCATTCTTTAGTAAAGCACCTACGAAAGCACTCATTCAAATTAACGAAATTCCCGCTACTTGTCCGTCACTCTGTGTTGTGCAGTGTTGCAAATTCGCAATATTAAGTAAAGTCTATAATCTTGAAACACCGGACTAGGCAGAATCAGAAAACATGACAGTGACTGACATGGGAATCTCTAGATTACACACGTGTTAATGTATATACCACAAGCACGCACACACTACTTTCAACTTCATGTGTTTTATCTAGAATGGTAAAATCAACACACTGCAAAAGATTGTAGGTAAACCTATGAGAAAACCTAAGTGGTTGGTGCAAATTCAACCTGTGATGCTTAAAATCGTACGGAATGTTACTTTAGCATTTATTAAATGATCCACCTATGCTTCCTTTCCTTTACTTCCCACATAGAACATGCTCAGATTTCAGGAACCTGAATTCCCCCAGCTTGTCAAAGAAAAATGCCAGATGCATACACTGGCAACTGCTTCCAAGAAGGAATTTGTAGACGGCGGGGACACAAGCTTTTGGCGTTACAGGTGGGCAAACTGTGCCATTCAGTGTTGCTACCCGACCTTTATAGAAACATCATTACAATTCGGTAATATTCCAAAGATGTTATCGTATCTAATTGCTATATAGCCTTTTTCGCAATTACAAAGTTTTATTAATGTTCCAACACGGGTGTACGTAATAAGACCTTCACATTTCTTGTATCTAATTCGTAAGGGATAAAATAACATAGTTGGAGACACTACTTCTCGTGGTCAAGAATCTTCCGAAACACTGTTACCCTCAAGCACACGGCTATTTATAACTTTCCTCCCCTCGACCCTGCAAAACATGCCCTCCTCTCCCTTGCCGTGTGGTGGTTCTCGAGATTTTGCGTAGTGTTTATAGGTGGTAAATATCATTGAATGTTAATGTGGCTTCAACAGCAAGTGTTACAAAACATCTACATTTGAAACTTTGAACAAGTGGCAATACCAAAATTGCAGTGGATCCAGAGTATTGTGTTGAATCGTTAACTTCTGAACAGGTGTCTTAAAAAACAGCATTTATGCGGTCCGCAAGGAAATTCAAAAACGCGGGTGGCATATTTTAGCCGATTTTGGACTTGCTGCCGTCAGCAGGAAAGTGGCTGTTCTTTTTTTTTTTTTTCATGGATATAAGTTTGACTACGCTGGTTAAATTATTGCATGATTCATTTGGTTTATTTTACTTCGCATTTCTGCAACACTTGGTTAATCGCGAGGATGAGTGATGATATGGTGAAATTGATGAAATAACACTCACAAAGAACATCCATGCCCAGGCCAAGATTCAAACTCGGGACTCCTGGCGTCGTAGCACACAGTGATAACCACTCCGCTACAACGGACAGCTGTGTGAATTCTTCTTACATGGTATATTACCACTGATCAGAACTGACATCTTTGGTAAGTTTCTACGTCTATTTTATTATATTTTCTTCATCTCTCGTATTTACAACAGTGTTCATTTTAAAAAACTAATATTTGCACATTTTTAAAAGTCTCTCTAGTTTCAAAACGTTGTGGAAAATACTGACACTGAAGCTAACATGTGCACTGGAAGGGAGGGGCAAGTGCTGGCGAATAGAAAGTGGGCACCGCGTGCATTAATACAAATTTCGGTAACTTATTGGCCACACCTACTTCGTTTTAAAGCTGGAAACAGAATAGCGATTCTGCAGTTCACAGCTACAAACTTGAAGTGTTCAAAATATCCGGAACATAGGCCACTGTTAACTGTCCACTAGGCAAATGACATCTACAAAAACAATCCACGAATATATGCCACTTACCTCAGATCGCACGGTGAGTTCGCGAATTCTCCATTCCCAGAGATCTCGATGCCAACTGCTGCATGTAAACTTCTGCAGCCAATGTGTGAAGTAACGCGGCCTTTCACTCAAAATCTCTACAAACACTTCTCGAAAAACTTCACCGCATTTGTCTTTGTCCCTTTACACAATGCATAGTAAGGACAGTTCATTTTGCCCGAGGGGAGTTAATTTCTCTAACCTCCTTCTTCTCTGGAAGAAATAATCAGGCCTCAAAATAATTGCTTACAAGAGTGGCCACCCTGAGTAAAATCTCTCTACGGAAACTAACCAGGTATGCGATTTTAAAATGTGGTGTAATGTAGCAGGCGCACTGATTGCTGTGGAGAGGTGAGAATGAGATGTCCCATAAGGGTAATTTCATGTCAGTTGAACCAAGAAAGAGGTTTTAGAACCCTTGATCTCAGATTTTCATGAAACCTGGCACATTTAATCCTTCCATGGTGGTGAGAAACCACATTTTTTTTGTCTATCTTGTCTGGTTTAATTTTTATACCCCCCCCCCAAAAAAAAAAAACCTTCAGTTATTCCTCTTTTCTTCCATTCCGAAATTGGGTATCATAGGAAAAAATAGAGCAATCAAGAAAAGTGTTTGATCTGAATTGCAGTAAAATATATTTTAAACCTGCTTCATTTACCTTAATTCAATGTTATTAGTTGGTGTTAACACATGGTACACTAATCTAAATTCACCATACAATAATATACTACAAAAATAATTATTTTTGATATTTACGCATAAAGTTATTTGTTGATTGTTTCTATTATTTTCTGTGCCAATTTCTGAAAGTTACCAAATTTTCTTTTAATTTCTATTATTGTAGCTGTGTAATGAGGCTAGAGTTAGTTTCATTTACACCTAATAGCACAGAGAAATGTAATCCTACATCCAAAAGGAAGATAACAACCTTTTAAACACACAGGATTCTCTGTTGTCAAGCAGATTATCCATTACGGTGTTTGTAAACTACACCTTCGATAGTGACCTCTGCGTAAGCTACTCGTGAGACCTAGGCTTGAAAAACTAAATATGCTGACCAAGGCAGTAATTTAATTTTATTAAAAATATAAACTAAAACGTAACGTTTCAACCTTCTAGCAAGGTCTTCATCAGACTCTGTATCAAGTACAAAAGTCTTTTGTACTTGATACAGAGTCTGATGAAGACCTTGCTAGAAGGTTGAAACGTTACGTTTTAGTTTATATTTTTAATAAAATTAAATTACTGCCTAGGCTTGAGTTTAAGAACATTAAAGCCTCCAGTGTGAACCGCATTGTCTATGAAAAAAATCTCTCTCTCTTATGAATTATTCAATCTTTTTGAAATTTCACAAAATTGTTTACCAAACAATAAGAATTCCAGAAATAATATGTTTCACTGTGCTCTGGGACGATCCAACGTGTCATGCCAGTTGCCGTGTACTTACGCTTGCATCGTCTGTCATGTGCTGTACTAGGGCATCTGTATTCATGGCACCTGGTCTCCCACATCGGGGATTGTCTTCCACACTCATGTCCCCAGACGAGAACTGCTTGAACCATTTCTGTACTGTCCTAATGTTCACTGTGCCCTCACCTTCCACCACACAAATTTTCCTCACAGCTTTCACCCCTTTTTTCCAATAATGTCATAACAAGATACGCTTGCCCAATTTGTCGACCTCCATGACGGACCGCCGTAATTGCACTGCCTTGTCAAAATGCATTGTGCCTGTGTGAATGTATGTCCGGCCTTACTATTTTCCATGTGAAAAAACCAATGAACTTTTGACTCAATCTGGTATTTCAACAATTCATCATTTGCTGATATTATTGCGAGTTATCTAACTGAATTGATAGTAACACAATGTAAGATAATTTCTAGTTAGTTTCTTGAGAAACACCCACACATTTTATCAAATAAACTGCATATAATGAGCCACACACACACACACACCCATATTTCAGGATCCTCTGAACAAATTTGGAGAATATGTTGTACTCTGTTCAATATAATCTCAAAGCCCCGTGACTCAAATAACTTGAATTTTCTCCATGCAACATTGACAGTAGTAACACCTTAGTTCCGAAACTACCAGGTAAAGAGTGCAATCTTACTGTCCTCAAGATCTGTGTATTCTTGTTGAAGTAAGCTTGCTTACACAATGTCCACCGCCTTGCTTGAAATACATGTTGCATATTATGCTATGACCAGGGTTAGTTTGTGTTTGAGCTACAATCAACTTTGAAATCTTCGATATTTGTGAATCTTATGGAGAATCATATGTCAGAGTTCAGTTCTACGAGGGAAAGTCCGAAAATAAGTTCCCCCTCCCCCAGTTTTGCCAGGGAAATCGTACATAAATGGGGGAAACCAGGCTGTGTTTGAACACAACAGACACCCATACACCACTGGGTGAAGTACGATGAGCGTACTGCATGCAAACGAGGGGAGGTGCCTCTCAGTCTTGGACCGGCAGATATGGAGCATCTCGTGCATTATCACCGAGAAGGAGTTTCTCTTTTGGGTTGTGACGGGGGATGAAACATGGGTCCAACATAGCACACCCGAATCGAAGGCCGCATCAATGGAGTGGGGAAGACGTTCAAGACAACTCCCTCGGCAGGTGTAAGGTGCTTCTTACAGTTTTTTGGGACGCCCATGGTGTTTTGGTGCTGGACCTTTTGGAACAAGGAACCATCAACACTGCATGATACTGTCACACACTGTCCAAATTGAAGCAGGCTATTCGGCTTAGGGGGCCTGGCCTTCTCACATCAGGCGTGCTGTTGTTGGGTGACAATGCGAAACCGCACTCGGCGAGGGCTAAACACCACCATCTTGCAACCCTTTGTTGGGAGCACCTTACCCATCCTCCGTACAGTGCCGATCTCGCACCAAGTGACTTCCATCTGTTTCCGACTTTGAAGAAGGCTCTCGGAGGAAGGTGCTTTGGAAGCAATGCTGCAGTGACACATTTCGTGCAACACTTCTTCCATATACAGGACACTCATTTTTCCAAGAAGCTTATCAAGCGGTATGCCAAATGTCTGAATGTCCGGGGTTCCTATGTGGAAAAATAAAGTATGCATGCTATTCCTTTTCTCATTTACATTTTTTGCTTTTCCTTCCCATCTCTGTCTACAGTCGCCAAGGGAAAGTTATTCTTGGATTCTCCCTCGTAGAAACTAACTAGGTTCTGGTATTTGGACTTAGAGCCAGTGTAATCTTCAGTGGGGCTCATGTTGTGATAGTCCCTTCATCCATCTTATCACTATTCATCCTCATCTTTGCGATTAACCAAAACTGGCTGAATGTGAAGTAAAATCAATCAGTGAGTTCTAGAAACAAGGGCAAGGCAAATTTGTATGAAAAAATTGGATGGACGTATTTTGTTGCAACAAGAGAGTTTTTGCTGAATAAATCAAAAGATTTTATATTTTATAAAGAAGATTTACACCATACAAAGATGAAACCGATATTATACTTGTATTGTGCGCAGGAGTGAAATGGTAATTTGCTATGTTGAAAAATGTCACATGTTATTAATGTTGTCAAATGCAGGTGTGGAGATGGTCCTGTCAACATTTCTGACCATGAAATTCTAAGAAACAGCTGTGATTGGGAAAAGAAAGTGGAACAACCCACAGTCAGTACATAGTTCCCTCCCAGTCAGCAAAGGTTGGGGGGGTAGCACTTGGACCAAGCCTTCATGTTTCAGTTCAACATGTGAGAACTTTAGTATGTCATATGGCCTTTACAGTGCATATTGCAAATAAAATAATGCATTGACAGAATGATTGTCAATTTTATTTCATCCCTTAACTTTCTTTAAGCAGCATATGAACAATGATGCTTCTCTTTTTATTGTTCTAGACACAGAATGCAGAATGTCGTCAGCAGAAAAGGAAGAGGTAAAGATGCTGATTCGCGGATTGCTGATATCTGTGAAAAACCAGATGACCGTAGAAGACCTACGTCGTGACTACAAAAGGAATGAAGGAAGAGATATACCATTTTCAAAGCTTGGATATTCATCTTTGTTGAATTTCCTTCAGTCAATACCAGACACAGTGATAATAGAACGTCGCCAGGGACAATACTTTGTTGTTCCTGTCACGGATGAAAATACTTCTCACATAGAGGCTCTCGTGTCGAAGCAGAGAAGTAGTACCAAACAAACATGGTACCGTCCACCCAGAAGAGTGGCACGTGTTCCGGAACGCTTTACTCAAAGATCTTTGCATTCAGCCCCATGCAATGGTGGTGGTGCTTTTTTCCGGCCACGTGATCATCGTTCGACGTTCGCCCACTTTGGTTACCATGCTGAACCTCCATATGCTCATTATGCACCACCACCTCATGTGCAGCCAAGTAGGCGGATGCCATATACGCAGGACTTGACTGCAATCCAAGTTCCATACCTAATTCAAAAGAACTTAAAGCAATTGGTAATGAATAATCCTCAAGGCTTACCAATGAAACGAATAGAAGATATATATGTGGACATGTTTCATGTAAAGCTACCTTTCACAAGACTTGGTTTTCACTCTTTAAGTGAATTAGCTTTAAATATTCCAGCAATATGGAAAGTTGTTGAGATTAATAATGAGTGGTGGGTTATGCCTAGTGATGATACCTGCTGTGGTAAGTACTATTGTAATTAGCCTAATTCCATGTAGCTGAAGAATATCTTATAGTTGTAGAGTCTAATTATAGTATTCTAAATATGCTAGGATGTTTTCACATACTTCTTGTTGATTCCCTTTTCAGGTCAAATTTGATGTATCCGGAAAGCTATGCCTCCTCCTTCATTTATTTTTTCTCCTTCCAGCAAAAATGTGAAACTTGGTGTCAAAATACTTAACAGGTGTTGTGAATAATCCAAGCTTATTGAAAGTATTGTCCAAAAAATCACTTTGTATACATTTCCGCCATCTTTCAACCCAATGCTGAAATCCATTTTTGAAAAATTCCCTTGGCTGACGTTTCACCTACAACTACACAGGCTCATGTTGGATTGTGGGCCAAGACCAAAGGAAATACTAGTTAGTTTTAATCTTAAAGTATATTAAAAGCAATGAAATAAATTTAGTGTTAGTAATTCTCAAAAATCGTAATAATTATTTCAACTGATTTTGTTGTGAGGATATACGTACATATTAAGGATACATTAAATTTAACTATGGCTGCATTCACGTTGAGGTGGGGTCGTCCTTGAAACTACCATAGCTCAACATTTATTCATGGATTAAGCACCTGAATCACACACTTGTCAAAAATTGCTGACTGGGTTCAGAAACAATGCATTGATCACAATATTATTGCGAAGATAAGTTTTCCTCTTCTATTTATTAATCATGAATTTGAATTAAAAATACTGTACATTAAATATGAGAATAATCATGAAACTCTACTCATATTGGACTTTATATTTGTACGAGCTATGCTAATACCCTACTGGGGCTGGTTGTTGCTCCGTTGAACCACACAAATCTTCGTAATGGTGAGCATTGTTTCCAGCATGTTCATGCATGCATAATATGAGGATCATTTTTGAGAAAGTAATTTCTCAACAATATATTCACTGGTTGTCACTGGTAGCAACAATGAATCATGGATTTGGAGAATGGCTTAGCTTCATGTGAACCTCTCTTAGGGCCGGTTTTTCAATGTGCGATCAAAGTTCAGGTTGGGCAAATAACTAGAGGTTATAGCAATTTTGGGTGTTTGCATCTACGGTCAGCTCCTCAACTGGAGGTTTAGTGGCACTGAACTTGATCCGTGCATCATCTGGAGGTCGGCGAGATGACTGGTAGTTTGTGAATAAACATGGCTGCCTAATCGGAAGTTCGATCTCCACCAGACAGTTTGTCAGGCACATTGAACGAGAAATAATTCAATAAAAAGTTACATGGTGTAAAAATAAAGTACTTGTGCTTGGCAGAATTCAAATGAAGTGCACAGTAACTCGCCAGACTTTCATTTGTGTGCACGTACTGGTAACATCTGTCCTATCGTGAAGGAAAACCCCAAGTGGCAAGTTGGTGTAGTGGGTGTATAGTTCTTAAGAAAGAATACGAGTTCCCGTTTCTAAGGGATCTTAATGGATACATACTTTTAAATAGTGAAGTTTTTTAAATTGAAATATGTCAGGGGCAGTTTTTAACAACCCTCAACCTAATCCTCATATTACACTTTACAACGCAGCATTATGTTTTAGTGCTTAGAAAGAATTGTGAACGAAGGGGGCAGTTGTACCCTGAAACGTCGTTCTTCAACAATTGCATACTCACTTACGTAAGTAGTTTTTTAAACTAATTTTATACTTTTTTTAGTATTGTTTAGATAAAATAAAGCTGCTCACATAACCAAAAGCATAATAATAATAGAATAATACATAGTGCATAAGAAATGCAGGAGAATATATGGAATATAGGAAGGAATCGCATTTGGTCAAACATACACTGAAAGGCCTCTGTAGATTTCAGAAAGTTGTCAAATATTTGTTATCCATCTCGATGTTTTTTGAGGCAAATATGTGAAAATGTGTTTAATATGTACTACTATATAAATTAGAAATGTGCATATTTTTTTTTGTAATATAGGATCTGCTACTTTCAGTGTTGTGTTCTGTTACAGAAGAACGTAAACCTCTATATGATGACACCTGGAGAACCCCACAGCCGTTATTGTCTATGAATGTCAGTAAACCTGCTCCTTTGCATAGAAGTCAACCCCAGGAAGATGAAGTACCCCAGGGAGCACAAGCATTGACATCTAGTACAATGTTTGACCTGCATAAAGTGGCCCTCGAGAAACAGGGAAACGACACCACAAACGTCGAATGTTACAAGGTACCAGCAGGAAATGAGGAGAACTGTGAATTTCTTGTGAATGGAGAAACTTTAGAGCATGATGATAGTTTCGATGATGAAGTGACAGGTCAAGTGCAAGGACTACCAAATAGTGATGTGCGTTTAAATCAAAACACTGTACAGAGGGAGAAAATCAGTGCCAAAGAGTATGACAAGACTGCTAAGGAGTCTGGTGTTGACTATTATGGTGAACCTTTCCGGGAAAAGGAACCAGCCAGAAGTGACCAGCATGAACCAAGAAGCTATGTGGAAGAAGATGATCTTGAAGCTGTAAGTCCATCTGATGTATTTAGAACAAAAGAAACTGATCATGTTGTCAGCGAGAAAGTGAAAGAGAACTTCAGGAAAATCTTGTCTATGAAAGGATATGGGATATGGTGTTCACAGTTAGCTCAGGAATACAAGGTATGTAAATTGAATAATATAAGATACTAACCACCTCTTTAAGATACATGAGTAAATGTCTACATTTTTCCTTTTCAGTTTTAAAAATAACTATTAAAAGATAGGTACTTACATTGACATGTTGTAAGGTTGTGATCCTCTATTTTGTCAAGCTTACTTTGCGTCAGCTTCTTCAGGGATAAATTATAAAACATGAGCACATACATGTTGAAGAATACAGTAATAAAAATATAGAAATAGGTATCCACAGGAAGGTTAAAATGATTGCAATACTACATGTAAAAGGTGAAGGTTAAAACATGTGATTCCTACTGGAAGTGTACCATTTGCAGAATATTGTGCAAAGGGAAATTAGCATTTTACGTAAGTGGAAAATAAACTTTGAAAGAATTATAACTTAAGACAGAGAGGCATCTCACACACAACCCCCTACCACCCAAGAACACAAATCATGCCACACTAAGCAAACGGCCCAACCACAACCCTCTAGCGCCACCAAATGATGAGATCAGGCAATTGCCAACCGAGATCACAGTAGACATTTCAAGCCAAGAAACAGCCACCTATGTTGCCCGACTGAGAAATTGTAACTATTGCCATTCAACAACAGACAAAGCAGTGCAGCACTACCATCTCCATCCTAGATACCATAACCGTTGTTAATGAAAGCAGTGGTTCTTCAAAATTAATCTGAAAAACAATTAAAACTGCAACATGGAAATACAAAACTTGACCTGTGATATGCTAAAACCTTGTTTACCACATCAACTATGAATGAGTAGGGATGTGAAATTTTCTTTTTAACATAACACCGAAAAATTGAGGTAAGCACAATAAAGTGTATAAAATGTAGTTGAGTAGGTTATGGAGGCAAGTTTTCAGTGTTTCAGAATTGCAAAATAATGCAAATTATGCCATTTTCAAAATAGCACCAAATTTTGCACTTTAATGTGAAAAACACCATGAAATAGGCAATATAAACTGGGGATAACACTTCTTTTCAGTTACCTGAACCTCTATGAGTTCTGTCATTCCTAGTCTAGCTGGCAAAAATTTGAGTGTCATGCTTCATTTCTTGCAGTTTGGCACAGACATGACCTTGTCCTGAAATAGAATTTGCTGTGGGGATCTTCCAAGAAGGAAAGTTTTCAAAGAGAAACACTTGTTGTGTTGTCAGGGAGGGGGTTAGGGGTGTGGTGTGCACAAAATGGTATTTTGAGGTCGGAAAGGTTTTTTTTTTGGCATTATGGAAATTTCAGTCAGTCAGTCAGAGACAGGAATATCAAAGAATCACTGTTCTCTGAAGCTGCATGGTTTGTGCATCGTCTTGCATTTCCTTTTACTTCTGGTGTTACTAACCGCATGCCAAAGCCAGCAGTAAATACATTTGATCAGGCACAGGAGTTTGCTTCTAAAGGACTGTATGCCTAAGATGGAACTACATTATTTTGTGGGGCGTAAGGGTGCATGTTTGTGATTGTCGTTTCATTCATTTAATCATATCATACAACCTCATCTTTGCAATTAGCCCTAAGTGGCAGAAAAGTGAAGTAAAATATAGCAAATCAATCAGTGCATTATTTTGCATACACTGCAGTTGTGAAATAACATGTGAGCAGAAGGATTCTGCGATTAAGCACAAAGGAAGTGAGAGGCACAATGAGAAGAAAAGTAAAGTTGGTGAAACAAAGCGAAGACCCCTTCGAACTGTGGAACCCTTTTCTAAAGCAAACTTTTCATTGGAGTAAATAGTAAGAACCGCAATCTTTCTGTTTGGAAGTGTTGAGTGAATACTGTGAACATTACCATGATATATGGAATACCATCAATATTATTGTAAGCTGAAAGTAATATAAGAAAACAATTTTTGAATATTTTATTCTGTGAGAGTGAAAAGTGGAAATGTGATTGCAATCAAAGATTTGGGTGATATCCTTCAATAAACATTTCATATTTACTGGCTGATGGGATGAAATAGTTTTCCAAATGCAAGAAAAATGGTCATTTCTCTCAAAGGTAAGCCTTATTTTTTTTTCTCATTAAAACTAAAATTTGTTTCAATTTTCCACAACAAAATCAATGTGAAAATCTTTAAGCATAGAAGGAACAGTAAAAACACATGTAAAACTAACAATAATTTTTAATTAATAACACTGAATTGCAGTAAAAAAAAATAGCATCAAAATTTATGGAAAAATACAGTGAAAACTTCACGTCCCTATGTAGAGATAGGCTAATCGGGACTGGACCTAAAGTTTAAAGTGGGATCTGAACCACTATGTGCCTCCACTGAGTATCGAACCCAGGATCCCTTAATGACAGGTGACAATGTTACCCTATCTGTACTGGCATTGCTTTGAATATTTTGTTGTTAGTTTTCTAAAAAAGTTTTTCCTGATGCAGACAGATTCCTCCACTAAGTAACACTTATGCTAGCTGCAACCTTCACATTTGAACTACAAATACTTTTCCCTGGGGAAACCATAAGTTTTGTATGGGAGATTATAGTTTTACGCCAGCTGTTCCAACATTTTAAGCATTGAGACGACCATCTTTGACATATTTGTTGCTTTAGTGAGGTAGCAATACGATTGTTGGTATTGTCTGGCAGGTTGCTTATAACTCTCCAGATCAAAAGGTTGCATCCCAGTGGTTGCAAATCCTGGTTAAATGTGTTTAGATGCGCTTTCTTGAAGTCTGTTCATCAGTGTATTCAACAGCTGAGGGAAAACAGCCTTTGGAATACCAGACATTTTTTCCAACCTACTAGATGAAAAATGGGAGGATAAGTTATCCCCAATTAAGGAAGATGAACTTTACTTCCTTCCATACAAACGAAGTAAAAACATTGTTGAACCATAACTTACAGAATGGCCACACTTGAACCACATGATTGCCTACAATATTTTTTTTCCTGGTGTTGACAATTTGGGGAAAAATGGATATTGCAAAATATATTTTTTAAATATTAATTTGCAGATTGAAAAGGCAAAATGATAGTACATAGTTGTATGAGACAATTGATAAACTATAAGTTAGCATTTGTACAATTCATATTTTGTTATCCAGAAATACTCAGATGGGAAATTTAAAGTTTTCTCTTTTTTGTTCAGTATTACCTCATGCATCCAGGATTGCTCCATTGGACGGTTTTAATTTGTTAAAGATATTCAGCCATCCAGAGGAACAACTTCTTAAACACCCAACAATTTAAGACAATTGCTGTTTCTCATGTACTGGGCATACTTATGTTATAGAAATGTATTTGTTAGCCAATACCAATTAAAGGTTACTGCTGTTCAAATTACATTCTAGCAAGTTAAAATTGTTTATCAAAGTTAAGAATTACAACTAGTTTTTCATATTAAGTCTACCAGAGATTTGATTTAAATATTTTCACCTTCTTCCCATGAAAAACATAAAATTAAGGTACCACTGTATTTATTTACAGAACAATTGAACTATTAACAGAACTTTGCATTTAGTTACGAAACCCACTTTTGTCATAATTAATGAAAACATTGGCAGATGTGACCCTTCCAAAAAAGATGACTATCATAAAAAGTATAGATAACATTATATTACAAGAAACAAAGAAAATATTCAAACAATCCCTTTCTTCATAATAGAGGAATAAAGTCTAGCACAAATACATGACTAAATTTACGTCAACACCGAAAATGAAATCTGGGACTTGTTGATTACAATAACTTTAACTGTTGACAAAGCGAGAGGTCAAATATTTTCAATTTTTGACAGTTTCTCCTGATGAAATGAATTCTCAAGCTTATCTCTATATTTCTGTTAGAACTAATTCTATTTCACAAAAATCTACTTGTAGTATTACCTTATAATGAAGGGATCTTGGGTTCATTTTCTGGCGGAGGTAAATTACACAATGGTTTGGATTCCACTCTGAAGATCCAGTCCTGATTAGTTCATTTATACACAAATTTTATTTAAAAGGGACCCTTGTAATTTTGTTAATGAGAATATCACATATATTTGAGGCTGTTTATAATATCTAGAAAAGTCTGCACACGATAGTTTCCAATGTTACATCTCATATGCTTACAGTATATTCTGTGCCCCTCTTAAGAAAAAAATTATATGAATGAAACCTATGCTTTGCATATCTCGGAAGTTACCCATCATCTGGAAAAGCACTCTCTGATATTTGCAATTTGAATGTGAACCACTTGAACTAATATCATTATTGGCATTGGCTCAAAAATGATGTCCTGTCCTCATTAATTTGTGTTAATATTTGGGCTGGGCCAATGCACAGTTCACTTTTCCATATCTCGCAGGATTCCCAAAATACTGTGCTGCACTTTCGCAGAGTGTATAAATATCCTGTAAATTGTGCAGAATTCATTAGTTTTATTTACTTTACACAAACGTTGTGTGGCAAGTAATAAGGAACAAACCTCTGGTAGATTGATATGAAATAGTAGTAATGAACTACTTATGTATGAAAGCCTTCTGCATTTTGCATTATGCCATTATGACACACAGGAAGATGTTGTGATAGGAGTCACACACAGTCACAGTCTTAAACATAGTAGAGGTGATGTGATCAACCTCATCCTGCAACTGCCTTTACACCCTAGTGTTGCCAACAGGTAAATAATTATAAATATGGAATTGGTACTGCTCTTAAGTATTGCTATTGGTAAGAGTATCTCACCTTGACATTGGTTAGGATCGGTACTCTATAAGGGTATCGGTCGATATAGGCATATTGGTGCATCAGTTTATCAGTAAAATTACCGATATTTTTACTGATCTGATATGTCTATAAATATCTTATAATTTAGTGCAATATTGTGCCATTTTGTTATAATTTTTATGCACATAAACATTCAATATCCATGCCTTACTTTCCTTAAAAAGTAAATATATATAGACATAACACATATTTATTAAGGAGGTGAATGAACCATTCAGATTCTTTAAGGACCATTTGGAATTTTATATCGGATCGGTAAAATATTGGTATCGGCCCATCCCTAATATTTGTTCAGAGTTGTATCAATCGAACCCTAGTTAATATATTGATTACAAGTATCAATACTTCCTATCATTCTGATTTATTACTACACAAATGTTTTCTTTTTTTTTCCAATCCTTTGAATGTATGCATTATTTTCAGAGAGTGATTGGTGTAGACTTCAATTATAAGGAATATGGATTTGTCAACATGATAGATTTGGTATCACGCTTAGATGATGTGTTTTATGTGGAACGTGCCGATGATCACTCTGACTGGATGTTGTTTGCTGCAAGGAAAGGAGCAGAGAGAGCGCGTCGTGATGATAGTGACCAAGAGGGTAGGTTTTTTTTTCCTTCCTGAGATAAATTTCACTTGACTTCAGTTTCTTCTAAGTTTATTGTAGATTACTTAGTATTCTGTATGTACCATACAATAGTGTGACTGATGTAATTACCATAAAAAAGTGATTCGGTAATCAAAAATGAAAGATTAGTACAGTGGAACCTCAATTTTATGTTCCCAGTTTTACATTTTCCTGCATTTTACGTTTTTCATCTCGGTCCTCTGGGGAAAAAAAATTGAAGTTCCACTGTATATAAGCATTTCTAACGTGTAAGTTCATATGTACACAGTGGGGGGTTTTGTTAACAGAAATATAATTGCTGAAATTAATAAACTAGTGATACGTAGGTTGGAATTCTAATAGTGACAACTATTTAATTACTACATATCCAGTGTGAAAGATGTTTTTACTGTTCTTCGATGTAGTAACCAGCATTGTGTAATACCTGTTGCCAGCAATGTGGAAGTCAAAGGATGCCATTCGTTGTGCCTGTTTGGATGATCGCTAGAATGGGATTGCCTCGAAGAAATTATTTCATCTTTGGGATCACTGAAATCACAGGAGCTTACGTCAGGGGAGGGCGATGGATGGTAGAGCACTTCGTAGCCGCATCGAATGAACAACTCAACCACAGTTTGTGCAACATTCACTTGAGTGTTGTCATGCAAAATGATGGGTGGGTTCTGCAGAAAGTGGCTCAGTGTTTTTTTGTGGAGCAGGTAGCAGGTTGTGTTCCAATAATTTGGTGTAATAATACACATTGACGGTCTGGCCTGGAGGTATGTCATGCATCAGGATAACACCATTGCAATCATACATGAGAATAACCATAGCTTCGACACCGTGGGGTTTATGATAAATTTTTGATTCATGATGCATAATGATGCCACTCATTCAATTGGCATTTCCATTCTGTCTTGTAGAATGTAGCCCATGTCTAATGTAGCATAATGATATGGCATAAGAAAACATTTCATTTGCACTCACAGTGGGATATTTATAATGCACATAGTGAACTTAGTTTTTACTTTTAACATGCTGAAAATGTTATTGTATTTAAATATTCATGTACTGGTAGATCTAAACCAGAAGTAACATTACACACTCGAAACAGCAGCTAATTTGTAATATGAGCAGAACAGATACTGTACTGTACCTTTAGTTAAACTTTTGAATTATCCAGATTTTTCTTTACAGGTGTATCTTGCTACTTGGATAATGGAGTAACTCCAAATATTGAAGAAAATATCAGAAGATTGCTTGTTTTCTTCCCTCAAGGCCTACCCATCAACAAGTTTGAAAAAGAATACAAGGTATTTTGATATTTATATGCACAGTAAAGTTTTGTGTGTTTTCATGAGAACATTGGATGAGTCGGCATCTATATGGAAGGTATGCATATTTTTTAGGGCTGAGCCGGTACCAATGACAATGTATCTGTATTGGGCGATATAAGTGGTATCGGTGTCGGAAAGTATCAGTTGAAATTCATCTACTGATACTAACCGATACTTTTCCGGCATTTTGGTCTTTCACTGGGTCTGCAAAAATGCCGCACAACACTTTTGCAAAGTAATTATCCTTGAAATCTTGCAATATTCGAACTTTCTTTTTATTTTGTGATTACATAACATCTATTTTAATATTCTGATACAATTCTTGAATATTCTAAATCAATTTCTTGGTAAATTTATGCATATATTTGGAGAAGAATATTTACATCAGGGAGTCGTAACGTAACGAAATGGAACGGTATTTTCAATTACGGTTTCCGTTACGTTACAACCAGAAACAGAATAACTTTTTTCGTGAACAGAAACGTTACCTCAGGTATATGAACATTACGTTACAGGTGTGCATAACGGTACCGAACCATAACTGATCTGTAAAGCAGTAGGTCGTTAGGTGACACTTTAACGTTACATCCATTGCCGGCAACCAGTAACGTTACAGGGTAAGAAACAAGTTTGTCACGTATTGACTAGTAACTTTAGTGTGTATGGAAAGTGATAGTAACGTTACAATTAACCAGTAACTTAATTGAGGCCACGACTGTAAAAACGTTACACTCCTTGCTTCAAAGCAACAACGTTATTGATAGCTGGTATAATACAGACGTTCTGATGTGCAATACCGTGTCCGATGCCGTGTTCCGGAGAGAATAACATAGGTCTCTCGTATAATTGTGCTCGTTATTTTTGTAACGTTACAGTTCTTTCCCTCCACAAAAGTCTGTTTCGAAAAAGTGATACACATATCCGTTACGAATAGCAAATACCGTTATCGAAGGCGTGTTCGAAGCAGGGTTTCGGAGCGGAGTGCGGAGCGTACTAAAGGAGCGCTCCGGAGCGATTTCGAAGCGCTCCGGAGCGGAGTGGTTGGATATTTTTGCTTGCACGCTCCGATCCGGAGCGGAGTGGTTAGTAATTTTTACGTGCACGCTCCGATCCGGAGCGGAGCGTAGGACGACAGCACTCCGCTCCGGAGCGGAGTGGTTGGATGTTTCTGCTTCCACGCTCCGATCCGGAGCCGAGCATGGTGCGATACCACTCCGCTCCGGAGCGGAGCATGGTACTACAGCACTCCGCTCTGGAGCGGAGTGGTTACTTATTTTTACATGCACGATCCGATCCGGAGCGGGGCGAGATACAATAGTGCTCTGATCCGCAATCGGAGCATTTGAAGTGCAAGCTCATATCCGGTGAGATAGTTATTTTTATATATGAATGGTGTAACCGCAACTGCTGGTCTAGTCGGTAGGGCGTCTGACTGCAACGCTGGAGACCAGGGTTTGAATCCCGCGGTGGATGATCTAACTTCGAAATTATTCCGGCCTTGTCCCAGCATATAGCGGCTCCTGGGCTAACCCAGACTCAAATAAATGGATAACTAGGGGAAACCCTCGGGGGGGGGGGGGGGGGGGGGGGAAGGTGGCCGGAGCGTGGTGCTGATCACATCACCTCCAAATGGCCGAGCGAGATTGGGAATGTGTTGGGCCCTACCCCCACATCAATGGTTATCTCAACGCTTCACGACTCCAGTCTGGGAATTGGAGTTCTTTGTGATTGACCCTTCTTCAATTTCATCATATCTCATCCTTATCTTAATTTGGATATGAACCCGTTCAAGCAATCAGTGTTGCGGGATTGTACGTTTGCTTATGCTACCTCCCCCACACGACAGCCCTGTTTGTTTTCGTGTTCTGCGCTTCTTGTGTAGGTGACTGACGTCGGTGCTACCGGCTAGCGGATTGGCCTTCTTGTTCCCCTTTCAAGAGGAAAGGTGGAGGAAACTGGCACGTAGTGTCTTGCTCGCTCCTTGGCAGGTGCATTGCGTCATGACTTCTGCTGTTGTACGTTCTTGGCAGACAGATCGTTGCCTTTTCGAGGGAGATGCAGCGTTGCCAATCGTATTAAAAGTGTGCTACACCGACTCTGGCTTACGCGTATTGTTACTTTCTTAAAGAGACGTTTTAAAATATGTGTTCTCTTCTAAAAGTATGTGCATAGTATGTGTGCCTGTGAACTTTGATTTATGGGCATTTAAAATATTTTTTAACACGGATGGAGGGATCCTTCCGAAACAGTCTCGGTTAGTGGAATTATAAGCTGTCTACAATTATTGCAAACAATGTACAACAACGACAAATAAAATCTTTAATCGTTAGTTCCATGCATCTGAAACCTTGGTAATCATTCAAGGTCTATAGTAGAACTAACTAATTAATTGATTGATTTGCTTTATTTTACTTCGCTTCTTGTGCCACTTTTGGCTAATTTGCGAAGATGAGAATGAGTGATGATATGATGAACTTGATGAATGGCCACTCACAAACATCCATGCCCAGCCGGTATTCGAACCCGGAACCCCTGGCGTCATAGCGCGATGTGCTAACCACTCGGCCACAGGGTCGGGCTCGTTTTACATGTCACCCCCTTCCCACCCCAGGGGTGCCAGGAGTGTCTTGGAATTGAACGGCATTGAGAGTGTCATTATTAATCTTAGCGACCCCGAAAACTATTGATTCCACACTAATATCGGTCGTTTTTTATTATTTTTACATGTCGCCCCCTTCTCACCCCACCCCTAGGGTTTCCAGGGGTGTTTTGGAGTTGAACGGCATTGGGAGTGTCACTATTCATCTTAACGACCCCGAAAACTATGGATTCCACACTAATATCGGTCGTTTTACTTGTCAACCCTTCCCACCCTCACCCCTAGGGGTGCCAGAGATGTCTTACACAGTATTTCTTTCGAGATTGCAAGTGATACGTGTTCCAAGTTTGGTTGAAATCGTTCCAGGCGTTCGAGAGTTATGCCGGAACAAACATACAGTGAAAATTAGCAACCTGAATTCCCAATTACTTTAAACTTTTATCTTTCGCTACATTCAAAGTATCATCATAACCAGCGCAAAGAAAGTTAGATATGGCAATCATGCACCAGCGAGTGTTTTGTTTTGCATGAACACCTGTCTGCCTGTCATCTTCCTCTGTCCACGTTGTTTCGTCTTTCCTCTGCGTGCTCCTGGCGTTCGAAAGGTCAAATGGATTCTCTGCAGTAGTTTGACCAATGTTACTCGAACCAATATTCCGGAATAACTCACTTCTCCCACGGTGTGGACTGTAACGTCGGACCGATATGCCGAAGTGCTTAGCCCGAACCAGAAGTCGAACGGAAATGAGTTTTAGTCGCGATCCCTGGTGGCAGGAAATGAGAGTTCCATTCTCTCAACTTATAAAACCACAGGTGGCACACCTGCTATTGAAATATATTGTCCCCAGAAGTACTAGTAGAGTAGTAAAAGTGATAATGAAAATAGTAATAATAATAATAGTAATAATAATAATAATAATAATAATAATATCGTTCTCTTCACGAAAACAGTCCAGTGAAGATCAAAGCTTCCCCTTGCCTCCTACACACCCCTGGTTCTCCAGGTTTTCCACACTTCTTCTACGCTTCACAGTTGACACATTGCGCGTTGTACGTATGCGGTTGATTGTGCCTTCCCTGGTGTATTGTGTAAGGATTAATCCTTGCTTATTGGCAACACTGTAGGTGAGTGACGTGATCTTGACTGGACTGTTTCCGTGGCGTTAGCTTTAGTAATAATCAGTTTTATAACAACAATAACAGGCGATATTCAAATGCCGTACAAATTCCACAAACAAAATTACTAATGTACTCGGAACCCTTGATCGTTAGTTTTCTGTATACACTCGTATTATCCAACCTCGGAGCGCTCCGGAGCGGAGTGGGCAAGTTCTTATAATCTCGCTCCGGAGCGGAGCGTCACACGGTATCGCTCCGCTCCGGAGCGGAGTGAACCATTCTATAAAATTTCGCTCCTCGCTCCGGAGCGGAGCGAGAAATTTTCCAACTTCCTCTGCTCCGATCCGGAGCGGAGCGTGTCAAGGTAGCGCTCCGCTCCGGAGCGGAGTGAACTATTTTCTAAAATTTCGCTCCTCGCTCCGGAGCGGAGCGAACCATTTCTTAGAATCTCGCTCCTCGCTCCTGAGCGTGGGCAACAGCTGGAGCGTTGATCCGCTCCGCTCCGAAACCCTGGTTCAAAGAAGCCTCATAATTGTGATCGGCAGCATAGTAACATTACAGTATTTTGACATTTTGAAAGTCATTAAATTATAATACGTATTTTCGTTTTGGATGTCAGTGAAAAAATGAAATTGTAAAACAAAACGTTTGAAAACATCCGTAAACAAGATTCGGCGTGACAGAAGTCCTGGTTATTGGAATTTACTGATTAACTATGTATTTATCACAAATATATTTATTTTCTGCATACTAAATCACTTTACGTGGATTTGTTCTAATTTGATTATCTATGCAAGATGAATTTTAACATGTGCGTTCACTTTATACGATAGGAAAACAAACGTTTGTTGTAAGAAAACGTTTATGTATATCTTTCTCTCTCTCTCTCTCTTTCTCTCTCTCTCTCTCTCTCTCTCTCTCTTTTTCAGTTTACATGTGTTACATCAATTAAAAAAATACAGTGTGTTTGGCGATGAGAATGATTCGTGCTTTGATTAAGTTGCTGAAGGACGAAACATAAAGGACCAACCAAAGAATCATCTGTGCTACGCGTTCATCCACGTAAGCGAGAGGCAAGCTTTTTCCTATCGGAAGACGAAAAATAATTGCTTGCTGCACGACCTTGATAAGGCGAACTGAATCACAAGGAAAGAAACCTGTGCAGACCCGCGACTCCTGTGCACTGTACTACCGCGTGGAGGGGAGGGGGAGAGTTGACCGTTCTTCCTTATGGGCCGAGCTGAAGAGTAGAAGGGAAGCTGCGCTGGGACTTTTCGTCCAAGGTTTTTTCCCTTGTGTTCGCTCGTAGCAGCAGCACCACGCAAAATCGGAAAATGTGAATCCTCAAACTTTGTACACGTGACCTTCGGTCACGAAGCAGCCGAGTAGAGAACGCCCTGGGGCGATATGAAAGGCACTTTTAGCAAGTAGAAACTACGTAGAAACGAAACGTTAGATGGAATTGTTGTACGAAACAAACGAAACCGCTAGACAGGGCCATTGGACTCTCAAGAAGGCAAGAATTGTATGGGAAGTGATTCTCAAAACTAATCGAATAAAAGGACAGTATATTTTATCATTTACAAGGGCCCTCATACGCTTACAATTTTGAAAATTACTTTCAGTAATTCTTGTCTTCTTGGACAGGAGGTTCATTAAACTTTTTGGTGTAGAAACAGACAGAGCGCCCACCTACCACGTTTGAAAGAAGAGCATAGGCAGACATGAAAGTAATTTTCAAGTACGTAAGGACGACAGTCGACGTGAACATTGAGCAACGTGTGACTGAGAAATAAAATCGTAACAAAGGACAGGATTCTTCAAGAAACAGTAATGTTATAAAACTTCCTATCATTAACTCAGTTCATCCTTTTATCCTCTTTTGTTTGTTATACATTATTCTTGTTTTATATCTCTTTTCTGCCACTTGTAGATAATCGCGACGATGAAGATGAATGATGATCATATTAAATCTATGAAGGGATGCTTACAAAAAAAAAAAAAAAAAAAAAAAAAAAACAGCCATGCCCAGGTGTCTCCTCGAACTTGAAATGTTTGGTACCGAGTGTATGAGTGGACCACCCAACGACTTCGGTCTTCGAGGCTAGGGTTTCAGTTGCAACATGCAGTATAATTACGTTTCTACTATTACTACTTAATAAAGCCCCCTTGATACATGAGATACTACAAATAATTTCAGGCATACCTCGAATTTTGATTGCCTGGCACTTTTTTAAACTAAGTAATGAAGTGACGTTTATATTCATATTAGGCCTACGACTAGCTCGAACTAAAAACTCTTGTGAAATACTATATATATGTTATCCTTGTGAAGTGAGAAACTTCATATTTTGCTAAGAAAATATGCATGAAAAATTATATTTGTAGCTACTACTTGAAGAATTCAAATTATTATGATGGAATTTCAACTTACATATACTCTGCATATAACGTGGTATATAGTTATCGCAGAGGAGTTTTTGTCTCGCAGTCGATTTATTTTTAGTTGAGGAACTCGAGAGTAAGTTGGAAATATTTAATGACCCACGTTGTGGTGTGCTGTTCTATTAATCAGAATTGGAGTGAGAGAAGTCTGTAGTTAAGGTCATTCAACACGTCAATTTGTAACCGTGAATGGAAGTTTTCTTTGATTTAGCGGGAAATCAGTCTGCTATTGTTGTACGTAATAAATTGAAAGATATATATTTTCTGCTCGAGTAGGAATCCACAGCCCTTATCCAATCAATCAGTTTCTGTGTTTGAAACTTCTGTCTAGGAAAGCTACATACAATTTGCTTTTAATAACAGCAGCTTCAAAATAACCTATCCATTCTTGTCTTGCAAAGTAATGTTTGATTTTGATTTGTTATATTTAACTTTGGTTTTCTGCCACTTTTGGCTAATCGCGAAGACGAGGATGGGTGATGCAATGACAAAATTGATGAAAGGACATCACGAAGAAAATAATGAAAACAATACACAGGCTGGGATCTGAACTCGGGACCTGTGGTGTCGCATCGTTCATGAAATATAAACATAACATGTACAGTGGCTCACATTAGTAATCGAAGATGTAGCATTTTGTTGCATTTCTTCACAATATTTCAAAATTAATAACATGTACATAAATATAAACGATAGTGAAATATTTATAGGCATTTATTAAAGCTATATTCCCCGTTACAGTTTTTCTTTTTTAATTTTGGGGGCGTCAGCACTTAGGCTATTTTGCAACCGCCACGTTATACGGGGTCCAGCCCCTTACCATAACAAATAACGTAACTGTAATATCGAATAACTGAAATATTAAAATATTCTGAGTTAGGTTAAAAGCTGAGGCTCTAAAGGGGCACTCAGCACACATGACAAAAAACAGAACACACAGAATTATACTGGCTATAGGGTCAGTCGCCAGAGCCTCGTTAGTCTGCAAAGAGCAGTCCAGGGTGTACTACGTGGAATGAAGTTGACGATTGGGTGTACTACGTGGAAGGTCACCTCTTACACCCCTGTTACGGTTTCAAATCTGAAAATAGTTATTTATGTTTGGGTGTGAAAGAAGAGATCACTTTAATATTCAGACAAATCGTGAAAGCCTTCTGTTTCTGTTAAGCTACGTTTCCATTCTGACAAGTTCCAGATCCATGAGGTGCAACATGTGCCGGCGCATGTTGCGCGTCATTTAGTGTACTCGTACTGCTTCCAATTCAAAACTACTTCTTCAAAATACGTCCGCAACAACACTGGAGTGCAGGATCGCAGTGTAGCGTTGTGCAGTGCTTTAGAGTAGTCAGTGTTTCTTCTCTTGTATTGTAATAATTTGGTGGTGATTTAACTTGGGTAAAGATGAACAATAAAGCTATGGCGGGTTTTGTGGTTATGGCAGGCGCGTATCATGAAATAAAAAAAAAAAAAAAAAAAAAGAGGCGAAAACAACCTAGATGGTGGATTAGAAGTTTTCTAGCGAAAAGAAATTCGGAAGGAGCATATAACTCGTTGATGAGAGACTTACGTCTTCAAAGTGGATACGAAAACTTTGTAAGAATGACTGCAAGTGATTTTGCATTGTTATTAAATCTTGTTGGACCACAGATTGCAGTCGCGTCGTCTGTTTCTACTCTAGTGCGCATGCCCGTGCCCCAGGAACTTGCTGCAGGCTGTTTCCATTGTCGCCGCGCACGTTGTGCGTCTTAATCGTTTGGGGCAATTTTGCCCCGGCACTTGCGCCGCGGCATGTTGCAGACAGTTTCCATTTCAACAAATGCTTGGCACATGCAGCGTCGCATGCCGCGTGTCATGTTGCGCGGTAAAATTTGTGGTAATAGAAACGAGACTTTACATAGTTCTTTTATCGGTCAACTACAGTGCGGGGAAGAAACAATTCATGCTATTTCCTAACTACGCCTGTTACCAGTAGCTCCATTGCCCCTGACTGAAGTACGAGAAAAATGGGTAACAAAAACAAAAATACAACATTTGACGAACTGCAGTTATTTATTTTTACCTAACCAAAGGGTGCAGGTACAGGGAAATTGAAAATGTTAAGTACATGTAAGCGTACCGTGGGTGACGCAATAAAACGTAATGAAAAGGAAAATGAGGTAGATTCCGTATCTCAGAAAATTCAACCAAGAGAAATAGGAGAACGAAATGAACGAGCTTCAGTATGAAAAATCAAGACCCTTTCCTCATCCCCACTCCCTTTCCAAACCAAGAGCTCCGAAAGCAGCTGTGCAACTTGGAGCAGGCACTGGGACTGCTGTACGGTTCAGTAGCGTTTCGTCCGAAAGCGAAATTCCTAGAAAAATGCTACAGTTCGTCCGCGACGGTTTAATGAGTTGCGTTTCGTCCGAGCCTGGCTGATGATGAGTCACACCTTGACTAACCGGTGGCAGCGGTGGAATTGGTGACTAGGATACCTCAGTTAACAACTTTTAAAACTACATTGCATAGACAGCGGAGTGAAACGCAGGGAGTGCAGACTCAGTCAAACCGTCGAGAGAGGGGTCCCGGGTTCGA
Source organism: Lepisma saccharinum (assembly GCF_977018435.1). NCBI lineage: Eukaryota > Metazoa > Arthropoda > Insecta > Zygentoma > Lepismatidae > Lepisma > Lepisma saccharinum. The sequence goes on from NC_139236.1 coordinate 51,843,775, forward strand.
TACCCGGTGGAGGCACAAGTGGTTCGGATCCCACTTTAAATTGTAGGTCCAGTCCCGATTAGCCTTACTGTGCATAAAGGGGACAACAAATAAAATCGTTGAGACGAAGTGAACTTGGATCCAGAAATTTTAGTCATGGCAGTCAACACTACTACTTCTAAGCAGCTCCCATAAGTGACTGAGGTTAGAATGAAAGTTTGTCTTGTTTTAAGTTCACTTGTATGCACAGATAGGCTAATTGGGAGTGGGCCTACAGTTTAAAGTGGAATTCGAATCACTGTGCCTCCACCAGGAATCGAACCCGGCTAGAATGCAAGTGGTTTCTCATACTCAGATGGGAAGTTGTTTATGTTATTGTTTCACATAATTTGTAGGTAGTCACACGTGGTCTGAGAAACAGAAAAGTCACACATAGCCTACGCATAATTCTCTCGAGGCAGTTTGTTGCAAGAACCTTGCTTGCAGGCCACGGACAATAACTTTCATGGGTAAAAAAGTGTAGCTTTCCTGACGAAGTGTTCTCGGCTTGCGAGCCAGCTTAAATCGGTGTTAGCGTCCAATGTTTCGAGCGCATACATTGGAGCATCCTGCTTAGAGGAATGTACGCGCTCCAAACGTTGGACGCTAACGCCGATATAACCTGGCTCGCAAGCCGAGAACACTGTTCGAATCTCCACAGGCATATAATAAAAATGTAGTAGCGTACCCAAATGACACATCTGGCGTAATACCTAACGTGCCAAATTTTGGAAAATAGGAGCTGAAAGCGTGTGTGAGAACCAGAGCGACTTAACTCTAATTTATCAAATTAATAGGAGAGGAAATAATGTATTCTTAGGAATATGACTCTTAAACGTGACTCCGCCTTACAGATAAGCATTAGAAGTGGAAAATGTCGATTTACTCCAAATACTCTTCAGAGGATTTTTTTTCACGAAACTGAAAACAGCATTTTTGTAGTTACGTCCCTCGGATTCCCGTAGGACGATAGGTGAAATACATTTCATGAGCGATGTTTGAAAGAAGTTGTGTTAAGATGTCAAACATGTAGCCGACAGCCATGCTGTATGAAGAAAGCATATAGGATAAGCTCCAATCACACTTAATCTAGGCTCACAACGAAGATAGCGGCTGAGTGACCTAGCGTAATGAAAGGCAAAGAAAACAGTTAATCATTGGAAGAAACAATTAGTTTCATGTTTAAGATCATTCTATCAATTGATGCAGTTGCTTATAAAAATAAAAAATGGTCCAAAATGCTTCAAAGTAATTGAAAATATGAGGCATTGTGGATACGAAGGGCGAACTCAACAAAGTGCATTGTGATGGAAATGCGTTTCAAGTTGCCAGGCACAGTGCAAACTCCATAAAATCTTTGAAAATCACGCATGAAACATTCCGATCTACTGTTACCAAGTTTTTGTGGAGCTCGAACTGTGCCTGACAACTTGAAACGCATTTCCCTCACAATGCACTTTGTTGAGTTTTTTTCCAAAGAGGGGCAAGCAAGGTAGTTTTTCCGGGGGGGGGGGGGGGGCAAACAAGGTGCATAACAGTGTTGTCTCCTCAAAAAACATTGCTTTAATTTGAAGTTATCATATTCATCTTATTTGAAAATAAGATCCTTAGGAAAATATTTGGACCTAAAAGGGATGAGGAGACAATTAGAATAATTAAATCAAGAAGACTTAGGTGGGCAGGCCATGTGGCACGAATGGGAGAGGAAAGAGGAGTTTACAGGATTCTTGTTGGGAAACCTGATGGTAAGAGAACTTTAGGAAGGCCAAGACGAAGATGGAGGGACAACGTTGAGATAGACCTAAAGGAAATCGGTAGGGATGGAAAAGAGTATATAGAACTTGCTCAAGATAGGGACAGATGGAAGGCCTGTGTTGCTGCAGCCATGAACCTTCGGGTTTAAGAAGGCTAGAGAGTTAGTTAGTTAGCTAGTTATGTTCATGCAATAATTAACATATATTATTGCAGCTGAAATGGAATTGTGTGATATATATATAGTTTTTGGTTGACTTTCATTTTCCAGGTGGGTCGTGCACCCCCCCCCCCTCCCTTGCCTCTCTTTCGGACTTCCATGCAAAGGTTCTATTTTTATTTTGCGTCTACCACTTTCGGTTAATCGCGATGATAAAGGATGTGATAGGTGATGGAAGTGGTATAAAGACAATGACCCAACCCATACATATTTTCTAGTCCAGGCTCTAATCCGACATTAGACTTTGCAGTTTATTACGCTAACCAATTTGCCACGGGATCGGCTTCTTCGTGTTTGTCTGCTCATCAAATGATTAATTAGTTATTCAAACTATATAGGTAGGAAAGCTATCTAAAATAACGAAACAGAAAAATAAATCCACTTGACGTCTTGTAGCACTATCATTAACCTACAATTTCATGCTCACAAATCCACACAGAAAACTTCTTGTGGCATTAGTTTTACGGAATGGCCTTGGGGAATAAACATCGCCCATTTCCTGGTTCAGCTCGAAACAATTCAGGTGCCTTATCGAAGCTGCTCTTGAGCACGCAGGGTTTCTAACCTACTTCGCCGTAATTCAGTTGTTGTATCTCGTTTAATATGATGTATTGTAGAGCCAACCGCAGATTAAATAGGAGAAAAAAGATTTTCCCGACGGAAAATAAGTTGGTAATGCTGCAAACACCGAGGCATTCTTGATAAGACGCTTGAAGAGCGTCGAGCAAACTTTCCTGAAAAAGCACAACCCCAGTATCGAAGGTAATGCTACACGTGGATTGGCAACTTTCGGGAGCATGCTGTCTGTCTACACAATTCTACCCAAATACCTGTTTGAAAATGAATCTTCTGTTCGCATTTTATTTTTCAAATGTAGTTCTGACATTGTAATCATTTTGCAATTATTTTTATTTGTTCTTATTTTGCTTCGCTTTTATGTCACTTTTATAATTAATCGAAACTATGAAGATGGATGATAATTAGATTAAATTAATTAAGAGACACCTAAAAAAGATATTTACAGACCAGGACTCGAACCCGGAACCTAAAGCGGAAAGGTTGTGGGGAAAACCGTCAATAACTCCCGCCACGAACTTACTTATAATTTTTGTAATTTCTCACGAGTATTTTTTGTTCTGTTCATGCATAATATACCTGCTTTCGGAAACTTAATTTATAAGTGACACACTTCGTTCGGTAGGGACAAGCCACGTATTGTTTGAATGGAGGGACACATCTCGTTCATATACTACTAGATACAATCATGGACTATACTTGAAATGGCCTCCCCGATGGCGCAGTGGTAGCGTCGTCGCCTTGTAATGAAGGGGTCCCGGGTTCGATACCCGGTGGAGACACAAGTGATTGGGATTTCAATTTAAACTGTAGGTCCAGTCCCGATTAGCCTAACTGTGCATAAAGTGGACTCAAATTAATCAATCATATATGATAGAAGTTACGAAAAATATAAAAGATAAAAATTTTAGAAGAGATACTGTGAGCAAGTCGAGTTGGAGAGAGATTGTCTTTTGTCTTTGTTAAATGTATTTCATGTAGTTTATATAACATGAAGTTATAAGTTAAATAAAAGTTGTTTTGTTCGTTAACGTTTGGCTTAATTGAAGATTATTACAATATACTTGAAATGTGACGTGCTAAACACTACTTTCGGAGATCAGTTGGACATGGCAATTTTGATATACAAGTTGCATTTTCTCTACTTAGATTCATTATGTCCAAATTTTATTCTAATAGATAATCTCCCAACAACGCAAAATGTTTTAATTGACTCGAATTCACAATGACTCATATACAGTGTGTTTATAAATGAACGGTGGGGTTTCAAAAATTAATAATACATCTATTTATTACCTTACACGGGCAAAACGTACACCGTAAGCAGCAGCAACTGTCCAAGTTTATATAACTTTATTTATATTTGTATAAAGATAGAAATCAAGAGGGGGCAATTGCCCCTCTGTGCCTCCTTGCAGGTGCTCTTGACCGTCTGGAAGAAATAGTGCACGACAGACGTGAAAACTAAATCCATCTTCAGTATCCCTTTGTCTTGCTACTCTTAGATTCTGCAACCTTTCTTTCTATAGTCCAATGTTTGCCTTCCTTACCTCCTAGAATTGATTTCCGTACAAGTTTGAGGGCTAATCTCCCCTGCCCTCTGTGGTTGTGCCACTGCACCTTCTTCCACCGTTGTTGCTTTGTGAACTTTCATCGGCTTCGAAATACTTCATTTTCTTCAAGAGCATAATATCGTCTAATAACCGGCGATAAGATTCCTCAACCCTAAATTTCTGGATTAAAGTATAATAATAGAGGAGTATGGAAATCTGAAAGGGGCGAGGATGGCCACATCTCCCCTTTGGAAAACGAATGTCAGCTAAAAGTATATATTTCACGCGTATAATTTGATCCCAGTCATAGTAATGTACATTAATTTATTATAATGGGAATGCAGGAATGCGATAATTTCGAATTCAAGTGGTGTTTCTTGAGAGGGCAACACTATTATCTGGTTAATATGCCCCATGGAAAAATACCTTGCTTGTCCCTGCGTCGAAAATATCGGCAGACGTCAATGATTATGGGGTGGGGCATGTGCCCCCCTCCCCTTTGCACCCCGTGCGCACGTCTATGACTACTCATTTCTACACTAGTTGGAAGCTGTATTCAATTTCGAGCCAAAAATGTAATTTTCAAATCAGGGTTGTTAAACGTCCACGAACCCATAAATTCTAATGGGTTCTATTGGGTTCCGCAACAAGACCGGAACCTTCTTTATCGCACAGTTTTAATTCGGTCCAAGTTGCGTATTCTTTCATTTCAATATGGAACTTAGACCGTCTTTAAATTGATCCGGAAAGAAGGTCCCTGTGCCGTACTTCAATTGATCCGGAGAAAAGGTTCCTGGAACGAATTGAAATATTTTAAACACAAAAAGGCTCTTTACGGTCCAGATCCATTTATGCTTGCTAATATTCTCTGCTGAACCGGAATTGAATTGATTTAAAATTCCTGACCCTTTAACAACCCTGGTTGAAATTCATTTTTTTACAAACAACCATATTTTTAACGGCTATTTCACATTAATCCCATACGATATACTGAGTTATTTTTCGCAATGTTCAAAAGAAAGGTAAGAGATTTGGGCTATTCCTTTTTCTTCCTTGATGTTTAATAGATTATATTTGTCACGCGCCTATAACGTTACCAGCTAACATTTGTGAATTGTTCTTTCCTTGTAACGTTAACATCTACCATACTGAATTTATTTACGTTCCTTATGCAGATGGTATGTACCCAACTGCATTTTGTTCCGTTCCGCTACAGTGGTTTACATTTTGTTACATTCCTATGTAACGTTAATTAACCATATTGCCTTTCACTTCGTTCCGTTACGGAGGATTGCATTCATTACGTTCCTATGTACCGTTATTTACTACCATGTTGCATTTCGTTACGTTTTTTTGTAACGCTAGTATATACCATATTGCATTTCGTTACTACGTTCCTTGTAACGGTAGTATATACCATATTGCATATTACGTTATGTTCCAATGTGCTCATTTCGTTCCGTTCCTTTATAACGTTAATATCTACCACAATACATTTTGTTACGTTCTCTGTAACGTCAGTCTATAACATATTGCATTTCGTTACGTTACGTGGGTACCAGCAGCTGAACCATACTCTTCCTCCTACAAAATGGAACGTAACGTGTAACGCAAATTGGGTACGTTACGACTCCCTGATTTACATACCAATATCGATCAATATTTTGAACAAACTTTAATTATTGCAATTTTCAGGTATCGGTATCTGTATTGGTTCAAAGGTGGTATTGGCTCAGCCCTAATGTTTTTATATGTGTGAACCTCAATTTTATGGTTTTCAAGGGACCAAGGTGAAAAACTTAGTGTGGGAAAGTGTAAAATCAGGGAAAATTTTATTACATTTTAGTATGTGGCCACGTTGGCTCAGTCGGTAACGCATCTGACTACCATGCTCAAGGTCCCGGGTTCGTTCCCTGGCCGGTTCAAATCCGGGAACTTTTCTAACGTTGGAAGCGGCCCAGGCGCCCACCCAGCATCGAATAACATGGGTACCTGGGGGAAACCCTGGGGGGTAAAGGCGGTCAGGGGCATGATGCTGATCACATCACCCCCACTCGTGACCGGATCAAGAAAGTGTGGGGCGTTACCCCCACACCCCCTACACGCCTTCATGGCGTGGTGCTATGCACAGGGGAGCGCTTTACCTTTTTTTTTTTTTTACTATGTTGAGACCATGAGGATTGAATGTATAATGCAGAAAAATGTAAAACGGGGATCCACTGTGTCCCAGGAATATTTGGAGCGAGCAAACAAAATCAAGTGTCTGTGCAAGTAGTTCCTTGAGCAGGCTAAAACTATGAACTCGTGAAAGGGGAAGTGAGTGAAGCTACCAGCTGTTTGCAGCAGTACACTGTGCTTTACTCCACCAATTTGCTTTCTCTCCTCCTCTTCCATTATTCACGACCTTACTCCTCAGGTTCCAGAGACAGAGGATGGTGCTATGGGACTATGGATTTTGGTTCTACTGTCCAATCAAACTTTTAATATTTCACAGTAGAAAGCTTTATTTTCTTTTGTCTGGAACATACAGGGGATGGACAAAAATATGGAAACACCTGGTATAAAACAAGTAGCCATTTCAAACACGATTTGCATCTGAATGGTAGGTGGCGCTGTGGTCACTGGCACTTCCTGCGAGATATACACCTTGGCCAACCTGACAGATGGGCCAGTTACAGTTCAGCGACCGGTCCGTGCAGGTTATCGTGAATCATGTCTGAGCTGATAGTTTCAAAGAGGGCAAATTGTGGGTGCGCGTATGGTGCGAACTTCCATGACGAAAGTAGCGGAAATGTTTGGTGTGTCAAGAGGCACAGTCTCGAAGATCATGACTGCCTACGAGACTTCCAGAAAAACCACATCAGCGAAGCACCAGCGTGGGTGCAAATGTGTGTTGAGTGACCGAGACGGACACACATTGGGTAGGATCACCATGGCTCCAAAAGTCACTGCTGAGCTGAATACAGTGCTTACAAACCCTGTTAGCGTCAAAACAGTCAGAAGAGAACTCCACAAGCAGGGTATTCATGGCAGATCTGCAATTCCCAAACCACTCGTGACTGTTGACCATGCTGCTAGATGGAGACAGTGGTGCAACGCCCATAAAAAGTGGACAATGGAGCAGTGGAAGACTGTAATCTCTTCGGATGAGTCATCCTTTACATTGTTTGCAACTGCTGGCACAAGCGTACGATAACAGACTGTCTGTTACCGAGAGTGAAGCATGGCGGTGGATCAGTTATGATTTGGCCAACCATCTCCTGGTATTCTGCCGGACCCATCATCACCCTGCATGGACATGTCACTGCCAGGGACTACGTAACCATTTTGAGTGACCAGCTGCATCCCATGGTGCAAACTTTGTTCCCAGATGGTGATTCCGTGTTTCAAGATGACAGAGCCCCTGTTCATAGAGCTCACATCGTCCAGGACTGGTTTTGATGAGCACGAAGATGAAGTGTCACATCTGCCATGGCCTCCACAATCGCCAGACCTCAATATTATTGAGCCCCTGTGGTCGGTTTTGGAGACCAAGGTGCGAGCACCACCACCATCATCTCTACATCAACTTGCAGCTGCTTTGGAGGAAGAATGGTACAACATCCCTTTGACAACCATACGCGACCTGTATTTGTCCATTTCACGTCGACTGCAGGCCGTTCTGCATGCCAAAGGTGGTCCTACTCGATATTAATAAAGGTAATGTGCAATTCTGCAGGTGTTTCCATATTTTTGTCCATCCCCTGTATATGAGCACTCTTTAGCTATTATCACAATCACCATCACCTTCTCCATGCAACTCCCACATATTCCTTCCATATATACATTACACCACAGCACACATTAATAGTTCCTAGACCGGGGAAGTGCCTCTTTCAAGGTGCCTGGCACCGACTGGATCCATTCTTAACCTTGCCATCCTGTATGATGCCACGCTTTCACCTTACAATCTCATCTGTGCATGTGTGTGTGTGAAATTCAAGACTGTGTAAAGATGATGTTCAACTTTCAAAGAAATGTCTAGTGTCTTTAAAGAGAAGCATTTAAGTATTTCAGCTCTTTGCATATGCTAGTGATCGAGTCAGGTCTGAAATATCATCACTTTGATGGAAGTTGATGGCACACATATGTGAATGATTGATACATGTATATGTAATGTACAAACACACACACACTACAAGTAGGGTAAGGTGAATATTTAATTGCCAGTACCATATCTAGAGTTCAGGGTGGCGACAGACCTGGAAAACCTGGAAAACCGGGAAAAATCAGGGAATTTGAGGTGTCAAAAAAAGTCAGGGAAATGTCAGGGAATTTTGTCTTCATTGACTTCGAACACTCTTTTGACGAAAATTGTTATAACTCGGGCACTATGGGAGCAATCTACTTCGGATAACTTTTGTTTTGCAGCTAAAACATCAGCGCATGCAACGGTGTACAATTTACAACACCGGACCGAGGAAGGGGGCTTGGGGGCACGTCCCCCGAATTTCAATGGAAAAAACAAAAATCTGGAGTTTACCCCCTCTTCTCCCGCTATTTGGGAAGAAGGTGCGAACTTTAGTATTCTTTTCAAAGAATGGACATTTCTCAAGAGAATGAAACATGTTTCATGTTCTTTGGTGCAATACAAGTTGAATAATATGCCAAAATGTAATTTTTCTTTTTTTACGAAAAATAGGTAATTTGATTGTTTGGAGGAAAATTGTTATAACTCGGGTACTATGGGAGCAATCTACTTCGGATAAGTTTTGGTTTGCAGCTAAAACATCATAGCATGCAACCGTGTACAATTGAGAACGCCGAACCGAGGAAGGCGGGTTTGGGGTGGTGCGACCCCCGAATTTCAATGGAAAACAACAAAAATGTTGAGTTTGCTACATTCTTTTCAAAGAATGTACATTTCTCAAGAGAATGAAACATGTTTCATGTTCTTTTGTGCCATACAAGTTGAATAATAAGCCAAAATGTGAAACTGTTTTTTTACGAAAAATAGGTAATTTGCATTTTTGGAGGAAAATTGTTATAACTTGGGCACTAAGGGAGCAATCTACTTCGGATATGTTTTGTTTTGCAGATAAAACATCATAGCATGCAACCGTGTACAATTCAGAACGCCGAACCGAGAAAGGGGGGTTTGGGGTGGTGCGACCCCCGAATTTCAATGAAAAAAAAACTTAAAAATCTGGAGTTTACCTCCTCTTTTCCCGCTATTTTGGGGAGAAGGCGCAAACCTTAGTATTCTCTTCAAAGAATGGACGTTTCCAAAGAGATTGAAACATGTTTCATGTTCTCGGGTGCCATACAAGTTGAATAATAAGCCAAAATGTGATTTTTTTTTTTTTTTTTTTTTTTTACGAAAAATAGGTAATTTGCATTTTTGGAGGAAAATTGTTATAACTTTTGCACTAAGGGAGCAATCTACTTCGGATATGTTTTGTTCTGCAGCTAAAACATCATAGCATGCAACCGTGTACAATTCAGAACGCCGAACCGAGGAAGGCGGGTTTGGGGTGGTTCGACCCCCGAATTTCAATGGAAAAAAAACAAAAATGTGGAGTTTGCTACATTCTTTTCAAAGAATGGACATTTCTCAACAGAATGAAACATGTTTCATGTTCTTGGGTGCCATACAAGTTGAATAATGAGCCAAAATGTGAAATAAAACTCTGTTCGGAAATGTGGCATGGATATGTTGTGGAGGGTGTGGGGGGGGGGGATGTTGGTCATCAATATGAATTTCCCAGGCTTGCTCCAGACCTGTGTCAGAGTTTCCACCCAAACATAAGAGTATGAAGGTCCAAAAAGCACATTCATTTCGTAATCAGCACCATGATACCATATGGTATCATCGGGCCAGTACGACCTTACTCTGATGATACCATATGGTTGGTATCATCGGATGAGTAAAGGTTAAGCCTCTAAATATTATGTGGAAAATGCATTGAATTATCATTTTTTCTTGTCCGTATGTAAGTAGTAAGGGGACCTGTCGACAGATGGAGGGGATAAGAGCGGGTGGCACCGTCCGATAGTTGTCGGACGTCGTAGTAAGGCATTTTGTTGGGCAAACTGAAGGAACATGGAAACAAATATGTTCCATTGATACATACAATTTTTGTCGAATATCACCACCCGACAAAGTATCTCACTACAACATGCGACAGAAATTACATGGACTGAAACATCCAACAAAAATCGCATGCGTAAACAAGATGAGCTTTAGACTGCAAATATGCTGCTGGAATTTTGTTACTCTTCTGGCTCACTTCACCTTATTGAATGTAACAGTGCTTGCGAAGGCTTTCTTTTATCATCCTGACGTATTACTGGCTTCGCACAAGTTAACATACGTTTACAATGACATTGCAATATTCTTAGATATCAAGAAGAATCCAACCAAACTGGATATATATTGAATACTATCACGAAAAAGCGGAACATAAATCTGCATTGGTGAACGTTTTAAAAAATGGCAAGTGCATGCTCCCAACCTCCAATTTACTGCAACACTAGTATTGCAATGAAATTAACGCCACTCTCTGTCCTGTCTGTTTAAACTCGTGAGAGATGGTCTTAAATCTCTCACTAAGTGAAGTTAATGTCCAATATTATGAAATAAAATACTAATAATAAATACGTAAATATTTTAATATCATATTTACTCGAATCATTCAATCATAACAGCAAATCACTTCCTTCAAGAATTGAGTTTTCTCTGCCAGCCCTGCTAAATTTTCACTTTCCATCTACTGATTTATACGAGGGGTGGCCAGAAAGTAATTTAGTAGGTACATTCATTTTTCGCAAACGCCAAAACCGTGAAAAATGGTAATTGCTGCGAAATTATGTTTAGGAATGTGCAGTGATGTCTGGACACATTTTTCACCCGTTCGAAATATCGAAATAATGCGAATTTGGCAAAAAATGCGAATTGTAGGCATTTTAAGAGATTTTTTTTAAAGAAATGTCCTAAAACAATGAAAAATTCCATGAAATCCAACATCCTTGTCTTTTCTAGGCCATGTTTGTGTACATAGAACATGCAAGTTTTCCAACATTTTACTCAAGAGTAAACTATAGAGTTATACGTACGTGGAATAATTCCGACAGCCACATTAAATCATTTATTTCCCATGATTTTTTCAACCTCTAACCAAACCATTTGCATCACAGAGCAAAGTGATATAGTTTAGTTTGTAATTGTCAGGGGAAAATGTAAATTTTGTCCTGGAAAACCTGGAAAAGTCAGGGAATTTCATTTCTGCTTGTTTGTAGCCACCCTGACATATTTTTTTTAAAAAAATGGTCAAATTTCATTGAAAAAGGCAAAAAAGGCATTATAATTAAAAATAGGCACTGGGGTCTCAAATAGGCAAAATAGGCAAAATGAAAAGGCTTCTAAAACATTCGAAACAACATAAAAAACGTATATCTGGAAAAATTTTATCAATATATGCAGTAGATAAAAAGAGGCATTTTGCCAAACTTCCGGGCTCTACTCATGAGAGATGGTCATTAATCTCTCACTGAGTAAGGTTAATGTCCAATATTATGAAATAAAATACTAATAATAAATACGTAAATATTTTAATATCATATTTACTCGAATCATTCAATCATAAGCAAATCACTTTCTTCAAGAATTGACTTTTCTCTGCCAGCCCTGCTACATTTTCACTTTCCATCTACTGATTTATACGAGGGGTGGCCAGAAGTAATTTCCGATTAGTAGGGACATTGATTTTTTGCAAACGCCAAAACCGTGCAAAATGGTAATTGCTGCGAAGTTATGTTTAGGAATGGGCAGTGATGTCTGGACACATTTTTCGCCAGTTTGAAATATCGAAATAATGCGAATTTGGCATAAAATGCGAATTGTTGGTGTTTTTAGCGATTTTTTTAAAAAGAAATGTCCTAAAACAACGAAAAATTCGATGAAATCCAACATTCTTGTCTTTTCTAGGACATGTTTGTGTACATAGAACATGCAAGTTTTCAAACATCATTCCACACAGACGAGCACAAACAACGGCTATTCTCTCTTCTATAGAGTATATTTTATCAGATCACTTGGAAAAAAGAAAAGATTTGTCATTAGTTCATTGAAATGTTAAGTGACTTTATAGACACCCTGTATTTCTTAGTCAATCACTCTTCACTCTTATCTCATTCAGTCGTAACCTTAAAAATAATCAAGTATTTTATTTTAAACATACTGCATATGACAGAATTCCGTAATCCTTCCCTAGCTTGTGAATTGTAATAATTTTCCAAATTCACTATTTTGCAGTTTGAATTAATATCATAGAGAATAGAGAAATTAGTCGATTTCATTGAAGATAATATTGGTACTTAACACAACCATACGTGGATCTGTATGAGTTTATTATTTCCATTTGCAAAAACATCGATTTAGTTTAGTTTGTAATTGTCAGGGAAAATGTAAATTTTGTCCTGGAAAACCTGGAAAAGTCAGGGAATTTCATTTCTGCTTATTTGTAGCCACCCTGAGAGTTGTAAGTGGTTAGAAAAAATATTCCAAATCATTGAAAATACATTAGTTGTTCCACAGCTTTCATTTATCTGTAGTGTGAAAAGACACTCATTTCTAAATTTAAACCACAACTTTTGATGTGGAATTCATAGGTAGACATTAGAACAATAGAACCGCAGTACACAAATAATGTATCTGCTTTACATAATAGGACACCAAGATAAAGTATAATTTCATCAATACTCATACACCTCCATGTCCACGATCACTTCTTCAAAATGACAAACGTGTATTTGCTTATTTTGACCATTTCTCTCCCCTTTTGGTTTCGAAACTTCCCTGCCAGTCATCAGTTGGTACTATGCACATCCCATTATCATGAACAAATCATACTTAATAACTGTTGCTAGCTAATTGTCTGATTACTGAGTTTCATTATAGGTCGTAATGTGTTGCAAGCAAGATAATTTTTAGATCTGTTTCTCTGCAAACGGATAATACTATTTACTATTAGTATGGCATCAATATGTAATGAGACTCCCAATATATTTTCTCTTTTATGTGTATTTCTCATTCAGTGCCCCCTTTACCTTGGTGCCAAGGGAGTGCAGTATAATTAAAGATTTGCCACTTTTCACTCATGTCAGGACAATTTATCTTCCAAAATGTGAAATTTTCTGCCAACATTGTTCAGTACAAGTGAATGCATTCTGATTATCCCATATGTGAGCCTAACTTGCTGAATAAAATAATAATCACATAATAATAAGTATTTTTATTACAAAGTAAAACTGGTATGGAAGACTCATGTATTAACATTAATATTCTGAACTTCTTTAAATTGTTCACTTATTGGTGTCTGCTTAGTTGTATTAACATCCTTGTGCTATATTATATTATTTTGTATTTCAACAGAAAATGTTTCATAATAAATTATGCTGTGCCGAAGACTTGGAGAACTACTTACAGAAGCTTGATGGCAAGTATATTCGTCTCCGATACACTGCTGAGGGGGTATTGGTGTACTCGATAGAAATGGCAGTTAATTCACCTGCCCTTGCATTGCCTCCTGATGGAAAGGTAAGCTGATTCTAATTGATTTGTAAAAACTAGACACTGTAAAACATATTCTTAATAGGCACATTCCACGTTAAAGTGAGATGATAACTTACCACATGAATTTACGATAGTGCAAAACTCTCTACTTTCGTATGTGTTCTTACCAGAGGGTCAGAAAAATTCAGTCTATAGATACCCGGATAATCTGGTTATTGCTTTGATGTATAAAGTGTCTGTGACTCACAAACAGCAAAGATATTGGAAATAGTACCTGTATGATATTTATTATAGATGAGGCAAATTAATCAGTATTCTTTTGGTATTTGCAGATATAAGCATATCAGTGTACATACAGTGGAACCTCGATTTTACATTTTTCAGGAGACCAAAATGGAAAAGTTTTACAGTATTTTGCTTAATTGGGATCGTGCAGATTGAATGTATATTGGAAAAAAATATAAAATACAGGAATGTAAAAATCAGGGTTCCACTGTAATTTTACTGATCCCATATTTCTGTAAATAGCCTATAAGTGAATGCAAGATTCTGCCATTTCCAGGGTTAAATAGTTGCAGTCATGGCGAATGAGCTATTTGAGGTTTTTGTTGAACATTTTATAATAATTTTATATTGGATTGGTAGAAATTCAGTTGCCAGTATTGGTAAGTTTTATATTGCCATCAGCGAAAATTTTGTATTAGAAATGTTTAAATTTTCACAGCCGCGCCTCTCATTTTCAGATGTAAGTAGATAATAAGACACCAAAAACAGAAGTAAATGTTGGTCTTGCTAGGTTGCACCAGATCCAAAGCAACCTTCTTTATTTTTTTTGTCTGTCATTTATTATTGAAATGAGGTGGGTTGTTATTTTGTGTCTGTTTTATGAGACGAGACTTTCACTTTCATTAGTGGGAATTAAGAACCCAATGGGATATGTCAAATTTCGAGCATTTTTGGATCCCCCCCCCCCCCCTATAGAGCAACCACAAGGAAAAAACCTTGGACGAAAAGTCTTCCCTTCTTCCGTTCAGCTCGGGCCATAAGGAAGCATGGTCCACTCTCCCCCTCCCCTCCACGTGGGAGTACGGTGCACAGGAGTCGCAGGTCTGCGTAGGTTTCTTTGCTTGTGGTTCCACTATACCAATGCTCTTTACAGGCCTTTTTTCCAAAATGTGGGGACAAGAGTGGCATGTTGTTGAAGAGTAGTTTTTAATAGTGATTGCCTGTGAATTTAAACCCATTTGTATCCATCTTACAACCAAATTTTTGGAACACTGTATCAGCTGTAAACAGCTAATTTATTCTAATTGCAACCATTTGTCTTTTTTACTGTCTGCTCTTTAGTGTTGAAATGAGGTGGTTTAACTTCCATGGATTGTTGTTTAGTGTCCAAACTGCGGACCATGTTATACCATATGCATTGTGATAAAATTGCATTTAATTGAAATGCGTGTGTACTTTTCCAGGCTAAATATTTTGAGGATTTGTACCCAGATGATGTTGTTAATAACAAATACGATCTGATATATCAAAAGCTGCCTGATACCTTAGAAATTGAAAACAAACTGGAAGTTTATGTTGCTGAGGTTTTTGACCTAAGCTATTTCATTATTCAACTAAGAGGAACTTTGACAACAAAACCCTTGAAGAAAGTAATGAAGGATATGCAGTAAGTATATAGTTGTATTACTATGTATATACAGGGCTGTTCTAAATGATCTTCCCAATTTCAAAGTTTAATATCTCACGTTTATTTAGTCACAATGACATGCAAATTATTTTAAATGAAAGAAAAACTCAGTTTTTTTTACACACATTTGTGTTATGTTCCACGTCACAGGTGCTCAATATGAGTGCCTTTTGTAATTCGGCACACATCAATCCGATAGTTAGAGGCACATATTTTTGGTAAATAAAATAAAATATCGGTGTTATAGCGGTGAAAAAATGGATAAAAAGACATATTGGTTTTAAAATTGTGAAAATAATCCTAAATTTGATTTAAAAACTATACTTTTTCCACAGAATTAACATTTCACTTCTAATAGCACATTTATGTAGTTATCAGAGTATTAAGTTTATTTCTGTGTAAAGGGGTCCATTTTTGCTTCTCCAATATTAACAGCAGAATTAATCAATTTTCCGGTAATTGCATAACTCTCAGGATAATTCAGACCTCGGAAGGTGTCGCGTCGGTGAATAAACCCTGAATTTCGTGTTTAAGAGTTAATTTCGCTTTTTGCAGTTCATTTCGCATTATTTCGTGACAAAATATGGTCACAAAATGCACCTCACACCTTTCAAAAACATGAAAAATTAACACTACAATGTGTTTTTTCAAATTTCGTTTTTTCGTCAAAAACGAAATATGCATGCCCCTACCGATAGTCAAATTCTTGCCACACTCTTCCCAACATCTCAGAGTCGATGGACGCAACTGGTTCTTGAATACGTACTCTAAGTTCAGGTAAGTTGTTAGGTAGGGGAGGCTCATACACTTGGTTTTTAACATAACCCCACAAAAAAAGTCGCATGTGGTGATATCTGGCGAACAGGGGGTCAAGGAAGCAGAACCTGATCCTCGCAACTAGCTCGTCCTATCCATTGATTTGGTAACCTTCTGTTCAGTTCCCTCCTGACATCCCGGTGCCAATGTGGGGGCAATGTTCAATTATCTGCTTGCACAAACCGTTGATTTTTTGGGGCTTCTGACGAAAGTCGCACTCACCCGATCAACTGTTTCATCACTAACTCCTGGCCGGCCTGTTGATTTCCTCTTGCAGATACACCCACTTTCTTTAAATTGTTTATACCACTTCCAAATTGAGTGACTGCTTGGTGGATCTAACCCGAACTTCGTCCTAAAACTTCGTTGGACACAAATAACTGACTGTTGTACATGAAATTCCAGGACACAAAATGCTCTCCTGTCTTTGTTTCCAGTCATCTTGATTTACTGTCGCCCTAGCGGCAGAATGCGTAACTAAACATCAGCTTTGCCAGACACTAACACTTTTTGAGTTTTTCTTTCATTTCAAATAATTTGCATGTCATTTGACTAAATAAACGTGACATTTGAAACTTTGAAATCGGGGAAGATAATTTAGAATAGCCTTGTATTAGTGCTAAGAGAAAATCTGATGTTAGTGTTTTGTGTTTGCCAGACTGAAAAACAATTTCACATTTTTATCCAACAAGCTTCTTGATTTTGTGTGTGTATGTGTGTACAAATGTGTACACACACACACACACACACACACACACACACACACTCACTCTCACTCACTCACTCACTCACTCACTCACTCACTCACTCACTCACTCTCACTCACTCTCACTCACTCACTCACTCACTCACTCACTCTCACTCACTCACTCACTCACTCACTCACTCACTCACTCACTCACTCACTCACTCACTCACTCTCTCTCTCTCTCTCTCTCTCTCTCTCTCTCTCTCTCTCTCTCTCTCTCTCTCTCTCTCTCTCTCTCTCTCTCTCTCTCTCTCTCTCTCTCTCTCTCTCTCTCTCTCTCCTCTCTCTCTCTCTCTCTCTCTCTCTCTCTCTCTCTCTCTCTCTCTCTCTCTCTCTCTCTCTCTCTCTCTCTCTCTCTCTCTCTCTCTCTCTCTCTCTCTCTCTCTCTCTCTCTCTCTCTCTCTCTCTCTCTCTCTCTCTCTCTCTCTCTCTCTCTCTCTCTCTCTCTCTCTCTCTCTCTCTCTCTCTCTCTCTCTCTCTCTCTCTCTCTCTCTCTCTCTCTCTCTCTCTCTCTCTCTCTCTCTCTCTCTCTCTCTCTCTCTCTCTCTCTCTCTCTCTCTCTCTCTCTCTCTCTCTCTCTCTCTCTCTCTCTCTCTCTCTCTCTCTCTCTCACACACTCTCTCTCTCTGTATAAAAAGAAGTTTCATTTATAATGTTGAATAAACATTCAAAAGAGATAAATTATATAATATATTAGTAGAGTTTGGAATACCTAAGAAGCTTGTTAGTATGATAAAAATATGCACCAGTGAAACAGAAAGTAAAATTCGTGTAGGTATTAATATGTCTGACAAATTTACAATTCATGATGGGTTAAAACAAGGAGATGCATTATCTCCATTGCTCTTTAATTTTGCCTTAGAATATGCTGTTAGGAAGGTAAAAGAAACTAAAGAAGGACTAAAATTAAATGGTGTGACTCAGTTGTTAGCATATGCAGATGATGTAGACTTACTAGGGGATGATGTGATTTCAATTAAGAATAATGCTAAAATATTTTTCAAAACTGCTAAAGAGATAGGTTTGGAAGTTAACAAAGAGAAAACTAAATATATGCTTACAGGCCGAAACCAAGTGTTAGGTAATAATCAAAATCTAATTATTGATAACAACTCGTTTGAACCAGTTTCCAAATTCAAATACTTAGGAGTAATATTAACAAATGAAAATTATATTAAAGAGGAAATAAAAAGTAGGCTTAATTCAGGAAATGCATGTTACTTCTCTCTTCATAAACTTCTGTCTTCTCGTTTAATATCTAAGAAACTAAAAGTTAAAATATACAAAACAGTAATTTTGCCTGTAGTATTATATGGATGTGAAACTTGGTCCCTTACATTGAAAGAGGAACATAAATTGAGAGTATTTGAAAATAAGATCCTTAGGAAAATCTTTGGACCTAAAAGGGATGAGGAAACAGGTGAGTGGAGAAGGTTACATAATTTAGAAGTACATAATTTGTATTCATGTCCAGATATTATTAGAATAATTAAATCAAGAAGACTTAGGTGGGCAGGCCATGTGGCACGAATGGGAGAGGAAAGAGGAGTTTACAGGATTCTTGTTGGGAAACCTGATGGTAAGAGACCTGTAGGAAGGCCAAGACGAAGATGGAGGGACAACGTTGAGATGGACCTGAGGGAAATCGGTAGAGATGAAAAAGAGTATATAGAACTTGCTCAAGATAGGGAAAGATGGAAGGCCTGTGTTGCTGCAGCCATGAACCTTCGGGTTTAAGAAGGCTAGGGATAGGGAAAGATGGAAGGCCTATGTTGCTGCAGCCATGAACCTTCGGGTTTAAGAAGGCTAGAGAGTTAGTTAGTTAGAATAAACTTCATTCTTATGATTAGCATTCAAAGATGAAGACTTCTAATGTCTATCTATTAGCTGGGAACACTTGGAAAAGTTAGATTTGTGATTTAAAATTTTTCATGTTTCAGAATATCTACAATGTGTTGTTGTTTACGTTTTTTTTACTAAAACTTCTCTTTTTGTTTTCTTTGCATTTTTGTTGTTCTACATTTCAAATATTCAGATATTTGTAATTATAATTATACTATTCATGCTCCTTTTTAAAAATAATATATATTACTTTGTTGTGTGTGAGGTGACAACATTGACCATGCTGTGTGCTTGCCAAGGCGTTTATATTCTTGCCAGAAAATACATAAATACAGTAGAACTTAGATTTTTACATTTTCCCGCATTATGCATTCAATCCTGGTGGTCCCAACATGGCAATATGTTTATAAAACTTTCCTCAATTTTACATTTTCCCGCATTTTAAGATTTTTTCAGCTTGGTCCCCTGAAAATTGTAAAATCGAGGTGCCACTGTATTTAGTTTTCATCATGTCTTGACTGAGCAGCTAAAAAGCACAGCACAAATAATATTAAAATGAAGTGAAAAAATTCAGAACCAAATGTGTTAATAGGTGAAAAGAGGGGGATATTGTTGCCTTTATTAAGGTTTATTTCAAATTGTAACAACTGAAGTTTTTTTCCAGGGATTTTTACAGTAAATTTGGTTACAAGTACATAATGCCTCCTGCAACAATAGTAGTTCAGCAAGTATGTGCAGCACTCTTCAAAGACAAATGGCATAGAGCTATAATAACTGCTGTTAATGAAAATTCAATTGAGGTGAGTATAATAGAACACGTTTGTTTTACATTTAATAAGTATATAATAGTGTTTTTCCATCTTGTTCAAGCTATAATATTTGTGTTTCCTCAAGTAAATAAGATATTTTATTTTGTGTACTAAAGGGGGGGGGGAGATGTTAATTAGATATCTTCCAGGTTGGGATTATGGGATTGCATGCCATTAGTTTGTATCTACATGTTCCCAGCCATATGGTCAAATTACAACTTGCCTTTTGCCTACATAAAGTGTTGTTTATGCTCAAATAGCCCAGATGCAATGTGTATTTGCCAGGAATTGAACCTGTTACTCCTTACAGGGCAACAGTGTTAGCCATTGACCTATCAAGGAGGCTCCGGACTGGACTAAAAGGACAGATAATTTATTTTATAGTGGGAATGCGACAAGTTAATCAACTCTATTGGTATTCACTGATAGAAGGGTGTACCAATTCATCAGTAAAATTGACATTAATTTTACTGATGTGATATAACTGACTAGCCTGTAATTTAGTCCAGAATTCTGCCATTTTGTTATTTTTGTGTGCATAAATGTTTTATTCAGATGATTTGGTTTTGTAAAGTAGGTGTCTAAATGTGCAGTTTCTTTCTCAAAGCAAAACCACTTGCATTAGATCCCGAAATATGCCAAGTTTTGTACCGATATCTTGATCTCTTATTTACAAGGGAGTATTGTAAAGTTTAAATTATCATCCGGACAACCATCACTCATGGACGATGTGGTAAGAGACGAGTAACCCTCCACATGGTTATGCATACAACTGGTCTTAGTTATAGCAGTGTGTGCAAAATTATTCACGACGAACTCTACATGTCTAATGTGCCAGCACTGTGGGTTCCATGGTCTGTCTCCTTACTGAGAATGCACCCGCTCACTTATCTCCACTGCTGCTGTAGATTCTCCTGATCTCGCCCCAAGTGATTTTTCTTGTTCCCCGAAATGAAAAATCCACTGCAGGGTCGACAATTCGACAACACAAATGATACTGGTTTTGATGCAATCTGAGGACTTCTACAATGACAGCCTGCAGAAGGTCAAGAAATGCTGGGAGAAATGTGTTCATCTGCACAGTGACTATGTAGAGAAGTCTTAAGGACCACAACTTGAAATAAAGTTTGTTTCATTTAGTTCATAGTTATAATTAAAACTTTACAATACCCCCTCATATGTGCCTCTACCCATTGCATATGGCAGTCTATATTGAACAGATTATAAAATTAATGAGTACGATTTTATCACACCCTTAAGTTTCCATTTCACCACTACATCATTGATTTTTGCACAACCGAAATTTCACGGATGGAATGCCCGACCCAAATTGGTGGGCATCAATAATCATAACCCATTCAGCCTCACTTAGGTCATGTCATCCACTCATTTTGACTGGTGGCAGCAGTATACACATCTACAATGCACCAATTGTCTTTCATGAGGCATTCTAGTGTCTTGGTAATAGAATGAGGAAAAGAACCAGAAGGGCAGATAGACAAAGTTATTTAAACCCCACACAGAAAAGAAAGGTTGATATTTCACACCTTAGCCACATGTTTGCTGTAGGAGACAAAATGGCATCAGTACTAAAGTGTAACTAGCCAGAAACAAGTAATAGGTAACAATCATTGATGAGGAAAGTGCTTTAGCCAATGTTTACTTCCATGTAGTGTTGTAAAAAAAGGGGGCTAGGTTGAGTCTTGGGGGGTAGATGTAGACTTAACTACAATCTGCATTAATTTTAACTTAGAAGAAAAGGGTAGTTCATTTTGAAACCAAACTAGCATGCCAATTCTGAAATTTAGTGTAAAAAAAGTGGTTTGGCCTGTTCTGAAACCTGCATCCTTGGTGTCCCATTGTGTGTCATTTGTGTACCCTAATTGTTATTATTATGTATTATTATTTCTGTTTGGTTACATGGCCTCTGTATATAATCATCTAAGTGCACCACTGACCAAGTGTGAAATTGGCAACACATGTCACAATTGTGTCCATAATGAAACCAAATTTTGTGTCATTTAATGTTAATTTTACTACTACTTTTGCAGATTCTGTACTATGATTTTGGTACTCCTTGTAAAGTTCGGAAAGAAGACCTAAGGTTTCTACACACAAAGTTCGTTGGATTGCCAGCCCAGGGTATATCTGCTTCATTGGGAGGAATCAGACCTGTAGGAGGCACTAAATGGTCTAGAAAGGCTATTATGAGATTCCAGGCATTAGTTTGGGGCAACACCAAAAAGTCTCACAATTTTGAGTGGGATAAATGCATCTTCGCAGAAATATTTCAAGTCAATAGGGGGGTAAGTTTTAAGTATTACAGTGTCAGTTTCTCTCTTTTCAACATGTACAACAGATTTGTTTTTCACTGTGTAAGATTCTACATACAAAGTTGATGGTATTCCACCCACCTTGTCAGTATACAAGTTATAAATATATGTAGGCTTAGTTTTGTATCTATTGTTTTGTGGTCATAAGTTTTTACAAGTGTAAAATAATGTTTCTTACGCATAAGAATTATTGATTTTTGCAATGCATGTTGCTTCATTTCGCGCTCTGTTCAAATTGTTTTTTTTTTTTTCTAAACTGGTACAATTGAAACCACCATGCACATGCATTGTCTGTAAGTAGCAGGCAATTTTCATGCATTATGGAAAGCAACTTAAGGAATGTCATAATTAGCTGGTGAATTTTTGCATATTTGCAGGGTTTTATCCTCCTTGGGGGAAAATTAATATGCTTTCAATTAGGGATGGGACCGATTAATCGGTACTCTATCGGTATCTGTCAATATAGGCATATCGGTGTATCGGTAAAATTACCGCTTATTTTACCGATTCGATATATCGATTATTATCTGATAATTTAGTGCAAAATTCTGCCATTTTGTTGTAATTTTTATGGATAATATCCATGCCCTACTTTCTAAAAAAGTAAATATCTAAATATGCAATTTATCTTGCACTGCAGTCACCTTGAAACACACATTTATTAAAGAGGTCATTGAACCTTTCAGATTCTTCAAGGGCCATTTCTAATTTTATATCGGATCGGTAGAATATCGGTTATTGGTATCGGTAAATTTTATATTGGTACTTTATCGGTATCGGTCAAAATTTCATATCGACCCATCTCTACTTTCAATAGATTCATTCATTTCATTTGATTGGGATCAAATTGGCAAAGTTTTATAGTGCATATAAATGCATATTTGAAGCATTAGTGCATATTTTTTTGCATTGATTTGAAGTAATTTAGTTCAAGCATTTATTTCAGTTTTTATGATCCTTTGTGTCAAAAGTAACCTATTTCACCCAATTCATATTTTGGATGCATGCGACTTACTATCATATATAAGCATAAAATCAAAATTTGTTATTTACTTACGTACACACTCACTGTACATAAGTAAATAACAAATTTTGATTTTATGCTTATATTTCACCCAAGTTCGATCAAGGACATCCAGTAACAAGAAATTGTTGCAAAGATAAAGAAAACCACCCTCCCACCAACCACAGGCATAAAAAAGAAATGAGTCAGTCATGTTTCAAGCTGCCTGTGACAGCATGGTGGCATTATTTGTTGATCAGCTCTTGATACATTTTCTTCGTAACTCTGTGCGAGTGCTTGCATCTGAAAGGGGGGGGGGGGGTGAATGGTGGTGCATTATGCCTTCTGATTGCAACTGTTCATCAACGGGGGGAGGGATGTTTAACTGGAAAAAACATACATCTGAAAGTCATATAACTGAAATATAATAGTATGCAGCCTTATGGGAATTTGCATGGACCACCAGAAAAGAATGTACTGTTGCAAAATGTATAATTGCAAATTCACTGTAGTATGTAGAAATAACTAAAATGTGTAAAATATTGGTCAAAACCCATTATATGCACAAATATGGAAAATAAAAATGAATTTTTCGAGTCTACGTGCCATGATGTGCAAAATATAACTGATTTCAGCTTCTTCAATATGTATTTACATATAAATACGTTTCCTGATCATAATGAACTCGTGATCTTCACAAGATAGCTTAAGGGACAGTCAGTTATAACTCTTAACACTTTAAACTCTTTTGATCTTCAGCACAAGGAATTTCAAGGTTCCAAGAAGAACAAATTCTTGTGAAATACAGTGTTTCAAAATGATTTGAACGATAAAATCACATTCCATGAGCAATAGAACATAATCACCAATTGAATATCGCATGAAATACATTCAAACACTTTCTTTAAAAAAAACTGTCCCAGTAGTTCTAAATTGTGTCGCCATGGCTGCCAGTGGTGAAGTGAAAGCATTTTTCAACATTAGGTCAGTCGTGAGTGTGCAACAGCAGTTTCGTACACGATTGCATAATTATCCACCAGCAAAGAACACATCGCATTAGCGCTGTGGTGCGTGTAGTTAGATTACCATTTTGACATGTACAGATTAACAAAGGGTGCTCACATTGACCATTTGTGAGTTAACTTCACAATAGCCATTGGCACTTAAAATTGGACAGTTACATTACGTATGTGTGAAATTGAATCATATTTTGACAATTTATGAATAAGATATAAGAAGTTGAAATCGTTCACATCATTTTGAAACATGGTATATAACCAGTGTACAGTTTCTAAAAGAATATGGATTTAAATTTAGCTGGCAATTGTGTGTGGGTGTGTATATCATGGAACCTCAGTTAAACAGGTTTCCGGGGCTTTACAGAAAATGTGAAATCTTGGAGATTTTATACTATTTTCACTTTATTCAGACCATGAAAGTTATATGTGTAATTATGTACTTTGTGGTTCTACTTCATGTACTTTTGTTCTACATATTATTTACAAACCATAGTTAGGGCAAGGAATTGGATGTGGTTAAAAAAACTTTTCAGCGAGAACCTGTTTTCTGTGGCTTTTTTTGGTTGGGCTCTTTTCAAGTTTTTCCCAAGTGTTTCAAATTGTTGAAAGTGCAATGAAACATCGATTTTACATTTTCCAAAGGACCAAGCTCAAAAAACTTAAAATGCAGGAAAATGTAAAATCCAGGGAAATTGTATAATATTTTGCTACATTGGATGTATAATGTAGGAAATTTAAAATTGGAGTTTCACTGTACATTAATTGGCAGTATTTTTCTTGTCCGTGTCTTTCATTTGTCTCTAGTGTAAAAAGACTCATTTCTAAATTTAAAAATCTGACATGGAATTCATATCTGCACAAGCAGTAGTTTTAAAAAAAGCCAGCTCTTTTTGTATGGAAATTTTTCTTTCTGAGTGTTACCTACATATTTCTGTGGGCTTGTTAAATATATCTACAGTAGTTTAGTATACTTTTGTAAATAGAATCTAAGATTTCGTGTTTCTTGAAAGTATTGACAAATATGTACTTTCATACTAACAAGTATGTAAACATATTTATTGCTTCATTTACAACTTAAACATTATTTGTTTGTTTCAGAACAATACAGTTTCTGTTGCTCTCGTAGACACAAACAGGGACAATGATATTCATATCAATGATGTTTTTGTGACAGAAAATCTAGCAGAATACGCACCAAGCTTTGGAACTGTATCAGGCAATTTAACTGAGTCTCCAGTTGAACAGGTATGGAAAATTAATTGTTGATTACACTGAGCTCAGTCTCCTTATCTATGAGAGTGTTAGTTGTATTTACTGTAACATGCCTGTAGTTGTAACATCTAAATGATACATACTAAAGCAACGTAAGAAAGTGTTATCAACTTCATAAGTGAATAAATTCATGAAAGGTAGCATAATTCAGCAGCCACAAAATAATAAAATTCCAAAGAATAGCTTTGTACTTATAAGCAGTACTTTGTAGGGTACTAATTACAAATACTGGTCATGTGTGTCCCTCACTCCATGTGCTGACCTCCATGGCAGAATGGTTAGCACAGCATGTTTTATTGCCAGAGGTCTCAGGTTCAAATCCAGGCATGGGTGTTTCTTGTGAGTGACCCTTCATCATATTATCACTCATCCTTTTCTTTTGTAATACCAAAAAGTAGCAGAAATGCAAAGAAAATAAACCCAGTCATTCAACCAACTCTCTGTCCATGTCAGCTATCTACCTCAGTAAGTTTGTGAGTGACCATTCATCAATTTTATCATGTCATCACTCATCCCCATCTTCGCAAATTAGCCAAAAAGTGGCACAAAAGGCAAAGTAAAATAAAGCAAATAAATCAATCAAGTACTTCAGTATATACTTAGCTGTAAAGACAACTAATTTATTTTAATAATTAGCTATTTTGCAATATTATATTAAGATGGTGAATAGCGTCTTGTGACACACTTTTACCAAGCGTGTTCGGGGATCGAACCTGGAGCCTTTTAGATGAAAGTAATTATTCTATTGGGGGTTAGCGGTAGCTCGTAAGCTCTCGCTTGGCTGCATCTTCTATCTGCGGAGGTACCTTAATAAACTTAACCTACACAATCTTTTATTTGAATGGCAACTCTCATATTTTCGGTTAAAATGACCTAAAGACTGCAAAGGCAAGGTTGGCTTGAGAGAAAAGCGTATTACCTGTCTCGTTCTCGAAGAGAAGACCAATGAGTTTCCAAGTTAAACTCTCACTCACTTGCTGACGTTAGCCTCTTATGTTGTCACTCAGCTTCGCTGTGTACCACTTCCAAACAAGTTTCTGAAAGTCTGAATCCAGCCTCAATCTCCTTCAAAATCCAACTCACTCTCCTCTCTCCAAAACTCAAAAACCCCGAATCACTCTCCTGTTCTCTTCCAAAACTCAAGCCCAACTCCCTTCCCTCTCCCGAGCCAGATCCAACTTGCCTCCCTCCTCATCAAAACTCCTCCCCTTTTTCTCTCTCATCAATTTTCCTTTGCAAATATTGGCGAATGCTTTTCGCTGAGCTGGTGCTGAAGTTAACACTTTCCTATACTTCCTGTCAGGCTGCCTAGCTACACGTAACTCGAAAATGAAAATGAGAGATACGTGACGGTATCCAGCTGGGCGAAAAAAATTCCTTTGAATTTTTTAAAACGTTTAGACAAGTGGCAGGTACAGTGCCGGTTATGCCAATGCAGTCCCTTAGAAGGTCTATTTATTTAGTGAAGAAAATTAAAAATACATTTCACATCAGTGAAAATAAACACTACAGACTAACCCTAAAACTAAAGGGAAGGAAAAAAAAAATGCAGTCAAAATTAGATTTGGTTGACGGGTGTCAAGTCGTAATCTAATTTGGACTATCGAAGATCAAGACAAAAGCTCTGTGGGAGCAAACGAAAATTAAGAGCCGAGATGGCAATCAAAAATGAGAAGTCCAATGCCATATTTCGTTCGTCTCTTGCATGAATGAAATGAACGCGTGCGTACTACAATATTGATGCTGAGCACGCATACATTGGCTTCCAAGAAATGTTTATCAACACGAGCTAAGCTGTAACGTCAGCTCGTGTCAGAGAACTAACTATGTTTGATACGTCAGACACACACACCACTGAACTCGGCCAAACCTCCCATGAGAGGAGTTGCTTATCACTTGTCTGCTGAACTGACGTCAGAATGGCCAAAGCCATAAGTTGTGGCTCCACCCACTAAGCATGTGGGGGGGGGGTTAACACCAAAACATTAGGAGTATGGGAGCAACAGCTCACGACACAATAAATTGCAAGGCAATTTGCACTAATATAAGAGGATCCTGGTGAATGTATATTGTATCGAAGCACACGCATGTTTCTCCGTCCATTGAATCTCTCTGAGAGAATAATATATGTATAGAAGATATAAGTACCATCTTCCAATAAAAATGAGAAAAAAAAGATTGTTGAAAATATATCATATTATAGTGAATAATGCTATACTGCATTACGTATTAAAATACCAAAATTGTCCAACACCGTCCATTAAATATGAGTAGATATTTGAATACACACGTGATAAATAAAGAAACCCAACTTAGGCCACTACAAATACATAATGAGTGGAATATTAAAATCAAATGTCCATTATATGTGTATATCTTGGTTAATAAAAAAAAATGAAAATCCTACAGTCCTTGCTGTATGGCGTAAAAGTTCCTATGTAAGGTCCGAAATGTTCTGAAGACACGCGAAAGCACTTGCGTGTAGGATCCACTGCATTCCTTGGAGCCCGTGCAAAAGTGTTTGCAACTGCGAAAACCGGAACGAGGGTGTCACAATTTACATCCCAATCATCACGTGAGAATATCGGTCCTTTTGTAGCTTAAGGAACGAGAAGTGTTCATGATTGTACCACTGGATGTAAAATTCTGTGTGAGGGACGTTTGATGAGGGGTGGGGTAAATCTTGAAGATCGGCGGGTGAACAGAAGGAAGAAACAGTTGGGTTAATTTGTGCTGCTAACTGTACTGTAGAATTCATCATCCAGGGGAGAATGCTGTTCACCGGACTAGGGAACCTAGTCTCGTAAAGTCTGCCTCGCTGTAGAAGTAACAGCTAAAGTAGGTGTGCTTGTCGGGTTGCATATGCCTGCACTCGAAGATGGTAACACACTTGTGGTGGGGACCGTACATGAAAGTAAAGCTGGTCTTGCTGCGTACGGGCGTCTGAATGATAACCAAATCGAAGGAGACTGAAGATGGGGTAAAATGTGTCATGTTTTCTTCTGGCCACTTGAAACTTGTAGGCTGGGACCCATGACGGGAAAAGTTTTCATCCACTGCATCACTTTGAGCTGGAATATAGTTCTGTCTGGAATTCCAGCGGAAATAAAGACAGTACTTCCGCTGAATCTTGAGGGCCGGAGCGTAGAAATGGGACAAAATTGTAGGTGTGCTCTGGTGGCTGGCACAAATCCCATCGGCCGACGGTCGCTGTGCAGTCCTGAGTTCGAGGAGGTAATGCGAAGTACTCGGCGGGTTTATGTATGCCGGGTGAAAACTGAAATTGTTGACTCCACGAACTGAGAGGCGATGGTAAATGGAGCTGCTCTCAGAAGGTCACCGGCGCGTAGAATTCCAATGTTGAAGGCGTCTCAGGTAATCTCTGCTATGCGATGTAGACGTCATGGAGATACGAGACATTATTAGGTGAGGATAGGAATGAGGTGGCCAATTAAAAAAGGAACAGGGAAAGGTTTCAAAATACATTCTTTAAAATCACAATAACCCAGAGTATGCCATTCAAATAAAGGTGCAAAATCACGAAAAATGGGGCCTAATGTCAAATAAAATATAATAACTAATAATAAAAGGCAATAAAGAATGTAAATCAATTTGAAATAACTGATATGCTAAAGATGTGAAGGTTCACGATGTGAGACATTATTTTACCATTACGGGAGTGTAAACGTGGTGAAAATATTGATCGAAGGCTAACAAAATTGCACTAATTGCCTCTAAATCTAAAGAGGTGATAATAAACAAAGTAAATGAGCGGAACCAAATTTTTGAATTTATCTTCAAATGTTAATTATGTAGGTGACGTAAAAGGAATTGAAGTGACGCAATAATGACGTAGTATCCCTTAGGTACTAGTTGAAGAGAAATTTGTAAACAAACTAAAAATGTAATTGAACATGCCTCATCTCAATTGTCGTGTCCATTGATTGACGAATATGAACAATCTCATCACCAAAAATAAATTGTCAAAGTACTTCTCATATCCATACTACATTATATATCTGAATGCTTTATTTAAATAACTACAACAGTTCACCATTATTAGTACTGAATTTTTGTCTTAGATGTATGAAGATTTCGAAGTGCCAACTTGGAATTGATGTTTCGACGTCGAACGCTGGATCCAGTTATTATCCGAAGTGCAAGAAAGTCATGACGTCAGAATAACTCTCGGGGGAAAATTCTGGGGTGGGGAAATTCTAAAAGCTAAGCATGCTGGAACATGGTTCGATCTTTCCCGGCTGCGAGAGCAATACAGTCGCCGCTAGGCAACAGATTATGCGAAGTCAGGAAAAGGTAACAAGAGATGTATTGTTCTGCTCATAGTCAGTTCCTTGGAAAAGGAGCGGAGTTAGCCATTGTGCATTGTCATATTGCAATCCTGTCATTGTATCAATTTTCACCTTCGGCCGGAACTGTCCAAGGTTACTGGGTGTATGGGAACGCTGAATCGCAGCCGTCAGAGTTTGCTGGAATTAACTAACTCCGGTAAAAGGGAATGGAGGAAATTAACTTGCAAGAAATTTGAGTCGCCGGGTGGGACGAAGCTTCACTGGAAATCTGGAGTGGAAAAGGAAAAGGGGGGGGGGGTAAATTCTTGATTTGCAGCTCGGATTCATCGCGGCAGGCTAGGAGCACGGGAAACGAGAACACAATAATCGTATTAAGAAAATATATGGCAAGGATCGCTATTATTAATATCTTATGCAAAGTACATACGAATACTGAAACGCTTCGAAAAATATTTCCGAAAATGATGACATCTGAACTGACGGGAAATTAAGATATAATATTATATTTACTAACAAACTATGCAAAGTGAAAAAGGTTGCAATCCTTTTTGGACCACTTAGTGCGCTGAATTCTCTTTAATTAGGAGTGCTATGAGCTCTATAGTGACATATTTAAAAGGATATCGTAGCTATGCGTTTCCTATTCTTTTATATTAATGCAAATTACAACTATTCTCTTTGGAACTAAATATATGTAGGGTGGGTGGGCAAAAAGGGGAAAAAAATATAATGCCTTAATTATGTGAATATAGTTCAGCCATTACTAGTTTTATAACACACGAAGGGTCAAGAAAATATTTTGTTCACGGGTCTCTATTAAAATATGCTTTGCATATTTATATATACGTAACATTTACTAAAGTCTTTATTCAGACTGGACATTTTCGCCATTCTGCCGATAGCAGAAGGTACTTTCACCAGTTATTTGGGATCCCTGGGCAACTGGAGAAAATGGTATTCACTGAGCGCATTTACATATTATTTCGTATTTTTCACCATTTCTTCATTATGTGGAGCTACTTGATAAATCTCACTGTATAAATGCGCATTGCATAAACTTCTAACGTCGCCCTGTGAACGTCACACTCTTCCGCCTAACTAGTGTGCATAATTGGCAAATAAATTGACTAAAGTACATCCATGTGTTTAATAACCAATAAATATTCACATATAAAATTAATACTTTTCGTAAAATCGCCCAAATAGCTGTTGCCTGTTATTCGTGTTCTTGTGATGGACAGAGATGATGTTACAAAACCTCTGTGACTGTTAAAACGCGTTCTCATGTGTTAGTGCTTGCTCAATTTCCTACGTATCCTCCGCTGGTTTAGGGTCTGACTGAATGTAAACACGATGAGGTCTTAAACCGGAAGGCGTACAAGATTCTGCTTTATTAATTCTAAATATAGGTACAAATTCGCAAAACTATAAAATTATTTAATGAAAATTGATAATGAATTTTATCTTAATTGAAACAATCTGTAACTTGCATCTGTTATTCAGTGAGTAAGTGATTAACGTCGTGATTAGGGAAGCACAAATCTGTTAATTAACGCTAAGGAACGTTGATATTGATGAATGCCGTAACTCGAAATATAAATATCGTAATTGCGCGTCAAGTTTGAACAATATATATAATATAAAGACACATGAAATTTAAGGTATTAAAATTTGTCATGAGCTATAAAATGAATGCGTAGGAGGAATATTCAACTGTCCATCAAAGCAATAGCTCAGAGAGGGTAAAAAATATAACATCAACAAAAAAAATCTCGCTAACATGTGAGAAACATCCGCGCCGTGCTCTCTTAATTGTGTCCAGTTAAATCATTATAAGTTGGCTTTGCCTAACTTTTGGGTGCTTGAAACAGAAATATATATATAATATGTGTACGTACTGTTTCATATCACTAAAGCCTATTCATTGGCTTAAAACATCTTACACTCTGCCATAGCAGACTGCTTTATTTATCTATATATGCGTTTTAATCACCATTATTCATTTCTCGGCCTATTTATGCATATCACTAAAGCACCTTTTATTTCTAAACCAGAATCCACTAATTAATCGAGCGGTTTATAGTCTGAACTAATGGTAGCGTCACTCTAACTACGTACGACCGGCGTACAGTAGCGGACATAATTGCTGCTTCATTGCCAGAAGTATAATAAGCGTTTCATTTCTTCACATGTCAACACATAGTTTGATAAAACAATTTAGTTCTTAATTAAGGTAACGTAAGGCAAAACGACTGACTCGTGAATTCCTCGACTATCTCCTGAAGCTAAGCATCCTTCTTTGAGGAGCTAGGAGCATTGTGTCATTACGAATATAAATGAGTCGACCGCAGGACCTTGTTCGTTCCCAAAACTACATTTATTTAAAATTAATATCCTCTTGGCAATAATCTGAATAGTTTATAGCTCATGCATTTTTGATCATCGACAAGTTACGGTCAGTTTTGAACGAAAATAAATTTTAACTTTAAAGAACTTGAATTAATAAACAACAAAAACAAATCGACTCAACATACTCGCCGCTGGACTCAGTGAATACATAGTACAAATTAGTCGGAGTCAAGACTAAGTTATTTTCCTCCTTAGCGATAATCTCACTATTCACTTTTAGTTAAGGATATAATTAATTAAAAGACATGAAAGGTAAAACTGAAACATGATCTGAGCAAAATTATCGGGAACATAAATGTAAAAAATTCGTTCACATAATTTCTGTAGCTTACTGCACTGTTATATCACTTATCACATAAATCACGTACAAAAGTCATGTAAAAAATTCAATCTAAAGTTTGCGTCAAAGGATCATCAAATTTGAATTTGCACTTTTCAAAAGTAGATTAAGTCCTGGAAATGATGAAAAGTTTCCAGATGGGAGATCTGTCATAGCCAGGGTACCGGGTTCGCGAGCGAACCACAGCGCTACCAGGAGCGAAGCGATAGGGAAACGTCCAAGGACGTCCCTGGGCCGGCCGCATTTTTGGCAAAATGGGCCTCCCTAAAGTCCGACAACACCTTCCGCGACGCGGGATGACGGACGCTCCCGATACAATAGTTCCAGCCCGACGCGGACAACCGCGACGAAGCTAGGGCGCAGGGCTGTACCCAGATCGCCCGCAGTTATGGAAGAAAACATTATATTTTCTTTTCCTCCGCATTGTATTACGCGTGATTGCGGCGGGTAATTAGCCTATCAGGGTGGGAAGTGACTCAAATTTCAACATCTTACATAATTAACATTCGTATCGTCGCTGCCAATTTCTTTTAAGAGTTTCACGTTCACCAATGTAAATTTAGATAGCTTCAATGCATGCAATTTGAAATAACATTAGTTGTAGTGGGTAGTGCACGATTACTCTAATTTGGAAGAAAGGGTGAATCTCCTGTTGTTAAAGGGGTTTTGTGTAAAAAGAAAAGCCAAATCGTTGGGTTAGGGAGGGGGTAAATGACGCTAATTTTCATCACATTTCGTATAGAAATTGATGAAATTCCGCACCTGCACCACGTCTTGAGACACTGGTGAACAAAAGGAAGGTACGGGGATCAAACCTGGAGCCTTTTAGATGAAAGTAATTATTCTATTGGGGGTTAGCGGTAGCTCGTAAGCTCTCGCTTGGCTGCATCTTCTATCTGCGGAGGTACCTTAATAAACTTAACCTACACAATCTTTTATTTGAATGGCAACTCTCATATTTTCGGTTAAAATGACCTAAAGACTGCAAAGGCAAGGTTGGCTTGAGAGAAAAGCGTATTACCTGTCTCGTTCTCGAAGAGAAGACCAATGAGTTTCCAAGTTAAACTCTCACTCACTTGCTGACGTTAGCCTCTTATGTTGTCACTCAGCTTCGCTGTGTACCACTTCCAAACAAGTTTCTGAAAGTCTGAATCCAGCCTCAATCTCCTTCAAAATCCAACTCACTCTCCTCTCTCC
This sequence comes from Lepisma saccharinum, assembly GCF_977018435.1. Classification (NCBI taxonomy): domain Eukaryota; kingdom Metazoa; phylum Arthropoda; class Insecta; order Zygentoma; family Lepismatidae; genus Lepisma; species Lepisma saccharinum. Next base: position 51,877,238 of record NC_139236.1, read on the forward strand.
AAAACTCAAAAACCCCGAATCACTCTCCTGTTCTCTTCCAAAACTCAAGCCCAACTCCCTTCCCTCTCCCGAGCCAGATCCAACTTGCCTCCCTCCTCATCAAAACTCCTCCCCTTTTTCTCTCTCATCAATTTTCCTTTGCAAATATTGGCGAATGCTTTTCGCTGAGCTGGTGCTGAAGTTAACACTTTCCTATACTTCCTGTCAGGCTGCCTAGCTACACGTAACTCGAAAATGAAAATGAGAGATACGTGACGATAGGATACGCTTGACTTCAAACTGGGTGCTTTCTTGGGCTTAGTGACTCCAGAAACCTATCTTTTGACTTCAGTCTGAGTTTTTGTGACCAGTTGGATCAAAATATAAGTTACCACTGAACCAGGGGACCAAGATGAAAAAAAAACAACTTAAAATTTGCAAATGTGCATAATCCAGGAAATTTTATTCGTTTTTGGTGAAACCCAAAATGTAAAATACTGTATTTACTCATGTATGATGCTAACTTTTTTCCAAATTTTTTGCCCCCCAAAACTGGTGTGTATTCGTAATAATCCTCAAATATTGAAAATATATTAGATTAAAAACAGCTCCAAATCCCAGACACTGGTTATTATTTTCCAGACAGGAACTTAACAGTCAGGAATACAATGTCATTACCTAAGCTCTTCCTGGTCATCAGCGGCGTAAACATGTAAACAGGTGAAACCAGGACGAGGCCACAGGCAACTGACTGCATTTGCGTAGTAAAATCGATCATAATAAATATCTGGGAGGAGAGAGGTCATTAGTCAGTTTTAGAGCGAACATTGAGAGGGGCAGAACTACAATTGAACGAGAAAAGAACAAGTTGCAAGTCAAACTCTCGATGTACAGAACAGTTACGATCATAATTGCTCTCCACAGGATTTCCATCACAGGCAGAGACAGGTATACTTTTCCATTTACCATGTTGATCCAATCCTTGGGGTACAAAATTCAAGTGTTGTGTTTTGCCATTCATATGTGTGTAGTTATCACCTCTCGCACCTTACCATCAAGCTTACCATAAACAGCAACTATGCCATTAGTTGGGGACGAATGATGAACGAGCTACACTACCCAAGTTCGATCCCAAATACCGAAGGGTATGGTAGGTGGATGGAGCTGCAGTTCTTTTCATTTTTTTTTAGGAAATTAAAAGAGTCATTACTAGAGGCACATATTTTTGATAAATAAAAAAGCAAAATTTCTGTACAAAAACTGAGTCAATTTCGGGTTCAAAAGCTGTAAATAAAATATCGGTGTTATAGCGGTGAAAAATTGGATGAAAAGTGGTATATAAAAAGACATTTTGGTTTTAAAATTGTGAATACGAGAATCCTAAATTTGATTTAAAAACTACACTTATTCCACAGAATTAACATTTCACTTCTAATAGCACATTTATGTAGTTTTCAGAGTATTAAATTTATTTCTGTGTAAAGGAGTCCATTTTTGCTTCTCCAATATTAACAGCAGAATTAATCAATTTTCCAGGAATTGCATAACTCTCAGGATAATTCAGACCTAGAAGGTGTTGCGTCGGTGAATAAACCCTAAATTTCGTGTTTGAGTTAATTTCGCTTTTTGCAGTTCATTTCGCATTATTTCGTGACAAAACATGGTCACAAAATGCATCTCACACCTTTCAAAAACATGAAAAATTAATACTACAATGTGTTTTTTCAAATTTCGTTTTTTCGTCAAAAACGAAATATGCATGCCCCTAGTCATTACGTGGTGTGGGTGCAGGATTTTAATTCATTTCACATCAAAATAAATTAAGATTTCAGAATTAGTACACACCTGAATCTTCACAAGTTTCATTTCAAAATGCATGAAAAGTGAAAGTACACTTATATTTTATTTTATCAGAATTAAGAATTTGTCATTTTACACCGCCTTACGCATGCATTTCAAGAACATAATCTGTAAGGTTGTACGCGGACTTTGCCTTGAAAAGTCATCGAGGAGAAACATTGTACTAAGCCATGATAGATGTCGAGATTAGAATGGGAGGACGAATTAGATGAAACCTTTGACCAGCTAATCGAGCCAGCAGAAAGAACTACAAATTTCAATTTAAATGAAACTGCTCCCATCGAAGCCTCTACTCCAACGGTAAACCCAATTTTGACCTCTAATAAAAAAGTACTAAAGGAACAGCAGAGTGAAATCTTGGTCTGAAATCCACAAACCAGAATGGCACAATTAAATTCCATGCAACCAGCCATGCTAGAGGGTATGCAATTTCAAGGCATGGCAGGTGAAGATATTATTAAATTTATATAGAAAGTTTGTCTATATTAAATGAATGGGACGATGCCAAGAAAAAGCAAATGCTCCCAGCATTACTTTTTGATCCCGCTCTCAGGTGCACGAAGCCTGGACTGGAATCCGAGAAAACCAGGTGGCTAATTACAATACCTTAAAAAGGAAGTTAACAGGAATTCACCAGGTCAGTCGATAAACTTCGATTAGAAGAGCAAATTAGATATCGTTTTCACAGAGAGTGAACCCATGTCAAACTATGTTAGGAATTACATATTATTAGGGGCATGCATATTTCGTTTTCAACGAAAAAACGAAATTTGAAAAAACACATTGTAGTGTTAATTTTCCATGTTTTTGAAAGGTGTGAGATGCATTTTGTGACCATATTTTGTCACGAAATAATGCGAAATGAACTGCAAAGAGCGAAATTAACTCTTAAACACGAAATTCAGGGTTTATTCACCGACGCAACACCTTCTGAGATCTGAATTATCCTGAGAGTTATGCAATTCCCGGAAAATTGATTAATTCTGCCGTTAATATTGGAGAAGCAAAAATTGACTCCTTTACACGGAAATAAACTTAATACAGTCAACTCTCGATTCAACGACCTTTCACAGTTCCCGGGAAAAGGGTCGTTATTTCGAAGGGGTCGTTATTGGAATTTGCACCAATTTTCAGCTTAAAGGGAGCTCAAACGGACACAAAGATGCCTAGGAGATGGTAACACAATTTATCCTGGTAGTTATACAACCTGTTATGCACAGGATGCGTGTTGTGAGAAGGAAAATAGAACATGAAAAAGTTTTCACAAAAGAGAATTTAAAATAATGTTACTTTGTTTCAATTGTGCACAGTCGTTGCTTTTCCAGGAAATTCTTACAATTCTAGTTAATGAGAAACCCGTTTCCACTGAGACCTATGGAAAGGAAAACAATCTCTCGCTTATTGCAAGCGAAACTCGAAGAATCTTGACACCAGTCAGACTGGTGCCAGCAAAAGTCGGGAGATAATCGGGCAGAATGAATGTTGGATTTTATACGGGTTTACTGGAGCATTGTCTGTTACAAGATTAACTGGTAAGATTAGATCTCTCGGGAGAAACAACACAACCTCTCTAGGTACCAGACAAAAAAATAAAGGCAGGGCTGTAATTTTCGTTCTGGTTCGGCTGTGTAAAATACATCGTAAAAAAAAAAAAAGTCACTTTTCTATGCTTCAACCAACTTCATTCACCCTCCTTCCCCATTCAAGGGAGCAGTCCAAACACCTTCCTTGACTTGCATTATAATCCAGCGTGAAAAAGGAAATGCGCAACTTGCGATCTATTTTCACCCAAAGCGTATTGTAGGACAGGTCATTAAACAACGTGGCAGTTGATAATCATTCGGGTTTGGAATTGAATTTCACTTTAAACTGTATATTTAGTCCCGATTAGCCCATCAGCATAAAATGAACTGAAAACAAGCTTTATGAAACTGCGCATTTTCACATATCAAAATGGTAGATCGTTATTTACTCTCACGTTAATGGACGATTTAATGTTGGATTTAGGAGTATTCTCGATGTCAAACACCCACCCCTCCAAACGTTTTCCCCTTGAATAATGTCTTTTTAATCAGTCTCAGCGACCATTCCTACATTGAACACACTTTTTTTTTTACTCCACATGAATGTTTCTGAAGAAAGGTAAATTAAATTTACAGTTGTGCTTATCAGAAGGGGCAGAACATGAAGTTATTTTAACTCTTGTTTTGCTTTCTGGAGATCCAATTTCGTTATCTTCAAATCAAAACAGCTTTGCGAGATTCAAAACAATAACTTTTTTCTTCGCGCTGGATGAGTCATCGCTGTTATCTGCAATCAAGAGCGTAGCAGACGCTAGACAAAACACTGGCGCCAGCTGCATCGTAAAAACAAAGAGACCTGCTGGAAGTTCGAGCAACAGGTGGCGGAAGAGAAAAGTCCCAGCATTTTAAAGATAACGCAACTGTCGAAGACGGAGCTTTTAACAGCAGTGTAAAGAAGAAAGAAATGACCTTTGCTTTAGGTTTTACCACGCAACAGACAATAATACGGGCAATATTTCCTATGCAGACAACAGCATTAAAAAAATATATAATAAATAAATTTAAAAAAAACAACTGAATTCTGCAATTATCAACATTGCCGTGCACACCAGTGGCGGAGAATGAGCTGGGGAAAGGGGGGGGTCCCTTTTTGTTTTACTACTTCTATGGTTTTTGTTCGTTTTCAAGAATATATCCAGAACTGGTTGCCCCATTTTAGACGTCAAAGGAAAGGAAGAGGGATGGGTCCTTTTCCACCCTCGCCTGTAATCAGCCCGCATCAGCAAGAAAATCGTGGCTGAAACAATCTGCATCGCACCCCCCCCCCCCCCCCCCGCTACGTTTCCTGACAGGAAAAGAGGGAGAAGTCAGTAAGCCAACGGAACACTTTTTTAGCAGATATTACGACATCTACACAATTAGGAAAACATATGAAGTGGGAAACGGGAGTTATGATGCACGTAAGATCGAAGTAAACTTTTGTGGAAACCTGGATGACAACGCATTAAGCGGGTTGACGATCTTTAGTTCACCTATGTGGTTTTGATTATCTCTAACAGTTTCGCTTTTTTATGAAGTGTTGCAGGGAACAAAGAACACATTTTGAATGAAAGCGGTTACCGGAAGTTGTCGGCTACAAGGCCGAGAGTTGCTCACTCACGGGAACCTGCTGAACTGGACAGATGGGCCAGACTTCCAGGCGCCACACATCTGTATTTTCGAACATTCCTGCGATCTTATCTCTCAAGGTGGTGTATTTATTGATGAAAGAGCTTGACCTGCCATACACATTGGCAAAGACCAAGTCCAGCAGTCATTTCGGGCTGCTCCCACCCTTCCCCGCGAGTTTTCAGCAGCTCTTAGGACAAGGAAATAAGTCAAGGTCGATTTAAAATAACATCCAAGCACATTCGATCTTCTCTTCTCGCGTATCCAAGAGAAAGCGTGGCAAAACAAGCCTGGCGCGTTGGGTAGCGGCCGTCGGGTGCGGGGTAACATTGGTGCGCTTGAGGGAGGGGAGGGCAGAGGTCAAGTGCTATTGGATATCACTCAAGCATGGTGTGGTGGTTATGACGACGGGAAGTAATAAGAATCAGTTTCCTTGACTTACTCTTTATTCAATACGAATACGTAATTGCAGGTATTACACCCCGTACAAACGTCAAGCCACTGCTCGATACCCAGTCCGACGTCAAGCGATCTGCCGTTTCAACTACTAGCACCGCCCCCTTTCCACCTCGCTCGAGCCGCGAGGCATGAGGAGCTCTGAGGTAGTCTACCACGTCACAGCGACGATCCTACCTCAATACACTCGAGTACAAAATTAATCAAATAATACAACTGTCATAACTCCCCTCTCTTGGGAGAAAAATTTCCTTCAAGTGAAATTTTTACAAAATAAAATACCCATTTATAATTTACACATCGTTATGTTATCTACACTCATACTTTGTGTAGTTACAGTTAAACTGGTATACATCATGATCAAATATACTGGATATAATCAATACAACAACATTTATGTTAAAGAAAATATAAAAATAGCAAATAAATATAAATAATTTGAAACAAAATCTAAATCTTTCTTTGATCTACCCAAAACAAATGTTTGTACAATTTTGGATTTAGTTTTTCCAATTGGCTTAAATAACAACTTATCTTTTCAACGGTACAATTCCAGATTTTTAGATTATCACTGTGATGGTTACCACTGATATTGCCAGTTTTCAAATCTATTACAATGTATACATTAGTTGCTTGTTTGTCAATTACCATATACGGGCCTTCATAGACCTCACAGTACTTTTTAGTGCGATTTTCTAGGAGGCTGCTAAGATAATGTGTTTTTACAAATACCAGGTCTTTTATTTTAACTTCAGGTCTATTTTCTTGTTGTAAGTTGTACTTGTCATTTTTTCTCTTCCTTGCTTGGAAACCTTTTACAAAAGCCATGTATAGTTTGTCTTTCCACAGAGAAATTTCATTAGGCGGTAAATTAAAATGATTCAAAATACATGAGTTAAGATCTCTGTTTAGTTGTAACTCTGAGGGAGCAAATCCTAGCTGTGTGTGTACACTATCATTTAATAAGTTTACCACTACATCTATATATTTTGGCCAATCTTTGTGTTTGTTTTTACAAAAAACACGCATAAGCCGGTTGAGTTCGGAATGAATTCTCTCAACTAAGTTAGAACTAGGGTGATATATTGGGGTATACGCCAATTTTATACCTAAGCTTGTTATAGTGTCCACATATTTGTTAGAATGAAACACCGTGGCGTTATCACTAACCAACCTGTGTGGAATGCCAAAATGCCTGACATATCCTTCTAGCAAGGCTTTTACAATACTGTTGGCTGTACTTGACCTCATTGGATAAGCGAACAGATATTTAGTGTTAGCATCTTGTAAGGTTAGAAGAAACCTTTCTCCTTGCGAACCTTTAATTAATGGTCCTTGTATATCTAAAAACAAAATAGTTTCACCTTGGTTACAATGTTGTTGGAATATGCCCTTGGGCGGATGTCTACTCGGCTTCGTTCTCATACATAGTTCACAATCTTTGATATAACTCAGAATACCTTTTCTCATACCAGGCCAAAAGTACAGTTTCCTAACTCTTCTGAGTACCTTTTCACAACCAAAGTGGCCCATATTGTCATGATAATTCCTCAGTATTACCGAAACTAAAGATTGAGGTATACATATTTTCCAGATGTTCTCAAAGTGAAAATCTCTTATCATCAAAATTCCATTGCATACTTTATAAAACTTTTTCCAATTTCTACACCTTTGAGGTAAACTTACACTTACACTTTCACAATTGTTCAAATAATCAATAATAGGTTGAAATAACTTATCATTGTACTGTTCTTGGACTAAAAACTCTACAGGTATATCCAATACTTCATTTTTAAACCTTACATTATTGTTGATGTGCATCAAAATCGGCTCTGATTCTGAAAATTGTCTGGACAATAAGTCCGCTAGGCCATTGTCAGATCCTTTGCAGTATTCTACAATGAACTGGTATTTTTGAAGTTGAAGGGACCAACGCAATAAGCGAGGGTTCCAATTCTTCGAATGGTTCAGCCAAGTGAGACACTTATGATCACAAACTAAAGTAAATTCTTTACCCAAAAGATATTGATTACATTTCTCAATACAAAATAAAAGACTTAAACATTCTAGCTCGGTTATGGTGTATTGTTTCTCATAACCTTTCAGTGTACGACTTACATAACTTATTATTCTTTTCTCGCCATCAATTATTTGATACAAATATCCTCCGATGCCAAGTAAAGAAGCATCTCCCTGGACATAAAACCTTTGATTAAGATCAGGATGAAATAGTTTAGCATCATTAGAAATTTCTTGTTTGAGCAAATCAAAACTCTCTTGTTCCTTCTTAGTCCATATCCATTTCTTACCTTTCCTTAACAATTCATATAAAGGTGCACATATGGTAGCAAAGTTTGGAATGAATCTTCTCATCCAAGAGAAACAACCTATTATTTTTTGAAGTGTCTTTACATCCTTCGGAGTAGGAAGGTTGAGAATAGCCTCTACTCTTTCTGGATTTACTCTTATACCTGTTTTGTCAATAATGTGACCCAAGTACAATAACTTTTCTTTACAGAGGAATGTCTTTTTGAGACGTACAGTCATACCAGACTCTCTTAATTTAGAAAATACACTTCTTAAATGTTCTATGTGACTTTCTAAAGATTCACTTCTAATGCATAAATCATCAACATAAATGATAACATTCTCTGACAGAATGTCGCCTAATACCTTGGTCATTGCCATCGTAAATGCTTGTACTCCATTACATGTACCAAATACTAAACGTTTGTATTGGTATTGTCTACCTTCAAACAAAAATGCAGTATACTTTTTAGATGACTCCGACAACAAAATCTGGTGAAATCCAGAGGACATATCGATCAGTGATACATATGGTCTACCAACAAATCCTTGTAATGCCTCTTCAATATTAATTGGTCTAATTTGACTAACTTTTTGGTGTTGATTAATATTCCTGAAGTCAGTACATACTCTTACACTTTTATCAGACTTAGGAACTATTACTAGTGGATTTAAATAAGGTGAATCAGAAAGTTCTATAATGTCCCACTCAAGTAATTTTTGAATATGATCTCTAACATTTTGTCTGTAATGATAAGGTATTCGATATGGCTTAGAAACTAAAGGTTCTGTTGTATCTAATTCAAAATGATGTTCATATTTAGTACATAAACCAGGTTTTTCATCAAACAACATCCTAAATTCAAGTAACAAATCAAACAGTTGGTTCTTTTCATCTTCACCGAGTATTTCAGCTTGCATAGCTTTTAATTTAAGATCTTCTACACTAGCAACAGTTATTTCCTCTTTTGACTTTTGTTTTACATTAAGACAACTACTCTCTGCCTCTTCACTCACATCAAAAGTTGGACAAGATATAGGTAATAATTTAACTAACCTTTCACCTTGTTTGGTGTGTAACAATAAAGAATTTTCCTTGAAGTTTACAAGAGCCTCTACATTATACAAAAAATCTAAACCTAAAAGAATGTCTACTGTCAAATCTTTGACGACAACAAACTGAACAAAAAACATAATATCTTCAATTTCTATATCCACACAAAATTTTCCAAGTACTTTCTGTTTTCTTTTTCCAGAATAGTCAACCAAAATAATATCTTCTATTGGCTCTAATTTAGGTCTGGTGACTTCGCTAGTAATACTTTTCCATTTGTTCTCTGACATCAAACAAATGTCACTACCACTATCTACTAAGCATTTACTCTCTATCCCATTAATATTTGCAAAGATAGACGTTGTATTCTTGACTTTGTTCCTGAGGTTTACAGGTAACATTAAATTATTAGAACTATATTTCGCTTCGTCTTCTAACAAGTCTTCATAAAAATTAATATCTACCCTACATACATTTTTAAGGCATGATTCACCGTTTGCTTTACTAGAATTTTCATTACAAAGTTTGTTTCTTAAATCTTCAGTATTAAGATTGGCTACTGACACAATATTCTCATCTTCGTCTATGCTATTCTGTGTCACAATAACAATAGACTCACTATCTAGTTTAAAGGTTGTTCAGGCACAAACCAGGGCGCATTCACCCTAAGTGAAGTCCCACCATTACCATTTTCTATTTCTTCCCTAGTACTAGATCTAGGTTCACTTCTTTGAGGATTGTTTTGAACATCATCGTGTGACACAGTGTTTGTACTAGTATTTCTATACCTAGGTCTACTATTATCAGCATTTATACGATTTTGGTTACTATAATTGTATCTACCTCGAAAGTTACTGTTTCTATAGTTATTACCAGAATATGGAAAACGGTTTACTCTCCAATATCTCTGACCAGATCTACTATCATTACTACTATTATTATCAGTGGCATATCTCCTGAAATTACCAGAATTCCTTACATTAGTCTCATGGCTTGTATTAGAATTTTGCATATTGCTTACTCTAGATTGATTATTTCTTTTAGTTTCATTAACAACTTGTACTTGTCTAATACCAACAGGCCTTCCATCTCTCCTACTTTCACCTTCAGCACTTGCATACAGAGCTTCATGACGCGCAACCAATTCCGCAGCTGTACCAAGACTAATATTAGGTTGATTTAAGATTGCTTCTCTAACTCTATTTGGTAACTGTTGGGCTACTAAAATAGTTTTTTGCTGTTCTGGCATGTCTGGTTGAATGGAATTAAGTAAATTAATCTGTGACCAGAAATAATTTAACAGAGTTTGTCTACTTTCTTTGCTGTATCTCTTGCACAAGACATTTGCAAGACATGTTGACTTCCACGATGCACTTTCAAAGGCATTAAGGAAAAGAACCTTAAAAGAACTATAATCTACAATGTGTAGTTTCTCCTGAGAGAACCAATTTTTAGCGACACCTTTCAAAAGCATTGGTACATACTTCATGTAATCTTTTTTGGGAACATTTAACATATCCAAGCGATCCTCAACCTCTTGAAGAAATTGTGACGCCAAATAATCCATCCTAGTTGCAGTAAATTTAGGTAACCTATCTAGATCAGAGTACTTAAGTGTACTAGGTACAAACTTCCTTCTGTAACTACTACTTTTGTGATCAGTTCCACTTTCCGAACTACTATCATGAAATTTATCTCTTGACATGCTTTTTGTAACTCTACCTGTCTTATAGCTACTTACAGATTTACGTTTAAGCCCCCTTAACTGAACTTTAGTTTCAGAGCTAGAAGATTTTACATCTGAATCAGATTTTCCTTTACGTAATGGTCTTTGCTTTCTAAACGTGATATATTCAGTTTTTTCAATGGGTAAAGAAGCTTTCCTTGCTTCCCTTTGCTGTTCAGACAATCTAGGAACATCAGGACTAACTAAGCCTTGTACTCTAGTTTCTAATCCTAAAGAAGATTTTACCGGTTCAGCACTTACTCTTAAAATGGAAAAATCATTCGTTAAATCTCTAACTTGATACCGAATATTCTCCAGCTTATCATCTAGAACCTCATATTTGTTAGTAATCTCTGTAAGTTGTTGTAAGCAACCCTTAACAGTAATGTCATTAGTAGATATTTTCTGTTGAACGGTTTGAACGCTCAAGTTTAGATCTTGAATAGTTTGTCCAGACTTAACACTAATTTCGTTAAATTTACTATTCAACTCAGCAATAGCAACTTCATGTCCACTAATGTTATTAAACAACTCCTTCATACTACTTTCATTTCCATGTACAAGGTTGACTAAACTTTCAAACTTCCTTTGATTTATTTCGAGTGTTTTCTTAATTTCTACGCATTCATTTTCTACCTGTTTTACATGAGAATCGAAAACCTCTCTCAATTTTTTATGTTGATTTACACACGTAACAGAAACCTCGTTTATCTTCTCTTCCAATTTCGTGCTCAAGTTGACCACTTGTTCCTTTAGTTCATGGGCGCATTCCTTTGTTTCGACCAAATTATCAGACACTTTCTTTTCGACTCGTGCTTCCAATAATTCGAAGTCTTGCCTTAAGAGACCTATGCTGGTGCCTACATTACTTACACTGGCCTCAACACTATTAATATCCGCTTTGACGTTACTTTCAACACTGTTAATATCAGCTTTGACATTAGCTTCAACACTATTAATATCAGCTTTCACACTACTAACTTGTTCCGCGAGTCTAGCTTCAAATTGTTTAAAGAGAAACTCCAATTCCTTTTTTGTAGCCATTTTCAATTTCCGTTACTGCTAGCTAAGAATTTTAGTCGCAGTATTCAGTACAACTATTTTATAGTTTCGGTGCTACAATCACAGCGCGATAAAGTTATTCGTCATTCTTCTTTTCCACATAGAAAAAGTTCAGTACTTACGTTCCAACATCACAGACGAAAAAGTTGAATTCTTCCATCTAACAGCTACAACCAGATTCTAACGACGTAGACGATCGAGTCCTCCTGTTCTTGCGCCATACTTATGACGACGGGAAGTAATAAGAATCAGTTTCCTTGACTTACTCTTTATTCAATACGAATACGTAATTGCAGGTATTACACCCCGTACAAACGTCAAGCCACTGCTCGATACCCAGTCCGACGTCAAGCGATCTGCCGTTTCAACTACTAGCACCGCCCCCTTTCCACCTCGCTCGAGCCGCGAGGCATGAGGAGCTCTGAGGTAGTCTACCACGTCACAGCGACGATCCTACCTCAATACACTCGAGTACAAAATTAATCAAATAATACAACTGTCATATGGTGTCTATTTTTAGTTCAGACCCAATTGTGAGCGGTAGAGCGCTCGTAAAGGAAATGAGCGGGGGAAAAAACAACGCATTTTTCGGCCGATTTCCTTCAATTTTTCAACTTTTTTTTTCAAATTTTTCTATCTTTTTCTAAATTTTTCACGGTTCCCGGGAAAAGGGTCGTTACTTCGAGAGGGTCGTTATACCCGGGGTCGTAGAATCGAGAGTTGACTGTACTCTGATAACTACATAAATGTGCTATTAGAAGTGAAATGTTAATTCTGTGGAATAAGTGTAGTTTTTAAATCAAATTTAGGATTATATTCACAATTTTGAAACCAATATGTCTTTTTATATACCACTTTTAATCCAATTTTTCACCGCTATAACACCGATATTTTATTTTATTTACCGCTTTTGAACCCGAAATTGACTCAGTTTTTGTACCGAAATTTTGCTTTTTTATTTACCAAAAATATGTACCTCTACATATTATACACAGAATAATTCGAACAGCCAACATGAAACCACGCATGTTTTCATCATGTCTCTGCATATAACAACAGCTGCAAATACAAGTTACAAGATTGAGTTTCTTTAGTAATGATATTTTTATAAAGAAACATGCATGAAAGTGAAATGGTCATTTCCCATGATTTTTCACTTTACTGTTTGTTGTTTATTGATTTGGTTTATTTTACTTCCCTTTTCTGCCACTTTTGGCTAATTGCGAAGATGGGGATGAGTGATGACACGATGAAATTGATGAATGGACACTCACATACACCCATGCCCAGGGCTTAATTCGAACCCGGGACTCCTGGCATCGTAATGTGATGTGCTACCCACTCCACCACGGGGATTTTTTACTTTGTATCGGAGCATTTTGGAACTGAGAAAAGTGGCAGGATTCGATCAGGCATCTCCCCACAAACTGGATGCTTAACGTCTGTATTTGCCACATGAGAAATAATAGAAAATATCTTCCTGAGTGCTGCAAATCCATAACATAACTATGTAGCTTCTGCTGTTTCTCCACTTCTGAAAAGCCCACTTCTTGGATGGAGATGCCTTCAACTTTTCTTGCTTCCACTATTCTCTTATACTTGCCTCACCATGTCGAATTTTCGAGCCACAGGCCTGTTGTCATTTTCCTGCATATACTGCAGAACTTGCAATTTGAAAACAGCAGTATAATCCCCCCCCCCTTTTCACATTTTGATGTCTCTTCTACTACAGAAAAAGCAAAGTAGTTATAGAAGAATGTTTTGGAATGCAATGTGGAGGACGGGGGTGGGGTATGGATTGGTGACTAATTGTATACACAACAGGATATTCTCGTCTTGGTCCACACAGCAACAGGTGACTCATTGTATATTGAATAGGTATGATGTCATTCACTCTTCATCAACATAGCAACAGCTACAACTAAGAAAGCCATTTCTTGAACCTGAATTGTACTACACATTATATAAGAGATATAATTTTTTGTCACTTTTCCCCATCAAAAACCATGATGCGCATTATACACACATGTGCAAATACAGTAACACACTGTAATGTTAATTTTTCATGTTTTTGAAAGATGTGAGGTGCATTTTGCTGCCAGGTTTTGTCACGAATTTTGGGGTTTATTTACTGATGCAAGGTCTTCCGAGGACTGAATTACCTTGTGAGTTGTGCAAATCACAGAAAATCGACTTTCTAAAATTCTGGTGTTTGGCAGGATCAGTGTCTAAGTATTGTGGAAAATATTGCAATTTTCATTATTTTTGCCTCAACATTGTGGGGAGAAAATTTTCAATTATTTCTCTCGGTGGGAATATAATGGTATCAGCTCAGCTGCATTAAATTTGCTGAGTAATTTATAGCTCAATGTAGGTATGTCTTTGTCATTAATATATGTATACCTTACCTCTCTTGCAGAGAACAATCAATCCGAGGAATCTCATAACGTTAACTCCAGATATGTATGATGAGGCAGAGTTTGATGAAAACCATGGTGTTTCCAGATCAGTTAGCAGAGAAAGCGTACAACAGGTAACATATTCTCATCCTACACCCAGTGTAGAGAACATGACACAATTAATGCAGCTCCTAACTGCAATCTCTCCTCCAGATGTTAAAGGCAAAGGCAGAGGCAGGTTACGGAGTGCTCTGTGTCCTATCGACCCAAAGTTTATTAATAGGAATGTTACAACTTTCAATTTTAGGCAGATTTGCCGTACACTTAAATAGCAAGGACGATTCTCATACATTTATGGTACTGTATAACTTATCTGACTGATTATTTACAAGGCAGCTGATTTGCAGTGCATGTACAGGTAATTAAAGTAATCTATTTCCTGTACTTAAATATTTATGTACGTTTCCTTTTTTGGTGTTTCAAATGTTCGAAATGACAACACTATTCATATTTTATAGTGGTACCATCAACACCTGTTTTCTTTTCCCAAGCCACAAAATTGATGTGAGAACAAAATCAAGGTATTTTATGAAACTTGCAATTGAATTAGAAACTAGTTTTGTAATGAAATACTATATTGAGATGTGGAAGGTTGTTATTGCCAATGTAAGTCCAATTTTTGGTACCGTTTATAACTTTCAAAATAGTTATTAAAGTGGAGAGAGCACTTTGCAAACATCAACAGTATATTTCTAATTATTTTACTGTGTTCCTTTTTTTTAAAAAAATTGCAAGTTGTACCAGCAAATTTTTTCCTCCTTTTGCAAAACCACTTTTATTTTTAAGTAATTAGTGGCGAGGAAGGATATTTTTTTAGATAAATGATGTTTTTAACATTGTATGAAGCTAGAAAGCAGAAATATTAATAAGCAGGAAGAAAAATGAAATGTGAAAGTACTTAATATTTTTAAAATATGAGAATATGATGTTCACAGTGTCCTTAAGTTCATAGTTGACTGTTTTCACTTTTATGATTGACAATAAATTTGCGATTATAGAATTTAAACTATAGTTATAGCTCGCATTGGGTTTGTTTTGCAGAAGAAACATTTTTCTAATAACATTCCTCTTCCAACATGTCTTGCCAACCTTCATTACATATAGTGTTTCAGTTATGATGAAAACAATTTCTGTTGTTTGTTTTAGCCTAGATCTATAGTTTAAAATGCAGGAAATTTATTACAAGTTATGTATTGAGGTTAGAGGTTTCCATATTTTTAAGATGTGGAATTTTGTTAATGCTGGTCCTTTTGTTTGTTTTGTCGGATATAAGGTTGTCATCTTATATTGTTTATTTTATGAGCATAATATTGTTTGTTACACATAAATATGTATGTGATGTTGATTTAGTTTCAAATCCAATATTGTTTGTGTGATACGGATTCAAAATGCAGTTTAGAGGTAGGTGTGTGTTGGGGGAGTTTTTTTGTAGTCCATTATATACATTCTTACATGTGATCTACATTAGTATTTTTTGATTTTAAAATGAATAGTATTATATTCTGCTGTCCTCTCACCCCCGCTCCTCTTTTTTAAAAAAATAGTTTTACCTTTGAGGTTCAGTTCAAATTGCACATCTTCCCAAAACAATGTGTAAGGGAGAAGTAAAAATAATTGATGGAAACTATTACTCAGTCATGGTGCTTTAACAGTGAACATTGATTCTTTTCACTGAGGCACTTGCGTTCTATGCAAGTGTAGGTTGTATAAAAACCAATTAAATATGCTTCCCTTTGGAAACAAATGTCAAGCTTTAATATAAGCTGGAACATAAGTGGGTATCATCACAATTTTGTTTAAGTGGAAATGTTATCATGCTCAATCGTTGTTTATATTCTTGTACATGTGGGCTTCAACATCATTCTAAAAGCTGTTGTGAAGTAAAGTTACTGGATGTTAATAAAGCCATTTATTTTCATCATACATGTTATTTTTAACCTTCCATTTTAATTTTTATGAAATTGGGTTGATTGAAATTCAAGATGCAGGAACCATGTAAAATGGGAGGGAAGAGTTTCAAGAAATGGCTTTGAAATAGAACCAGGTTAGATTTTTTAAGGAAAAGAAACAGGCAGGGAACGTAAGATGTAAATCCATCAGCTTGCCATCCCAACTGACTGTATTGTGTGGTTTTCCCCCTCAGTCACTCATTGTGAATGCTGGCATTATACCTTAAAATAAAGCCATTTCCAATTCCTTGTCCTTTACCTTTAATTCCATTCCTCTCACCTCCCCTAACCTGCTGCTCTTGGCTAATTTATCCAGGAAGTGATACTAATCATCAATATAGAATTGAATTTGCAATATTGACCATTATTTTCATACTTAATGCATCATAGTGTGTAGAGTTATGGATTTCTGCATTGAATGGTAACACAACATAGAGTGGGATTTTAACCTTCAGCGGATAGCTAGTTTTAACCATCACCACATAGCAACAATTAACACATTATTTCTTGAAAACTACAGGTGATAATTCATTTCCATCTCTTTTGTTCATTTGTATTAACATGACATACTGGAATGACAACAATATAGGTATGTATTGTTACTATATTTAAAAAATGCATTTTGAAAATGTTCATCAGCCTTCCCCCTAAATTATGCAATGTAACATATATATGGTGTATTACTCTTAAACCACTATTTCCTGCTGATATGTTTTTGTTTTACATGTAACGATGAAAAAATATATTCACAACATCAGACAATTTTCAAAATTACCTGAAATAATGATTTTTCTAAAATTCACTAAGTAGCTGAAGTCCAGTTTAGACATGTACAGGAAAACCTCGTTAATACGATATTGGTTAATACGAAGTACCCTTTAATCCGAAGTTCTTCCCATTCCCCAGCCGATAAGATAGGATTTATAATGTATTTCAGTACAGATAAATCGAAATATGGATAATTTTTAATAGGAAGTTGTTTACAAGACCCTTCCGCAAAACTGGTTTCGCTTAATTCGAAGTAGACACCTGCGTAAGTCGACAAGAGAAGATCGAATGTGGAGAGAGCTTGGACGTTATTTTAACTTGACCTTGACATGTTTCCTTGTCCTAAGAGCTGCTGACAACTCCAGGTAAGTAGCTCGAAATGCCCGCTGGACATTGACATTCTTTGTCAATGTGCATGGGTGGTCAAGCTCTTTCCCCGATGGCGCAGTGGTAGCGTCGTCGCCTTGTAATCAAGGGGTCCCGGGTTTGATTCCCGGTGGAGGCTCATAGTGGTTCGGATCCCACTTTAAACTGTAGGTCCAGTCCCGATTATCCTTCCTGTGCAAATAGTGGACTTAAAACACCAAATCAATCAATCTTTCCCCACTGAATGCGCCACCTTGGAAATATTCACCAGTGCTAGATGAGAAATGCGAGATAAGATCGCACGAATGTTCCAAAATACAAGACGCGTGGCGCCTGGAAGGCTCACCCATCTGTCTAGCTCTGAGCTCGAGATACAGCAATTTCCCATGAGCGAGCAACTTTTGGCCTGGTAGCCGACAACTTCCGGTAACCACTTTCATTAAAAGCATGTTCTGTGTGCCCTGTAGAATTTCATAAAAAAAGGGAAACTGTTACAGATAATCAAAGCCGCATAGGCCAACTAAAGATCGTCAACCCGCTTAATGCGTTGTTATCTAGGTTTCCCGCAAAAGTGTCGATCTTACGTATGTTGCAACTCCAGTTTCCCGTTTCATACGTTTCCCAAATGTGCCGGTGATAAAATTTGCCAAAACAGTGTTTTGTTCTCTGCGTGACTACTCCCCTTTTGCTATCCCTTGCTAATTGTTTCGGCCACAATTTTCTTGCTCGTGTTCGCACACTGGCTCCTTTCCTTTGGCATCTAAAAAAAAAAAGCAAACAGTTCTGAATACCTTCTTCAAAATGAACAAAAACCGCATGATAAGTAAAAGAAAAGTGACCCCCTTCCATCTCCTACAACAGCTCATTATCCGCCACTGGTGTGCATGGTAATGCGATAATTGCAGAATTCAGGTCCCTCTTTCTTGTTTGAAGGCAGCTGTCTGGATAGGAAATATTGCCCGTATTATTGTCTGTTGCATGGTAAAAGGTAATACAAGGATCATTTTTTTTCACACTGCTGATAAAAGTTCCCTACAATAAATTGTCGATTAATCTGAAAATACACAAGTTTCGTAAAGCTTGTTTTTAGTTCATTTTATGCTGATGAGTTAAGCGGGATTAAATATACAGTTTAAAGTGGGATCCAAACTGGAGTGATTATTGAGTGCGCTGTGCAAACAGATCGCAAGTTGTGTGTTTACTTCTTCAGAGTGGATTACAATGCAAGTTGAGGAAGAGTTTGAACTGATCCCTGCAAAGGGGGAGGGGGGGGGACGATTATGAAGTTAACTGAAGCAAAGAATACGTGACTTTTTTTACGATGTCTTTTTAACAGCCGAACCAGAACGAAATTTACAGCCCCGATTTTTTTTTGTTTTTTTGCCAGGGAAAGGTTGTTCTCTCCCAACAGAATCTTCTCTTACCAGTTAATCCTGTAATGGACAATGTTCTAGTGAACGCACATAAAATCCAATATTCATTCTGTCCGATTATCTCCCATCTCTTGCTTGCGCCAGTGACTACCGTCAAGATTCTTCCGAGTTTCACTTCTTGCAGTAAACGAGATTGTTTTCCTTTCCCTAGGTCTCCGTGCAAACGGGTTTCTTATGAACTAAAATTGTAAGAATTTGGTGGAAGAGCAACGATTTTGCACAATTAAAAGAAAATACCGTTTGTTAAAAGACTTTTTGCCACAACATGCATCCCGTGCATAACCGGTTGTATAACTAGGCAGGATAAATGGTGTTAACCGTCTCCATGGAATCTTTGTGTCCGCGTTAAGCTCCGTGTTCTCATTTTGTGTAACATTTTTTACACTTTCTTTAAAACGTAGAATATTATTATATAGTACATATAAAGCTTATTTTCTGAGCTACCACCAAGTATAAAACATCCTTTGTGGGGGGAATTTATACTCTACTTTATTTACACCTGAAAACAGGTGCCATCTTGAAAAGTTTGGATAACTCGAAGTCGTTTAATACGAAGTTGACATTTTTTGGTCCCTTGAACTTCGTATTAACGAGGTTTTCCTGTACTTACTTTTCAGTTACTCAAGTTTTTTGCCACAATTTGCATGCATATTTCGTTTTTGACTAAAATACATAATGTAAAGTAACTCACTGTAATGATCATTTTTTATGTTTTGTATGGTGTGAGGTGCACTTTCCTACCATGTTGTGTCACGAAATTATTCAAAATGAACTGCGAAATACGAAGTTAACTCTTAAACATGAAGTTGAGAGTTTATTTACTGACGTAACACTTTCTGTAGGCTGAATTATCCTGAGAGTTGTGCAAGTCATGAAAAATTGAAAAATTCTGCTGTAAATAAATATTTCAGAAGCAAAAATGAACTCCTTTGCACAGGAATAAACTTAGTAATCTGATTACTAAATAAATGTGCTGTTAGATGGGGAATTTTGTTTTGAGAAATAAGTGTACTTTTAAAACCAAATTTAAGGTTTTATTCAGCATCTTAACACTGAAATGTCTTATTATCTACTGCTTTTGATAATCCCAAAATGTGCACCTGGTTTTTATACAGATATCTTGATCTTTTATTCACCATAAATATGTGGCCCCAGAGTTTCCTCCAGGTACCCACTTTATACGATGCTGGGTGGGCACCTGAGGTGCTTGAACAGGTGGAAATAATTCCAGTTCTCCCTCGCTGAGGTTCGAACGCGGGTCTAATAGCTCATTTATAAATTCCATAGTGTTATTAGTTGGGGGGGAGGATCAAACTTTTCAAACTACACTTGTTAATAGTAACAATGCATAATATTATTTTCTGATTCAAGTGCCATATCTGTATGTGTATACAGATGAATAAAACAGAGAGAACTGAAATATCATTTGTATTTTTAAGAAATAATGTGTTGATTGCTATCACGTGGAGGTGTTAAAACATGTATACCACTCTTCCTCTAAAGGTAAAAATTTCATTTTTAAAGTAGTTCCATATTTTTTTTTTTTATCTGATGTCCCCATATTGCTTCATTTTGTATATCTCTAACATAACCAATTTCACAATGTAATTTTTATGCAGTACTCTTGGATATAGGTTCACCATATAACACCCATAATTTCATTTTGGGTACATGCACAGATGTGCTCCGAAACATCATGTTGGCACATTTTTAATATTAAAGTATTCTGCTTTTATGTTACGTTTAGAAATGTAATTATGAAAATGGCTAACTTTCATTACAACTTATTACAAAACAAAGTAATGTATACGGTAGAACTCAGTTTCCCAAATTTTACATTTTTCCTGCATTTTAAGTTTTATTGTCTTGGGCCCCTGAAAAACATAAAATCATGGTTCCACTTACATGTATCTGGTTTTTACTGCTTGATAATTTTTTTTACATTGTTATGATATTCAAAACAAGCTTCATGTTTTGTTAAGAGCTGTAACAGCACAAACCAGGCCTTAGATAATATGTAATGATGAAACGCTATGAATACTATCCATTTAAGATAATTTATACTTGCTTTCAAAAACTATAAATTTCTCCAAACTTATAAAAATACAATAGATATTACAAGGAAGCATTTTCTCAGGCACAACACATTGAGAGAGAATTTGCGAACATTGGATAGCAATAGCAATAGTTCCTCTCTCCCACTCTGCAGCTTGGCAGAGAACAACTATAGAGTGTTCAGGCTAAAAATGTAGCACGTTAGTTCCCAGTACAAGTAATTTGTGCTGCATTACTTATGGATATAGTCACCAGTTGGCAGATGTTCTTAGCCAACTGTGAAGTTGCTGACATAAATAAGTGTCTACTATTGCTCCTTAGAGCATGTTTATATGGTGCAGTTACGTGCCAGGATTGCTATTTTTTTATGCATAATTTCAGGATGATGCCTTATATGAAATGTCGATAGATGTAGTCATGGACATATCTTGGTTGTAACAACCCATTAACTATTGCTTGTATCATAATGACAACTCACTGAAAACTCTCAGCATCCACAGTAGATGAGCAGAGTCTTTTTCACTCTGTCCAAAATTAGTCACCTATCTCGTATCCCTACTGGAAGGATGAGCACGAATGCTGGCTGCAGCAAGACAGTGCATCTTACCATGTTGCTATATTCACTAAGGCTATGCCTTTACAAAGAGGATAGTTTCAAAAAGATTGTGGCAGGCAGGCCTCGGACCTAGCAAATCTACACTTCTTGCTGTGGACTTAGTTTAAGAACACAATGTTCAGTCGTGACCCACTATGGAACTGAAGATTAGCATCACTACTACAATCAATAATATAATTGGAGAAATCCTTCAAACTATAGCCAGAATTGTGAAGAGACATTTTCCAAATGTGTAGAACAGCAAATGGGGTAACTTGCTACAACTGTACACGTTTGCCACTATTCAAAACAGTGTTGTTTTGTAGTTTTCACTTTGTTCAGCAACTCTGCCATTTTCACCTTCACCACCTCCACCACCACTCCCTTCAAGGCAGTTTTTACCTTCGGGAAAAGAAAGAAATCACATGGCTAAATCCGAAGAGTATGGAGGATGATCAAGCGCTGGAATGCGTTTATTAGCCAAAACCCATTTCATAGACTGGGTGTAGTGGACTCTTGCATTAAGCTGATGCATCATACAGGTGGTGTTCTTTCAGAGATCCGGCAGTTTCTTCCGCACACATTCTCGTCAAGTCAAAACCTCGATGTAGTAGTGCTGAGTGTTTGACCCTACGACACCCAATCAATCATGACCACACCGAATTCACTGATTTTCTGGATATTTCCACGGTTTTTGATGGCACAGGTCATGTTCATCGTCTTCCACCTTGTCCTTCCCCTCCTTTTGTACCATTCAATGATGCATGTACATTACATGGTATTGTCCCCGTACACCTCCTGTAGTAATTGAAGACACTGTGTTGTTCAATTTCACCAGGAATTTGAGGTTCACACATTGCTAAATATTTCCACCATGCATGATTCCGCCACCGTCACCACACAGCACCCACTTCCTACAGAGCTCAAAAGCACACTAATGGTTAGAGCACGATGACAGCGCCTCTTGAGGATCATCACACTTCAAAGTCAACGTCTTCCACCTCTCACCTCTCCTCCCCTATGCAAGTGTTGCAGTGTGTAAAGTGTTACACCATGGATTGGGAGTTCTACTACTGAGGAATATATTTGAAGAAGAAAGTAGTTGAGTTTCCAGTACATGTGTATAGTAAGCCACTTCACATTGGTAACAGATAATTTGCATGATAACATTGTGCCGTGAAATCCTAAATAATAATTATTGAAAACTGTGAACTTTTTTATAACGTAGAAGACCTTCCTAATGGTTTATTGCCCGTGCTGTCACTTTGTAATCAGGGGTCCCTGGTTCGATTCTTGGTGGAGGCACATTACATTAGTTTTAATCCCACCTTAAACTGTAGCTATAGTCCTTATATCAGCTTAAACTGGAATTAACTTTATGAAGAATGTATAAATAACGAGGAAGATATCAAAATGGAAGTAAATGGTAAACATAACACAAAGTGAAACTGTGAAATATCAAACTTTTCATATTGTGATAAGTGTTAACTGTTTTCTTCCATTGTGATTTATATATGTATAATATTAACACTTGGCTGGACTTATTGCAGATGACAGAGCAGCTGTTTTCAAAATTTCCACTTCTTTCAAAAAACTGCTATGATATTCCAAAATCTGAAGAATTACATCTGCTTAGAATTTCTTCTATACTCTGTCACAGATATATCTGGAGCAAACAAACAAAAACAAGTCTGCACAAGTAGTGACGCGAGATCGCTCCATCAATGAACATGTGAGAGGAAACGGGGTTGAGTGGAGGTGAGGAAAGCAACTGCAGTTTCCAGCTTTCACAGCAGCGTGTACTGCTTCACTCTGCCCACTCGATTTTTCGCCCTTCTCTGGCCACTATGTGCAGCCTTGCTCCAGAGATAACTGGGACAAATTATGGAGCATTCACGTGCATCTTCATGTGATTTGCTTTTGCTGTTCCTTAGATATTCTCAATAGTTTCGTGGTTACATAAGTCTGTTAAACTATTGATAATACCTAGAGGCACATATTTTTGGTAAATAAAAAAGCAAAATTTCGGTACAAAAACTGAGTCAATTTCGGGTTCAAAAGCGGTAAGTAAAATAAAATACCGGTGTTATAGCTGTGAAAAATTGGATGAAAAGTGGTATATAAAAAGACATTTTGGGTTTAAAATTTTGAATATAATCCTAAATTTGATTTAAAAACTACACACTATTCCACAGAATTAACATTTCACTTCTAATAGCACATTTATGTAGTTATCAGAGTATTAAGTTTATTTCTGTGTAAAGGAGTTCATTTTTGCTCCTCCAATATTAACAGCAGAATTAATAACTTTTACGGGAATTGCATAACTCTCAGGATACTTCAGACCTCGGAAGGTGTTGCGTCGGTGAATAAACCCTGAATCTCGTGTTTAAGAGTTCATTTTGCATTATTTCGTGACAAAACATGGTCACAAAATGCATCTCACACCTTTCAAACACATGAAAAATTAATACTACAATGTGTTTTTTCAAATTTCGTTCTTTTGTCAAAAACCAAATATGCATGCCCCTAATAATACCTAGACAATACCAGGGGTGCCCCCCAGGCCAATGGCGCATCCCCCCCAAAATCATATCATGTGCCCCCCAAATTATATCATTCGTGCCCTCAAACCATATCGCAGTGCCTACAAAATATTTAACTATGACAGTGTGTCTACCGAAATTAACTTTTTCTTAGCTTTTTGTTACAATTGATGCACCGCTTAAAATTTAGCAGTATACCAACACTTAGCATTATATTTTACGAAGTGATGTTATTAATGAATATCAATTATGTTTTGTAATGCAGCTATAATATTAAATGTCACATTCACCTCAGTAAAGTGCCAAACACACATCCTCGTAACACATCATTGTTAGCAAAGCGAGCAACAAAATTTTTACATCCATTTCTTTGCAGGCTTTCAAGAATATTAATTTAATGCGATGTCAATACTTTCTTAGGATGTCGAGATATTTAGTCTTTTCCAGCCTCTCTTTTGGCACCTTCGCTAAATACAGTCTCCAAAATTTAATGTTCGAACTCTCTCTTCACAGAAACTCTTTCACAATCCAAGATTTAATACTTTACCAAGTGTTTCATATTTCCCCTCTTTAAATTTAGTACTCAATCCTACCACCAACATTTCCATGCCAATTTTAGACTTACTGTTGATATTGAAGAGTGGATATTACCTCCTCCAAAAAATTAATTCTCAGTTCCACACCAGAATGTCCGCAACAGTCTAATACAATAGTGATATACACAAATTGGATGCCTACCTCAATTTAATGTTAAACTCCCTCTAACTAAAACACCTGCCATAATCTAAGGCCTAGAGTTTGAAACTGCCCCCCCCCCCCCAAACGTTTAATTCAGAATCCCCCCAGGTGTCAATTAAGGCCTAGTATGTAAGAGTAGGATACCCCTCCCCCCCTTTTCGATAATGCCCTTAAACACTTACTTTTCTTCATTTAATGGATTAAATCCCCCCCAAAATCTCGATTTCGCAGTGTGCGTCATAATCCCACCTTGTAGGCACCCCTGGACAACACCATAATCAAACCACATGAAGATTCATGTGAATACTCTAAAAAAAAATTCTAAACAAATGTAATTTTTCAGAATTTGGAATATCATAGCAGTTTTTGAACAGAGTTGAAATTTTGAAAACAGCTGCCCTGGCATTAGCAGAGGTCCATCTAAACTTTAAGGTTGATCTTCAGTTTAAGTCAATTGAAACAATCCCCTAGCACAGATTAGCAGGATTATTATATGCCAAGACTAATGCATAAAAATTGCAAAATTTTCTAATGCTTCTCAAATTCACATTGGAAGTAAGAATATTCTATCTGTGATGTCCTGTTTATATGACTGTGACAGATTTGTGATATATATCCTCATTCCGAAATTAAAAGAGCTAGTTTTTTATTTTTTATTTTTTATAGCAACACTGACTGATACATTACAGGTAAAAGGATCAGCCATGGCTCATTTCAAAGAATAGGTGCTCAAGAAACTTGTTAAGCAACTTTTGTTTGAATCTGAAAATAGTCATATTTTTATCTCACTTAGTCTGTATTCTGGTAACTTGCACAGTCTTTTTCCTCATGAAAAATGTCTTCTTATGGAATACTAAGAAACAAACATAGAATTCCATCCCTTTCGTTGGGTTAATTTTACTTAGTAATCTTAGCTAACAAATGGCCACACAGAGGAACACTAAAATTAAATACAGTGGAACCTCGATTTTACCTTTTTTTTTACAGGGGCCCCAGCTGAAAAAACTTAAAATGTGGGATAATGTAAAATCAAGGAAACTTTTGTAACATTTTACTATATTCAGACCATCAAGATTGAATGTACATATAATGCAGGAAAATGTAAAATCAGGGTCCACTGTATATCACTAAAAGCATTTACATTTGGATCTATGTGGTAGTGTAGAGGTTGATTGTATTACCTTGTAGTAAAAGGCAGCTGGTTTACTTCCCAGCATGGGTGCAGAGTGGTTCGGATCCTATTTTAAACTAGATCTCGTGATCCAAGTCATTATAGCCTAACAAACTTTGTCAAAATAACGACGCTATCATCACTGCAAAAAAATATGTAACAAAATTAGCTGACCTTCATGGCAAAGTAGTTAGCACAGTGTTCTACGATGCCAGAAGTCCCAGGTTCCTTGCCTGGGTGTTGTTTGTGAGTGCCCTTTCATCAATTTCTTCATATCATCACTCATCCACATTGTTGTGATATCCAAAAATGGCAGTAAATGAATGCTAAGTAACAAAGATCAAATAAACCATACCTAATTACCTGTGTGGAATGAAATTTCCACCCAAGCTCACACTTATTACCTATTGATGCATCAAGATGTATAAAACTGCATACACAAGCAAAGAACAGTGGTGAAGGTGAAGCTACAGAAAACCAAATGGCACCTCTTAAGATTAACGATCAAATATACATTTTCATGCAGCTAGTTGAAGGTGCTGATAAAACATTATTTTATCTCATTCCATTTTCTACATCTTCATCCACCTTTCGTTGTAAGAGGTTATTTTTTATGCAGTAGTGTTGCAAGTTTGTTGTGCAAGAGTTGCAGGTAAAAGTTAAGTGAAAGAACATGCTGACACTTTGTTTCTGTTATTTTGTTGGTTAGAAACAAGATGTCATATCCCCCTTACACACCAGACCTGGCACTATGACATTTTTTTCCTCCATGATTAAAATAAGTGAAGTTGTCCTGATTTGAGGATGTGAATTGAACTGTGCACAGATCACAATAAATACTGAGGTGCCAGAAGTGGGAGACTGGCAGGATTAGAAACTATGTTAACAGAGTTGAATACCCATTTAAGCCGTAAGCCTTTTTTTGTACATTAGTTCTGAATTTTTTCCACTCAATCTTCTGTTAAAGAAGAAGTACAGGGTTGTTTTTCTTTTAGGTTCAGGAGAGTGGCGGATGCCACATGGCAGTGTCATTTAGCAAGGTTTCTGTCGCATGCACTTTCATTTTTCCGGCACTTGCAATAAGGGTTCAAGAATTTATACATGTCATGATGAAAATTTTCCCCATTTGCTGTCACACACATGTTTATATACATATTCGGTCATTCCACGTCAGATTGACCAGGTCATAGTTTTTGATTGTGATAAAATTTGGTATACAGGTTCAGTTCAATCATGTCTGGAAGGCTTATATTCCAAATATTAAGTTTCTCTGAGTAATAGTTCTAGAGTTGTAGCCTGTGGAAGATGGTCGTGTGCAACAGAAAATGTGACAAATGAGCCCCAGAGATAACTTCAGGACTCAATAACTTGTGAACAATTGATCACAGCATAGTGATGTTTACACACCAAACCAGCTACAAACCAAGGAACATGTTTATTGCATCAAAATACCCTCAGTTTGATTACTTAAGCCAATGAAATACCCCAAAATATGCCTTAAAGAGCCTTAAGTGTCAAGAAATGCATATTTTTTTGTGCCTGCTGTTAGAACTGTAATCGACCCATGATGATAACATTATTTTTTCTAGTAACTCTGATGTGAGCCATATGTTGTCTCCATATCTATCACCCAATCCATATTATATGTGGCTGAATCTGCAAGAAATTGAAAAATCACCAGAAAATGGCAGATTTTTTAAATGGTGTAGCACAAAAGCGACAAGTGATATCTAATCAGACCTTCCTCTAATGTGTGTCAAAATTTCAACTTATTTTGCAAGGCACTAGTGCACAGTAAAGGTAGACCCTTTAAACACCGATCATGTTTTCAGTGGGAAGTTTAAAATTGTGCAAGGTTTGAAATAAAGATTTATCTCTCAGTAACTATGAATGCTAGAGTTACAAATTTTAGCTAGTTTCTTTCAGTACAGTCTACACTACATGCCTATTTTTGAAGAAAAAGAAGAAGAAGAAGAAAAGCAATTTTCACACCAAATAGAAGAAGAAGATGAAAGTTAAAAAATCTCTTTTTTTTTTACAAAATTTTGTTTCTTCTGGCCCCCACGCAGGCAACGCCAGGACATGAGTGTTCAAAACAATACATATGTATTGCCCGATATATATTTCATTCTCGTAGAAAGAATTGCACACTTACTGATGATACTTCCTTTGAAAATTATTTTCCAATGTAATAGCCTTAATTTTTTAACGGGAACCTCCAAATTCCAAAATTGTTATCTCTCAGAGTGTGGAAATTGCACCCCCCCCCCAAAAAAAAATATCCTACTAATGGGATGCTTCAAGGCTCTTTGTGTAGCACTCAAAATACGTATCTCCAAACATTGCCCGAGTCGCTCTATGCTCCAAAAGTCAGAAAAAACTAAGTGATATTTGTCACTTCCTGTCATTTAAGGTTTAAAAACATGTATTGGAACAGATGACCACTTTTATGTAACAACCACAAAATTGGGCTTAACCTTGCAAAAAATCACTAAAAAGAAAGTAGATGATTATTTACAGTTCTTTAGACACACATTAACAGGGTGAGAAAAGTCATAGGACACCCTTTCATTTCAGAAAAGGAATGGAAAATTAAATATATGAGTACCACAGCTAAAAGAGGGTGATGGTACCTACCTGTGATCAGTAGTTCCAAAGTTATTGAGTCCTGAAATTAAATGGGGCTCATTTCTCAGATCTGAGTCACATTTTCTGTTACGCAGGCTATATAACTCTAGAACTATTCCTCGGAGAAACCTAATATTTGGAATACAAACCTTCCAGACATGATTAAACCTGTATGCCAAATTTCATCCAAATCCAAAACTATGACCTGGATTTTTTTCTGAAATTGGTCGATTTGACATGGAATGACTTTACTGCACCAAATACACATGCAAAGATATCTCACCCTAGGCATTAACACAAAACACATACAGTGGAATCCCGATTTTTTAAGTTTCCAGATTTTACATTTGCTGCATTACAGTGTACATTTAATCTTGATAGTCTCAACACAGCAATATGTTATAAAATTTTCCTCCATTTTAAGTTTTTCAGCTCAGTCCCTTGGGAAACTTAAAATTGAGGCTTCACTGTAAACACTAAACATTATGCACATCTGAACTAACATCATCATGATCAATCTGGAGGTTAAGATAAAGAGATAAATTGGTTAAGATAGAGAGATATATTCGAATACATGTCCATAGAAGTGCAGAAAAACTGGATCAAACTCATGAGAAACCTAGTTAGGGAGCTGTGTTGCATGGCACCCATCACTCCCCGAACCTGAGAAAAAGCCCACCTGTATGTAAGATGATATTCTTAAAAGTAGGAAGAGTAGAAAAACTTCTGCAATACTTTTTGCATGGCACTTTGATAGCAGCATTGTTGAATACATACCAGCCTCCTCCAATGATTAACAAAATATATTTAATTACAGACAAAAGTGGTGACAACGCTGGTGTAATTAAACAATTTATTTTTTTAAGAAACTCACCTCCCACGTAAATTTTTAGAATGCAAGAATGTATTTATACTTCTTTAAATGTACACAATACATCACACGATCCCAAATAAACACTTATATTGTTGATTAAAAAATAGATAAACAGCATATCAATGATAAAACTAGTACAGTGAACCCCAGTTGTACATTTTCCTGCATTTTTACATTCAATTTTCATGTTCCCAATAGAACAAAATACTATATAATTTTCCCTCACACATTTTTAGGCTAATTTGCAATAATGAGGGCAATTGATGAGTTAAATGGGAGAAAAAGCAATTAAATTCATGCCCGAACTAGAATTCAAACTCTGAACTTTCAGCTGGAATTTAAACAGGACTCCCAATGTGTTTGTTCATCACTAAGGCAGCAATCACCAGACAACTTAGCTATCATCAGATCAATCCGTGACAGTCACAGAACACATCACTGTCCATCAAATAACATTAGGAGCAATCATGTGCACCCTCCATCATCACCAGGCAGTACTAAACAAAACACTGTTCTGCTCCCATCTCTGAGGTAAAATGTGTTTTTGTTTACTACATTGTTTTATGCATTCAGCACTCTTTTCCTCAAATCTTGACATGATATGTTACATTGAATGTACACACTAACAAAGGAAATAAAATCTTTACTTTCATGTTACACAAAATTATATGCATTCTATTCTTGGCATGTTGATGGAATCTTAGACAACCATGCATACGTCCTAGGCTGTCAATAGGATAGAAACCTGTGGCAATGTAGGAACTGATTTGCTGACCTTTTGGCTTTCATGCATACATGCCTGTAAATGCATCTTCAGTTTTGGCATGCAGAGCAAAGAGTTAATTCTTAGAGGGACTAGTTTAATTTTCATGTGTAAACTATGCATAATTAAATTACATGCTTTATTTCTTGAGTTAACCTTTTGAGTCCCAAGGCCATTTTCACAAGTAAGCTTCACGGTTCCGAGCCGATTTTGAGCAAAATGCAGAGTTTCAATTAAATGAGTGTAGATCGGAGACTAATTGCTCTAGAGAGATGAGTGATATACCATTGTACGCGGAATGAACCAGAGATTCAGACTATATGAAATTTATGCAAATTCGGTATATATATGGAGGGGGAAATCCCCTGAAAATACTTTTTTTTTAAAAAAATGGGGTTTTGCCCCCTCCCGCCCCCCGAAAAAAAGTACATGACAGTGTCGACATGCACATGGAAATGATCGCTGACATGTAAGGAACACAAGAATATTTGTATTATCATCATATGACCAATGTAACTTGAGTTGTACCCCCCAAAAGGAATGGTGATTCAAGCTTCAAAATGCAGTGATACCTTGAAATTACTTTAGCTCAGAGACTATTTACCCTGGAGATATGAACTATATACCGTTGTACACAGAATGAATCACAGATTCAGACGATATATAATTTATGCACATTCGGCGTGTATAAGGGGGGGAAAGGGGGAAATCCCCTGAAAATACTTTTTTTTAAAAAAATGGGGTTTCGCCCCCTGCCCCCTCCCCCCGAAAAAAAGGATATGAAAAGTTCAAAATGCACATAGAAATTATCGCTGGCATGTAAGAAACAGAAAAATATTTGCATCATTGTCATGTGACAAATATAACTTGAGTTGTAACCCCAAAAGGAATGGTGGGCACGCCACTGATTCAAGCTTCAAAATGCAGCGGTACCTTGAAATGACTATAGCTCAGAAACTAAATGGCCTAGAGATATTAAAGATATACCGTAGTACGCAGAATGAATCACAGATTCAGACGATATATAATTTATGCACATTCGGCATACATATGGAGGGGGAAAGGGGGGAAATCCCCCCAAAAATACTTTTCTTAAAAAAATGGTGTTTCCCCCGCCCCTCCCCCCAAAAAAATGTCAAAATGCAAAATTTATGCAAATTTGGTGTATATGTGGAGGGGGAAGGGAGAAAACTCCCAAAAATTATTTTAAAAAATTGTTGAAATGTTTGAAATTTATCTTTTCCCTTGAAAAGAGACGCAAAAGAGAAGTCCCTTTCCCCACCTTTTCACCTCCATTTTCATGAAGAAAAAAAAGGTGCAAGAAACATTTCTGTTAAATACATGCGTTAGGAACAATATAAAAAAGAAAAATCAAAATTCTATCCAAAAATAGAAAAGTTATAACGTAAAAACTACAACCTTGACACAGCATCTCGATCGAGACGCTTGGGACCGTGAGGGTTACATTTGGGTATCTCGATCGAGACGCTTGGGATCCAAAAGGTTAAATTACATTTTTATTATTTACCTTATTTCTTGAGTTAAATTACATTTTAATTATATACCTTATTTCTTGAGTTAAATTACATTTTTAATTACTTGGCGGTGTCTCTGTCGGTAACGCGTCTGACTACCATGCTCAAGGTCCCAGGTTCGATCCCCGGCCGTTTCAAATCTGGGAACTTTTCTAACGATGGAGGCGGCCCCGGCGCCCACCCAGCGTCGAATAACATGGGTACCTGGGGGGAACCCTGGGGGGTAAAGGTGGTCAGGGGCATGATGCTGATCACATCACCCCCAACAACAACCAGATCAAGAAAGTGTGGGGCGTTACCCCCACACCCCCTATACGCCTTCATGGCATGGTGCTATGCACAGGGGAGCAATTTACCTTATTTCTTGAGTTTAATTACATGCCTTATTTCTTGAGTTTAATTACATGCCTTATTTCTTGAGTTACATGACGTTTTTATTACGTACCTTATTTCTTGAGTTAAATTACATACCTTATTTCATGAGTTAAATTACATATTTAATTGCTTGCCTTATTTCTTGAGTTAAATTACATTTTTAATTACACGCCCTATTTCTTGAGTTAAATTACATTTTTATTATGTACCTTATTTCTTGAGTTAAATTACATACCTTATTTCATGAGTTAAATTACATTTTTAATTACATGCCTTATTTCTTGAGTTAAATTACATTTTTATTACGTACTTTATTTCTTGAGTTAAATTCCATACCTTATTTCATGAGTTAAATTATAATTTTAGTTCCACGCCCCTTTCGTCAATATTGCCTATATGAAATATATTTTCAGGGTGGTGACCCAGCCAGAGGCAGGAAACTATGAAGGATGATGATGATACCAAATTACAAATATTGGCCTCATTAAAAAAATATTTTGACATATTTGACTTTTACCTATTTAATATAGTTACCATTGGTATTGACACTTCTCCCATTTTTCCAACCTAATTTTCGTCTATATATTATGAGTATAAATAAAACCATACATATTATTATAGTTATATTTGTATAGCATGTTATTTTAGAAAAATTTCCTCATTAATTGCAGTGAGGATGAATAATTTAATTGATGCATTTTGCATTTATATGTTATTTTATGTTTCTATTCTGCCACTCTGGTTAATTGTGATATCATGAGTGATTATTAGATAAAATTGATGAAGGAACACCTACAAATAACACCCATGCCCACCCAAGCTATAACTTGAAACGGAGAACTTCAGTGGCAAGATTGAAAGTGAACCACTTAATGCACTTGCCTCTGAGCTGGTGAAATAGATAATGGAACAGCCATTTCTAGAATTTGGACTTTGGATCTCTGACATCTTTACACTATAAACACTCCATCATAGAAACCAGCTACACTCAATTGTCACCACCAGATAAGGGGGAAACATATTCTCTACTTTTTCATCATTTTTGGCATCTTTCATATTGCTGCATGCACAAGGAATCAAATTATTGAAGTAAATGACAAACACACAGGTATGTGACAGAAATGGGAAATTACATATTTCATATTATTTTTTGACTTATGGTATCTTGAATGTAGAAGTGTCATGAAATATAAGCATATCTCATGGTTGTTCTTATTTCAGTGATAAGGTGTAATATATTATGGTGTAACAAACGGTCTGCCCAAAAGAAACCAAACTTTGAAAATGCATGCCAGTGTTACTCTGCTACCACACATTGTGATTTTTTAACATTAATTTCTCCATTTGTTATGTCAATGTTTTTTGTTGAGAGATTGTGCTCAGTGTCTATAAGATGAGGAAGATTTTCTCATCCACTACAATAACTATGCATTATTTTTAGTACCATAAACCCATGTCTCAACACTTGTGATATTCTTCAGGAAATTTGTTGCCTTCCTTATACAGAAGCAAACACTCTTGATTGATTTGAGCACGATAGCCTTTTTGCTGATTAGTTCTTAATGGTGGCACCAATTTCACAGCAACCTGATAAATGTTTAGGTTTTATTACATCAAAAACGTCTGCTATTTCATGGACAGTCAACAGTCAGTGTGCCTCCCCGATAGTGCAGTGATAGCGTCATCACCTTGTAATCAAGGGGTCTAGGGTTCAATATCCGGTGGAGACACATAGTGGTTTGCATCCTACGTTAAACTGTAGGTCATATCATCACTTATCATCATCTTTGCAAATTATCCAAAAGTGGCAAAAGAAGCCTTTAGCCACCCGAGCCTCTTTCGCATGTAACCCCTTGCTGCCCGAGTCGATTTTCATCAAAATGCGAGTATTATAAAAATGACTGTAGATCAGACTCTAATTGATCAGACAAATGATATATCGTTTTTACTCGGAATGAACCATACATTTGGACTATATAAAATTTATGCACATTTGGCATATATATGGGGTGAGGGGGAGGAAACCAAAAATTCCAAAATTTTTGAACCCCCCACCCCGACAAAAAGTACACAATACACATGGAAATAATCGCTGGAGTGTTGGGAACAAGAAAATAATTGCACTATTATCATATGATCAATAGAACACTACTTGTAGCCCAAGTCTTCGTGCCACTGACTCAAGTCTCTAATTTCAACAAAATGCATAGTTACCTTCAAACAACTGTAGGGTAACAGTTTCATACATCGGAGACACATTTGTTCAATTTTACACAAGAAACTACTTACGGATATAAGTTTCTCCAAGGTTTACAACGTTCGTCTAGGTATTTTCTTTCATCGTGAAATATATTTGACCGGGAAATCATGTATTTTTCAAGAGAAATATCTCACCGACGCACAATTGCCATTGCTTTCATTTGCTTGCCCTACGACAACCGAATACTGCTTACGTTTGATGATGTAAGCCCCTATCAGTGTTTCAACCCCCCCTTTTTTTTTACTATGCTTGCCTAACGTAACCAAACCTAACCTAACCTTATCAGAATTGTTTGTGGGGCTATCTGTGTATAGTTCGTGGGGCTATCTGTCAGTTACACGTGCATAATGTATAATTTCCACCGGTGACGAACACGATAGTAGGTATTTTTCGGTGGTGAAGGTTGAAACACTGCATACCCACAACATGAGTCAAGATGTGCCCACCATATTGTGTGTTGTTCCGGAAGCGAAGAAATGAATAATAAAAAAAAAAGCACTCAGAATGTGAGTTTGTTTTGGTGTAAAAAGCATAATGGCACCTTCAACTATGTTTAGCAATACACAATTGGTAAGTACGAACCATGCGAAACACAAAATATGCGATTTTAAGGTGTCTCCGATCTATGAAACTGTTACCCAACTGTAGATCAGACGCTAGTTGCCGTAGACAGACAAATGATATATTGTTTTACTCGGAATGAACCATAGATTCGGACTATATAAAATTTATGCACATTCGGCGTATATATGGAGGGAGGGGGATGAACCTGAAAATTGAAGAATTTTTTTGAAAAAAATAGGGGTTTCGAACCCCTCACCCCGACAAATAGTATAAGACATTGTAACAGTTCACATGGAAATAATCGCTAGGGTTTTAGGAACACGACTTGTACCCCCAAAACGACATGTCTGCGCCACTGACTCTCAGAATGTACGTAAGTGCAGAGCGATAGCCATGAAAGGGGTGACGAAAGTACACCAAATCTTCCCCTTTCTTGCATCTGCAGCGCCTTTCTATTTTTAGACATTGCAGGTCACATTGCAGCAACTTGAAAAACATATGCTTGGCAACAAAGACCTGTTTTAGTCTTGCTTTAGAACTTTTCTATGTAAAAGCGCAGTTTTCCTCAACCCCTCTCCCCCCCCCCCTTGTGGCGACATTCCTTGTGACCTTGGATACCAAGAAGCAAACTTTTCACCCGTCTAGTTTCCAGTGGTGGAAGAAAAGAGTTGCTAACAAATCTGGCCTTTGTTTGTCGGAATTCTTTTTCCTTTGTGAGGAAGCTGACATTTTCCCACCTTTTTTGTACGACACCAAGACGTGCGAGAGTCATAATTGTTTAATATGTGTGTTAACTTTCATGTAAAAGAAGAAAATCGCAAATCCAGCCAAAAATAGTGACATTATAGCGTTAAAACTACGAGCATGCTATAGGATCTCGATTGAGATGCTCGGGATGCAAAAGGTTAAAACAACAAATCACTCAATCAACACCGTAGCATTCACACATTCAACATAATCTTCATTACATCATGGATATTCTGCCCAATTTTATTTGTCAGTGATAATCACAATACAGATTATGCATTGCTCCCAACATGACTGATGGGATTCAATACCCAGTGGAGACACACAATGGTTTGGATCCCACTTTAAACTGTAGGTCTAATCCTGATTAACCTATCTGCATAAAGCAGATACACAATTCAGTCATTCATAACCTCACCTAAACAGAGGTAAATCAGAAACAAAACAGTATGGAGTAGTGCAAATTATGAAAAAATAATAAAGAATTGCACTGTGGGACAACATTAGCATAGTAACATGTGTTGTCATATTGAGGCACTGTTTTAAAAATTTGGGTTATTTTTGGACAGACCAGGCCTCGTATTTGACGTTTAAAATACCCCAAAGAGTTTTTGCTATTATAATGTGCTTTCCTAAAGTTCGCATAGTTGATTAATTTTATATATACACTTTTTTTTAAAAGTTTACATGTCTCTTTTGTGTTTCAGGTTGACGAGGATAGCTCATCGTGTAATCCATGTTCACAAAATGCATCTTCCTCTTCCGGAAATACCACCCCGGACTCGGAAGGATCTGCACCAGCTTTGATGCAGCAGATGCAACAAAAAACTCATAAGATACCACCACCACCACCAGGGTTTCATCAAAAAATGCAGAGCACAACAAGCACAGACACGGTGATTGCAACGGAGAATTTGCAGGAAGTCAACTCTTTGAACTCTCTAGTTTCCCAAACAAACCAAGCCAATGTGAAGCATGTGATACCTCCATCAAACACGCAACCAGCGCCTGCTCATGCAAACCATGTACCTCCCACATTCAATGCACCACCTGCAAGTTCGTCTGTTTTCCTGGCGGCTGCTAATCCAGTGCTTAACATGGTGCAGTACCTGGAACGCCAGAAACGAGAAATCGAAATTCAGCAGTTCATGTTGGCTAAGGCAATGCTCTATAGCATGCCAACTTTGCCTTCGTTGCCGTTCATGCAGCCGACTCCTCCGATCTATACCAACACACCTTTCACAACAGTAGCTCCGACTACCCAGTCGGGAGTGAAGATTACTGACGTGCCATCACCAGGGCAAGAAATGAAGAGAGCTGGAAAATACGAAGAAAATTCATATAAGTAAGTAATGTGTTTACGTTCGTTCTGTTTGTTATTTTTCATTGCTTTTCTACAGGGTGTCCCACTTGTAAGGGGCCCCGGAAAAAGTGTTATAAAAATTTTAATAAAAGAGGATATGAAACCAAATTTGTACATGACATACCTTTATGGTTGAGAAATGAAGGTACATTACAAGAAGTGCTGGAAGTGACCACCTGTATACACAGTTCAACACGACGCTGCATGTTCGTGAATGTTGCTGCCAGAGTATTCGGCGTGACTGCCTGGATTTCACGGCGGATGTTCTCACGTAACTCGTCGATGGTGCATGGTTTGTTCTTGTACACACTACCTTTAAGGTGACCCCACAGAAAAAAGTCAGGGGGGTCAAGTCCAGTGACCTTGGGGGCCATAATCCTTTCAAAATCAATCGGTCAGAAAAAAATTATTGCACCGCAGCCATACTCGCGTCAGACGTGTGGCATGTTGCCCCATCTTGCTGGTACCAGCCAAGTGTCAGTTCCTCGTCATCCAACTGGTTCACAAAGTCATGAAACAATACCTGGTACACATCACTGTTGACAGTAGTGTCAAAAAAATTGGCCCAATGATGCTCCGCTGTGATAATGCACAGAACATGCCCACCTACTGTGAATGAAGGGGTTCCTCAACGATTGCATGCTGGTTGTCACTACTCCATAAACATGTGTTCTGTGAGTTCACGTATCCTGACAAGTGGAACCATGCTTCATCACTGTACCACGTGTACTGCAATATCCCTGGCCTTTCAGCGACGAGGTACGTGAAAACATTCATGAACATGCAGTGCCGTGTTGAACTGTGTATACAGGTGGGGGAAGGTCACTTCCAGCACTTCTTTTAATCTACCTTCATTTCTCAAACATAAAGGTATGTCATATACAAATTTGGTTTCATATCCTCTTTTATTTAGATTTTTATAACACTTTTTCCAGGGCCCCTTACGAGTGGGACACACTGTACCACTTGGGTTAATTGTGATGACGAAATGGCCAATTAGTCGATCACACGTTTGGCCAGAAGTCTAACCTATGAACTATGCCTTCAAACTGCAATACACTGACTACTCCACCACTGTGGTTGGTGTAAATGATGCATCTAGCATCCCAATATCCACAGGTGATACATGTTAGTGATGGAACATGTTAATCTGTACTCTCTTTATCGGTACTGCCCCATATAGGTGTGCCAATTCATTGGTAAAATTGCATATTATTTTACCAGTCTGATATTTCTGTAAATAACCTAACCTCTCCATCTGCCCATCCCTAATTATTACATATGTGTATATAACAAGTGAAAGAAACTCTCAACAGAACAGGAAAAATTCAAATTCAGGTGTTGAAAAGAAGTAAGTAATGTGGCGGAAGCAAAAATGTGACCTGCAGGCTAGTCAGGTCCAGAAACTAAGTTGTGGATGGTACAAAAAATGTGGTTCTCTTAGCCAGGCCTCTCGAAAACTGTTGGTGGTGTGAGTGGGATGTTGGAGGGGGGCAAATGGTAGTAATGGAGGTGGGGATGAGGAACATTACTGGTTGGGCTTGTTCACGCCAGGGGTGGTTGTTGCACTCATGGCTGATATGTAGACCCTCTCTGATCTTTTACATACTGAAGTGTTGATTGATTGGAGTAATGACTGGAAGCAGTCGTTGAAGGTGATATTGTGGTAGTTGCTATGCACGGCAACAGTGAAGTACAGGTTTTAGGTGGAGGAGTGGTGGTGGTTGATTCTGAGGTTGAGGGCTGTGAATGTTTCACACAGGTAGAAGCCTCCACAGATATTGCAGGATATAAATTAGGTTAGCGGTGTGGCAGGTTCCTTTGGGGTACAGGATGAATTTGCCAGTGGCAGGTTTTCACCAGGGGTGGTTGCATTTGTGAACGGGAGTGAGTTGGTTGTGGGCTGGATGGATATGGTGAACCAGGATGTTTTGAAGTTTTGGGGGGGAGAGTGTAATTTGAAAACAATTCCTGACCTTGTCGGGAAGGAGGGAACATGGGGTATGTCTGATTTTGTTGAGGTGGGGTTGATATTGGATGACAAGTACTGGGAGGTTTGTGGAGGTATCAACTGTTGATATCCTTCCACCCTGGTCGCCAAACAAATATCCCGAGCTGCCTCACACACCTCCACGCCCTCTTTTTGTTTGACAACACAACTGTTTTAGCAAATTTTGCAAAATTTGAAACATCCTCAAAAGGCAAGATTGCCCTTTTGGAGACATTTCTTGACCTATTAAATATGACTGATGTTTAAAACATTTATTTTAGTGATTCTTTTTTTAAAAGATGCTCATGAGTTCATCCTTGTAGCCTTTCTTGAAGTAAATCAACCTCATGCAAGGACTGTCTTTTTTGATCATGCCAAGTCTAACCTTGTGGAAGCAACCCTTTTTGTGCTTTCTAGAGCTATTTTTTTAAAAAATTGTTCTCCTCCCCCTCTTTTTTGTGTTAGCTTATAAGCTTTTAAGAGATGAAGTTACTGCTTTTTTTTAATTCCATTGCATCCATTAGTATCCTATCATTAGAATATTCGTTACCAGTCATTTGTTTGGACCAAATTTTCTGTTGGTCTCTTAATTTGTTATATTACAAATTCAGTAAATATCTGAATATTCAGTATTAGATTTGTGATCTTCATGAGTTTTCTATAACATGTATCCTAGATAACATAACCGAAGACAACTGAATGCATTTACTACTAAAATTTAATTTCTCTTTTGTTTTCAGTGGTGGTGAAGAAATTGAGAAAGGCATGGAAAACCTTACTGTGTCAGCAACAAGATACATAAAAAAAGTTGGTGAGTTATTTTTATAATTGTGTTTCTTCAATTGTTGATTTTTACGTTAGGTACTTTAGTATTATACGGACTACCTCCAATTAGTGTGCTATACGTACCTAACCTAGCCTTCATATCTAATTAGTATGCCATAAGAACCTAACCTAACTAATTAGATATGAAGGTTAGGTAAGGTTGAGTTGGGTACATATAGTGTACTGATTGGGGGTAGTCCGTATAATAGTAAAGTACCTTACTTCATTTTTATTTTGCAATTGAATTTTGAACTCTTCTTATTTTTACTTGGGGAGAGTAATTCCAGCAACTTCCTTTTTTTATATACTACTGAAGTCATTTTGGTGACACCTTTGCCACAACCTATAAAACAGCCATAAATATTTGTTCTTTCTCTCTCTCTCCTGCCTTCACTCTCCCATGCTGTCTCTGGTAGATATGTGGGCTGTGGAGGTAGAACCCTACACATTCATACTCTGAGCCATTTGTGGGGGTGAAGTGATCAGCACCATTGAGAGACATTGCTTGAAAAATTCCCTCCTGAAATCACCAATCTCGGGAATTGAACTAGGCTCTTCTGCTTGGTACTAGATGCCC
This sequence comes from Lepisma saccharinum, assembly GCF_977018435.1. Taxonomy (NCBI): domain Eukaryota; kingdom Metazoa; phylum Arthropoda; class Insecta; order Zygentoma; family Lepismatidae; genus Lepisma; species Lepisma saccharinum. The sequence continues at coordinate 51,917,454 of NC_139236.1, forward strand.
TACTGACTACACCAAAGCTCTATTTATGTATGCTCCTTTCTTTTTAATTCAGGTGGTCTAGTTGGTAGTGCATCTGACTGCCACGTGGGAGAGACAGGTTTCATTCCCGGGGTGGGTGACCTTGTCCCCACATAAAGTATTCTAGGACCCACTCAGCCTCAATTAAATGATATGGGGGTAAAGGAAACTGGAGCATATGCTGATCACATCACCTCCAAAATGGCTGATATCAGTAGAATGTGTGTGGCCCTAGCCCCCACATCACCCCTATATATGCCTCATGGCATGGTGCAAAGTGCACATCAAACTTTACCTTTACCTTACCTTTTTTTATTATTCACATTGGAAGTTATGTTTGTTTCTATTTTCACCTGTGAAGAAAAGATGCCCATGCAGTGTATCCTTGCCTACCAGAAGGAAAAAGAATCCTATGTAGTCTTTTTTAAAAAAAAAAGGACGTATAAATGTGATCCAAATTAATTAATAACTTCAGTTTTAATTAAATATTTAATGAATAAAAAAATGCAAAATTTTGGTGGTATGGAACACACAGTGTGAAAAAACTGAAAGCTTCAAAACAAGAGAAAGTTGCCATTTACAGCGTGACCTTCCAGACAAGTTATGGTTAAAGGACCTTGTACCGTACCTGCTTGAGTCGTCCAAAAATGTTTTTCTCTTGTTTCAGGGATGGTTCAAATATATTTATTTATTTATTTTTTACTACAGAAAGGATGTTGAAGAGGTGATGAACTGATGATGATTCGAATTGAGAATGGGCAGTAAAAACGTACTCGAAAGAAGGTGAAATTGCAATAAAAAGCCGTTAAGACCTAAAAATAAGCTAGAGAAGGACTAATAAGCCAAAAAACGCCGAAAAAGGCAAAAAAGGATAAGTAAAACCCACCTTTTTCTGGCCTACAATGACCCAAAATGAACATATATTATGTTGGGCATCGTCTTGGAACACTAGGAAAAAAAAGGATTTTCCTCAACTTCCGAGCCCTAGTGATGAGTTTTATAAAAATAACTTTCTTATGTAAAGTAAATGAAGTACACACAGCCGAACCTTTAGTTCCAGAACCTAACTTGACTGAAATTAAAGATGCTATTAAAAGGCTAAAGAATAACAAAGCACCTGGCATTGATTTAATACCAGCTCAGTTAATTAAATATGGTGGAAATTCATTAATATGTCAAATTCATAAATTAATTTGTTTATTATGGAATAAAGAAGTGGAAAGAATCCATAATTGTTCCTGTGTTTAAAAAAGGTGATAAAAATGAACTGCAATAAATACCGTGGAATTTCTCTACTCTCAGCAACATAAAATATTATCTAATATTATTTTAACAAGACTAACCCCATATGCTAATGAAATTATAGGTGATTATCAATGTGGATTTAAACGTAACAGATCAACTACAGATCAAATTTTTCACATTAGACAGACACTTGAAAAAAGTGGGAATATAATCAAAATGTCCATCAGCTATTCATTGATTTCAAGAAAGCATATGATTCGGTCAAAAGAGAGAAATTATATAATATATTAGTAGAGTTTGGAATACCTAAGAAGCTTGTTAGTATGATAAAAGTATGCACCAGTGAAACAGAAAGTAAAATTCGTGTGGGTATTAATGTGTCTGACAAATTTACAATTCATGATGGGTTAAAACAAGGAGATGCATTATCTCCATTGCTCTTTAATTTTGCCTTAGAATATGCTGTTTTTGTTAGGAAGGTAAAAGAAACTAACGAAGGACTAAAATTAAATGGTATGACTTAGTTTTTACCATATGCAGATGATGTAGACTTATTAGGGGATTATATCAATACAATTAAGAATAATGCTAAAATATTTTCAAAATCTGCTAAAGAGATAGGTTTGGAAGTTAACAAAGAGAAAACTAAATATATGCTTCATGATGGTTGCGGTAAACATGGTTTAGAATTACTTACGTGAAATTTAGAGGATTTCGCACTTCCGCATTGCACAATTTAATGGTTAAATCCTATTAATTTCGAAGATCCACTGTCTTCATTCACAAAAGGGTATGGCGTTTGAAGCGGAGAAGGTACCGCGTCACAGTTCCCACCCAAACTTTTTTTTATCCCTGCCAGAAATGTTTTTATCCCCTCAAAGAAAGTGAGATTGAAACCATATATTACACCATTTCTCGGTAGCTCAGTTGGTAGAGCAATGGCACAGTATACCCAGATTCAGGTCATGGTTGAGCCAACATTTTTTGCTGAAATTTCTACACAGTACATCTCCTGTGTGTGCTCAGCAATAAGGTAACAATAGATATATAAATATATAGGAGGGTAATTTGGACCGAACCTACAGTTTAGACACAACTATGCACACCAAAAATAAAGCACATTACTTAATCGCAATGTGTACTATAAAAGTTTCTTTATTAATACTGTTATTACTAAAGAATTTGGGGTATTAAAACTTACACCCCCCCTTGTGCCTTCCTTGCTCTAATACCATGTGCCTTAAATAACATTTTATTGTATATAATCTTAATGTTTAGAACACGAAGAAACATTCATAATAGATGTGGTAAACATGGTTTAAGTATTACATACATGAAGTTTCCTGTTTCCAAGTTAGACAATTGGATAGTTCTTCTCTGATTAATGTCGAAGGCTCACTGCCTTCATTCACTAAGGGGTACGGCATCTGGAGTGAAGATGGTAATACTTCACTTCTTTGTTCATTCTTGGGTGGTACCTGGTAAGTGAACGAGGCATTCCTCAAGGTGTGCAGAAACAGTGAAATACCAAAACAACTGCCAAGGAATGAACAAAGAAATAACGAGCTACTATCTCCACTCAAGATGCTGTACCCTTAGTGAATGAAGGCAGCTCGCCTTCAAAATTAATTCTGGAAAAGAAAAAGAAAAAAATAATAATTGTGCAACGTGGAAGCATGAAACTTCACGTATGGAACATGAAGATAGTTTGGTATTCTTGCTTCTCAGCCTTATGGACATGTTTTTCACTGCAACCTCCACGCTGTCATTTTCACTTTACGATCTATTGAAGTTAATATCATCTGTCAGCTGATATATTTTCTTTCCCACACACTTTGCTCCTTGACCATTCCTTCTAGTGCATTCTGTACTAGGCAGTTCCATGTTGGCCTTTTCTATAATTTCTTCCCATATTGCTCTTTTTTCTAATGTATTTTTTTCTCTAATTAGAATTTGGTGGCGGAATTATGCACATAATTAATATTGATCAAACTGCATATGTGGCAACTGAAGAACTAAATTGCATTGCCTTGGGAAAATCTGGCACACATGCATTGGAAAAACTTCTTGAATCCACAAGAGTGAAGATTCCATTCCTATATGTGAAAAGGGAAGAAAGACCAAAGTTCTTCCAAGAGCTTGAGAGGTAAGCATGACATTGTGCTTTTATGATTTTGTATGCAGTGAAGTGTTAAGTGTCTGTAAGGTTCCCACTGGTCTGAAGAACCTAAAAAGTCCAGTAATTTTGTAAAAAATTAGGGCTATGCCAATGCATCAGTATCGGTTGGATTTTATTTACCGATACCAGCCAATATTTTCCGGCATTTTGATTGCTTCCGGGGTCTGCAAAAATACCAACACTTTTGAGGAGTGTAATTATTCTTGAAGTTATGCAAAATTCCAAGTTTCCATTGATTTTGAACCCAATATTATGTGAAAAAACTATATTTCATGGTTACATAAGTTGTTTTTTTGTTTTTTTTAAATGTTCTGATATAATTTTGGAATGTCTTACAGCAAAACTCTGGTAAATTGATTCTTGTAATTGCAGTGGAATACTACCCACTGATGGTAATCATTACTTCAAACAAATTTTGTTATTTTTTTTTTCCCCCAAGATTACAAACAGACAACACATTTCACTGTTTCTTCCTAACTAGTTTCTTTTTTTGGAATAATTTGAATAATTATGTTTTTTTTTTTTTGCATTTCATTTTTCAACAACGTTGAATAAACCAATGATGCAAAAATTGAAGATCAAGATTATTTGGTTTTGCAAAATGAGTAGGAATCCAGTCTGTGGTGTCCTTTTTCAGTATTTATTCTCATTTCTTCATAGTGCCAATACATACTAGTCGAAAAGCTCATGCATTGATGACAGTGTAATACCGTATTTACTCATGTATAATGCGCACTTTTTTTCCAAAATTTTTGCTCCCAAAACGGTGGTGCGTATTATGCACGGAATAATTCGAACAGCCAAACTGAAACCATACATGGTCATTCCATGAATTTGTGATACTTGCATTGATTTTTCATGATTACAGAACCCTATCGTGTTATATATCGTTTTAAAGATTAAATCATGCAGTTTCTGAATATTGGGTGGCCGCGGTGGCTCAGTCGGTAACACGTCTAACTACCGTGCTCAAGGTCCCGGGTTTGATCCCCGGCCGGTTCAAATCCAGGAACTTTTCTAACGGAAGCGGCCCCGGCGCCCACCCAGCATCGAATTACATGGGTACCTGGTGGAAACCCTGGGGGGTAAAGGCAGTCAGGGGCGTGATGCTAATCACATCACCCCCACTCATGACCGGATCAAGAAAGTGTGGGTTGTTACCCCCACACCCCCTATACGCCTTCATGGTGTGGTGCTAAGCACAGGGGATCACATTACCTTTTTTTTCTGAATATTGTAACAGTATTACATACAAGATAGTGACACTAATGTGAAATGCAGTTGAAATAACTTCATCACAAAATAAAGGAACGTACTGACTTTTATGAAGGAAAAGATAAGGAGAAACAAAATAATAATTAAAATGTATTCCTGGCCAAGTAATACTCTATATATATGGAGTGTGTACATGCCTTAATGGAAGAAATCTTGTACTGCTAACTGCTAGTTTGAGGGTCCTGAATGTGCCTCGTATGTTATGTTAGTCATGAATAAGATATAAAGTATATATTTTGAAGTTTTTTTAGAAAAGTTAAGAAGGAATGAGCAAAACCATGTATAGAAGTTTGAAGCACATTTCCCATATTTTTTCACTTTGTAATTTAATGTTCTGTGACACCAAGAAAAGCAGTGCCATTCTGGCGAAATTCGAGAATGCACCTCCTGTCATATGGGATGCGTATCAGTGGTATTTCTTGAGCAACAAATAATAGAAAATAACTTCCTGAGCACTGCAAATCCATAACGTAATTTTGATCTCATTGTCTACTAGGAGTATTACAAAATAAATATGGTAGTTAAAGAGTGAAAGCTTTGGGATGCTAAACACAGTGGAGGGAAAGGGGGGAAGTGGTGTGGGTTGGTAACTCATGGCATACACAAGTGATATTCTTCTCCTCTTGGTCCACATAGCAAAAGGTGATTCATTGAATAGGTATGATGTCATTCACTCTTGATTGGCATATCAATAGCTTCACAACCTACAACTAAGAAAGCCATTTCTTGAACCTGAGTTGTACTGCACATTATATACAAGATATAGTTGTTTGTACTTTTCCCCATCAAAAACCAGGGTGCGCATTATACATGCGTAAATATGGTATATATACCAGCATTTTGCAGTATTTTTATGAACATAGCAAGTGGTTTGTAAGTAATGAAAAAAGACAGTACTGTGTAAGTTCAGTAGTATAATAGTATCCTTTCACTGCAGCTTACTTTCCCAACAATATTCACAATAAAAAAAAAAGTTGGATCTGCACAGGGAATTGAACCCAAATCTGCCAACACTTGTTTGTTTAGTAATTTTGCTAGAAAGATGAAAATGGGGAGGGGCATGGATTTTAGTGGATGTCAGCTATAATCAGCAGTGAAATCACTCTATGGAAGATAAGCATACTTCAGAATGACACTTCCCCCTTCTGTTCAGGAAACTGAGTGTCAGGTTCCACGAAAAAGACCAATTGTCTGCTACCACTGCACCACAGAATTCCCCATGTGATTCACTGCACTTGGCAGACAGTCGATAAACACGTCTGCTCACTCTCACAGTTCAACTCGACTCAATTCCGACAGTGGAATGCTAGTCCTTTTTCTTAAATGCCTCATAATATTTTTTTTTTTCACGTTTTAAGAACACTTGCACATACACACCAAAACCGATTTAGATCCCAGTGCCAGTTCTAACATGTCCATTTCAACCAATATTCTTGTGTCAGAAATTAGCTACATTTGTAAAGAGGTAAGGTGCTGTAGATTTTAGATTTTCTTCCTCAGAATGCAGCACGGCTTGTGAATGAGGAAGAAAACCTTGAAAGGAAAAATAAAAGGTGGATTTTTTTTTCTCATTCAATTTCAGAGATTGATTAAATTAAAAGAACCTAATATCTCAACTGATGTTTGTATTCTAAAATTTGTATCCTTACTCAACAGCTATGACATCCAAGGTGTGACAAGTAACTCCATACTCCATCTTTGCCCACTGGCTTACATTCCACAAGTTCTAATTCTGCTGGGCAAAAGGAGGGATATGGTTGACACTTTCAAGGTAAATATTTATTCTCAACAATATTCTTTATTTTTTAAATAGTTCTATTGACTTGTAAAAAAAGAAGCAGTTGTGCAGTTAAGTAATTTCTATTGGGTTTTCTACTGACCTGGCAGAATCTGGAAGTGTTTTGTGATTTATGATTTTTCTTGTACAGAGCATTCGCTGACATTCGCTACGAGACTCGGCAGTAAGAGGCCCGGCGTCAGCACTTATCTTTCCCGGTGAACGGTGTCCGCGACAGTCGCATGCTACAGTCTGTTTTTTTCGCTCTCCCTGCCTTCGCTCTCTTTCCCTTTCTGATGACGTTGGAGACTGATGCCAGTATAATCCTCCCTCGGAAGTTGTGTTGTGTCGTGTCCGTGTGTTGAAGATTGTGGCTTAATATGGCATCACAAAAGTTTACATTACAACAAAGGATTTATCTTGTCGAGTGTTACTTCGGAAAGCGGAATTGTGGAGAAGTGCGACGACATTTTGCAACGAAATTTCCTGGTGTTCCCGTTCCACATACGACCACTATATTAAACCTTGTAAAAACGTTTAGAATAACAGGATCAGTTCTCAATAAAAGTGGAAAGAAAAACCCACGTGTATTTACTGAGGAAGAACTTGATGAGATAGGACAAAGGTTAGAACAGTCTCCTCGGAAATCTATTCGCTGCCTCTCACAAGAAACGGGTGTTTCAAAAACCCTCTAGGTCCCCTGATTTGTCAGCCTGCAATTTTTATTTATGGGGAAATCTAAAAAAATAAAGTATACAAAGACATTCCGCATACCATCCCTGAGTTAAAGGAGAGTATTGTACGAGAAATCGGAGAATTACAGTAGACAAACTTGCACGTGTAAATGCCAATTTACTTCGGAGATGCCAGGAATGTGTTGCAGCAGAGGGACATCATTTTCAACACCTTCTGTAGTCAAGGTTAGTACACAATATGAAAACTGTAATTTTAATAGCTGACTCTACAGACTGTCGCAGACCCCGTTCGCCGGGAAAGACAAGCAATGACGCCAGGCTGTTTGCCGCCGAGTCTCGTAGCGAATGTCAGGGAATTGTCTGTATGTACGCATTGCTCACATTGTAGCATTATTTCTCTTGTAGTCTATGGTTGTTACAAGCATAAAAACACAGATTTTAATTGTGACGTTTCAAAACACATCAGACATTTATTTTTACTTTAGGGTGCATGTTTTCTCCTGAAACGTTACAACAAAAAAATGTGTTTTTATGCTTGTAACAACCGTAGACTACAAGATAAATGATTTATGATTTGCAGATTATTAGTTTCCACTATCATTTGAAAATCATGAATTAAAGAATCAAAAATCTGTTAAGGTATGAAACTGTCACTCACAAGTGTAGGCCATTTGACCCACAAATTAAAATACTAGTTTTAAAACACAATATATGTTTAATTTTAAGAAAATTTGGCAGTAAAGTGTGCTAAAATAAAAATTCAAATTTTGGGGAAAATAACACCTTAAAAAAATCACCAAGAAACCAAGGTCCCTGACTGAAATATTGTGAAATTTCTCAAGTTATTATTACAAATTGGAAAATTTCTTTATTCTTTTCAGGAACAGGTTCATGCTTTTGATCCCAGCGAGTCATACTGGTTTGAAAGCTCATAAAGTTTGGTAAGTGAATTTTACTGTTTTCAACATTTCAGTATGGTATAACAAAAATGAATGTACGCTCACATACCGAAGTAGAACAAAATTTCATGTAGCACTCGGTCCAATTTTCTTTCATACCTTAATTCTGAGGAGTAAGTGTAGTTTGAAGATGTTGGCAAAAGCACACTAGTGAAATGCACAGATGAAACTTTCCAGTTGTTTAACAATAGTAGTAATTCATAATTGGGAGAAGAGAGACATGGTAGTAGATAAATATGGAGAAACTAGTACTCACTTTATCCATGAAACTCTTTTTTTTTTCTTCTTCGTTCTATTAATTTCAGTGGCCACTTGTTGTACTGTTGCTTGGCGTGCTTCTATAGCACAATAGAAGCACACCAAGCAAAAGTACAACAAGTTCCAAGGATGTTGGCAGTAAAATGATTGAAGTGCCTTCCTCCACCCTTCCAAAAAAATGCAAAAAAAGTTCTTTGAATATGAATGTGTGTGTCCATTTTCTACAAACCACATATCATGTTGACCCTAAAAAATGGGGAATCCTGATGGCGTTGTGGTAATGCTCTTGCCTTGTAATCAAGGGGTCTTCGATTTGATCAGAAGGTTTCTGTAGAGTTGGTGAAAAATGATTTTTTTCACATGTAATATTGTTGTATGTGAAAATGTGTTGTACCTTACAATGTACCTAGTAACTGTAGACAGCATTGCATCGTATTCTCTCCCAAGCACAATTCTTGTAAACAATAACTGGCAAACATGGCATCATTTTACTCTTTCGCTTTATGTAATGAATTTGCTTACCTTGGTCACACTCCTTACTTCACCATTTCCATAAACAAGCCACCAGACATAATTTTACCATACTTCTGGTATGCTAAGTACGAAATGGTCATTTTGTCATTGTATAGGAATGTGTTCTTGTTTTCATTATTTGGTTTTGATGATGTGGGTTAAATTACTTTTGTTCTCAAGAGATGGCGTATGGAGTCCATGTATCAGCTGTTTGCGTGGGCGCCAAGCAAAGAAAACGGTTAGTGAGGAGAAGCAACATGGCGCGAATCGCGATAACCACAGCTGGACATTACTAAGCACATACGTCGTCTAAAGTGATTAGAATTGCCTTTCAGTGATACTTCATGGTAGTTAGTGCATTACAGGTAGAAAATAGATGTCTCAAAAGAATCAGCGTGTGCATTTGTGATTGTGTTTTCTTACAAGAATCAACGCAACTCCAACATTTTTATGGTCCTCCAAGCTTTGGATGTCTTACCTCTACCTGACTGTGAACTGTAAACTTTGTGGTGAACGGTGCGTTCTAGTTTTGCATTGACATAGCGTGGTCCAGTTGTGTGGATTCGTGTCTCAAGAATTGAACGTTTCGTGCGGGTGGCAGAAGGGACATTCCAGAATCTCGATACTAAATTTATTGCGTAGCAAGCATATTCAGAAGGCGGGGAAGGAAATCAGCTGATTCTTCGTGCGAGCAGTGCAGCAGTGTTTCCAACCGGCGAGACAATTGTGTGTCCAACATCGGCAGCGCTGAAGTTTGCAGGTAATCAGGCTCATTTTAGTACAATTTCCTTTTCCTTTCTTTACATTACATTACGTTCATTAATTGCATTATTGTGAAACCTTATCAGTTATCCTTTCACCATGACAGAGGCAGAGATTAAACGTTTAAAAGTTGTGCGAGGAAGCTACAAAGGGCAATTGACCCGTATGAAAGCATTCGTCGATGCATTTGACATTAATATACAGAGTGTTCAGGAAATTAAATTGAGATTAAGTCACTTGACAGAGATGTGGGACAAATTCAATGACGTTCAAACCAGTTTGGAACTTCAATCGGAAGCAACCGAAGAGGAAGTTCATAGAATAGAATTTGAAGAAAAGTACTACAGCATTAGGTCTCAAATGGAGACAATAGTGATGCGGCATGATCAAATGAATCAGCCCAGTGTTAGTACTAGTTCTGTTACGTCAGTTCAGTCTCAACTTAGACTTCCAAAGATTTCCATACCCTCTTTTGATGGAAATTATGAAAACTGGCTTCCATTCAAGGACAATTTTATAGTGTTGGTCCATGATAACAATACATTACCAGCAATACAAAAATTTCATTATTTGCGCTCCTCTTTAAAGGGACAAGCCAGTAAGCTCATTTCAAACTTGCAAGTCAGTGAGGCAAATTATACAGTAGCATGGAACTTGCTCACTGAAAGATATGATAATAGCAGGCTTATTGCATCACATTACGTTAGTGAACTATTACACATAAAGTCGGTGCGTAAAGAAGATGCAAATGAATTGAGACAGTTTGTAAATACAGCAACCTCAAATCTGAATGCTTTAAAGGCTCTTAAACTTGAGGTGCCTTTGGATGAAGTCATTTTATCACAACATTTTGTATCTCATTTGGATCACAATACTCGTAAGGAATTTGAATTATCACAAGAGCATGATTACTTTCCTACCTTGTCAGAATTATTTGCATTTGTAGAGCGCAGGTGTCAAGCTTTAGAAAACATGAAACCGACACATAGTGACACCAATGCTAAGCAGTTTCAATCACATGATAAACAAGGTAAATTCATGAAACAAAGCAACACGTATTTAGCAACATCCACTAACATTCAGTGCATGTACTGTTCCGCAAATCATACTTTGTACCAATGTGAGACTTTCTTACAGGCAAGTTATAAACAGAAACAAGAATTTGTGAAGAAGAAAGGTCTTTGTTTTAATTGTTTATCTTCAAAACATTCAGTGAAATTTTGTAAATCTGGAAATTGTAAAATTTGTAATTTGAAACATAATACTCTCTTGCACAGGGATACACCTGAAAGACCAAGATCGGCGAGTGTCAATAACAATACAAGCAATAGACAACTATTGAATTCCAGGGTGTCTCCTCAAGAAAGCAACAATGTGGCAAGAGATGAAGCACCTCAATCTTCATATTGTACAGTCAAAGAAAGAGACACTTCACAAGTTTTATTGTCAACTGCCTTAGTGAAGGTAAAGGGCAACAATGGACAATTTCATTATTGCAGAGTTCTCTTAGACAGTGGGAGTCAGTCTAATTTTGTAACCACATCATTAGTGCAAAAACTACGACTGACGAAAGAAAACTATGTTGTTCCAGTTCAGGGAATAAACAATTCGTGTCTTGAAACTAAACATTGTGTAGATGTTGTAATCCAGTCTAGAACGTCTAATTATACAACAACAGTGAAGTGTCTTGTGTTACCAAAAATCACAGGCGACTTGCCTACACAGGTAATCGATTGCAGTACTTGGAATCTTTCAAAGGATATTCAGTTTGCTGATCCTTCATTTCATCAGCCAGGCAACATAGATTTGTTGATTGGATCTGAACTATTTTTCTTGCTACTACGTTCAGATAGAAGAACAAGAATAGGAAATTATCCTGTACTTCAAGATACAGAGTTAGGATACATTTTAGCAGGAGCTATGCCTCAACAATGTGAAGCACCTACAACAGTTACTTCATGTTTTGTACGTACTGAAGATAGCCTTCAATTACAATTACAGAGGTTTTTTGAGTTAGAGGAAGTATTCACAAAGACCAAGAGCAAAGAAGAAATGGATTGTGAAAAGCATTTTCAAGAAACAACCATCAGGCAGAAGGATGGTAGATTTATGGTTAGGCTACCATTCAAACCAAATCATACTGAATTAGGGAATTCGTTTCAACAAGCAGACAAAAGATTTCATCAGTTGGAAAGAAGATTAACAACACTCAGGCAGAACTATTGTGAATTCATGGACAATTATGAATCATTAGGCCACATGAAGCAAATTAAAACTACTGATGAAGAGAACAAGGAGTCATATTACCTACCGCATCATGCTATTATTAGAGAAAGTACTACAACACCTGTGAGAGTTGTATTTGATGGATCATCGAAAACAGACAGTGGACTATCCCTTAACGATGTTCTAATGACAGGGCCTACAGTCCAAGAAGATCTATACTCTATTGTACTGAGGTTCAGAACGCACAAGATAGTTTTTACAGCAGATATAGCCCAGATGTTTCGCAACATTAGAGTCCATCCTTATGACACTAAATATCAAAGAATATTGTGGAGAAAATCACCAAACGAAGAAATACAAACTTATGAGTTATTAACTGTAACTTATGGCTTAACCTCATCGCCGTACCAAGCTGTTGCAGCATTACAAATGCTTGCAAGACAGGAAAACGAAAACTTTCCCAATGCATCCAGCATATTATTAAGGGATTTTTATTGTGACAATGTAGCATCAGGAGGTGATAACATTGAAACTATGATCAACTTACAGTCTGAACTGAATGAACTCTTGAAACGAGGTGGATTTATTTTACGCAAATGGTGCTCCAATTGTGAGGAATTGGTGCAAGCAGTACCAGAAGAACAGAGAAGTTCATTTACCATTTCAGTTCAATAATGAAGCAGAAATTAACACATTAGGCATCATCTGGCAAACATCAACAGACAAATTTTTAATTTCGTGCAAAGTAGCGAAAGATGGAGACTTTTGTTCACCATTAACGAACATAACCAAACGACAAGTTGTGTCAATTGTTAGCTCCATATTTGATCCACTGGGACTTATCAGTCCAACTGTCATTTTATACAAGATGTTTTTGCAGAAACTTTGGAGTTGTAAATTGGAGTGGGATGAACAATTAGATTCAGATTTAAGAAACCAATGGACGAATTTGTATCAACAACTACCAGATATAGTTCACATCCAAATAGAGAGATTTGTACTGACAACAGAAAAGACAAATGACATTCAGATACATGGATTCTGCGACGCAGCAGAAGGAGCTTATGGTTGTTGCATTTATATTAGATCAAGAGATGAGTTAGGAAGAATCAATGTTAAATTACTGTGCGCAAAGTCGAGAGTAGCGCCAATAAAAAAAGTTACTTTGCCACGACTAGAATTGTGCGGTGCTCTTCTATTAGCTAAACTAGTTAAGAAAACAACACCAATTTTGAGAATTCCAATTGACAGTACATATTTTTGGACAGATTCAAAAATCGTACTTGGGTGGCTAGCAGCGTCCCCCACTCGATGGAAAACCTTCGTAGGTAACCGTGTTGCACAGATCCAGGAACTTTCTGTTATTAACCAATGGCATCATGTCACATCTAAGTGTAATCCAGCAGATTTGATAACAAGGGGAGTAGAACCAAGAGCCCTCAAGGATTCGGAAATTTGGTGGAATGGACCTATGTGGTTAAAAGAAGATACTTGGCCATTACATGTTATGGAAAATAGCGAACTTGAAGAATGCATAACAGAACAAAGGAAGATAGTTACATCAATGTTTAGCAAGATACATGGAACAGAAGCAGATTTCATGCTGAGATTTTCCACATTACAGAGATTGCTTCGTGTAGTAGCAACATGCTACAGATTCATTTACAATGTTAAGAATCCTGTTTCGAAGAGAACAGGAAACTTTTCTTATGTTGAATTACGTGCAGTACTGATGAAATGTATCTTAATTGTGCAACGCATTTCATTTCCACAAGAAATTCATGACTTAGAAGAAGGACAAGTATCAAAAAATAGTCCTATCAAGGATCTTCATCCATTTATTGATGACAGACAGCTGTTACGAGTTGGTGGAAGACTCATTTGCCATATGAGAGCAAATATCAATTAATTTTGCCTACCAAACATCATCTGACGCAACTCATAATTGAATCAGAACATCGTCGTTTATTACATGCAGGGCCTCAATTGTTGATAAGCTCTTTAAGACAGGAATACTGGATTCCACATATCAGACAAACAGTAAGATCTGTCTTGCATAAATGCTTAATATGTTTTAAGTTGCAAGCCAAGGCGTCACATCAACTCATGGGACAATTACCAAGCCCAAGAGTCACACCATCACATCCATTTTTAAATACAGCAGTAGATTATGCTGGTCCTTGCATCATAAGAACAAACAGAAGAAGCAGAATCACTACCAAGGGATATGTAGCTATATTTGTGTGCATGGCTACTAAAGCAGTGCATATTGAAGCAGTTATTTCCTTAACGTCAGACGCATTTATCGCTGCTCTACGCAGATTTGTTTCTAGAAGAGGTAAATGTCAAAACATATACAGTGACAACGGGACTAATTTTGTTGGAGCTAATAGAGAACTGAGAGAACTCAGTCAACTCTTCAAAGCAGAACAGCTAAAAGGTGGACTTGAAGATTTTGCAATAAAAGATGGAATCAACTGGCACTTCATTCCAGCTAACGTGCCCCACTTTACAGGATAGTGCGAAGCCGCTGTAAAGTCTATGAAATATCACTTTAAGAGGATAGTGAGAAATGCTACTTTGACATACGAAGAGCTTGCAACATTGTTAACGCAAATTGAAGCATGCCTCAATTCCCGACCCCTGACCTCAATATCTGATAATCCTAGTGACACCTTTTACTTAACACCTGGTCACTTTCTTATAGGGTCACCTCTCATGTCCATACCTGAGCCTGATTTAACTAACTTGCCCCAAAACAGTCTTTCTAGATGGCAACACATTCAGCAATTACAACAACATTTTTGGAAAAGATGGTCGAAGGATTATCTCCACGAACTACAACAGCGTCGTAAATGGACGGCTTCAACAAAAAATCTTCAACCAGGCATGGTGGTTCTGGTCAAAGAAGACAACGCACCTCCACTTACATGGAAAATAGCAGTAGTGGAAGAGACGTTTCCTGGTAAAGACGGTGTAGTGCGTGTGGCAAAAATTAGATCAACAACTGGTTTTACTAAAAGACCAGTGAACAAATTGATTCCCTTACCTAATGACAATTGAATTAGCAAATCTGTTGATTGGAATTTATCCAATCAAGAGGGGGGAATATGTATAGGAATGTGTTCTTGTTTTCATTATTTGGTTTTGATGATGTGGGTTAAATTACTTTTGTTCTCAAGAGATGGCGTATGGAGTCCATGTATCAGCTGTTTGCGTGGGCGCCAAGCAAAGAAAACGGTTAGTGAGGAGAAGCAACATGGCGCGAATCGCGATAACCACAGCTGGACATTACTAAGCACATACGTCGTCTAAAGTGATTAGAATTGCCTTTCAGTGATACTTCATGGTAGTTAGTGCATTACAGGTAGAAAATAGATGTCTCAAAAGAATCAGCGTGTGCATTTGTGATTGTGTTTTCTTACAAGAATCAACACAACTCCAACAGTCATACTGTATTTTGCATTACTATTAGATTCCTACTGAATATAGAACATGAAAATCAACAGCCACAGTCAACTGAAAAACATATAAGTCAAAGTTCCACTGTGGACACTTATTTTTTCTAAAGGTAAACTCATTGTGCTCATGTCACTGGCTACATGTATTAATTAGAGGGGCTTACCGAAAAGGATAATAGTGTTGCCTTTCAATCAAGGGGTCCATGGTTCAGTTCCTGGTGGACATATTACATAGTTGTTCAGATCTGACTTTAAACTTTGGGTCCAGTCCCCATTAGCCTAGCTCTTTTTTCAAAGAGAAGTGAGAGATAACGATAACCAAGATGCATTAGTAAGAAGTTCAGTTCTCAAACAGTATCAACTATTCATCCCTTGAGAATGTAATTGTTTTATCTCCAAGTTGCAAACAAATTTCGATATTGTGGTTGTGGTCTATTTGGAATGCAATTGTTTCACCTCTGCTATCGTCTGATGCCTTCGTACAGCCAATATTGATATACTGAGAGTGGTTTTGGTTCATCTACGAAATTTGGAAGCAGCCACAAGAATGTAAACCCCAACAGTCAATGAGACTTGTGACAATTTGCTTCAACCAACCATAAGCGCCATCTGAGTATGAGATAAACCACTTGCATTCTAACCTTGGTCACTTGTGGGAGCTGCCTAGAAGTAGTAGGAACCTTGGTTCTTTCTTTTGTTGTTAACAGACAAAAATTTTGAATAATAGTGGAATCAAAGTAGTTGATTGATTGAATTTATTTGTTTTACTTTGCTCCTGAATGGCAAATTTATAATGAAATTGTTTTATCTCCATTAGAGAACAACTACCTAAGCACTCTCACATCAAAGTTAGTGTTGCGTGTAATTGTTTTATCTGAAATTTCAATAAACAATTACAGCGTAAATACCTAACCAAACAACTACTTTTTAGAGAGGCTTCAATATATCAACCTTTGTAATGATACAAATTTTCAGTGCAATGGTGAAAAAATACAATTAATATATCATGTCATACTTTACAGGTCTCTCCTGAAAAAATGGAAAATTGGACTTGGAACATTTACATTTTCAGTGGACGAATCGTAGACTTTGTTTGCGCATTCATAAAGATATTTCACTTTTAGAACATTTTGTCTCGCTTATTTCTGCCACTGTTTCTTTTTCAGAGAAAATGTGTGATACCTCTAATCAGATCTGCGGTGTTTGTTCCTGTGACCTCAAAAGCTAGAACTGGACAAAGAAAAGTAAGACTTGCCTGATTGTGTCAGAAAAAAATAATGACACAATTTACCCAGTGTCGTTGCTATGAGGTCAGTGTTTTCTTTCAGTGCCTTTGTGTGGTTGCAGAGATAGCTGTTACCCAAAGGGTCTGTAACTAACAAATGTTTTTTTTCTTGCGTTGATCAGTGTGTAAATATACACACACGTGTGTAACATTTTGTTCATATGCTGGTTAAAGTGTAGTTCTTTTCTGTTTTTAAACTTCCTTAATGTATCTTTGCTCGTTGCCTATCAATATAGCCATGTCAGCATGTGGCCTTTTAGATTACAAACACGTCAACAAATGAACCACTTAGTTGAAAGTGCCCAGTTAATCTAATGTAAGAATTATCATTGCAGCAGTGTAAGTAATGATGGTTAATATTATTTTAAGCCTAGCAGCGATAAATGTTTTATATCTGGACAAGAAGTGTGTGTCCAAGCAATGTAATCATTTGAGCACTTCAATGAAAATTAATAAAGAAAGAAGGCAGGTTGCTTTTTACATTGGATTAGGTGCATTTTTAATAGTGAGGGTTGTTTGTTTGAATTTAAAAAATTTTGAGTGCATTATGTCATATGTTACATGGTATATTTATATTAAAAATGATTTTCATTAATTTTCTTTCATTCGTTCAGTATTTGTTTAATTTCTCTTGGCTGCATTTTCATTTAGTTTTCAATAACCAACATATGAAATATTAATTTCAACAGCGTATTCACCAAACACCTTGATGAAAGTTGTAAAGTGAAAGACACCGAAGGTCACATAAGTCTGTGATACAATGTGTATATACTGTTATGAAAGAGGAATGCAGGCTTTTGTATGTATGTTTCAATTAATAAATATTTCAAAGTACATAACCTGTTTCTGTGAATAGTGGATGCTTTCTTCTGGAGATAAGGAACTCTGGTGAGAAAGGAATCAATTACTGTCTTCACTATCATAGTATGAAATGATGAATGTAGATTTGAATGTAGAAGCTATAGAGATGTAAGTAATAGTGTAAATTCTTGACATCTTGCATCTAATATGGGTTACAATTGGAGCAGAGCTTCATACTCTTAAGCCATCCATACGAGATCCAATTATCATGAATCCAATGAAACAGAGCATTCATGACCCAACAAAATTGGCAATTGAAAGTCATTGAACTGCGTTCTTATTAATAATAACCCATGGCTCGACAGCCCTCGAAAGGGCCTTGGCCTATCTCCCGGCTGCCAGTCTTCCTCCCACAATCCTACCTAGAGGTGTGGAGATCTTCAACCGGTAATGGGGTGATGTGGGGTTAGCACGTCGAACCCAAGCTGTTGTAGGAGATTTCCGAGACAAGTTACGCTACTCACTCGTAGCTTCCCAATTTCCTCACGATGGTGGGTTGCCACCGGCCCTATACACAGGCCAAGAACCTAGGCGGACCCGAACCCATGCTGTCCCGCAGTCGGAGCCCAAAACACAGCACCTTAGACCACACTGCCACGGAGGAGGACTGCGTTCTTATTAGAAATCTGAAATACACTGCTCAAAAGAATTAGGGGATAATACGATATTGATGGAATTCGCCACTAACATGCACAAATTGTTACTCTGTGGGTCAACGTACGTATCATAGTGTTATGTAATCACAAAAGTCGGTTGAAAAGAATATGCACCAGGGGGCTACCAACGTTCCACAACACATGACCTGAGTGTAGAGCGGAATGGGCAGAAGTACTGCCCTCTGTGTGTCATCCTGTTCACTTGGAACAAGGAAGTGCTGCTGTAGGGTGATTACGTGATGCCTCCGCAACGTGAATTACACGAGTCCACTGCTTGGAGAGCAATTGGACAACTGGAAGCTGGTCAAACACAGCAAGTTATAGCAGCAGCGTGTGGAGTGTCGCAAAGTCTCATCTGTAGACTGTGGAGGCGTTTCCAGGGTACCGGAATGGTACGAAGATGACGTGGGCAGGGTCTGTCAACATCAACAACCCCACAAGATGACCGGTATTTGCCATTACTAGCCCGTCGGAACCTCCGAATGAATGCTACCGAACTGCAACGTGAGTTCACTGTGGCTATGGGAAGACACGTATCGACGCAGACAATACGGAATCGCTTTCATCAGGTAGGCCTGTATGCCCGTCGACTGATGGTGTGCGTGCCCCTTACTGAACGTCACCGGAGAGCCTGCAGAGAGTGGGCTGAAGAACATCGTGTGTGGAACCATGAACAATGGCGATCGGTTTTGTTCAGTGACAAGTCTCGGTTCAGCACGTATCCCGATAATCGATGACTGTTTGTGTGGCGAGAAAGAGGAACACGCAACAATCCACAATTTGTGCAAGAACAACATGCATTTGGTGGTGGTGGAGTTCTCGTGTGGGCCAGCATCAGTGTCTGTGGTTGTACAGACCTCTACAGTGTCTGAAATGGTTCGCTGACAGCAGTGCGATACCGTGATGAGATCTTGTGACCCATAGTTGTACCTTACGTTGCAGCGGTAGGGGGGACATTCCTTTTTATGGACGATAATGCTCGACCTTATCGGCCACAGCTGGTGGACACCATGCTTGACAAGGAAGGTATCAAGCGGATGGACTGGCCAGCCTGCTCACCTGACCTGAATCCTATTGAGCATGCATGGGACACACTAGGGCGACGTATTGCAAGTCTGCAAACACCTCCCCAGACTCCTCAGGAGCTTGAACAGGTCCTCATCGAGAAGTGGCACAGAATCCCCCAAGACCTGTTGGATAACCTGATTTTCTCTATGCCACAGCGATGCACAACTGTTTTAGCGGTTGCTGGACACCACACACCATATTATAGGTCCATTTCCATGCGGCGGCATTGCTCTCTCAGAGTCCATCGTTGGTGAGTCCCATGTAACATGTTGCTGTTGACCACTAATTTTGCCTTCATGTTCCACAAGTGGCCTTTGCCTTGCCTGTTTGGCATGTGTTAGCCTCCCATTGACTGGCACTTTCGGGTTCCATGCCTATCTATCGTCGGGCTGTCCATGCAAAGTCTAAACTCACATTATCCCCTAATTCTTTTGAGCAGTGTATATAAGGTTGCACCCATGCACGAGCAATGAAACATTTGAGAACAATTTTACATTTTACCGAAAGGTGGTAGTGTTGATGGCAAGAAAAAGAAATCTATTAACTGTAACAAAGATAATAATTTTCTTTCCAATGGAAGATTTATATCAGAAACTCAAAAGAGGAGTGCCTTAGAGATGAACAGCATTGGGAGTGTCACTATTCATCTTGGCGACCCCGAAAACTATGGATTCCACTCTAATAGTCACCCTTTCCCACCCCCACCCCTAGGGGTGTCATGGAGATGAACAGCATTGGGAGTGTCACTAACGTATGGTGAAAAAACTTTGCACAAAATTTGCAACCCTGCGGAACTGGCAATACTGAACACTGGCACACCATTTGAGCTGTGTAGGATCGTACGTCTACCAGTTATGTAGTGTGAACAGCAAGAGAAGACTGGTGTAATATTGGACAGAGAATCGTGATGTTCGAAAGTCCGAGCTTGTGAAACATTTTCAACATGTAGGATTTTCCCATTTCCGGTTTATAATATTGTGTCACTATGATCCTGGAACTGCTCCTGTGCCTGATACAGTGCGTTTTGCTGCCAAAACCAAATTCCCACAGAAGGTATTGCTATGGCTTGCCATGAGGGAGAAAGGACTGTCGAAACCTCAGTTTTTCAAGGCTGGCCTTGCACTCAACGCCGACCTGTATGTATAGTTCTGTTTGCCTAAAGTGAAGCAGTTTATCAATGAATACCATTGTGGGGACAATGATGTTTTTTGGCATAATTTAGCCAGTGCCATTACGCTGCACAAAGTCTTGCAACCATGGAGCACTTAGGTATCCCTTACATATCCAAAGAACAGAATCCCCCTAATGTTCCCCAACGGCCCATTGAAGATTTCTGGGCAAATTTAAAGCGGATGTTGTATGCCAATAATTATCAACCACGAACCGTTGCAACCCTCATCCAACGGATCCGCAGATGCTTGCACGATGTTGATACATCAACATTTGCTCTATCTATGCAGAAAGTGCCCCAAAATTGGCGCAAGACCAGCAGACTCTGTGTGAATGTGTTTGTTCATTGATGTTCAGATACCACCCTTGTATACCAACCAGCACGAAATACATCTGTGCATTTTTGCCGTTCACCACGGCATTTTCTTTTTATGCAATTTTTTTTCACTATACTTTATTTATCTTAGTGACCCCAAAAACTATGGATTCCACAATAATATCGGTCGTTTTAGATTATTTTTGCATGTCATCCCCTCCCCCTTAGGGGTGCCAGGTGTGTCTTACCCCCACAGTATTTCTTTCGAGATTACAAGTGATACGTGTTCCAAGTTTGGTTGAAATTGCTCCAGGTGCTCGAGAGTTATGCCAGAACAAACACACAAACATCCATTTTTTTATGTATATAGAGATTACAGTGGAAAATTATAGATAATAATAATTATTAATACTGCAAGTACCGTGCGTCCATTTCGATCTGCAGCCGAGAGATAGGGAGAAGCGTGGCGGGCGGCACTGACGGAGATGCCGACATTTGCGGCCTGAAATGCCCGCTTATTTTTATGGACATATGCAGACATTTATATAAATATTGCAAAACGAGCACTAACCTGTGTTATAAGAGTACGGTTTTAATTTTAGTAGCTTATTGACTGTATGTGCCGATGATTTTGACACGCCCACCTCTTGTGAAACACGGCGTAGAGGTTTGTTTGGAGAACGTTCTAACGCTGCACCAATATCATCGAGTTTTGCTTCGGTTAGAATCCGTCGTTTTTGCTTAGGTGTTTTAAAATTTAACGATACAGTTTCTCGTAATTTAAGGACAAGATGTCTAACCGTATCTCTGTGTGGAGTTGAAACGCATGGGAATTTCTGTACAAATTACCTACACACGTCTCGACACGAGTTTGTTTTCACGTAGGTACGTGTCATACATAAAAAAATCTTTGTTCTAACGTGAATCTTGCGGCTGGCATTCCAATCGTCTCACTGACACGTCACACACACACACTACAATAACACAAACAAGTAACTGCAAGTAACCAAGAATAACACTCTTGCGCACAGTACGAAATTAACACGCTCTTGGTTTACATTGCTCGCCACTATATTTACAACTCTGTCTTCATCTAGTCGCGAAGGAACAAAAAACTCGAGCTCGGAGATTTCGGATTGCAAGGAAGCTTACGAACACTATTGACTTTTAACGGTTTCTTCTACAGCGTAATCTTGATACAGTGTTGCACATTCAAAACCTCCAAACGATCCCCATCGGCACAAAACTCTTTCAAGAATATAAACTTAAGCAGGACGTTACTGGTCAAAACTATGATTAAAATGTTTTATTATCTGTGGCTCTTAACATCGTTTCTAAAGCGTATTTTTTTGTGTATATAAGAGCAGAACTTGGATGAATTACAGAAGAACTTTTGCGTGTTATAACACAGGTTAGTGATCGTTTTGCAATATTTATATAAATGTCTGCATATGTCTATAAAAATAAGCGGGCATTACAGGCCGCAAATGTCGGCATCTCCATCAGCGCCGCCCGCCACGCTTCTCCCGATCTCTCGGCTGCAGATCGAAATGAACGCACGGTATTACTCTTTCGAGTCATGGACTCCAGAGATGATGAAATCCAAAAAGCTACTTTTCTTTTCATTCAGAATTATCTTTAAAAATATGTTACATTAGCAGTGTTCAAAACTGGACCATAACATTCAGGTCCCATTTGACTCCTAATTGATAAAACCTAGTTGCCAAAGATGAAGAGTGGAACTCAAAACTTGGTCACTAAAATATACCTCAATTGGTAAAGACCAAATACCAATACTTAAAGACATAAAACATTGTTTTTTATTTTGGTGCTGATTTAAAATTATTAAAAATCAAATTAATGGTATTTGCAGTTTATTAGAAATATATTTACTTAAAATGTAGAATATTTTAGTAAGAATTCGACATATTGCACAGATCTGCACTAAAAATAAAGTATCTGGAGTGAAAGAACAGGCTGTACAACCACACAACTACTACTAGAAGTGTGATACAAGTTCACTTCACAAATCATCAATTCATATTGATCGTAAGCTGATCATCCACTGAATTGATGATCAAGTGTTATCTACAAATAGTGTTTGTTTGATCGAAGTGACTAAAGCATTGTTCACACTGTGCCATAGCAAGTGGAATGATTGTGATGAAATTCTAGGCTAGCAGTTCCCAAACTTTTTGAGTTGCAGAGACCTTTTCAAGAAATAATTTTGTCACATATCAGTATAGTCGGCAAAATCATTCATGTTCATTGTTGGTTCTGTTCTCCTTACTACATTTTTTAAAAATCTAAATAGCTTAAATTTTAATCTAAACTTAATTTTCTCCATGGAAAGTTGTAAAGATTTTTAGCTCAAAACATCAACTTTGCACTTACATATTTTTGGCACAAGGTCAACAATACTTTTGGCGTACCACGTACCAACTACATAAGTACTAAACGGAATGAAGACAATATTGATGACTATATTGTATGTAATTATATATTCTATTCCTTACTAGATACATACCTTAAACAGGAAAATGCCAACGAATTATATAACTGACATCATTTTGCATAAGTTTTATTTTACATATTTTTACATATTTGCCAGAATATTACATACTTTACATAAAAAAAACATATTTAGGTATTTTTTTCCTATCTTGATCCTTCTTCCTATAAAAGTAATTAATAATTGACAAAATTTGTTTCATAAATATGTACACGTTGCTGTGCTTTTTTTATTATAAATTTGATACAAATGTAAATTTGTACAACTTATGTCCTTAAAATTATCTTGAATATGTTCAAATAAAATAAATGTCTAGCAGAATTCTTGAAATTGCTTGGATTTTTAATATTACATATTCTTTGATACTACATATTTAGCTACATATCCTTTTGATAATACATATTTAGATACATATTTTATCAATTATTGTTAGATATTTTGTGCTTTTATACTACATAAAAATCTGAGGTCTATTGATGACAAGGAATTTTTAAACATTTGAGCATGTTATCAAATACTATTTTATTTTAGGAACCAGTTTTAAATAAATATGGGACTTACTTAACTACATGAAGTCAAAATTGTAACAAAAGAGCATGGTAAATTAAATCAATCAAAGCATTTGATGCATGACATGCACTTGCTACATTAGCATGCAATGTTAATTTTACATTATCCATTGTCTAGTGCTTTACTTATTCTAACACTACGTTTCAAGAGAGCCCCTCTTCTCTCTTCTTCAGGTGAACAAATTTATTTTTGCTGGTGGTAGGGATTGAGTACTACACAAAGAACCAAATTGGAAACTGAGGAAAATCGAAGAATCAACCTTCATAGCAATTGCCCATGGCCCTATCAATCATCCCAGAGTAAAATGCAAGCCAATATGGTCCCAAGACGAGCAAAAGTTAGTAGAGAATTCCAAGGGACGTGGAGTATAACACATTGGATTTGTTGTAAAATCACTAGCCTGTCATAGGTTTAATCCCCACCACCGGCAAATAGAAATTTGTTCACCTGAAGGGGTAGATCAAAAACAAAGTATGAACTAATGATCCATCAAAGAACAAATAAAGCAAAATGCAGTGGTAGATAAAGTACAAGTAACAGCACATTGTAGCAAGAGAACCTACAACATCATACTCCCATGTGAAGGGAAGGGGCAGAGTAGAGCATGCTTCCTTATGGCTTGAATTAACGGATGATGGGAAAAGTGTGCGATGATTTTGGCCAAATGTTATTTTGTTTGTGGTTGCTCTATAACATTGCATGCTCATATACAGATGTCTTGATTTTTAAAAAATGCATTAGCACAGAGGTCTGTGATGGTAGGGCATGACAGGGTCAATAAGAGAAATTATTTTAATTGTTTGTAGTATTTAGTGGACACTAACAGTGTGTACAAATATAGTGGTAGACAAATTGACTATCACCATGTTGATTTTATTTGCTTTATGCAACACAGTGCTTGAGAAGTGAAAGAAACCAACAGAACCTACTCCAACCATCACAATAAATTTCATCAGTAAAATTCTTGCCCTTGAAGCACGCATGAGGTAAAAGAAAATGAAACAAAAATGACAGATTCATCATCCTTCAACCTTTCCGACCTCTGGCCAGGTTGGCGTAGAAATCGTGCCTCTTATAGTCTCTCTTTTTAATGTATTCCAATCGTGTCCTCTTCTTTTGTCTCTCCACTACCTGATCTATTGTTCCATTGACTGGCATCTCTCCTCCATTTCTGTTCAGTATGTGTGCTCACTGAAGTCTGATTGGCCCTGCCTCAACCATGCTGAATATTTCTGTCCTTCACTTTCACCATCACTCGCTGTGAATCTCCTCATTCCTTATTCTGCATCTCTCGTCCCCTCTCTTTCTCAATCTTCTTACTCATATAACTAGAATCCACTTTCCAGTAGCCATCTTTTGTTTAACTTTTTGTTTATTCCTCCACTTCCTTCACCATTTCCCAGAAATCCTTGGTGCAGTAAGCATTTAGAAAATGTGAGTACTGCTGAAAGAATGAAATTATGAGTTCAAGACTTGTACATGAACAACTCTCAAATTACATGTGTGCGTTATTGTACCTCTCGGATACATTTTATTTTAAAAATTCCTAAATAAGAGTGGGTATTTCACACATGAAGAATGAGTAGCGTGCATCACACCTCATATCATTCAGTTTTCCTTCACTTGTGATAGTGCCACAATATTCAGACTTGCCGTAATTATCCGGTTGATGGGGAGCCCATTTCAAAAAATTAAAACATTTGATGGGTTCACCTGAAATAGAAGGACAAAATGGTTATTGCATTAGGCATTGTGGATACTTTTTGCACAATATTTTAAACAAAATGCTACTGCCTCCCACCCCCAAAAATGCATCAGAACTGGTTACCTTTTCATAACCATGACGAAGGATGGATTACATGAATTCACACTTCTGCAATGGGGCTGGTTTGGCAAAATAACTCTTAGGTGGCAGCACAATTGCACTTCAGACAAGCAACTGTTCTCTCATTTAAATACCTGAGGAAATCTGTGCTGGATGTGCTGTTATTTTATTAATTGCAGGTTTAATTTTATTGTAACCTGAGAAGTTATGTCTGAACATGATAGATGAATGGTCAGTGCTTTAAAACTAGAATCTTCAACAAAAAAAATAATAATAATAATGTTGAAAATGGGACCCCTAGCATCATAGCCCAATGCACTAACCACTCTGCCACTGAGGTCGGCTCAAAATATTGACCATTTGATGATACCTGACATAAGCAGTTCTTTTCTTGTCTTACGGAAAAAGCCAAAAGGAGACTGTTGAATCTCAGTTTTAGGTTTCTGAATTTTACATTTTCTTTGAAAATACCCTTACTCTCTCTGCCATTCAATATTAATTGAACATTAGCCAATCTACGGAGCTTTTTACTTATTCTAACTAGGGCTGATCCGATACCACCATTTGCCGATACCGATACTTGTATAATTCCAGTTGAAAATAGCAAAGGCTAGTTAGTAAGTCATAAAACAACACATCACATTCTATTAATGAAATTAAATAACTCCCAAATTATTCTCATGTAGCATTATAGCACTTGTCTTGTGACATTTTATGTGAATTTCTTTCTACCCCTAGGGATTAGAGGTCTGCATGGGCCTAATTGTAAGGCCCGAGTCCGGCCCGAGGAAATGAAACCCGAACCCAACCCGAGTCCGATAATAAGTAAACATGAGCCCGGCCCGAGCCCGAAAACATAATTAAAATTACTTTCCAATTCAGCATTTGAAAAAAAAATGGGCACTGTTGTACTTCGTGCTCCTATTCTCATTCTCGAAGTAAACCATAATTTCAATAATTAAAAATTATTTTTCGATGACAATATTCGCTAACAAAATAGCCACGAGGCCCGGGCCCGACCCGAGCCCGAGAAGTTCTGGTTATTTTTGGCCCGAGTCCGGCCCGAGGGCCTGGCCCGAGCCCGTGCAGACCTCTACTAGGGATGCAAAAAAAAGAAGAGGAGGATGTTTTTCAAATGTTGCAAGCCTTTCTAAAGTGTTGCAGTTACACCAAAATATTGGTGAATTATTATAAGTGCCCCTGCTTCATTTCATGGTTCCCAATTTCAAATAAGTAACATTCTTGTCATTTTGATTAACCTTGAGAGGCAGGAATATTACTTAAAAATACATGCAAATACAGATATATATTTAATGCTCATTTGGCCAGCTCTGTATATGCCCTGCTGTCCATTATGCTCTGTCATTTGCAATAAGTCCACTGTAGTGTCAGCCATCAGTCGCACAGATTGGTAGTGCACAAGAAGAAAATCCACAACCCTTCCTCCCACAGCGACATTCATCCCTTTCCCAAGAACTTCAGAATGAGCCTGACATGATAATTACGCCGTTTTTAAAAACGTCCACGTCTTCTAGCGAATAGAAAAATCTCAACGAAAGTAGGATGTTCACTTTCCACTGAGCAGTAAGTGTCCTCAGGCATTCCACAAGGTTCTATACTTGACCCAAAATTATTCAACCTATTTATTGACGATATCACACTAATAAATTCAGATTTGTCGATTACTCTGTACGCAGATGACTGCCTTCTTGTTCATGTTGGAGAAACGTACCAGGATGTAAAGGAGAAAATGGAAAACTCATTCCCCAAAGTACTAAATTGGTACAATGTCAACAACCTGAAGCTTAACGTTGCAAAGATGAAGGCTATGGTGCTTCATACCGGTAAGCGAATCCCAGCTAACACGATAGATATTACCCTTAATGACGCCAGAGTACCTTTGAGCAATCATTTAAAGTATCTAGGAATCATTATAGACCCCCCAGCTAAATTTTAACCTCCAAATAAAAACTATATTCGTAAAATTTATCACCATGTTTACATATTTCGAAAAATTTGTAAATATCTCAATATAAATCTTAGTAGACATTTCTACCTTTCCTTTATTCGTCCCGTATTAGAGTATGGTGCTAGTCTTATTTATGGCGGTAACTTAACTCATCTGAAGAAACTTGAGACAATCCAAAACAATTGCTTAAGAACTATTCACATGCACCCCCAAGACATACCCACAGTCACTTCGAGAATACATTACATCTACCTGAATAAGGTATTCCATAGTATACATAAATCATCTCCATTGCATAATAGGATGAAGCTCCGCTCTGAGTTCAGTACCCGAAACACCAGATCGTCTTTACATAGAGACCTAGTAATCCCCAAACCTAACAAAACCAGATTTGGCCAGAAGTCCCTCGTACCTAGCAGTGGGAACCTGGAATTCACTCCCAACGAAGATCAAACTCAGTACCAGCAAAGCGCAGTTCTGTCGTCTTCTACATTCACATGCCTATAAATTCTAACTCCAGTAACATTATTTTCAGTGCTTCACCACCATTCCCACCACACAGATATATTTTAAAATTTTCATCCATGTACTTCGAACATTAATTTCATACACACTCATACCCAAACCCACACACCCTTATATTTTCCTTTCTTCTAAAAGTGTATAACTATCAAACTTCCTTTATTTCATTGCTACTATAGAACACTTTATACTGTATACTCATGTAAATTCATCTAATTTTCCTTAGATGTAGCTTTTGTATATTTTTTACCACATAGGGCATCAAGTCATTTTTTGTATTAATATTGTTCTAAATGAAATGTTGTATGGCTTAATTGTAACCCTATTGAAATAATGAATAATAATAATAACAAGTTTGGAAGCAGGCATTGGCAATGAATGGTTTCTTTTGTTTTCACATAGTGTTAACCACCAGGCACTTCAATGTCACGTTTGGGTGCAGCACTTTCACCTTAGTTCTGCCTTTGATCTTGTCATCTGCTTCCCAGGCAATGTATCAGTGCATGGAATTCCTAAGTGGGGCTCAAACTTGTCACAAGGAAGGGTAAATGAGCCTTCGAAAAGGACAAATCTTGACAAATGAGTTGTTTCTCTTGGCCCCTCTAGCCACTCAAAAATCTTTGGTATTGGATGGTATCGGCTCAACCCTAATTCTAACATTTCATTTCGAGAGAACACCTGTTCTTTCATCTTCAGTGAAAAAATGTATTCTTCTGGTGTTGAGGATCAAATCTGTGACATACCACAGGCTCTCTCAAAATGCACTTTTGGAATGAGAAAGTAAAAAGCGCTAGACAGTTGATAATGCCAAAATTAAGATGCTAGTATAGAACTATTGTAAATAACAAACAGATAAATACTAATATTTTTAACCCCAGATCCCTCCAAGACTTACAACTGATGTTTAGAGGCAAGCATGTTTCGTTTTTGAAATTTTATTTCATAACATACTAAACACTGATAGTGATCATCATTTGCTGTGTCATCACTAATGTACCTTGTCATAGATATAAGATGAAGTCATTTCTCCAGAGTACATCCAGCAGACATCCATAACTGGCAAGCAGATTTCGCATCGAATTAATATTGTTCCTGAACATTTCTTGCGAACATATGTTGTCTCCAATCGACTTAATTGTGTATTCTTTTCAACATTTGAGACCTACTAACTTATCTTCGGATCAGCATTACCAGTGATATATTTATTCAAGTGTTTTCACAGTGTCACGTACATGGACGTCGTGCGATGAGATGCCGCTGAGACTACCATAATTGCAAATTTTGGTTCAATCCGCTTCGGAATACATGACAGAAAAGTGTTACACTTCAATTAGTGTATTATTATTTGTTACGTTCTACAGTGCATTACATACTTGCCCACTGCCCTACGACGAATTATGTTATATACGGGGTGCAATCATTTATTCAGGGACTGGTCGTTGTACATATTTAATCATATCTTAATATTTTTTTGTAAATAAAGAAATGGGCTTGTCCCCTGGCCAACCCCATTTCTTTTCAGGGGGAGGTGGCATGTCACGAGCCGGAAATAAAATGCTGTGTAATCAAAAACGCCAGCAGTCCCCGGGTGACGAGAGGTCGCCGGAGGAGTCTTGATCGAGGGAGCGAAGCGCGAAGTGTGTTGCGAGTGACAGTGTTAAGTCGGTCCATTTAAAAGGTTTGGGCGAACCCACTGAGGACACCTTCGATGGACCGATGGAGCGCCACGTCGTGACTCAGCCGAGGAACCGCGAAGGAAATCAGGTACAGTGGTGACACTTTGGGTTTTATCATTGTCAGTGTTTAGATATCTTGCTGGCTCGTGCGTGATCTCCCCCCCCCCCCCCACTTGTGCGATTCTATTAAATATTGGTAAGGAGCAATGAGTGTAATTTATTCCATTCTTCATACACACATCCTCTTGCAGCCAAGCAGTTTAAGCCGGCGAACGGCCTAAACGTAACACATGCTTCATCTGGTGATCAGCGAGATGACTGGTAGTTGTTTCCGAACAAACATGGCTGCCTCATTGGAAGGTAGATCTTCACCAGACAGTTTCTCAGGCACATTGAATGAGAAATAATTCAATAAAAAGCTACATTGGTGTAAAAATAAACTTGTTGCGCTTGGTAAAGTTCAAAGTAACAGGCAAAAGTAAACAAATGGCCGCCAAAGTTTGATTTGTGTCCACGTACTATAGACATCTCTGACGTATGACGAAGGAAAGGAAGGAAATAGGGACGTGACAAGTTGGTGTAGTGGATAAGGGCAGTAGCTTGGAACGCATGGTCCGTTTTATGTCGTGAGTTTGAGTCCTGATGCTGACTTTTTTTTTGTTGTTGTTGTTGTTATCTTTCATTTACCACGATTTTGACATTGATTCTATGTTTTATTTTGCGCGATTCTAAAATATGAATTAAAAATTGTTATTATATTGTTGGGTAGAGCTCCAGTGTAAAAGTTGCATATAAAGTATGAATGTTCAATAAAAATATTTAATTTCTCTGTGATGTTACTTTTCCCCAGGAAAAAAACTTGTACAAAGCGGGGTATTAACTTCTAGTCAAAATATACGTGCAAAATCTCAACACATTTTCCTAATTACGTGGGCTAGATAGTAATTATTTCCATCTGATGTCTCTTTCGTCCTGTATGAAAGAATACTTTATTTGTACTACATTTTATTATTTTGTGTTTTGTGAAGTCCATCAGTTTTATGGCAATATCCAAATGTGCAGTAATTGTTTTCCCCTTATATGTATTTTTTGTAGCAGTGCAATTCGTGCACGTTAGGTTATGTATTTGCAATGTAAACTATGAATTTCAACAACTGCAAGTGCCCTATTCTAGTTCTACCTTTTCACACCAGGTGAAATTTTATTTGAATTTAGAAATGTAGATGGCAGTGGGATCAAATTCCTCACAACAGCATTACCAACATACAGTTGTTCCGTGACCAACCTAAGATCAGCGAACCTCTGATTATTTTCGCATTGAAAAACCCAGTGTTGGTTAAGAGTAGAGCTGAACTCCAACTGGTGGTTGGCTGACCAAAAGGTTGAACAGACATTGAAAAACCGGCCCTTAATGATGCGAAATAGACTCTCAAACACTAAATTTACAGTTAATATACTGATGCAACACTTTCTGAAGTTTGAATTATCCTGCGAGTTATGCAATTCATGGAAAATTGATTATTTCTGCTGCAAAAATGGATCCCTTTATACAGGAATAAACTTAATTCTCTGGTAATGTGCTATTAAAAAGGGTATTATACTTATTTTGTGTAATAGTCCAGTTTTTAAATCAAATTTAGGATTATATTCACAATTTTAAAACCAAAATGGCATTTTTATATAACACTTTTGATCCAAGTTTTCACTGTTATAACACTGGGATTATTTTTTTTTACCACTTTTGAACCCCATGTTGACTTTGTTTTGTACCGAAATTTTGCTTTTTTTATATATACTAAAAGTATGTGCCTCTACTGATGTTCAACTGTAAATAAATACTCTGGCAAATATTTTTTTTAACTTTTTTACAATTATTGCTGCTTAAAATGTTTTAAGAACATGAAAAATTAACAATACTGAGCAATATAATCCATATCAGCAGCAGCTAAACTACTGTGTTTGTTGTACACCTGTTCACAAGAGTGAAAAATATGTAATTGTATGTATTTTTATTGTATATTTATATTTACATCATGAAAATACTACTAACTACCACACAACAGTACTATTCATCACCAAACACGTACACACAATCCATAGTACAAGACTAAACAAGACCGGGGCATCTTTTGTCCCAGCGACAACTGACAAGCATATATCAACAGTGTTGCCACTACAATAAAAATGGTCCTCGTAATTGCTTGTCAATCATACTATATCATATTAGACTCATAATATGTGCTCAAACTATCTTATTTAGTAAGGAAGCTAGAGAGCACCTTGGGTCTCCATGTGAAATCATGGACTTGGATGTCTTCAATTTTGATCATTTCTTATGTACAGTCAGCAGTAAAGATAATAGAAGGCATCACTATTTTCATTACTTTTTTTGATTCCACATCCTGTGTTGTTTCAAGGAATTGAATTCTGCTGATTGACGTTTCTATTTCAAGCCATGATCATCACATTGTGGAAAACAAAGAAAATGAATGGTGGTGGACAATTCACATACTATTTCTTGTGCATTAGGCGTAGATCTACCTCACCCTGAGGCACGTAAAAATCAACCATTTTATTTTATTAGATAATTCACTGTTGATTTATTAAATGTGTGTCTAGAAATTCAGCAGATGCCAACTTATACGTACCCAAACCCAGGTACTGATTATCAACCGCATGAAAAGTCATAATTTTGCCCTGAAATTTTACTTCCAACTGAACATTTGTTGCACTTTGCAATGCATCTTACATGATGCCACTAAGTACCAGCATGTTGAATGTGGCTTACTGGATGTAAGCGAAAAATGGGCATACTTCAAATTTGTAAAACAAGCTACTCACAAATTGTTTGCATTTTTCTTACTTGACATTGTACAATAGTTTAAAACTCATTTTTATTCATTAAACAACATTCTGCGTATAGATTATATGTAAGCTATGAAGATGTATATCTTGGTACGTAGAGAGAAATTATATTTAAAAATATCTTGCGAAGACGAAGAGTACTCCTTAATCTGCCTGTGCCTACACCCTAGTTTTCAGAGGGTTTTTTTTTACGTGTAGTGTGTGTCAAAGAAATTATAATGTATCCTATATAGAATGGAATCAAGACTATGTTCTCGTTGTGCCTGTTAAGCCTGGAAATTATAAATGTGTAGAACACACAATTAGCCTCATACACAAAATCTGCATCTGAGCAATTGCGAGAAGTGATAGTGCTCCTTCTGGATATACATCCACAGACTCGGATCACCAGGTACCACTGCATATAACTATGAAAGTAATTGTGATAACTAGGAAATGGATTTTTAGGTGCTAAAGAACTTTTTTAAAAAAAAGTTTATTTTTCATGATCATGAACAGCAGAAGTATATTGTTAAAATTAAAAATATTTTCATTCAAAATTCTGCCAACAGATAAACATACTCTGTATATTTTATCTCTGGAGCAAGCAAATGAAAAACAAGTCTCTGTGCAAGTAGTGATACAAGATGGCTCCACCAAGGAACACATGAGAGGGAATGGGATTGCATGGAGGGGGGGAGCGACTGCAGTTAGCAGCCTTCGAGCACCGTGTACTGCTTTGCTCTGCCCATTTGATTCCCCTCCCTCCCTTCTCTGCCGCCATGTGGCATTGCTCCGGAGATAACCTGGACAGAGTATGTATACTCGTAAGTGACATCAGGATGTTAGTTGCTTGTTGCATTCTGTTGATTATAATGAACAACAAAGGACATTTCCAAATTTGAAAATGTATCTCATCAATGACCTGTATTGTGAAAATGACCTTTCCACATCACACATAGTCAGACGTACATATTTGAAGTCATCACTTCACCTACATGTTCAGGACCTTGCAATCAAGGGGTCTCAGGTTTGATACAAGGTGGAGGCACACAGTGTTTTGGATCCCACTTTAAACTGTGGGTCAGTAGTACAGCACCATTGTAGGCGATGTAGCAGTAGTGACAACTGTGTTGTGGAGTCCTGAATAGGATAGTAATTTTCTGTGTATTTCATCTATTTTATGCATTAACTCCAAAATATGCATTTATGCAAAGAATTTAGAAACTGGATTTTGTCTGGAGTGTCTAAAATATGTACATTTTATGTTCTTTCACTAGAAATATGTGTTTTATGTGCTAAAGATAAAATTATGCATTTTTATGTGAAATAAGACTTTACAAATTACATTGCAGCTATGTGGTTGCCACTCCTACCAAGTATGGCTAACTTCCGAAGCAATAATATATATATATATATATATATACGTATATATATATATATATATATATATATATATATATATATATATATATATATATATATATATATATATTACCTAAAAATCCGATCCCTAGTAATCGAACTAAAAATAAATGTCTGATGAAGCAAGTGTGTAAAAAAGTTACCGTATAATGTCTTAAAGTGTCCCATTTGTTCAGAATCTAGAAAACCAATGATAGCGTAGTCCACTCTACGAGAACCATTGTACGAATCCTTTCCATCATTGTACATCTGCATTAGTACTTTATATGCATCTGAAGTGTCTGGAAACATCAACTGGGCATTTTCTCTCTTGCAGCTTTCCATTGCTTCAATGGAACTCATATATTCTAAGTTAAATTTGTATACCCCAACACCAGGGAAGCAGTCATAACCTGCAGGAAAGTCTGAACAGAAATTATGTAATGAGTTTAGTTAATGTATCATTAACAAAAGCAGTAATCACAATACATACCTTCTTTCTTTATCCAAATTTTTAGATTAAGCTCAAGCTTTTTTCAAAACTGGAAGAAAAATTGGTTAAAGGGTACATTTTAAACCAAATTTATTCATGTTCCAGTCCCAAATATCAGAAATATCATTGAGTTAAATCCAAAAATATGGGTAACGAAAAAGTGTGTGCCATTACTATTGTATTAGTTAATGTTATGATCTTAATGACATGTGAGCTTAAATAAAGTATCTACTTTAACCCTACAAGCAGTTGTTTTTTGTCTTGATTTTTTTGGAAAATGGATACACATAGCCAGTGCTCGAAAAATTTTCTTCAAAGCTAGGTGCCAGCTTTGAAAATCAGGCACCAGGAAAACACCTACTAGCAATTGTGCATACTACAGTATGTTTCAAAAGTCGCATAATTCAAACTTTGAAAATGTATATCATGAAAATCGTAAGAGATATTTACACAGGGTTTTCTGTACTAAACTAATCCTGTAGGCTATCACTGGGTTCATAAATTTATGTTAGCATTTATCTAAATAAAGGCAATTACATTATTTTTAAAAAAACATTGTTAATTTGCTGAAGGCATCTGAGAACTAATTTTCAACAATAAATGCCAACTCTTAAACAATTTGTGGGATCATTTGTTGGTGTTTGGTTGTAAAACAGTTGCGTTGTGAGGTAGCTACAGCAGAAGCAAGGAGGGCATTTTTATTGGAAAACTTCTTGCACATGAGTGTAAGAATGAGTAGTAAAATACTCCTCAGCAATGCACATGTACTGCTCCAATGAATACGCCATACTGAATCAATTAAAACAAACAGGCACAGTAGCAGCGAAAGTGAGCGAAGAGAATTCAATGTAGACAGGGGCAGTCTAGGATTCTCTCAAAGAGTCCAATTTCGGCACAAAATCTTGATTTACGATTTTTCACGTAAATGTATAGCCAATACTTAGACACAGACACATGTTTGCGACTGTTGGCAATATTTCGACCTGCTAGCGTTGCCATATATGAAGATATGTCCCAAAAATGGCACTTTTCGCTCAACCCATAAAATCGCCAGTCAAAAATTCATTAAATGTTGCACATGACCAACATTGGTCGCAAATGATGACTGACATGGCATCAGTCATCAAATGTCTGCTTATGACCCTTTGATAATTTCTTACATATTTTTCTTACTCAGAAGTTCATTTCTGGAAAAAAATTGAATGGTGCTTTCTGTCAGTTATTAATTTATATAATTTTCTGTATGGAGTGAACTGATAATTTTAAGCATTGAAAAATATCTCAATGGATGAGGCTTTATAGTGCAGAAAACCCGGTGTAAATATTGGGTTGTGCGACTTTTGAAACACTCTGTATCAGATGCTGAGCATCACGGTATTCAAAACATCGCTACATTATTTGAGAAAGCAGGAAATGGGGTGTTGGGGGACAAAGGGTAAGAAATTGTTATGGACTCTGGAATGTTCTCAATAATCATTTACTAACTTATGCTGTACTGCAATTTGAACTTAGAATCATCAAAATATTGTACATATAACAGCAAAAGATCACAGTCGCCAGGCTGAAATTTTTAGTCGCCAATGCGACCGGGATTTTTCGAGCCCTGCACATAGCCTATACCTGTAATCACAACTAGTTTCTTTTTCTACTCATGGAGATAATTATCATTTTTGTGATAATTTTTTAAGTTATTTGTAAACTGTTTCAAATCATTTTTTTTCTTTTGCTAAATTGGAAGAAACTTTCATTTATAATTATGAAGTATACATGAGTATGAACTAAATAGTAGGGATGTATACTAATGTGAAATTTTATGCTAAAGTGACGTGTGCCGAGGGACATTTCAACACGAGGCTCACTGATCAAAACATTCTGGTGTGAAAGATTACATTTATTTCTTAAGGTTCATATCCAAGTGATGTGCAGCACCTCACTATGGTGTGAAAATAAAATCCAATATTTCATAAGGCTGTTTCATGAACTTGCTAAGACAGTTGGATATGTTACTGGATATTGAATATGACTGCGTGAACATGAAATATATTTTCTTTTAAGGCTGGCCTTAAAGATTCAACCTCTCCATAAGACATGGCTATATAAATGTGTTTGAGCCAACATCCAGTGCTTTGATTGATCATTCATCCTCTTTGTTGTTATCCCAAGAGATAGAAATGTGATTTAAAATAATTGAAAAAGAATAAATGCCTACCTGTTAACATGTACTGTGAATAGTAATCAAAGGATGAATTGTGTGACATATTGTGATCTGTCGGACAACCTAGAACCTCACACAGGTGCCCATCTGAATGATATGCTCTCTGAAAATTGAAAGCCAGTCCAGGTGTTGTTGTTGCCCGTATTCCACACTCTGCGAGAGAGTTCACTCTGTATGTTGCTGTAATGTTGTTCCTGTTTCTATGCCCTTTTAATAAAAGGGAATATTTTCTGCGTCCAAAGCGGAAACACCTGTCACTTGATATCACAGAATGGAGAAGTAGAAATAGAAATAAGCACTGTAATCGTACAGGAAGTATCATACCTAAAAATATTAAAAGAAAATTCATTTATGTGTAAATAAACTGTATACCCAGGACTGCATTTTCAGGTGAAATCTCAAGCATTTCAGCATGGCTTTTATTATTTACAAAGCAAATGTAACAGAAATTTGATAAATGACATCACAATTCAATTCAATTATTTTTTAATGAAGGGTAAGATTCAGCGTGTGGCTGTTCTGTCACCTAACTGCAATAGATGCATATACTACATACACAACAAAGCAAAGTATGGAAATGCAAAGATAAGCAAACATAAGCTGTGAAAAGAAAACATGATTGCCACAAAAATCAAGGCAGTTAAACATACATCTATGTTCTTTGAATGTTTTGCCATGCAACATCTGTCTAAAACTTATATGTTCAGTTCAATTGTCTTTCTTAGGCAAGGTTCAGCAAATGTTGATCTACCACATAACCATATCACGATATATATTTTGTGTTAAAAGAAACATTGTATCATAATTACTGTGAATTTCTAACCCTGTTCAATGTGGCAATTTTGCATGTCACAGTAAATCTGTATGCGAGAGTTATGTCATAATGTTTTAGCACATAGATGCTTAGAAGGACCTAAGGAAGGCACTAGTCTTTCTGTATTGTAGAAATATCAAAAAAATAGGAAACCACAGAAGATACATTAAAAATTGATTTCATATTTCTCAAAAGTGGTATTTATATGCTATAATAATTAGCTCAAAACGTTGATAATTGCAGCGATAAAAATGCTGTGAATTGCAGTGAACTTTTATAAACAACGCAGAAGGTGGCAATATTTTCACTTTTCAAAATATAGCTAACTAGTCTAGGTAAATGGCCTCATGTTTTTTGTGCTACCCCTGAATCTGTCCTTGTGTTCTTGTTAAATGAAACAAGCAAACAAAAGCAAGTTTGGAATGCTATTATCTGATTCACAATCAGAGCCCTGGCTTGTCTTAGTTATTAAATCTACTTTGTTCTTGGGGAATTTTATTGCGACTACTTCACTTGTAAAACCACACCATTGACTTCGACTTTGGAATATAAGAAATACTAATTAACACAAACAAATTACAAGTAAAGATAATTTCATAACCAAAAATCAGATATTTATGCCATATGCATTTGTTAGTGTTCATTTGTGCAAACTCCTGATAAGTATAAACAGCAATACAAACTGGTAATCCTCGATTCTTCAATTGGTAGCTACTGTAAGAATTGGAAAACATCCATGAGCTTGTTCCATGAAATTAATTATCGGAAGGATGGGGTTAATTGAAATGTCAACTAAGTCAGTGTCATTTATTATAATTAATTACCAGTCAACCATTACAGCAGTTGGCAAATCTTCAAATGTTGTGAAGAGCTCCAGTTGTATTCAATTTGAAGTAATGAGCATTTCAGAATCCAAATGCATGGATGCTGTTTTGTGTTTTGATATTTAAGTCATATTTTGTGACTGTTCTAATTATTCTTTACAAAGAAAAACTTTATGTAAATAAAGGTGAACCAAGTGTAAGGAATTCCTTTCATTTTAAGGAAGATAAATAAATCAATTTATTAATAAAATGAGCTGCAAGATTTCTTTCCTCAGTTATTTGTGGGATTGCATCCATGTATTCAGGTTACTTTGGGTGTTAGACATCATTTGCATTGATGCTTTTGCCTGACTTTCCTGTTGTGTGTATATTGTTGTAGAGACTGACTGTAATTTTTTGTATCAAGTCATTTGTTGTAGGGAAAGTTGCAGTAACTGTAACCCAAACCATAATTAAATTCACAGAGAGAAAATAAGAATACATTTTAGAAATGCTCATTATTTCAAACTGAAAGTAACATAATTAATGACACTGGCTGAGTTGACAGTTCAATTAACTCCTTTCTTCCAATAATCAATTTCTCTGAACAAGGTCACTCCTTCCACATTTTTCTAATGCTTTCAGTAGGCTTTCAGTAGTTACTGCAGCTGAAGAAAAGGGAATTACCAGTTTGTGTAGCAGTTTCTACTATCACAGTTAAGCACTGACAAATGAGAATGGCTTAAATATCTGTTTTTTTGTTATTATGAAATTCTCTTTACTTGTAATTTGTTTGTGTGAATTAGTATTTCTTCCATTCCCAAGTCAATATCAAGGGTGTTGTGTTACAAACAAGTGAAGTAGTCACAAGAAAATTCACTGAGAACAAAGTAGATTTCATAATTAAGACAAGCCAGTTCTCTGATTACCAATAACGTACTGATGTTCTGAACTTGTTTTCGTGAGCTTGTTCTTTCATTTAACAAGAATGTAAGAATATGTTCAGGGGTGACACAAAGAGACATGAGGCCATTTACACAGACTATTTAGCTATATTTTGAAAAGTGAAAATATATTTGACTTCTATGTTTCATATAAAAGTTTACTGTAATTTGTAATGGTAAATATCCGATATTGCCCGAACGGATTTCTTCAAATTTACAGGAGAAACTACTTACTGAAACCAGTTTCTGTTGCATTGTCGAAGTTCTTGGAGGTATTTCCTTTCGCGGAAACTGAAAACTTCACCATAGAATGCTGCAGAACAAGAAATAATCACTTGTTATGTAAGGAACTTGCATTTTCTGTAACATTATGCCGTTGTTTCCATTATGTACGTGCAGATGGTGCGAGCGTCGAAAGTCATGCGGTCTCGCCAGTGTTTCCAAACGTTCCTTTTTTTTACGAGAATTTTTTTTAACTATGCTTACCTAACCTAACCTTGCCAGAAATGGTCTGTGGGGCTATCATGAATGGTTTTTGGGGCTATCCGTCAATGGTTTGTGGGGCTATCCGTCAATGGTTTGTGATGACATAATGAACATGAAAGTAGGTACTTTTCGGTTAAGAAGGTTGAAACACTGCATACCCACTCCTAATCGACAAAACACAAGCACGACGTGCGATGATCCATGACAAGTGCACGCCATATTGTCTGTTACCCACGCAGAACAAGGAAGACAAATAATGACTCATAATATGAAAAGTTGACACTATTTTATGGAAAAAGGCATAACTTCACCTTAAAGAATCTTCCGCAATGCACAATAGGTAAGTATCAATGCTAAAATTAAGGAAATAAACGAGTGAGAGGTATTCGAGCCTTATCAGATAATTACCACATTTTTATTAGCACAATTATCCATAGTGGTAATGGTGTCACCTTGTAATGAAAGGGTCCCAGGTTCGATACCTGGTGGAGGCACATGGCACAGTGGTTCGGATCCCACTTTAAACTGTAGGTCCAGTCCCGTTTAGCCTTTCTGTGCTTAAAATAGACTTAAAACACAAATTTATTAAATCAATTCAATCAGAATCCATTTTTTTAACTAACTATTAGGTGCATTCAAATGAAAAGGTCCATTTCCTTGTAGAAACTTTATTACAGTAGTTGGCTACACATATTCACCGTATGAGGTAAGACACTGGTCCCACTTTGAAACAAGGTTATGAATTCCTTGGTAAAAGAAGTCCTTGTGCTGGGAATGAAACCATTCCCTGACAGCTTCCTGCAGCTCAGGACTCGAGGCAAAGCGTCGTCCTCTGAGGTGTTTCTTCATAGGTCCAACTTATGCATTGTTTTCAAAGAGTAGACCTTTTGCAACAAAGTGAAACTTGAAGTCCCTAGTTCTCATATAGGCTGAAATATGATGCAATATGTACAATCCTGCATTTTGGCTAAAAATAGTTAATTTGCATATTAGAGAAAGGGGGGAGGGGTGGGTTTTCTTCCACATGACATTTCAAAGTCTTATCTCAACATCTGTCAGCGTTTACAACCTCACATACAAGTATGAAGGTCCTAAAAGAACGTGAATGTTGTAATCGGCACCATGGGTCATATATGACCCATTGGCTGTTTTCGCCTATACTTTCTATGGGTCATATATGACCCATTGGCTGTTTTCGCCTATACTTTCTATGGGTCATATATGACCCATTGGCTGTTTAAAGGTTAAAACAAAAAATATATTTGGTTGAAATTATCACTACTTATGAACATATTTTTCTAGACAGATATTGCAGGTAAATAAGGCATAAGTCACACAGCACATGCATGTATTATTAGCTACCTTGCTTGCCATGGTAATCATGTAGGTTAGGTTTGGTTGTCTTTGTATTTCCTCACTTTGCCTTGTTTGGGATATCATTTGTCAAAATTCTTTTGCATATACTTGTAATACTTAAAAGCCATGATGAAACACTTGAGATTTCACATGAAATCTGAAATCTTTTTGAAGACTCTAACACAGAAAATATTTTCCTTACTTGACAGCGAAGAAAAACCATCTAAAACATTATTTGGACACACCTTGAAAATGAAGCGTGTCAAAGAAGAAAGTCAGAACAAAAACCCTCGGTGTGCTTCCGAATCAATTGATACAGAAAATCATGCCACTGACCTCAAATGCACAGAAATATGAACGTCTATAAAACATGGCCATTCTCTTTGAAAATATAACTAGTGGCAATGACTATAAGCTTTAATATACACAGTATTATTCATTTACTCATGCTGTTCTGAGTCAAGCGTAAAATTCCACCCCTACAACCATGAATCTTAAAAAAATTAAATTTTATCACATTAAGGCTCGGCTGGACATTTGTCCACTGCCAGGGCAGCTGTTTTCGAATTTTCCTCCCCTTTTGAAAAACCGCTATGATATTCCAAGATCTCAAAAATTACATGTACTTAGAATTCCTTTTAGGACATTGATGTGAATTTTCATGTGGTTTGCTTTTGCTGGTATCTAGATATTATCAATTAGTTTAATAGACTTACATAATCACAAAACTATTGATAATGTCTAGATAACAGTGAAAGTAAACCATGAAAATTCACGTCAATGCTCTAGAAGGAATTCTAAGCTGATGTAATTTTCCAGATTTTTGAATGTGATGATCGAAAGGAGAGAAAATTTAAAAAACATCTGCCCTGGTCCAGCCAAGCCTTAGCTACAGTAATTCAAAATATTAGCATTAATCTAGCATGTGCATAAATATTACCATGCCAGTTGTGCATGACCATGCTCAATTGTTTTACACAATTCAAACAAAACATGAATACCAATTTTAACACTTACATGCATTTTCTTGCATATTTTTAGGCATGCTACTTCCTGTACGATTGCAGTGGTTATTTCTATTTCTACTTCTCCATTCTGTGATATCAAGTGACAAGTGTTTTCTCTTTGGACGCAGAAAATATTCTCTTTTGTTAAAAGGGCATAGAAACAGGAACAACATTACAGCAACATACAGAGTGAACTCTCTGGCAGAGTGTGGAATACGAGCAACAACAACACCTGGACTGGCTTTCAATTTTCAGAGAGCATATCATCCAGATGGGCACCTGTGTGAGGTTCTAGGTTGTCCGACAGATCACGATATATCACACAATTCATCCTTTGATTACTATTCTCAGTACATGTTAACAGGTAGGTAATCTTTCTTTTAGATTATTGAGGGTGTCTACCAGTCAAGAAAGTCGAGAAAAAGTCAGGAATTTGACAGTTAGGTCAAGAAATTATGCTGGTGGTCAAGAATTTTTAATATTTTTTACATTGGAGTGAATTTTAGGGCTGAGCGGATACTGATGTCGATGTATCGGTATACGTTTCATGAATATTGGTCTTTCACAGGGCCCACAAAAATGCTGCGCCACACTTTCGCAGAGTCTAATTATCCTGGAAATAATGCAAAATTTGAACTTTATTCTTAATTTGCAACAATTTTGCATGAAAAACTGAATTTTGTGATTACACAACATCTATTTTAATATTCTGATTTAATTCTGGAATATTCTAATGCAAAATTCTTTGTAAATTGATGCACCTATTGGAGAAGAATATTTACACATAAATATTGTGAATATTTTGAACAAATTTTAATTATTGAAATTTTCAAGTATCTGTATCGGTGGGAATTGGTAAGAGTATCGGCATCAGTATCAGCCCAGCCCTAGTAAATTTACATTGTTATATACCTGTACTAGGATTTGTTAAAATTGAATATTTGGAAATCTAAAGTTGGATTGAGTTGTGGTTAAGATTTGTACTCTTTGTTTCTTAATAATTACATTCTTGTATGTGTGAAGTTTTGTATTAATATTAAATAAAGTAATGTGGCCATTACTTTATGATGAAGTCTGAACATTACCTAAGTAGTGGGCGATTAAATAAATGTTAAGAAAAAGGAAATAGAGGTCAAGAAAAAGTCAAGAATTTGAATTCGTTATTTTGGTAGACACCCTGTTATTTTAATCACATTTCTGCCTCTTTGGTTAACTGCAAAAATGGTGATGAATGGATGGATGCAATGCAATGGATGATGGGTTTGAACCTTGGATTTCCAGC
This sequence comes from Lepisma saccharinum, assembly GCF_977018435.1. Lineage (NCBI taxonomy): Eukaryota > Metazoa > Arthropoda > Insecta > Zygentoma > Lepismatidae > Lepisma > Lepisma saccharinum. Next base: position 51,960,900 of record NC_139236.1, read on the forward strand.
AGCACACCACGTTATACTGACTACTTTGCCATTGTGGCAAGGATTTCAAAGTCTACAAGATCTTTCATGTGCACTGATTGATGGGAGCAAAACATTTAAAATGGTGCATGCAGTATGCATATTTGTCTGTTGTATTCAGTCATTTTTAACATTCAGGAACTTATCCCTTTGTCTTAGCAAGTTCATAACACCCGTAACAAATTTGGTGTGTATTTTTCATATAATACTTTGTTGTTGTACTTTTTTTAAATTGGATTGAAATATATGCACCAGAAGAATGGTATTTCACTGTTGATTTTACTGTGGTTTTAACTACACACGCAAGCTGCAAGGATATAGTGATGAATGCATGGTCGTTGGCAGACAGGAAGATCGAACAGTTCCACCTGGAAATTGGAATTGTTCATTTCAAGTTACAAAAAGTCAGAAAGCTAGTTATTTTTATAGTAAATAACAGAAATAAAGTTCAGATAGTTATTATTTGAACAGAGTAAGGAAGTAAAAAGTGGCATGAAATCGAAAGGATCATTTAAATAAAAAAATAAATGGGTTTTACTTGTCCAAAATTACATAATTAGTTTTATGCAAGACGTCACACAGCATAAACACTGTGACTAAAAATTCCTCCTAACTTTTAAAGCTTTTTCTTGAACAAGATGTGTAAAAGGTAATAACAAAGTATGAATTTCAGTATGAAATGTCAGAAACGGCAAGTTCTGCTGGATTTCACTTACCTGGTGGATCGAGTACAAAATCGGCCCCAAGGCATAATAATAATAATAATAATATAATTACAATAATGAATTAAGAATACAATTAGTTTTTTTTATTTATTGTGTAGCAATAATCATAAGCATGATAATAATAATTATATTTTGGTACTATGTTAATGAATTATGGTTTCTGACAGCCAAGAATTGCCTTCAAAAAGTTCAATCAGTTCAAAACCTTTTTATCAGGCTATTATGCACGAAGTTTAAAAAGAATTACTATGAACAGGATTAATCTGAATGGTTAACACAGTTGAATATGTCTACCTTAGAAGAAAGAAGAAAAATGAAAAGTAACAATTTTGTACAGAAGATTTTTGTCTTCCAAAATAGATAGTGAATACTTTTTGAATAATATGTGTATCATAAAATTCCCAGAGGAATATCTCAATTCTTACATATCTCAAAAAGGCCAGAGGTTTAATAGCTGAACTTGTGGAAAGCTACAATATGAACTTATGATGATGTATAAGATTGTAGTATCCATTGTATTATTTTATAATTACACATTCAGTTTTGCAATTTTGTGTCACCTATTTTGACATTGTGATGTACCTGGCTGTCAAATCATGCTCATCACTTCAATAAATATTATTTCTGTTATTTGGGCCGACCCCCCCCCCCCCCCTTTCCCTACAAAAATTTATTGCAACTCCCATAGATGAATGGCATTTTTGCAGGCCCTAACAGATACTGACTGCAGATGTATCCATAGTTAGATTTAAACCATACTTAAAATATGTTATCTCTTGCCAACAGTAAATTGTACTATGGTGGGAATTCCATAACTGTGTTGATTGTTTAATGTCTGTTCAGACTTTCCTGCAGGTTACAACTGCGTCCCTGGTGTTGGTGTGTATAAATTGAATCCAAAACTTATGAATGCCAATGAAGCAATGAAGAGCTGCAGAAGGGACAATGCCCTTTTGATCTTTCCAGACACTTCAGATGAATATAAAGTACTTATGGATATGTACAACAATGGAAAGCAGTCGTATGATGCTCCGCCTAACATGGACCATGTTATAACTGGTTTTCACGATTCTGAACGGAACAGACACTTCACAACATTATATGGTAATTGTTTTTGTCATGGTTGATCCTTCATTTTTTTTAGTTACATTACCAAGAGAATGAACCAATATTTATCACCAGAATTATTCTAACATAACATTCCTTGTTTGGTCAGTAAAAATATAATAATGATAAAAAATAAAGAAATCTCAGATTCATGCAGTTACCTTTTCATGTTAGCAAGAGGTTCTCATGTTTGATTCCTGGTAGAGTACATTTTCGTGGTTCAGGTCACATTTATACTGTAGTCTATAACTGATATCATCCAATACTGATTGATTGATTTTGTTTACTTCGCTTTCCTGCCACTTTCGTCTAATTGCGAAGATGAGGATGAATGATGAAATTGATGAAGGGACACTCGCAAAGAACACCCCTGCCCAGGCTGGAATTCAAACCTGGGACCCCTGTCATTGTAGCATGCCACTCTAGCCACTCCACCATGGAGGTTGGTTGATACTGATATTAAATGGCATGAAGAGCTTAAATGGCTAATTCCCACCTTTGTTTAATATATTTTACCACATGATTTACAGAACAAGCTATGCATTTGTATACTTTTATACACATATAAAGGGGATGTATTTAGAGCAGGGAGCCAAGGAGTTCTACCCCCTCCCACAAAAGATTTACCAAGCTCAAAATGAAATAGGCAAAATACTTGTTTACTGTTGTGTAATATGAAGTTGATTTATTTTCTCAATATGAAGTTGATTTATTTTCTCAGAACTTACATATAGGTAAGAATTAGATTGTGATTACACAGCTTTCCATTGACAGTGCCTGTGAACATTTACGTGTACCACTACTAATAATTATACACATAAAAAATAATGATCAGGGACTTTACTTTTCATCAGCTAGATGTAACAACATTTTTGGTATTCTTAACCTTTAAATGATAAGGCTTCTGTGGGACAAATTTGACAAGTCTGTGTCATATATGACACCTACTGCTATTCTTTGTTTTTTGAATGCATAACCCTTTCCAATTCTTTAGATTCATATTTAATCACATTCAGAAGAATATATCATGCCAATAAATCAAAGAGAACACAAAATGTTTGGAACAAACCAAGTTTATTGCAATAAAATACCTATTGCAGAACAACAAACAGGAAAAAGATGTAGGTGCCTACAAAACATCATCTTTCTTTGGATTGCAATCCAAGTACTTACTTCAAAACAACAAATATAAAAGGAAAAAGTATAAAACTCTTTCTTTTTATTTACAATGTAAATATTTCAGGTAAAATAACAAACATAAAATGAATATGTAGGTATGAATTTTTTTTCAAATGAAAAACTTCAACTTTTGTCCTATTTTTGGCTCACTTTTGGCCCAGGAAGATGGGTGACTAGGTCCCATCTTGGAGTTCTAAAATATTGACTACACAATGGAGTATCCGTCCAAATTGTCTCCTTATCTTTACCCAAAATGAAATTTATATCATCACTGTCAAAATCTATGTCTTCTTCAACATGTCATTTTCAGGAAAACCTGCATCATCCCCTTTATAGTCATTATCAGGTAAAATTCCATCTTCAATTTCACTGCCTGAGTCACTGATACCATCGTCAATTTCTTCCCACTCTTCTGGTTGCCTTACAAGTTCATTCTGTATTTCTTCTTCAGTTATATAACGCGAATTCATATTCGGGAAGACTGCAACAATTGTAACATAAATGACAAGGCAGTGTCAAATATGGCACTCATTCACGAAGTTTTATCATTACTGATACCAGGGTGCACGGAGAGCAACACGATCAACAGCACATCCAGTTGAATACTGGCTAGGAGGGTAATCAGGAGATGGGGCATGTATGACACACCCTTGTCATTCAAAGGTTAAGTAATAACCCATTTAAAAAAAAAGAAAATGTTAATTTCTTTGGTATGACTGGGTACACCACAGCTTTTGGCTAATTTCAAATAATAAAGATAACATTTCCAATTTCTTCTTTCAGTTATTTATCATAGATAGTCATACCATCCTGATTTAGTTTCCAGAAGCTACTTGTGGAGCAAGCTGGAATATATTTGGGTAAAAGTTATTTGCTTGTTCTTTGGGGCTGCGTGAAGGGAGGGGGAGTTAAGACTAGGTAAGTTGCATGTCTGTCCACCCTACTGATATCTTAAATGCATAAATACATTATGGTATTCTCTATATTATTTTTAATAACAGCCTTGAATATTATACTTGGGGGAGGGGTTGGCACAGAAAACTGCATTACACGACTGACTGAGATCAGAAAGATTACATGTATTGTCAGGGGAAATTTAAAATTCAAGACCATAATGTACTGGTCATAAAAATCTATAATGGCTGGGGGTTCGACTTGCTAACCCCATGTCACCCAATTACCGGTTGAAGATCTCAACACCTCTAGGTAGGATTGTGGGAGATAGACTGACAGTCGGGAGATGAGATAGGCCAAGACCCTTCAAGGGCTGTCGAGCCACAAGTTACGCTGTATCCTTTTATGTTAAGTGGCCTGATTTTCATAAGATGGGAAAATATGTATATATTTCTTTTGTTGGCATAGTTGTTATTTGATATTATATTTCTCTACTTTAAAGGTAACTAGAATAATGTATGAGTTGAAGTAATACCTCTGCAGTCATGGTGTGGGAAATTTAAACAGATTGTATGTGTTTTTGTATTGTGTAGTTCACAGTAGTTTTTGTGCAACAAGTGTCCAGAATGCTTAAGGCAATATTTTTATTGGTTCTTTAATTTCAGGGGAATCTATCAAATGCTTTAATTTCTTGGAATGGTCTACCAATCAACCTGATAACCCAGACTCAGAATATTGTGGCAGTATCACTGGTCAAGGAAAACTGAATGATTTAAAATGTAATTCATACAATTTGGTCTCAATATGCGAGATACCCACTATTGTTTAACATATTTTACATATGTATGTATATTCTAGCTGAGAAGTAGAATATTATACAGTGTTGTTTTGTGAAAAGTAGTTCTTGTGCACAACAGAAGTCTTGAAATCATATTTCATATCTGGGAAGCACAACTGAAGAGAACGGACAAATAAATTATTTAAAATTTTGGAGTGCTTTGGCATGCATGGCCATTTTGTGCCCTTTTAAGTATATGAGAAAAAATTCTCTTATCTAAAACCCTTACCTTTAAATTGAAAAAGGGATGTATAGAGCCTCTTGAGAAATATTAAAAGTGCAAATTCTAAAGGGACCTGCACAGGACGAACACAACACATAACACTAGAAGGATGTGAGTGGTCATTTTGACCGCTATCAATTTTCTTTTTTCCCCCCATTTTTTGACCTTCAGTGCAAAAATTCTGAAAGAAGTTGACTTTTCATTATTTTATACCTTCTTTCAATACGTGTAATTAGTTTTTACAAATTTCCAAAACTAGGCCCTATGGGAGGTCATTATCCTAGAACGACGACAAGCTGTCATTTTGACTGCCATAGGAAGACCATTGGATAATGCGCCATTGCACACTTACGTTATTGTTATTTTTATTTTCGACAGCTGCTCTTGCTCTCTCTCTCGATTGCATACAACGATTGTTAATTAATTGTTTCTCATGGCTTTGTTTTCAAGTTATTCAATTGCCGCGATTGAAGCTATCATGTTCCTTTGTTCTTTGATCTTTCATTCACGAGCCAGTACTCGACTTCATAGGATGTTGCATCAGCGAAGATGACATGGCCATTGAGACAGCAGTAACATCATCTTCACACAACGAAGAAGCAGGAGCTGCTCGGGCTGGTGTAAGGAAGACATGGTTTGGAAGAGAGAAGCTGCCATGAATGCACTGAAAGAACAGGGTGGTCCTACAAGATACGCCAAAAGACGTATTTGTGAAAGGGAAGTTTCAAGTGCCTTTCGCCTACTGTTTGATGAAGCCATGTTGCAAGTAACTGGGAAGTGTACAGAACTAGAGGAAAGATGTCAGCTTTGAACAAACGAATGTACACTAATGTTGTAGGAACCAGAAGCTGCAATATCTCTGATGTATGTGAGGGGTGCTCACTGTACAAAAGAGATATCATTCAAGGATCTGTGGTCTCAAAGTTGTGGAGTCAGCTTCTTCCGAGGCACAATGTCAAGAGATTGCATCAAGGAGCAATTGAGATACTTGCGTTTTGATAAAAAGACGTTTCGAAAGGATAGATAGACTAAAAGACCAACAAATTTGCACTGCTGTCGGAAGTTTGGAAAAAGAAATTGTAGTGTGTGTAGAGAGTAGGTAAAGTAAAGTGTTCCCCTGTTCTTTATACCATGAAGGCATGTAGGAGATGTGGAGTAAGGCCCCCACATTTTTGATCACGACTGAATGTGGGGGTGATGTGATCCATGCCCCTGGCTGCCTTTACCCCACAGTTTCCTCCAGGTACCCACTTTATAGGATGCTGGGTGGGTGCCGGATCTGATTGAACAGGTGAAACAAATCCCAGTTCTTCCCCAGAGGGGACCGAACCTGGGTCTCTCGTATGGTAGTCAGATGCCCTAACAACTGTGTAGAGAATGCAAAAATAAAATACAATACAATAAAATGCTTTTCTCTCATGCTGTAATTTTCATTTCAATATCCTATTAAAATATTATGCGGTCAAAATGACCACCCTTCATTGTTCTGTTATTTCTTATTTGTTCTAATGTCAAGAAAATGTAAAAATTTCCTCAGTGACAATGTAAAAGGCCTTCTTCTCGAAAAGCTAAAAACCATTTGCTAAAAACACTGTCATCATCTCCCAACATGGATGACAAATCATTGGGAAGATTAAAAGTAAAACTCTGCTTGAGGAACATAAAATCTGCACATTTCAGAAGAATATACCAAATACTTAAAACAACATTACATACAAAACACAACTGAGGGTGTAGAGTTAAAATAACCTCTTCTCGGTGAGAGGATGGGACGAGGAATGCCACTTTCAAGCAAAGTGTAGAAGATTGATGTCAAACCAAGACATGTCTATGTATCAATAATTATGAGTGGAGTACATTTAAAAAATGGAGGAGAGAGACAGCAGCAAGATGTAGTCAGTGGGGATGAAATTCTTAAGGAATATAACATGAAAAAAACAAGCACGTCTGAACCTTGCAGAAGCCACTTTTCAGTTTTTGAGGGGGGAGCAGGCATCTCTTGGGTATCCTCCCATTCGTTTCTGAGAGATCTTTCCTCCCCAATATCAAAACCATACTTATCCTCTCTCTCTATATTAACAAAATATCATCTGCAAGGCAAATGCAGTTACTACAGAATATGAATTTGCAAGATCCTAGTTGGTCAGTGCATTGGCAGATTCAGGGTGAGGTGCACATTTCCCCCTCCCCCTAAGTATTATGAAAAATCATGATATTGTTATATTCCAATGATCAAAAGACAGGTTCCAGCAACAAAATCCTTTGCCGACTACAAAAGCATACGAAGAAATAGTTTAGCAGTATTGGATCAATTTCAAATGTGCTGCCACCGAATATCGAATCAGACATATCTTGGTTACAGGTCGATAATGTTATACACACCAGCAAAAACAGTGGGGTTGTTCCCCTCCCCTGCTGCAGAACGGATAAAGGGGTCTCTATATAAATTGAAGTTCAAAACTTTTCCCTGTAGTTTCCAGTATGCTAGGATTTTATACACATAAAAGCCAACAAGAGTTGAGCACCATTGATATGCAAGAAAAATCAAAGAAATAAAATAATGATATGGTTACATTTTACCTGTAAAATAGAAATTTTTATGCGAAAACATGAATCTTGGAGTCTACCTTGGACCACCCTATTTGCATTAAAGTGAGTGCATTCTTGCACTGCCTTGTACTGGTTAGGTAATTGGATTATTTTGCAAAATATTGTGTACATTGTTACGCATAGAATTCTATTACTGTTTTATTGGCCAATAGCATTTGATATTTGAGAAGCAGATAGAAACTCCTTGATTACTGAATGGTTTATTTGATTGCAATGTCTATGTTTCATTGAGTGTGGTATGAAACCAGCTGTTTAACCACTTGCCTGATTAACCAGAGTTAACTCTGAATTTGTTTTTGCTTTACATATTATTTACCCGAGTTATCTCATTAAAATCGTGCAACTGCAGTGCACTTTTCTGCCTACCCGAACAGTCTCGTTTGAGCTTTAAAAAGCTGTTATAGATAGCTTGTCGAGGTACTGCTGCCATCTACCGGATTCCCGTGACACTACGTAGTTGTTGCCTTTCCAGTGGTACTTGTGGTCGTTGTGCAAGTGTAGTGCCAAAACTTACAGAGCATTTTTGTGTTGTGAATACATTTCGTTCATGTTTTAGTGTTATCCATCATGTGAAGAACGACAAGATGAGTGACGATGAACTTACAGACAACAGTATAGAGGAGGAGGAGGAGGAAATGGACATGAGTGGAAGTGATACAACAGTGGACAGTGTGTGTACTGACAAGACAGATACAGATAGTTGAGGTGGTGTACAGTCCGCCTTCCAAAATCTTTGCTTTGGTATATGATTTGTTGGGAAAGAGGTACTGTTTGACAATGGACAATTATTATAACTCACCACAACTTGCAGATCTGTTCATTTCGAAAAAGACTGATGTATTTGGAACATGGAAACGCAGTAGGAAAGATTTACCACATGCTCTAAGAACAGCCAAATTGAAGAAAGGTGAAGTAGTAGAGTTGCAATGCGGCAAAGTGACAGTCATGAAATGGAAATATAAGAAGTATGTGACATTGTTGTCAACCATCCATTCTGTTGAAATTATGATTGTAACACGTCACAAAGAAAAAATTAAACCACGAGTGGTGGTCGATTACAATGACAAAATGGGTGGTGTTGATCAGCATCTTGCTTCGTCCGCCACACCAAGGAAGCGTGGCAAAAAGTATTATAAGAAAATTTTCTTTCATCTGTTGGATCTGTCTCTTTGGAATTCATACATGGTTTACACCAAGACAGGTGGAACAAAATCCCATTCAGTTCCGAATGGAAATTGTGATCGACATTATCAAGCAGTACCATTCAGATGGTATGGTTCCATGAAGTGGCAGACCTAGCAACACCCCACCGCCTGTCTGGAGGACACTTCACTGAAAAACTTTCCCCCACGGATAAGCAAAACCCAATGAAACAGTGCACAGTGTGTTGCAGAGTTCGGGATGAGAGAGGAAAGAAGATTCATCGCGAGTCAAGATACTATTGCCCAGATTGCACTCTGTGTTAGCCCATGCTTTCGAGTTTATCACACTGTGGATAGCATTTGATGTGAGGCAGTATGTGTGATTGTCTGTAAACTGGGACAAAATTAAAACGTGAAGACATTTTATTTTCCACAGTTTATATGCTATTTTCAAACATTTGTATTAACTCGGGTTAATAATCATGGAGGTTTTTTAAATAAGGTTACACCCTTATTTGACCCCAAAAATAGGATTTTGTTACTGTTCCTTAATTGCCGGTATCGGTACATTACAAACACACAATAAAAAAATGTGTAAAATATGGACCATTTTTGGGAAAATAATGTGTCAGGCAAGTGGTTAAGCCCCCCTTTCCAACCACACACTGTGGGATCTTCAATCCCTAGGACAGAAGATACCCAGGGTTTACCGTATCAACTGTACCTGCGGTAAAGCCTACATCAGACAAACTGGGAGGACCATCGAACAATGCTGCAAAGAATATGCCAGCTACATCAAGAATTTTCATCCAGAAAAATCAGGGTTAGCTGAACATTCCATCCAAGAGGGCCATAGAATAGACTTAACAACCACCAAGATCATCAATAAGTCATCTAATTACTGGGACAGAATCATCAAAGAAGCAATAGCCATCCATGGGAAAAAGGAAAACCTCAACAGGGACATGGGAATAGAACTGGACCGAGCCTGGCTAGCGATAGTAGTCTGGGAGCGCAAACGTCATAGAGACTGCACCTTATTGAACCGCCACTTACACCGTACCCCTCCCACATCAAACACACACACAACCAAACCGTAACTATTCTCTGCACTTCAATCCCTGAAGATGAGGGTGACATTTGCTCTCTGAAGTCTATCCGGAAATCACCTGGCTGACATCCCAAGAAAACTTTATCATTCACCGCCAGGAAAGCTTCAAGAATTATGATACATAAAAAAAATTGTTTGTCAAAGTTAAGTCCATTTCATCAGTAGGCTAATCAGGACTAGATGTTCACTTTAAAGCAGAATCTGAAACACTGTGCAATGTGCATTTTTTATGACTATCATCAGGGTGGCCCATAATGAGCAACACGTCATTCAGAAAAGGTATTTGCCTTCATGTTCTCTATGCCTTGCGAATGTTTATTTGCAATGTAAGTGACCTTGTGCAGTTAAACTTGAGAAGTTTTTCATTAAATTGGTTTAACTGCCAGTTTATAATAAACTGCAAATGCTATTATTAATATTTAATCAATACCAAAGTGAGGAATAATGTTTGTCTTTCATAGATTGCTATTTTTCTCATGTATAATTTGGTGACTAAGTTGCAAGTTTGGCAAGTAAGTTCGCAACAAAATTATTACATTATGAGTAGAGCCACATATTTATGGTGAATAAAAGATCAAGATATCAGTACAAAAACTGTGCATATTTTGGGATCAAAAGCGGTAAATAAAATTGCATTTTGCTGTTAAAATGGTGAATAAAAACCTAAATTTGATTTAAAAACTATACCTATTACACAAAATTAACATATCCCTTGTAATAGCACATTTATATAGTTATCAGAGTATTAAGTTTATTCCTGTGTAGAGTCCATTTCTTGCTTCTCAAATATTTACAGCAGAATTAATCAATATGTTGGGATTTGCATCAGAATTAATCAATTTTCCATGATTTGCATAACTCGCAGGATAATTCAGACTTTGGAAGGTGTCGCGTCTGTAAATAAACTCTATAATTTCGTGTTTAATAGTATATTTCGCATTTTGCAGTTCATTTCGCATTATTTCGTGACAAAATATGGTATCAAAATGCACCTCACCTTTCAAAACATGATAAATTAACATTACAATGTTTTCTTTTAACATTTCGGGTTTTCGTCAAAAACTAAATATGCATGCTCCTGACACTGCTGTATTTTAACTACATTCTTTGCTATGACCAAAAAGGTTGCATCCAATTTTCAGGTTTATTAAAATGTACAAGTTAGGGGAACTGAGGATCAAAGTATTAGAGTAATATTTGTGATTTCTCAAACGTCATAGTTATTTAGCAAATAATCCTGGATGCTGTTTTTATGGGATGGAAAACTTTTAGTCTCTCTTCCCCCAAAGTTAAGCCTCAGATTTGATTTTGCCCCTCAAAATTAGGCCCCAAGTCTTATTTTGCCCCCTCAAAATTAGGCCCCAAGTCTTATTTTGCCCTCAAAATTAGGCCCCAAGTTTAATTCTGCTGTCAAAATTTGGCCCCTAGTTTAATCCTGCCTGCTCAAAATTAGGCCCAAGTGATTCTGCCCCCTCAAAATTAGGCCCAAGTCTGATTCTGTCCCTCAAAATTAGACCCAGTATGATTCTGTCCCCTCAAAATTAGGTCCCAAGTTACGCCCATGCTGATACAGGCCAAACCAGTGCAAATTGCCCATTGTTTCTAGACAGTGTAGCTTCTTGCCTCCCACAATATTGAATCGTTGACTCAAAAATGCAGGTATTATATTCTAGAGGAAATTGTGAGTACACCCATTTACTGATAAAAATGGCCTACTATGGTAAATATGCAGGATGTCTACAAGTGAAGAAAGTCCTGAAAGTCAAAAAAAAAAAGTAAAGAAATCAACATGTATGCCAAGAAGTCAATAAAAAGTCAAGAAATTATACTTGTGATCAAGAATTTTTGCTATCATAAAGGGACAAACACATAGGGACAACAACACGAGCCCCATATAAGATTATACTGGTTGAATATCCAGATGCCAGAGCCTTTCTAGTCTGCCAAATGCAGTCCAGGATGCATAAATAGATAAAGCAAGTCCAATTCTCTTGTCAAATATAGCTTCAATTTATCTTAACTGGTTTTTTGGTAGATATCTTTTTACCAAGTTCCAACTTTACCTAATAAAGGTAAGGAAAACTAAAAAAGTCAAGAATTTTGGAGTTGTTATTTTGGTAAACATCCTGATATGTACGTATGTCACAAGAAATAAATTTCAAGTGGCTTAAAAGGGTGGAAAGCTCTGTACAGAATGAATAATAGATTATAATTAAATTCCAATATAAATTATTGGAAAACTGAAACAAGATCATTCAAGAATTAGATCTATGGATGAAATATATTACAAAAATATTAAGGTATATAGCATTTTTCAATAATTTGCACTGATAAAGAAGAAATATGTATTAAGAAAATAGATATGATCAAGTAAAATGAAATGCGAAATGGAAAAAAATGTGTTTCTAAACTTTTCCGTCCTTTATTGCACCTCTTAAATCACTGGTGCACAGTAGATAGCCTAGACATTTCCTAACAAAATTAGAACATTTGTATTATTAAATTTCTTAACCTTAGTTCACTGGGATTTTAAAAATGAGCGAGACAGTATATACTTATAGTTACATTTTAACTGCAATAATTAGCCAACTACTCTCACTGATGTTTATTAAACTACAGATAAAAAAATACATTCATACAGTATAAAAGACAATACAATTCTCAATTTCAAAACTCTTTTCTAATGTATTACAAATTATTTTCAATACAATATAAGATGATCTTACCCACATTTAACATGCAAAATTAGAATAAATTAAAACTAATTTGAGCTACAATATTATAATTTTGTGTGTGTTAAAGCTTCAACATTTTATTATAGAATACAACTGCATTTAAAATAATAATTACAATTGCAGAGAACATAAGGAATTGTTTGCATATAAAATGTAAAACTACCTCCAATGGCATTTGATTTTGTAATAATGAATATTTTAAGTTTCAGTCATGATGCTCCGAGAGACTTCACATTGGTCTATAGATATATTCGATGCACAGAAGATTTTTTTAAAGTCGTACGACAGGTGGGGCAATTTGAAGATTTTGTATTTGTTAACAGAGAATTTATGCAAGGCTGGCAGAATATATGTCCACAAGAAGTTGACATGATGTTGGTTTTATTAATTTTCATGGATTCAATCGAATCCAAGCACACTGGGCAACGGGTATCTTGAGAACTTGGGCAACTGGTATCTTGAGAACTTGCATTTTCTGGCAACTGGCTTCGACTTGCAGAAGGCTTATGTTCTGAATGGCTGGAAGGTCTTTCTGTTAGTTGAGGAAAGGGCTTAAATGCAGTGCTGGAGAAAGATATTTTGGAAACATATGACATGATATCAAAGAGCTGCCTGACCAAGAAAAAGCACACCTTTAAAGTTATAATACCAGCATCAAAGAGCTGCCTGCCCAAGAAAAAGCACACCTTTAAAGTTATAATACAAGCATTAAAAATATCCTTGCAACCCTGTAGTCCCAGATCAGTGCATACTGCTGCTGTGGAGCTGGATTTATTGTTGCTGTTGGAGCAGTCAGAATTAGCAGATAGCTTGAAAGATGAAGAAGCTGATTCGACATTTCTTTCGCAAACACTTCTGCATGGGGGTGTCTCGCTGGAGCTATCTGAACTATCTTCAGTAATCGTGAAGCGATATGAGTCACCTGAATCTTGAGAGCAACCGTCTGAATCTTGAGAGGAACAATCAGACCTACTGCTGTGACTTCTTCCTTTAGATCCTAGCATGATTGATTGATTCCTGCAACAGTAGAAATGAAAATACATTACTTAATAATATATTTTGGAATAATGCAGTCACGAGGAACAGTTGCTTTTGGAAAACAAATGCATTACCCCTCAAGAAAAGGAACTTTGTTTTTATTCTATGGGGAATACAATCATGAAATTTCTATGAACCACTCGCAAGGCACAGCCGTGACTTAAAACTAGGTTTAGGTAAAATTTAGAGCATGTGTCTCCCACAGAAAGTCAGTAAAAAAAAAAACAACAACAACTAAAACCTGTCTCAAGGGACGAGGCTTTATAATGGAAGAAACCTTGTCTGAATAAAGTTTGCCGAAAGCTCAGTAGGTTTTGAGGAAACCAAAAAACAAATCTCATTTTATGTATTAACTAGGAGTATTTTTGCATGGTTTTCCTGCCTTGGGAAAAATTCAAATGCTTTCAACAGATTAGTTCATTTCACGTGATTGGGAATTCTCTGTGGAGTTGTAAGTGCAAATAAATACATAAATGAGACTAGTGCATATTTGAGCTTAACGTGCACGTAATTGCATTCATAATTTTAATACATCGTCCATTTCAACTTTGCCTGTTGTGCTGTTTTGTTTTTTTTCATCGTGTCAAAAGTGCTTGGGTTGCTTTTGCTACATTGGGTGATTGAGTAACTCACACTCTTTTTAAAATAAAGCGTTCATCACGTTTATTCAATAGGCTCTCTTTTGGTTTTCTCTGCACATTCTGTGTTGAACCTTCCTCTTTAAATTTGTTTACTATGTATTGAACTGTGGAGTGTGATTTATTGACTGTCCAATTTTTCTTAACCTCTAAGGGCCAAATTTATAATAACATTCTTCAGATCGGAACTAAGTTCCTTCACCTTGCCCATTTCGAACATGCTGATAGATAGACGATAGGCCTACAACAATACCTACGCCAGCATTCCGCTTGACGGGGAGCATGCCAGCATGTGCAAACTGCCCGAATAGCGATGGCGCTGTATGCTAGGAAGATTGAAACTCTTGCCTGTACGAATAACAATGTTGCATGAAAGAGCGGGTTTCTCTCTTTTCACACAAATTATATGCTCTGTTTATACACTTTGAACATACATTTTTATTGACATTTGTTGGTGAAATCTTCATTAACATTAATTTCCAGCTACATATGATAATGATTATTTACTAGTAGATATGACATTTTTTCCTCGGAAATTCTATGTGTACGAATAACAATGTTACATACTGTATGTCAAATAAGAAGCGGGACCATCTACCCACTGTACCCCCCCCCCCCCTCGAGAATTACATCGATTTTTTTAATCGACAGATTTCAACGTTTTACGTAATATAAAAGTGGTTCCAGCGTTAGGAAACCACAAATAACGGAGATATTTGATCGCAAAGTATGACCCGCGTAAGCACAAGAAACTCCTATTCTGGACTACCATCACTCATTTTTCCCATAAAAAAATTTCCAAACAGCAGCAAAACTAACACTCCTGGCGTATCCTGACATTACTACGACCCCAAATTTTAACTGTTTGCCTAACCTAACCTTACCGTGCATGGGGCCACCCGTGAATGGTTCGTGCGGCTACCCGTGCATGACGTCAGCGCCAAATTTTAACTGCAGATTCGTGATTATGATGCCTAAATTATTGACTATGCGAAAAATAAAAGAAATTGGGGAACCATCCGGTATTGTAAAATCATGTCCCAACCATTTCCAATACGAACGAGAATATATAATTTTAAAAAGTACTAACCTTAAATCAATGCACTTTTTGCTACGTGGTTGCCCAGCCGAAGAATGCCACGATACTGAAAAAGTCTATACACTCCTCAATATGCATTTTCAATGAATAGCACTTACCACACTAAAAATGCACGCCCACCTTGCAAACAAAATCCCAGTACCATGTGACATGAACCGAAACATCGTTTGCAGTAAACCTCGCACGGCCTGACATAACACCAGGATTGCCAACCTTCAATCTCAGATATTTCCAACATGGCTCCAAGTTACAAAACACAAAATAACGTAACAACATCTTCCTTCATATCACATGCAAATGGCAATGATGAAAATGACGTCATAAATTGTCCCATCAAGAAACTCTCCGTACTCCACTATAATACATATCCTAAAGCTAAAAACAACACAATCGTTCGTATAGAACATAATCTTCATAAATGACACAAAAGGCATAACCTTATCGCGGGGGTACGGAGCGTCGACGGTACCTAAGAAGCGACTCACGACTGGCAAAGGCAGAATGGGCGCTATTCACTGGATGTTTACATTTCTGTATTTCCTTGGCGCTGGCGGGGACTGCACTTCCAGTTTTGAAAAGAGTAACATAGAATTTAAAGGTGTAAAGGCAGTGTCTTCGGAAAAGGCGACAGTATTTGTGTGGCTTTTGGTTTCAACAAGAGATAGGGAACAAACAATCGTTCTCAGGTATCTATGCATCGTTTTCAGACAGACCCGATCAGTGGATTTAGGCAGTAAAGCAAAAAGATTGGACACAAACACGAGGGAGTAGGCTCTGCAATCGACACTTCATCAAATCAAATGAAAATATTTTACGTCTTTCGAAAATTATAATTCTCTAACGCACATGTGTTGATTAAATTTAAAAGTTGGAACTATTTATAATCATATTATAACGCATTTGCCTTTTGGTTATTGATAAGCACTCTCTCCATGGGTGTCGGTAGGTCACTCAAAAATTTCAAGTGATCCATTTTTTTCCGATCTTTTATGGCAGTGTCTGCCGCCACGTTCTTTTTCTGCTAGAATCTCAAAAGAAGAAGAGGCCAGGCCAATCATGTCATGCGTAACAAAATGTGGGCGTGTACGAGATGCAACAAGAGAACATGATATTCAAGATGGCGAAGTTAGGGTCGACAGCGTAATGAGCTCTCTCTCTCTCTCTCTCTCTCTCTCTCTGTTATGTGTAGAACGTGGGCCAACACCCAACATTTTAACCATGGCAAACACCAGAATTATATACAGAATTTTCGATCTATTGAGTGTACTTTATAGCTCAAATAAAAATACAAACCTACAATTATCCCTTTCTCAGGAAATAATTTGTAGTGCCGTTTATTTGTACAGGCCAAAGTTCTGTGCGACATGATTTTTCAGTTTGTTAATATTGATTGATTTAGTTTATTTTACTTCGCTTTTCTGCCACTTTTGGTTAATTGCGAAGATTAGGATCAGTAGGGTTACCAGACATACATTACAAAAAAGAGGACAGAGGATGGCGAAAAAGGAGGACAAAGTCATAAAGAAGAGGACACCGCAAAAAATCGCTATACATTTGCCATTACTCATAATTTAGTCAATATACAAAAATCTTACCAACATTTTGCTCACAGATGCTTTTCAGAAGATCTCTTTCAAGAACTTCATCTTACCTTTAAGCAAAGAAAGCAAATCTCCTAATCTGTTTAACAAATTACAAAGAATATCTATAATTTGAAGCACAGAATTTTACTCCTTTTCTAATTTTTGGATATCAGACTGAAATATCTCCACAAGTGAATGCAAATGTAACAAGTAAGATTCGCTTAACTTATTTCGAGAAGCCAAATTAAAATTTTAGGTAGTTTGGATTGGGTAGAGAAATACGATTTCAATGTCACAAACATTTCTAGCATTCTTTTAACCTTACACTTTACCCCATATAAGTTTCTTCCATCTTTTAAAACTGGATATTTTCCTTTGAGTAGTTATTTCATGAAAGTAAATACTCCCTCTGTCCCATAATTATTGTCCGGTATGCCAAAATGATAGTACAGGAATTACAGACGAAGAGGCAGATGGAAAGCACACGCATGAGGAGAGGCACAGTAGATCAGTCTTCAAGATTGTGAAGAGGAACAACGTGACCTTATCGCAACTAGCAAGAAATACCGCCCAAACGATTACCAAAAGGAGGCGTTGGGTTGCAACACACCGGTGTGGCACTGTATGGCAACCGGTCTAGCAAGGCACGCTGTAAATCGTTAGTAGAGCACTCCTTCAGTGAGTACGTGTGAGAAGAACAGTCATGAACACACAACCCATGATAGGAAGCGACAGGGGTATCAAGAACCTCACGGACAGTGAACGACAGGCAGTGTAAGAGTTTCTGTTTGAAAACAGTGCGGCTGGCGTAGTGAAGAAAGGTGCCATGACAAGTGCGGCTGAGAAATTTCATGTAAGTAAGAGAACAGTACATCACATTTGACAACAGGGGCGGCAATCGTTGAAAAATGGGGCCATTTGTGCTGCGGTTGCATCTCGGATGAAAGGCAAAGTCGGATCAAAGAAGGATCTCGCCCTACAACGACAGCACCTACCGCTGCAAAAGCGGCAGAATATTCGTTCAATGGCAGTGGCGCTAAATGTTGCTAAGAGTACCCTACACAGGCGAGTAAAGGCAGGAGAGATCAGAGTTCATACGAATGAGCTGAAGCCATTATTGACCGATAGCAACAAGACGGAACGTCTAAAATTTGCCTTGTCAATGCTGGATCCTACCACAGTCGCTTGTCCTGAAAGCGGAAATCCGAAGTTCAACATGATGCTGGAGACAGTTCATGTGGATGAAAAATCGTTCTACCTGATGAAAGATGGTCAGAAATTGTACTTGCTGCCCAACGAACCAGACCCGCAGTGAACATGTAAAAGCAAATGTTTTATTCCCAACATGTTTCTGGCTGCCGTCGCCCGGCCTCGTTCGAATCCTGGTCGCAAGCAATGGTTTAATGGTAAGTTAGGCATTTGGCCGTTCGTCAGGAAGGAACCTGCCAAGAGGAACAGTAGGAATTGTCCTGCTGGTACAATGGTCACCAAACCATTAACTGTTACCAAAGATGTTTACCGGGACATGCTCATCAACAAGTTAATCCCAGCAATAGATGCACAATGGCCTCGTGGGAGAATCCAGATGTCCGTTCAGCAGGACAATGCGCGTCCGCATATTGGATGGATGCTGCAGCGGCCAGTGGAATCACTTTGGATCTCCTATGCCAAACAGTCCGGACATGAATGTTTTAGATCTGGGGTACTTCCGGGCAATTCAGTCTCTCCAGCCTCAGGCAGCTTCACAAACTATTGATGAGTTGATCGCCGCCGTTGAAACATCTTTCTCTGATCTGACACGCGACAAGCTCAACAACATCTTTTTCACTTTGCAGTCCTGTCTCATTGAAATTATGCGCCTCCAAAGGTGAGAACAACTACAGGATTCCCCATATGAAAAAAGCACACTTGAACCTCCGAAACATCCTGTCATCTCGCTTGGAGTGTCCTCGAAACATTTACGACGAGGCTGCATCAGCACTGCAGCACTAGATCTAGCTCGTTGATGGGATGACAACCTTCCTGGACCAACAATCTCTTTCGTCTTGATGTTTTATTTTGTCGAACTTCTTGGTCACTTTGTATTGATCCTGGATTGATTGCTTTTTATTTATGTTCTTTTGGATACTTGATCGGCCAATTTGTACTGATCCTTGAGTAATAAAGTTGTATGACTCATTCCCGTGTTTCATGTTCTTCTTCTGTATACACCAATGTCACATTTTGAATATCGGACAATTATTATGGGACAACAAACAAAGGTGTACCGGTCAATAATTATGGGACAGAGGGAGTATTACTTAATAATCAAAATTCTCACTACGCACTTCTGTATCGTGTATGTATAACTTGAAAAGGAACTGGCCGACCTCTGTGCTGGAGTGGTTAGCACACCGTGCCACAACGCCAGAGGCCTCGGTTTCGAATCCCGGCCTGGGCATGTGTGTCCTTCATCAAAATCATCACATCATCGCTCATACTAATCTTTACGATTAGCCAAAAGTGGCAAAAAAGCTAAGTAAAATAAACCAAATCAATGAACCGAAAAGGAACTGCACAGACTACATGCGTTCCAGCAGTCTCAGTGCTTAATACTAATGACTGGGGTGCGGAAATTTGCCTATTTGCTTTTTTATTCCTTTGTAGTAAACCATAGGCTTTCATGTTTAAACTTTAAAGTTACTTTCATGGAGTTTCTATTCCGAAAACACTTTTTTATAGTGCCTATAAATTCCTATTTTGCTTAATCGTGCCAAAATATGGATATTCTGCAATTTTTGCATACTTCAGCTTTTTCTTACGTGTATTTGGCTTTCCCTGTATTGAAAGATGTAAGGCTTTGTTGATGTTGAACTGACTGAAATCTGGAATTCGCCAGATTTGATGGTCTGAATTGGAACATTGTTTTAAATATTTTTTGTTACAAAGGTGCAAATTGTTTATTCATTGTTCAAATTCGCAGTCGTTAGCACAAGCTCTTTTTGTGAGAATTACTTTTACATTCCCCGCAAATGTGAATTTCGATCAAAAGAGTATTATAGTATGTTAATCGCTAGCACACTTTTATGTATAAACTGAAGTGCTAATACAGTATAACTGTGCATTGAAAGAAGAAAATTTAAATACGTTCACATCCATTGCCTATTTTAATGTTTTTTTTAAATTTTAGGGTGCCTTTTAAGTGACTATTTTCGTGCCTTTCTTGGTTTAAGGTGCTTTTAAGTGCCTATTTTCATCATTTTGGTGCCTATTTGACTGCCTATTTCAGAGATTTTTAGTGCCTTAAATACGTGCCCTACTAATGACTGTCGGGAAAGTGATCGTATTGAGCTCCCAGATGCTAGGTGAGCATTGCTCGAAATAACGTGCACCAAATGAAGCATTCTGTATGCAGCACATTTACTATGGTCAATGCTATACTCTTTCCAAAAAAAGGAGGACACTTACAGATTCCTAAAAAATTTGCCCAGACGCGGGACAGACACCTAAAAAGGAGGACATATCCGGATAAAAGAGGACGTCTGGTCACCCTAAGGATAAGTGATACGATGAAATTTATGAAGGGACGGACACTCACAAACACTCAAGCCTAGGCCGGCATTCGAACCAAGGACCCTTAGCATAGCAGCATGCTGCGATAACACTAGTCGGCATGGAATTCCTCCTTCCAATGAAAATGGGTGTTTCTTATGTTTTTGAGGGTGCTGTATCTAGATCTCATAGCCAAATTGTCTTATCACCCATCAATTTTGAGGGAGAAGATATTTCTCGATTCGTTGTAATGAGCTCATCATCGAGCAAAATATCAGGCTTTTATAATCTGCTCCAAAGATGGCTCTATATATAAGTGAATAACTATTGTATTAAACTTTAAAGAAGTATCTACAGAGATTCTCATAAGGACAAGTATTTAATATAGTAATCAATTTCCTCTTAGAATCTTGTATAAGCAATTAAAATAAAACAGTAAACATGTATTTGTTGAGCAAATGCATTACATCTTACTGAACTTATTATCTTATACTACTTCTATATATTCAATCTATGCAAATTTTGTTTCCAACGCCACCGTCAAAGTATTAAGCGAAGTGAATTCTCTGAAATGTCTCGTACGTTTGGTAACCAACCGAACGCCTTCTGCTACATTTGCGGTGTGTTAACACTAAAATCTCAAAGGAAACCTTTAACTCCTCTTGTGAGGAAGGCTTATGAGCTTATTTTGGCTGCAAGATTGGTGATCAAGATAAACCATGGGCCCCCAAAATATGTTGCAGTACTTGTTCGAAAACTCTCGTTGGTTGGTTGAATGGTACCCATAAAGTAATGTCATTTGCTATACCAATGGTATGGCATGAACCACGTAATCATCTAGATGACTGTTATTTTTGTATGGTGAACATTAGCGGTTTCACCAGCAAATTGAAACAAAAATTGGAGTACCCGAACATACCATCTGCTCTCAGACCTATCCCTCACAATAACTTAATGCCAGTGCCAAAGCCAAAACAAAGGTGCAACTGCTTGAATCCAGACTTCAACAGTGCAACCTTTTGGAAAGTGATGTAAATGTGTCATACTTCAGGAAGAGGGAATCAACGATTGCAAAGTGTATACTAACATTGATAGAGGATTGATGAAGGAACTTGAATCGAATATGACTCTGATCAACGAAGACTTTTTATAGATTC
The DNA here is from genome assembly GCF_977018435.1 of Lepisma saccharinum. Lineage (NCBI taxonomy): Eukaryota > Metazoa > Arthropoda > Insecta > Zygentoma > Lepismatidae > Lepisma > Lepisma saccharinum. The sequence continues at coordinate 51,982,528 of NC_139236.1, forward strand.
ATCAAAGGTTAGTTTGAAGGCTGTTTTACTTCATAATGGGAACAAGTTGCCATCAATACAGCTGGCTTATGCATTTCACATGAAAGAGACGTATGCAAACCTTGAACGAATGTTGCATAAAATATGTTACCAAGAACATCAGTGGAACATATGTGCGGACTTAAAAGTTGTTGCATTGCTGACTGGGTTACAAGGGGTTACACAAAATTTTGCTGTTTTATTTGTGAGTGGGACAGCCGAGCAAAGGCCAGACATTATACTGCAAAAGAATGGCCACTTCGTGAAGAAAACATTCCAGGAAAGAAAAATGTATCACTACGAGCTTTAGTCGAGAAATCAAAAATTTTGTTACCACCTCTCCATATCAAGCTCGGCCTGATGAAACTGTTTGTGAAGGCAATGGATAAACGGGGACAAGGATTTCTTTATCTACAAGATAAGTTTCCATGCATAAGTGATGCCAAAATAAAGGAAGGTACCTTCATTGGTCCACAAGTAAGACACCAATTTCAGAAAAGTTTTGAATGACACTGAGAGAAGGGCATGGGATGCTTTTGAAAATGTGTGCAAGAACTTTCTTGGAAATACAAAGTCTGAAAATTATGTGGAAATAGTGGAAGAACTTGATTTCCTCTTACTACAGTTTCAGATGCAACATGTCACTGAAGCTGCATTTCTTGCATTCCCATTTAGATTTTTTCCCGGAGAATATGGGCGCAGTTTCAGACGAACATGCGGTTCAGATCCCACTTTAACACGCAGGCGAACATATTTTTTTCAAATGTTACGAATCATATCGTATAAATATATAATACTGCCACAGCCATGCAATATCAAATTTTCTTATAACAACTAAAGATAAGCAATTAGTTTTGATTCCAAATGTACTTTACTAAGGATAATATTGAAAAGGCACACAAAGTGGTGTGTTTGTGAGAGTGACACAATGTTTGTCATATTCCAACTGTGCAAATAATTATCAGTAACTGCAAAAATTAAATGAGGATGAATTAAATAAAAATGGATGAAAGGACAATCACCAACACACAACATGAGTTTCACGGAGGATTATCCTAGCTACAGGTCAAGGTGCCAGAGCCTCGTTAGTCTGCAAAATAGAGTCCAGAGTGTAGTGCAGAAAGGGCCAATTGTAACACGGAATAAATGCAGCATTCGTTACTGTGCTCCTCTCGCTCAGTTGTTAGTGTCTTATGTGGCAGTGTAGTCATGATTACTGTGGCTATGATGCGCATTTTATCCAATTTCAACATGGAAGTAAAAACCTAAGGCACTCCGGTTATTGTTTAATAGTTCTTTCTCGATGCCGTCTGATCAAGGTGTGTACATATCATTGCAATAGGCATCATTTCATGTCACGCTACGATGCCAGGGGTCTCTCGTTCGAATCCCAGCCTGGGCATGGATGTTTGGCAGTGTTCATTCATCAATTTCATCATCACTCATCCCCATCTTCGCAAATTAGCCAAAAGTGGCACAAGAAGCGAAGTAAAATAGAGCAAACCAATCAATCATTTTATATATTTGTTAAGATAGTTATGATCATTTTCTGGTGTCGTGGTTAGTAGCTGCAAGCCTGTAAACAATATGACGTCAGTTTGGGGCAAATGTAACACATTTAATTCCATTTCCCATTTAAAACATTCGCTTGTATTGTAATGTTTGAGTTGGTGTTTCAAGTCCACTTGATGCACAGTAAGGCTAATTGGGACTGGACCTACAGTTTAAAGTGGGATCCAAACCACTGTGCCATGTGCCTCCACCTGGTATCGAACCCAGGACACCTTGTTTACAAGGCGACAACGCTACCACTGTGCCATCGGGAAGGCCCCTGCATTGTTTTGCAAATACCCATTTACAGTGTCTCGTATTATCACATTCCTTGTTACACTGAGTATGCAATCAATAAAATCTATATGGTACAATAATATGATAATATGTGTTGAAGTAATACAAAATGTAATATAAAAAGTAATATGAAAAAGAAATAGAAAGTACCAACCTGACAAGTGAGGTTAAATCTTACACATGATGACAAGAATAGAAACAGAGAAAAACAAAACAACCAAAGAAAATCGTATGAGCCACACACTACATATAAATGATGAGGTATAGAAATAATGATAGTAAAAAAAAAAAAAAACACCTGGTCCTTCTTACACCTGCACAAACCAAGTATGTACAAAGTGATAAATAAGTCCCATTACCCCCTTATCGCGTGTCCACATCGTCATAGATGGTCGCATTGTATTAATGTGAGATCATGGCAGAGGACAACTTGGAGGTAGAGTGACTATTCGTTATGATTTAGTCCAAAGTGTCTGTGTGTACATCATCGTTTTCATAACAGAGTATGCTTCTCCGCCATGTACGATGGGAAATTCTCCTCAACATTGCTGGCGTGATGGTTTAGATGTAGATCCTGCCACAATAAGAAACAACAATATATTAACATCTATGTAATACATAGGGGGTAATGGGACTTTGTGATCACTCTGTACATAGAAAATGACTGAACTGCTAAATAACGTGATATCTAGTTTTGAAAGTAAGTTTCGATTTCCCTTTTGAACTTTCGTAAGCTTTGGAAGATGTAATAATGATTTTGCAATTTCGTTGTACAACCTACACATTTTCCGAGTGGGTGCCACATTGGCTGACTTTCTTAGAGCTCTCGGTACTTGAAACAGATCTCTCTGCGGACTTATATGGTACGTACATAAAAAGGGATTTCTGACAGCAGTTGAGAGGAGTCTAATGAGTTGTTTAGAAGCTTATGTAAAAATAGCAACTGATGTATATTTCTTCTATCGTATAGGGATTGTACGTGGAAGTGTCTTGTGAAACAGTAAAAACATCCTGAAATATTACATTCTGTTTGTTTAATAGAGTGGGGAGTGTGGTCACCCCTCTGGTCCCTTTATTCCTCCCTTGGCACAATATTTTTTTGCATTTCATTCAAGCTGTGTAAATTTTTAATCAATATACACCGTGTTCCAAAATTAATATCGGGGTTTTAATTAAGTGTATCTTCTATTACATATACATTACAGAAATGAAACATACCTTAAAAGGAAGGGTAACTCAAACAGTTTTTTGTCACAAGTTACAAGTGTTCAATGTGGGATACCCTTGTGACACGGCACACATCTAGTCTGTAGGCAATTTTTTCCCACACTGAAGCTAGCATGTCTGTTGTAACAGACTCCACAGCTGCATCAATCCCGCGTTGCAATTCAGGGAGGTCGGCAGGTAGCGGTGGCACTTATACACTATCCTTTACATACCCCCACAAAAAGAAATCGCAGGGGGTGAGGTCGGGAGATCTTGGGGGCCATTGCAGAAGAGCCACGGCATCCTCACAATGACGACAGATCCATCGTTGGGGAAGAACAGCATTCAACCAATTCCGTACTTCACGATGAAAGTGAACGATCCAGTTGAGGGTAGAACCATTGCTGGAGCATGTCCAAATACGCAGTACCAGTGATAATGTTTTCCACAAAGAAGAAAGGTCCATACACTTGTTCTTTGGATAGAGCACAAAAGACGTTCACTTTTGGCGAATCCCTCATGTGCTGCACTGTTTGGTGTGGATTTTCGTATTCACTCGTCCACTAAGATGAAATGAGGCTTCATCACTAAAGATCACACTTGCAAGAAAATCATCTTCCATGTCCAGTACATTTTCGCAGAAGTTGGCACGGGTCACATTAACTTCAGGCTTTAGGGCCTGTAACAGATGTAGACGGTACGGCCTCACGTGCAATCTCTTTTGTAACACCCTCCAAACAGTAGTGGACGGCATTGACAGTTCTCGACTCGCCCGCTTTACAGATTTCTTGGGACTCCGACCGAAACTTGCTCTGACCTGTTTCACTTGGTCATCTGGTAGACGTGGTCTTCCGGAGCTCTTCCCTTTGCACAGGCATCCCGTATTCTTAAATTGGTTGTACCATCTTCGGATGTTGTTATCCGATCGGGGATCACATCCATATTCCCGCCGAAAAGTACTTTGCGCTCCAATTGCTGAGTTACACCTTGCACATTCCAAGAGACAAAGGCTTTACGCTCAGGAGTCATCTCCATCTTTACTACTAGCGCCGTGCTGCGGCGGAGTTACGAAACATCACCTGCGAAGTAGAGACAAAAACTGTTTGAGTTACCTTTCCTTTTAAGGTATGTTTCAATTCTGTAATGTATATGTAATAGAAGATACACTTCATTGAAACCCCGATATTCATTTTGGAACACCCTGTATGAGCAAGAAGAAGAAGTAGCTCATGACAACCCCTCAAAGATTGGCACATCCCCCCCCTCCTCCTCCTTCTCTCTTCCAAGCACCGCCTGCCATATCTGGAATCCTGTGGCATCTAAGGCCGTGTCCGAAAGGTGCAAGACCGTTCTTGAAGCGAGCATCCTCCGAGTATGGTTTTTCAGTGCGGTCTTCAAGTCGTGGACTGGAAGTATTTTCTTTCGAATTGCACTTTGACTGCAGCGCCAAATACGATCAGTAGATAAAACTGAGTACTAGTCTTCCTCACGTTTTAAACACTTATTTTTCACCATAGAAATCACATAGCATTTTCAAATGTTCGTACACATACATTAGAAGAACTACAACCAACAACTTGCTGGCCCACAACATATATCTACGGTATATAGCTGTGTCGCTGGCTTTCTACCTCCGTGATTTTAAACAAATGAACAACAAGTGCGGAAACCACGTAACCTAGTCACCAGCCTTACATACTTCTGTTCTTGGCACTTTCGAACTGTACTAGGTGACGTCACTTCCGCCAAGACCATACTTCAAGTCTGTACTTTGTACCTTTCGGAGAGAGCAAGCTTCAATACAAAGGAAAGGACAATATTACGGTACCTCTAGCAAGATCCCTTGACGTGTTTGTCGCCTGCCTGGAGAGAAATAGGACTATCCTCTTAGGTTTATGACAGGAAGTCTAGTCGATAGAAAAAGCAAGGTGATAAACAACAGATGTGTCCCTGTTTCTTGTCAATGAATTTGACTGATAGCAATCCTAGCATTTTTCTGAATCCAGAGATTCAACTGCGTTACAGAGGAAACTTTCTTTTCACAAGTTTTCATAGTCAGGCCTGTAGCTAGAGAAGGGGGGCAACTGCCCCCCTGAGAGCCTACTTTGGCTCCCCTGTGAAAAATACAGAACACATTCCTACCTGGAATTCTCAGTGTAAAATGGCCAAATAAGACTGTATCTGAAACTCTGAGTAAATAAATAAATAAATTATATCCTGTATTACTCTAACAAATTGATTTTGTGATTTATTAACGTGTGTGGGATGGGATTCCGTATAATGTCGTACCAGGATTGGGAGAAGAAAAATTCCCTTCCAGCTACAGACTTTAGGAAATGATTTCGTAATTTTCAGTACCTAGAACAGCTGTGACATTTTGAGTAGTCTTAACAAAACACAAGTTAAGCTTCTCCTGCCCGTGGAAGAGGTTAAAAAAATAGTCGTGTGTGAAACTCTACCCTCTCAAGGTAAAAATCTTCTACATCGTAGAAGATTACTCAGAGGGCCCTTCGTATTTATGATGGCGTGTAAAAAAAAACAGTGTATTTAGGTTAGCTTAACCCGTCAAAGGCTACTCCGAGGGCATGAAAAATCAAAAAATACATTCTAGAAGATTACTCTGAAGGCCCTTCGTACTTATGGTGCCTATTTCCATGTACGTACGCACGTAGGTCAAAGGATGTCTCCAGCTCACAGTTTCACACTACTACACAAGTAGGTCAAAGGATGTGTATATGTTTTCTAACAGAAAACAAATTACAAGTTAAGTTATATCACGTACGATCGTAAGTAAAAAAAAGGACAACCAAAAACAACACTTGTAGTTTAACTTAGCTCGTAAAAGGTCGTAAAAAAGTGAATAGGATAAGTTATTTCATGTAAGATCGTGGCATACCTACAAAGTATGAGGTGGAGAAAACAGAGATGCGATGAAAATTGTACTGGAACGTCGTCGAATGCCATAAAATCCACAAAAAATAGTCATAATATGATACAACTGAGGCTAAATGCAGAGAAAAGGGGAATACCTACTAAGTATGTGGTGGTACCGCTCATTATACACTACTTACGAGATCTGGAAGAAGTGTTTGTGGAGATAACTCCATTATTTTATGTTGTTGTTCTCCACATGGGGACCAACAACATATCCTGCTATTCCTTGAGGAGAATTCTGGATATGTACAGGCAGTTGGTGGTAGCTGTCCTCATGTTTCCATTGTTGTCTCAGGGATTTAACCCCACCACAGCAATTTGCTTACTGCAGAAGGTGACTGGCACATAACTGTTCTCACTGAGACAGCACACATTTTCAATGAAGGTTTTTCACAGTTTGCCCAGGAGCTCTCTTGTCTATAGAAAACATTTCTGAGTTGCAGAAAGATTTCCCACGATGGACTCAATCCTTCTTTTCCTAGATATAAGCATTCTGTTCAGATGATAGATTCATCAGATAGGTTTCGTGTGTCAGACCTACAACAGTGGATCCTCAGCAAAGTATGTTGAACATCTCTGCTCATCACATCATCACTACAGATAGGTCTAGGTATACACACAGACATCAATCATATAACAGAAAACAGAACACACATGCATCATCTGTTAGTTTGTAGACCACATGTTTGTATTGTGAGGATGACACTGCAGCGGTATGTCAAAGTGGGTTACCTTGCTATACCGCTGCTTTGACTCACGTAGCTGCCACAAATTGTGACATGTCTGGCAAGAATAGTAGTAAGTACAGCTTCTGTCATTCTTCAAGAAGGATGCATAAAAATAACCAAAAAATACCAAGGAACATGTCAACAAATTGCCAGTCTTGATATATACACCAAAATTTTCAAAAAAAATAAATCTTCTAGCTTAGAAAAAAAAAATCAAAAAAGAATTGCAACTCTTATAATAAGAAAATAAAACCAAAGTCTGAAGCAACTTCCATAATTTGCCAGTTCTTCAATGTATTTACCTTTTGACAATTTTTCGCTAAAAATTCTACACAAGAAGTCATGTATTTGTGTCCGTACCACGGCAAATTCTTTTGCTGAGAAAGAGAAACCGCGAGTAGACCGCCCTCGTGCAGACCCTCAGCTGAACCCCCACACGAGAACTCCTGCCATAGTAAAGGTTCAGGCGGCAGGCAGAAGCTCGGGGCAAGCTATATGGGCAAAATACATGGCAGAGGATACTGAGGAACCTCGATCTCCAACCAACGGTCATGCGCAGTTCGTGCTCTCTCAGAAGCCGAAGTAGAAGCCAGAAGGCACCGTCCTCGCTGCGTGCTGCGAGTGAGGCCCAGCTGGTTCCTTACTTCCAGCGTTGCCCTGTGAGGTTCAAGTTTGAAGGGCATTCGTTACATATTCAATCTTCTCTGTTGAATATTTTTTGTGCCGAACTTCTTGGCATAAATGCAAAATTGGGCAGAGAAGGATGAGTAGAAATGAATGAAAGCTGGAAATAGACGCGATGAATTAAAATAAAAGAAATACATTACTAAAATAATTCGAGCATGTATTCAGACTTTTTCCTTAAAGATGGAAACACTTCCATTCACAAATAGCCCCACGAACCATGCACGCAAGTTTAGGTTAGGTTCTGTGAGGTTAGACAAACATAGTTAAAATTTTCATGTTCTGGCAAAACAATGGCGAGTTTGGAAACACTGACCGGGGATTACGTCGTTGAACGCACGGAACATTTGGTTCACGGGTTCACGTAGTCGAACGTAATTGAGGCAAGAGCTTTTGTGGATCAGAGAGAAATTAATGTCGAAAAATACATGATTTACCAGCCAAACAAGTTGAATGAAGGGAGAAAACACTTCCATGAGCTTTCAAAAGTCCACAGAAACTCAGTTCTGTAAGTAGTTTCTCCTGTAAATTTGAAGAAATGTGTCTTCGCTATACCATACCGTTACTGCTACTTTTTACTTGAAAATTAAGTACAAAAAAAAAATAGGAACCAAACTGAAGTTTGAGGTCGAAAAACAATAAACAATCCCAAGTTAGCAATGTAATTGTCAGCTTTGATTTAGAACTTAATAAAGTAAAAGGATTTCACCAGCAACATTTTGGCTCAAGTTCCTTTTGTTTTATTGCAATTTCATCATGCTACGAATGCAATTTTTACATGGTTTGATTTCGATGTATATCTGTTAACACATACTGCGGAGTTTTAGCGATTACTTAAGATTTTGTTCAATATATGCTTTCGTGGTTAGGTTAGGCAGGTTAGGTTTGGTTCCCTTAGCATTAACAAGTCCCTAAATGCATTATACTAAGGTTCTCATTTACTTCTACAGTACTGGTGCGAAGAAACTTGGTCCCTTACATTGAAAGAGGAACATAAATTGAGAGTATTTGAAAATAAGATCCTTAGGAAAATATTTGGACCTAAAAGGGATGAGGAGACAGGTGAGTGGAGAAGGTTACATAATTTAGAACTACATAATTTGTATTCATGTTCAGATATTATTAGAATAATTAAATCAAGACGACTTAGGTGGGCAGGCCATGTGGCACGAATGGGAGAGGAAAGAGGAGTTTACAGGATTCTTGTTGGGAAACCTGATGGTAAGAGACCTGTAGGAAGGCCAAGACGAAGATGCAGAGACAATGTTGAGATGGACCTAAGGGAAATCGGTAGGGATGGAAAAGAGTATATAGAACTTGCTCAAGATAGGGAAAGATGGAAGGCCTGTGTTGCTGCAGCCATGAACCTTCGGATTTAAGAAGGCTAGAGAGTTAGTTAGTTAGTACTGGTGCGATCTCGCACAAACACTTTTCACTCGTTTCTTTAGTCATTTTTAACATTCATATTTACCGATTATGCATTGCGAAAGGTTCTTGAAGGTGAGATTTTGCTCTTGTGGAGAAAATAACTTCAATTTATCACATTAACAGTCATTATTGTTCTTGCTTTCTTCGCTTGCATACCACAAGATGGCGGCCACATCTTGAGTAGCATGGTGAATAATCATTGGGTATGCAGTGTTTCCAACCTTCTTAATCGAAAAATATCTACTTTGGTGTTACTGATTTCAGATTTTTCCCAGGTTCGAACCCCAAAAAACCATTGACTGATAGCCCCATGAACCATTTCCGGCAAGGTTACACTAGGTTCGGTTAGGGAAGCATAGTTAAAATTTTATTCGTAACACAATGCAAGACAGCTTTAAAAAATAAAAATCTTGCAAAACAACCGTATGGTTAGAAACACTTCAAGGGGACTAAGTCATGAAACGTACGCGACATCTGGTTACCGTAGAGCGTCAGAAAGATACTTTTCTTGAAATATACATGAATTTGCGGTCAAATATATTGCACGATGGGAAAAAATACATCCACAGCCTCTCAACAATCTATAAAAAATAAATTCTGTAAGTACTTTCTCCTGTAAAAATTAAGAAACTAGTTTCAGTGAGATCGCACCAACATTCATTCCCATGCTTCTACGATATTTACTGTCGCTTGTCGACAGAGAACATCTTGTCCATGAGAAGTGCGTAAGGTAATTTTCAAGTTGTTTTTTTTCAACATAAATAACTTTTTTTCCGAGTCCGAACAGTGCTCATTACTTTCGGTTCTTACTTGATAATTGTACTGCACAGCTAGAAATTTTTAGGCTTTCGACAAAAAAGGAATACTAGAACTAAGTTTACTTTTAAGTTACGAAATTGTAGCTGCGCCCTCTTCGACTGCTGTTTTTGTAGAAATATACAACTCGATCCTTGATAACACTTCGATCTAGTGAAAACAGATTTCTTCATTTTTACAGAAGAAACAACTTACGGAAAGCAGTTTCTATAGCATTATCGAAGTTCGTCAATGTATTTTCTTTCATCGTGTAATCTTTTTTAGCGCGAATTCATGTTTTTTTTCTAGAAAAATGAATTGTTAACTATGTTTTCCTAACCTAACCTAACCTTACCGTGGTTTATGGGGCTATGCGTGAATTGTTTGTGGGGCTATCCGTGAATGTTTTTGGGACTATCCGTGAATGGTTTTTGGAGCTATCCGTGAATTGTTTGTGGGCCTATCCGCTATTATTTTCGTGAGAAAAGCATAATTCCACCCTAAAGAATGTTCCGCAATGCTGAATACGTAAGTAGGAATGTTAAAAAGGACGAAATAAATTAGTTATATGTGTTTTCACGAGATCGAAGTAGTACCACGGTGGATAATGGAGTCATTTGAGACATTTACAGAAGATTGAACGACCTACCTGTACACAGACTTGAAGAGATTTAGCCTAATAGACCAGGCTGATGCTTACCACTCACCTCCTTTCCTTTGCTTTGGTTCCAGATCAACTTGCCATATACCAATTGATATACCACGGCACTTCCCGTACCATGACACTCGTGCTCGTGACACTGCACGGCCTTCGAAGTTGCGCCTTGAATAACGTAGTGTGGAAAACGACCCAAGAAACTGGTTCCCCGAGACGATGACAAGTAGATGGCAGTGGGATCGACCCAGGTGCTAATTTTATTATGAAAGTAATGCGGCTTAGATAGTTTTTGGAATATATTGTGTAGATTTGTTTCTCTAGAAAGGCGGTAAGTGAATTGATGGAAACAGTTATATTTGTGGAGTGATTTGCAGTCACGAAATGGCATTAATTTGGAAAGAAAAGTAAAATAAAATGAATAAATAAATAGCATGCGTAACACAAGAAGAAACATCGCAATGTGATTCCGGACGTCAGGTCTTGGACTGTGTATTAGAGTTTATTTTTCTATGTTATTAGAATATTAGAATATAAATAGTATCCTGAGAGATATTTCATACCGAGGCGACAAACCACAAATGTCGCTTGAAAGCGAGCAGTCGGAAATCAATGCAGCCTTTCGAACCGTAGGGACAAAAGCTCTGACTGCACCGTTTCCTCAAGGAGATTTTACACCAAAGCGATACGCGACAAACGATACGAGGATTTCACACCAAAGCGACACGGGTCATTCGGTCCAAGGCAACTTTCATACCGAAGTGACACATGTTGCTTGGAAAGGAGCCAATCAAGAGCAACATTTAACATCGTAGCGGCATGACGGAAAGCACAGGCCAGCGTTCGGTTGGTGAAATCCTCAAGCGATAAGTGTTGCGTGCCGCTTGTCGCTTTGGTGCGCAATCTCCCTAAAGCAAGACACTCATTGCATCGCGCATGCGCGAACAACAAACCACGGGAACATGTTGCAAGCTATTGAGGAAATGGCCCAGTTTGAGCGACGCAGAAGCGACACGTGTGGCTTATCATGTCGCCTAGATCTGTTGTTGTAATGTGCGGTTTATCTTGTCGCCTATCTGTTGTTCGCAATCAACGCTTGCTAATAGAGTGAAGGCACCATGTCGCTTGTCACTTAGTTGGGAACTCCTCCTGTAGCGCGTCGCTTCGGTCTCAGCACCCTTCCTTTAAGGAGCTTTCCGACCGAAGTAACAAGTAGCACGCGAATACGCCATATGAACCATATGCTGTTTGGACCCTCATGTGCAATGAATGCTATTTTACAGTCTGGAAGTGTGTGTCACTAGTGTGACAGTGTGAACATCCCGTGTCGCTTGTCCCATTGGTTTGAAAGTTGCCTTACACTCATGTCGATGGCACTAAGAAAGTTTTGTGGGGTTCCCCTTGACGTTTCATGCAATCGTCATTATCATCATCGCCGCGATTAGTTTAAAGCGGAAGAAAAGAGACAGAAAATATCAATAATACAAATGCTTCAGTGTGTATATCTTTAAAAGAAATGATGATAATAATAATGAACCTAATTCATACACAAAAATTTAGTTGCCAAGAACATTCCACGCGTATTTTTTCTCCCGTATTCAGTGACGTGCACTGAGGAGTAGCTAGTCTAGCAGAGATAGATTAATCAATCTCACATCTCTAATTACTTTCAAATCACAATATTTATTGTCTTGTTAAAGCCACAGTTCATATGCAACACTTTCTTTTTCACGCGCTTCTTGTCCCTCGGTGTGATCTGCGGACAAAACTGGCCTAGCTCGCTCTTCTTCCGCCTTAGCAGTTCCAGGTAGAAACGGCCGCCCGAAGGAAAAGGGAAGATTTCTGCCTCTACCTCCCTTGTCCCCTTGCCCCCCGCTTAATGGTTGAAAGCCCAGGCTTTCAGGTCCCCCAGTCTATCTCCTATAGGACAGATAGGGAATTGGTTTCTCATAGATTTTTTTGTAAATCCTCTAAAGAACTAAGGTTAAAATTTCTCCAGTTCTCTGTATTTACACAACATTTTACACGTTGTACAATATGTATGTATAATATGGGATGTAGTTTTATTATTTATGAAATGGGAACGTGTTATGTGCAGACAATAATATTTTGCTTTCTTTCTTTCTTTTATTTTTTCAAATATGGAATATATAATGATTAAATTACAAATATTGGCTCAGTCTCTCTCTCGCTCTCGTTTTAGTAGTGTTTTTTTTTCAAATATACTAATATCTTGGCCTCCAACGGATGTATTTATTTGGGCAAGAGAACGCACATTCATATTGTTGTTGGTTTGGTTTATTTTACTTCGCTTTTCTGCCACATTTGGTTATCGCAAAAATGAGGATGATGTGATGAAATTAATGAAGGTACCTCGAACAATCCAGGCCGGGATTCGGACCCGTGATGAGCGTGCATTCTTGTTCCTGTGTTGTACTCTACAGTGAATAATGAAATAATTTGAAATGAAAAATGTATCTCAGAACTCAAGAAGCCAAATGAATATTATTGAAGAAACTACAAAAAAGTGTGTTTTGTTACCTGTTTTGTTTCTGTGCATAAAGTGGACTTAAAACACCAAATCAACCAACCGTGGGGGAGCGGGTATCACAGCGCGCTACGACACCAGAAGTTCCGTGTTCGAAGCCCGACCTGGGCTTTCTTTGTGTTTGTCCCTTCATTAATTTATCGTATCACCTTCGCAATTAACCAAATTTGAGGAAAATGCGACGCTAAGTAACAAAAATCAAGTCAAATCATTGATTGTTTGCTTTGATTTGATTTATTTTAATTCGCTTTTCCGCCACTTTTGGCTAATCGCGAAGAGATACAATAAAATTGATGAAGGGACACACTCAAAGAATACCCATGGCCAAGCCGAGATTCGAACACAGGATCTCTCGCTTAGTAGTCAATCAAATCATTTTTATTTTCAAATGGGGGCGGGGGTTATGTGTACTTTTTTTTAGTACCCATTCATTATTTTGCAATCTTTTCCTGTTATTGACGTTCTATTTTTAGGATTTGATTTTGATTTGATTTGATTTGATTTTGTTCATTTTTCTTCGCGTTTTGTGCCTCTTGGCTAATTTGCGAAGATGGGGATGAGTGATGAAATGATGAAATTGATGAATGGACATTCACAAACAACCAAGCCCGACCGGGATTCGAACCCGGGACCCTTGGCGTCGCAGCGCGATGTGCTAACCACTCGGCCACAGGGTCGGGCTCTATTTTTAGGAATACTGGGCCCTAAAGGGGGGAGGGGTATGAGCCACACCAAGCCCGCCTTGAGCACGCCACTGATTGCTTCCCCAAGTGTGGACGTCAGCGCACGTCACTGCCCGTATTATTAACGAAAGTATGATAACAGGACGTGGTCGACTGTCTAGAATGTTCGTTAATATCTTCGCGACCACTGTACCAAATATCATAGCAATTATCACATTCATAGAAATGCTTCATGTAAAAGAATCAGACGTTGCAGCAAAAACTCCATTTACTTGCATTATAAGCAGTCGAACACCAAGCACCGGGGTCAACACCAGCGCCTCTAGCGGATCATTCTCGAGTGGAACCAGCCAGGGAGCGCAGAACCATGCCGTTTTCCACACTACGTTATTCTAGGCGCTGCATTCCTTGCCTTCGAAGAACACGTGAGCAACTCAGTGTTGCCACAATCTGTAAGCACAATTTCCCTTTCCAAGGGGTAAAATTTCCCTTTTTCGCCCATTTTTTCCCTTCATCTAAAGAATTATTATTATTAATAATAATAATAATAATAATAATTAAATATTATCGTTGACCCATGTTCGTATGTATGTATAAAATGTTAATCAATTTAACTTTTAAATGCTACGACGCCAGGGGTACCGGATTCGAATCCCGGCCTGGGGATGGTTGTTTGTGAGTGTCCATTCATAAATTTCATCATATCATTACTCATCCCCATCTTTGCAATTAGCCAAAAGTGGCAGAAAAGCAAAGTAAAATAAACCAAATCAATAAACAATAAAATCAATAACTTTTAAATGATTTTTTTTGGAAGATTTAGATTTTATTTCTAAACCAAGCTAAATTTTTTGTTTTGAGATGAAAGTTAAAACTATGTTATAGTTGGTAACTGAAGATTTTCATCAGTAAAAAGCAAAACACACAAACATAGATTGTATTAGGGAGGCCGATGCTCCTTGTCTTCATCACACCATCAGAAGAAAATTAAAAGGCAGTGTCTGCTGCCACGTTCTTTTTCTGCTGGAACCTCAAAAGAGACATGCGCGTTGCAGCACACTCGGTCTTTGTTTTATCGTGATTTCATAATGCTATGTATGCAATTACATCTGTAACACATACTGTGAAGTTGTAGCGATTACTTTCACAAAAATGTTTTAAGATTAGGTCCCTTAGCATTCTTCTAATAATAAACCTAAATGCTCTCGTAGTTAGGTTAGGTTCTGTTAGCATTAAAATAATATCGCTAAATGCTTTCTAAAGAAAAAGGTTCTAAATTACCTGTACATTCATTCCCACTAATCATAAAGTTGCATTTTTCTCGTCTTCGTCTGTTCTTAAGATTTGTAACATCCATTTAGCAGACTAATTACGTGGCAGGAGCAAATTTGACGCTTATTCTTACTGCTGACACGTGCGTGGCAGCAGACTCGGCCAAATTAAAAATATTCTACACAAAATGCTGTTCTAGTAAGGCGCACATATTAAGAGTTTGTGTGGAAAATGACATTTTTGCCTCCCCATAAAAATGTTAAGTTCGGCGCATGGATATACGCGTTTTATTAAAAAAGATATATAGTACATACCTGAGCAAATGTTCTATTCTGGTAAATTTCACATATTAGGTGGAAACTTATAAAACACAGCAAGTTTTTTATTAAAATTTAATCCATTGTTGGTCACTTCTTGCCACTCTGCACGGAATTTTTAAACTTGTTTCCGCGGTGTTTTTTCATCTTCCGATAATTCTCCACGACGTTTTCTAATTATTCTGGAGTTGCCAGAAGCGTGCGGTAAGGAAAGGCGGGGCAAGCGCCGCTTGCGTTGTTTTTTAAAACACTTTTGATATCTTAAGTCCGTGTTTTTCAATGCCTTTATATACCTTAGACTGGAATTTATTTACTATAAGATATTTACATTACAGAATTTTCATCTCCCCTATTTCCTGTTCTATTGGCTTGAAACATAAACTGGCTGCACCCTTGACGACGCTGGGCGATGCGGCAGGAATGACCGCGTTAGAAGAAGAGGACTGCTCGCCTTTCTCCCCGCTTTTCGAGTGACTTATGCAGTTCTTGCATGGTCACTGTCCATCCCCGTTCACGAAGAAAAAAAGGCCGAGGGCAAGCAGCACCAAGACCGCATCTGTCTTTGGCAAGGGTGTTGGAAAGAATTCGTCCACACGGGCCACAAGTGTTGCTAACTTCCAGAATTTTCTGTACGTCCGTAGCACCACCTCACGCGGTACGATTTTCATGTCTGAAACTCTATAGTAATTAACAAATTACATTATGAAGTTAGCCAGTGATCACCAGTCGTGTGCTATTTATATGAAATAAAATCACAGCCGGTACTTGAACATATCCGTCATGTAGTCAGAAATATGGAGGGTATGTAACACTGTAGGTAGGTTGAAATGGAAGAAGCGTGGGTGCTGCGGATGCGTGTTGTTTTTTACTCTATGATATTGTGCTGTGTTTTTCTGTTCTTTGCGATTTTTTTTGTACCTGATGTAAAAGTATGATTCTACATTGAAAATTTCCGCCATGGTTGACATACCAGACGAGCCATCGATTTGCAGTGTTGCAGGTAAGGACTTGATTATTAGGGGCCTTCTTTCAAAACCATTCAGTTCGAGACCATAAGGTGAAAGGTTGGAGCTTATGAACCATGAGCGACCGTGTGTTCATAACCAAACCAACTAAGAAAGATGGGAAAGTTTTCATTAGGCAGTTTAGAACATCTCAGTACAACAATATTATCTGGTTATGTGGCAGCAATGATCTTAATAAATTATTTTGTTGGCCATGCGTTTTATTCAATACAAATGTAGGACCATGGAACTCAGTGGCGTGCCCAAGGGGGGGTTGATGTGGGTTATAACCCATCTTTCGCCAAGTATTCCTAAAAAAGAACGTCAAAAGTAGGAAAATATGACTAAATGAGGGCTGACTACCAAGAAAAAGTATACATAACCCGTCCCTTTCGAAAATCCTGAGCACGCCACTGATGGAACTATACAGGCTACAGTGAGTGACTCGAGCAATTTTTATAATGCAGTGCAAAGACATGAACGTTCGCAGAATCACATCTGCGCTTGCATTCAGTAACTGGACAAGTCATGATTCATAATTCTAGCCAAGTAAGAAACCCAAACCCGTCCGTTTATTTAATATCAAAACTTTATGCTAATAGGATGTCTCTTATTTTCAGGGTTAAAGAAGAACGTAATTTAATTTATAGTTGCCCTCAAATATCAGGTAAATCATAATTTTCTTCATGGTTGGAATTTAAAAGTTATATCGAAAGGCTGTTTTCCTTCTTTAAAAACCGTGCAGCGAATATTTGATTTTACGGTATGTATGCACATCACACACTCAAGCCCGATACGTCACCATTACGCACATTATTGTAAATGGGAATGTGTCTAGGAAATTGTTATAATTAACCGAAACGAAAAATTCACCCATCGCTTGCCTATCACGAAAGGTCACGGCGCGCCCTTGGGAGTTGCAGATAGTTTCCTTTGCTTCCCTTGTTCTCCCTTCGTCCAAGACGGGCACAGCCTTCCACCAAACACTCGCACACGACGAATAACCCACCCAGTGTCCAATGAAGACTGAAGTAAAGATAGGTTTGCGACAAAGATAACTTTATGGTTTGCACGTGTAGTGTTTGAGGCAAAATTCAGAGAACCGGGGAAAGCTTAAATAAACAATACCCTCAGACTCCCACTCCCATAAGGGTGAATGGCCAAAACGGTAGCCAGATGTAGGTGAACCCAAATTCCACCCTTCCTCTCAGAACGAAGTATACGACAAAATAAAAAAAAAATAAGTTTTAATTTTCAAAACTGGAATCTGTTATAATGTTTAATATAATTAATGTTTAGTCTGTCTTAAAATTTCCCTGAAAATTCGCTATTTTTAATCGAATTTCCCTTTTCCCTATTCCCTTAAAATTAGTTCCACATTTCCCTTCAAAAAGGGAAATTTTCCTTCATGTGGCAACACTGGAGCAACTGGCTGTTGCGAGAGCTAGTCAAATAAAGGTACCTTGAGTCAAATTAGTTATTGAAACATGTGTAGGCAACTTGTGAGACTTTCATCCAGTCTGTCACCTCCTAGGTTATTTTTTCATGTGGCAATTTACAATTGTAGCACGGCCAAGAGGACGAAACACGCGTGCTTCAATCAGGGACGTCGTTAGGGGGGGGCCTGGGGTCACTGGCCCTCCGAAACGTTCACGTGGCCCCGGCAAACTGTTCTACATTTGCTGAAAATTTTACTTTCATGACAAATATTTGCAAAATAGTTTTTCAGTATTTTTTTCTTTCAGTTAGAAACACTGTTCTTAATTTGAGTGGCACCAACTCAAAACCATATTACGTTCTCGTTTTCCTGGTTTTAGCTATAGTGGATGTCAGTGTAGGAACCTAGAACTTCGTAGTTTCTCGGAATTTTGTGGGAGCGGTCTTTCCACCCCTAGCAGTCGTAGGTCAACAACAGGCAGGGTTGGGCGTTGAGTGTTGCCGTGGCGTCCAAACAATGTTTTGAGCTTGAGTAGATTGAAGAACGACCACTTGTGCAGCGGTAAACCACATATATGCAAACAGTTACAACTGGTCCCCGAATCAGAGGGCAATACACACTAAATAAGTATAATGGTGGCAGGATGCCTCATATCTCCAGGTAAGTAGTATTATTCGCACCAAATATCTATTCTACTATTGAAACAGTCTAAAACACGCAACGTGTTAAAAGTAATTATCTTCACAAACTGTACGATTTCTCGAGTCGCATATTTTTCTCGATATCGTGAAGACTTATTTTGAGAATCCTCCTTAACAAATCATGCCTCCCCGATTGCGCAGTGATAGCGTTGTTGCCTTGTAATCGAGGGGTCCCGACTTCGATACATGGGTGCAGGTACACAGTGGTCCGGATCTTACTTTAAACTGTAGGTCCAGTCCCGATTAGCCTTACCAGAGCGTATAGAAGAAATAGTGTGCGCACTCCCTGAGTTGCCGTGGTCCACCGCCTAGATGGCAGTGGTGACGTTTGAGACGGCGCGGAAGATGCTCGCGTTTCTTACATAACTAACTACATAATAAACAAAAATGCATGTTACTTACGTTTGGAGAAGAGCTCAGCAGCTGGATAGTTTGGAGAATTTCCGAGATGATTTTGCTGTCTTCGAGGCACTTAATTCCTTTCTTATCTCCTTGGTGCGGAAGAAAAATCGACATTTCAGATAGTGAAATACGAGTTTAGGTAGCGTACGCAGCACATGATCTTCACAGCATCCTAATTGCGAAGTTTTTACAGCAATTATGTTTAAATTGTCCAAACACTCAAAAAATATATCACCCCATAAACTATTAGCACATGATATTTTTTCTGCAACAAATTCTTCCACTCGTAACAGCACATCATAAACACTTTTCGATGCATAGGTAAGGTATTTACAGCCGTCGCTCGAACCATAGTCGTGGATTAACGTAAGTGAGGCAGGTACATTAGTTGGTTCCCCGTGCAGAAAAGTTGTACACAGTTTACAATCCGTCACTTTGGAAATATACCGCACTATGTATCCTGCCAAATGATACACCAAGTATTCTTTATCAACACTTTGTTCATTTAAGTTCGGTATGTTGTTTTCCCAGTCCGGTATTTGAATTTCATCTTCAACAATGGAAATTTTTTCTCTTATTTTATTTTCAGCTTGCTTCTTCACAGAAATATTTTTATTTTCGGTTGATCTTGCCAGAGTTCGCATTTGATTAACAAAAGACGTCAGAGGAGATTCAGTCCTGTATTCACAGTTTCCGCCCGCAAATAAAGCAAGTTTTGCTGGTACGTAAATTGATTGCAGCATATGTAAGTGCAGAAAATCCACAGTGGAGGGATGATCATCGCAAGTGAACGACCGCAATATACCAAAATGGCGTTCTAGGGGATCTTGATTAAATTTTCCTGTCAAAACGTACTTATAATTGTTCTTCCACAAATATTCGGACACTTCTAAAGTACTTCCTAGAGTCACTCTTAAGGACTGTAGAGTTTTTTCTGAAGCGAAGGAATTTCGATTATCTCTAAGGACAGCATTCCATTTTATTAAAGTTGTATGTGCTTCTGATCCTTTATATAGTGCCTGTGCAGGAGTGAATGAATTTAAGGCGTCAACCAGGCAGTTTAGGTCCCTTCTGAAATTTTCTGTTGTTTCACTGCCTTCTAACCCCTCTGCATTAATACTCCGATAAAATTTTATTCCATTAGCCACAGATCTGCTGAACACCTGCATTGCGAGTCTTACATTCATTCGTTGGAATGAATTAGGATCCAAATGAGCAGAGGTCACTTTGTAGCAAGCTTTCATACCGGAAAGTTCAGTAGATGAATCATGTTCATACACTTTTCTGTAAAATGAATAATCAACAATATCACCATTATAGTACACCTGCACTTTATCATGGAAGTTATTCCTTATGCATTTAAATATATGTGGTGCGTCTGAAAATGCCCAAAGCTTTCTACTAGGGTCAGCTGGATTGGATATAGAGCACTTAAGATTGTTTCTGTTTCCGGAAATTCCTAAGCATTTCCATAACTTTTTGTTAGATTGGCTACCGTCAGATGTAAAACCAATAATTCTCACCCCTGCTTTTTCCAAATGTATGATTACCTGGATAAGTATTTTTGTGAGAATGTCACCAGGGGTGGCATTCCTGCTAGCATATACTGCTATGGGTTGAATCCAATTATACAGAAAAGGAACAAACATAAAAACTAGAGCATGATTTGCTAATTGATTCTTGCTTTCGTCTGGAGTAAGATTTCCCAAATCAACAAAGCCGTCTATTTTTAAGGAATTCGAGTTAAACTGAATTGCTTCCCTAAGTTTAACTTCATCAAAAATCAGCATTCCGCTACGCTCATTCTCATTCTTTTCACTAAGAAAATGTGTTATAGCGTCGATGGCATGGGAATTTACGCCGTAAGGACATTTAAGACCCTTCACCAATTTTCTCAAGTGAGCTTCAGAAGGCAAAGGTAGCAAATCGTGATGCAAACAGTGTCTATACCCCTTGGGGGACTTAATTTTTAATAGAAGAGAATCCAGTATAAACTCAGAACTGTATCTCATTCCTGTCTTACTTTTCAGTTGGCATTTCTTTAAGATTGTATCAATTACAATTTTTTTATTTTTGCTAAGAGACGCGAACTGTTTTGACTGTGTGACCGTTGTCTTTAATTTAGCATCTTTAACGCCTTTTTCAAGCAAATTTATTTTAGCCTGTGCGACCTTTAGTTTATTCTGCGTTCTAATTAAATTGCGTTTCTGATTCTTAACTTTTTTCTTTAGCAATGCTATTGTATTGCTAGCATCCGCAGTGTGAAGCATATCATCCTCTACTGATAAGCTTAATGATACATTGCGACGAGTACTTACTTTATTATCATCTGTCCGCAAGGATTGCCTTTTCATGGGAGACTTTCGCTTCTTAACTGTCTTAGAGAGGTATTTGGGCAGATTAGGAAATATATGAGGAACTGCTTCTGGTTTTAATTTCCACCTTTGTCGTGGAATTTCTACTGTATCGCCATCCACTATGAACGAATCCACTTTCACTAAGGGCCGGTTGCACCATCTCCTCTTAACGTCTTATCCCCCACTTAACACCATTTTGCGGTTGTTCAATGTCCGCCTAACGTTACCTAGCACTTAAAATCCCGTGTAACGTAAGTGGCGGTCGGGGCTCTGCCTAACGCGTTAAGTGCCAGGTAAACATGAAAAAGCAGTACACTGTGCAGCCAACAGATACGTGCAGCACCAAGGTAACTTAATATACTATAAGGTAGCGCCATCCGAAAATTGCCGATCATGCACGAGCGCGTGACGTCATGTGGGAGGATCGGTTATGCTCGGTGCCCCTTCGGTTATGTTCGTTCGGGGCTTGGCCGAAGCAAACGGCCGCTATCATTTCTATGCGAGTTTCAGAGAGGGAAAGTGTTTCATTACTTTGAGGGGTAAATATTAATTATCATACTTCGGGATGGTATTGAGGTATTCCTTTAATGATTAGTAACATAATTAAAACATGCTACTTTTAAAAGAGGGAAAATTGCACATGCAAACGTATTGTAAAAATTCATGTTTCTGAAACCTGACCGATATATTACAAAGAAGGTTGTCCGTGTTCTCATTAGAATTTCAGATATCATAATTTCATAAATCGTATTTTGATTTTAATAAGAAACATTGCATGCTAAAGAAGAATTGCATAGTGAAAGAGTTACAAAGAAAGAATTGATTGACAGATTTGGTTTATTTTTGCTTTTCTGTCTTTTTTTAAATATGAAAGGAAAACCCATAAGAATATCTCTTTCTTTGTTTCCACAAGCCGGCCTCCTTGGCGTAGTGGTTAGCACATCGAACTTCGAATCCTGGCTTGGGCATGGATATTTGTGAGTGTTCATTCATCATTTCATCACTCATCCCTATCTTCGCAAATTAGCCAAAAGTGGCACAAGAAGCGAAGTAAATGAAGCAAATCAATCAATCAATATTTGTTTTCACATATACTATCACAATTACTAAATTCTCAATTTTCTCATTAAGGACAAATCAATGTCTTACCCGATTGGATTCGAATCCGGGACCCCTGTCGTCGAAGCGCGATGTGCTAATCACTACGCCAAGGAGATCGACAGAGGCCTCCGAGGTACTACGGGCCTCACAGAACGTCACAGGAGTACTATCGGATTATAAATTATGGATATTAGAGATTAGATAATAAATAAATAAATTATATAATATATAATTTTTATATAAAAAACACCCGTTCTTTATTTATAGAATCTCAAAGAGAGCGATAGTTTGCCAAACTAAAAAATAATAATATTTTGTTCTCACGATGATAAAAATAGAACGCATAATCAAAAATAAATTGGTAACTATAGATTGGCACAGAATTGAATAAGCCGAATTTTGATGTAACTCGTTTTTATGTGGTTCTACTGATTAACTTTTAATTGGAGTCCAAACTTGAATATCCCTAATTTTTAATCCGATAGTAGTCCGGTATAATCTAGTTACAACATTTAACACAACGCAGTACAAAAGCCTAATATTTAGTTTTCTGACTGAATCGTTCCTTCTTATTCATTCAGAACGTTGCAATCATTTCCAGGAACATTTCAAATTTTACATAACAACAGAAAGTATTCAAATTATACTGATATACTTAAAATCTAATCTTTACCATTCTCCATAATGTAACTTTATTTTTGAAATTATCAAGTGAAAGAAGCAATATACAATCTAGATAAAATTTTACTCTGCATTTGAAACTTACTCTAAATTCGAAAGAATTCCCAACCTTCTTCATATATTTATTTACTGTACAATAATTTACGTACGGATCAAAGTTCCACATGCAAAAATTTTTTGGAAAGTTTTATGTGGAGGAAGAATGATGAAATAGTTTGTAAGATAGTAGTTTCAGACTTTGAAAACGCAATTCCAGTTTGTAATTTGTAGATATTTTAAATTTCTCTGGTTCAAATTTGGCTGCAAGTTATCGTTGTCATAGTTCTAAAAAGTATTTTTTCGCATTAAGAACTTTACATACAAACGCGTGCAGAAGACGAGCCAAAGTGTACAAGTACTAATTTAACTAAGTTAACCTACTCGAAATACTTGATGAGTACTAGGAACATCAAACTTAAATGTCTTAACCTACTAATTCAAGCCTATAGAAATAGATTTATGATCACACGGCAAATGAAACTCTTTGAGAATATCAATGAAAATATCTTAGTTTAATTAAACAATAAAGGAGAAAAGTTACATGAACTCACAATGATTTACCGTGCAACTGTACGAATCATTATTCGTTAAAGGACTTTGTCCGCAAATTTTCCATTTCCATTTCCATGTGTGTCTGAGATGTATAACCGGAAAATATACTCCAAGGCTGATATGAGACACACATTTGTACATTAAAGAAGTAACTTGCATTATACTAATCTTAGATCTTGCTCTTTTTGACAGAAATGTACTACAAAGAAATAATGTAACATCCATTGGTTTATATTGAGTACAAGGGTACAAAATTATTCACAATATATTTGTAAATACCAAAATTGAACGAAGTTGCAAAAATTTCAATGATTGGTGTAATATTCACTCATGCAATATTTACCATCGTGAATACAACGCTATGTAACTCGAATTGAAGATGTACTAGGTGAATTTCATTTCGAATAGCGTGAAAGTTAGTACACGATCTTCGAAATGCCCATTTCCGACAACGTTTTTCACAATAATGTGAACATACAAATCACAATCAACATCGGTCTGTGTTAAAGTGTTAAATGAAATTGTTAATAATTATAAATCCGACTTACATAAAATGTACATAACAAATCAGTTAGGCTCACTACGTACTTCACACTAGTTGAACGCATTTTCAAGATATTGATGACTTTTCTTGTGGTACTGTCGGTTAGGTTACGTTGTAGATTTTGAACTTCTTTATTCAGTTAAATCAGGTTGATAGAGGTTGTTTGTAATCTTTAATTTATTTGCTTCATTATGCAGACGTGTGTTTCTCCTTTGTAAACGATCGAATATGTTTTCCAACAACGAACCATTGCTTGCAGTTTGTGCATATACCTTCGTCTATATATTTTTCTCTTTTCTGGCAGCATAGTCTTAAGCTTGTTTAGGGCACGTCTCCTTATTGCATATCTTTCGTAGCGTACATCTCTGCAAACCTTAGCAACACGTCCTACAAGCGAATCATATCGTGAAGATAAGTGTTTAGGAGAACTACACCATTTCCTCGATTATTTGGTACTAAAGTAATTGGGTGTAATTTTAGCGATGGCACTGCAGTTGGCTTCAGCACGTTCTTTGGTGGAAAATACAGAAATTCTGCTTTCAGATCTCGCACATAGTCTTCTTCACAATAATTGGCACTGCACACTTGCGTTTTTTACATTTCGTCTAGAAGCATGAATCCACTGTTTACTTACGCAATTATCGACTGGAAATCTATGATATTTTATGTCAGTTCCTTTAGTTTTCTGGTTATAGTTTTCATAGCTTGCTACAGCACAATTAGATATGATTGCAGTCTACAAGTACAAAAATACAATAAAAATACAACCTGCTTGTTCCGATTTTTGGGACGTGTTAGTAGCTAAATGTACCCCGCACCAAACTTACTGCACATAGCAACGAGCACCGTCAAACCCGATCCTCCCAGATGACGTAATGCATACGTACTTCACATAGCAACGAGCACCCCCTGGTGCAGCACCTAGTATAATCTGTGTTTACACTTTTATAGTTGATAAAATGGCAAAGTCTCGATCAGCTGTTGCAAATTGCGAAAGTTTGCTGTATGTTTTGCATTACCAAATAACAGCAAAAAAAGGCGGATTTGTTAATTATCCCAGGAACGGCAATAAATAAAGCAACGTTTGTAATATATGTGTAGAAATGAATATTAGGTGGTCATTTTCGTGTGTGTTCCGAAAATGTTGTATATTATTTTATATTAGCATTAGCAGTTTCACTGTAATTTCGTATGTAGGATTTGAGTGCATGCGGGTACAGAAAATAAAACCAGGTTAAAGTAATGCGTTTGATGCTTGCAAAATTGTATTAAAATGCCGTTCCAAATGAATGAATGTGTGTTTGCTGTAACAATTTTTTTCAACCAAACGCAATACACGAAATGTACACCATGCATCAGTTGCTTTTTCGCAATCCTAGTAATTTGTAATCTTTAAGATTAAAACACGTGTAATATTATTAGAGTCACTTCCGTCGCCATTGGTGTGAATGTAACATTGCAAATAAACAAGTAATGTGTTGTTTCCGAATAACAACTGGCAAAGAATGCACGTATAATATTTAGCAGTTCCTACTCTTACCGCCCAGTTCATACATATGTACGTACAAGGAACAATTTCCGAATGGTGGTGTGTTTTTTACAAACACACACATTTACAATAATAACCTTGCAAGAAACTACATAGCTACCTAGTAGTACATAAGACGTAATACCAATCTTTTAAGAAACGTATACATTGTATATGTGTTATTTTGTATGTTAACTTCCAAAATTGGCAAAAAAAAGTTTACTGTTAACAAGCATCCTTACGATGTTGACATGCATGTACAAGGAACAATTTCCTACTGCTTTTGTACCTAACCTAAGACGTAAATGCCAAAGTTTTTTTTTCGGTATTTACTACTTAGAGGAAACGTTTTATGCGAAGTAACATATTTTTAATTACATTGTGTGAGATTTTGTACTTTAACTTTAAAACTGGCAAAGAATAATAATAATTGAGACAGGTACAGCAGTATCTTTACGGCGTTGATACGTATATACAAGGAACAATTTCCGAATGGTGTTACGTTTCGTAGATACAAAGAAAATGCACCATTGTAATAAACCTTGCACGAATCTACATGCCCGAAGATGCATAAAACGTGCACTCAAGTTTGTTCTGTTGTTGTTTTTTTAACATTCATATGCAATACACATGATCTTGTATTTGATTTTTCAAAATAACTGGCCTAAAAAGACGAGCGGCTAGGGGCAGCATTAGCACCTTGGGAAATACATGCTAACAACACCAAACCTGGCCTGCCTAACCTATCCACGTAGGCATATAATAGCATAAATGAGCATGTAAATAGGTTTGGCAAATTATAATTTGTTTATTTAAGCTATTATATACATACGTGGATAGGTTAGACAGGCCACGTTTGGTGTTGTTAGCATGTATTACCCAAGGTGCTAATACTGTCCCTATCCGCTCGTCTAAAAAGGAACACAGCTTGTACGTATGTACAAGGTACATTTTCCTGGTGAATATTACTGTTTTTTGTAAAGAAATATATACGTTCTTGCATTGCATTAGCATATAACGTTGCACGAAACTACCTATCTGAAAGTATATACAGCGTGGAGTTTCTTCTTTTTTCTTAATAAGAATAAAACATGCGTACATACAGTACTACGGTACTTTACATTACTATTTGATTCTTCCTTTTGTGCTAAGATGATAGTAATTCCCAAAATGTACCTTGTACATGGAACCGTTGATTAACGATTTTTTTGTGCTATTCGAATTTGTTGAATACAAAAATTTAATTTTCATCTGCATCGTTATTACTCAACCAACTTTCAATATTAAACTTGCACAAAATCTGCATTATAAATAAAGAAGAAACCTATAAGATTGTCAACGTTGATAATACTAATACTCGCTATTCGCTAAAGAAGGGGTTACGGATTGATAAATTATTAACAGAAACGAATGATAAATTAGTAAGAGCAGAATAAAAGATTGCTCTTCTCATTCCGTATATTTACACAAACTCAGATAGGCTATGTCAGCCTTGCACTAAAAATTGAATAAATGTAACTTGCATTTGTTACGACTTCTTAAAATTTTGGTCACTGTTTAGTAGTGTTTAATATTTTTTTAAAAAGTGACCGTATGTCTTACTGAAAGATAAGACGAGGAATATTCTTTTTTGCATTATGTTAATTGGAGTACGTGAAAAATAAATTGAAAATTTTGTAAGCTTCCCACTACTTCGAAAGATTACGGGTTATATTGTATCATATAACATACATTTGATATTATATGAGAGTACGACACATGCATTACCTACTTCTATCAGCTGTTTCATTTTATTGCAATAATATTTAGTTTTTTTTAAACATATTTCAGTTGAAAAAGCATGCATTTGGAATTGACAAGCAGACATTAGCACGTAATAGACAAACAAAACACAATCGAAAACACAACTTTCTCCAGTTTCTGTTGCCAGGTCGTACGGCAAGCAGGAGAAAGTTCCACCTTACAAGGTGGAGGATAAAAATGCTTGGTGCAACCCACCGCCGCCTAAATCTCCCGCCTGTCGTTATCCAGCACTTTGTAAAGTGGCAGATTGAGTGGCGATGGTGCAACCGGCCCGGCCGGTTGCACCATCTCCGCTTAACGTCTTATCCTCCACTTAACACCATTTTGCGGTTGTTCAATGTCTGCCTAACGTTACCTAGCACTTAAAGTCCCGTGTAACGTAAGTGGCGGTCGGGGCTCCGCCTAACGCGTTAAGTGCCAGGTAAACATGGAAAAGCAGTACACTGTGTAGCCAACAGATACGTGCAGCACCTAGTATAATCTGTGTTTACACTTTTATAGTTGATAAAATGGCAAAGTCTCGATCAGCTGTTGCAAATTGCGAAAGTTTGCTGCATGTTTTGCATTACCAAATAACAGCAAAAAAAGGCGGATTTGTTAATTATCCCAGGAACGGCAATAAATAAAGCAACGTTTGTAAATATATGTGTAGAAATGAATATTAGATGGTCATTTTCGTGTGTGTTCCGAAAATGTTGTATATTGATATTTGCATTAGCAGTTTCACTGTAATTTCGTATGTAGGATTTGAGTGCATGCGGGTACAGAAAATAAAACCAGTTTAAATTAATGCGTATGATGCTTGCAAAATTGTATTAAAATGCCGTTCCAAATAAATGAACGTGTGTTTGCTGTAACAATTTTTTTCAACCAAACGCAATACACGAAATGTACACCATGCATCAGTTGCTTTTTCGCAATCCTGGTAATTTGTAATCTTTAAGATTGAAACACGTGTAATATTATTAGAGTCACTTCCGTCGCCATTGGTGTGAATGTAACATTGCAAATAAACAAGTAATGTGTTGTTTCCGAATAACAACTGGCAAAGAATGCACGTATAATATTTAGCAGTTCCTACTCTTACCGCCCAGTTCATACATATGTACGTACAAGGAACAATTTCCGAATGGTGGTGTGTTTTTTACAAACACACACATTTACAATAATAACCTTGCAAGAAACTACATAGCTACCTAGTAGTACATAAAACGTAATACCAATCTTTTAAGAAACGTATACATTGTATATGTGTGATTTTGTATGTTAACTTCCAAAATTGGCAAAAAAAAGTTACTGTTAACAAGCATCCTTACGATGTTGACATGCATGTACAAGGAACAATTTACTACTGGATTTGTACCTAACCTAACCAACCCTACCCTAATATTCATGAGAGAGCATAAGACGTAAATGCCAAAGTTTTTTTTCGGTATTTACTACTTAGAGGAAACGTTTTATGCGAAGTAACATATTTTTAATTACATTGTGCGAGATTTTGTACTTTAACTTTAAAACTGGCAAAGAATAATAATAATAGAGACAGGTACAGCAGTATCTTTACGGCGTTGATACATATATACAAGGAACAATTTCCGAATGGTGTTACGTTTCGTAGATACAAAGAAAATGCACCATTGTAATAAACCGAATCTACATGCCTGAAGATGCATAAAACGTGCACTCACGTTTTTTTTGTTTTTTGTTTTTTTAACATTCATATGCAATACACATGATCTTGTATTTGTTTTTTCAAAATAACTGGCCTAAAAAGACGAGCGGCTAGGGGCAGCATTAGCACCTTGGGAAATACATGCTAACAACACCAAACCTGGCCTGCCTAACCTATCCACGTAGGCATATAATAGCATAAATGAGCATGTAAATAGGTTTGGCAAATTATAATTTGTTTATTTAAGCTATTATATACGTACATACGTGGATAGGTTAGGCAGGCCATGTTTGGTGTTGTTAGCATGTAGTACCCAAGGTGCTAATACTGTCCCTATCCGCTCGTCTAAAAAGGACCACAGCTTGTATGTATGTACAATGTATATTTTCCTGGTGAATATTACTGTTTTTTGTAAAGAAATATATACGTTCTTGCATTGCATTAGCATATAACGTTGCACGAAACTACCTATCTGAAAGTATATACAGCGTGGAGTTTCTTCTTTTTTCTTAATAAGAATAAAACATGCGTACATACAGTACTACGG
Source organism: Lepisma saccharinum (assembly GCF_977018435.1). Taxonomy (NCBI): domain Eukaryota; kingdom Metazoa; phylum Arthropoda; class Insecta; order Zygentoma; family Lepismatidae; genus Lepisma; species Lepisma saccharinum. The sequence goes on from NC_139236.1 coordinate 52,012,013, forward strand.
TACTTTACATTACTATTTGATTCTTCCTTTTGTGCTAAGATGATAGTAATTCCCAAAATGTACCTTGTACATGGAACCGTTGATTAACGATTTTTTTGTGCTATTCGAATTTGTTGAATACAAAAATTTAATTTTCATCTGCATCGTTATTACTCAACCAACTTTCAATATTAAACTTGCACAAAATCTGCATTATAAATAAAGAAGAAACCTATAAGATTGTCAACGTTGATAATACTAATACTCGCTATTCGCTAAAGAAGGGGTTACGGATTGATAAATTATTAACAGAAACGAATGATAAATTAGTAAGAGCAGAATAGAAGATTGCTCTTCTCATTCCGTATATTTACACAAACTCAGATAGGCTATGTCAGCCTTGCACTAAAAATTGAATAAATGTAACTTGCATTTGTTACGACTTCGTAAAATTTTGGTCACTGTTTAGTAGTGTTTAATATTTTTTAAAAAGTGACCGTATGTCTTACTGAAAGATAAGACGAGGAATATTCTTTTTTGCATTATGTTAATTGGAGTACGTGAAAAATAAATTGAAAATTTTGTAAGCTTCCCACTACTTCGAAAGATTACGGGTTATATTGTATCATATAACATACATTTGATATTATATGAGAGTACGACACATGCATTACCTACTTCTATCAGCTGTTTCATTTTATTGCAATAAATATTTAGTTTTTTTAAACATATTTCAGTTGAAAAAGCATGCATTTGGAATTGACAAGCAGATATTAGCACGTAATGAACAAACAAAACACAATCGAAAACACAACTTTCTCCAGTTTCTGTTGCCAGGTCGTACGGCAAGCAGGAGAAAGTTCCACCTTACAAGGTGGAGGATAAAAATGCTTGGTGCAACCCACCGCCGCCTAAATCTCCCGCCTGTCGTTATCCAGCACTTTGTAAAGTGGCAGATTAAGTGGCGATGGTGCAACCGGCCCTTAAGCATATATAAATAAATAATAACCCGTGTTTGGACAGCCCTGGAAGGGCTTTGGCCTATCTCCCGACTGCCAGTCTCCCTCCCACAATCCTACCTAGAGGCGTGGAGATCTTTAACAAGTAATGGGGTGACGTGGTGTCAGCACGTCGAACCCCCAACCGTTAAAGGGGATATCCGTAAAGAATAATTATATTCTTGTGGTAAGGAGTCGTTGTCATTTAACAAATTTTATTGATTTATTCCATCAACATTATTTAAAATGTAGTGCCATACTGAACTTACCAACTTATCAAAGGCACATTAATTGCTAAATGAGGTATTTTCCTTGTGTTTCATAGCAGGTTCAGTTTTTGGAGTATTGCAATGTTTTACACAGTCCGTTCGAAGAATTTTGAGAATATTGATGTTTTGTCAGAGGGACCACCCCCGAATAAAAATCTGTGGATGTTTTACATGTTTCATCGTATTTAAGAAGGTAATTTTCCGGTGCAACTTTCCTCCGTAGAACATGTATTTTGCCACTCAAGCTGAAGAGCCGATTCATAAGTGCAACGACCTTGGCAGAAAGAAACTCTGAATGGCACCATGTTGACAAAAGACTCAAGAAGTCCCGCAACCGACAGAATTCGAAGAGCTCGGATCCTACGGTGACATACACTTTGGTTGAACACAAACGGATGCATTGGTAGGAAATGCAGTGATTTTATGGGCCGTCCCTTTCTGGGAAGTCGGGGACCTTTCGAAAACACACTTTCCCTTCATGCACACCAGGGGGCCTAAGCCAGGTCACCCCCTCCCACAAAATCTTCTCTTCATCTGGCTCTGGTTATCGGCCGCGCCGAAACGCACTGCAGGTAGCTAGAACTTTCTGGGTTAATTTTATGGTTCAGCATGGACATAGGCTTTTCAAATTGCAAGAGACAAAATTCTACTGTTTGTCCCTTTTCTGGCGGAGATGAATGACAAAGATGTCGCGGTTCCTTCAGGTTCCTACACTCAACCCTTGTGCTCATAACCTGCAATGAAGGCAAAGGCCATAATAAGCCTTTGTAATGTATCGAGTTTATATCCTTCCTTGGTAACTTTCCACTCATTTTCAAGAAACGTCTGCTTCTTTTTGCCCTACTGTGTTGATTGGTCGACAATTGATGACTGTCAGAAGAACAGTTTGATCCAAGAAGTGGTTTCATAGTTAGCTTCTGTAAACGTGAGATTCCGGTAGGATCACGGAGTGCTTGAGATCTCATTTTCATGCATTGCGAGTGAAATTTCGATTGATTTGGTTCATTTTACTTTGCTCTTCTGCTACATTTGGCTGATTGCGAAGATGGGGATAAGTGATGATATGATTAAATTGATCAATGGACACAACAAACACCCATGCTCAGTCCGGAATTCGAACCCGGCACACCAGGCATCGTAGCACGATGTGCAAACCACTTCGCCACGGGGGTAGGCGAAGTGAAATTTCGAGTGTGAAGCTGCCAGCTCGTTTTCCTCTCGAAAAAAATTAAGTAGGATCGACTGATCGACCAAATGTCCAACACATTGACTTTCTAAATTGGTGTCCGACTACCACACAGGAGACCGCGTTTGACTCCCAGGGCGGTTGATCTCACATGTGATGAAAAATAAGTCACATTTCAATTAAGGAAGGAAACGAGGTATGTAGTCAACTTTATATAGTAGTGTGCATGCTCTAGAAATAATACGTTTCAAAATTCTGCATATTTTGTGATATTTCTTCATTTAGCCTCTACCAGGGTTGTCAAAGGTCCATCTACCCATAACTTCTATGGGTTTTATTGGGTTCCGTTGCAGGACCGGAACCTTTCTTCTCGCACAATTTAAATTCGGTACTAGTAGTGTATTGTTCCATTAAAAAAAGGATACTGGATCGTATTTAAATTGATCCGGAAAATATTCCTGCGCCAAATCTTAATTGATCCTGGAAAAAAGGTTCTTGGACAGTGTTAAAATTCAGCCGAAAAACAAGGTTCCTGGACCGTATTTAAATTTTACCGAAAAAAGAGTTCCTGCACCGTATTTAAATTCATACGGAAAAAAGGTTCCTGAACCGAATTGAGGCCTAGAACCCATTTACACTTGCTGGTTTTCTCTCCAGGATGTGAAATGAATTTATTTACAATGCCTGGGCCATTAACAACCCTGGGATTGTTAAAGATTAGGGAACGCATACATTCTAATTTGTTCTATAGGATTCCGTTATAGGACCGGAACCTTTTCTCTCGCACAATCTAAATACGTACCAAGTTGCAAATTGTTTCATTTCAATACGGAACTTTGACCCTATTTAAACTTATCCGGAAAAAAATGTTCCTTGACCGTATTTAAATTCTTCAGGAAATAAGGTTCCTGGACCGAAATTAAATTCATTTGAAAAAAAATATCATGGACCAAATTGAAAATGTTACAGATGAAGAGGTTCCTTACGGTCCAGAACCCATTTACGCTTGCTGATTTTCTCTCCTGGATGGGAATTGAATTTATTTAAAATTCCTGGACCTTTAGCAACTCTGGCCTCCACCGCAAATGCAGACGCTGTGGCTGCTGCTTAGTGCTTTGGCGGGAAAGTTGACATACATATAAAATTAATCCAAAGTTATACAGCGAATAATAGTTACTTACATAATAATATCATGAAATATGGAGAGCCAAATTACTTATCAAGCATTTTCTGTTATTTGTCTATCCTAGTGGGAGCGAAAATCTTTTGCCCTTGCTGGTGAACTCGGTTCCTGCAAATTCAAGACGGCATTTTCTAATTTTCATTTCTATTTGGGCCGACAACTCCTAACGAAGCAGAATGTCCCGTGTTCGAATCCCGGCCTGAGAATGTGTCTTCTTCGTGATGGTTCTTTCATCAAGTTAATCTTAACTCATTCTCATCTTCACGATTAGCCAAAAAGTGTCAGAAAAGTAAAGTAAAATGAACCAAGTCAATCAATCATTTCTATTTCGTTATTTTACGCCGCTTTTCTACCTCTTGGGTTAAATACGACGATGAGATTGAATGATGATCCGAAGGAATAGCGTGCGAGACATGATGCAACCACACCTGCCCAAGGTCCGAACCTTGGACCTCTGGTTTCGTAGTGCGTCATGCTCATGCTTCGGGAGTGGAATCCTTTGAATGAAAAACTATAAAAGTAGGGTGAAAGAAAACAACATTATACTGTGAAAAAAAGCCATGTTTAGGTCCTCTAATGAAAACTACAGTTATTCAGTCAAATTAATTTTGAAGGACAAAGCCTCCGAAGTGTTTTTCCATTCGGTGACGTGTGGTCATCACATCGAGTCCCATCTAGTTTTGAGAGTGGAATTCGCTTACATATTGATTTCAAGTAGCTTCTCAATTGTCCTCACGATGTTAGGCCATCACAGAAATTTTGGAGTTTCTACCAGGGATCAAACCTTGAAAGACTAGAGCGCAATAATTTGAGCGTGCGAGAATTTTGTTGTTTCTATTGCCATCGTATATTCAGTTTTGCACGCGCAAACCAGATTACTTTTAAGAAACTAGATGTGTACATAAAATTTCATATTTATCGTCATCATTCTCCAATGTGTACAGTACGATGCCACAAGGGTGTCGCCTTGCACTAAAGGCCGCCGGATTCGATTCTTATATAAACAATATACATGGGATGCCTATCTTGAACTCATTACACAAACATTTCATTTTCGCACCGTTGTCATACTTGTACAGTCACGGACAGTTGTGGGTTGTAATGAATGCATTGACTTTCAATGGAATAATTACAACCCAGCAGTGTCCGTGACTGTACGTACACCTAATACCAGCACCCTTTTATATCTAAACCCACGGAAGAGGGTTTTCTCTACTTCTCAATTTTCTTCGAGCAAATTTACAAATCTAAGGAGTAAAGACTAATGACATTGTTCTTGGTGTCTCAAAAATCTGACATAAGAGAAAATGGTTTGATTTGGTGTTTTAAGTCCACTTTGTGCACAGTAAGGCTAATCGGGACTGGACCTACAGTTTAAAGTGGGATCCGAACCACTTGTGCCTCCACCGGGTATCGAACCCGGGACCCCTTGATTACAAGGCAATGACGCTACCACTGCGACATGGGGAGGCGCCATATAAGAGAAAATACATGGATTTTGAAAGACTGTCTAGATGCCATTAAGTTAATAAGTTCATTCTGCATTTAGATTCCCGAATAATGGCCATGGATTTCGCGAGTCTATATCCGTAATTTTTTGGGGGCTACAGGAGAAAATAATGTTCTCTTCCAACAAGATTATATATATATATATATATATATATATATATATAAACACACACACACACATACATACTGTACATATACTCGTACTTATGTAGGCTATATGGTATATTAATAGTTTGTTAGTTTTTAATGGTTTGATAGAAAAAAAATCTTAAGTTTTGGGCTCCCCCGAACTGATCAACCTAGCTACGTCCCTGGCTTCAATAAAAAATATTATACGGTAATCAAATGCACCTGCAGGGAGGAGCCCCTGAGATTTCTGGAAAGAGTTAATGTAATTCGAATGGTTAAATTGTAGCGATATTTTAAAACAAAATATTGTTTTCTGTGACTTACAGGCTGCAAGTTACAGCAAATATTATTATTATTATTATTATTATTATTATTATTATTTGAAGTAAGCTTACAGTCTATTTTACACTGAGAATATTCTTCATTTCCCGACCGGATCGGGAAATTTTCCGAACTGGATATTTTCGAAATTTCCCGCTGCGGTGAAAATATCTAATTGTACACACTATTAGTGAAGAAAATATCAAGAATTAACCTCTTTTAAATAAGATACTTTGGAATTTCGTGGCTGCTCAGGATTACGAAAAGTCTGGAAAATCATTTCCCGAAGACGAAATCTGACCTTGATAATTCACACCCCGTCATTTTGAATTATTATTATTTTAAAGTAATTATTTATTTACAATTACTGGACCTTTAACAACTTTGCTTTTCAATATAAAGCCAATTAAGAAAAATATTTGTATGGCGTTAGTTGTACAGTACATATTATTATTTATATGTGCCGTACTACTGGTACATGAACATGCAGTGGCGTGCCCAGGATTTTCGAAAGGGAGGGGTATTGTCAATTTTAACTGGTAGTCAGCTCTAATTTTGCCATCTTTTCCTACCTATTGACGTTCTTTTTTTAGGAATACTGGGCCAAAGGGGGGGTTATGACCCCCCCCTTGGGCACGCCACTGTGAACATGGAGATGTGACAACAACAACAAAGATTTATTGGACTTACAGCTATACAGGTGGCTGTTTATGCCCAGCATACATTATAAGAACATAAGTTACATTTTTAATATAAATTTTACACACAAAGTTCATAAACGCTCTTAAATACAATTTTATATAACTACATTAACTCATTCAGTGACAGAAATATATTATAATTTTATATCAGCTTTTCTCAAAAAAGTAAGTATAACATATCCAATTCTAACGTCTGGAGCATACAACATTGAAGTCATATTAATGGGAAAAGGAACATTAATTTTTGACAATGTTTTGTATAAAGTCTTTCTTTTCTCTGAGTGAATTGGACATTCCAAAATAATATGATGAGCATCACCCCTTAAATCACCACAGTCACAATTCGGAGATTTTAAAATGTGTATTTTAAATAAATTATGATATGTTCTCGCGTGACCACTTCTTAGTCTATTTAATAAAACAATTGCATTTCTTGAACCTTTACAATTATAAAACTTGTTTTTTGGGAAGCGATGATCACTTTATTCCAGGCGATTTTCTTCTATTATTATTGCACGTGGCAAGAGCACAAACAGGTTGATTTGTTCTCATTCTACCGGCATTCAAGAAAAAGTGTGTATAAGTAAATAATAGACCCATTTATCTCAAGCTTCCGTATACGATAACGAAGTAAGTTCCATTATGTCCTCTTAATGACGTCATAGCGCGCACAGAATCATGGGAGAAAATCTCGGAACCTCGGGAATGGCCTACCTTATAAAGGTACCTTGTATAAAACCAATGTTTTTTTCCTAGTGTAATCAACATAAGGACGATAACTTTCACCAACACTTTCTAATGAATTATTACACAATAAGTTCCATTCTTCAAAAAATTTCTTCTTAACCCTCGGCAAAAGATCTGTGTAATCTGTGTATATTTTGAATTGGTTGTGTGGGAAATTCTAACGAGTACCCTGGCAATGTTCTTGCTATGAGTACTTGACTACATTCATAGTGATATTTACTGAATAGTTGTACCCAAAGCGTAGCTGATTTATCATTGGTTATTCCTGAATCATGCAGCTTTAAAAGATTTAATAAAACATCATTGAAAGGATGCCATGGTGAATGTTGAATTTTAAATAACATTTTTATTGCGATTAACTTTATCCTCACAGAAACCGAACATTCTACTAACTCCATATATACCACTACATTTGGAGTACTGTTCATTAATCCCAAACATCTTTTTAGGATTTTTCGTTGCTGGACTTCTAGTGGAGAAAGTTTTGTTACTGGAAGATTACACAATACCATTAATCCATAATCTAATACTGCTCGATAATAATTCTTATAAAACATAAGCATGCTGGTAGGATGAGCTCCCTATTTGGTATTCGCCATAGCTTTAAATAAATGAAATATTTTATCGGATTTATTTTTCATCATATTTATTTTATACTGCCATGATAATGAAGCATCAAAGTATACACCTAGATATTTTACTTGTGAAACAATTGGAATGTGTATTCTCCTAGGAATAATGTTGAAATTATTTTGAAGACCCTTATGCTTAAATACTACAATTTTGGACGTTTCTAAAGATATTGATATTTTTTTCTGCTTTAACCATTGGTTAAATTCTAATAATTTATATTCAAACATTGAAAAATCTTTTAAGTGATTGTTTGAGTCTAAATATATACATACATCATCAGCATATTGTAGAAACTGAAATGGGAAATCTATTATTGCTTTAATATCTGATAAATAAACATTAAATAATAATGGGCTAAGAGGACTTCCCTGTGGTAGTCCTTGTCCAATATATATTGGACCTACCATTTCTGAACCAAAATGAAAATAAAGTTGTCTTTTAGATAACAATTTCCATGTCAGTATGAGTATACAATGTGGAACTTTTAGTAATTGTAGTTGTCTCAATAGAACAGTAATATCTACGTTGTCATATGCACATTGAATATCAATAAAGGCAGAAAGTACTGATTGGTTTCTTTTAATAACGCTATAAATATGAGAAAATAATGTTACTAATGCATCCTGGGTTCCATAACCTTTACGAAATCCCATTTGTCTGGGAGAAAATACCTTTTGACCTTCCATAAACCACTCTAATCATTTTAATAAAAGCCTTTCGAAAATTTTTGCCAATACAGAACTAAGTGCTATTGGGCGATATGACTGACCCAACGAAGTTTTTTTTTCCTGGTTTTAGAATTGGCATAATAATTTGAGGGGTCCATGCAACGGGAATTTTACCCGATAGGAATATTTGATTGTAAATTTTACATAACATGCTTAGTGCAGTCTGTGGAAGATTTCGTACCATAGAATACGTAATTCCATCAATGCCAGGAGCAGAATCTTTAGACCCTTGAATAATTTCATGAATTTCATTTACAGTGATAGTGGATGTGAACCCCTTTGAGTATTTTGATGTAGATGAGAACGTGTAGAATATACTATTAGGAGGTTCGCAGGCTGATGTAAAGGGTGTAGGAATTACTTTATTAATAAAATCGGTTTTCCATTCGGTGGACAAAGGTAAAGTCCGACTTACATGTGCTTTTCTAAGTGATCTGAACTTGTGTCATATAACGTCTAATTTTATGTTAGGGTTTATTTCTTCGCAATATTTTTGCCATGAAAATCTCTTAGCCTTTATATATACTTTTCTAGATTTTGCGGTAGCTCGTTTAAAATTTATCAAAGTTGCAGGTGAAGGAGCACTTACAAATTGTTTCAATGCTTGTAATCGCTTCCTTTTTGCTTGAAAACATACTTCATTCCACCAATCTATTTTAGGAAAATTTCGATCATGTTGCGGTTTCAGTCGGGGACAGGCATAATCCATAACTTGAGTTATTATATCCACAAATTTTTCATATTGTGGGGTATATTAGTTTTGATATTCTTTAGCTGAAAATTTTAAGTCTAAAACTGAATTATATTTCATCCAATCTGCCCTCTTTACGCTGCACTTACGAATTGTTTTTTGTTTTATTAATTTTGGAAATTTCTCAGATGATGTTAGCGTGATGAAACATGGAAAATGATCACTAGTTCGTAAATCAAAGTCTATTTCCCACACAAATTCAAAACACTGATTATATCAGATATTAAAGTTAGATCAATTGAAGATATTGTTTCCATTTGGTGGTACATGTGTTGGAGATCCATCATTTATAACTGTCAAGTTATTATAATCCATCCAATCTTCAACTGTCTTTCCCAAAGTATCAATTCTATGATCACCCCACAATGTATTATGACAATTAAAATCTTCTGTTATGATAAAGGGATGTTAAAAGCCAGACAAAAGAGAATTTATATGAGAGCTCTGTATTTGTTGCGAAGTATAATGACATGGAATACACAAGCTAATAATATTATAAAGTAAGTTGTTTAACTGAATTTATATACCGACCACTTCTACATTATATTTGGAAAATAAATCATGTGTTGAATTAAACTGAATTTGTTGAAATGGTACACTTTCATGAACAAAAATTCCCACACCCTTATTTTCTACATTATAATCATTTAATATACTATGATAGTGAGCAATATGAATAGTTTCTGATTTTAAACCCCATACCTCACTAACGCAAATAATTAACGGGTGACACTCATCTATTAATTTAATTAATTGAAGTTTCCTTGCAGAGAAGGATCTTAAATTTCATTGTATTATTAATTGCAAGAATTTTCTTTGCTGGCAACATATTGTTGTCCCCGAAATCTTGTAAGTCTTGAATTAGTTTTAAAATTTGTACAGAAATTTCGTTACATTTTAAGATTATTTTCCTAATATATAATAAATCATCACTCACTGATATTGTTGTGGTAAGTTCAGCTATTAGATGTAGCAGATTTACTAGCGATTCTTTCTGAGAAGGACTCTCCGCTGTTGTCCGGCGTCCAATCGAATCTGATTTTCTATCCTGTTCCTTAGAGGAACACGTCGTGCTCACAGGTTCACTTGTATTAGCCACTGCTGATGATGTTGACGCAATTTGTGTATCCTTGTGTTTATTTTTGTCCTTTATCAAAACAGGTTTAATTGTTTTCCTCAATTGTAAAGCAGAATGCAGTCTAAAATTTTCCCCGTGTTGTTTTTTAAAACTTTCATAAGACCGGTCAGATTCTGGTGGCACTTTCTTCTAACAGAGGTTAGTCAGATATGTGTTATTTCTTCTATTTTCCCAATCTGTAACAGAATTAAATCTGTTTGTAGAAGGACTTTCTGATGTGCAAGGGCTTTCCTTGTTTATTGATTCCTTTCTTATCTCTAGCAATTTAGGAAAGTCTTTAGCAGAGGTCGCATATGTTCGCTGTTCATTTCGTGGATCAATTCCAAAAAGTACTTGTTTCCTTGCATCTTGATAGGAGATGTTGTTATAAGCACTCAGCCTTTGTATTTCTCTCTCTTGCTCCCATCTTACACAAGACTTATCGGTAGATAAATGATTTCCCTTGCAATTAATACATTAAGGACTGGCATTGCAGATTCCATGTGCCGCTTGACAGCATCTATAACACAGCGGCGTAGTGCCCACGTAAGGCTTGTAAGTCCACCTTACAAGTTGAAATTATTGAAGAAAACCTATTTCATTCCCGTATTTATCGGTTGAAAACACATAGCAATATCAGAGTTCAAGTAGAACTTTTAACGAAACAATTGAGGACTTGTTTTGATTCGAGTTGTTTCTCTGTAAGCTCCTTGAGAGGACTTACGTGCGGGTGAATGGAAGAAATGATTTGGACTCGCCCATAGCGGGTGTGTTTGCTTACGTAGTATCTTCTCAACCAATGACAGGGCGCCCCGATTCTCACGCACTGTAAGGCGCATTACCAGTGGGTGCTAACTGGCGAGATTTCTGTCCCCGCTGCGTCTTTTTGCCACGGTCGGAAGAGAACCAAGAAAATCGACTCCCGTGTTGTTTCAACAATGCTTGACGGGAGGTGTAGCTAACAAAACAAGTGTCATTTTAAATGTGTAAACTAACTATTAAGTTCACAAAGAGATGGTTCAATGTTGGATATTACCTTCATTAGAAGCGGCGAAGTTAAATATAAAAGAGGAATCCTAGATCCGGCAGCGCCCGCAAAATTAGGTGCGTGCATCCCAGTTGCCCGTAATGTTAAAAGCATACGCGTAATACTTAGCGTTATGATTTACAGATTTGTTTTACCTTTTCCTTTGACTAAATTGCTTGATATGCTTTTGAAAATGTGCGCAAATATCGTAACCATGATAATGAGTAATATTCTCGAATGCATTTGCATTTGCAAATTGTATCCTACGCATTTCCCACAAATGGCTGTTTAGTGAAAGAAAAAGAATAATAAGAATAAAAATATGACATGGCCTTTCCAGGAGAAGAGTTTGTGTCCTTAACTAAGCTGTATGCGAAATTTGTCAATTGCTACCAGTTGAAAGTTGAGCTACAGGTAATTTATTCTGAAGCCGAATATCGAGTAAAGAGTGTGTTTGAACTTCATGAGTACTTGCGTACTATCCATTTGAATGAAGCTGTTGAACAAGTGTACAAACTAACAGAATTGTTCCTCACTGTTCCTGCCTCAAGCTCGTCGGTGGAAAGGTCGTTTTCTGCACTGAAGAGGATTCATACATTTCAACGCAGCACACAGACTCAGGCAAGGAAATCTGACTTGGGACTGATATCCATTGAAGAGGAGCTGCCAAAGACAATGACCAGAAACTCCCGATTCTACGACGACGTGATTGAGGTGTTCAGACTAAAGGATCGTCGGATCGAGTTACAGTATAAATGAGAATTTTCATTAAGTAATACATATGCTATTATTGTTAACATAGAGTGTGTGCATTTTGTGTTTGAAATTGAGTGTGCCCTGCGTGACTTACATTCAAATAGATTCTATTTAGTTAAAATATCTTTGAGTTTTCTTTATCCAATATTCAGATCAGGTTTATCTAAGGAAGCCTTACACCTTTCATAGAATCACGCTACGCCACTGCTATAACACACAGGAGAGGATTTACACTGTGTTTGTGAGTGTGAGAAACGGAAACATTTCTTGCATAAAATCACAGATCTTACTTTTGGCTTCACTTCAAATATTTGGCTCCACAACTTCACTTCTTTTGGTAACTGTTGAGATTGGAATGTTACGCTAATCAGTTTAGTAGGTTCTTGCCTTACTTCCTCCTCTTCATTGAAAATAGTTTTCTTCATCCTTATTACATCTATTATTGGAACTTCAGCTCTAATGTCTTCGATTATCTCGTCTACTGGGATGTCGGTAGGTACACCATATATTAATCCTTCTCTCACTAATAGACCTTTAGGGATTCTGGCTTCTAAATGGTATTTTTCCTTGATGAATTCATTTTTAGCAAATTTATTTGCATCATATGCTGTGCGAAATATCAATTTTGCCTGCTTCAAACCACTTTGTTTAACGAATTCAACATCAACCTTCTCCTTACACAAATTATAACCTAATTTTACCGTATTCAAGCTCTGTGATCCAGGTAATGTACTGTCCACCAACACGATATATGGGCGTTGATGTCCCTCATAATATAAAGATATCGTATGCCTCATTTCTATATTTAGCAACACCAACCTTTGTACTTGCACTTACTTTCGGATTTTTTGGGTTTTTCTCCACTTCAGGTTCCGTGCATTCTTCAATAGATCGACCTCTTTTGAAAGAAGTCTTATCACTAACTTCCATTTCCGCTAGCTGTTCAGGTACAATCACATTCATATCACTCTGGATTGCTTGCATTGCATGTTCTTCATTAATCTTCACATCCTGAGCCATCTTGGGAAATCACAAGCGTTTTTATATCGCTTTTCTCTTTCACATATCAAATGTAAAATGTATAGAGAGATTTAATCTTGTAACTCTAGAACTATTATTCTCAAATCAAACTTCAATTAATTAGATCTCAAACTAGAAAAACAAACAATTCAACACGCTGTTCACTCAGAATCCAAACGATACCACCATGAAAATCTCCCTCCATATTCATGGAGATGGGATTCGATTGGAATGAGTCCAGGGTTCGAATCCAGGTCTAGTCATGGGTGTTCTTTGTGAGTGTCCCTTCATCAATTTTATAACATCATCACTTATTCTGGCGGAGTGGTTAGCACAACCCGCTACGACGCCAGGGGTTCCGGCAGGGCTGTAGTAGAGGGTATCCGGCTGTATACGTTAGCTTATTACGGTCAAATACTTCTGACATCACGTGATAGGAAACAATGTTGAGAATATGAAATCTACTCTGCCCCCTGAGAAAGAATCCTGCGGGCACCTTGGTTTCGAGCTGCACCGGCTCAGAAGGCTCGAACAACCCAGCAGTGGCCCGACTTAATTTCCTTCTCAGATTGGCCATCCACGCTCTGGACTGTAAATTGTGGCCTGTGCTTCAAAACATGGTTTGCAAAAAGATACACCCCAAGAATTCGGTCGACCTCTCTGTCCCCCTCTATTCCGCTATTGTGTTAATCTTAAAATGTCACAATGTTGATTGCGTTTCATCCCATCTGGACATTATGAATATCTGAAAAATTAAATTAGGCCATATGCGAGGATGTCGCCACCAGCAGGCACGTATCCAGGAATTCCTTTCGGGGGGGCTGAACATAATATTTTTAAGGGGTATAGATAGAACCTCACAATTGTATGTTTAAGGCCAGTGGTGGCCATTGGGTCTCAAAACGGGAGGGGGGGTGCAAGAAAAGTTTACTTTCTCTTGGTAGACAAGGCCTAGGATTACGAGGCAAGAAAAATGGGGAGCAACTATCCCCTAAATCGATGCCGCTGTTTAAGGCTGCAATTTTAATCAGGATGTGAAATTGGAACGTTTATTACCACTCGACTCCCCTGTTTGCATGTATTAACATTGTGTGCCGGAACCAGAGTATGTGTGTTTGCCCATTTCCTCTCATCAGGCATCAAAACATCTATGGTGTCTTGAGTGTTTTTACGAAGCTGTTACACATGCACGGGATGGACAATTCACTCGACAACGCGAGATTCAAGCTGTGGGCTGCGAACTGGATGCAGACAGTTCTCGAATATTTCTCTCTGATTCGAGCCTGAACACCACTAATGTGTCTTGTCCTCCCATGTTTGCAGCTCTTATAAAAGCCGAAACCCACCAAATTGTTCATATTCAGCCCTCGCAAGTGTTCAAAATTGTTTCACAACTTGCAGTCTTGTCATACACGTATATCAGCACGAAACAAAGGAAGTCTTCTCGAATACAGTTGGATCGTGAAACTATTAATGCACAGTGAAAACCCTTACGTTCCCAACAAATCTAATATTTCGTCTCCCAATATGATAAAATGCTTACTCATTTATTTCTAGTGACGTGCCCATAGGAGGATTGGTGGGGTCATAACCCCATTTGATCCAGTATTCTATAAAAAAAGGAACGTCAAAGACAGGAAAAGATGGCAAAATGAGGACTGACTACCAAAAATACGTAGTATTCTTAACCCGTCTCTATCCGATAAACCTGGGTACGCCACTCTTTATCTAGGATACATTTTTTAAAATGAACTCACCAGAAGTTTTTATCATTTCGTATTGAAGACATAAGTAAGATGCGTTCTTCCTGCAGGTTTGGATATTATCCTTTAGGGTGCTGTCGCCTGCCTTCGGACCTAACCTTAATAAAGTCCTAATTTTCCATCCTTGTGACTTGCATCTTCAAGACTTAGGAAGATTTCAGACCGATTGAGACGCGATACACGTCGTATGGAACGAGCCAATCAACAGCAACGTTTCACACCGTAGCTACACAAAAAGCCGCACAAACCAACGTTCGACTTGTGAAATCCTCAGGCGACACGGTGTGAAATCTCCCTTAGTAGGCCACTGTCATCGTCACCTCGAAGCGGCAGCTCGTGTTGACTACAGAAGTAAAATGTCTCCTGAACCGGTGGGAATCAGTGGCGGCCGGCGGCAACTATGATGGGTAGTGCCAACATGATCAAGTAAATAGAAGAAAAAAACCTCCGCAATGCCCCCCCGCCCCTTTCTTGAGGTTGCGCCACTAGCCAAGATGTTTGTCCTCGTTTGGTAACGTGGAAAACAACATGTGTTTAAGTAATAACGTACTAATCCGATTCATCTTCACTCACTAACCTATCTTTATACAATACAGGAAACGTCCCTAAAAATATAACAATTACAAGAGGAAAGGAAAAACAAATCCTATCACCTTCTCCTCCCCCATGCACACGTATTCTAACTGGATGTCGAAAATATCTTTGTTATGAAAAGAAATTGTCGAAATGCCAAAGGAAACTCCCATCATCATAGGATATTTTTTAAAAAAGTCTGGATGGCCCTCTTGGTGCATCTATCTATTATCAAAAATGTTCATTTAACTTTGGAAAAATATTAGGTTCGTTTCTCCAAAAGTAGGCAGAAATTACGGGTCTTACAAACCAGTCGTATTTAGCGACTTTTTTCTGAAGGTGGCAACTGTGTCGTGTCAACACTGCGAAAGTTCCCTCGCCAGGCCAGGCTAAGACTGGCACGGTTTCTTATGGGCTAACCCCGCCCCCCGCCACTTTGTTGTCGGCTCATGGTGGAAATGTTCCTCGCTGAGACTTCTTCAACCCTCTGCACGTGTGTCAACTTGGTTAGGTCCATGATTAGGCCAGCTCTTGGGCGGCACGGACTGTTGCCTCGCGAGGGTACGAACGAAACAGCTGGCGATGCAGTGAGGAGGTTGAGGCGGTCGTCACGTCAGCTTGACCGATTGCAAGATTCGAATCTCCTTGTCTGTAAACTATCAATGTATTCATTTAACTTTACTTGGCGATGTATGAATTTCTTCTGAGGGTAGTGCCATCGCACGGCGGCTCTACCACTTGAGCCGCCGCTGGTGGGAATACCCCTCAGTTTTCTACTATCTCCTATATTTTCTGCGCTTGTTAATTAAATCGGTAACATCTCACGATTTGACATACACAGAACATGTACTATGTATACATTTTAGCGCAAAATCAGTCAAGTCAAGGGTGATTCTGTGGCCAATTGGTTAAGCAATAGCATGGTATGCCAGAGCCCTGATTCAGGTCCTGGTAGAACCTGCAATTTTCGCTAAAATAACTACATATGCAACATCTTCTTGCTTTCTCTTCTCGACATTCATAAAATTTTCGGATGTTCCTTCATGGTAGTTAAGTATTTGTGTGAGTGCGAACGCAGTAGGCTTAAACAAAAGTATTTTTTTTTATGCCCTGAAATTCTCGGACTGCATTCATGAAATTTTGTTCGGGCACAACTAAACCATCACTCAAAACTTTGATTTTCAGTTGATCTGTGAAGCTTATTTCTTTTTAATAAACCGCTGAAATATTCACTTTAGAGAGAGAGACCTTCGATCTCTTCGGCCTTCGACCTGAACTAGCACTACACTGAGGCTCCGGAAGTTCCGCTGTCGTCAATGTCTTCATTGGACCCGAACTAGTAGACATTGTTACTTTACGGTATTTAGTCTTTTCCATTTTCGAATCACTAGATCTTATAAAGCAACCAATGGACACTGGCTGATCACTAATCGACTGTATGAATTGTCATACTCTGAAGTCTCATTAACCGATTTTTTTGTACAGATCAACCGGTAAATTGAAGCCGCATATTTATATCCTCATTATATTCTAGAACGTTCCGCAGATAAAACGATTCGTTAATATTGCCAGTAGTTCGACTCCTTCTCTTATTCAAGAACGTTCCCACTCGCGCTTTCCAGAGATTAAAAATTACAACGAATCGTTCTACTTGTGGCGCTACCTTTGTTGTGCAGCTTCCAAAAAAGTTTGCTGCGACAACACCGAAAGCGCAAGGAAAGTTTCTGTGCAATATTATCAACAAAAGGGTTATAGAACATTCTCCGTCTTGACTTTATAATTATGTATCTCCTTAAATTATCGTCACATTATTCAAGAAGACAAAGACATAATTTTATGTAGCGTAAACTGAAAATTTCCTGTTTGTGTGTGTGGGGGGGAGGCGGCGCTCAAGCCCCCTGATCCCCACCTTGGATATATGCTATTGATAATAACAGGGTTATGTCCTCCTCCGTAGTCGAGCGGGTTAAGGCGTTCACTCGTCTTGAGATCGTTCGCTGCGGGACGGCGTAGGTTCGAATCCGGCTCTGGTCGGAATTTATTCGGCTTACGTATAGGGCCGGTGGCAACCCACCATCGTGAGGAAATTGGGAAGCTCCGAATGAGTGAGCGTAACCCGGTCAAGAAGACCTACAACAACGGCTGGGGGTTCGTCGGGCTGATCACCCGTCACCTCAATACTGGTCTAAGACCTCCACGCTATAACAGGTGACGGAGGAACAGTGTGGGAGAGACCAGCAGTCGGTATGTAAGACAAGGCCCGCCATGGGCTGTAGCGCTGTGGGGTTATGTTATGTTAATAACAGGGTTATAGAACATTCTCCGTCTTGTCTTTATAATTATGTATCTCCTTAAATTATAGTCACATTATTCAAGAAGACAAAAACAATTTTATGTAGTGTAAACTGAAAAATTTCCTGAAGGGGGCTCGAGCCCCTGATCCCCACCTTGGATACATGCTATTAACAATAACAAGGTTATAGAACATTCTCCGTCTTACCTCTATAATTATTACTCTCAAATTATCATCATATTATTCAAGTACATTTAACCTAATTTTATCTAACGTAAACGGGAAAAAATCCTGAAGGGGAGGCTCGAGCTCCTTGATCCGCACCTTGGATACGTGCTATTAACAATAACAAGGTTATAGAGCATTCTCCGTCTTGCCTCGATAATTATTTCTCTCCTTAAATTATCCTCACATTATTTTATTTCACACCACAAACAACCAAAAACCTCATTTTATCTAGTGTAAACCGAAAACTTTCGGGGGGGCTTGAGCCGCCTAAGCCCCCCTTGGATACGTGCCTGCCCACCAGCACCCCTTCTGGGTCTTCCAAGGGTTTTTTAGTCGCCTCCCTTGTTCGTTTTATTCCGCCCTTGTTTTATGTCTCTCAAAATGCCACATAAAGTTTGTTGGCTCTTCACTCCAAAATCCAAATGTGTAAATTATTCACTAATATGTAGGAACAGCGTTAGAAGTGGAAAATACTAGCTGGGGGAGATATTTGGTCGAGTTAGTTGGGGGATGCGTCTATGCACTATGCGAATTAAGCTTTTTGCTTTTGGGGCGGGGGAGGCGGATGATCACTCAGTGGTGTATTTGTGACTGCAGTTCGAGAAATAGATTTTGTTTTGATGTGCAAATCTGTGTATGTTACCAGTCAGTAAACTAAACTATTGCCTTGCGGTTCTAAGTACCCTTAGTACATTGGTGCTGACTTCGGTCATTAAATCTTATGATAATATTTACACGTAATGTAGAAACACTTAGTGTACTTACATTCTTAAAAAAGCAACAAGGACTCATACACAAAAGAGATATGAAACTACTACGAGGGTCACTATTTATATTTTGAGCCTAACAATGAAAAACAGGAATTTGGCATTGAAAACTGCTTTATTGTTTTTCGAAGTATTCTCCTTTATGGTCAATACACTTTTGCATTCGTTCGAACCATTTGTCAAAGCAGTTTTTCCAATCTTCTTGAGACACCTCCATAATATGGTTTTTGAACGCATCAACGGCGTCTTCCGCCGATGAAAATCGTTGTCCACGCAATTTATTCTTGACATTCGGGAACAAGAAGAAGTCATTGGGTGCCAAATCAGGACTGTACGGCGGATGACCCATCAATTCGATTTTTTGACTGTTCATAAAATCGGTTGTTAGACGAGATGTGTGACAGCTGGCATTGTCTTGATGAAGAATGATCCGACGGCGTTTGTTTGTTTTCCGTATTTGACCGAAGACCTCTGGCAAACAGATTGTTGTGTACCATTCAGAGTTGACCGTTCTACGTTCCTCTAAAGGCACAGTTGCCACATGACCAGTTTTCCCGAAAAAAACAGGCGACCATTTGTTTCGATGTGCTTCGAGCGCGAACAACTTTTGTTGGATTGGGTTCATCTTGAAACACCCATACAGTCGACTGCTGTTTACGTTCCGGATCATATGCATATATCCATGATTCGTCACCTGTTACAATCTTATATACGTCTTTTGAAGCACCACGATTGTATTTATTGAGCATTTGTTTGCACCAATTGACGCGAGCGTCTTTTTGAGTTTTTGTCAAATAGTGTGGGATCCAACGAGATCATACCTTTCTCACAGCTAAATGATCATGTAATATTTTATATATGCTGGTGGACGTAATGCCTTTGGTTGCCTCAATCTCACAGTATGTCACATGACGATCTTGTAGTATTAGGTTTTGCACAGCATCAATGTTTTCTTGAACAACAACTGATTTTGGACGACCTTCGTGAATCTCGTCGGTGAGCGAATGGCGGCCACGATTGAATTCGTTATACCAGCGTTTCACAGTGGCAAAGGATGGGGCTTCATCGCCAAATGTGGAAGTAAGTTGATCGATGCACCCTTGTCTTGATAATCCACGTCGAAAATCGTAAAAAATCATCGCACGAAAATGTTCACGAGTTAATTCCATTTTATTGTTGTCGCGCAATCTCCAAGGCAACATAAACAACACAAATCAAGCTATTGACAAAACATTTGAAGTACGTTATGGTCAATAATGCCAGACGATTCCGTGCAAACGTCAAATCGCGCCTAACTTCAATCAGTGTTGCCAAGACTCAAAATATAAATAGTGACCCTCGTAGCACCGAAAAGTTGACCAAATCTATGTTGCCTATTTCAAGTGTAATGCCCGCCTAACCTAACAAGTTTCTTGTGAACGTACAAGTAAAATATCGGCACTATGCCATGGCAACTTAAGTTGAAAACAGCCTGCTGTTGTCTCGGCTCGGTGAGGTTGGTCAGTTACAGTGACGTGCGGTGACGTCGACACTTGGGGTAGCAATGAGTGGCGTGCCCAACGGGTCATAATCCCCCCCCCCCCTTAGAGCCCAGTATTCCTAAAAGAAGAACGTCAAATACAGGAAAAATTGCAAAGTTAGGAATGAGTACAAAAAATTGTACAGATAACTTCCACCCACTTTCGAAAATCAAAAACGATTTGATTTGACTACTGAGCCAGAGATGCCGGATTTGAATCTCGGCTTGGCAATGAGTGATCTTTGTGTGTCCCTTCATCAATTCTATCGTATCGTCTTCGCGATTAGCCAAAATGGCGGAAAGCGAAGTAAAATAAACCAAATGAAACAATCAATCAATGAATGATTTGATTTGATTCGCTTTTTTGACACATTTTGTTAATCGCGAAGATGATACGACAAAATTAATGAAGGGACAAACTCAAAGAACACCCATGTCCAGGTAGGGGTTCGAACCCGGAACTCCTGGTGTTGTAGCGCGTTGTGGTAACCACTCCCCCCTCCCACTCGGTTGGTTGATTTGACGTTTTAAGTCAATTTTATACACAGTAAGGCTAATCGGGACTAGACCTATAGTTTAATGTGGGATCCGAACCACTATATACCTCCATCGGGTACAGATCCGGGACCACTTGCACTCTCCCACAGAGGTCGGCCTACAACAAATATGTGAGGTAGGCGCTAACCATTCGGATACGTGGGTATCGATAAAGCAAACTGCATTTTTCCTGAGTAGTAATTTTCAATTGAAATTTTGAAATACCATCTTTATATATGATTAACGGGTTTTTTTTTTCAAAAAAATTGCATTGCTTGATTTCCCTAATTTCCCCATCTCACGATCTCGTTACTGAAGGATCCGGGCTCGAGCCCTGGCCTTTGCATGAGTGTTTCTTTGCAACCAATCTTCACCAGTTTAATTTAATCAACGTTCATCGTCATGGCAGAAATTAGGTAAAGCGATGGAAGAGAGAAGAAAATACAAATAATTTCCTCCCAGTGCATCTGCAGGGCACTGTGAAATCTGGAGCCTAGAATTCTCTGTTTATGATTGTCCCTTACGACTTTCCAAGCTCTTAGTTACTTATTCCGATTATATCTATACAGCCAAAAAAAGCGATGGGTAACAAAACACACCTTTAAACAAACCTTTTTTTCTACTTTCTTCATTGATATACATTTGGCTATTTGAGTTCTGAGATACATTTTTCATTTCTAATTTTTCCATTATTCACTGCAGGCAGAGTACAACACATAAGAACAAGAATGCATGCTCGTCACGAATTCCGGCCTGAATTGTTTTTTGTGAGGTCCGTTCATCACTTTCATCATATCATCACTCATCCTCATTTTCGCGATAACCAAATGTAGCAGAAAAGCGAAGTAAAATAAACTAAACCAATAACAAGAATTGGAACGCGCGTTCACTTGCCCAAATAAGAACATCCGTATTTTTGATTGTTTAGCTTATCCATTTTTTTTATTGGAGGCCAAGAGATTAGTATATTTAAATAAAACACTACTAAAACGAGAACAAGAGAGAGCGTGAGGAAATATTTGTTAATTAATCATTATATATTCCATATTTTAAAAAAAGCATAGCCTAACATTTTTGTCTGCACATAAGACGTTCCAAATGCATAAATAATAAAAGTACATCCCATATTATACATACATATTGTACAACGTGTAAAAAGTAGTGTAAATACAGAGAACAGAAGTACTGCAGAAAAAATTCCCCTTCGTTCTTTAGAGGATTTACAAAGGAAGGAAGGGAATCCAATCCACTATCTGTCCTATAGGAGATAGACTGTAGGACCTGAAAGCACGGGCTTTCAACCATTGGAGCGGGGGCAACGGAGCAAGGGAGGTAGAGGCAGAAATATTCCCTTTCCCTTTGAAAACCCGTTTCTACCTGGAACTGTGAGGCGGAGAAAGAGCGAGCTAGGCCGCTGAACGCACCGAGGGACGAGAAGCGCGTGGAAAAAAGTGTTGCATATGAACTGTGGCTTCAACAAAACAATAAATATTTTGATTTGAAAATAATAGAGATTTGAGATTGATTGATCTATCTCTGCTAGACTAGCTACTCCTCAGTGCACGTCACTGGTCAGTTACAGAATGGTGCCCTTCTTTACTGCAGTTCATACTATTCCACAAGGAAATCTTTGATCACTGAACCCATTAATGGATACAAATGGTTTCTCAATTGTATTTGTTTTAAATGGTATACTGTATGCTTCAATTCTATTTTCTTTAAGGGATAAAAATAATTTTATTTTGCAGGGATATTATTCTTGTGGGGGGAAATTCCCGGCATCTCCCCCTGTTAATTCGCACACTGCTTATATGGTTGAACATGGTGGCAATGAGACAGCTGGGTGGATGTTTTGTAAGAATTTTGATAGCTAAGAGATACTATACCCCGCATCCCTTACTTCGAGAAAGTTTCTCAGCGGAAGTCGACCAAAATGCCCCCTCAAAGGCTTCATGAGGGGGCGACCGTCCCCTCCGCCCCTCCATTTAGACCTCCCTCCTGGCCGGCATGCCCTCTTTAGGGATACCCATGACCAAAACTGAGAGCAAGGGGTCGAAAGCTAGAAGGAAGATCAAGAAAAAACGTAAGAGAGGAAGTTGTTGTCAATAAAAGGGAGAAGAGAAAAAAAGTAGACACTGTATCCTTTACCCAGGCACCCCCCTTCACCCCTGCGCCACCGTGCCGGTGCTCGATGGGACCATTTTCGATTTGTAGAGGGGACGAGGGATCCGGAAGAGTCGAGGAATTTTGATCGTGTAGTTTGAATTGCTTTTTGTTATTTATCGTGGCTTTTCTTCAACTTTTGGCTAATCGCGACGACGATGAGGATGGGTGATCATACGATGAAATTGATGAAGGGACACTCACAAAGAACCCCCATGCCCAGGCCGGGATTCGAACCCGCGGCACATGGCATTGTAACGCTCTGTGCTAAACACTCCGCCACGGAGGTCAGTCAACATGTATGTAGTATTTTTCTTAAATATATGTAAAAAAAGTTCACACCTTGTCATCATGCTACAATATGTGCGACGAGGTGCGGGGGATGAGAATAGGTTTTATTAGTAATTCATTTGCTTTAGCTGGTTCCAAGTGTTTTGCTACTAGGTGCACCATATTTAATCCGTTAGATGAAGAAAAGTATGACTAGGTGCCGTGGTTGGAGGGCGATCAAGTGAAGTGTTTTGTAAAACTTAATAAATTGACTCAGTAATAGGGCAGTAGTAGGCACACTGTCATAATGAAACACTTTACGGGGATTATGACATGATCTTGAGGGACGCACCATTTAGGGGGGAGGGGTGAACATCTCTTTGAAACACAATCAATTGAGGGCGTAGAATTCGAGATTTTTACAATGTACTGAAATTTGGAATATTTGCGGATGAAATCTTCGTCCCGAACGTCGGGTTTTTAAAAAGTTGCCTTCCAGAACACTGGCGTACGCAGAGTTTTTTGTTCGGAGAAGGCTGGAATTATGAAAGTGGACATTGTTTAGCTAAGTTTAGGAGCAGGGGCGGGATACACAACAAGATATTTCGTAATTATCATTCTTAATTTTTAACTTTTGTTTTAACCCATGAACTGCAGCAGAGCTCTATATACACTCTAAAATTGGCCCTTTCTTGCGGAGCGTCTATATAAGCTATAGAGTTTAGACGGTATTTCAAAATTAACGGTTCTCGTATTGCGGCAAGTCATTTTTTATAGACACTACTTTTTCGTGCTATTATTAGTCTATTTGGGCTATTGGCAATCAAAAATCCATTGTTGATGTGGCTGATACTTTGTCAGTTCCTGAAAAATACCTATTTACAATATGGAACTAGAGCATGGACGTCCGCAGGATTTTTTCCAGGGAGGGGCAAGGAAGGTATATTTTTCCAGGGGGGGGGCCAACATGGCATATTTTCCCCAATAATAGTGTTCATCCCTCAAAAAACATTGCTTAAATATGAATTTATCATGTTCGAGCAATAATTAACACACATTATTGTGGCTGAAATTAAATTATATGTGTGAAATATGTAATTTTTGGTTGATTTTCGTTTTCCAGGGGGGGGCACGGCCCCCCCTTGCCCCCCCTTCCGGACGCCCATGAACTAGAGCCGCGGTGTTGTAGTTGGTAGGGTGTCTGACTGCAATGCGGGAGACCCGGGTTCGATTCCTGGGGTGGATGTTCTGATGTCATAATTTTACCGGCCTAGTCCCTGCATAAAGCGCACCACACAGCCTCAAATCAATGTGAACCTGGAAGCAACCCTGGAGGGGAAAGGCGACCGGAGCGTGGTGCTGATCACATCACCTCCAAAATGTCCGAGATCGAGAATATGTAGTGGGGGTGTGAGGCCCTACCCTCACATACCTGAGATGTGCTTTCAAAGCATGGTGTTGTATGCAAAGGGAACCTTACCTTTGACCTTACCTAATATGAATTTTTTTTTGCTGCAGAGTCTATATATAGATTGTTTTCCTTAGCTTCATTCTGTGGCAAGTCTTTTTATAGTTAGTTTCTGCATTATTTACGATGACACGAATTTGCGGTTGCATCTATATATAGACGATTTTTTTTGTCGCACTTCTCTTCAACGTCACCGCAGGGAAGGGGCTAATAGTTGTTCAATTACAAATATGGGTTTCATTTAATTGCATATCGACCGGGATTGACCACTTTCTTTTTTCCCAAGTTCTTTACTGCTTTCGTTTGAAAATTTTCTCAAAATTTCGGGAGGGTCTGTAGCCCCATCAGCTCCTCCCTGTGCACACCTGTCGTCCCGAACATCGGGATAGGCGTTGTAGTCGGGATTTTGGAAATGTATCGTCTCGATTGAAAAGCACACCGATAAACATTTCGCCACCAAGCCCTGCTCCCATTGCTCAACCCTACTATCGAAAATGGAATATCGATTTTTGTTTACAATCGCAAGCTCGCTCGCTAGTCGCTCTCGCTACGTGCAAAATTGTTTTCTGTAGTCTGTTCCAGTGTTGCCACATGAAGGGAAATTTCCCTTTTTGAAGGGAAATTTGGAGCTAATTTTAAGTGAAAAGGGAAAAGGGAAATTCGATGAAAAATAGCGAATTTTCAGGGAAATTTTAAGGCAGACTAAACATTAATTATATCAAACATTATAACAGATTCCAGTTTTGAAAATGAGAACTTATTTTTTTTTTTTTATTATTTTGTCGTATACTTTGTTCTGAGAGGAAGGGTGGAATTTGGGTTGACCCACATCTGGCTACCGTTTGGGGATCACAAAAATGTGATTTTCCCCACAAACTTTTGATTGATTGATTGATTTAATTTATTTTACTTCGCGTTTTGTGCCTCTTGGCTAATTTGCGAAGATGAGGATGAGTGATGAAAGGATGAAATTGATGAATGGACATTCACAAACAACCAAGCCCGACCAGGATTCGAACCCGGGACCCTTGGCGTCGCAGCGCGATGTGCTAACCGACCCCACAAACTCTTCATATGTGCGCCTTACTATTTGTGTAGAATATTTTTAATTTTCTTCTGATGGTGTGATGAAGACAAGGGGCATTGGCCTCCCTAAATCCAATCTCTGTTTGTGTGTTTTTTGCTTTTTACTGATGAAAATCTTCAGTTGCCAACTATAATATAGTTTTAGCTTTCATCTCAAAACAAAAAATTTAGCTTGGTTTAGAAATAAAATCTAAATCTTCCAAAAAAACATTTAAAAGTTATTGATTTTATTGTTTATTGATTTGGTTTATTTTACTTCGCTTTTCTGCCACTTTTGGCTAATTGCAAAGATGGGGATGAGTAATGATATGATGAAATTTATGAATGGACACTCACAAACAGCCATGCCCAGGCCGGGATTCGAACCCGGTAACCCTGGCGTCGTAGCTTTTAAAAGTTAAATTGATTAACATTTTATACATACATACGAACATGGGTCAACGATAATATTTAATTATTATTATTATTATTAATAATAATAATAATAATTCTTTAGATGAAGGGAAAAAATGGGCGAAAAAGGGAAATTTTACCCCTTGGAAAGGGAAATTGTGCTTACAGATTGTGGCAACACTGGTCTGTTCTCGTTCTGTTCTGTAATGTGTTTACTTCTGTAATGTTTTCTAAAATAGTAACAATTTTCAAGGAGAAACTAACAGCTTAGCATATAATTATAACAATAATCAGAGTAAAAATGAGTAGCCAATCTTTGTAGTGTAAGCTGTAAGTAGTATACATAACAATAAGTAGTAAGTGTGATGGACCGAACCCGGTACTCGGACGATTGACATGGAAAATTATACATTTCTGAACATGGTAGTCTGCTTGCAAACACGTTAACGGGTATTGTAGCAATGTGCGAAAAGGACTATAGATATGGAAAAGAACGCGGTAACAGTTTCATACATCCGAGACACATTTCTTCAATTTTACACAAGAAACTACTTACGGAAATGAGTTTCTCCAAGGTTTACAACTTTCGTCGAGGTATTTTCTTTCATTGTGGAATATATTTAACCGGGAAATCATGTATTTTTCAAGATAAATATCTCACCGATGCACAATTGCCATTGCTTTCATCTGCTTGCCCTACGACAACCGGATGCTGTGTTCGTTTGATGACGTAAGCCCCTGTCTGTTTCAAACCCCCCTTTTTGTACTATGCTTGCCTAACGTAACCAAACCTAACCTAACCTAACCTTATCGGAAATGGTTCGTGGGGCTATCCGTGAGTGGTTTGTGGGACTATCCGTGTATGGTTCGTGGGGCTATCCATCAGCTACCCGTGCATAATTATAATTTCCACAGGTGACGAACATGATAGTAGGTATTTTTTGGCGAAGAAGGTTGAAACACTGCATACCCACAATGTGAGTCATATTGTGTGTTCCGGAAGTGAAAAAAGGAATAAAAAAAAAAGCACTCAGAATGTGAAAAATTGTGTTTGTTTTCATGTAAAAAGCATAATGGCAGCTTGAACTATGTTTCACAATACACAATTGGTAAGTACGAACCATCCAAAACACAAAATATCCAATTTTAATGTGTCTCTGATCTATGAAACTGGTACCAAGAACATAATGGCTTTACTCTAGCAATGAATGTAAAATCAGTTCACGTAAACGAAACACATTGTATTCGTAAACAACTTACGTTAAGGTAAGAAGTATAAAACGCTCCACAGTCAAAATACTATGCCAAAGAAGTTGAAATAAATAACTACCAATGAAATATCAAAGGATGTACCGTTCATATTACAAGCAACACAACTATGTTTGTAATCATGTAATAATGACATTTTTTGAGATGGCATGTTATGATTTATTCAAGGTCAGAGATCATATTATGTGTATTTGATTATCAAATAATTCCAAACATAGTTGTGCTCTTTGATGAGAGCACTATCAACTCATTGACACAACACTTGATTTATAGTAAATAAAGGAAATGTCTTCAATCATTTTTTTACAAGTTCATCTCCATCTAACTCGGAAAGAAGTCATATGTATAGGGTGACCAGACACATACATTCAAAAAGGAGGACAGGGCATGGCGAAAAACGAGGACACAGACATAAAAAAGAGGACACTGCAAAAAATTGCAGCACATTTGCCATTACCATTATAAATATATAAAATGTGCTTCTTCCAACATATACAGTAGACTCACGATTAACCGAGGGAGTTGTTGGAAAACATCACGCTTCATAACGCACTCCCCTGTTTGTATATGTAGTGAAGTCACCGTCCGCGCTGCACGTGTTCGTTACATTGTCAGTGTATCCGATTGTTACGGTGGTGTTTAAGTCTGTGTAGGCCTATTCTAAGTGGAAAAAGTAATCTTCTCATTTATGTTGTACTAGTAATAAATAATTACTATACAGTTTTAAGTGTTGTTTCGTCATTTACAACCTATTAGCACATTATCTCCGTATTATCCGAGTTTTTCCGTATCCGAGGTAATCTCGATCCCAATTAGCTTGGATAATCGTGAGTCTACTGTAACAACAATCTATTCCTGCCTTGGATACCTATTTTTGCAAAACAATATTGTTCCTATTTATAGTGCTTCTTCTACTTTGTATAGACTAGAGCAACTGTAGGTTGGAATTGATTTTCTGTGGGGTGAGATACCCAACTGAAATCCACCCCTACCAACTGTTACTTGTGGATCTGCCACTGTTTTCCAGTTCCAGGATTCGAACCAGGTGCCCCTTGCATCGTAGCACTGTGTGCTAACCACTCAACCACGGACGCTGGCACTTTGGTATTTCGTAAATATAAATATTACTTAATAATCAAATTTCTCATTACGCGTTTCTGTGTCGCGTATGTATGAATTGAAAAGGAACTGTAGTCTGGGACACGTTGAAAGCTCATTTGGACAAAATGATAGTGGTTGAGCTCGCAGGTGCTCAATGAGCATTGCTAGAATACTTATCATGCCTCAAGTGATATACTTTACATGTAAAATAACACCTGGTTGATCATTATGGGTGGAAGCATTTTACCAAAAAAGGAGTATATTTACCGATTTTTAAAAAAATCTGCCCGGATGCCAGGCAGACGCCTAAAAACGAGGACATGTCCGGATAAAAGAGGACGTCTGGCCACCCTACATATGTACAAATACATATTTCTATAGTGTATAAACTCTCATTAAATTTTGTGAAAATCATAGTCAGGTTTAAAAATTGCACCTTCCTGTGTTTATTAGGCATGTTTCAATTCGGTTGTAAGAAAGTTGCACACATGATTTTAATTGCTGTTTTACTCCATGTTTAATTGCAGGAATACTATGGAAGGATTTCCATAGGTAACATGCAAAGATGGGAAACGAAGGAAGCCAGTTGAATGGTTTAGAGTTAGATGAAAAGCCTGTGGAGGTCACTGATAACTGGACATTGTATTCAGCCTCTGTTGGTGGTGCTAGTCCTCCACTCTCTGTATTTGTTGGTCAGTCTGGAGGACAGTTTCAAGCAAACAATCCATTACAACAATTGGCCAAGGTTAGTAGAGAAGGATGTGTGCAGTTTTACACTTGAGGAATGGTTATTTTGGCAGGAATCAGATGCAGTTGAGTATTGTACAGCTTGACTGAATTTCTACTTCACTGTATGCAAGGCCGTATTAAGATTTGTGGAGGCCCCTGGGCAAAATGTTTTGTGAGGGCCCCCCATTTTTTAATATTTTTTTTTACTAGGAGCTTTATTAGCTCAATATGTTAAACACCAATTTTAAGCAGTTGAAATGGTAGACCTGATTTTAGAATCAGTAGTCATTCACAATCGAACATATCGCAAATAGGTTTTGAAGGGAGAATAGTGCAGTAAAATAAAGTTACAGGACAAAAATTGTATCACTGTAGCAGCAGTAAAATTCTGCATCTAAATGTCTGCAGTATATTATGAAGAGTGAACACCATTACTATTTGGTCTAGGAATTAATTCGTGCGCCTGGACAAGAGATGGCATAACGAGCATATCGTCCCACAGTTCCGTGTATCCACACATGCGTTGAAAACTCCTGTCAGCGCGCATCGTTCGTAGTATAGGGCAATTGATTGACGCGTAAACAACAGCATTTTGTAGTCAACTGAACATGGCGCAGTTCGTGCCAGATAAAGTGTTTTGCGGGGTGTTCTGCTTCATTACTTTAACATGCAGAAAAGTGCTACCGAAAGTCATCGTATTTTGCTGGAAGTGTATGGTGACCATGCGCTAGCTGAGCGAACGTGTCAGAAGTGGTTTGCACGGTTTAGAAGTGGTGATTTCGGCCTGGAAGACCAAGAGCAACCTGGACAGTCAAAAAAATTTGAAGACGAAGAATTGAGAGCATTGCTCGATCAGGATTCGTGTCAAACGCAGGAAGAACTTGCAGAAGCATTAGGCATTGATCAAACAACAGTTTCCAAATGCCTCAAAGCCATGGGAATGATTCAGAGGATGTCACATTGGGTTCCACATGAATTGAAAGACAGAGACGTTGAAAGACGAAAAACCATTTGCGAATTTCTGCTTCAAAGACAGAAAAGAAAGGGTTTTTTGCATCGCATTCTTACTGGCGATGAGAAGTGAATCCATTACGAGAACCTGAAACGAAAAAAGGACTAGGTGAAGCCAGGTGAACCAGGTCCATCACAACCGAAATGAGATATTCACTGTGCAAAGGTTATGCTGTGCATATGGTGGGATATGAAAGGTGTGGTGTACTATGAGCTGCTGCAACCGGGTGAAACTATTAATGGAGAACGTTATTGACGACAATTAATGCGTTTGAAGCAAGCTCTGGCCAGGAAACGACCAGAATGGGAGAACAGACATGATAAACTTATTTTTAAACATGATAACGCTCGCCCACATGTCGCAAAACCGGTCAAAACCTATTTAGAAAATGTCGGATGGGAACTTTTACCCCACACGCCGTATTCACCAGACGTTGCTCCTTCGGACTACTACTTGTTCGATTGCATGAATAACGATTTGATTGGACAGCGGTTCACTTCTTCAGAAGATATCGAACAATGGGTCTCTGACTGGATCGCTTCAAAGAATGAGGACTTCTTTCACCATGGAATCCGTAACTTGCCTGACAGATGGGCGAAAGTGGTGGCTCACGATGGACAATATTTTTCTTAAGGTATTTATGTATTTTGTGTTTGAAGTACAGCTTCAATGTGTGCATAACAACCGCATGAATTAATTCCTAGACCTAAATACAATATGTAATAAATATTAAGGGGGTTCAGACGGAAACAGAGAACTGAGCAGTAGACTATACTTATGTACATAATTTATTATAAATGATATTATTTACAATTAAGAGTAAATATGTCACTACATATGCACGGTCCACCTACTGGACAATTACCGACAGGTTCATTGTGGAAATTGTAGTAACTACACTTTCTTCAAGAAAATTCCCAAAGGCTTAACAATTATAGTAGACACACTTTTCTTGCTTTTTATCCATGGTATAAAGTATACTGAGCTTAAGATATCTACAAACAGATCGACTGAGAGCTGTGCTACAATTGAATCCAGAAGGGTGTAGACATACGACAATATTAAAGTTTTTTTTTATTTTTAAAATACAACTTCTTATGTAATTTTTCACAAGCATAGCCAGCTGGTTAAAATATTTTTTTGGTGGAGGCCCTTCACAGCTTCCTTTTGTTGGGGGCCCTGGGGCAATTGCCCCAGTTGCCCATACGTTAATCCGGTCCTGACTGTATGAATACAAATTTGACTATCTGTACTGGGAACTTGCCTTCTTTCTTGACATAGTGCCTTTAAGTACTTGCTAGCCATAGAAAAATACAATAAAACAAAACAGTTTCTACACTTAGAAAAGATTAGGCTCCACGGTCTTGCAGTTAACCAAACATCCTTGGAGAAGACTGTGGTCATGAATTTAATCCCTCTTCTCTGTCCATATGGGAGGTCCACACACTGCCTCCTTTAGGATATCATTTTAATGAAGAAAGTAGCCAGCAGGCTATAATCCTATTCTTAATTGCACTTTTTTTAGTATATGAACCATTCTCACTACTTTTAAATACATAATAGTGCACTTTTATTTCTGTCATTATTTGATTAACCAGGAGAGGGTAGAGGAGTGGTGTAAAATAAACAAAATCCAATGACAGATTATTATTATTATTATTTTGTATTCTTAACATTTTTTATCATTCTTGGCTTATTGGACATTTTCAGTTCTTTATTACAATTTTTAATTATTTTTTTTAAAAAATAACTGCATTTTGCTCCGAAATATGTGTGTTTTGCTTTTTAATGGTATTTCCTACTGTCAAAATTCTACAACAGAGAATCCATCTTTTAATTTGATCCATGCACAGAAAGGCATCTATTGTAGATTACTGCAGGCACTTAATTGTTTTCCTACTTAGTGCAGTAGTTAAAAGTACCAAACACATCATTTATGAAGAATTCAAGCTTGTACATTATAACTTGACAAGTTTAAAAACAAGACGCTGCAATCCATTGAAAATAGCTGTTGTGCACCTCACACCACATATCCCCACACCCTTCTCCGTGGCGACGTTGGTTTGCAGTGTTGCAACCTGGAGGGAGCGGAATGATCTGAGGATTTTCAACGAAATTTGAAGGTGAAAAGCATGAAATTAGTATCCCCTCACCTACGCTACCTATTGATTACACTAAATTCTAAATACGTTTTGATTTTTTCCCTTTAAACCTTAAATTAATTAAGTTATATTAGGGATATTTCTTACCAGCGTAAGAAATGTATGAAATAAAATTATAGAAAAATGAGAAATATATAAACGATAGAATTGAGCTCACCTTCTAAATGTTTTCCAGTTCTCCTTCTTCAGTTTCACTCTCCCACTCATCCGAGCCTGTGTCTACCGATGAATCTGTGTATGTGTCTGAATTGACTTCACCAAGTCCAATTATCAGTTCATCTACACACTCGTCTATAAGTCCGTCTCTTTCAAAGTAAGAATCTTCAATTTCTTTCACGTGTTCACAACAGTTATCCATTTCTGTACAGAATATTCACTAAATAATTTTCGCAGCAATTCTTTCTTTGCGTCCAGTGAATCCGAAATGCATTCCCTTGCCTTACCCTTGATTTTCCCCCCACACAAGTTCAATGGGATTTAAGTCTGTGTGGTAAGGCAGAAGTTGTATTATGGTGTGCCCCATGTTTCTAAATTTCGTGTCAATCGCATACTCTTTCGCATAAGGTACACTTTGAATTTTTAAGTACCATTGCCTTTCGTTCTTTCTCCACAATGCTTTAACTCTATTCTCCGCATCAATTTCAGTTTCGTTTGCAGGTTTGTCTGTCACTGAGAGCCACTGTACCATGTCGCTTTTAAGTGAAGACATAGATGTCTTTTTATTGATTTGAACGTTGTGATAACTAGCATTATCAACGACAACAATGCTGTTTTCGGGAAGATTAGGTAACAGTTTTTCATCGACTCAT
The DNA here is from genome assembly GCF_977018435.1 of Lepisma saccharinum. Lineage (NCBI taxonomy): Eukaryota > Metazoa > Arthropoda > Insecta > Zygentoma > Lepismatidae > Lepisma > Lepisma saccharinum. Next base: position 52,045,209 of record NC_139236.1, read on the forward strand.
TTTGAAAAATTTCTGTCATTCATGTCATCATGATAATCTCCACTCTTCTGCTTTGATTTGAACACTAATAGAGCATTATCAACAAACCCAAGTTCCCCTCCTGCATGGACGATAATAAGACGTGGCCCCTTTCCAATAGCTTCAGTTACCCCTATTTTCTCTTGACTAACATTTTCTCCATCTAAACCCTATATACCTTAAGAGTCAGTGTAAATATTCACTGCTACAATCTAATATGTCATCTTCTCTTATAGCTGTAGTGAGTTTTCGTAATGTTGGAACTACTTTCTTTAGTGTGTAAAATTCGTGGATTTTTCACCTAATTGCACCTTTAGCAAAATCATGTGCTTGTATTTGCTTTTTCCTGGGCTGTTTTCTAGCTGTCAGAGTACAGAAATTCAGATCACCTTTCGCAGACTCCTCTTTTCCTTCTTTTAAAACTTGAGAAACCATCCATTTAGATACTCCCGTGACAGTGCTTGTGGACTCGACAAGATTATACTTAAGTTTATGCAACTCCTTCTGATTTCGCAAATATGTTGCAACATTGTAAACAATTTCACTGGCCTGTCCTCTAAGGGGCTTTCCAGAGCAGATTGTGGATTTCGTTGGACCCGGCATGATTTGATTTTCAGAGACAACAGTCACATAATTTGCCTCACGCACTCACCATTGTTCTCACACGCAAACACACCACTTCAACAGCAGAGAAATGCCTCCGAAAACAAGAACCTCTTCCACACGAATGATGGGGTCAGATGGGGTGAAAATAGTGCATGCAGTTGTGATGTCAAATAAAGAAAGATTGGGTTAAACAACAGTGAAATATTGTTTGCATACTGATATAGATAAGATATAAAAGAGGAGCTTGCATTTCAAAAATATGCAGCCAAGAGCAAAGAGCAAGAACATTTCAATGCTTTAAAAAAAACACAGGCAAGCGTGTTATCAGATTGCCCTCTCATAGTGATTGTTGTAGGATAAACAAAAGAACCCCCACCCCACTCGGCTTAAAAAAACAGGCCACTGCTCGATGTCGCATTCAGAAAATGAAGTCATTTGCCCTGTAGTTTCTGTTTGTTATATATATATGTGCTCGAAAATACTACAGTTTACTATCCACGCATGCCACGCGTTTTCAAAGGCCGAATTAAATAAAATGAACCAGTGATATAATATAAGCCGGCATAATATAAGCATCATGCTACACAGTGAAAGTCGTTTGTCAGATTTGTTTTAGCTTAATTTTGCTGAGTTGGCAGCACTGGTACTCTCAAGGCCAGATCAGCGTGTGGAAGAGTGGTGGGGAGGATGACGTAATAGGAAGTGCTCCGGAGCGATCTACACATATTGGGACTTAATTTGACAGGTTATAACATCTAAAGTTACTCTGTAAGTCATTGTAGAATTTGTAGATTATTTTATAGATCATTTCTTGATAATTTTTAAGTCATAATCATCCTTAGTTTATTGATTACTTATTTCCTTTAAAAAGCTGGTGCACATCTGAACAAGGGCATTTCACCATTCCAACACTTGACATAACTTCCGCAAATCCTTGAGTGTGTTGATCTTGTGGGTGAACAAATGAGAACACACAATTTACTGTACCAGATATATTGAAGTAGCGCAAGTGTTGTTCGAATTAACCCAATTTGAAGGTGCTGAAGAACCATGTTCGCACTAGCTCATGCACACACACTGTGACTCAAATTGTCTTAGTTTATACATATGAATAAACCCTTCACACAGAATAGTTATTATTTGATCCTTTCTTCTCTTTGTTGCAGCGACTTATGATATATAGGCACCCATGCATCGTCAGATACATCAGGACATGGTATAAGAACAGCTGCCTTCATCTTGCAACAGAGGAAGTAAAACCTTTGTCCCAGGCTTTACCTAAACAATCAACTCTGCAGATTTGTTCAGGGCTATACAGTGTATTGAAAGCACTTGTTTTTCTACATGAAAAGGTGGGCATCAAAATGCTTATGTTTTTATTGCAAATTTTGTAATGTTCACTAAAAAAAATAACGAGTATTTCATTACTCTTGCATGTTGCCTGTAATCGATGATTTACAAGCAGCAGAATGATTTCCTGTATTAATAGTGATTGTAATTGAAGTTCTTATATTTTACTTGTCTACTGATTCAGTTAGTGTCATTCTCTTAGAGGTACAGTGTCACCCATAAAACACTTGATACTAATGTTTGATCCAGGAAAGGAGATGTAGTTAATAGAAGTTACTATCCGTGACAAAAATATTGAGCCCTCTGTTTATGTGCTTGTAAAATTGTACTCCGTGGGAGGATAAAGTCAAATATACCTCATTGGAAAGATAGAAGTGTCTACTTGTAGACAAAAGAAAGACTAATTGATTTTAGCTCTGTCTGTCCTCTATTCAAACAAAAATGTTAGTAAAAGTGTAGTTTTTCGTGTTTCTTATGTAAGTCGAATTCAATTGTGTGTAGCTTCTTGCAAACCACTTGTAAAAAATTGAAATTTCTTGTGATTGAAGCTTGTCAGCCATATATAATGTTGCTCTCATTTGTGGAACAGCCACAATTCATGTTTAATAACAGTGTTCCAATCTTGGCAATGGTGAACCCTATGGCGATCAAAGCATATCCAAATCATGAGCATAGAATAAAAATCAAATTTCCATGTCTTTTTTTTTTTTTTTTTTTTTTTTATATTCAGCAAATTTTTTTCATATTCTGCGATTTGAAAACTACAAACAGAACTGTTTTTCTTGACAACCGGCTCGCTTGTTTTCCATCTCGTTGCTACGTTGATGTGCACTTTGTTGCCACACGCCGCCGGCAGCCCTTGAAACTCTGTGTTCAGCCAGCAGCTTTGACATGGAAAGTGAGCTGAAAGTTTTGGTTACAAAGCAAATTGTTGTGCACAGGGAAGCATTGTTCAGATGCTGTAATTGACGAATGCAAATTTTCTTTATCACTCTTGTGTTCTAACCATGAATTATTGCCTGAACTCGCACACATACATAAGATCCCTTACATGCACTTTTTCTTTCCTGTTTTCCTTTGTTATGAAGTTGCTGTACATCCCAGACACGTTATTTTTTTATATACAGAGGAGACAGCGAAGCCTGCAGTCACGGGTTCAAATATTTGGTAAGATATTTATTTTATTGCCTTCATCAAATCGTGCTCATCGTTGCACTTACTCTATTTAAATGAGTGACATAAAATTATACGGAGAAAATGACGTTCATATAAAGATTGGATATAAAGCTAGAAAATGTAACAAAACTAAAGTATACAAAGAAAATGTATTTCATTCATAATATGACAAATTGTTTATTCATTATTTTACACTGCCGCAATGTTTTGGATCGGATCAACAGAACGCACTTCCAGCATTCCCACACGTAGACCATGTAGCTGTAGTGAGGCACACTAAAGCTAATTGGGACTGGACCTACAGTTTAAAGTGGAATCCAAACCACTGTGTGCCTCCACCAGGAATCGAACCTGGGACCTCTTGATTACAAGGCTACAATGCTACCACTGCGCCATGGGGGAGGCCCGAATAGATACTTGAAGCTTTCCAATGAGGTGTATTTTACTTTTTTTTATCTACGGAGAACAATTTTACAAGCACGTAAACAGATGGCTCAATATTTTTGTCACGGATATTAAGTGTTCAAGAGAGAGAGAGAGAGAGAAAGAGAAAGAACCACAGTAATTTTTATTATCTTATTGTTATTATCTTGGATTTGTGAACCTTAGTTTCAATACTTTATTTTTACATTCACTGCAACAAACATTTTGTAATGTTTCATGTTTTTACGTACAATGTAGTTGGCTTTTCTCTTTTTTTTTCATAGAATGATGAGTAATAAGCACATTACTTCGCAGAATAATATATTCTTGAAAGTCTCTTGCAAACACATTTTTATTTTATTGAACCCTTGTTTTATTTATCTAAAAAAGTAATAACTATAAAGCCACTGTGCATAAAACAGAAGGGAAGCATCAGTACTGATGCAACTACTTGCAATTATTATTGTCAATAATTAGTCATAGTCAGTGGCAGGGATTAGGAGGGGCATGGGCGAAAAGTGCCCCCCACTTTTTGTCATTTTTGCCCCTGCACTATGCTAGACCTTATCTACCTAGGGAAAGTAAATTGTCCTTGCCCCCCCCCTTTTTCTGCCCAGTTTTGGAACCCAATTGCTGCCACTGCTCACAGTTGTGTGTGTTATAGGACATGTATATTTTGTATTCGTTTTGGTATGGGTTCTGATACAGTAAAGCAATATTAACTTACCAAAATCTCAATCAAAATCAATTTGCTATCAGAGCATGAAGATGCAAGAATAGAAATAAAGAATGTGGTAATGGGTACTTCCACATCTGAAGACTGAATGTAATGTATGTGACAGACATGGGCACTGTCTCCAGGAACCTGTACTGCATAAAGCTGCTACAGAGGTTTTTGACTGGTTAAGAAATTCCCAAACTCAGTGGCGTATACTGGGTACAAAATCTGGGCTACCTCACTATATCATAATGTTCGAATGGACAAAAGGTTTGATTGTGGGGAGGGGAATGGTTTCTTGTTGGTTTCTCGGGATTTTGAAATATTGTGAAATATTTATGTAGGCCTAGACGCGAGAATAAAATATATAACAAACTTCTTACCTTGTATATTTCTTTTGGAGTGCCTGAGACCTACATATCTTCACAAGTTGTAGTTTTGGGACTCCTCGTTGGCATAGTGGCAATGTCATCGCCTTGAAGCAAAGGGGTCCCGAAATCGATAACCGGTGGAGGCACATAGTGGTTCGGGTCCCATATTAATCTTTAGGACCAGCCCTCTCTCTGTCCACAAAGTTGGCTAAAATCGAAAATTCAACAGCGGATTTGAAGCTTATCCTCAATCGTAAGCTGCCGCCCCCCGTGGTGGAGTGGTTAGCACATTGCACTACAACGCCAGAGGTTCCGGGTTCGAATCAAAGCCTGGGCATGGATGTTCGTGAGTGTCCATTCATCAATTTCATCATATCATCACTCATTCCCATTGCAAATTAGCCAAAAGTAGCACAAAAAACAAAGTAAAATGAAGCAAATCAATGAATCATACGTAAGCCAAGTAAATTGCTTGTTAATTATGTCATTCATTTAGTTCACTACACAACACAGCACCTATCATTCACAAAAATATAATCCACGCACTCACTCCTCACACTACACAGCGACCTGCCTTGAAAGAAAAAAAAGTTTGGTGCACCAAGGAAATGAACCCAACGTGATTCTGCTTGAAGTACAGAACAAGAGTACCTGACAGCTGACACTGTCCTTTGTCAGTTTGGTTATTTTTAGGTGCGGTCATAAGCATAAACCATAAACAGACAGTCAGCAAACTCCAGAACTTCCCCTCACCCCCGCATCTACTCTTGTCCTTTGAAGACAAGGAATATCTTTGAAGAGGTCAGGGGCCTGTCCCTTTTTCTCCTAATTGTCTGCAAGTGGTGTGTTTGGCCCAGAGGGAGAAATTTCCTGTCATAAACAAACCCTTTCCTTGCTCCAAAATTCCCCATTCCTGTGAAGATTTCACGCTGGGAACAGGGGGTTTGCAACACTGATGGGATTCATGCTAGAAGACTGCCATCCTAAACTCACCGGACTCCTTGCGTGCTTTAAGAAAGCGAGCAAGATTGTCAACTCATAAGAAATCAGTGTATCAACTTGTAAGAAACAAGTGTGCCAACTCCTGAAACGCCATCATCTTCTTATTGAAATGAACAATTTTGTGCATATTTTCCGATCGATTTTTTCTCATCTTCGGAGCCTGGGCTTCGCAGATAGCCTAGAGAACCCAGAATATACACCTCTGCCCAAAAGTCATATATGAAGGCCCACTGTATGTTCCTGTAGTAATGATTAGGCATGTGTCACCAATGACCAAAAATACTATTAAACAGTATTTAAAGATACTGTATAGCAAATTCGTAACATTCATTTTTCATAGTTATTATGAGAGACACAGAAGACTCAATGTTTTGACATTTTTTCATGTTAATTTGGTATTATCAACTTATTTATTTTTAAATTTTGTATTGAAATGAAACCAAACACAACTTTTGGATTATATTTTTACAGTGTACTGTTTATTTATTTTTCACTTGATTTTGTTTTTTTTCTCCTTGGCAGGCACAAGTATCCCACAACAATGTATGCAGAGCTGCAATTTATATAGCAACTGATGGTACATGGAAACTGGGTGGATTTGAGTTTTTATGTAGGTAAGCATTCAGATGGTAACATATAAAACTTACTTTATTAAAGATGCTATTAAAAGGCTAAAGAATAACAAAGCACCTGGCATTGATTTAATACCAGCTGAGTTAATTTAATATGTCAAATTCATAAATTAATTTGTTTAATAAGGAATAAAGAAGAAATCCCTCAACAGTGGAAAGAATCCATAATTGTTCCTGTGTTTAAAAAAGGTGATAAAATGAACTGCAATAATTACCGTGGAATTTCTCTACTCTCAACAACATACAAAATATTGTCTAACATTCTTTTAACAAGACTAACACCATATGCTAATGAAATTATAGGTGATTATCAATGTGGATTTAAACGTAACAGATCAAATTTTTCACATCAGACAGACACTTGAAAAAAAGTGGGAATATAATCAAAATGTCCATCAGCTATTCATTGATTTCAAAAAAGCATATGATTCGGTCAAAAGAGATAAATTGTATAATATATTAGTAGAGTTTGGAATACCTAAGAAGCTTGTTAGTATGATAGAAATATGCACCAGTGAAACAGAAAGTAAAATTCGTGTGGGTATTAATATGTCTGACAAATTTACAATTCATGATGGGTTAAAACAAGGAGATGCATTATCTCCATTGCTCTTTAATTTTGCCTTAGAATATGCTGTAAGGAAGGTAAAAGAACTAAAGAAGGACTAAAATTAAATGGTGTGACTCAGTTAGCATATGCGGATGATGTAGACTTACTGGGGGATGATGTGAATACAATTAAGAATAATGCTAAAATATTTTTCAAAACTGCTAAAGAGATAGGTTTGGAAGTTAACAAAGAGAAAACTAAATATATGCTTACAGGCCGAAACCAAGTGTTAGGTAATAATCAAAATCTAATTATTGATAACAACTCGTTTGAACCAGTTTCCAAATTCAAATACTTAGGAGTAATATTAACAAATGAAAATTATATTAAAGAGGAAATAAAAAGTAGGCTTAATTCAGGAAATGCATGTTACTTCTCTCTTCATAAACTTTTGTCTTCTCGTTTAATATCTAAGAAACTAAAAGTTAAAATATACAAAACAGTAATTTTGCCTGTAGTATTATATGGATGTGAAACTTGGTCCCTTACATTGAAAGAGGAACATAAATTGAGAGTATTTGAAAATAAGATCCTTAGGAAAATCTTTGGACCTAAAAGGTATGAGGAGACAGGTGAGTGGAGAAGGTTACATAATTTAGAACTACATAATTTATATTCATGTCCAGATATTATTAGAATAATTAAATCAAGAAGACTTAGGTGGGCAGGCCATGTGGCACGAATGGGAGAGGAAAGAGGAGTTTACAGGATTCTTGTTGGGAAACCTGATGGTAAGAGACCTGTAGGAAGGCCAAGATGAAGATGGAGGGACAACGTTGAGATGGACCTAAGGGAAATCGGTAGGGATGGTAAAGAGTATATAGATCTTGCTCAAGATAGGGAAAGATGGAAGGCCTGTGTTGCTGCAGCCATGAACCTTCGGGTTTAAGAAGGCTAGAGAGTTAGTTAGTTAGTTATGTAAGATGGTTTACTTCATGTACACTCAAAATCGAATGAAACGCCCCCCCCCCCCTTACGGTTATGCAACCCGGAATTTTATATCATCTAGTTTCGCCAGGAATAGCAGCTCGCGAGAAGCGTAGTGTTTCCAACTCTTGAATCTAGCCACGCGACCGGGTGGAGATCTTGCTTTCCTCTTGATTTGATTTTAACGGACAAGAAGTTTATTTTGAGAATGTCTCTGGTAATAATAACAAGTGTTATTAACATTTATGCTTGAGTTTTTTATTATTCTTTTACCACTTCCGAACGAATATGTGAAAATTTTTTTTTTCCTTTTGCAATAACGCTTTCGGCATTTTTCCTTCAGAGTTATTCTTTTTGTTTTTAAATTTTTGGCGACATCTGATTTGGAAAAAGTTCCACGAAGTTTGTTTTAAGTGTAAATGCATCTGGACATACAGTGTAGAGTGGGATTCGAACAACAAATATGAGCTTCCGTCGCGAATCGAACCAGCGCTCCTTTCATTAGGTTTTCTTTCCACGTTTATTAAAATTTGCTTCCTTCAGCCTACTTCCGATTGTCGTATATTTCAATTCGTATTCCCGTTTTTTTTTCATTTGCATTGTTCGAGCCGTGATAACTTTCTCTCTTAATCTGGTTATTCGAATACTTTTATACTTATTTTTTTTTCCTTTTCTCGATTTTCCCTTCGCACTCATTACAGATTTCGGTATCGCGCTTTTCCATATTTTCAGTAATTTAATTCTTTGACTATTTTTAATTTGCCCTTAGTCCGAATCAAGAAAATATGTTAGGAAATGTTTCCCGTGTAAATCTTATTGTATGGTGGTGTAAAATTGATGCCAGCTTTTTCTTGCGATAAGGGTTTTGAAAGTGCAAGGGTCTCATTTATTAACCATGGTGGGAAGGGGGGGGGGGGGGCGGAGGGGTGCCAGAAACCTTCCAGTCGGAATATGCCTAAAACGAAAAGTATAGATCGACCACAACGAAAAAAATCCTTGGGACGAAAAGTACCCGCGCAGATCTCCCTTCTTCCCTTCAGTTCGGGCCATAAGGAAGCATGGTCCACTCTCCCCCGCCCCTCCTCGCGGGTGGTACGGTGCACAGGAGTCGTGAGTCAAGCGCAGGTTGTTTTGCTTGTGGTTCCACTATTCCATCAGCAGTTGGGTGCTGAGAAGGCTATGCTATCTGCGAGTGAGGGGGAGGGGGTGACGAGCAACACTGCCACAGAGAGTCGCTGTAAATGATTTCATTGTCTGTGCTGGGTGAAACCGGTTCTTGGTGCTCCTACACTTTTCCGATACATTTCTGCCAGCCTTTCTAGCGAAGCGAGGTCATATGTTCCAGATTCGAACTCTGGTCAGGCATGAATGTATCACTGAGTTTGTCCCGTCACAATTTTATAAATTGATAATTCATCCGTATTATCGCGATTAACTCAAGAGGCAGAAGAGTGATGTAAAATAACCGAAATAGAAATTGATGCATTTGTGCCTGGTGCTAGTGTAACGACGAAGTTAACTCTTTATAAATGATGAAATAGGTAGCCCCTTGCGCTCAAATACACTTATACCTTGGCACAAAAAACAAAAATCCAACTTATCGCTGATCTCTTACTACATTTGGAATACAGCCAAGAGCGATGTAAAGTAATGCAATTACATTGTGAATGTTTCACATCCTATAGTATTTCTTTTTCTCGTGGAGGGGGGCGGGGGTTCATTCATTACAAATATCTAGGAATGGATTTAGCAGCAATCCGTGATATACTTAAATATCATAACATGCTGCGTAGCCAGGGTTCTTTGGTCCTAGCCTCTGATAATGAGTTTTTCTTTTTCGTTGTTTCTTCAATCTTCATCAATTTCCCTGAAGCATCATTCATCCTCTGTCGCCATTGGCTATATGTAAAAGTTGACGTAAAATTAGTAAATTTTGAAAAGAAAACACAAGGATCTGCTTTTCTCATAGCTCGCCAAACATGCACATTTCTGTATTTTATGCTTTCAGCGCTATCATTATTCTTGGCAGGCAATGGAATTGAAGCAACTCTCACAACTAACGTAAACTACATATCACTCAGGCATGACAATTCTTGCGGGCAAAGTGGATTTTTTTTGTAATGGCACATGGTAGCGCAATAACTATCTTCTGGCCTAGGTTTAAATCCGTACTTTTTATTCCAGTTGAGTGATTGACTCACAATTTTGCCATTGAAGGTTTGGGTTGTATTTGGGTTATACGTATTGTGTTTTTGGTGCGCTAGGAAAAAGCAATCCCAAAGGTTCGCACTGAACAGAAAATTGTGTGCTTTTCCTCTCTCTCTCTCTCTCTCTTCCAACTCCGTCTCTCTCTCTCACCCCAAGTCCCCACTATTTAGGTTAACTGTTGTTAGAAACATATTTTCCGAAGAATATCCACATTGAAAATAATATTCCCCAATTCTTTTGATAGGGCATTTCTATTGCTCCGAACGAATTATCTCCGTAAGAGGACTAGGGCCTCCCCGATGGCGCAATCGTAGTCGTCACCTTTAATCAAGGGGTCCCGGGTTCGATACCCGGTAGAGGAAAATAGTGGTTCGGAACCCACTATAAACTGTAGGTCCAGTCCCAATTAGCCTTTCTGTGCACAAAGTGGACTTAAAAAACAACAATTCAATTCAATTCAATTGAATTATCTTATCAATATTTTTAAATCTGCATGCACCTGCTTAATTGAATAGATTATACATTTATATTCATTGCGGGCAGAAATGTGCGAGAAAACAATGCATTTTTTTCAGGGAATGTATGAGTCAATAATAATGTATATTTTACGGTATATACTCTTTTATATTGCATTGATTCAATAGTATCCTTATTTCCTAAAGCAAGCGTGAGTTTCTTTGCACACACCATGCAGGCCCTGCTTGACGTAAATCTCAGATGCAGTAACTTCACGGTTGCCTTTTGCCACCACGCTTTGGCTTTAATTCGAGCCCCGGTGGGTACTTCGTTCGAGATCTTGCAGCAGTTTTACTCGTATCTATGCCTTGAGCATGCCACTTGCAACGGAACCAATAAAATGAAACTTTCTGCACCGGAATGGGCGTGAAACTCTACATGCACCAATGATAAGGTGTTTTCAAGAGGCATGTGCCACGTGCAGCATGTCCCTTCGGTCCGAATGTTCCTTTACGATATCATTTCATCATGCCTTACTTTCGGAATTTATAAGAGAGAAGATAGTCCGCATGTTCTTGCGGCGGATCTGCTGCACTACAGATTGCTACGACCCTTGGTGTGGACGATTCTTGCGTCAGGCGTTGGATTCGGTGTTACGAGGAAGAAGGGGACCAAGGAATGAAGTGAAGACCCAACAAAGGCCGGCCGAGGAAGGCAACCAGGGAAGAAGATGCAGGCATCATTGAGATGAGCGAGTGCAATCCCTTCATGGCTACAACGAAGATTCGCCAAGAGTTGAAACTGGAGTGCCATGCTGCAACAGTTCGGCACCGTCGAGCGGCAAAGAAAGAAGCAATGATGCATTTCCATCACGAAGCACGGATCAGTTTTCTTTACAATATTTACCAGCTCCTCAAGAATTTTGGCAGAACGTAATTTTGAGCGACGAGAAAGTATTTTCGTCTGACGAAAATGGTCAGGTTTATGTTTAGAGGCGCAACAACACTCGCTACGGCCCCGAGAACATTTCTACCCATGCTAGGAGTGGCAGGATATCCGTGGCGGTGTGGGGATGGATCAGTTCGTCTGGAGTAGGTGGATTGGTGGAAGTGTCCTCGAGAATGAATTCACAGGAATACATCGCAGTGCTGGAAAACCACACGCTTCCCAGCATGCGAGAGAGACACCTTGAAGATGAGGTTTCGCAAGTGACTTTCGATCAAGACAACAGCAGCGTCCATACATCGAAAGCGAACACCACCTGGTTTAATCAGCCCCCAGGAATTTCAAGAGTAGATTGGCCAGCGAAGTCTCCCAATCGAAAACATTTTCACGTGTTTGATGTTTGGGAGAGTTTAAGGAGAAGACCAAACATCTGCTCGTGAAATCCTTGCCTCGTCGACTAGATGCAGTGCTTGAATCCAACGGCGGGTGGACACAGTATTGAAACCCCGCACGGTTTAACCGATGTTCTTTGCTACATCCCAGAACAAACTAATTGCACACATCTCCATATGCAACTTATGTTTCCAATTCTTTTTTATTGATACCTTGGTGCTCAATGTTACTTTTTCACACACCTGCACCATTATATTATATTCTATAATATTAATATTCACATTATTGACAGATATGATTCACATGAAATTCAAATGCGCAGCACACATGCACCCATTCCTAACACTTAACTATTAGTTACATTACACCTATCACGTTGTCACAGTTCTAAATCAGTGGTGCCCAGGGGGAGGGGCATTATGGCGCAGACTGTGATGGAAATTTGACTGAGTAAACAGGGAACAAGTTTAATTACGTTATCAATTAGCCATTGCTGTTATACAAATAGTAATTTGTAGATTGTCAGGGGAATTGTTACGGGTAATAAGTAATATTGGTTGGGGGGGGGGGGCGATATCCAACTCTTACATATTAGGCCTTAGATTGATAGGGAAATTATGGTGGGCGATTAATGAAGTTAGTGGGATTTTCAGGTAGCTGGATTGATAATTATTTTGGGGGGCAGGGAATCCCAACTCTTGTGTATTACTATTACGTCTTACATTGCTTTTTTGGAGGGAGCAATATCAACAGGAAGTCTAAAATTGGCATGGAAATTTTGTTGGGAAGATTGAGTATTAAATTTGAGGTGGAGGGGAGGGGAATGAAGTTTTGATACAGTGTTATGTCTTAGATTGTGAAGGGACTCGAACCCGGAACATTCGGTGTCTGGATCGTTAGTCCATCACTAACCGCGCTTGGCCGCAGAGAAGGTTCTCTTTGGTGGCCAAGCGCGTTAAATGGTCCACTTCCGATACCACGAAATTTCCGGGTTCAAGTCACGGCTTCAGTATTGGTATCATGGTGTCAATTTAATCTAATCGTCACTCATCCTCATTAGCCGAAAGTGGCAGAAGAGCGACTTAAAATAACAAGAGGTATAAAAAGAACTTTAACCCTCTAGTAATTTCTGATCAATAGATGCGTATTAGCTTTGATTGTTGACTCTTTAATGATAAGCTTACGATTATTATTGTTAATATGGATTGCCATCCATCAACAGAAGGACGGACCAATCGATCATTTAATTCATGTCGTTTTTTTGGTATTTGTTGTCCCTTCGGATCAGCTTCGAAACCTAAGGAAATGATTAGATGTCTGTCTGAAGTTAGTGACAATGGTTCTTTAATTTCCCGTCGCTCTTTCAGCCGGCGCGGGAACCACCTTTATGGCATTGATCCTCTGTTGCCGCGTTTACCTAAGAAGGAACTCGTGGCCAAACAACGAATTAGGTCTACCGCTTGGGCAAGAAGCAGCAACTTCACAAAGCCCTCTTCTCCGAAGCAGCCAGCCGGGAAACAGAATTTTGTCAAAATAACCCTTCTGCTCTGTGAATGAACACCGGTTCTAACAGCGTTTCTATACTTAATTGGACATTATCCATTGTTTTTCTTTTTGATTGACTATATATTCTATCTATATATTTCGAGACATATCAAGAGATCACCTCTTCTCTCATCTTCAGGCGATCAATTTTTGCTATGTCTGTATTGTGATTGGAACTATGACAGTCCGTGATTTTTTCCAAATCCGGTCCGCTAAGCAACCAGTCTTAGATGCCCATTCGAAATCGACAGCTATAGAGCAAAATATGTTTGAAGTGAAGAGTCTTATTGAATGAAACATAGCTCGACTCACCCTCACATTTGAATTTTTGTTAGATAACTTGTTTGCACTTCGTATAGAAAGCACCACGAGACTGAAAATTCACACTATGTGGCATGGCAAATAGACCTTATTCCAGCTTCGCAGAAAGTTCGATGTAGTTGTCAGTCATTAAGTTCAACGCTCTCTGCGCGTGTGTTGTGATGGGTTACCGTGTTCCAATTTTGTTTTAATTCCATTTCATGCTCAAAAAGGCTACCCGAAGTGGGACCTACAGTTGAAAGTGGGATCCGAACCACTAGGCAGTTGTGTCTCCAACAGGAATCGAACCTGGGACTCCATGATTATAGGGGGTTAACGCGTTCATGGCTTTACAGTTTCGTGAATTCAAGGAAACCAAGGTGAGAAAAATGTGAAGAAATATCTTCTACACGGAGCTAACTGTGTGTATGTATGTAAAACTTTCTAGCACATCCATTTTCCTACCTTCATTTTATCATCATTACGTTGAATTTTGCACCAGTGATTTTTCACTACGTTCTAGGTCACGTCACTTTGAGTCGTAAAGTATTGTCTGTAATTCAGTTTTAGTATAGTTTGTAGCCTCTCACCCAAGAATTTTTAAGGTGGGAGAAGGGAGGGGGGGGGGGGGCTCAACTTCTGGAAAAAATAGTGCGAGTTCAATTGAGAATACGAAAATGGAGCGGAATGATTATATTGCTACAATATCTTCAGGAAAGTAAAGCGTAAAATTGAATTCTGCCTCTGAGTGAGTCCATGATATTGTTTATGTTTGAAGGTAATATATTAAACATGACTATCAGCATAACCGAACACATATAATGAGATGATTTATTAGTGTTACCAGACTAAAGGTGTGGAGTGCGGCCTGTTGCCTCGTTCATTACGGAATTCCACATGTAAAAATTGATCAGCTCTTATTGCTAGTAACCATTATAGGCTTAGACCAAATTCTGGCATTTATATTTCAATTCACTTCCCTAACAAATCCTTTCTCGATTGACTAGATTTTAAGCGGAGCGTCATTCAGTTGTTTGTGAGTGTTCTTTTTGCAGAAGCAACAGCAGCTCACTCGCACCCACAGTGCCCCGCCCACTCGACGAGACGCGTGGTCTGTGCAGTGCAGAACAATGACAGTGTTGCCTCTCTATTCGATCTTTGTGTTCTCTTTTGCCTGCCACTACACACACATTTCAGACAATTCTTCCCATACAACAAATGGAAAAGCAATCAGGCAACTGTTAAATGGCTCTTTTCTAGATTTTCTATTAACACTTTCCACGGCCAAGATATGTTAACTTGGTTCTGTTTCGTATTCCCACAATTTGGCTTCTTGCAGTAGGGCTTTATATTGCAAGCTAAAAAAAACAACGTAGACAGGTATTTTAACATTTTAATTTTCATGATTGTGTGAAAGAATACGGTGGAAAAATACACTACTTGAGACAATATCACTAATAATAATTGGCCGCCGCTGTGCCCGAGCGTGGTAAGCCGTCGGCTTTTGATCTCGCTGCCGAAATTCCCGGGTTCGAGTCCCGGCCTGGGTATGATTGTTTATGAGTGTTCCTTCATGAATTTTATCATACACTAATCCTCATCGTTGCGACTAGCCAAAAGTAAAGTAAAAAAAGAGAAAGATATTAGTAAAAAAAAAATATGAATCTAGCTCCCCATGGTTCCTTTATGACTGTCCTCTTATCAATTTCATCGAGTCATCATTCATCCTCATTGTTGCGATTAGCCAATAAATGGTAGAGAAGCTGCGAAAAATAAGATGTAAAATAATAACAGAATTTTCTCCACAGAAGGAAAAATAAATGCTCCAGAAAACATGCAATACAGGAAAAGAGTGTCCTGTAATGTGAGTCTGTAAACCAAATGTAAATCACGAATGAAGAAGTTACGTGAAGGTTTCGTCTTCTACGAAGCAATACAGGCTTGGATGGCGTAGTGGTAGCGTCGTCGCCTTGTAATCAAGGGGTCCCGGTGGAGGCACAAAGTGGTTCGGATCCCACTTTAAACTGTAGGTCCAGTCCCGATTAGTCATACTGTGCATTGTGGACTTAAAATACCAAATCAACAACCAACCAACCAATACGGGGTTGAAACACTACGGTTATAGGTTTGGAAACACTGCTCCTCTCGGGAACTACTCTACCAGGCGAAACTAGACGATATAAAATTCCAGGTTGCATAACCGTAAGGGGGGGAGTTTCTTTCGAATTCCTGTGTACATATGCTCCTACCTTCTAGCCACAGTTGCGTTTTAGAAAAAATTGTCTTCAGTGCGTAAAAGTAGACTGATACTTGAGTACAGATTGATTTTAAGTTTTACTCTACAACGTGTAGTTGGATGCTTAAACAGGAAACTTGTTGATATGAAAATTCAGCAACATGTGTTGTCAGGACATGCCTTTCTTTCAGTCTGTCTCAGTAGAAATAGGTTTATTAGGCAGAGTTTAGTGGAAGGCAGTCGGGGATTGAAGAAAAAATAAATACATTCACACACCACAACTTTTTTTACAATATGTTTTTACTGCATTTGCAAGTTACATTACAGGTACCTCTTCTAAGATTTTTTTTTCCAACAACATGCACGCTCAAAATTTCATTCTTCCTGAAGCTTGCAAAACTAACTGTACTTAATAAACTGTGTTAAGCCCACACAAACTGTGAACATTTTTTAATTTGTAGAGCTCATTACATAGGGATTTGCCACGTGTCACCACAATCGTAACTCCTAGATCTGAAGATGCGAATTGGCAACACTCTGCTCCTTGCTCCGGCTAGTCAGTTGGAACCATGAGTTCTCACCCAGGGATCGGGATTAAGATGATCCCCAATCTCCCTGGAAGGTATCCACCAAATTGCAACACATTACAGCAAATCAAATTCAAAAACTTTAAATTAACTTTAAATTAAAATGTCAGAAAATTTTAATATTGAATTGCACGTATTACATACTTATTTTCACCAATTAAAATAAATAATATGTTGGGTCCTGCTCGGTTGAAGCCAGTGATAAGTAAACATTTTCACGACTGAATAAGTTGACAGCAAGACCTGATCTGCTTACCTCAGATGTGAGGCACAGCATAACAGATTCATATCATAAAAATATTACAAGAAAAACTGATAATTATGTGTCTGATCAATGCTAATTAGTGATAGTAAGCTTAGGTTAGGGTTTGCAACAATTAAGAATGCCAACTTGGAACTTTTGACTTTGCCATTTACACGTATCATCATTCCCCAATCCTCACATAAACAGACAATAAGATAAAGCTATATTATAGAAAGCAAGGGAAGTTTTTTGTACTTTAATGTTATAATATTAAACTAGGAAAACAATATCGAAACTGATTTTATAAAGTGATTAATATTTGCCCTTTGCACATAAAATGATTAAATTAAAGATTTAGTTTACAGATTTTTAACAAAAACTAAATTACTTCAATTTTGTCCATTGTTGAGAAATATCGATATTAGGAAGAAATCTATGTAACATGTGCTTCAACAATAACTTTTGCGTGAAAGCTAGAAATAATTCTAGCCATCTTGTATTTGAAAGAAGTAATTCAAAATGTTGCAGATACTATTTGGCATAATTATTAGCCCCTATAACTTGAATTAGATGTATAAATACGCATTAATATAATAACGTAAGATAGAACATAATATACATGAATTATGAAAAGTAATCAAATATAAATAATTTTATGCAAGAAATTAACTTGAAAGCATACAAATATAATATATTCCAATATATGAATAAAATTTGGCTAACATGGCGATCATTACAGATTAATCATTATAGTTATGTAATCTACATCTAGATTTTCTTTGCTGTTTTTTTAGAAGAATCTACTAGTTTTTACTAGAAATCATCTCATGATAATTAGTAGGGCTGAACCGATTCCGATGTATCAGTATCGGTCGATGTCAGTGGTATCGGTATCGGAAAGTATCAGTTGGAATTCATCTACCAATACCAGCTGATACTTTTCCGGCATATTGGTATTTCACGGGGTCTCCAAGAATGCCATGCGACAGTTTCGCAGAGTCTAATTATCCTGGAAATTATGCAAAATTCAAATTTTAGTTTTATTTTGCATCAATTTTGCACGATAAACCATATTTTGTGATTACATAATATTCTGATGTAATCCTAAAGCAAATTTCTTCGTAAATTGATACATAAAATTGGAGAAGTTTATTTACACACCAATATTGATCAATATTTTGAACAAATTTTAATTTTTGCAATTTTCAAGTATCGGTATCGGTGGGAATCTGTAAAAGTATCGGTATCGGTTGAAAGTGGTATCGGCTCAATCCTAATAATGAGACTACTTCCAAAAGGCATTATACTGGATCTTTATAAATGAACAATCCCTGATCATAAGATTGTGTAGCTTTTTAGTGAATTGGTACACTGATATGTAGCTTGTAACAACTGTTTCAGTACCTGTCCGAGTTAGGTGAAAAAAATACAAGTGCTCTGTGTCAGCATGGGACTCCCCCCCCTCCCACCTTCTATAATCAATTTCAGCCCAGGTCTTGGCTCGCATGTCCCTGTTGACCTGGATGAAGGTATCTGCAATTCTGGTTTTCAATTCTTCTATGTTCCTTTCATATAAATCCCCATATGAAGAAATCGCATCTGTTTAAGGGCCGATGACCTTGCTGGCCATGTAATTGGTCATCCTCAATCAGTCAATCGTTGCAGTTCATGCTGATCGAGAAATTCAGCTTCCTGTCACCAATGCAACTGCTGCAAAAAATGCTACATAAACTTGGAGTATGACATGATGTTTGTGAATAGAGAATCTGTAATTAAACCTCAAGTATGTCCGTAGTTATGTCACTTCAAAAGCAGGGAGCTAATTTACAAAGACTGTGTATATTGTAATATTACATCTACACAGGTTATTCAGTTGAGTTTAGACTAGCAAAATGTACATATTAGAAGTTATTTTTAAATGTTGCTCTTCTCAGTTTCCAGGAATTAACCCCAGCATATCTGCAAAATACTCGTGCACGTCGGTATGAAAAGGCTGTGGCACCTGAAGAAGATGATGAAAAGTTAAAGATAGAAGAACCACAAGCAATAGATGCATATGCATTTGGAGTTTTGGTCGAGGAAGTACTGAGGAAGAGGAGTGATGGTAAGACAGGGCAAATTTCATGAAAAAAAAGATGGGCTTTCAGTGAACAACAAAAATGCATGTTTAATGTCATCTGATGCCTGCCTGTATCCCTGACCTATGTAATGCATTAATATTGGTATAAACTGGAGTAGCCTCAAATTTGTTAACACACTTTCTAAAAATATTTTAGTCGAGAAGTAGGAATGGTACAGATAATTTGATACTCTATATCTTTTATTCTTGGTGGAGGCACATAGTGATTCGCAGCCCACTTTATAACTGTAGGTCCAGTCCTCATTAGCCTTGCTGTGTATAAAGTGAACTTAAAACCTCAACTCAAGCAATCAATCTGTAAGTATATCAGTAAAATTACTGATAATTTTACGAATTCAGTATAAATAACATATAATTTAGTTAAAAATCCTGCCAGCTTGTTATTATTGACATGGATATAAATATATGCATATACTAATTCATATGTAGGGTGGAGTTATTATCACTTTGATCTTATATCGATTCTTGGAAACCAAAATAATTTAAACAATTTAAAAATGTCAAAAGTTTAATTTTTAATTGTAACTATATGATATAAATCTACCACAGCTTTGCTTTAAAATATTCATAATTTGACATGATATAGTTATTTAATCATCCCTTATAGTTTATGAAAATCCATTTTTTCCCACAATATTTAGATTCACACAGCATTCCCAGATGCCAGAAAAGTATCAGATGATATTGGTTATTAAATTTGAACCATTAATTTCCACTACTGATACAATTGGTATTGGCCGATACTGGTACATTGGCTTCATATACCCTTGTTTTGGGTCAAAAGTCCAAATGCACAGTTTCTTTTTCAATGTGAAACCCCTTCCAGTCATCAGATATCAATTAAGAATTTATATTCTTGAAAAAACATGTGCAATTTTATATTAGTATCGATAAAGTTTACAGTAAATTTTATATTAACACTTTATTGTTTTTGATATAAATTTCATATCAGTTCATGTCTATTCAAATGTTGCAATCTTCTGTTCAGGTTGTGTACACAATTCGTCATTTTGCCTGGAATAAGTTAAGCTCCCTTGATGGCTTAGTATTAATTGCATCACTTCCTAATCAAGGGGTTCCAGCTTCAATACTCAGTGCAGTCACATTACACAGTGGTTGAGTACCCACTCAAAACCATAGGTTAAGTCCAGATTATCTTATCTGAGCATAAAGAACTTTAAAACTTCCAAGCCTGGAATAAGTAACAGTATGTATACTTAAAAACATATCTAAGATTACTAGTCCCATTAAATTACGATTCCAGTTGTCATTCATCCCTCTTAGGATGGTGAATACACAGAGATGGGTAAACAAAGCAAAATAACTAAAGTAGAAAAAACAGCACAGATATAGGGAAGTCAAGTGATTCTCGACTTCAACATCTTGCGTGGAAAGAAACATATTTCAGTTGTAGAGGAGAATCATAAGTTTGGTATTTAAAAATTTACGGAAATACAGCCTGTCCAAGGTGCAAATGTGTGGCTAAGTTTCAACGTTGATGACTTTTTTTTTTTTAGCTGAATTTGTCTTATATTTCCCATACATTAGTAATGTGCTTGTCTCTGTTTCAGAAAATCTCGAAGCCTTGAAAGACTTTGTTTCATTAGCAAAAAGGTTGCTTCAGAGTTCGGTGCCATCCTTAAGGCCTGCCTTGTCCACTCTTCTTGGTCATCACTTCTTCAGCCAAGACTTCATAGAGATTAAAAGCTTTTTGTCTGACCTTCCTTTGAAGAACGATAAGGAGAAGGATGTGTTCTTTAGGTAAGTGTCCGTGAATGTACGAGTCAAAAGAGCTGAAAGGGCTGATTTTTCATTGCATATTATGTGAATGGGCTGCAAGAATTTTTGTTTACCATTGAGTAATAAAGCACAATTTGCATTGTCCTGTTTCCATGCAAATAATTATATTTTCAGAGAATTTGAAAGGGTTGTATTGATTGTATAAAAGGTATTGGATGGGCATGGATTCATCAATTTCATCATGTCATTCACTCATCCCCATCTTCGCAAATTAGCCAAAAGTGGCACAAAAAGCAAAGTAAAACAAAGCAAATCAATCAATGTATCAACCATTGATCCATGCTTAATTCTTAATGTTACATATTAAGTGTTTTTATATCTTAATAAACTGCCTTGGTCAGCAACTTAGTGGTTTTAATTCTGGTCTGTGAATGATTTAATGAGTATCATTAATAATAGAAAGCCAAATTTAAAGTCTTTTAGTGTGAGAAACTTGGGAATTTTGAATCAATTCCTACTCTTGTAGCTCAGTAAATAGTAGTAAATACAAATTTCTTCATAGCATTGACCAGGGTTCGCCAAGGTGGGCCCAACCCAAAAAAAAACTGGGTTTTCTCAGGTTGGGCCCACTTGAAAAAAAACATTTTAAAACTGTGGTTTTTTTTCATTAACTTTGGTATTTCAATGATTTCTGAAATGAAGGAATGTCATAGAGGTGTATACTAATGAATTTTAGATTCTTAGAATGCGATCACGACTGTCATTATAACTCGAGATTAATTTTGCTATCTAAAATGCACAACACTTGTAATATTGAAATGAAGTAGAACAAAATTTCAGAGCTCAGTACACCAATATAAACGTTTAATCTTTATTAAGAAATTACATAGGCCTATATTAAGCTGTAGATTCTGCAGGTACTTTAGACAAAAGATCAGAGGTTTGTGGGCAGTGGCTCGACCATGGTAACCAAGCACATAGGCCTCCTTGCGAAGTTTCTTGGTCGAAACAATCTAATTAGTCGCACTTTGAAACTCTTCTGCAATCGAATGCATCAGACGGGTCCTGTTTTTTCCGAATCTCCCTCTGCAGCACTCTCCTGTCCCAGTCGTCCAATTTCGTGGGTCTTCCACTTCGTGGTGCATTGCTGCAGTGTCCCCTTTCCTTCCACTTCTTGATGACAAAGACTACAGTTGATTTAGGGACCTGTCGGGCATCCGCTATGCTATGTATACTCACCCTTCCTATAGAGCGGCCTACTATGATCCCTCTTTCAAACATGCTGAGCTCTTTCCTGTCTTGTCATTTTATCATCGAATGATCTGAAAAGCCTGCTGCCGTATAAATACCCATCTGTACTCTTTGCCATGGATTTCGTTTCAGATTAAAAAACGGGGTGTCTAATGACTTTCTTACACATAGTGTACAAACTTGAAAAACCCAGGTTTTTTCAAACCCTGGCATTGACACTCAGTAGTCAATCAAGTGGAGCAAGAGACTTATTCTTCACTCTTCTGGCCAAGCTTCATTATTATAAAGTCTTGCCGATGGCACTTAAGTGGTTCAAAACTTATCTTAGCGGAAGAAAACAGCAGGTTAAGACAGGCGAGCTATCTTCTCCACTTCACGTACGAGTTGGGATGCCTCAGAGCTCGATCCTTGGTCCGCTGCTATTCACACTCTCGGCCGCTGATTTAATCACGTCAGTGAAAATATACAACATTCACAGTTATCCCGACGACACTCAATTGTATATATCCACACATATATCAAAATTACAGGATGCGGTCGCAATTTTAAACCAAGATTTGAAGAACATAAGTGATAGATGTGCTTCAAACGGATTAGTAATAAATTCTAGGGATGGGTCGATATGAAATTTTGGCCGATACCGATAAAGTACCGATATAAAATTTACCGATACCGATAACCGATATTCTACCGATCCGATATAAAATTAGAAATGGCCCTTGAAGAACCTGAAAGGTTCACTGACCTCTTTAATAAATGTATGTTTCAAGGTGACTGCCGTGCAAGATAAATTGCCTATTTAGACATTTACTTTTTTTAGAAAGTAGGGCATGGATATTATTCATAAAAATTACAACAAAATTGCAGAATTTTTGCACTAAATTATCAGATAATAATCGATATATCAGATCGGTAAAATAATCGGTAATTTTACCGATAAACCGATACACCAATATGCCTATATCGGCCGATGCCGATAGAGTACCAATTAATCGGTCCCATCCCTAATAAATTCAAAGAAATTAATATTTATCATCATCGGAACAGGCAGTCTCTTGAAACATATTGACATCAATGAATGTGAAATAATTCTTCACACACAGCATATTAAATTTTCTCAAACAGTAAGAAACCTAGGACTGACCATGAACCAGTGGCTCGATTGGGCTGAGCACATGATACAACAATGTGGCAAGGCGTATTCAATAGTAAAAGGCCTCTATCTTCTGGTTGACTTCCTCTCGGCTAAGATAAAATTAAACCTAGTGTAGTCTCTTATCTTCCCCCTATTTGACTATTGTGATGTCTCTTACGGGCTAAGAATAACCAATAACCAAAAAGCTTGCAATAAAAATACAGAAAGTTCAAAATGCATCCATTAGATATGTATATAGAACAATAAAGTGTGAACACATTCTCTCTGTGCTTAATGAGCAAGGAATCCTCTCCATGGTACGATGGAGAAAACTGCACTAGTTTCGTACACTGCACAACATAATTAATAGCAAAAGTCCAAACTACCTCTTTTCGAAATTAAAACTTCAGAAGCAAAATTCATTCGCATTCAACCAGAAACACTGTCAGTTTCAGCTTACCTCAAGGCCTGGAATGCACTACCAAATCTAACCAAAAATCAAAATTTCAGAAGTTTTCGCAATACGCTCCGTGAAGCACTGAGTTGCCAGAATTTATTTTTATCTTACTATCAACTTTCTCGACTTCAATTACTTTATTATCTAATTCACTGCTAATATTGTTCCATTGTATAAGATTTTATTCTTATTGTATTTTATTGTACTTACTGGTTTAATTTCTTTGCAATCTTGATTTTTATTTTTAATTGTATTTTAATCTGTTCTATTGTATGGGGTTTTATACCATTTGTTTTTTATTGTACTTGTTCAATTTCTTTGTAATCTTGAATTTTATTTTATTTTAATTTTAATCTACCTTTTGGGGTTAGGTGGTAGACCTGCAGCAGCTGAATCTCGCCCAACAATAAAGTAAATTCAATTCAATTCAACTCTTCTAAATCATACATGCTAATGGAGAGTAGTTATCATTGTTGATTTGCAATTTTTTTTTTTCCCTGGACTTCATCAGGCATCAGCCTACTGCGTGATGGAATAGTCTTATGTTATCTACTTAAAATTTGTAGCTATTATGCTGTTGCAATATAATGATCATTAGGGATGTTGTACTTGTGCATGTTCACACAGTAAAGTTGGAAAAAAGTTTCATAAACTTATAAGCAAAGATACATTGAATTTCTTCCTAAGGTCTTTACTGAGACGGCTGATGGAGTTTCCAGAGGAGATCGTAGCCTCCCAATTGGGTACCTTGCTCCTGTCACGTTTGGTACTGCTGAATTCAACAGCGCAGAAGTACGTCCTACCATACATAGTAATTCCAGTATCAGGTAAGGACAAAGTAAAGTATTTTCACCTGCTTGTCATCAAGAGTTTCGAACTTCAAATCAATATAAGGTCACCTTGGCTCATCACACTTGAAACAAGCTCTATATTTTTGTTTGAGGATTCATTTTGCCTCTTCAGGATAAAAGAAACAAATATTAACTCTTACATATTGCAAAGTAAGATGTGAATTAAACTAAAGACAAATGTCTTCCAATATGGATAGAACTTCACCAGATACAGTGAGCTACATGGACTTGTGTTTATTAATTAACGCAAAGTCAAAAGTACAAAATTGTTAAAGTAGTGTATATTGGTTGGTTCCACAACATCCTTTGTAGATAACCCCTATTTCTATGGATTTAGCCTCAGTTGTATCATATTATGACGAATTTTTTTTGTGGATTTTATGACGTTTGACGACGTTCCAGTACAATTTTCACCGCAACTCGGTTTTATCCATCTCATCCTTTGTAGGTATGCTACGATCTTACGTGATATAACTTAACCTATTCACTTTTTTTTTTTACGATTTTTCACAAGTTAGGTCGTTCTCTTTCACTCCAGTTGTAACCTCTCATGAGGACATTTCTTTTGTTTTTAAGATCTTTTATGGACTAAACTAACCTACATGGGAACAGCTGACCTATACATATGCATGTCCTTGCTAATTTGCAAAAAACAGATTTTGACCAAGTGTAACCGTTTTCAAGATACATTCACTTCCGATCGCCATTTTGAATTTCGGAAATCCGATTCCAGTCAGGGAGGACAGAGGATATCGAGACGATGCTAATGAAGAAAAGAAAAAAAACGTTCCTACGATCATCCTTTCGAAAGTTACGCGTGATCGAAAAAAAATAATTCGACAGTTGGCCCACCCCTTGACCTCACGGGACCACCAAATTTTGTACACGTACTCTATGTTACCAAAATCGACAGGAGGGTCAACAGTGGGGATTTTTTAGTTATTTTTGTACTATCTCTTACCGTTTCCAAGATACGTTCACTTCCCGTCGCCATTTTGAATATCGGAAATTTTTTCGGAAGGGTCATGGAATTTTGATAGGTGACGACAGAGCCATCTATGAGCAAAACATTGGATCTCTTGGAAGGGTAGAATTTTGATAGGCGACGACAGAGCCATCTATGAGCAAAACATTGGAACTCTCGGATGTTGGAATTTTCTGTCAACTTTTTTCAGTATGTCAACATTTCTTTTTCTTTTCTTACTGTAATGGGTTAGGTGACTTGCAACAACGAAGGCCTTCTAGCAACACGAACTTAGCATATGCCGGCATATTTCACTAAAATATGTCTTTAACTATTGTCATTTAGGAACCGCAAACTCCTTGTGGTTAATTTGGTTATGGTCAATTTTCAAACTCAGCAAAGATAACAATGGAGATGGCAAATAAGAGTTCGTAATTGGCTAATAGTTAGAGGTTTCCCCAATCTAGTTAGATAGGTTGGTTGAAATTTCCATGGCGTATTTTGCATTTTTTTAAAATATAAATACGTTAGAATTGAATTGTCTCAACCAGATTGATTTTTTGATTTGATCGGGCGTTACATGATGTCCCCGAGAAATTCTCTATGAATAATATACTTGAAAATTTTACCATATGTGTGATTATAGTTTTTTACGTCAATTAATTTGAATATTTAAGAAGATAGTAATAGTATAATCTTCAGTGTTAAGTGTTTGTTCATATCTATGATATTGTTAAATATCTAGCCATCGCACAATGCAAGAAATTGAAAAGAAATGAAAAAAATTAGCAAAATCTAGGGAAGTTAATAAAAAGAGAAAGTTCTTTTTGTAGCCACAAAATATATATATATATATATATATATATATATATATATATCAATATTTACAGGATCGATAACAAACTACCTCATTAATATATCATTGTGATAAACTTTTAACTAAGTCAATACTGATGGAACAATGACCTTATAATTATATCACATCGTATATATTTACATATTTTATGCATGGACAATCATAACATCATACTAAAACTTAAATATGTGGCATAAAACTCTCAATCATTACATGCATGAATCAGCATAACAAACTCACGTGTCAATTTGTTACCTTTCATACACTGACAAGCATTGTTTATTTATTATTATTTTTCTCTCCTTTCCTTTTGGTTTTTTTAAGGACTATATTAATCAAATTACATATTTTTGGTAATGGTATGTTAATTCAATAATTTTGTGACAATATTTTGTAATAAAAAAGTCTCTCCATAAAAAGGATCGATATGGAATACAACTTTAAAACTTTCATATTTTAATGAAAATCAAAAGATTTTCTTTACGGGGTAGAATAACATATCATACACAAAATATTGGATAAAAATGACAAATCTTATATCATTCTTAGCATAAAAAAACAGATAAGAATACGGAATAAGCAGTAAGGCAAACGTTAAGTTATTGACATGGAAAACGAGGAAGCTTGGAATATTAGAATTGACAGGGAATGAGATCAATTGGCAAGAATACAAAAAAGAATAAGCTCTGCGTAATTAAAAAAAACACTATATTTTGACCAACAAAAAGGGACGAAAATACAGATTCCAATGTTATATTTTTTTAACGCATGGCATTCTGAAGTCAATAACAAGCATCCCGCTAACATTATGTTAGGTCAATATCTCTCCAATTCTAACCTCCGCTCCATCCTCGATGCCAACAAAAAAAATATATATTTAATTTTGAATCTATCATGTTAATACCGGACAATCCCCGCACCCCCACCTTCTATCTATTGCCCAAAATCCACAAACCTGGCAACCCTGGTAGACCCATTGTGTCCAGCTACAACTCACCTACAGAACGAATCTCAGCCTTTGTTGACTCCCATCTCCAGCCTCTTGTGAAAGCTCTGCCCTCCTACCTCCGTGACACCAACCACTTCCTCCAGAAAATCAGCACCCTCCCACCATTGCCCCCAAATACCATCCTTGCCACCATTGATGTCACTTCCCTCTACACCAACATACCTCACTCCCATGGCCTCCGCTCCATAGAATTCTATCTCAATAGCAGACCCAAACCTCACAACCCCAGCACCAACTTCCTGACCCACCTAGCCCACCTTGTCCTCACTTGTAACAACTTCACCTTTGAAAACCAAAATTTCCTACAGATCCGAGGTACAGCCATGGGTACCAGAATGGCCCTATCCTATGCAAACCTCTTCATGGGCAAACTTGAGCAAGAGTTTTTGGCTACCCAACCCCTCCAACCCCTCCTCTGGCTCCGCTTCATCGACGACATCTTCATGCTCTGGACACATGGAGAACCATCCTTGTCAGCTTTCCTGGACCAACTTAACCACTTCCATTCCCTCAAATTCACCTGTACGCACTCCCCCAACCAGATCACCTTCCTGGATGTGGACGTGCACATTGAGGGAGGACACCTGACTACCTCCATCCACATAAAACCCACCAACCACATGCAATACCTACACTTCTCCAGCTCCCACCCATTCCACACCAAAAAAGCCATTCCATTCTCTCTGGCCCTCAGGGGACAGCGCCTGAACACTTCACCCACCTCCCGCCAGAATTATAACCTCCGCCTACACCAGGCCCTGGTCAACCGTGGATATCCCTCCATCCTGGTCACCAAGCAAATATCGCGAGCTGCCTCACATACCACCACCACCAAGAAACCTGCTGCCACCAACCCACCTGCACTCATCACCCAATACCATCCCCACCTCAACAAAATCAGGCACACACTGCACTCTCTTCTCCCAATTCTCCACAGTGATCCCGAAACCAAAAACATATTTCCCGACAAACCCAGAGTGGTTTTCAAACGCCCACCCAACCTCCAAAACATCCTGGTCAACAACACTCCTTCACCACACATCCAACACCCCCCTGCCCATAAATGCAACCGCCCCAGGTGAAAGACCTGCCCCATCCTCATCACTTCTCACACCCTCCAGGTGCACACGGCCACTGGCAAATTTACCCTCCATCCCAAAGGGACCTGCCATGCCTCAAACCTTATCTACATCCTCACCTGCAACATCTGTGGTGATTTTTACCTGGGGGAAACATCAACGGCCCTCAACCTCCGCATCAATAACCACCGCTCCTCCACCCACAACCTGGACTTCACTGTCGCCGTCCACACCAACCACCACAACATCAGTTTCAACGACTGCTTCCGGGTAGCGATCATCCATCTCCTACCCCAACCAGCCAACACCTCTGTTCGCAAAAGATGGGAGAGGGCCTATATATCGGCCATGAGTGCAACCACTCCACCTGGCCTGAACAAGGCCACCCAGTAATGCCCAACCCTCTCCCACCCTCCCGCCCCCCCTCCCAACTCATCCTACACACACAGTTTACGATGAGCCTTAATGCCCAACCCTCACCCCCCCTCCCGCCCCCCCTCCCAAGTCATCCTACACACTCACAGTTTACGACGAGCCTGGTGACGAAACAGTGTTTTTTTTTTGTTCTACGCACCGCTTCTTCTTCGATGGGGACCTGGCAACTCTGCAGGGCCCGAACTTCCGGTTCCGTCTATTTCTCCTCACACCGATGATGCTATGAAATTAGCGAAAATTTTGAATTTTTCTACTGTCCGGTGAGTGTTTCCTTTTACCTTCTTTGATATATATATATATATATATATATATATATATATATATATATATATATATATATATATATATACGGGAATGGACATAAGTAGGTATACAATTGAATAATAACTATATTAAATAGATTGAGATATATATATTTCTTGCATTGTGCGATGGCTAGATATTTAACAATATCATAGATATGAACAAACACTTAACACTGAAGATTATACTATTACTATCTTCTTAAATATTCAAATTAATTGACGTAAAAAACTATAATCACACATATGGTAAAATTTTCAAGTATATTATTCATAGAGAATTTCTCGGGGACATCATGTAACGCCCGATCAAATCAAAAAATCAATCTGGTTGAGACAATTCAATTCTAACGTATTTATATTTTTAAAAAATGCAAAATACGCCATGGAAATTTCAACCAACCTATCTAACTAGATTGGGGAAACCTCTAACTATTAGCCAATTACGAACTCTTATTTGCCATCTCCATTGTTATCTTTGCTGAGTTTGAAAATTGACCATAACCAAATTAACCACAAGGAGTTTGCGGTTCCTAAATGACAATAGTTAAAGACATATTTTAGTGAAATATGCCGGCATATGCTAAGTTCGTGTTGCTAGAAGGCCTTCGTTGTTGCAAGTCACCTAACCCATTACAGTAAGAAAAGAAAAAGAAATGTTGACATACTGAAAAAAGTTGACAGAAAATTCCAACATCCGAGAGTTTCAATGTTTTGCTCATAGATGGCTCTGTCGTCGCCTATCAAAATTCTACCCTTCCAAGAGATCCAATGTTTTGCTCATAGATGGCTCTGTCGTCACCTATCAAAATTCCATGACCCTTCCGAAAAAATTTCCGATATTCAAAATGGCGACGGGAAGTGAACGTATCTTGGAAACGGTAAGAGATAGTACAAAAAATAACTAAAAAATCCCCACTGTTGACCCTCCTGTCGATTTTGGTAACATAGAGTACGTGTACAAAATTTGGTGGTCCCGTGAGGTCAAGGGGTGGGCCAACTGCCGAATTTTTTTTTTCGATCACTCGTAACTAAAAAAAATGAAAACATGTTTTTTTTTTTGTTTTTTTTTGCGTTAGCATTGTCTCGATGTCCTCTGTCCTCCCTGACTGGAATCGGATTTCCGAAATTCAAAATGGCGACCGGAAGTGAATGTATCTTGAAAACGGTTACACTTGGTCAAGATCTGTTTTTTGCCAATTAGCAAGGACATGCATACGTATAGGTCAGCTGTTCCCACATAGGTTAGTTTAGTCCGTAAAAACCTTAAAAACAAAAGAAATGTCCTCATGAGAGGTTACAACTGGAGTGAAAGAGAACGACCTAACTCGTGAAGAATCGTAAAAAAAAGTGAATAGGTTAAGTTATATCACGTAAGATCGTAGCATACCTACAAAAGATGAGATGGAAAAAACTGAGTTGTGGTGAAAATTGTACTGGAACGTCGTCGAACGTCATAAAATCCACACAAAAATCATCATAATATGATATAACTAAGGCTAAATCCATAGAAAGGATGTTGTGTAACCAGCCAATATAGAGTACTTGTTAATGAGGACAAAAAGTTAATGTTATTCATACAAAATAATGGTGGATTAGGAACTATGGTATCTGCTGCTGCATGTAGGTTGCTTCAATGTTGAACTTCAAGTTTAAATTCTTTCAACCTTTTTCGCCTTATTGTCATTTCAATTCTTTGTTTCAGAACAAAATTGTGGAACTGACTTGCCGGAAGATGAGTTACGTCCTTTGTTCAGCGAGGCAATATATAAAGAGCACATAGTTCCTAAGCTCCTGCAGATATTTTGTGTTCGAGATGCGCAGATCCGTCTGATTCTTCTGTCTCATTTTAGTAGTTACTGCAGTCATTTTTCTGTGCATGATCTCAAGCAAAACATTTTACCTGAGGTAACTTTTAACTTTTACTATATATTTTTTTTTCTAATGAGAGCATTCCGCCAATGTGATACATAATTGTTGCTGTGTTTTATGCCTTCTGGCCATGGATGTCTGCAGGATTTTTTTCAGGGAGTGACAAGCAAAGTATTTTTTTTTTCAGGGAGGGTGGCAAACAAGGCACATATTTGCCTGTAATAGTGATGTTCCCTGAAAAAAATATTGCTTCAGTTTGAAGTTATCATGTTCTGCAATCCCTTTAAATAATTAGCACACACAACTGTGACTGAAATGAAATTATATGTGTGAAATACATAAGTTTTGGTTGACTCTCATTTTCCAAGGGAGGGTCATGGCCCCCCTTGCCCCCTCCTTCTGGACGTCCATGCTTTTGGCACATTATTTCTTTTGTACAGAATATTTTGATTCAGTCAACGAAATAATTAGAAAATGCCATGCAGTGTATGTTATATACACTGCTCACCATTAAAATTGCAACACCCAGAAGGAAATGAGAGAGAAACACGAAACTTGGCAAATATGTAGTTCATAATAAGATAAGAAAATGATTACAGTTTAAGCTCGGTGGTGTGACATGTGACACGTAGAACATGGTTGCATAACCCCAAGGTGCTAGTAGCGTGTACAGCCTCCACGGGCGGCAATAACTGCTGCAACATGGCGAGGCATGGACAGAATGAGTCTATCGATGTCTGCTTGCGGTATGGCGTCCCAAGCGGCTTCCACACGGTGCCAGAGGTCTTCAACATTACGTGCCGGAAACCTGAGTTGGGCCAGCTGGCGACCCACCATGGACCAGACATGTTCAATTGGCGACATATCCGGCGAACGTGCTGGCCAAGGAAGCAGGGTCACGTGGTTAGCTTCCATAAATGCGAGGACATTCCTTGCAACATGGGGGCACGCGTTATCCTGTTGAAAAGTGGCATTATGCAGTGCATGGATTAATGGGACAGCAACAGGGGTGAGAACCTGTGTGATGTACCGTTGGCTGTTCAATGTCCCTTGAATGCGTACGAGACGCGAACGAACTCCTATGGTGATGGCACCCCATACCATGATACCCAATGAAGGCCCTGTGTGATGATGCATGATGCAGGCATCATGAAGCCTAGTGCCAAGGTGCCGCCACACGCGTGTACGTCCATCATGATGTTGTATACAGAAGCGGGATTCATCAGAGAACACTACAGCATTCCACTCCGCCATCCATGCACGACGGTCTTGGCACCATCTCAGACGCAAACGCCTATGCTCTAGCGTCATAGGAATCCGCAACAGTGGGCGCCGGGAAAAAAATCCCCGGTTCGCCAAACGACGAAGCACGGTTCGTGGGGACACTGGACGTTGTAAAACATCCCGTACTTCATGCGCAATCCTCATTGATGAGGCCGTTCTGTCTGTAAGGGCCATGCGTATCGGATGTCTGTCCTCTCGTTCCGTCGTCTGACGCGGACGTTGTGAACCTCTACGTCGCTCTACAGTGCCTTCCTGGACCCACTGGTTCCATACACGGATCACTGTGGATGCATTCCGTCCTACACGGGCACCGATCTCACCGTAGGATAATCCGCATTCACGGTATGCAACACTTCGGCTGCGATCGAACTGGGAAACCTGCTGGAATCGCTGCCGTATTCGACGACGTGGCATTGCTGACCGATTTTAACACACTACACTCACGACCATGCACTTTCACTGCTCTTCTGCACCTATCTGACCTGCTACAGGTACCACTTACCAGATGGCGTGGCAGGCGCACATGACGCATGACGGCCTTGAACACCTAATCATTTCATTCTGCACCTCTCCTCTACACACTGTGCACATTTCGTCCGATTCCGATTACTCCTTCTGGGTGTTGCATTTTTAATGGCGAGCAGTTTAATAGAAAATGAATATGTTACAATTGTAGCCAGGAAAGGAAGAAATATCATAAAGCTGTGACTGGTTTATTACTAGAATGTTCTTAGTAGTTTCTGCATCAGTTGATAGTGAAAGTTTGATAGAGGAGGTGTTCAGAAGTACAAATAAAACATTTTATTTTTATTACAATTTTCTGCACCAGCTTCGCTGCCAAGCATGTAAAGTGATTGTCTTTCACTCTCACCACTAAATCACCATTAAATCCTTTCATTGGTAAGGGTGCTTTTTGTGTGTGTCCCTTCATCATCACTCACCCTCATCATTGCAATTAGACAAAGCTGTCAGAAAAGTGATGTTAATTTTTTTTTTTCTGTATAGGTAAATTGTCATGACATGATTATCATTTAACTGTTGCATGTGTTTCATCTAGTGTGAATGAATGTCAAAGGTTGCAGTGAACTTCAGTTACTTTTTCAGAGGCTGCTGACATAAAATAACTAATGAGCAAAACAATATTGTGTATTTGTTTGGGAAAAGTTTGAAATGTCTTTTCAGGGTGTCTATCAGTCTGCAAAACCTGGAAATACTTGAAAAATCAGGGAATTTATTTTTTCTGGAAAAGCCATGGAATTATCCAGAAAATTTACTGTGCCTCTGGAAAAAGTCAACATTTTTGTAGTAGTGCAGTAAAAGCAGGTTTTGAAGAAATAAATAAAGAAAGGACAAGTTGAAATATAAAATTTGTTGTTGACAAACTGTGCTTCAGTTTGATATACTGAGTATTACCAGTAGATACAGTAAAATTTTAACTATTTTGATGTAGAAATCTTCTAAAATAGGTGGCTATTGAAATTTACCCCTTTCCTGTTGCCTTTTGTGGTGTGTGTTTGGTAAATAATAGGTGTGTTATTAAATTGTACTATAATTATGTATTATTTATGCAGTAATTTATAACTTTCTATAAGGGCCTCCCTGATGGTGCAGTGGTATCGTCGTTGCCTTGTAATCAAGGGAGTGGTTCGGATCCCACTTTAAACTATAGGTCCAGTCCTGATAGCCTTACTGTGCATAAAGTGGACTTCAAACACCAAATCAATCAATGAATTTTTTTTTATAAATAAATGATTCTTTGATAATCATTAGTCAATGCATGGCAAGTATTACATAAAAACTCCCTTCATACCCAACAATCAATTACTATTGAGTCTCCCTCATCATTATTACCTTTAAATGTAAAGTAAATATTCCAATACTTGGTTAAATGGGATTCTAAGTGTACACTAATTGTCCTAATGATTTGATCTGGGAAACCTGAAAATGTCTGGGAATTTGTTTTTTATGAAATTGTAGACACCCTGGTTTTGCAGTAAAGCATAATATTCAGTATTGGTTTACAATCACTTCACAATCATGTGAATCACTTGAAGTTTAACTCAGTGTTTCTTTCAGAAAATTTGCTCCGGGGGGCATTCCAGAGAACCGGGAGGGTGTTGTGAATCTCATCTGCGAAATACAACATATGTGCGTTAACATTGAGAATTACCAGTGGCCTTCGTGGTTCGTCAATGAACTTGACGCTGAGCGTTACAGGTGGGAAATGACGTACAGTAACAAAAATAAAGTAGGATGCGGTGACCTAAGTATACTTAGTAATTCAATGTGGAAAGATGTAGATTTTTCTTTTTATTTGTCTCTTTTTCTTTTTATTAGTCCGTTGTCTAACATTTACAAATATTATCTTGTGCAATTAGCATTACAATAGTAAATTACAAAACATCACCTACTTTTACATTTTATCATCCAGAACAAATTCCACAATGGTGAACCAGGAAAAATATTACAATTATTAAACTCAATAGAACACATCATGCAAAGCTTAAGATGGCATGAAGAATTTACAGCAATCTTATCCTGCGAGCTTTCTTCGTGGCATAGAAATCTACTGTTTTCTCCAGAAATTCATCACTTGGGATCTTAGGTCCCTCAATGCTTATTATCGTGCAATGCATTAAAGTTCCTGGTAGCATTCTACTTCTTGTCCTAGTTAGTATCCGATTCATAGCACTGACAAACCTTTCTACGCCGGCTGTCGTTACAGGAATGGTTAGGACTTCACAGAGTTTTTTCAACTCGCAATATCCCACGTCAGCTTCTAAGATTTTCAACAATGGATTGTCAGCTTCTGTATATATTCCATTATCAAGCATCGACTTGACAAGAAATTTGGAGGACTTGAGGTCAGCAAGAACGCTTTTCACCTTAAGCATGGGAAAATTAGCACAAAACCTTTTGACTTCTGTGTCTTGCAAATCTACTACTGACTGAAAGGTTTGAAATTGACTTGCGAATCTCACGGTATCAATAGATTGATCGTTGAACCTGTTTCCCATTTCTTCAATTACACTTTCCGCTTATTCCTTCATCCCACAGAAGGTTTTCCCATCATCTTCATCAGCAACCAGGTGCACCTCAGATCCGATATTCTTCAGTTCGCGCCGAATACTTTTTTGCAGATCACTGTTGATGTTTTCACACTGATTTGCAATATCCTGCAAACGCAAATTACAAATAAATACCACGTCGGCTTTGATGACAACTAGTTGGCGCTTTTGGTGTGGAAAGTACTACTGCACATTCGAGATGGAAGAGAGGAGATAAGGCTAGTGCAGTTGCCAGTTTTATTCTGCTTCATCTGTAAGATTGGACAAGTGTGGGCATTGTTATTTACAGAGGGAAATATAAAGGAAAAAATATTTGCCATACAAAGTAATGCGGTCCGATGTGAGGGAAACAACGGTAGCAGAAAAGTTTTATATACTTCGGTTTTATTGTACAATTTTGTCCAGGGGAGGGGGTGGTAGAATTCCTCCGGGGGAGCACCCCCGGAAAGGTGCCTGAAAGAAACGCTGGAACTGTCAATATTGTTGTTATTTTTTTAACACTTTGTAAAAGGACAGTGAAAGTTAACTTCTTTCTGCTAAAAATATGTATGTTTTGCAGTCAGGAAAATATAAGCACAATTGACTTAATGGATGATAATTATGAGATGTCACTTCTGACATCAACATATTATTGTCACATAAGTATATGGTGTCAGCATCACAGTTGTTCTTGTATACATTGGTGGCTCGTGGTGAACGAAACTGGAGGGGCGATATTCTGCCGACAAGCAATGATGAATTTGTAATTTATTTAACAGCCAACGTGATAAATTGTAATATTCGTTTTTTATCAAATATAATGTTTTACATCTTAGCAGCACTTTTTATTTAACAGTATTAAAAGCATCATGAAGGATGGAAGAATTAGAATGCTAACAGTTAGCCATAGCATTTTCTAACAGAGCGTAACTAACAGAGGAAAAGAAATAGAAAAGGGAAGTTACCAGACAACTTTACCACATTTTCAGGAATTTTTAGTAATGTGCTAATCAAAACATATAAAGGGTGTCTCAAAAATATGGGATTTTTTAAATTGTAACTTGGCAACACTGCGAGGAATGTGGCACCACGTAACGTACAAAACATGAAGTAGGTGCAGTGCAATTCAGTTATCATGGAGCAGTGGAGTGGTGCACGGCATGCATACGCTGTGAAAGCGTATGATAAGAATAACGACAGTATCAATGCTGCACGTTGAGAATTTCGGCGACATTATCAGCTGCAACGGCATGCACAAGTTTTAAGAAACTAACTACAAAAACATCGACCGGCAACAATTGCAGAACTGAAGACACAAATTTGTGAGGAAATCAACCAGATTCCTGCGGACATGTTCCATCGAGCAATGCACGATGTTCCCCGACGACTTCAGGAATTTGTACACACAAATGGTAGCCATCTTACTGACATCATCTTCAAAACATGAAGGCCATTTTGTGAATGAATAACATGTTTACAGTTAATTGCATACCCTGTACTATTCATCTGCATGAATTGCCTCGAAGTTCATCTTCTTTTATTTTCCATTTCAAAATGTCCCATATTTTTGAAACACCCTTTATTTTAGATCTACATCATTGTAATAAAAATGCACTTCCCACTGAACACACATAAAAATATAAACAACGCATATGTGAGATTGATAACTTCGCAAGTAACAAGAACCAGTAGCTGACTTCAGTTTTGGAGTGGCCTGACCCTGTGGCCGAGTGGTTAGCACATTGCGCTGCGATGCCAAGGGTCCCAGATTCGAATCCCGCTCGGGCTTGGTTATTTGTGAATGTCCATTCATCAATTTCAACATTTCATCACTCATCCCCATCTTTGCAAATTAGCCAAGAGGCACAACACGCGAAGTAAAATAAACTAAATCAATCAATCAGTCAGTGGTGGAGTGCAGGGGCGCCAACTTGTCAAAATTATTGGGGGGGCTCTGATCACTGAAGGAAATGAATGAATGACTCACTCCCTCTCTTTTTAAAAAATAAAAAATACCTCTTCGTATAGCAGTTTTTAAGCAGCTATTATATTCCTCATGCAAATGAAATGTAACATGAAAAACGTTTAGAAAATGTTTCAAAGTCTCTTTATGTCTTTTGTGTCTGCTCATTTGTTTTTTAGATAACAATTAACATTTTTATTGAAAAGTATGTATTTACATTAAGAGGCCAACCCAACAGTTTTATGCTGACCTCGGTGGCCGAGCGTGTTGGGTGGTAGACTCAACCCGCTTTGATCAAGAGGTCTCTGGTTCGAGTCCCGGCGAGGGCATGGGTGTGTTTTAATGTCTGCAACAGACATGTGATGGGTTGCAAATAACCCATAAAATAAACAATATTTACAATATTTAACAGTTTTATTTAATTATTTACATAAATGCTAACACAAATCGCAGGAAAATGGTTTTACTTTTTTGTTCTTGCTACAATATTGTACTTTTTAAATTTAATTTTGCAATAATAAAAAAAATAGCATGTGCACTAAGATATAAATTGACATACACAACTAAAACATATGAACATGATTTAAAAATAAAGCAAAATTCTCTCTACGCAGTGGGTTATTTTTTATGAACTCATTAACGAGCGGTCTCAGGTCCAAATTATCAAGCACAGTTTGATGTATGTGGAGTACCGCTAAGCCGCTTAGTCTCTTCTACCTCATTGTAGATCTCAAATATGTCTTTAGTCGGCTAATAGCACTGAATGACCTTTCGGCTGTGGACCATCATGAATTTGGCTCCTGGAGGGTGCTGTCTTCCAAAAGAAACTTTCTTATGTCACGCATGGTAGTTAGAACCACTTTCTTCTGTTTGGCGATATCACCAAGCATGGACATGTGTAAGGAGAACTTATCGGCATCCAAATCTTTGCGAAAGAATTCCCGCGTTTGCTGAAAGTTTGTTGTGCAACTGTTCACAACTGAGATGCATTCTTTCTCTACGGCTGTTACTTTTTGTAGCCCTGTAGATTCATGTCCTTGTTTAACACATGATTTTGCTGTGTCACACACGTCAGTGTATATTGATTTATAATACTATTTTGGAGTGTAGAACTTGTGATGTTTGGCAGCATCAGGATTTTCAAGTCTCTTAGGGACGTGACGTTGCCGGGGCAATTCTGGCTCAACGAGGCTCGGTTTGCCCTTTGTGCATTTCAGCCAGAACTGCTCAAAACACATTCGCTTTTCTTGAAAGATGTCAGTCAAGTATTTTAGTTTTGATTCCACTTCTGTAGCACCAATGCGTGGAGACTGAATCTTACAGTTTACCTCTTCTATTGGGCCCATCACATGGCAGTAGAGGGAGAGAAAGAAAAATGTCTTGAAGTGAAGCATTGTCTCCAGATATCCAGCACATTTTAATGTTGCGTCAGGAATCCTCTTCAGAAAAATTCTCAAGAAAATTGAGAAGGTTTTCATAGTTCCTTAAGATCTGTTGCATACTGGAGGCTCTCAACGT
This sequence comes from Lepisma saccharinum, assembly GCF_977018435.1. NCBI lineage: Eukaryota > Metazoa > Arthropoda > Insecta > Zygentoma > Lepismatidae > Lepisma > Lepisma saccharinum. The sequence continues at coordinate 52,083,859 of NC_139236.1, forward strand.
CCACCGACGACGGCAAAGTGGTCGCAGTCCAGTATGGCCAGCCTTCTCATTCACATCAATAATATTCCTAAATATTTGCATTCTTTTAGGGGATTCCCAAAGAGTCTTTAACAAGTCGTTGGCTAAATTCATTATGTCTCTGATTAATATATGTATAATAGTAAATAATAATTATATACATACTTAGTATATAGCTATAAGTTATGTGTTTTGCTGTTTCCGGTCATAGCCCCCCCAAAGTTGATGGTTTAGCGGTCTCAGCCCCCCAAAGTTGATGGTCTAGAACATTTCAAATGTGTATTTAAAGTTAAGTTCATGTGGCAAAATTCAGAGTAAACTTTACAAGAGAAGAAAAATAATACATTAGATCCTCTTAACCCATTAATGCATAAAGTTTACAAACCACTTTCATGAAATTTTTTTCATGGTTTTGGTATCAGTACAATTCAAATAAGACAATATACGATACATTTTTATTTTTGCACTGTATGTAAGAGATACAGTGCGTCCGATAAATCGGACACTGTGCACTACGATCACTTCCGTGTGTCCAATAAATCGGACACTGTGCACAATGATCACTTTCATGTTTTGTCTATAAATAGCTGTCCCAAGGAAAAAGTATTGCTGTGCAAAATATGTAACCAAAAGAAAATAAAACACTTAAGATCAGTCATATGCAGTGGCGGATATTGGGTTCCAAAACCGGGCGGCAGGGGGAGCAAGGTGCCAAATGTAGGGGGCAAAGACAGTATATTTCCCTTTGCAGATTAGGTTTATCATAGTGCAGGTGCAAAAGTGACGAAAAATGGGGGGGGGGGGCAACTGCCCCCCTAATCGTCGCCACTGGTCATGTGTATGTTTGCATAAATACATACACATATTTCGAAGAAACAATACAAATGGAAACATTCGCAATAGAAATCAACAAATATACACAAAATTATTATTATTACAGTATAGAACACAGTGGTCCGATATCAGATTGTATCTGTGCACAACTGTAAATCTATCATGTAACCACTACTAGAGCTTTTTTGCCCAGTTCTTGAACCCAAAATGGATCAACTTTCCTCTAATGAACTGTTTTGCGTAGTGTCTCCCGAAGTAAGGAATCATACTCTCGTTGATGGAAAGTATTTCGTCCACACCCCCATGATGTTCGAAAGATGAGGAAGAAAAGTTTCTCGAAATATGGCCGTATCTTGTACAGACGATCGGACTCATCTATTTGTGAATTGTCATTCAAATTAATATTATGCAGAATAGTCTCAAACCGATCACAAGGAATGATTTCAGAAAGTATCGAAGGAGTATATTTTTCTTTTGACCAAACATACGTCTGTTTGAATATTTTGCATAACCTGACAACAAGAAACCACCAAGAACAACAAGAAGTTCTTCTTTCGTCAAATCAAGATCAATATTTTTTTGCGAAGCATACAATTTGGATTGATTTGTTATAAGATTTAGCATGTCCTCATCAAAAAATAAATTATAAAAGTCTAATGGTGATTCACAGTTTCGTGCTACTTCAGATGGTTCAATAGGGCAGCACTCAGTTTGTAATTAGATTGAAGGTAGACTTTTCTTCCACAAGGGTCTTGATTTTGTCTGAAGACGTATTATTATTATTATTATTATTATTATTATTATTATTATTTTTGAAGCACCAGTGTTATGTGTAGTGGTAGATGTAGACGCTACATTACTGGATGAACCTTCACAATCAACACAACTTCATATCTTAGTTTGCACCTCACAAACACTCATTAGCGTATTTCGCCAAAAATTGTTTAGTTTGGCCGCATGCTCATCAATAGATTTATCACTGTCTTCGTCTGTATCCTTGCCACTGGTGGTGTAACATAAATGAGTTGTTCCTCCTCCTCCTCCATATCTTCATTCTCCATAGTGGTCAAAATTTGATCACACACACACACATTCACACACTAATGCATAAACATGCACACATACATGCATATATACATACACACACTAATGCACAAACACACACACACACACACACATATACATTGACAATGTCTAAACATCAAAGGTATCAAAAATTTTACAGGAAATGGAAAATCTGCATAAAGTGCTCAATGAGCACAGTGTCCGATATATCGGACACTATATTTTCTCTCGCAATAGCAGCTCAGGGATAAAACTAATGCAGAAATTAATGTTACATGTTTGATTACTAATGTCTCTTATTCATATTTGTCAAAACACATCTCGGATAAATGTCAGCTACTACATATGAATTGAAATTAGCTTTCCCGTTACGCAGAAACGTAGTACAGCTCACTCTATATGTTTCACTCCCTTACAATTTGGCGGGAAATTTACAATGTTGCCAAACCCGTGGGGTGACATATGCATCACAGAGGTACCAAGGAACTAGATTTGATAAATATAACCAATTAAAGTGAAACAGTGTTACAGAAAATGCAAATATGTCAGTGTCCGATTAATCGGACACCATGCATCATTAACATTGGGGGGGCTCGAGCCCACCTAAGCCCCATGGAATCGGCGCCTATGGTGGAGTGGTTACAACAACATGCTACGATGCCAGGATGGGTTGAGTTTTCTTTGTGAATGTCCCTTCAAGAATTTCATTATATCATCACACATCCTGATCGTCGCGATTATCCAAAAGTGGCAGAAAAGCGATGCTAAATAACAAAAATCAAACATATCAGTATTTTTTTAATTACCAATAATTCATTTCTTCCTCGTTCCTTGTTTATTACTCTACGCTAATGTCATGAGTGAATAAGTTTATGGAATAGGGATTTTTTTTCTTATGTTAACGTCCTAGCTTGTGGCAACTCTTCATTGTTTACATTTCTCCGGGAAGAGAGGGCAGCTTCAGTAGGGGCTGGGATTTAGGACGACGAAAACCATCGTCCTCCCATGCGTTCTTCCCAGCTGCCTTGCCTCGCCAGAGAATGTTGACAGCGACATAGAGCACATACACGTGGAGTACGGTGCCCTGTCAGATTTCTCTCGCTGCAAGATCCAAGTCTCGCATTCCTACACGGTGGCCTGCAAACTTCACAACTATCGCAGGATAAAAATAATACAAAACCGACTACCCATCGATCTGTGAGCAACGAAATATTTGCAAATCAAATAATGCGAAAACTATACATAGATATTAATGTAATGTCTGTTCACTTGTGGTTACACACGGCAGTGCGGCATCCATATCATCCTTATGAGTGGCAGCCACTGCTTGTATATCAGAGAGGGCCTCCCCGATGGCACAGTGGTGGCGTGGTTGCCTTGTAATCAAGGGGTCCCGGGTTCGGTACCCAGTGGAGGCACAAGTGGTTCGGATCCCACTTTAAACTGTAGGTCCAGTCCCGATTAGCCTTTCTGTGCATAAAGTGGACTTAAAACAACAAATCAATCAATCAATTGTATATCAGAGAAGACTAGATCTCTTTAAAGAAGAGGGGAGGGCGATTGAGTACAATGTACATAATACATTCAGCACTCATATTTTTCTTTCTGTTGATGACAGAATGATCCCTGAGATATGTTCAGGTTTACGCATTTTGTCCATGCTGTTGAACCACAATATAGGGTGAGCCGTCTGGAGCAAAATAAAATGACACGTTTAAGTAGAAGTTTTCTTACTTTTGTTGTTTTCTTGACCAGCTTCTTGTGGGTATTAAGGACACCAATGATCGTCTAGTGAGTTCAACTCTTCACGCCCTGGCTGAGTTAGTCCCTCTGCTGGGTGCTGCAACCGTCATAGGAGGGAAGAGAGGGAAATTATTCACAGACGGGAGACCAAAGGTATATATTTCTATGCTTTGTATGCATGTGAAGTGAGAATCCTTCACCTAAAGTGTATTTTTTTTTGTCATTCCTCCTGAGTTCTGCAAATTGTGTTTAAATATGTGGCAGTCAGTTTGTAAAAAGTTCTTAAGGGAATTTGGGGCTCATATGTGTAATTTATGATTGTAATGGAAGAACAATGATGTTGAAAAATTTATTTGACATGACAAAAAAATGGACCAGAATTTTAATGTAATGTTGTGTAACATATCCACCTCAATTAGAAATTTTGAGAAGAATAATTATTTTTCTTTGACTAAAAAGTTACATTAAATATTTAAAATAAATATTTTATTTCAGAAATAATTTACTTTTCCTTCATGTAGTTCGTAGCAAATGATAAAAATGATAAGACAGTATTCATAAATCATCTTAGACAGTATTGGTAAATCATTTTGTTTATGGTATATAAAAATGCACAATGCACATTGAAGGCACTGACTGATTACCCTCAGTTATATATGTGGGTTAAGTCATAAGTCATGGCAACTATTTTCTTTTCTCACGAAGAGGGGACAACATGAAAAATCTTAAGATATACGTTTGAAAGTGTATGGAATGTACTTTCGAAAGAAGCCACCAGATGGTGTATGTGAACAACGGTGGGGTAGTAAGCATGCACCCAAGTTCAGTCGGTGAGTGACAGCATTCGAAAATGGAGGTCATTCTGGCATACGACTGTCAAGGTGTTCTTGTGTGCCATCCAGTTCGTGAGGGGCACACTGTGAATGCAGTGTATTACACTTCATTTTTTATGTCACAATTGCGCCGTGCAGCATGGACCAAACATCCAGAACTTTTGGACAATGCCATTATCCAACATGATAACGCGACAGCTCACATGACGGACATTGTTAGGCATCACTTACATCGCTGGGGATGGGAGGTTCTTACACACCTGCCTTATTCTCCTGATTTAAGTCAATGTGACTATGATCTCATCCCCAATGTGAAGAAGCCATTGCGTAGGAAACGGTTTGCCAACAAAGAAGAGATCGTAACAGTATTTCGGCAAGAGGTGTTGCACATGCAGCTAAGCCAGGGTGATAAGGGGAGAACGTAGGAAGATAGCCTGACAGGTTGGAAACCGAGAGGTCGCGGGTTCGGGTCGCAGCGGATGGTATTCAATGCCTACACAATCGCTGACAACGAACAGTGGATAACCTGGGTGAATAGTTTGAAGGTTGTTAAACAGTGTAGTCTTGTGTACTTGTTGTTCATGCCATAATAAAACACTGTTGTCCAATGTCCTGTGTTCTGCCTCTTCCCTACGAGAGTCTCCTCCATCCAGACTTCATCTGGTGGCTTCATTCGAAGGTACATTCCGTACACTTTCAAACATATATCTTAAATTTTTCGTGTTTTCCCCTGTTCACGAGAAAAAAAATAGTTGCCATGACTTATGACTTAACCCTCGTATAAATGTTATATTTGTTTTATTTTGCCTTACAAAAAATAATAATAGTATTAATAAAAAACATTTGTTTTTTAAAAAAATTGCAACGCTTCAGCATGGCATGATGAAACAAAATATTCATACAGAAATGAATATTAATGAATATATGAACACACACATATATTACTCTATTGTGAAAAGAATAATCAACAACAGAAGTATAAAGCTTAGGATCAATGATTTTTTCCCCCTTTAAGTCCACTTGCCTCCACTGGGTATCGAATCTTAGGGTCAATAATAACTAATTTTTTACATGTGCAGAAAATGTTTCATGTTATAGAATATATGTGTCAAAATATTGAATGAAGTGTTAAAAATGATTCTTTGTATCAGGTTATCAATAAACATACTCTCAAAAAAGAATCCAAAGTAGCGACAAAGAAGAGTGGAGTTTCAAGAAGTTCAGAAGGCCTAAAGTCGGAAGCCCTAGATCTTGCTGTGAAAGGTAAATGTATGCTTTTTTTTTTTTTTCATATAAGAAAGTTGAATTCTCCTTCTCCACCAACCTAGAAAAGCAAACACATTGTTTTTGTGAGTGAAATGACCCTTATTAGAAACAGTAAGATCAGTAGGCAGTCAAGTTTGATGAAGGTTAGTTTATGATTAAGTTGAAGAAGTGTGTGGATTGGTTCCATTTGTTGCAATTGTAATATCTACACTTTACAATATGTTTTAGATTTTACGTTTTACAAGAAAAGTCAAATGGCTGCAATATAGGGTGAAACAAAACTCCAGCACGACCCTTTTTATTTGAAAGTGACTTGAAGGAGGACGATGGAACTTCAAATATGGGTAATGGGGTTGGGGCACACGTGATGGGACCAGTATGCATCGTGGCAGCCATCTTGAAAGCCGCCATTTTGGAATTACCTTCAGATTTTCAAATGGGAAGAGGGTCATGTGGCACATCATTTAAGGTGTGTGTTTTCTCAGAAACAAGAATATGCAGGTATTTTCCCCCTAACTTTATTTGGTGAGAACATTTTGACAGTTGAAGTTCACATTTGGCCCCACCCCCATTACCCATATTCGAAGTTTCATCGTCCTCCATCAATCCGTTTTCAAATTAATATAGTGGTGCTGGACTTTTGCCTCACCGTGTAGTGTAGTCAGTGTTTCAAATCTTAAGTCTTTTTCAGGAATTTTTACACCTGCTATTTTTCTAATAGAATGACAATATTTCTGAAAAAAATAAATTGTAAGTACTTATAATCCTATAAATGAAGTTGTTCATCAATCAGTACTCTGATATAAGTGGTCAGGGTAATGTTTGTCTCATCATCCATTTCATCTGTTCTTCATTCATCTTCATAATCATGATTAACCCAAGTTGTAGAAAAGCAATGTAAAATAATCAAATTAGAAAGAAAAGAGTGATAGCAGTAAATTTTTTGTTCTTTTTTGTCAGCATTTTATTTTGGTACTTCCCTTTGAAACAAAGATTGATCATATTACATAGTTTTATATACATTCATAAAACATAAGAGAGGGTGGGAGGAAAGGGGAAGCAGGAGAACTTAGGAGCAAAGCAGGGGAGCTTCAAACCATGTGTGTCAGAAATAATAATGATAAAAGTAATAATAATAATTGTTATTACAAAACTGTCTAAATTTAAATATATTAAATTAATTAATATAATAGTATTGATTAAAATATTAAATTAATATTTTAGATGTATTTAAGATCTCGAAAACTTGTATATAAACAACTGGCCTGGCATGGAAATTAACGTAAATTGGATAAAGAATTGAATATTTATTGAATAACAAAAAAGAATATCAGATCCAATTTATGAAATGTTAGGTTCCTTACAGTGGCGGCGATTAGGTGACAAAACTGGAGGGGTGGGGGTGGCAAGGATTATAAAGAGAGGGGGAAGTCTGCTCAAATATCTGAGATATACATGTTGGCGGACTAGTCATTAGGCAGGAACTATAAGTACAGAAATCAAATTACAATTCAATTACGTCTTTTGTTAAATTTCATTTTTTAATAAATTAATAAACATGGTCTTACATTAACAACCCATAAATTTAATAACCTAGAATACCACACTAAATAACTGCTGTAGACACTACACTTACATAACATCTCGGGGCCATCCTTAATAAGCATAAGCATACTGATAAAGGTGGCCGCGGTGGCCCAGTCGGTAACGCGTCTGACTACCATGCTAAAGGTCCCGGGTTCGATCCCCGGCCGGTTCAAATCCGGGAACTTTTCTAACGGTGGAAGCGGCCCTGGCGCCCACCCAGCGTCGAATAACATGGGTACCTGGGGGAAACCCTGGGGGGTAAAGGCGGTCAGGGGCGTGATGCTGATCACATCACCCCCACTCACGACCAGATCAAGAAAGTGTGGGGCGTTACCCCCACACCCCCTATACGCCTTCATGGTGTGGTGCTATGCACAGGGGAACACTTTACTTCACTTTTTTATACTGATAAAAAATATTTACTTATCGAAACCAATCTAGGTTAAATTAGAGTTTTGGATTGTTAAGGTAAGATTATTTTTATTGTTAATTTAATACAACAAGCAATGGAGATTCTGTAATAACTATCTGTTCTTAATTAACTCTGATAAACTTACTATTCATTTTTCTGCGTAAGTTTTTTCAGCGATCAATTTCGCCACTCGTCTGGTGGCTTCGTCGGCAGCATGTTTTGAAGCATTTAAGTTAATTTCTACACGAAGCATTTGTACTTCCTTGCAGAACCATTTGGTAGAGTTACTAGTTGGTGGCTTAGCTGTAACCCTGAGGAATCTTGGTTGTGGTCACACGTGAATTTTTACCAAACAAATACATAAGAATTTATGTTAAGAAATAATAATATTATTATTTTAATGAAATTGCCCATGAAGATGAATGAAAGATGTGTAAGAACAAGACTTAGCATAAAGAGTTAATAGTGTGGGGCAAAAAGTGGGGTGGGGGGGGAAACTGGTTCCTTATTATTTTGTGGTAGTAGTGTGCATAAATCTTCTTTGCTACTGTTGTTCAAAGTGGTAAGATCCCAATATCAGGGTGGCTACTCACCGGGAATTCCTTGAATTCTGGGAATTATGTGTGAATTCTACATGAATTTTTCTCCGTAGACGTGAAAAATTGCAACTTTTATTAATCCAGATAAATTCATACATTTACAAATGTTCCGAGGCAAGTGTTTCACAGTTTAACTTCTATGTTTATGGGGGAAGAAAAAAGGAAGCTGCGTGGAAAATAAAACAGAATTATTTTAATCCTTTTACTTTGTTGGTGTCCTTTGCGGAACAATCTATCTGACAGAGGGAAGATTATTGCAAAATAAGATATCTTGAATTTGAGTTTGAAATCCTTATACAATTAACAATTTTTTGTAATTAGTATATTCCGTAACATTTGTGACTTGTGTTTGTAGATATATTTCAAGTCTGAGTTTGTAAAATGGCAAATGTAAACTCTGCACCTTAAATTGAATATTTTAATTTGGAAAGTTTACCTTGAAAACCGGGAATTATACTTGAATTTTATCATGGCCCTAGAGTGGCCACCCTGAATATAATCTTGCCTTGGAATAAGTTCGGCGGAAACAAATGCTAAAGACGTATGTTTTAATTATTTAATTGGTAAGCCTTTCGGGGAGGAGTGCAGACCCCCTCCCCTCCACACACACATACAAATACATCCTTGGAGCAAAGGTATAATATAAGATGAATAAGGATGTAATTGTTCAGTGGTAAATCAGGGTGTCTGCCAGTCAGGAATGTCAAGAAATCAACAGGGAGGTCAAAAAAGTCAAGAAATTATGCTGGTGGTCAAGAATTTTTCCTATTTTTTTACGGTATAGTGGATTTATATTGTTATGTACCTGTACTGAAATTTGGTAAAATGGTATATTTGGAAATTGAATATTGTATTGAGTTGTGGTTATGATTTGTTCACTTGTTTCTCAAGAATTACGTTCTTGTATGCGTGATGTTCTTAATTTCAAGCTATGTGGGGTCGTTTAAATAAATGTTAAGGAGGGGGAAAAAGGTCAAGAAAAAGTCAAGTATTTTGGATTTGTTATTTTGGTAGACTCCCTGTACATGTTCATAATGATGCACATATTAATGAGAGACAAGTGTGTGTCATCCATTTCTTTGTGACTGTCCTATTATAGGTAAAACAACATTATTATTATATGTTCTGTAAAGCTGTAAAGTATACCATTTATTCTGAATCCTAAATTAATTAAAAGAAATAAGATGTGGCAATAGTGAGTTTAAATTAAAATTTTAATGTTTGAGAAATTCCTAAAACAAGATTTTCTTGACATATTTTAAACAAATTTCTAGGGCTAGCATGATATCACTTTTCACTTTGAACAGATGCCAATAGTACTTCTAATACTCTTTCAGATTTCCACTGATATAATTACTTGAAAATTTCAGCAATTAGAAGTGGTTCAGAATATTTATAAAACATAAATTTCCCATTCCAACTATATCATGGCAACTTACGACCGGATCAAGAAAGTGGGGCGTTACCCCCACACCCCCTATATGCCTTCATGGCATGGTACTAAGCACAGGGGAACACTTTACCTTTTTTTTCATGGCAATCTATCAGAATTTTGCTTTATTCATAATTTCACTGGAGATAATTATTTAATCACGAAATCCATTTCTCTCTTCAGTGTTGTTGCAAAAATAATGAAAATTGTGCATACTCCCTTAGTTTCAGGATATTTATATTCTCTGTAAGTGTTGTGTAGCATCTTTGCAGATTCCGCAAGATGCTTGAACTCCAAAAATGTATTGGTTGGTATCTGCGATTAAATTTCAGCTGAGCCAAGCTCTCTGGCAGAGTTGTTAGCACAGCATGCTACAGGGTCCCAGGTTCGAATCCCAGCCTGGGCATGGGTGTTCTTTGTGAGTGTCCCTTCATCAATTTCATCATATCACTTATTGCCATCTTTGCAATTAGCCAAAGGTGGTAGCAAAGTGAAGTAAAATAAACCAAATCAGTCGACCAATAAATAAATTCCAGATGATACTTTGTGATATCAATACCAATGCATGACTTTTGTCATTATGTTAAGTAGACACTGTGACAAAAGATTTTCTCTAGTAAGATATTAATTTAAACATTCTTTCTCTCTTTATGTGTGTGTTATCATTAGTGCACTATTTTCTTTTCCTTTTGTGTTTTACAGATTCAAATAAAACTTCGGATCCAAGTGCTCTGAAAGCACAACCTTTGAAAGAAGTGGAAGATATTGCGGAAAGTGGATACTCATTTTCTATGAATGAATCTCGCCTTCTACCAGAGAGACCATCGCCTGACGGTGGAGAAGATGAGGATAAAACAGATGATGATGCATGGTCGGACTGGGAGGAACCCACAGCATCGGAAACTGCCAATGTGTCTGTCGAAGGTGACGTCTCTTCGGTAGCGCAGTCTAGTGTCTCACAAACATCCAAAGCAGCAACAAAGACTAGTGTTAGTTCCATCATGGATATTTTATCTCTTGACATCAAAGTGTCACAAACTGAAGAAGAAATTGACTTCTTTCAAGATATGGAGCCTGTGATTTCTAAAACAAATATCGTAGATGTTTCTCCCGAGAATAATGTAAGTGTTCATTCGACCTTCAGTGTTGCGATAGAAGAAGTTGAAAAGGGTACCGATAGGAATGATGGAAAGAAATTTCAAGTCCTTGTAAATGAAAAAGTTGAAGAAGCTGGATGGGATGATGATTTAGATTGGGGAGAAGGGCTGTAATTATTTCTTTACAAATAATTATTTTTTAAAATGGAATTGGAAAAGTGCACTTTTATTCCAGGTTGTGGGTAATCAAGTTACATTTGTGGCAGAGAAGTTTATTGAACTGCACATCAAACGTTACGATTCATAGTCTTTATTGTTCAAACTTTACAAAGGTAGATGATGTAATTTTTTTTCTTACACATTAAGGCTGAACTGATACCAATACTGTTGCCGATACTCTTCCCAATTCTCACCAACATCAATGTTTGTAGCAACCAAAAAATATTTAAAATGTTGACTAATGTTATTGCATAAGTATTCCACTCAGTATTTAGCAGAATTTTGCTTTTAAAATATTCCACAATTACATTGGAATATTAAAATAACAATATTAAGGTGAAGAGTGACAGTTTCGCACCAGTTGTGCATTTATTTCAATATCGTCGGAATGGGCACTGCTACTAAAAAGAAACTCGACTATACAAGAGAGTATGAATTTATCACCATGTTGCAAATGAAAGTGATTTTTCAAGTTGATTACTAAACTGGAGATGATGTTTGAAAAATATGGTAATAACAATTTTCAGATTCCCATGCCTTCCTTATGGAGGATAAAACTTCAGCAAATCAAATGGGAGTTTTGACTTTTCCCTATGACAGATCAAATCTTCAACGTGCCCTCTTTCTGTTTGTGTGGTTTTCTACGCCATCGTAAGTTTGGTATTCCCAAAATCAAAAGTAAAAGAATACTCTCATAAGCGTAATCCTAAGTTTTATCCTCTTCCACTCTTGCGTGTGGGGGAGGAGCAGTTTAAGTTCCTCACGTCTGGCTGGACACAAGCTGTTTCTCCTGCCCTTAATCACAAGATTTTTTTTCCATTTAATACTGTTGCAGCTTAATGAAAACTTTGGATTTTGCATAATTTCCAGGATATATACACTCCACAAGAGTGTTGCATGGCATTTTTGTGCACCCTGCAAAATACTGAAACTTATTTATTTATTTATTTTTTTATTCATGCTTTCCTATGAAGTATCAGCTGGTATCAGAGAATAAATTCAAACCAATACTTTCCGTAACAGGTACCAGTTCATCAGCATCAGTATTGGCTCAGCTGTAATGCACATATATTGACACCACATGTTTTCATTCAAAGAAAATATTTTACACTGTGATGGCTGTGTTGTTTCACAAGAATTTAGGATGTGCTCCATCTGTGCATTTTTTTTACATACAGAAGAATTACTGAGACATGTATGACATTCTAGAAATACTTTCTTGTACTGGTTTTGCTTTAAAAGTATTGAAGTTGAGTAATTTTTAGAGTTTGTATACTGTGTTGCTTGAATTTGATTCAATCAAAATGGAGTTTATAGAGGTTTGTCACAGTTCTTGAAAAGATTGATTTCAGTAAATGTTGGTCTATGAAGTATGTTTCTGTTATACCATGTTTCTTAATTCAAAAACATCACTTTATAAAGAAATGACGGTCTTTTATTTATAGAAACCTTTTATTTTATGTTATTCCATAAAAACCCTTTGTAATACATATATACAGTGGTGCCTCAGAAGACCAAGGTGAAAACCTTAAAATATATCAAACTTTTTCGACATTTTGATTTATTGGAAAGAATGAAGATTGAATCTATGATGCGGGAAAATAAAAAATTGGGGTTCCATTGTATTTAAGATTTAAAATATTGTTATTGATTTTTGTCCTAGTCATCATAAAATTTCCCTTTTCAGCTTCCTGTTTTTATCTTTCAGATGTGCTATAAGGGTTAGGCCAACTGCACACCAGATCCGACATGACAGGAGTAATTTTGTTTGTTAGTTAAAATCTGATTGCAGATTTTGTCCATGTACGCAATAGGTCTAGGTCGGTCATTTATAATTTAGGAAGCTGGTAACGATGCATTATAAGTATAACAGTTTACAGCAGAATCAGTGTATCGATGTGTATGTAGAATTTATCAGTTTATGCAGATGTATCAGTTTATATGTTGTGAATTGAATATATTTCTAGCAAATAATTTGTTAGAAAATACGATATTAACCATTTAATGTAGGATTCGATGATTGCATTTAATTGCTCGCTTCAAGTTGCCACCATTTCCGGTCTGTATTAAGATGTCTGTCCCTTGGCACGTGCACAAATCGTTTTGTCGCAAGCTGCTCCACACAAGACAAAATTTCATGGGCCTTTGTTATTTTCTCGCAAACACTTTCAACCTGTCCCAAGGTGACTCACTCGTCAAATGTTTTGTCTGGTGTGTGGCCGCCCATAAGAGGCTGATGTTAAAGCTTCACTGAGATGGTTTGTGACAAGAATGACTCGTCACCTCGTGCCGGATCATGCTCCATGGTTGATAACCAGAAACTGGCAAATCTATATTTCCTTAAATATTCTTGAAGAAACTGATCGATAATGTTAATATATACATTGTAATAAAGGTCTTTATTGTTCAGTAATTGTAGATCTACATTATGCTCAGATAGTCTAATCAGGCTGAACCTACAGTTTAAAGTGGAACCTGAAACATAGCCCCTGATTGCAAGGCAATGTGTTTACTGCTGAGCTATCAGGGAGACCTAATCGTGACAATGTAGATTAATGAAATTGATGAAAAATTCTTTGGCCAGATAGTAAGTCTGAAACTCAACTTGCTTGACCACTGGAAGCACTAAATGGGAGACAGAACCCAGGGAAGTGTGTTGTTTTGTATGAGAATGACATAATTGTTTTCCATGAGGATATCCTGTGCTTCTGGATTTAATGCCATGTTCAATCTATTTGGAGGCAGATTTTTTTGTCAGTAGTAATAATAATAATAACACACACATATATACATACAAATATAAACATATACAAGTCATGGGAATAGAATGAGGAAAAGAGCCAGAAGGGCAGGTAAACAAAAATGTGTAAAAAAAGATGGTAAACACTTACCACACAGAAAATAAAGGTTCATATTTTGCAGCCTGGTTGCATGTTCACCGTAGAGGAGAAGATGGCATCAGTACTGCAGTATAGCCAGTAATAGGTCAAAGGAGTCTAGGAGAAAAGTAATTTAGCCAGTGTTTAATTTCATGGTAGTTGTGGCCATGATTATTGGGTGGCTAGGTTGAGTCCAGGGGATATAGTGGGGTGTGCATGCCCAAAATGTAGTCCCTTTCCCATTGCCTGTGGGAGGTGTCTTTGGACAGGGATAATAGGTGGATATCTCCATCTATTACCAATTCTGACATTCTAGTGATCTGATATAAAATGCAAACGTTCCTTGAAGAATATGAAAGGTTCATTCATCTTAAATAACACATGTAACTAAGTGGTTGAAGTGGGTTTTACCAAAGGCAACTTTGAAAAGCATCTGCGTATGGACAGTTACTTTATGAACTACATGTTTTTGTTCATAAAAATAACAAAGTGGTGGAATTTTGCACTAAATTACAGACTAAAAAAAGGTAAAGTGCTCCCCTCTGCATAGCACCATGCCATGAAGGCATATAGGGGTATAGGGGGTGTGGGGGTAATGCCCCACACTTTCTTGATCCGGTCGTGGGTGGGGGTGATGTGATCAGCATCACGCCCCTGACTGCCTTTATCCCCCAGGTACCCATGTTATTCGACGCTGGGTGGGCACCGTGGCCGCTTCCATCGTTAGAAAAGTTCCCGGATTTGAACCGGCCGGGGATCGAACCCGGAACCTTAAGCATGGTAGTCAGACACGTTACCGACTGAGCCACCGCAGCCACATAAATTACAGACTTATACAAATAAATTGGCTCGGTAAAATTATGAGTTATTTTACTAATATGCAAACACACCCATTTCGTCCAATATTATTAGAGTACTGATTTATCTCTCACATCCCTAAAACTAAAAAAGAAGTTCACTGTGATATGGCTATGAGGGCCATTGTAAAATTAATTTTAGAAAGTATTGAACTGTGTATTAATACCCTGGGAAAAAATTGAGGATTCAGAAAACTCAGGGAAAATATATCTTGAGTTTATGTGTGAACCCTGGAAGAGTTTTGGTACATAATAGGGTTGTGGGCAGAATCGATAGAGGTTGATGAGGACTGGTACCCATTTACACATAACTACGGGTAGTGGGTGGGCTCCCAGGTGCTTGAAAAGTAAAGACAGAGGGAACTTCAGGACTGAGTATTTGTTGCACGAGTAACGTTTTGCATTACTGAACAAAGTAGTGTGGTTCTGATGGACATCGAGCTTGAACCTGTCATCATACAGAAGCCGTAACATCTGTATTATTTGCATTTGAAATGATGGAAAATCACTTCCTCCTCTCCAATTGTTTCCAACGTATAAAACTGACAAGAACAACTATGTGACCTACAGATAAAAATATTAGTTTGAAAGCACGATGGAGTTGTAATTTTAGGTATATTTGACAGAAAAGTGTTCTAGAATGAAAACTTGAATTTTGGGGAAAATAACCAAAAAATTGAAGTCCCTAGTCATAGTTACCTGGTACAACAGCAGCAGTAGGAGATTTGCAACTGACCACTAGGATGAGTGACACTTGTGGAGCTAAAGTGCCCACAGCTAATGCTTACAATTGTGGTACATGTACTGCTGAGATGGCATATCCCTTGTTGCTGCTACAAGTAATCCAAGTTTCAAGTTCAAAAACGGATGATAGTTTGATAATTTCAAACCTTCGACTGAGTAAGAGAGATGTGTTTTACTGTTGAGTGCTACGTCTACTTTATTATTTTGTAGATGTAGATGAGGGTGTTGCTTCACCCATCGGCATTCCACACCATGATAGTGAAAGATGAACACATACATCGGCTATCATTTCAGCGATAGTGTCTACATATATAGCTGCTTATGTTGCTGTCAGCGACAGAGATAAGCTGAGTTCTACTTCTTTTAATATGTGGTATTATTTTGTTCAGGTTCTTTCCTTTGAAGAACTCAAGAATGAGTTTTATATCTGAGGTTGATGCGGGAGCCTCATTGGTGGTTTCTTCTGATGAGATGTGTTTGGCTGGTGTTGTTACAGCTGTGTATATTGACTGAATTGGGCCTGTTTACGAATAACTTGAACCGTAAACTGCCCTGCTATTTACTATAATAACAACAATAACTATTTCCAATGAAACATTCAACCCCCTGCCTACGTGCTTCTTTATATATACAGTGTATAGGTCTATATGGTGCCCCTCTCCTTCCCAAACTGATCAACTCCTACCTGATGCCGTAGTGGTAATGTTGCGCCTTGTAATCAAAGGGTCCCAGCTTCAATGCTCGGTGGAGGCATGTAGTGGTTCAGGTCCCACTTTAAACTGTAGGCACAATCCTGACTAGCCTATCTGTGCATAAAGTGGACATAAAACAAAAACCCTGATTTCTACTATTCATCTTGACCCCTTACAAAAATTTCTGGTGACCTATCCTTAGAACCCCGAATATTTTACTTGCTGTGGGGCCACAGAAACCTCTGCTACACGACTTGGTGTTAATTTAATTAATTTACACTGCATTACAGAAAAGAATTATACTGCGATCGAGAAATTTTTATGAAGTGTATTATTATAAGTACAAATTTGAAATGTAGGGGGCAATTGACCCTCTGTGCCCCCCCCCCCCCCGCAGGTGCCCTTAGCCCATGGTGTAAAGACTAAAGAGGTGGATGCAAGCCGATCCTGAAAAGTCTCCCTTCCGGCGCATGACGTCATCATCGTTGCATAGAAGAGGACTGAAAGGAGTTCGTTCGCTTTACAGTGAAGCGTTCTTCGGGAGACAAATTTCAACTAAAGACTCAATATAACTTCAAAACACGCGGAATAACCATAACCATGGTGTACTGAGCCAGGCACGTATCCAAGGAGAGGTCTTAGTGGGCTCGAGCCCCCCGAAAGTTTTCGGTTTACACTAGATAAAATGAGGTTTTTGGTTTCTTGTGGTGTGAAATAAAATAATGTGACGATAATTTAAGGAGAGAAATAATTATCGAGGCAATACGGAGAATGTTCTGTATCCTTGTTATTGTTAATAGTGCGTATCCAAGGTGGAAATAAAGGGGCTCAAGCCCCCCCCCCCCCGCGTAGAATTTTTTTCTGTTTATACTACATAAAATTAGGATTTAGGCTTCTTGAATAATGTGATGATAATTTGAGAGAAATAATTATCGAGAAAAGACTGAGAATGTTCTATAACCCTGTTATTGTTACGAGCGCGTATCCAAGGTGGGGATCAGGTGGCTCGACCCCCCCCCCCCCCGGAAATGTTTCAGTTTACACTAGATAAAATTAGGTATTTGTCTTCTTGAATAATAGGCCTATGATGATAATTTAAGGAGAAATTATTGTCGAGGCAAGACGAAGATTGTTCTATAACCCTGTTATTGTTATTAGCGCGTATCCAAGGTGGGAATCAGGGGGCTCGAGCCCCCCCACACACACACCTTCAGGAAATATTTTAGTTTACATTAGATAAAATTAGGTTCTTGTCTTCTTGAATAATGTGATGATAATTTAAGGGGAGAAATACTTATCAAGGCAAGACGGAGAATGTTCTATAACCCTGTTGTTGATAATATTGCACGTAAACTTTTCTTGAGCTTTCAGTATTGTCGCAGCAAACTTGAGCACTATGTAGAGACTTGTCAGCATTTGGAAGCTGCACAGCAAAGGTATCGCCACAAGTAGAGCGATTCATTGTAATTTTTAATCTCTGGAAGGCGCGAGAGGGAATGTGCTTCAATAAGTGGAGTCGAACTACTGGCAATATTTATAAATCATTTATCTGCGCAACGTTCTAGAATATACTGAGGATATAAATGCGCGTTAATTAGAACCATTCCTAAATAGAAATTCTTTGACCGAACCTTGGATTCAAGAGAAAAATGGCGTTGTCTCTGACATCATTTCCTTTTAAGCGTTCAGTTCAAGGACTTGTTCATGATTCATTTGATCGTGTTAAAGGTGCATTACTTCAGTCTGTAATACGAAATTATAAAACTTTCTGGTGAGTTGTTTTTAAAAATGTGTCCGAGATAAAGAGTGGCGTGCCAACGATTTTCGGCAGGGAGAGGGGTTACGCATACTATTTTTGGTGGTCAGTCATCATTTTGCCATATTTTCCTGTTTTTGACGTTCTTTTTTTTAAGGTCTGTGTCAAATGAGGTAATGATCCCACCAACCCTCCCTTGGGCACGTCACTGGAGATTCCTAAATGAGTAAGCATTTGATCATATTGGGAGAAGAAACATTAGATGTGTTGGGAACTGAAGGGTTTTCACTGTGCAATAATTGTTTCGCGATCCAGCTGTATTCTATAGAATACTTCCTTCCACGGGGGAGGGGGGGAAGGCTGCCGGAGCGTGGTACGGATTACGTCACCTCCTAAATGGCCGAGATCTAGAATGTGTGGGTCCCTACACCTAAAACCTCTAAAATGTGCTTTCATGGTACGGTACTATATGCACGGGGAACTTAGAAATAAATTTGAGGCACACAGACTGCATTATAAAACCCTATATATGCACATATGTATAGTACGTATAATACATATACGTAAATATACACACACCTAAGACTGCATATATACGTGAGTCGCTTCGGTGACTGAGGGCGCCGGGTTCTTGACTCGCGATATTGCCACGGAAGTTACCGGGTTCGAATCCTGAACTGGGTAAAAGTATTTGTGTTGGGCAATCAGCCCAAGTAGGCAGAAAAGCAACGTAAAATGAGATACGTGAAAGCACACAATACATGCACATATATATTATATGTATGTGTGTGTGTGTAGATATATATATACGTATATATATAAAGAGAGAGATATATAAAATTGTTTATTTTGTTCTTCCGCCTGCAAGCCAATACCCATTCGTAACAAAATTATTATTTTTTAACAGGAAACCCAAAATACTTGATATTTGTTCCTTTCATCTTTTTGTAATGATTGCTACAGCCGTAAAAGGCACAGTTAGGCATATTTTCTTTCGCAATGCACTTAGATTCTTCTCACTAGAAGTGAAACGAAGACAACAAAAAAGAAACACCAGTTCAATGGTCTACAGAAAAGAACAAACCCGGAAACTCCACTTGTTACCCTCTGAAAAGCACCCCCTCTACTGGCTGTGGCCACTATGTTGACGTCGGAGCTGTGACGTATGGCTGAGAGCCATGCGCGTGCATCCACCTGTTTGTCATTCCACCATGCCCTTAGCCGTCTGGATGAAAAAATGCAAGAAATACGTAAATACTAATTCCATCTTGGGTATCCTTTTGTCCTGTTACTCTTAGATTCTGCTAGTCTTTTTTACTTCAATGTTTGCCCCCTTGAATTGACTTCCGTCCAAGGTTTGGGAGGGGGGAGCAAGTGATTCCACCACTGCTTTGTTTTTCACACAAGGTAAAGAAGGTAAAGTTCCCCGTGCATGTAACACTGTGCCATGAAGGCTTTGGGATAAGGCCCCACACACAGTGGCACAACCACATGGGGGGCATTGCCCCCTCCAACCTTCGACGGAAGTCAAATGTAGGGGGCAATCATTGACGGCGGCTAAGGGAACAGAGGAGAATTGCCCCCTTCGATATCAAATTTTATGCAAGTAAAAGTACATTTCGTAAAATTTTCTTGCCTGCTTCGCTCGCAATACCTCCTTTTCTCAGTTTCGTCTATGGTTTCGTCAAGTTCAGAGCTGTAGCTAGGTGGTGGCTCTAGTCAGTCATGGGCACCGAATGATCTAAATGAAAAAAACCTTGTGAAAGAGAGAATGCCTTGGCACCCCATGATATTATTTGCACCCTATTAGAGGCAAATAGGGGTGAAGGGGGTTCAAACATTGACGGCAAAGGGCACCTGCAAGGGGGGCGCAGAGGAGAAATTGTTCCCTTCGATTTCAAGTTTTATTCAAATTAAAATATAGACTGTGTTAAAGGCGGAGCTACTGCGGAGCATGCGCACTCGTCTGGTTCCCCTCGAACATCCGGTTACGCTTACGGTGCTATGGACGTTAATATGAAAGGGCAAAGTGGAGATTCTTTTACAAGGAAATAGGGTGTCAGCTGTGTAGCATATGGTTGTACAGTTCGATTGGGAACAAATTTATTGAGTCAAGTATCACTTCGTAGGTTTTCGAAGGACGTAGAAAGACAAGACCTGTTGATACAAGCAGAACGAAGAAAGGATTGGTACCCGGAAAGGATTTGTATGACTTGCATTTTGTTACAAACATGTTGATAGTTTATCTGTGTATTGTGTTGTGAAAAGCACTCCTCTTAGTGAGGTGTGAGGTTTCAAACCGAAACGACACGTGCAGCTTGTCGTGTCGCTTCGGTTCGAAACATTTCATTGATCACTGAGGATTCACTTTTAAGTGGCACGGAGATTACACACCGAAGCGACAAGCAACAGCCCCTTTACTCTAAAGGAAACAATTCACCTTCCATACGAGTACAACAGACCGAGGCAACACGATGCATGGTACTGAGAAAACAACAGTCCAGTCCAAGCGACACGTGGTTAATTAGTTCAAAAGGAAGCTTTCAGACTGCAGCGATACGTGCCTCTTGGAAACAAACATTCAAAAATAAACAACACCTTCCGAATTAAAAATACACGACAAATTGCAGGTGTCGCTTGTCGCTCGGAATGGGCCATTTGATCAATACTGTGCATTGTGTTGCCCCGGCCTGTTATTTGCGCGAGAGTGGCTGGTGAATTGTTAGCTTTAGATCGAATGCTTCTGTGCGAAATCCCGATATCGCTTGTCGCTTCAGTCTGAACACTCCCTTGTTGTTTGAAGTAAATTCGTGAAGGTGAAAGTGGCATGCCATATCATAGGTTTTTCCTAAATCCCTCAGGCAGAAAGGCGACGTTGAAAGCACATATATTTACTAGCATTTGTTGTGTGTCATTTCATTACTTCTGCAGATTTGTTGGCAAAGATTCACCTAAGCATACTTTATATTATAATAATATCACTAGTTTTATAGAATAATCTTTCCCTCACTTTTCCATTTACAAAATAATTGAATATATCTAAACTTTCGTACGTTTTGAGTTCGTCATATTTTAATAATCTGCTCTGTAGTTGATCATCAGACGGATTCTAGACGTCCACTCCTTCATAGTAGAACTTTAACAAATACCTTTCTTGACAACTGATGAAAACAATCGCCCATTTCTTACTTCTTAAAGGTACCTTGACTTCGTATGCCGGTGAATCTGCACTGGCAACAACGGGGACTGGCCTAAACCGGAAGTTCCGGGGGGACCGGGCAAGATCTCGCCAATCTTTATGTTTACATTTTTAACACGGTCTATATTTCGTAAAATTTTCTTGCTCGCCTCGCTCGCAATTCCTGCTTTTCTCGGTTTCGTTCAGTTCAGAACCTGTTAAACTTTTGAAAAATGGACTTGGTTTACAAAGCTCCCCCTGATAACCGTGAGTCTCCCCTGGGGAGATCTTCGTTCGTGCACATGGCCATTATTGTAAGAGACTTAAACCTAGCAAGCCCAACCTATAAAGGCGTTCCATCCTGTGCTTGCAACGTTGACGTAAGAAGGCGAAGAGCGGAGAAGTTGTTTGAGGCTTGTGTAATAAGTGAGACCCACTTTGTTATCATTCGCAATTTACGTACTCATTTGTTACGTGTCCAGCATGTGATCCTTGCGCATGCGTACAAACCAATCGGAGAGGTTCTCTCTTAGACGTGGTTAGCCTTCAACCGAAGCTACCTGGCATTGCGATTAATGAAGCTGTGAATTGAAAGAAATGGTAATAGTTTGTTTAATTATAATAATCCAGATTGAAACGGTTGACATGAATAAGTTATAAAAATCTCTGTACATTGTCGGATGGTTCGTATATTCGCTGATGAAGAATGATGTAAATGGCGTTTTGTCCAACGTGCGTGCTGCATTAATATGGCGGAAAAATAAGTTTCCAAATGTTTTCAGATAACTTGGAAGGGGGAAAATTTGTAGTGCGGAAAAAAAAGTCTATTCGTAAACGTATAAAGTGATTAGCATATTGAACTTAAGTGCTCTATATGGAAGTTTCGAGAGAACGTATGTTGTTGGTTGTCTACGTGGTCTACATATATCCGGAAAATTATCAAGAGAAGTAAAAAAGTATTTTTCAACATGTTTACCAACTTTAGCGTATGATTGTAATAAGAATACGTGTTTGTGTATAGATATTTTTGTTGGCGTTGCTGTTAAACCGAAGGTGGCAATACAACAAAAATATCTCTTGGAAAGTAAACTAAATTTGTGTTGCATCTCTAAATGCACAAATAGGCCTATCAGAAGAATGTGTGCACAGTTACGTCGTTAGTTACACATTTCTATTAAAAGCTTGCAATAATTTTTTTTTTGTCTGAGTATATGGTACATGTTAGTTTCATGTTTTTTGTAGGTACCATTTCCAGTTTGCCTAACCTAAGAAGGAAATCATTTAGTAACATAATACCCATTCTTACTCATGTGACATATTAGCAGCGCCAGTCACCATCAGAGTACCATGCGATATTTTCCCAACTCCAGCACGAAAATAATTGCGCACTGATGTAACCTTCGTACACATCAGCAACTATAGAATGCATACACCCATGTAGCAGGTTGTAGATCATGCAAATGCAGTTTAAAGTCTGGTGAAAATTGCTCAAAAGCTAGCTTCACCACCTGGTGAAAATAGTCACTCCGTTAATATAAGGTATAAATTTACACTACTGGAAGTATTTGATTGCTCTTTGAAATTACGCATACTCACTAATTTCTACCTCGTAATCAAGAATCTGCAGTTAAAAATTTGCGGTCACTGCCAGTAATTGTGAAATTACCTGAACATATTAACGCTATGATTGTTGATATTCTATTGTGGAAGCCATGTATGATGATGTGAACAAGTGAAGTTTGCTATTTGAGAAAATGGCATCTTGCATAAGGTGGAAAAAATGTTTGCCCCACAAACCATTCATGGTAAGGTTAGGTTGGGAGAGCATAGTAAAAATTAAGGGTTGGTTATCATAAACATAGTTTTGAAACTCTAATCATTGCAAAAATAGTTGTTTTCTTCATAAATCAAGTGTGTTTACTCCGTTGATGGATGCACTTATTTAGTCTTATTTTGCCATTTCTAGACGTGACCGCCAAATTTCAACTGCAGATTCGTGATTAGGAGCCCAAAATTAGTGAAATGCTGAATTTCAAACAAACTGGAGATACTTAAAGTATTGTAAATTTGCTCCAAATATAAAATAACATACAGTACGTATGTAGTGCTTATTGGATAGTAGGTAACACTCTAGTTTACGTCCTTTTCCTAAGGAATATGTGTCGTATATCGTCGGAAAGCTTATTTTATAAGGAATTTAACAACGTAAATCCCAAAGCGAGGAAAAATTTCCTGGAGGAGTAAATCGAGAAAAACCGATGATGTCCGGATATACGTAATTGAACGTACTGAAGAATTTTTTCGATGAAGCACATATTTAGGCATGAAATGAGTGCTATTGGAACCTAACCTAACCTTGTAGGCATACCTCGTCCCCGTGAATGGATAGTGGGGCTATCGTGAACAGAAAGTGTAAAAAGAAAAAAGGTACTTACCCGAAGATATGCCGTCTGCCGCACCACGAACGCAAAGAAGCAATCACCATGCAGATAGGGACGTAAAGTAGAGTCTAGCCTCAATTTTTGCTTAAAAACCTTTTGTGAATAGTTTGTGCGGCATTTATCGGTTCATAAGTTTGGAAGCACTGCACATCAGCTGACTATAGACAACGTGAGGATAGTACCCATTATGAAAGGGGGGGGGGGACAAAGATTGACCTTTCACATACATCTGAATGACAACAAATTGAGGACAAATTTTCATGAACCTATATAATATTTCTAAGATTTCCACCTAATAATAAATATTCAGCTGATTGTAATTTGGCTGGCTAAGATACAAGTTTTGTTGTCCTTGTAGATTTTCCTTTCACTGTATAAAAAACTTGTGATTATACTAGTAGTTTTTCTTGTATGTACACATTGCTTGCATTATAGAATTATTTTCCTGTAGTTTACAGGAAAATAATTTAGTATAATAGTTGTAACAATCCTTGCAAACAACGTTTCACGAAGTTACGCTTCGCTTTTTCAGGTTTTCTTATCAGTAAATAAAATACTTGGTACCAATTTACTATAGTTCAAACAGATTTCTTCATTTTTACATAAGAAACTACTTACCGTAATATACCGTTCCTATAGCATTGTCTAACATTGGGAAGGTGTTTTGTGTGATGTGGGAATGTATCATAGCCGAAATTCATGTTCTACCTTTGGTGCGTACACCTTCGTACATCATCATGCGTCGTGATTGTGTTTTGTTCATGTTCATTGGGTATCCAGTGTTTCGAACTGTGTGTTTGCAAACGAAAGTTAGAAACATGACGTGTCGTGGATGTGTGGTGAAATTCGTACCGGGTGTGGAAGATCCAGTTGATTTTTTAATTTAATTGAACATGGGATTGTGAAGAAAGGAATGTCGAAAATGTGGCAGTGAATGTAAGCTACTCGTTAGAAGGAATGGGGCGTGGGTATATGCCTATTGCCTAATGTAACGTGTCGTGGATGTGTGGTGAATTTCAGGTAAGTTTTCAGTTT
Source organism: Lepisma saccharinum (assembly GCF_977018435.1). Taxonomy (NCBI): domain Eukaryota; kingdom Metazoa; phylum Arthropoda; class Insecta; order Zygentoma; family Lepismatidae; genus Lepisma; species Lepisma saccharinum. The sequence continues at coordinate 52,108,546 of NC_139236.1, forward strand.
CCTGGAAACTGATTTCTTCAAATTTAAAAATTTGGGGCAAGGTGACTCTGGACAATTTCTAACATGCCTTTAACAGGGGGACTATAGAGAAAGCCGGGGAGCCGGAGCAGAGGCGGGACCGTGTTACCGGTTGTGGGTGGTAGGTCAATTACCGCAGGGTGAAGCCCGGAATCTGTTGGAAATTTGGACTAACAAATTCCAAACTAAAACAATTTTTTACTTTAAATTTTCCACCGATTCCGGGGCGGATAGTCCCAAAAACCATTCACGTATAGCGCCACGGAACATTAAAATTTCCTTCGTAAAAAAATTCAAAAAAGTTTTTTTAAAAAAATTCATCAAATGAGCTTTGTTCACAGGTATTTCTTGGGTTCCGAAGGTTGAAACGCTGCATAACGAATGAAAATCGACAAAAAACAAGCAAGACGTGCGATTATGTAGGAAGGTGTACGTGCCATATTGTGTCTGAGGCAAGCAAAAAGATTACAAGAAAGAAGTATTCGTAATGTGAAAAATTGCAATTAATTTGATCAAAAAAAGTCAATACATCTTAAAGAATGTTCCACGAAGCAGATAGGCAAGTACGAATGTCAAAATTGACGAAACGAAGAAATTATAGGTGTTTGAACTATAGTAAACTTTTGCCCATGACGTTAAAAGTGTCATATAGGCTAGGAGATAATTCTAAAAGAACGGTGTACCCATACTACCATACAGAATGAATGACTACTGTAGCGTGCGAGTGCTAAATCACTTCCAATGTGAACTCCACAGATTCCGAAGCAGCGTGAGTCGCTTCCGGCATGACAAGGAATGTAACGGACTCTTCACTGTTTTTTCCCCATCGTTTGATCCAAGTTTGTCATCCCTATTTAGTTTTTCCCCCCTATCAACACAAATATTTGCAGCCTCGTGAACATTCCTATCGGGTTCTTTTTGAACAATTTTTACCACTTCCCTTTTTCTAATCTTACTTTTCAATTGCAGAACATGCTCGGAAGCCCAGTCTTCAGTGATTGTTCCTTTATATCCTTGTCATGCTCGTCCCAGAGAGTCCCCATGCTTCTTCCGGTTTGTCCTATACATGCTTTACTACAAGAGCAAGTTATTCTATACACGCCTTTCTCATCTCTGACCTCTTTTCACCCCTCTCTGTCCTTTTTGATTTTGGGGAATGCTCCTCTATATTTTGTATTTTGTGAAATACTCCCCCTATTCTCTATTCTTACTTACCTCATTCCTTCCACCTTCCTTATCCAAAACTTTAAGTGCCGCCTCTTTATTCTCATTTCCTCTACTTTGTAACCATTTCTTAACCCCACCTTCATTATCCAATTTCCTTCTTTCTCTCTCTCCTTGCTACAATTACAGAGCCTCGCGCTGCTTCGGAATCTGTGGAGTTGACATTGGAAGGGATGTAGCACTCGCACGCTACAGTAGTCATTCATTCTGTATGGTAGTATGGGTACACCATACTTTTAGAATTATCTCCTAGCCTATATGGCACTTTAAACGTCATGTAATTTTACATTCTATATCCCAATACACTTATTTTTTATTTTTTTTACCTAATCCTGGATTTATTTATATATATGACTGTATTTTGTTTACTGATAAGAAAAACCGAAGAAGCGAAGCACAGCTTCGCGAAACGTTGTTTGCAAGGATTGTTACGACTATTATACTCTCACGTAAGTTTTTTATACTTTTTATGCTGTGAATATATTTAGTGAGTAAACGCACAAGTTCAGAATATACATTGTAGATTTCCTTTGGTTGATAAATATATATTTCTGAGATTATGGTTTTGATGCCTTGAACATGGAGTTTGGATTAAGTACCCTCAGGAGTGATAGTAAATTAGAAAGAGAAATACTTCATGTATGTGTTAATACAACTGGTCATCATCACAAGGCCTGTTGAAGTGAGGCATTGTTGATAGGAAGTGAGGCGTTGTTGATAGGGAGGGAAATGCTTTTCAAGTTGTCAGGCACAGTGCTAATTCCACAAAAACTTGGTCACAGTAGATCGAAAGTTTTCCTGCGTGATTTCCAAAAAAAATTGTTGAGTTTGCCCTATGCCTCACATCTTGAAACACATTTCCCTCAAATTGTACTTTTGTTGAATTCACCCTTCGTATCTGCAACGTCTCAAATGTTGCCATCATAAAAAGTAAATGTGTAGTAAAAGTGCTACGTGATTTTATCACATCAGGAGATTGAATTTTTTTGGAGATTTAAGCCCATAACAATGAATTAAGTCTTCTGATACAACCTCTACAAAACCTACTGATCGTGAGCCCAACTGACAGCTAACCTACTTTTTCCTCCAGAGCTCCATCTGTCCAACAATTGTCTAGGGGGGGGGGGAGGGGTGCCTTGATGAGTCAACCTCAGTGTGAAGTAAAATACTTTGTGGTAACATCGCTCTCCTGTTACAACATTGCCAAGCGTACGTCTGTTTCTTTCCAGTTGTTTTTTTGGCTCGTTTGTAGTGTTTGGGTGTTTTGTGTACTATTGTGCAACTTTTATCCAGTAAGGGCACTGATCATCTCTGCCTGATCTCGGTCGAAGATAATTCGCTTATTCGTTGTTTCCCAGCCGCCAGTTGGAATTGTGAATGATATTGCCCACAATGTTTGTATAGTCATGATGCAAATACTAGAAAGGAAATTTACATATTACGTGCTGTATGTATGTAAGTGAATGTTTTTTTTTTCCTTTCCAGGGGTTTGTGAAAGTAGTTAAGAACAAAGCGTACTTCAAGAGGTTTCAGGTGAAATTCAAGAGGAGGAGAGAGGGCAAAACAGACTACTATGCCCGGAAGCGCTTGATAATACAGGATAAGAATAAATACAACACTCCTAAGTATCGCTTGATAGTGCGATTTACAAATAAGGATATAATATGCCAGGTACAATTTACTGTTTTTTGAGATGCTATTTATATTTCACCATATTTATGACATCCTAGTATGGGGAGATGTGTTTTACTGTTTGACTCAAATAATTCATACATACCGTGTAAACTTGAATTAAAGGTGAGATTGCAAGCAAAACCGAAACAGGGTACCCTTGACCCTCTGTACCCCCTGGAGAAAGTGAAATATTTTGCATGGAATACCTTACCTACGTAACGTCAATACGGTTTTTCAGGGCTTCAATCATGGATACATGTCACAGGCACACATTACATATTTTCTTTTTCTTATGAATGACTTGTGGAATGAGATAATTTTCGATCCTAATGTTTGAATGAATTGTCGAAAAATACTGTTGGGCAGGTTCTAACATGCCTTTAAAGGGACACTATAGAAAAGGGTATGTAGCCTGAGCAGGGGCAGAGCCCGGAATCGATGAACAATTTTTATGGTTTAGGCCTAAAAATGCAACTGTTATATATCCATCGGTACGGGTGCAGCTGGCTGCTACGAAACTGACATGGTCGCAGGTAGACTTCCACCTCGCAACTTTAAACGACTGTATCTCCACTTTAATTGGCTTTATACCCTCAAATAATTGTTTCCGTGCTACATAATTTTTTTTTTAACAATTTGCAACACACAATCTTGCTAAAAAAAAGAAAAGTCACTACCGAAATAGAGGGTGGAGGATTTCCGGATGGACCCAATATATCACCCAATATAACTTTCCACAACAGCAGCTATAATTTTACGTAGTTAGTTTTGGTAGTGTACTATTTCAATTTGCGTATAAACAGTTTTTGCTAACATAAAGCAGCGAAGGTACTCTGAAATTGCAGGTTTTAACTTATGTGGCCCATAATTTGTGATCAAGTATGTCCGTTATTTATGCTTTCCTAACTCTGGAACCACTTTTATATTATGTAAAACATTGAAATCTGTCTATTGAAAATAAAATTGACGTAATTCTCAAGGGGATACAGTGGGTCACTGCCCACCCGAATTGGTTTATAGTGTTGCATTAAAGATCATATATGTAGTGAAAACCTGCTGTTTTCTTTCCATAATCAGCTGCTTTGCAAGCCTCCAATAAGCCAACTTGCCATGATTTGATTCCAGACAATATGTTGGGTTACTAATGTGGGGAATTCACACGTATTGCTGCTTCACTTATCAATATCAAGTGACAATTATGAAGGGGGTGCATGTTTTTGTGACCGAAAAGCCAGTTGTTTTTGTATTCAATTATGGGTATATGAACTTCGGGTAACGGTTCTGAAGGTTTAATGTTCTTCGCAAGATTTATAGAAGTATTAGGAAGTGGTTTATAAAGTTGGAACCTATTGTGGAAGGAAGTTTGAAGCTTGGAGAAACTAATTATCTTAGTTCAAAGCATTGCTAAGAATTATTTACTGTGGAAATAATAATTTGAAAAGTAGCTTACGCAGGCAGCCATTGTTATTTTACAGTCGTCTCAGACACAATTTAGGGAGGCTTGAAGGAGTTGTGATACCTGAGACCAGATATTACATTATCGGGTGTTGGAAGCTTTTAAGGATGTACATGATTGGCTATTGGAAGCATTTATGGACGGACATACATGATCACATGATCGGGTGTTGGTAACATTTATGGATGTTATTTTAATACTATGAGCCTAAACCAAACCCACCTAATTACGTCTGAATTAAACAATCTGAACTTGGACTGAATATTATCCAAGAAGTGTGTATGTAAAGCTTAAATCAAAAAAAAATTTTTTTGTCGTAGCAGAGATACTATTCCAGTGTAATACTTCCACCAAAGTTCACAAGCCCCATTTTTCAATCTTATCTTCAGTGCAGTCACTGTTTTGAGGAATGAAGGAAAAACAAAAATGAATTGTAAAATGTAACTATGTAAAAATGATTATTGTATATTTATCGAGAAGAAAGTGAGACTTCATTGTACATCGTACTCATGTTATTTCTTTGTACGTTAGGTTTGCTACACTTTGATTACAGTTTGTTTGCACTTTGAAATTTTCAATGTTTTCTTTTGGTGGATAATACTGTTTTTGATATTTTGATTCTTTTCAACAAATATTAGTATTATTTGCTAGCCTATATTTTTACAAGTGGGTATAGTGGAACCTCAAGCAAGACAACCTGCGCAGACCCATGACTCCTGTGCACAGTACTCCCGTGAGGAGGGGAGGGGGAGAGTGGAGCATGCTTCCTTATGGCCCGAGCTGAACGGAAGAAGGGAAAGCTGCATGGGGGACTTTTTGTCCCAAGGTTGTTTTTTTTTCTTGTAGTGTGTGTATAGTCCAATATTGGCATGATAACCAATAACTGGTTATTTGATAAAAGTTATCTTCACGGTACTGTTTGATTAAAATCTAATATTGGATACAAATTTACAGCTTATCATAAAATTTTTGCCAACTATATTAATGTATTTCTTACTCAGGACTGTCTTGGCTTTCCATTATGTTGCATATGGGTTTACTTAGTACAGTATATTCTTATGAAGTGACTGACAGGTTGGTAATTTCTTCTCTTGCAGATAGCGTACGCCCGAATCGAGGGAGATATGATTGTAGCCGCTGCCTACAGCCATGAACTCCCTCGATATGGCGTCAAGGTAGGGTTGACCAACTATGCTGCTGCCTATTGCACTGGGCTTCTGGTTGGAAGAAGGGTAAGTGTGAGAAGATGTTTATTGGCTTATCATGATGATCACAATGGCTTAAAAAAAGTATTGGAATCACGTTTAAATGTTTTTTGAAAAACTGAAAATATGGAGATATTAAGTACAAATCTTATAGTCACGGACACTTGTAAGATTTTGTGTATTGATTTTTCTTGTCAAAATTAATTTGTTCTTTACTCAAGTCATTCCAATGTATTTGTATATCACTGCTGAAGATTTATAATTCATAATGATGATTTATTTCACCCCTGGGTTTGTCATTTTGTATTTTGTCATTTTTACTTCCATCTCATAAGTGCAAAATAAATAATATGCCTGGTGGAAACTAAAATGTAACTGCATAATTGAAAACTGACCAAGATACTCCTTAATAAACAATAAATAATTATTTTTGCACAAGTTATGGTCATTAGTCACGTTTATAATCTCCAGTTTCCTCTCATCGTATTGCTCCCTTGGTGGTAGACAAGACCTGTGCTTGCTGACCTCCTTGCCAGAGTGGTTAGCACAGCATGCTATGATGTCATGCGTTCCGGGTATGAATCCCAGTCTGGGCTTGTTTGCTTTGTGAGTGTCCCTTCAACAAATTCACCATACCATCACTCATTTTCATCTCCGCGGTTAGCCACTTTGGTTAGCCAAAAGGGGCAGAAATGCAGAGTAAAACAAACCAAATCAATCAGAAACCTAGTTTTGAAACATGATAGAAGATAAAAAAAAAAAGTTAATTCTGGTAACATAAAATTAAATCCTGGCTGGCTTTTTGAGGCCATGTGTTGTGGCAAAACCTATGGAAATATGTATCGGCTCAGCTCGAGTAATTAGAGCTCTGTGTGTGTTATATACAATCTGCGTGAACAATGTCTGGTGGTTATTTACAGCTAAGATCTGATTTTTGCAGATTTTGAAGATACTGGGCCTTGATCAACTGTATGCTGGGTGCACAGAAGTTACAGGGGAGGAATACAATGTGGAGTCATTAGATAAAGGACCAGGTGCTTTCCGTTGTTTTCTAGACGTGGGCCTTGTGCGTACAACAACTGGTGCACGAGTCTTCGGAGCTCTGAAGGGTGCAGTTGATGCAGGTCTAAATATTCCGCACAGGTTTGTTGCTTCTTTAGAAGCATTTGATGAAATGGAATACTGCAGTTTAGATTATATATCACTGAGAGTGTGAAGTTGAAATTTGTAGAATTTTAAGTCAATATTCCGATCACAATAGGATTGAAATTTATCAAACATTTAAAAGTAAATGCACGTACTTCAAATTCATGCTGCTTCTACAGCTCCTTTTGCGAGGTAATTCAAACAAGAATATAATTTGTTGCATACCTTACATGCTGGTTAGTCTGGCCTAGCGCCTCACACTTTCTTTTCTGTAATTGTGATCTATAAGAAACGAATGTTTGATTGAGCAGGTTGTTTATTATTCACACACAAAAACTGTCTTACGGAGGAACACGAAAGAATAATTCAAATAATGATTGTTGTTAATGCTTCCATTGCTCAGACATGTTGCATGTGGGAAATAAATTCCTTTAATATTTCACACTTTATGGCGTGGTGCATATGTATTACATTAAGTAATATAAAATCAATAACAGCTCCCTGTCAGTGTGGTTAACACAGGTCTGCTATGATGCCGGCATGGACATTCTTTGAAAGTGTCCTTCATCAATTTCATAATATTATCACTCATCTTCATTGTCACAATTAGCCAAAAGTGACAGAAAAAGGGACGCTAAATTAAAAATAAAACTAGCACAATTTCACTACAGAGGCTTTGTAACTGCAGAAAAACTATTGGTTTCCTTCATTGCAGTCGAGATGTTCATAAGTATTGCCTACAGTGGGTCCACCAAATTTTATAAAAAAACAATATGAAAGAAAATAAACATATTGCCCACTTTTATTCTACAGTTCTAATGGCCAATGGTAGGGATCGCTCTTTTAAATTTATCTTCATTGCAATAAGTGTGAAAATTGAATTTTAACCTCATATTATAGCAAAGTTATTGTTAAGGACAATAATTATACTAATCATGGTAAAACACTAATCCATGCTACAAGGCTAGAGTAATTTCAGTGGAAAATAGTTTATTGGTGGGGGGATATTGTTGGAAACCAGAAAAATGGGACAATTCAACTTTTTATTTTTTTTCACTTTATTTCTAACACTGATTTGTTGTTCCCATTTGGTTCTTTCAGACAAAGAGACTGCAAGTCTTGATCTCTTTACGTTCCTTCATGGCATAACTGTAACAGATTTCCCAAATACACATTTCTCCTCACTTCTTTAAATGTCTGCAACTTTTTATCATACTGCAGGAAAAAAATATTTTGGCTTTTAATATATGTATATACACCCTATCACATAGTCTTTAGAGTGAATGCTTGATGCTCAAGGGGCATTCCTCCTAACTTGAGATAGAATGGCCCTTGTGCAAATTCATGAAAATTATACATTTTGCATAATTTCCAAAACATTTACTTCACAACAGTGTGTGTGTTTTGCAAGATGCCTAGAGATCGGACCAACAACATTGATAACATATCGGTGTTTGATCTTATTTTCTTGTATGACTAGATTCTTTTTATCAGCATGTTTATTATGTTGATTGCATTTAACATTTGGTTCAAACCGCTTCTGCCAGTGAACGAGCAGCACTAAAATATGCCCCAATCTTATCTTAGTCACCAACACTTCTGAATTGTAACAATCCCATTAACTATCATTGGAATTGTTACAAACCAGAATTGTCCATGACTAGAACCAACAGCATATATCATTGCTGTTCATTCATTCTGTTTCTTGCAATATGGGTTCAAGAATTGAAACAAAAACAAAATAAAGCAGAAACCTCTGATGTAATGTAGAAACAATTCAATTTGCTAAAAACACAGCACATGTAGAAGGAAAATAGTGATGTACAATTTGCCTGTTGTCAACTTTGCAACTCATTGCCTCTTACTGCCTGGTCTGTACAGGCAGGAATGAGCATAATATTGTACTTCTTTTCTTGAAAAAGTTTAAAAAACTATTAGCATGAAATATGGTAACATTTTAATATGCATTCTCTCTTATTTCCTGATTTTTCATGTTTTTGTAATCTTAGTAAGACATCTCCCATTGATGGCCCTGCAGTTCACCCAGCCTTCTGTGGTTAAAGCTGGCTAGAGGACAGTGCTGATCACACCACCTCCACTTTGGCTAATTTGAAGAAACTGGGTTGATCCCTGGTTTGGCAGTAGGCTGCAGTCCTAGGCAAATATAATTAAAAAATAAAATGAAGCATATTGTTATAGCTATACGAGGTTTCATTTTTTTTTTTTTTTTACTATTTCTCAGAAATCCATGGTAGTTGCACTTCCTTATATTTTTTTATAGTGTAAGAAGATTCCCTGGGTATGATGCAGAATCAAAAGATTTTGTTGCAGATGTGCATAGGAAGCACATATTTGGTCTACATGTTGCTGAATATATGCGTCAATTAGCAGAAGAGGATGAGGAATCCTACAGGCGTCAGTTTTCGAGATACATCAAGTTGAATATTAAAGCAGATGATGTAAGTTCTTTATTTCAAAACATTTTTGAACATTACAGATTTTCATGAAATTCATTATCAGCAGCTCTGATGGGCAAAAACACAATAAATTGTACAGTGAAACTTCAATGATCCAAAGTGTTACAACCTGAGAATTTTATTAGGTATGGTTTTTATTGGGGACCAGGAAAATTGAATATATAATGCATAGAGATGTAAAATTCAGATTCGACTGTGCAAAGCGTTGTTTTGCATAATTTTGCATTTGTCTAGAATTACATTTAATTCATCCTAGGATTGACAGTTATGATCTTGTCTTGTGAATGCGCTGTGTTTTATGAGTATGTTTCTAGTTTTGTTTTAATGACGAGAAGTTGAGGAGGAAGTTTTTCCACTTATCGGAACCTCAAACTGATGCCAATTTATCTTAATACTGAATTTTACAAAGTCATGTGAAAATTGTCGTGAAAACATAAATAGATCTGGGAGACCACTATTTTGTTTTTCTGAAGTGCCATCAGTTTTATGCAATATTATTGACCTTTAAAATATAGACTGGAAAAAATCTAAACTAAATTTGGCAATGTTGATTCCAAGTATGTATCTTTTCTCTGGATGATAAGGTGAGAGGATTTCCATGGGATCACCTAAGGCATGCTTCATTGCATGCTAAATTTAGAACATCCATGCTTTATTGCAACTCTCACTTTTAATTGCATACAAATACTTCAGTGTTTTGGGTGGATTACTGCAGAAGTGAAATTGATGCCATCACATGCAGTGCCATGGCTGGCATATGAACTATTTTACAAATTAAAATCTTCCAAGTAAAACCAACTCCTTGTTCTTATCATTTATTGACTGTAATAATATAAATACAGTGGAACCCTAATTTAAGTTCATAGGTTTTAGATTTTCCCGCACCATACAATTAATCCAACATAGCAAATTGTTATAAAATTTTCTCCCCAACATAGCAAATTGTTATAAAATTTTCTCCCTATTTATTTTATTACAATTAATAATCATTGATTGTGTGTAATTTCAAAGAAAATTTCCAGCAGAAAGCAAGGTCCAATAACTGGGTTTCTAAAATGTGTAATTCTGTTGTATCTTGAAAGCCTCTTGGACATTTTTTTTAATAGCTTGTCATCCAGTTTTTTGTAGTGTGGAGTAGTACTAGACATTTGTTAATCCCCTTCTCCAAGAAGTGCATATGGAAAGCATCTTTCATGTCCCAGAGAATAGTTATGGTCCTACATAACATTAGAGAAGGGGAGAATGCAAGTGGACATTTGCTATTGCAAATGTCTGGTAGCTGCAGTTGCTTCCCCTTTTCATACAATCTCGTCCCTGTTTGTGTTCATTGATGGAACCCTCTTGTCATTACTTGCGTTTGCTTGCTCCAGAGGTTTCTGGACAGGATAAGGCATCTTTATGGTAAACGGCTGAACTTCGATTTTTTCCAATTTGTTCTTTTTCTTCACCAATCTACCAGGTTTGTTCCCCAAACTGTACTTGAAATTTTTCCAAAGCTTTATAAAAATAAAAATATATATCCTCTTCCAATCCAGAACTGTAAATATTATCTGATTCCATGTTCATGGCATGTATTGCACCTGCATCATTGGAACTAAAGCCAGTCATGGAATAATCTTGAGGACACACAAATACTCGCATAGTTTTAGGACAATTCAAATTCTGTCTTATTAAAGGGTGAGGTTCTCCCCCCTAACAAACTGGTGGTTTGCTCTCAAGTCTTGGTTAACTCTGAACCAACCTTACACATGTGTTATATACATGTAGTCATGACAACCCGTAGTCATGACCACTTCTGGGTTGTAATGATGTATTGAAAGTCTATATTAATGTTACAACCCTGAAGTGTCCATGACTGTACATGTGTATGCGAGTGATACAAAATCAAACAACGAAAGGGTGTGTGATTTTTATCTCTGGATAAGTTTTGTGTTCTAATATTTTTTCACTGTAATTTACAGGACCCCACATATCAAAGATTTCACACCAAAGCGACAGGTGACACATGTTGCTTGGAAATTTCATCAGTTCAATGCAGGCTTGTGCAGCCTCTCATGTGCAGTGTTGTTGTTGATTGGCTCGTTTCCATGTGTCATGTGTTGATTCTGTATGAAATCTTCCTTATAGAAATTGTGTAATTGAGGCTTGTGCTTTGCCTGTTCTATTTTTGTACACAACTTCTCTGCATGGTTCCTTTTTCCTTGCAGATTGAAGAAATATACAAAAAAGCACATGATGCTATAAGAGCTGATCCCGAGCATAAATCAGTGGAGAAGGATAAAACTAGCCTTAAGAAGAAGAGGTGGAATAAGAAGAAACTAACTCTGGAAGAGAGGAGACAGAAGATTGACGAGAAGAAGGCGGCTCATTTGAAGAAACTAGAAGCAGGGGATGTTGAGGCAGATTAACGGAATGCAGTTTTTGAAGGCCATGGATGAATGGACTGGTCAATAAAAGATCCCTTGTATCTTGAGTTTTTCATTTCTTCATATACCTGTAGTTTATGTACATTATCAGTCATTTTACAATGGTGCATTTTACTCACTATTAATACAGGTAAAAATATATAAATGACATGTGAGTGAGTAGAAATGGTTCAAAACAACGTTTCGGAAGTCTGTACTACTTCCGTCGTCAGGTAAATAAAATAAAAAAACTTTAGGTGCCAAACATGGTACTGCGTTGTCAAATCGTAAGTTGAGGATTCAGGTTGAGGATAAAAAAGGTAAAAAACTTACTGTGATGGCATAAAAATTCTGATGAAAACCTTCACTGGTTAAAAAAGTTAAAAACAAAAACCTTTACAACAACACAGTACCATGTTTGGCACCTAAAGTTTTATTTTATTTACCTGATTGATGAAGGAAGTAGTACAGACTTCCGAAATGTCGTTTTGAACCGTTTCTACTCTCACGTAAGTAATTTATATATTTTTATCTACATTATCAGTGGTAGCTAGTAAACTATGAAAATGAAATACATCTGTCATGTTTGTTGCTGTCTCATGCATTGGGCAAAAAGTAACAAGACATTCTTCCTTACGCCGTCCTCTATGGCAGAGTGGTTGTTGCACCAGGCTAAGATGCCAGGGATTCTGGGTTTGAATCCAGGCCTGAGCATTCTTTGTGAATGCCCCCTCATCAATTTCATACACTTATCCTTATCTTTGCAATTATGCCAAAATGTCCCAAAAGCAAAATAAAATAAAACAAATCATGCAATCAAAACATTCTTCCTGACAGATTGAAGTGTTTTGTGATAGCTCCCAGTGCAAGGACATATCAATTTGAGTACGATTACACAAAAATAATTTTTACATTCTTGCATTGCAAATTAAACCAAGGAAGAATGTGCTGTATATGACAGTAAATGTACTGGTTGACAACTTAACCTAGCAGCAATGTATGAGCAGATCTGCTTGCAACATAAACTGATCCCAAGGATTCAGAGGCATTTCCTGAGAACTGGTTGGAAGGGGGCTGGAAGTAGGTGCTACCAATCTGAGACACAGTTGTACAGGATTGGAAACCTATAATAAATATCCAGTAGTGAATCGAAGAGTTTTAACATGGGAATGCAGTAGGAGAGTATAGCCTAAAAGACCAGGATGGATGGCATAGTGGTAACATTGTCACCTTGTAAACTGCATTTCTTCCAAGCTGGTACCTTTCCGACTGATCGCTCTGCAGTTTGTGTCAATCAGAAAGAGGGGGAATAAGTCATCTGGCTGATGGAGCAAATTGAAAGCCGGGAAGCAGTGCTTGCATATAACTGGTCCCTTCCTACGTAACAATTCCTCACCTTTTTTTTTTTTTAAATTTCATTCAAGAATCATTGTACATAATTCCTCGCATCACTTGCAAACATCCAGTTGCCATCCTGTGTTAATTTCTTTTTCTCTCCCAAAGTTGACATTTTGGACAAATATTTATCCTAAATTTAATTAAATTAAAAAGTTTAGGGGTTATGGCACAAATTGACAAAAGTATTACAAATATGTAGAAATGTAAATCCAGGTGGAAGTATATTTTAAGACTTGTGTGACGTTTGAAACACTGCATATTAGGTTTCTCACTTGAGTAAAAAGTAACAACCTCACATTGCCGTAGAGTTAGGAATCGCACAACACCATGCAGGCTAGCATTCATTTCAGGATCTACTATCGGGTAAAAATTATAGATACTAGAGTTTGTACTCCAATTAAAAATTAGCCAGTAGACCTACATCAAAATTTAGCTTATTCAATTATGCCAATCTTTTTTTTCGGTATCCCTTCTATTTATCATAGTGAGAAAAAAAAAAGTGCTGCTTTTTTGGGTTTTGAAAACTGTTGCTCTCTTTGAAATAAAACATTGGGTGGTCATATCATGAAATTTTAGTACGGTGCAGACAAAGGTTTTCAACAAATGTTAATTTTCAGATTTTTAAAATTGGTCAAAAAACAGTTTATTTTCAATTTTACACAACTTTTTCTTGGTTCATAATTGGGAAAAGAGAGACGCGGTAGTATATAAATAGGAAGAAACTAGTTCTCACCTCTCCGCGAAGCTGTTTTTTCTTATTTTTAGATTAATTTCAGTGGCCACTGCCACCATCCTCGTTGGAACTTGCTACCACCACCACCGCTGCCACCCACTCCAAGCAACAGTGCAGCACGTTCCAACGAGGATGGTGGCAGTGGCCACTGAAATTAATCGAAAAAGAAGAAAAAACAGCTTTGCGGATAAAAGTGAGAACTAGTTTCTCCGTATTTATTTTTCTTGGCATTGGTGAGTCGTACAAATACAATATTGAAGCTCATTGCATCTGTTGTTAAAATCCATTATCATTGTCAGTTCACAATGCGAAACCGATTTTATACAGATTTTTATTCAACAGAGTAAACCCATATGCGGAACGTGGCAACACTGGCATGCATGGTGTTGCTGGGCAGCCTGAATTTTCCACAGCTCAATGGAATATATTACATATTGTATTGAAACTTGAGGCCAACCAGCACCACAAATGGGGTAACAGTCATACATACATCCAAAACTAATAATATTTTAGTGCTTATTGTTTTTTTTTTTTTTTTAAAGAAAAGGCCTGCAATAATATTTTTTGGCTATGGCATTGAATAAATCTATGCAAATCTCTTGAAATATGCAGGTAATCATGACAATCATTTGTTATGATTAATCCAAGAGGTATAAAAGTGACAGTGACCAAAATAGACCCCCCCCCCCCCCCCATAAACATGAATGATCTGGAGGAAATCTTCAGAAAAATAGATGCCTCCAGACCAGATTGCGGATATTGCAATTTTTGAGTATTTAATAGGTTATACAGTGCCTTTCACAGTTATGACTGCTGTTGAGCGGCAGGTAGCATGCTGGGAAGTAAGAGTGCATCTGTCTGCATTTAGGCAGTTTGCATGTGTTTGTGAAGTGTTACAAGAGTTTTAGATTGCTTTGTTTTCGTTTCCATATTACTGGTGCTTTTCTGCAGTCTAGTAATGTACAATTTAAAATGACAAAACTTTTATATATGACAGTTATGTCATTATGAATTCTTGTAGGTAAGTTAATAAGGCATTTTGCATCAGAATTTCCAATGTTCTCCTTCCACACGGAGAGTATTCAGATACTTGTAAACAAATTTAGGGAAACGGTCTGTTCATGGTAAGAATCGAAGGGTAAAACAGCATGTGTTTACTGAGGAGAAACTAGCATGATTGGAACATACTCCTCACAAATCCCTTCGGCACCTTGCATAAGAAACAGACATTTACATGACGTCTGCATGGCAAACTACCAAGCTTTAAACCTGAACCCATACGTTAGAAGCAATTTCGGAAGAGGAACTGATGCGTGTTAGTGAAAATTTCATAAAGAAAATGTCATAAATTTGTGGAAGCAGGAGGACATTATTTCCAACACCTCTTGCAAGAAGGTGCATGCTCATTTTAATTGTACAGGGGATGGACAAAAATATGGAAACACCTGCAGAAATGCACATCACCTTTATTAATATCTGGCACGCAGAACTGCCTGCAGTCGACGTGGAATGGACAAATACAGGTCGCATATGGTTGTCACAGGGATGTTGTACCATTCTTCCTCCAAAGCAGCTGCAAGTTGTTGTAAAGACGATGGTGGTGGGTAGTGGGCTCGCACCTTGGTCTCCAAAACTGGCAACAGGGGCTCAATAATATTGAGGTCTGGCGATTGTGGAGGCCATGGCAGATGTGACACTTCACCTTCGTACTTATCAAACCAGTCCTGGACGATGTGAGCTGTATGAACAGGGGCTCTGTCATCTTGAAACATGGCTTCACCATCTGGGAACAAAGTTTGCACCATGGGATGCAGCTGGTCACTCAAAATTGTTACGTAGTCCCTGGCATGCAGGGTGATGATGGGTCCGGCAGAATACCAGGAGATGGCTGCCCAAATCATCACTGAACTATCGCCATGCTTCACTCTCGGTAACAGACAGTCTGTATCGTATGCTTGTGCTGGCGTTCTCCACACATACACTTGGTCAGCAGTTGGAAACAATGTAAAGGATGACTCATCCGACCAGATTACAGTCTTCCACTGTCCAGTTTTTATGGGCATTGCACCACTGTATTCCGTCTAGCTGCATGGTCAACAGTCACTAGTGGTTTTGGAATTGCAGATCTGCCATGAATACCCTGCTTGTGGAGTTCTCTTCTGACTGTTTCGATGCTAACAGGGTTTGTAAGCACTGTATTCAGCTCAGCAGTGCCTTTTGGAGCCGTGGTGGTCTTCTGCTTGGTCACAATCCTACCCAATGTGCGTCTGTGTCTGTCATGCAACACACACTTGCGTCCACGCTGGTGCTTTGCTGATGCTGTTTTTCCGGAAGTCTCGTAGGCAGTCATGATCTTCGAGACTGTGCCTCTTGATACACCAAACATTTCCGTTACTTTCGTCACGGAAGCTCCCACCATACGCGCACCCACAATTTGCCCTCTTTGAAACTTTCAGCTCAGACATGATTCACGATAACCTGCGCGGACCGGTCGCTGAACTGTAACTGGCCCATCTGTCAGGTTGGCCAGGGTGTATACCTCGCAGGAAGTGCCAGTGACCACAGCACAACCTACCATTCAGATGCAAATCGTGTTTGAAATGGCTACCTGTTTTATACCAGGTGTTTCCATATTTTTGTCCATCCCCTGTAACTGTCCCATGTAATCGTACGGGCTTATTTCATTACATAGCTATAGTGATGGGTTCAAGCCTTTCATTTGTGTGAGTTGAGGGGGCTAGGCAGATGCAGATATTGAGGGGGTAGGTGTTTTAAGCAGATGATTGTATTTAAATAAACGAACACAATGGAATGTTTCAGCCTCTGTCCTTCAAGATTAATAAATTGTATGGCTGACTAGATGGCCAAGCTTCTGAAGTAATAGACATTTGACCTTGCCACCGAAGTTCCTGGGTTCTAGTCCCGGTCTGGGCAAGGATATTCTTTACGAGTGTCCCTTCATCTATATCATCATCAAATTCTCCTCATCATCGCGATTACTTAAAATTTGAAGAAAAGCTGCATAAACTAACAAATATGTGTCTGTGTGTATATGTGTAAACAGTAAATGCGCACACGCAAACAAAATTTATTGCACATACTTGTTTTCATTACTCTGTCTCATGAGCGAGATTTTCTATATTTGTATCTTGTTTCACTTTGCATTTGATGCTGCGGATAATGCAAATTATGTAGTATGATAGCATGCACAGATATGCTATATATTTGTCAACCTTTTGTTAGTAACAACATGCATTTACATATTCTTCCTTTTTTGCATTCGATCACTGGTTTTAATATCGCAACAAATGTGAAAAACCGAGTCAACAAAATGCACTCCAGATCTGTGCTGCGACACATGCTTGCATTTCCACTAGCATCGCAAGTTCACGACTCATTCAACAGCATGAAGAGTTGCAGCACAGTCCCACGACTTTCCCCATCATTTGTTCGTTCATTCACGACTCTTCTCCTCCCTCATCGTTCGTTCACAAGTTGCGAGCTCTCTTGCAGAATGCGTGATGGCAGTCTCGCCAGCAGCCAGCACTCCTCCCTGTCCGCAGATGGTTAACAGCTGTGTTTAACATTGTAACGAACCTGAGAGTTTAAGATTTTATATTTATAAGAAGTTAAGATTTTTAAAATGTTTGTTATTTCAAATAATGTGCAAGTTGTCACAGATAATTATACTTAGACTGATACAGTTGTAGTTGCAACTTTTATACATGTTTATAAATACGTCAAAATCTGTTCGTGTTGACGTCACTTTCTAATCTCAGCCGAGGAAGTGAACTAACCTGAATGTTTCTCACCTGACGACAGACTGCGATTGAAAAACAGGTGAAGGCGAAAAATAATAAGAACTTGGAAACTGAGAGAATTGAAGTATAGATTTTGGTTTTTCGAGTTTTCTTCTTGCCGATAAGTTGAAAGTGAACAATTAATTATGTTCTTTGACTTTCGCTTTATGTGAGGGAATATACCAACGTTAGTAGTGAATGTTCTAGTGTTGTACTGGTAAGTGATTATGAAATATACGCGTTTATAAAACTGCGTTTTAACTTTGAAAACAGTGTTGTGTTTTCTTTTCTACCCAGCAAGCCCTGATGATTTGTAGATTCTCATGTTCCCGACTAAAGGAGTAGCGGAGTAATTTTCTGACGACTGGTGTCCAACTGGAGTACGTTGCAACATTTTAATGTTGCTTTCATTAGTAAAACACCTTAACATGTACTGTCACTGACACTTTTGGATTGTAACAACCTCATTAACATTTAATTTTATCATTACAACCCAGACTCGTTCGTGACTACCATAAAAGTGCTTTTCAGTCAAAATTTGTTTTAAGTCCCCTTTATACTCAGAAACGCTAATTGGGACTGAAGCTACATTTCAAAGTGTGATCTAATGCACAAGATGCCCCACCAGGGATCGAACCCGAGACATGAAGGATCGACAAAAGCAGAAAGACAACACTGTGCAAAGTCCATGGTGCATGTTCTTTGTTTATTTGTTTTAAGGAATTTTTTTTCTGGCCGGCTTGAAATATTCTTGGTTCGAGTGACATGCTATTATAGTGGTGTCGCTCACCTCGATGTCAGACTTTCTATAATGAGCTTAAAATGTGTGGGATTCTACAGTGTGTGTTGTTCGTCTCATGAGCTGGGGTTGCACGGTCTCTGCTCACTGGCGAGCATGCTTGTGAGCGCGACTCCTCCTCTCCATCATTCAAAGAGTCAAGAAAGTGTGCTGTGACTCCCTCCCCTCTCAACATACAGGGCAAGTTTCAGCCTGCCTCGGGAAGAGAAACAGAGAGGACCCCTTCCCCCTTGCCTTCCTCACTCTACCTCCTACCACCACGGACTCATTGTCTTGTCCTCTTTCAAAAAGGCCCTGGTGCATGCGTCCACCGTCTACGCTGCAAAATACGTGGAAGAGAAAGAGGGAAATATCTGCTTGGTGGGAAGGAGTCATGGCACACATACGACTCTGAACGTGCCGTTCATTTCTAGTGAATGAGTCTTTCACCGCTCGCAAGAGAGAGTCGTTACTTTTGAACGACTCGTTCACAAACGACCCATCACTACATAGCTAGCGGTTCCAGTTACGTGGATATTGCATCCAGTTTGACCTGCCGGCAGATGTGATCTTACTTCCCGGTGTGCTAGCTGCAGCTCCATGACCATCTCTGCTGTGAAAACCACCGTATCTTTTAACAGCATCAATATCCAAGTAATGTGCTAATTAGCTTGTCCTAATAGTGAGCTTCCATGCCCAGTAAACAAATGTTTAGGGTACTGTTGTTAACAAAGATATTAAGGACAGAAAACTGCATTTTTGCACACTTTGTTGCTGTATAACAATGGAAAGCAACAATGCCCCATCAAAACAATGTTTATAAGGAAACAGTCTTATATTAACAGTATATCAAAACAAAAGTTTGGAATGATGTTACTTTCCAATAGATATGGGAAAAAACGCTATAAGTGGTAATCCCAAATAAAAGTAAATAAATAATAATTGTTACTTTCCAAAGATACAGAACTCCAAACTTACTCATATTTCTATTTTCATGAAACATTGAGTGTACGACCTTGAAAATTCAATGTTCAGGATCGGATTTTTTTTTAGGGGGTCAAAATTGCACATTATTAATTTTTCATGAGTACTACAACATAAAAAAAATCATAATGATCAAAAAATACAACTATCCAAATATAACTATTTTTTAAAATTTCAAAATAATGGCTCTTCAAAGTATTCACTTAAAATATTCAAACTTTGTAGGCATATAGAGCCATCTCTTGGGAACTGAAGGGAATTAATTTTAAACTTGTTCTTATCCTTCAGTTGCATCCAGAGAAGAAAAAATCTGATTTAGTGAGAGAGATTACTGCTATTCCACCTTGCTAACCAGGACTTAAGGAATGTTAGGAATGTCATAGCTAGCTTCTACCAGTATGTTTATCAGTGCACCTTGCGGGAGTAGAAATGGAAGAATTACTAGCTACCAATGAATTGAATGATTGACATTCTGAATTTGATGAATTATTTAGTTCCCAACAGTGAAGATTCAGATGATGCTCATTTGTGCTCTTAGTGGAGATCTCTTAAAAGTACAAAACTCATTTAATGTCGGCAAGAAATTTGATTTAAAAACATTCATGCTCTTCTAGTAGATGAATAACATAAGCTGGCTATATCTCGGAACTCGGGCTGCTTAAGAAATAATTTGTTTCAACTAATGAAGCTAATCGCGATGCTTACATGGATGTATACACTTGGTTTCCAGCTGTTTTGGGTTACAACTCTCAGCATTACATTTGTTTTATTACCTATGGTCCCAAGAACTTTTTTTTTTTTAAAAAAAGTAAATTGATTCCCTGTGCTTTGCACCATGCCATGCAGGCATATAGGGGGTGTGGAGTTAAGACCCCATAATTTCTTGATCCATGCCCCTTGCCTCCTTTACCCTCCCAGTTATTCCTCCAGGTATACCCACTTTATATGACGTTGGGTGGGTGCCGGAGCTGGTTGAAAAGGTGGAAAAAAAATAATCCTGGTTCTTCCCTGCTGGGAATCGAACCTGGGCCTCATGCATGGTAGTCAGATATCCTAACGACTGACGAGCTACCTACATAAAGTTTTCAGAAATGAAAAGAGGAAAGAACATGATAAAGAAGCAAGTGGAGAAAAACAAGTGTTTGAACTACTCTCTTCTGTGAAAGGAAAAGAGAGTAAAAATCTGAAAAGCTTGAGCCTAAAGGAAATGTTAAAGAAGAGGTAGCATCAGATAATCAAGGATTGAATACTATGGACATTGATGAATACATTAGGCTTACAGGAACTGTAAAAAACACAAACCGAATCTACATTTCTGGTTCTTTTTTTTAATCAATAAAATTTTAAAATAAATACAGTAAAAACTGCATATCCGGGAACCTCTATAAGAAGGAAACCTGTAAATACGGAAAAAAAAGTCCCCAGACCAGACCGATTTTATACCTGAAAATGACCTGCTGAAGGCAGAAACATCCTTAACGTGGAAACGGAACACCATTTAAAGACCAACGAGATGTTTTTATTTTCAGTAAGATGGAAATTTCTTCCCTTATTTTTTTCGGTCGCAAGAAACCAATGCAATACTGTAAATGGAACATGCCTCTGTTGACACTCTCTTATTGGTAACATTGTCGATATGAAAGAATGTGCTACAATACTCATAGCTGTTATGATTCAGTTTCTTTCATCTCTTACCCTCTTTCTTTGTCTATTCTTTGTCTGTTCTTTCGTCATCTTTTTATTTTTCTTGTTATCTCTCTTTGTTTCTTTCTTTTTTCTTCACTTTTATCTCAATCTTTCTTCACGTCTCTTATTCCATCTTTCAATCTTTCTCTTTCCCTCTATGCACATCACGCTACGATGCCAGGGGGACCCGGGTTCGAATCCTGGCACAGGCATGGATGTTTCTGAGTGTCCATTTTACTTCGCTTTTTGTGCAATTTTTGGCTAATTTGCGAAGATGGGGATGAGTGATGATATGATGAAATTGATGAATGTATCGCATTTTTATTCATGTACGTACATGCATTAGTACTCTACATTATAAGTAATGTGAAATGTAAATCTGTCTTTCCATTATTTCCTGCAGCGCTCTATACTGTATTTAAAGTCAACCCTGTATAAGAAGGAAAACTGTTAAGACGGAAAATTTTGCTCGGAACCATCATGTTCCGGGATATACAGGTTTTACTCTATATAAATTATTTAAGGAGTTAATTTTCTTGTAAAAAAATAAGTAAGGACAATGTTTGGAATATGTTTAAATTATAAGCAATTACCATTTTCCTCAAATACAACTTATAAGTTTAAAATGCTTCTTGATAAGAATTGCTGTAAGTTGCTACTACAGAAGTTGTAATATGGTCAGATAAGGAACTCTTGCTAGTCTCTAGTTTTGTTTTATTTTCTATAAATACAGTATTCTAAACAATATATATTTACATGTGAAGAAAAATCATGTATGAGAATCCACTTCTTGCAACCACGCTGTCTTTTCCTTTCGCCGATGTTCTTCTAGCACTTTATTGCACTTGATCATATTGTTCAGTATATTCTCTAGCGTCCAATGTTTCCTTATCAATGCATCTTCTAGTGTAAAATATGCATATCTCACACATTGTATTTGAATGCACGTTGCATGTGTGTACAAATGGAGTCCAATGTCGCGAATAAGAAGCTTGAAATACTCTTCAGTTTCATTGATGCACTGTACCTCTGAAATACAAAAGAAAGTAGGAACAGGTTGAATTACAGTAGTATGCTCTAATGTTTCAGTTTTGCATTCAATATGATTTTACAGTAAATACCTGTTGTTATTTGTTTTTGTTTCATGTCAACCAGAAAGTGACATGTAAGTTCCCGACTGAAAAAAGTGACATGGTAAAATCTGACTTACCTCGTAGCCAGAGAACAAAAAAGAAACAACAAAAAACATTAAAATTTTAGGTCCAAACGATGCTTCCATCCTACCTCAACCTTTCCCTCCCTGATGATGAGCCTGAGAGGGGTTCGAAAGCTTGGACCTAAATTTGTAACGTGTTTCGTGCAGCTCTTTTTTTTTTTAGTATATCAGATTTTACCGTCATTGCAGCATGTGGCGTAAGAAGTATTTTGCAATTCAACAAGCAACATGTGCAGTTTGTCCTGTCACTTCAGTGTGAAAGTTCCCTTAATGTACACTACTTTCTCTTCTACTTTCACATGTCCCCTCAACGCTTTTCCCATTTTATTCTCATCAGTGGTCAAAGTGGTATTAGGCCAGGTCGCGAGCCTGAAACTAATGGCGAGATCATGAGTTCAGCACTTAACATGTTTGACCACACAGGCAAAATTCAGCAATTTTTGAACTTTGCAGCAAGAAGACTAGCCAAGAAGAATATTTTAACTCTATCATCCACCAGACTGATAGATAAGCAAGCATCCTCTTCAAGCAATATGAACTTAATGGAGAGAGAAAAAAAAACCTTGATGGAACAGCCTATGAGGACCAGGGCCTACCTACCGATGCCGGCCTCACTCCCACTTGCCAAGGTAGATTATCCAACCAGTTACGGGGTGACGTGTGGTCAGCACGACGAACCCCCAGTCGTTGTAGGTTTCCATGACCGGATTACGCTACTCATTCGTAGCTCACCAAATTCCTGGGTGATGGCCACCAGTCCCATACGCAGGCCGAAATCTCTGGAGAAAAGTTGTTACACTCCCCTCCCCCCAAGGGACTCCAACCTGCACGTGTCCCGTAGCCCAAAGCATGACACGTTAGACTGCACGGCCATGGTGTAGGACATTAACTTCATGAAAAGCCAGTGGAAATCTGAGGTTCAATCAGAGGTTGAACTTGGGTCCTTCACATTCTAAGCTGATGCTCTACTACTACGTTAATCTGCCAACCTATGGCTGCACCAAACTTCTCTAAAGTTTTTCTGTATATGCTATGTCCATTCTAGGTAATCAGCACAATCAAGTTGCCTGTGGCTAGCTTTCAGCATGGGGCAGCTAGTGCCATCTCCCTGCAAAGGGGGACACTATTTTGAACTGAATAGCTTATTATTATTATTGCAGTAAGAAAATGTTTTATGTTTTCATCACATTTAAAGGAGTTTAACAACTTTCCTGGACCAACAGTTTTCCTCTTGACACATGAAGAACTGAGGTCTGATTGAAAATTTGAGAAACTAATTTCAGGTAACTCCGTAAAGTCTCGTTACCATTATAATCAAACAACTCTGAAACCACACGACATAGAGCAGGGCTGTTTTTTGCAAAGTGTTCTACAGCTCAAAGTTTTTTTTTTGTGTTCTAGGCCCATTTTTCTGAATGGAGGATTGATTACAGGGAAAATTTACTGCGATATGCTTGAACAGGACCTACTCCCCCAGGTGGAGGAGTTGCGGTGATCCATTATTTTCCAAGTCTGAGCACCCCCACCAGGGGCGGCCGCTCATAAGGACGATACGGACGCCGCACTGCCGTGTGTAACCACAAGTGAACAAACATTACATTAACATTTACATATTAGCTTTTACATTGTCTGAATTGAAAATATTCCATTGCTTATAGATCGTTGGTTAGTCGGTTCTGTATTCCTTCTTCCGCGACAATTGCGAAGTTTGCACGCCACCGTGCGGGGAAATTGGAACTTCGAGAGAAATCTGGCGGGGCGCCGTCCTCCCACTTTACGAGACGTAGAGCATTCTCAGGCGCGGTTGCGAGGGGTATAAGGCGAGGAAACTCGCTGAATAACACGCGCTGGATCTGTGCCTGGGAGGACGGAGGGTTTGTCGTCCGAAACTCACCCCTTAGGCGAAACTGGCCTTCTCTCTGGAGAACGGTAAACAATGAAGAGTTGCCAGAAGCAATGAAGTTAACAGAAGATAGAAAATTACCAACAGTTGAAAAAAATTATTCTGTATTCCATAATCTTATTCTCTTATGACATAAGAGTAGAGAAATAAATAACGCAATTTCCAAGGAGGAAAGAAAATATCGGTAACTGAAAATGTACAGACTCTTGCTTGATTTTTGTTATTTACCGTCGCTTTCTGCTACTTTTCTGTAATCACGACGATGAGGATGAACGATGATATAATGAAATTGATGGAAGAGCACTCACAAAGAACACACATACCCATGCCGAGATTCGAACCCAGGAGCCCTGGCTTTGTAATGCGGTATGCTAGCCACGGAAGTCGGCTATATATTCTTGTTACACGCAAAATTATCGTATAAATGCGTTGTATTTTTTCTGAGTTTAGTGAAAAGTACATTTGGATTACAATGATGTGGAGTACATCATGTAGATTTAATTACATGTTTTGATTAGCACGTTTGAAAAAAATCCCGATAATGTGACAAAGTTCTCCAATTTATTTTCAAGGCGGATGTTAAATAAATTAGAAACTCGTCATCTAAACTCACCAAGAGCCGCTACAGGAACCTGTGAACTACAAATTTCTGAAAATTTGGCAAAATTGCCTGGCAACCCCGAAGCAATAAAACGACGGGATGGTTGGGAAGACTATAGTATTGACACTTGTTGTTTTTCGTTTTCCATGGAAAAGTGAAGCTTTTTCGGTAGTTGTGTGCTGTATAGATCGACCACAAGGAAAAAAACCTTGGGACGAGAAGTCCCCGCGCAACTTTCCCTTCTTCCCTCCACCTCGGGCCATAAGGAAGCATGGTCAACTCTCCCCCTCCCCTACTCGCGGGGGTACGGTGCACATGACTCGCGGGTCTGCGCAGGTTGTTTTGCTCGTGGTTCCACTATAGTTGTGTATTTGTCGCGATGAACAGTGTGGAGAAATTGTTGGTGCGAAGTTTTTCTATCAGAAGTCTTAGATAAAAAAATAAACATAAAAAACGTAGGCCGAATTTAAAACTAGAACAAGTGTCAAAGCGGGGAGGTCGTGAGTTCACTCTCAAATTTCGCGTTGAAGGACAGAAGGATGAATTTCAGTTACAAGCATGACTGAAGATTTCTGGTAAGTTTGAAGTTTTTACTTTAGAGCTTCTGGTAACGCAGATATCACCTTTCCAGTGAGATATTTATTTTGGTGCCCTATTTCACATATCAATTAGTAATGTTGGACAGGAAACTTTTTCTGTGTAACTTTTTTACTAGACCTTTTCACGATCAATGCACGTAAATATTCGTAATTGTGCTTATCAAGTTGTGTAAAAATTAATATCCTTTCTTCTGAATTTTCCCCTCTGTTAAACGACTAATTCTGTTAGAATTCTATTTCTTCTTCCATCTTCTTCGCATTACTGTAAAATAATTATTAATTTATTATAATATGTGCAAACGTGTAAAACATGATATTCGGTAAACACGAACGTATCAGTTTCTTATCACGTTGGCTGTTATACGAAATTCACCATTTAAACTCACATTACTAGTAGAGCAAATTTGTGTTGGCCCCCGTGGCCGAGTGGAGGCGACCTCCGTGGTGGAGTGGTTAGCAGAGCGCGCTACAACGCCAGGGGTTCCGGGTTCGAGTCCCGGGTAAGGCATGGGTATTTGTGTTTGTCTAGATGATAAGAAACTGAGAAACTGTAACAATTGAAAAGTGTAAAAGAGAGAAAAAGTGGGGGATACCTCCGTGTAAGGGGTATTTCTTTTTTTTTTTTTTTTTTTTTAAAAAAAAAAAGTGGTTAGCACATCGCGCTACGACGCCGGGGGTCTCGGATTCGAATCCTGCCTGGGTATGGATGTTTGTGAGTACCCATTTATCAATTTCATCATATCACACATCCCCATCTTCGCAAATTAGCCAAATGTAGCACAAAAGGCAAAGTAAAATAAAGCAAATCAATAGAGCAAATTTGTGAGTTATCGCCCTTCCACTTTGGTTCACCACGAGCCGCCACTGACCCCCACATTGGTCTCACGATGTTTGGCCCCCTTGCCCCCGCATTCTCATGATATCACCTCTTTGGATTTTTTCCTCTGGGGTGTGTCAAGGATTATGTATACCAAATCCCTGATCCAGATCTTGTTA
Organism: Lepisma saccharinum; assembly: GCF_977018435.1. NCBI lineage: Eukaryota > Metazoa > Arthropoda > Insecta > Zygentoma > Lepismatidae > Lepisma > Lepisma saccharinum. Next base: position 52,134,845 of record NC_139236.1, read on the forward strand.
CAATTCGCAGAAGGATCATTACAGCTGCGCAAACAGTTGATGCCGATATTCTGCAGCATGTATGGGTAGAAGTGGAACATCGCCTCGACATCCTGCGGGCAACTAGAGGGGCACTGACAACCAAAAAAATCTTTTTGAGCTGTAGAACATTTTGCAAAAAAAACACTCTGCTCTATGTCATGTGGTTTCAGAGTTATGTTTGATTGTAATGGTAAAAGGACTTAAGGGACACCCTGTAGTTACTGAAATATGTTACTCCTCACTTCAATTCTTATAAAAAGTGAGTGATACGTAACTAATGACTGAAATCTTAACTCCAATATGATATTCATGCCAATGCTATACATTACTGCACATTCTTGAAAGTGTTTAGAAAACATTACCTAAAGTGAAATCCGGAGGTTCAAAGTATATGCACTTTATTCCATACAAAAGTGGAGGGGAAAGGTGGCTTGGACGCACAAGTCCCTTGGATGCCAATTCATATGCTGTCTCACTGTTCATATCAATTCCCATATATCTGAAAAGAACCAAAAAATACTAAATAAATATGAGCCAAACATGATAGTCTTGGTGTAAAAAAGGACTGTAAAAAAGAGTGGAGAATAAACCTGGCCATAATTTACGGAAAAATGGAAAGTGTGAAAGGCAAGATACATGTACGCAGGGCTTATCTGCTGGATGTTGATACATTTGACCACTTTTGTAGTATCTGTACTTGTAGTTTACTACCCATTAGGTAATAAAATGTATGGGAAGAAACTGAGTGACTATAATTATCACGTACATACAGTGAAGAATCTAGTTGTTACACAGATGCTGCTTGCATTTTTACATATTGAAAACAATATGTACCTATGGATGCTTTTCTGATGTACTTGAAGAGTACAAAACATAGAATTCAAGAAATAAAGCTAATAAAAGACAGCTGACAGTGCAGCCACTATTGTAATATATTTCAATATTGACAGGTCTTGTATAGAATTGTTCAGATCTACAAATTTGATCACAAATTGAATATTCTAGGATGCTAATGCTATGAACAATGTTCCAAACTAAAATAAATTAACATCTATGGCAGAAGTAGCATACAGATGTTATTTTTGCTGCTTACTCTTGCCGTTTTGATTTGTTTGTTCATGTGACTTGTTACTTGGTGCCCGCCCACACTTTTCCTCTCCTTTCGAGAGTGCAGTCTGTACTCAGTTATGATTTGTCTAGAGCAGTGGCTCTCAACCTTTTTTAGTGCGGGACCCACCTTGAAGGATGTTACACTTCATGGGACCCATAAACATGGGTGCCAGCAGAATTCCTTGTAGGGGTGTGCATCCAGTATATAATCATATTTCTGCTAACATCTAGTACTTTAAGAAGCCCTCTTTTACGCTTGCTTAAATAAATTGCAAATACTTCATTCTAGAAAAGTAAATATGTAATTTAGATGACTAATTTACTCTAGTCTAACATATATCTAAACACACATGTTGAAAATGAAAACTTTTTTTTTACTCACTGGACTAAGAGAAATGTAGAGTTTAGACTACGTACAGCACGGGTTGATTTCAAATCGTTAAAACAATATATCTTAGTAATTTAAAAGTAATGGGTTTTGAAGACAGAGTAAATACATTTTTGAACCCGACTTCGCGACCCACCAAACGCCCCCTCAGGACCCAGCAGTGGGTCGCACCCCATAGGTTGAGAAACTATGGTCTAGAGGTACCTTTCTATGAAAATGCACTTGGGTCGCAACAAAGTTTAACTACCTTGTCCAGCTACCATAAAATCAAATACCCTAATTTTGGAAATTTTCTAGTTTTAATTAACATAACGTGATACATACACAAAGTCATATCTGAATGTTCATTCTCTAATGATTGAGCAAAAACTAACAAGTTTTGTGAGATTGGAATTCTTTTTTATTTGTACACTTCTGTTCAGATAAGTGACACATAGTTCAACTGTCCAACCTTATAAAAATGTGCCACTTTTTATGAACAGGAGTGTACTTGGATGCTTTACACAACAATGAATTATACCAGAGGGGGTACACTTTGTCACAAGTAAGTCTTAAAGGAGCCAGGATGAATGTGGAAGTAAACAGTACAAAATATCAGAGTGAAGTATGATAATATTTTTAATGGAAGTGGAATAAATGTAAACAGACTCTCTTCTGTCAATAAATCTCAGAGATCCTGTAACATTAACTGCATTATGTAAAATCTACATTCAAGTACATATGCATATTTTTGTGACAAACACATTTTCAACAGGAAACACGACAAAAGAATTGTCATATATAGTGAAAATGAGTTTGCACAACAAAATGTTAGGCCAGTTACTAAAATTGAATATAATGCAGTCATACTTACTCATATCTCTTCTTCTGATATATTGATTGAATTGAGGCAGTCAACTTATCAAGAGTTCTTCGATTTGCTTTATGAAATGACGTCTCTTTTATAACTTTTCCAGTTATAAATCCATTATCGGTTGCAATACCCATTTTTCCTTTCACATGATATGATCTAAGAAGGCGGTCAGCATGAAGGTTTTTAACACTTTTTGTACCTCCATTAACGCCAAGTACTAGAAATGAAGAGGAAAAGGCAACAGCATTAATACAATGGTTTACTGTAGGAAAAAAAAGTTACTCTTAGGTTTATTTCCTCCATTAATGCAATACTCACCATGGAAAAGTAGGCAATGATACTGGTACAGCTGTGGAAAATGTAATGGTGTATAAACTGTTCATTATATTCATGCACTTTGTTTTACACAATTCGATGGTAAGCAATCCCTTTCCTCAGACAGATACAGGATGCAAGATAAATAGAATACAAATAAATCCCTTAAGACCACAAGTCAAGCACTCAATGAATGAGATGCTGCTCATCTCATTACATCTTTTTAGCATTAAGATGCTATAGTGCAGGAGCAAAAAGTTGGCACACACAGATGTACTATGTAGAAATTTCAGCTATAAATGCAGGCTAGACCAGGACTTGAAACCGGGTGTCTGGCATACCGTGCCATTCCCGTTGCAGTAGCACTGACATACAATTCCATGCAGAAAACAGAAAGAAATAAAATCAGACGAAACCAGTGCTGGCTGGTTGGCTCAGTTGGTAGAGCAATGGCATGGTCTAATTCCTGGCCGAGCCTGCATTTTTCGTTGAAATTTCTTCACGGTACATGTCTTGTGTGTGCAAAACTGTAAGGGAATTTATATCTCTATGCTGGGAGAAACTAGGCACGGTTGAAGTGGAGAGTGTTTCAAAGGCAACAGATCCTTGCAATAGACAATTCCATGTAGATAAAACTGCAAGAGCGAATAATGAGGTGAAACCAAGGCTAACTCGGTAGCCCAGTTAGCAGAGCATTGGCATGGTATGACAGCGACCCAGGTTCGAGCCTGCATTTTTCACTGAATTTTATACGTTCTTATTGGTAATCACTAGAGGCATATATTTTGGTAAATAAAAAAGCAAAATTTCGGTTCAAAAACAGTCAATTTAGGGTTCAAAAGCAGTAAATAAAATGAAATTTCGCTGTTATAGCAATGAAAAAGCACCATAAAAAATGACATTTTGGTTTTAAAAAATGTGAATATAATCCCAAATTTGATTTAAAACTGCACTATTACACAAAATAAACATATCCCTTCTAATAGCACATTAAATCATTACCAGAATATTAAGTTTATTCCTGTATATAGGGGTCCATATGTACAGCAGAATTAATCAATTTTCCACGAATTGCATAACTCACAGGATACTTCAGACTTCAGAAAGTGTCGCGTCTGTATATATACGGTAAATTTCATGTTTAAGTCTATTTTGCATTTTGCAGTTCATTTCGCATCATTTCGTGACAAAACAGGGTACGAAAATGCACCTCACACCTTTCAGAAACATGAAAAATTAACATTAGAATGTGTTACTTCACGTTTCGTGTTTTCGTCAAAAACGAAATATGCATGCCTCTAGTAATAATTATCAGATATTCTTTAGAAGGAATGTTGCATGAGCTATGTTTTACATGTTTCCAGACAGCACGATGTATGATTGCCTTGTGCTTAGAAATGTGTTTCCAGGAAGAACATGCCCCATAGCTGCTACATTGGTGTGTGGGCTACCTAAAGGAGATTTCAGAATGAAATAACATATGTCACAGGGGTTTCATACCAAAGGAACAAGCAACACTGCCACAAACTGCACACACTGGAAAGGTACATATCCTCTAGTTTGTCAAAAAGCTTCCAATGCACATGCGTGACCAACAGGCCAAGGTGTCACAATGCACGCTACACAGGAAAATGGCCCAACCCAAGTGTCACTTATTACTAGTTAGTTTAGTATAAATTTATGTAAACATGCTTAAAAAGATACATGAGAACAATATATTCATTTTTTCCAGATATTTAAAATGAGAGAAAGTAAATACATACAAACGACACCAGACATTTCTTTTCCTAAGTAAGTTGCCCAGCCACATCGGACATCTTTAGGTTGATAATGAGGTCCAAGAACCAATGGATGATCAGCATAATTTGGCAAGACTTGCACCGATAATGATTTTGCAGGATCACCTTCAATTGACACATAGTCTGTTGGCTTCCTTTGCTCCAGTTCATTCAAATCTATATAAAAATGAATCAGTAATCTCAGTGGTATATAAAATGCCATGGTCATGGGTACAGATAATCAACTCATTTTTTTCAACAGTATTACAGTTCTTAGTAAGGATGTGACAAATTAATTGGTACTCGTATTGGTATCAGTCACGAAAGGCACAACAATTTATCGCCAAAATTACCTACATTTTTACCTGATATATCTGTAAATAGCTTTTTTAGCTTTTCCAATTTATTGCAAAATTCTTCCATTTTATTATTATTTTTATGAATATAAGTGGACAACTAATATGTATTACTTTTATAATGTAAATTTCTAAATATGCACTTTCTCTTTCAAAGCAAAACCTATACCAATCAGGTTACATTCATTAAATAAAGAGGATAAATTATCATTGATGTTCTTCAACGAACATTTGCAACTTTATATAAGATCAGTACAATACTGTTTATTTGTACTGACACCTAGCTTTTAATAAGATTCACTACTCTTTGTATCTTATCCCCACTGCCAATTATATTATTATTTTTACTTACAAGTTTTTTTGAAAATTTTGTTAAGCCATTAGCCATTAATATCTGCTCGAAGTGGGAGGATGGTATCCTCCTGCTAGCAAAATGTTCACAAAGCAGCCCCCCCCTCCCAACCAAGCTATCTCATTGTCACCATGTTAAACCATAGGAGCATTTCTACAGCTAGTCCCAAAGCTCAACCAAACATCCCCCCAGTTAACATTTCCCACTTCAGGCACGGGTCAATAATAAGCTGGAATGAGATGAGTGACATCTCACACATTGAGTGCTTGCTTGACTCATGGTCTTATCATTAGCCCCGTCTAGTTGGCTGCACTTTTTTACATTCGGGCGAAGCAGGTGTATCCAGTGTCAGAGTGGTGCAAGGAAATTACGTTCAACTAACTAGACAGAAAGCGGTGTTCGAGTTCAGAAGATTCAACAAATGCCTGTCTGCTGCTTTAAACGGTCATTTGATTAGTTAGAATGCAACACGTGACCATACAACAAACATACACTGGTCCGAAAGGTAGTGCAGATGGTGCAGACACCAACTACAGTACTTGACTCGGAATCAACGAACTAGATGACTCAGTGTTGCACCATGCAACCAACTAGACGGTTTGGTGCAAAGAGAGTCGAAGCAAGTCAAAAAGTGCAGCTACCTAGACGGGGCTAACATTAGGACCTGGAGTCGGCTTTTGTTTTTCTTGCACTTCATAAAATTCATTACTACTTCGGTATGGTCCCAACACCTCTCACTCATTTATTTCGTGATTTTTAACATTCGTACTTACCTATTCTGCATTGTGAAAGATTCTTCAAGGTGGTATTTTGCTTTTTTAACTAAAATAATTTGAATTTTTGACATGAGGAGTAATTATTGTTCTTCCTTTTTTCGCTTGCGAAACACACAATATGGCGAAACAGCTTGACTAGCGTGGTAGATCATCAGTGGGTATGCAGTGTTTCCAACCTTCTCAACTGAAAAATCCACACGAACCATGCACTCGTTGCCCCACAAACCATTCATGAATAGCCCCACGAACCATGCACCGAAAGGTTAGGTTAGGCAAACAGTTAAAATTGCCATCACGCATAGCTCTACAAACCATTCACAGATAGCCCCATGAACCATGCACGGATAGCCCCACAAACTATGTTAGGCAAACATAGTTAAAATTGTCATCTTCTTGCAAAACAACAGCATGGTTGGAAACACTGACAGGGTGTTACATCATCAAACGTACGCAACATCTTGTTCACGTAGTGGAAGGAAATGAAAGCAACGGCAATTGTGCATCGGAAAGATATTTCTGTTGAAAAATACATGAATTCCCGGTGAAATACATTCCACGATGAAAGAAAATACTTCCACGAACTTCTAAATGCTACAGAAACTCATTTCCGTAAGTAGTTTCTTCTGTAAAAATGAAGAAATCCGTTGGGACTATATTGAAGTGTTACCTAAAATTCTATGTAATTATCGTCCATCCTTATCATCAAGATTAACTTAGAGAAGCAAAATAAATAAATAAAACACTTAGATGTGAAAAGTTGACACCTCAAGTGATGTGTTGTCTAGATTGTACTTGGAAAGGTTAAAAGTGAAGATGATAACAGGTTTTGAGACGTGGACATGATTAGTTTTAAATCGGTTAAAAGTTTTGATAGAATGGCCAGTCAATTGCCTGCACCTGCATTAAGTGAGAAAAACATCCATCCAAAAATAATCTCTTCAGCACTCAGGAGAGATCAAGGTTGATCTGAAAATGAGGATAACCAAAAGGTACACACTGTATGTATGAGCTGTGTAGTATTGCTTGCTGACAATGAAACAAATGGAAAACAGTATGGATATCAAGTTTTGTGCTTAAATTGGGGACCAGGATTAACTGTGCGTTCAAATTACACAAGAAATTTGTACAAAGTAGGATGTCAGAGGAGGATGTTCTCAGATCTTGACAACCTTCACGAAGGTGTACTTTTGATTGTCTAATCTAATCATGAACACACAAGAAGGCAGTCACGTGATAGTACACTTTTTGTCTGATGAATTCATTATCACTGTATTTATCGTGCAACTCATTTCTAGAAAGATCGGATAAATTCTGATTTGTGGACATCTGGTCTTTGGTTCCTGCTCTTGTGCAAGAATTTCTTGCTTAGAATAAATAAAAGCACTTCATGTGATTTAGTTTCCTCAGCGAAAAACACTCTGGATGGAAGGTGATATTTCAGGAATCTAAATTGCAGCGATGAATAATGAGATGATGCACACACTGGGAGAATATTTCTCCAGTTGCTTCCAAAATATCCCGAGATACTATCAACGGCATGTCTACAAGAAAAATGACTAACTTGAAAGGTAGAGGATGCATTAGTTAGAGAGTTCAGTATTTTATTGGTAACAGTTGTATAAGTCGGAGACGGATTTATTCAAATTTACAGGAGAAAAGACGAGAAAGTACTTACGGAAATGCATTCTTGAGGACTTTCTGAAGCCGGGGAAATTGTTTTTTCGAATCGTGCAACTTATTTGGCCTATAAGTAATGTATTTTTCGTCATTCATGCTTATCCATTGTACGATAGCTCGTGCCATTACAGTCGACTACGTGAATCAAATGTTCCGTGCGTTCGATTATGTAACCCCCTGTCAGTGTAGCAACCACGCGGTAGTTTTACAAGATGACATGTGAGCAGTTTTTTTTTTTTTCCAATTTAAGGTAACACTCTAGTTTACGTCCTTTTCCTAAGGAATACGTGTCATATATCGTTGGAAAGCTTATTTTATAAGGAATTCAACAACGTAAATCCCAAAGCGAGCAAAAACTTCCTGAAGGAGTAAATCGAGAAAAACCGATGTTGTCCGGATATGCGCAATTGAACGTACTGAGTAATTTTTTAGATGATGAAGCACATATTTAGGGGTGAAATGAGTGCTAATGGAACCTAACCTAACCTTGTAGGCATACCTCGACTCTGTGAATGGATAGTGGGGCTTAGCCTCAATTTTCCCTTAAAAACCTTTTGTGAATAGTTTGTGCGGCATTTATCGGTTCATAAGTTTGGAAACACTGCACATCAGCTGACGATACTGCATATCAGCTGACGATAGACAACGTGATTCAAAATTTGCCCGCCGAATTAGCAACGACCAATAAATGATTATAATGTTAAAAATAACGCTTTTTTCATGGAAAAAAAAAGTGATCCCCAGCTTGAAAAATGTTCTGCTATGCATATGAGGTAAGTAGCAATGATTTTTATTTGAAAATAAATGAGTTTCATGTGTCTCCGGCTTATACAACTGATACCATTTTATTTTCTACAGCAAGTTGTTTTTATTTATTTTATTTTTAAGAACGGATCTCCTGTAAAAGATGTGAAATCATCACACAGAACTCTGATCAGAATGAAGTTCATCCATAATGTGAGGAAGAATACGTGCAAATGATTGCATGCCTGCAAACTTATACTTTGCTCTATTTTTTGGTGTGAATGCTGCTTTTTAGGATGTGTGAAACAGAACTTTGATATTGACGAAAATTTGGAATTCGTGAAAATCTAACTCAAGAACTTCTAATAAAGAGGAAAGCCCTTACTCTCTTCAACAATGTCACCTTCAAAAATTGATAAAAACAACATCAACAAACCTCTACACAAATTTCCTATAACTGTACGTCGTATTGTATATACCGAGAGTTCTGCTGGTTTATAGACACAAAATACTCCATTCAATAAACGCCATGCATCTGGTGCGTACGATATTCGCACCATTTCGTTGATCACTTATTGTAAAGTCCGAATCTGATCTTTAGATCTACACTTAAACACTTCAACGCACATATGGGAATTGATATTTTTCGAAAACAGCAAAAATAAACAATAAAAATATCATTGTACATAGCAGAACGGAAGAGCACGCTCTACGTTTCGCATTTCCAACTTCATTTTATTTTACTTCGCAGCAGCGTTGCCAGGTCAGATTTTTAAAAATCGGGAGATCGTCCCCTGAAAAATCAGGAGATCTGCTTAAAAAATCAGAAGAACTAATAATAGCGGATTATCAACGTTCTGGGGGGGGGGTAGAGTGGGGAAAGTTTTCCACTATCATTATTGAACGTTAGTTATTAATTTTAGAAGTCAAAAGATCAATTAATTACTGTTATGTTAATACAAATTTTATTATGAATTTGCACTTCAAGGGGTACGATAACCACATCCCCTTAATTCACCTAAGGCAAAGGCAGTTTCCCCCAACCAGTGGCGATGATCGGGTGACAAAACTGAAGGGGGTGCAAGGATTGCCCCCCTAATCGCCGGCACTGCCCCTACATATTGCAAAAAGCAGTGACATTACTGGAAAAAATCCGACCTCGATTTTCTGTTCATCTCTCACAAATATTCTAAAATAAGTTGTGACTGCGTGGATTTATGTACTTGGCGTTTAAAAGTGTATGGAAACATTTCTTGATTTTTGTGTTAACTAGGACTAGAGCTTCAGTCACTACGCATTCGGGGATATATTTTTAAAATATTCTACCTGACAAAACCTTAGATTGATTTTCTTTAAAACTAGCCAAAGTTACAGGATGTAAGAAAGACCACACATTTTTAACAACACATTCAAAGCAAGGGCTCGAAGAATCCCGGTCGCCAGGTCGCCATGGCGACTAAAACTTTCAGACTGGCGACTGTGATCTTTTGCTGTAATATTGCATGTACGAAATTTTGAAGATTCTAAGTTCAAATTGCAGTACTGCGTAAGTTAGCATTTTTTTTTTATCAACGTTGTGAACATTCCATAGAATCAGTACCAACTTCTTACTCTTTGTCCCCAAACCCCCCATTTCCCTCTTTCTCACATGATTTAGCGATGTTTTGAATACAATAATGCTCAGCTTCTTATAGAATGATTTGCTTTATTTTTCTTTGCTTTTTGTGCCACTTTTGGCTAATTTGCGAAGATGGAGATCAGTGATGATATGATGAAATAGATGAATGAACACTCACAAATATCCATGCCCAGGCCGGGATTCAAACCCGGGACCCCTGGCGTCGTAGCACGATGTGATAACCACTCCACGACGGGGGCCGGCCCAACTTCTTAGCTTCTTATAACATTCACAATTGCTAGTAGGTTGTTTCCTGGCGCCTGATTTTTAGAGTTGGCACCTAGCTCTGAAGAAGATTTTTCGAGCACTGTTCAAAGCATACTCACATTAATGGTAATGGAGAAGGGCTATCATGCCTGAACCCCCGAAATATCCCAGTCCCAGTCCGGTATTCGAACCCGGGGCCCAGTATCAGATAAGTCGCAGGTTTTTTCTTCAACTTTTTTCCTAGTCACTCCAGACAATGTAAATGTTAATTAAATCAGCTTCTTGCATTCGAGGATTACCTGGTATAAAAACGGGAAAGAGAATTTCTACCGCCACAGTATTGATTGAGTATAAAGAGATATAAGACCAATTGTAGTAGTAGTTACGCTCAGAAATAGCTTAAAAAAAACAATGCTATAAAAATGAACTGTTGTCTCTAAGTTAAGAGATGATTAAGAAAAATAATTTTTATATTACTGTAGTATCATATTATTGTACTTTTTGAATTCTTCCGATTGCATATTTTGTGTACCAAACAGTGTTATAATACAAGACACTGTAAATGGGCATTTGCCTGTAGTGTCATGTCTTTAAATAAATAAATAAATAAATAACTGTAGTATAAGTCTGCAACGGCAGTTTACTAAGCCGACCTCCGTGGCTGAGTGGTTAGCACAGCGCTATGACATCAGGGATCCCGTCTCAGGATCGAATCTCGGCCTGGGCATGGTTGTCCCTTCATCAATTTCATCATATCATCACTCAGTCTCGTCTTCGCGATTTGCCAAAAGTGGAAGAAATGCGAAGTACGTAAAATAAACCAAATCAATCAATCGACAGTTTACTAAGAGTTTTGTAACCATAACCTTTGGCTGCATTCGTAATGTGGACTCCCTTTTTTATCAGAGTTAAAAAATTGAACCTGTATCTATCATTTGCAATAAACATTACCATAAAACTGAATACTTGTTCGTATGTGTGGGTGGCAACATTGGTATTTAGTTGTAACCAGTTCCCTCCCCTTTGACAGAAACCTCAATGGAGAAAGTTAGGACACCCGCCTTGGAGTTCCCAATGCACAAAGGGCTCAAGAAGCCGCGGGTCTTTCCCAGTGTCATCAAGCCTGGTATGACGATCCTTTCCCACCCCTCCCTCTCTCTCTTTCTCTCTCTCTCTCTTTCTGCGGAATATTCATGGGTCTTTGCATTCCATCAGCTGAATATGTAAATTTTAAATTAACTTTCGATTTTTTTAAATATTTGTTCATTATAAATATTTAAGGAAGCAAAAAATCAGGAGATTTCCACATTTTCGTGAAACTTGTCGGGAGATCAGTAGATCTTGCTGAAAATCAGGAAATCTCCTGCGAAATCAGTAGACCTGGCAACACTGCTTCGCAGCGCAAACTTCTACTGTTTGTTTTGTTTCTGACACAGCTGGAATCAGTGATCACAACTTACATTTTTCTTTGCCAAGAAATTCAACGAATATCATGTATTCAGTTACGCAGTTAGTTTGTTAGTCAGGGCCGCAGAATATATTTGAATTTAATATTTTATGAACAAATAAGTGCATAGCCGTTCAATATATACTGTATTTGAATTTCTCAAAGTGAATTAATTCTCCGTTCAATACGCAATAATAAGATAAATTATGTTATACAGCTGACAACACTGTCCACCCGTCAAATACACCAGCGGATTCGTGTAGAACGTGTTTTTGCTTTTCAGAAGTTCGCGTTAGTGTGCTAGGTAATATATATATTCTTTTTAAAAAAACGTGTTTTTAAACTTAAAGTACTTGAGTTTTTTTCCAGAAATAGTAGAACTATTTCATAATAAGTAACATAAAAGACGTATGTTCAATTTTCTCAAGTGTATACACTTACATTCATGTATACTATTGAACCTGTATCTGTATCAAATACTAAACTGGCGGTGGCGGTAATTTGATTGAAAACAGTCCCAATTTTTATTTTGACAACCCTTCCCGTAAGAAAACTTAATCGTATCAATGTATCACGACTTGGAGTTGTAGGCAGTCGATTCTGGTGTATGAAATTTTACTCTATTAATTCTCACGCCGATATGCCGGCATGGTTGGAAAGTTGCATTGCCCAAGCAGCAGTTACCTTTTGCTTCATTTGTAGCTTTATATCCTAGTTGTCAGCCAGACATAACAGTGCAGTGGTATTTTGTAATTACAAAGAAATGTAAAATTTAACAAAGTAATTTATTCCTACAACTTCATTACCGTAAAACATTATTTTTATTTATAATGTTAAGCACGGACGTTCGGAAGGGCAAGGGACCCCCCCCCCCCCGGAAAATTAAAATCAGACAAAATTATATATTTTCATTTCAGTAACAGTAATATATCAATTGTTGTGGGGACATGATAACTCCAAACTGAAGCAGTGTTTTTGAAGAGAAACACTATTTTGGGGGAAATGTGCCTTCTTTGTCCCCATGCAAAAAAATAATTTCCTTGCCCCTCCCTGAAAAATATCCTGCGGACGTCCATGATGTTAAGCAGGATGGCCCAATTTTTTTATAATGTAGCTCTGGATATGTCCATATGACCAAATAAAGTGAAAGGAAATCGTACCTAATATTTGATTGACCCTCCCTTGGAGCGAATGACAGCAGCAGTTCACTGTGGCTTGAACTCTACAAGTCTGTGGATGTGGGTCACATCGAGTGCAAGCCACTAAGTCATTAACTGATCATGAAGCTTGGCGATGTTCCTATGGATGTCTATTTCTCTGTTTGACTTGTTGTTCCAAGTGGTCCCACAGATTCTCAATAGGATTTTGATCTGGGGAATTTGCTGGCCAGGGAAGATGAAAAAGCTCCTCCGCATGCTTGTAGTACCATGCAGTGACAGTTTTGGCCTTATGCACGCAACAGTTGTCATCCTGAAAAATTGGTGTGTCCACAGTTGGATTATCAGTGAGAGTTGGACTTAACGTCAACACCTGTCTCTTTTTGTGAACACTTTCTGTCTACCACTGTTCGCATGCTTGTTTCCTGTGGACTGTGTTTGATTACACTGCCTATATACATGTTTCACTGTACTATGCAACACACCAGCAAATTCCGCCACTTTCTGTGCACTGTGTTCTTCGGAACACCCAAATGCAATGACTCCTTTTTGCCACTCACTATCATCTTTCTTCTGACCCATCCTGCACATAGGAAACACACGCTTGTCGGGAACCACAACTGCCACAGTTACTGTGGTGTGTGTGTGCTCTACAATCTAAGGCTAATAACGTATTGAACAAATTAGATGACTGGTTTTTAAATAATAATAATAATTTATTTCCGTAAACCTGCAATACATAGGTATGGAAAACGTCGAGGATTGCATGTGTATTATTGAGAGTTTTGTCTACAAATAGTTTAAAATACATGAGTGTTAAGGTTACTACTAGTACAAAATAAAGTATAGATGAGTAAATATGGTGTAATTACATATGATAAAAAGGTATGACTTAAGATGACTGGACCCCTCTCCAATTTTCTTCATTTTTGGCATACTTACTAATTGAGGCCTGCTAATGACGAATCTGAAGTTAAAATTTGTCTGAAACGTCTAGAAATTGCAAAATTTCTTCTTCAGGTCTGGTCGAGGGAAGACATAGTGGACGCGGTTATAGTTCCACTGGTGTTGCATTAGTGTTAGTGTGACGTAAGAAGTTTTCTACTGTCATATAACAAATCAGCTTGAATAGTGCTGGAACCATTCTTTTGTGAAAAAAAAGAAGCAATAACTGTAACTTTTTTACAGTGAAATTTTTCATTTTATCAATCAGGTTTGTTACTTTCCTCCTTCAACGATACTAAAATTTAAGTATGGTAAAGTACATGCTTTTCAAGATGCAGAACATCTTTAGTAAATACTCTTAGTGAATATTCCATTCTGAACTTCAGTTTATGAAACAAATTAATTTGTGAATGCAGTGTTGTGCCTATGTTGAAATGAATTATGTTACAGCTACAAACACATTCTTTATCTCATTTACTTCATATTTCATAGACCATTAAATAATCCAAAAATACTATGCAACACAATGTTTTCAATCTGCTTCAATACATTTTGTTCACAGTTTATCACAGTTGTGTTTTCCTTTCCCATTACTTTTCTGGATGTCGCAAGCATAAATACCTCCTCCGTGTATTAACTAAGTAAAATTAGCGCACACACACACACACACACACACACACACACACTCACACTTTCACTCACTCACTCACTCACTCTCTCTCTCTCTCTCTCTCTCTCTCTCTCTCTCTCTCTCTCTCTCTCTCTCTCTCTCTCTCACTCACTCACTCACTCACTCACTCACTCACTCACTCACTCTCTCTCTCTCTCTCTCTCTCTCACACACACACTCACTCACTCACTCACTCACTCACTCTATCTCGTATAAACTAAGTAAAATAAACCAAATAATAAGAACTTACTTTCACATTTTCTTATATGTCCTTCTCCTCAAAACATCCTGGGAACGAGCCTAGCTACCAAAGTAGGTCAAGTCGCGATTAGCATTTATGTGCATAAAGCGGACTCACAATCAAAATCAATCAATCTATTCTATTCGAGAAACTTGAAGGATACGCTGAATTTCGCTAACGTCTACGTTTTGTCGACTCATTTTCAACAATGACCTGACGAAATAATTACAGAACAGGAGCAGGCACGCAGCGCAAACTTTACGACACGGTGTTTTGATCTGAAATAAACATCAATTGACAGAGTATAACATATGGGTTAGTAACAATGACTGCTAATATGCAACACAAAATACCTCTTTGAGGAATACATAAAGAGCATAGGCCGATGAATTCAAAGGAAACACAAGAAAATTAAATAAAATTGCTTTTGGCGTAAATTTTGCGCAGGCGCGCCCGCTCGAAGGTTAAACATGATGACCAATTTTCTCAAATACAATGCGAGACCAATCCTTCAAGTTATCTTGCAACTATAAAAATTGCAACTCAAAAGCTTTATATTTATGGTTGTTATCATAAATACAACGTTTGTGATTCTACCACCACTCCTCTTCTAAGCTATGAAATATTATTTTGAAAATTGCAAATGAATGAAATCTCTAAAATGACTCAGTTGAATTTTACATAAATTTACAGCAGTTATGATGCTATGCCCATCCACCCTAACTCATGCCCCTCCTAAATCATGCAATATATTTTGATAATTTTATTGTCAAATTATAGTGCAAGTACATAATGCTCCTGTAAATTTCATGCACAAAGCTCAAAACTAGTCTATTCAAAGGTTTGAAAATGTCAAAAATGATCAAAATGTGGAAGTATACATTTGCACTGTATTTACTTGAGTACCCTACACCCTCAGAAAGAAGAAAAAAGTGAAAACTGAAAGTGTGGTAGATTATGAAGGTGTAAGACACACTTGGGTATAGAGCTCCTATACAGACATAAATAACATTTATCTAGCATAAGCAAGCAACCCATTATGATGAGAAATGATAAAAATGATTTGAAAATGTTCCGATTTAATTATGCCACAATTAACAACATTTCAATAAAATGTACTCAATTCTCCATTGTAATGCTTAAACATGCAAAAATTTATTGTACCAATTGATCATCACAGTTGAAACTATGATGTGCCACTATTGTTTCCCCCACATAAGGAAGTGACTGATATCCAAAATGCTACCACAATTCAAAATTATAAGCTTTGTTGAACTAAGTTATGTTGCATCAATCAATGCAAACGTATTATCTAAAAATTTCTGACACTTTTTTTTTTGTTTCTTGGATATATACAGTATATATTCTTTTTATTTGTTAAAAGTCCATTTCTAGCATGATTTGGGGCCCAGCCCAATTTTCCCCATGCAGGTTTTTCCAGAAAAACCCACCTTGGAAAAACCCACCAAAAAAAACCAGTCAAAATGTGGGTTTTTGCAGAAAATGTTGTAAATTATTGCTTTAAATACTTGTGAGGTTCTATGATTGTCAAAAATTTTTGGAAAACTTGTAAAGAAAAGGCTTAGCAGAGCTTATAATACTAAAAATAATGTAGTACAACTAATAGTCAGTTTTCTCAGGCTATTTTCCCCAAATCATGCTAGAAATGGACTTTTAATAAATAAAAATAATATATATATATATATATATATTATTTTTATATATTATTATATATATCCAAGAAACAAAAAAGAAAAAGTGTCAGAAATTTTTAGATAATACATTTGCATTGATTGATGCAACATAGTTCAACAAAGCTTATAATTTTGAATTGTGTGTGTGTGTGTGTGTATATATATATATATATATATATATATGTATATATATATATATATATATATATATATATATATATACACACACACACACACACACACACACACACATATATATATATATGTATATTCCTTCTGTAGCCTGTCTTTCGACCAAGCAGTCAATTTTAGGTGACCGTAAGCGTTATGCACCTCATTGATTAGAAAATATGACATCAAATGAGCTACAATTTTTCATCATGCTTCAGAGATCGAAAATATAGGAAAAAGGATCAAGATAAGAAAAAAATACCGAAATATGTTGTTTTATGTAAAGAAAATTAGCAAATACGTAAAATATGTAATATCCTAGCAAATATGTAACATAAAACTTATGCAAAATTTTGTCAGTTATATAATTCGTTGACATTTTCCTGTTCAAGGTATGTATCTATACCGCGTTTGTTACAACCTTTCCCGGTTCCCACGCTAGTTGCTCCCGGGCTTTTCTCGGTGCTGGGGAAAGTCAAAGCCAGGCAGCCAATTAAAATACGCAACAGCGTCTACGTAAGCGCCTCTCTTCTGGCTTCCATTCGCTCCTCGCTGCCCAGCAGACGATTTTTTCCTCGTTTCTCATTGGCAACGAAACTGTCGAGCGCTCCCTAGCACGGGAAAGGGGACAGGTTGTAACAAACGCGGTATAGAAAGGAATAGAATATGTAATTACTAAAGCCCGGATTTCTATGTAATTACATATTTTTTCCTTTATATGTACAAGCGTGGAATTAAAATATATTGACGAATTACGTCAGTAGAGATGTCACAGTGAAGTTTTATATTACATATTTTTACATATTTTACTAAATGTTACATATTCCTAAGATATGAAATATTTTTTACATAAAACAGTCCTTAAGAGGAAAATCCAATGAACTTTTGGCTTACTAGTTAGAAAAGTATCTTCTCACTTCCCCTCCCCATTTCCAGGTCTAAAAAAATATAGTAACTTAAAAGTGTGATTTGCCTTCGTTGTACGTACATAGCAGTTCGTTGATTCGCCGCATCATAACAATTACATCAAGATTCGACAGTGTTTCAGTTTCCAGTTTGTAACATGGAGCGGCAAGCAACGCACAGCGAACGAAGAGAACCAACAATGGAAGGCGGCAAGTACAACGCTGAGAGGCACTTACCTTTCATCCGTACATTGTTGTGATCGTTTTGATTTTTGCAGCGGGCGGCGACAAATCTTGAATGAAGTATTGTTAACTCAACCGTAGAATTTCGTATATATATTTCGTCGCCTTTTCATTTTAACCATTGGAGTTTTAAGAAGAGCTTGCCTCAGTATTTAAACAGTGTTTTAGCTGTAGAAAGCTGGAATGGCTCCGCCTACCTCCTCGTTATCTCAAAAGTTGCGATCTTGGATAGCAGTCGATGATGCATTTACTCAGGGGTTTATCCAGGATTTTTCCCTTGGGGGGGTGTTGGAAAATTTTGGGGGGGGGTGTAAGTTTGGGGAAGTTAAGTGCATATTTTGGACCGTTTTAAAAATGTTCGCCCTAATTAAATTTGTTCATGGATGTTATTAACCCCCCTCCTTTCCCTTCACGTAACATTTCAGAAGAAAAAAGATGTCAAATACAGGAAAAGATGGAAAATAGATTAATGTTAACATTTCAGTTTAACGTTTCGAGTATTGCTTTCCTTCCGATAATATTCAGTACTTGATTTAATCAATCGTTAGACAAAACACAAGGGATGACATTAAAAAAACACAAAATTTTAGCATATTATTACCAGGAATCATTTCATGCAATTCTTAAGCTAGTTATAAAGAAATTAGGAACATTTGCGCAATATTTTACCTGTATTTGTATCGTTCTTGCCGTAGGTGTAACTCGGAGTTCAACTTGGGGGTGCCCAATTGAAATATCAGTGAGAATGCATTGCATTGGTGTGCGCGCACTTGCCTGTCTGAAGTAGTAGTAATAAATACAGATATAATATGACTTAAATAAATTATGACACTGCCAGCGAAGGGAGCGAGAAAATGTTTAGAACTATTTCTTTGCAAACTGATTATGCATATTATTAGTTAAACATAGCGACAGTATCCCATGATGTTTACTCTTTACAATCTTGCTTTGCTCGTTCGTTGAAGACTTCAATATGAAATTCCTTGACCGATTTCGTTCAAAAGCAATATCAGGTATCTATCAAACGTGCATCCCAACTTCCCACTATTTTTTAACGTCTTATTATTTATTTATTAATGCCTTGTTTTAAATGGCGGAGTTAAGGCCGTACAAAGCCTTTTCTTCCACTCAACCATACATTTAAAATTATACATTATTATATTATACACAAAGTACACTAAGTCATTTCACATAGGTCCACACACACACATTATACTCATACACACAAGTCTTAAAGCCCTGAATATAACACACAAAGTACAAAATATATAATACACAAAAAACTAAATATGGAATGAAAGAATGCAAAATTTAAAATTGTATTTAAGTAACTGCAAGGTATTTTAAGAATTCGTTCACTTGCACATGCTTTTTAGTCTGCTTGACAGGGGAAGATCTAACGACTACTCTGAAGAGAGTGGCGAACACGTCTGCTAAAGGAACCGACGGAGCTTACTGCTCTAGTGCTTTCTGGCAGCTGATTCCATAATCTTACAGCCGATACGGAGAAAGAGTTGGAGAAGAAGTTTGATCTGTGGACGGGGATAGAGAGAACTGAGGAGCTGCGTGATCTGGTGTCGCGATCGTGGAATTCGTGAAGAAATTGGAAGCGAGAGAGGAGATAGGAAGGTGACTTGAGGTTGAGAACTTTGTAAAGTAAAATCAGAGTGTGCAGCGTTCGTCTTTCTTGCATACGTAGCCACCCCAATTTGTGAAAATAAGGTGATAGGTGGTCCCAATATTTTAAATTAAAAATGTATCGTACGCAGGCATTTTGAACACTCTGCAGACGTCTAGCTGACTCACCTGTTAAGCCGGAATACGCTACGTCACAATAATCTAAATGGCATAAAACTAGGGACTGACATAGTTTGGCCTTGATAGAGGTGGGGAGGAACTTGCCCATGCGTCTTATAGAATACAGAGATGCGAAAGCTTTTCTACACGCCGAACTTGTGTGATGTGACCATGATAAATTTCCGTCTAATACAATTCCCAGATCTTTAACAGTTTGGTTAAATGGAATGTGAGTCGAATCTACAAGAATGGAAGGCAGAATGTTAAGATCTACGTAACGTTTCAGTTTATCAGAAGCAATCAAAATTGCTTGTGTTTTATTAGGGTTAATATACATGCCATTGTCTAGCGACCAGTTAACAATCCTCTCTATATCTTCATTAACCTTGTAAATACCATCGTTTAACATTACTGGGGGTGCAGAATAGTACAACTGGAGGTCATCGGCATACAGGTGATAACGGCAGTGTTTCAAGATATTTGGTAGGTCATTAATGTATAAAGAAAATAATAAAGGGCCGAGTACACTTCCTTGCGGAACGCCACAAGTAATCTCAGATAGCGCCGAGCACTTGCCATCATAAACCACCCTTTGTTTACGTCCAGTTAAGTAAGATTTGACCCAGTCGGTTGCAGAGGTGGTGAAATTAAAAAATGATTTTAGCTTGGAAATGAGAATATCATGGTCGAGTGACTGGAAAGCTTTCGTGTAGTCCAATAAAACTAAAACTGTCGCCTGTCTGCAGTCCATAGCTTGTCTGACGTCGTCGGTTACGTGAGTCATGGTGGTGCTAGTGCTGTGATTAGGTCTAAATCCCGACTGAAACGGAGCCAGAACTTCATTTGTATGTCGGCTGATTTGGTCGTGAGCAATGTATTCTAATGCTTTCGATAGCGCGGGAAGAATACTGATAGGTCGGAAATTGTCAATGGAAGTGGCAGGATCATTCTTGGGGAGAGGAAGAACGTGTGCTATTTTCCACTTATCTGGAAAAATACCAGAGCGCAGAGAGAGATTAAAAATGTCAGTGATGAATGGCAATACATGAGGTAAAATCAGCTTTATTAGTCGCAATGGGAGGTTGTCGGCTCCTTCAGAACCAGATTTGATCCGACCGATTGCAGTTGCAACTTGGAACTCATAGACTGGGTTAAAATTGAACTCTATCATTTCTGTTTGGTGGTTTGCTATAGCTCTAATAGTAACATTTTTAGCATCGTTATTCATTGAATTAGAGAGAGAGAAATGTGTATTTAATTCATCAAGGGACGAAACACGAGTAGGATCTACGTTACGTTTCTCTCCTAGCCCTAGATTTCTTAAGTTATTCCACAACATTCGGCGGTTGCCTTGCATATTTAATAATTCGTAAGAGAGCCTTCTCTTTGCGTTGCGCACGGCCTGATTACATCGATTTCTCAACACGCGGTAGTTATTAAAACTGTTTAAAGTATTTGGAGATTTGAGGCGCTTGTCAGATTTAAACCTGCGGTGAGCCGAATCGCGCTCCGCCATAAGTGCGAGAATGCTGTCGGTCATCCAGGGGGAAGCAGGCCGCGTGACGCGTTTTTCCTTGAGTGGAGCATGTTTGTCGAAAAGGTGTAAGATTAGACTATTTAATTCATTAAGCTTATCCTTAATATCAGTGAAGCTGTTTATTGAATTCCATGGGGTTCTTGTAGCATCTTCGTTTAGTGAAGCGGGGTTAATTTTCTTTAAATCGCGGTATTCAATTATGTTTGGCTTGGATTTCGGAACATTGAGCGAGTAAGCAACGTAAATAAGATCGTGGAACGAGAGACCGCAGGCGCATGGCCATGCTCTAAATATATCGAGTTTCATTATTTTATTTCAGTTTGTGAATCATCGTTTAAACAGAGATTTGAAAACACCAGCAGAATTTGGAACTCACTCGTTACATAGAACTTTTAAAATTACAAATGCATATTTTCTAACTGTTAGAACAGGAGGGGGGGAGGGGGCATGTGGTGAGGTAAAGAGGACGCCGAACGAGC
Organism: Lepisma saccharinum; assembly: GCF_977018435.1. Taxonomy (NCBI): domain Eukaryota; kingdom Metazoa; phylum Arthropoda; class Insecta; order Zygentoma; family Lepismatidae; genus Lepisma; species Lepisma saccharinum. Next base: position 52,156,386 of record NC_139236.1, read on the forward strand.
AAAGCAAGATTGTAAAGAGTAAACATCATGGGATACCGTAGCTATGTTTAATTAATAATATGCATATGCATTATACCCTTACAAAACTTTGCAAAATTCGCTTGGCGCTTTTGAGAGTTTATCTTACAAATACTAAATGAGAGACTAGGGAATTAGGAGTCACTGGGAGTGTCCTATTCTAAAACTGTCATGTTCAAAGTTAATATTATTTATGTTATTGATGTTGTTTTTAACTTATGCATGTTTGTTTTATAGATATTGTTATAATCATCTTATCACGCTGTATAAAATACAAGAAATGAAATTGATGTAACCATAGCAACGAGAAATAATAAGTACTAAAAATGGTGATCGAAGTTGTGAGATTTTCTGCGCCTGTATTGTATTTATTTTAAATATGACGGTTATCATTAATTACGCAATTTTATTTGCATTGATAATCGTTCTGCAAGTTTAAGCGCAGCGACGGTTATCAAGAGTGGCGACCCAGAAGCCAGGATTGTTCAGAAAGTGTGCAATCTTCTGACAGTGGTAAGAATGTCTGTTGTAATGGAACAGAATTTTTGTCATATGCTGAATTAAGACTTACGTTACAATCTTCAGTGTGCTTGTATAACGTAACTTCTTAAGTGAATCGTCATATGTGTAAAGATCACAATGGCTGATAAGTTAAAACAAAGTAAATCTAAATCGTCGCGTAAAGAAACAAACATTCAAGCTAATACAATGACTACTTACTTTGATGCTGGTAATCCCGTAGTCGCTTCCAGTAATGCGAATACTACAGAACATGATGTTTGTTCTACAAAACCTGATAAATTATCTTGTTGTAATGATCCTGACAATGATTTGAGGTATCTTCAGTGTACACAGTGCTCGTCATGGCATCATATATCTTGTCTCAAACTTACAGTCACTCACTGGACAATTTATTCGACTACACTAGAAAATTATTATTGTAAAGGTTGCAAACCAGAGTATGATCCTTTTAGTTTGCCAGCTTATCTAGAAACTCTTAACCCGAATTTTGGTGATTTGTTAAGTACTGTTAAGAGTATTCTATTGCTAATGGTCGCTTCTAATGAAGACCTCAAGACGAAACTAGAACAGTCTACTGCTGAAATGAAATCGCAGTTAGAACAGTCTATGAAATCGCAGTTAGAACAGTCTAATGCTGAAATGAAATTGCAGTTAGAACCGTCTAATGCTGAAATGAAATCGCAGTTAGAACAGTCTAATGCTGAAATGAAATTGCAGTTAGAACAGTCTAATGAAGAACTAAAAACCCGAATGGATCTTGCCTACCAAGATATGAAATTACAGTTACAGCAATCTAATCAAGAATTTGCAGAGTTTAATGAGAATATTAAGTCTCAGTTTGAACAATTGGAATTGGATATTTATAGTAACCTAACTTCAAAATTTGAATTGGTTCATCGAGAATTTAATACTGTTAATCAAAGATTAGACAACTTGACTTCCGATGTTAAAACACAACTTGATTCAATAGCTTCTGAATGTGTCAAGAAAAATGAACATTTGGGAAGTATTTTAAATAGCAATATTTCTCAAATCCGAACAGAACAAGACGTTCAAGGACAACAAATTTTAATAAATAAAGATTTGATTAGTGAATACGATAAATCTATTACAGTATGTTCATCCAAAATAACTGATATTAATAATAGATTATCATCGTTGGAAGTTGCTGGTAAGGAAAATGTACATTTTGGAACGTATCTTATTGATTGTAATAACAGGTTTCAACATATAGAATCTCGTATTGATGTTTTGCAAACTAATTATGCAAATTTTCAACGCAACACAAAGGGAAATTTGAAACCTCCCCTTGCACAAAATAGTTCTCAAACTAAGACATCACGTGAAAGGGCTAGAAATGCAGTTGACTCTGGGGTGACTAATTCATCTACTTATTCATCTGATGAATCTTTAACAACGCATGTGAAAACAACGTTCCATGAACCGCATGTTCGCTGGAAGCGAAACAAAAGATTTATTCCAACCTGCAATGAGGAACATTATCGAAATAATATGTCACCTAATAGTGTACAGTTTAAGGATACAAGTAATTATGCGATTAACAATATGCAGACAACTTCTAGATTGAATTCTACCGTTACAAATATTGATAAACGTTCCAATGTCCAACAATAATGTTCTGCTGATGGTGAAAATAGTTACATAAATCAAATGTTTACATACTGGCAAGAACCTAACCTCCCTGCCGTTCATCATAGTAATGTCCCTGGTGAAACATGTTGGTTTCGTCATATTTCTTCCTTGCAGAATGAAGCTTGCAGACCATGGTTTCAAGGTGAAAGGCGTAATGCAAATTTAATGACTGGCACAAGTTGTCCAAATGCTGAAATTGGTGTTAATGAGTCAAATACAAATAACAATTACTGTGATAATCCCCAAAGTCAGTTTGATCGTTGTTTTTCTCCAACGTCTTTACCTGTAATTACTGTTGGGGATAGAGGAAACAGATATGTAAAGATAAATGAACTGTCTCATTTACCCAAATTTTCTGGAAAAATAGAAGACCAATCGGCTCGAGAATATGTAGAACATCTTAATTCTATGATTGATCTTATGGGCATTCCAATTAACAAAAGGCTACAGAGTATTCAGCAGTGTTTCACCAACAGAGCTGCGTACTGGTACAGAACTCACAAACGTATGTTTTCTTCATAAGATCATTTTCAAAGGGAATTCGTGAAACAATTTGCAAGTCCGGAAATACTACAGTCTCAGTTATCAGTATTAAGGAACAGGAAGTATGATCCTACAGTACATGGTGATTTAGAAAGCTTTGCGTTGAAAACATATTCAAATTATTGCAATTTAGTTGAGAATCCAAACGAATTTGATGTTATTCAATTAGTTATTAGCCAGTTACCAAATAATATAGCTAATAACATAACTTGTCATGAGATACGTTCTATGGACCAGTTAACAACTATGTTAAGGAAATTAGATGTTGTCCGAACTAGTAGAAGAGGACTTATTTTCCTACCGGAAGAAACCGATAATAGTAGTAAGGTTAAACCCAACAAGAATCCTGACAGTATGAAATCAAAATTTAGTGTCAAGCAAATTAATGTTAAACAAACCAAAAACACATGCTCATCTTCTACTCAGACTTCGTCGATGGATGCTCAAGTACCTTTTACTAATGATTTTGGCAATGCTAATTCAAGATATGGACAGTTTAGAGGTAGCAATGGTAGTTTTAGAGGACGTAGAAATAATCGTGGCTATTCAGGATTTACATATAATAACAGAAATAATTTCAGATTCCAAAGAAATCATGCATACTCTGGTATTTCCGGTGACATTACAAATAGGAATTATAATCAGGATGCTATAAGTTCTCAGTTACCTAACAGTAGTCAGAATGGAAGGATTTTCTACAATAGGCAAGCACAGTATACAAGTGAGCCTGCTCTCGCTCCTACTTACAGTCAACCTGTTAATGTGACTTCATTACAACCACAAGGTGCATCTACAACTTCTGGAATATCAAATTATCCTTCTGGAAATGTATCAAGGACCTTTACACGACAATCTGGTATTGGAACATCTTACCAATCAACAACAAATTTAAATTAAAGGAGCGGATGGAAGTGCCTCGTTCACTCTGCTTTCTTTCAGAGAGGCCAAATTTGAACAAACGAAATTCATTTCAAACACAGAAAATTATGAATGTACGTGATACCACTACAAGTGAATTTTTTATTGGAATGGTTTGAAGAAGAACCTGAATGGACTGTTAGTGATTATGATATTCCGGTTCCATTAACTGAAGTTCCAGTTATTCATGGAATTATTTGTCAAATACCTGTAGTTTGTATTATAGATTCTGGAAGTCAGGCAAATGTTCTAAATTTTGACGTTTGGTGTAAACTATCGTCTTTGATTGGCAACATTAAACTGGATAACGTGGAAGATGTAAAACTAACCGGTTTCGCTGGATCCAAGAAGTGTAAAGTTGTTGGCAGTAAAATAATTAATCTGCAGATAAAGAACGAATACTTTTCTATGGAATTTTTTGTTCTTAAAGAGTTGAATGCCGATGTCATTTTAGGAGTTCCATTTTTGAGGAAATATAAAGCTGTAATTGATTTTAAAGAAGGGAATGTAAGTTTGCTAAATGATAAAGGAAAGGAAATTTCCTCTGTTTTAACTCGGCAATGTTCTTCTACAGAAGATTTGGTGTATTGTACAAAGTCTAACTTTTGTTCCGAAGATACATTAAATGATAATGAAAGTTATTCATGTAGATTGTTACGTGATGCGTCAACTTTGAATGATGATGTAGAATATATGCCAGCTAAGAAATCCATTTATGAGTCTGTTTTTAGAAATGATAATTTAGACAATTTGCAGAAAGCTGATTTATTCAAACTTCTGTCGTATTATCACGTACAATTTTCAGATAAACCTAGAAAAGCAATTGTTGAACCTTACAAGATTCAATTAGATACTGTAACACCTATTACAAGCACACCTTATCCCATACCAATATCAAGGAGACTACCTTTAGAAGAAGAGCTTTCCAAGTGGGGGAAATGGGGAATTATTTACCAAGATTCTTCACCATATCTTAACCCGCTACATATAGTGCCAAAGCAAGGAGGTCTTTGGAGACTTGTGATCGATTTTAGGAAACTTAATCAACATGTTATCTCTCCACAAGTGAGAGTAGAAGCAATCAACGAACTGTTACAGAGGTTCCTAGGATGTGTTTATTTTTCTTCAATTGATTTATCATGTGGTTATTTTCAAATACCGTTGACTGAAGATTCATATCCTTACACAGCTTTTTCTTATAGAGGCAGACAATATCTTTTCCGCTATCTTCCGTTTGGGATTCGTTCAGCAGTCTCAGTTTTCCAGGACAGGATGAATAAAATATTTTCCACTGATTGCAGAAATTTTGTTGTTTGTTATTTGGATGATATTCTAATTTTCAGCAAAAATTGGTCTCAACATATGCAACATTTAGAACTAGTTTTACAAAAGATAAAGGGTGTCAATATGTCTATTAAATTTTCCAAATGTAAGTTTGCTTACAAAGAAAAAATAAATATGCTGACCAAGGCAGTAATTTAAATAAAGAAAGTTATTGACGTGTTAGTAACACAGCAAGAAAGCAGAGCAGTTAAGAACAGTGAACAAGTAGTAGACCTCATAAAAGGACTTAAGTTAAATGAGATGAAGACGACAATGTTTAGCTTAGACGTGAAAAGTATGTTCCCGAGCATCAAGAGGGGACACGTTTTGGACATTATTAAAAAGAGAATGGGACAAGAAATTATAGGAGAATGGGATAGTGAAAGGGTAGTGAAGGCGCTGGAAACCATTTGGAATAACGGTTACAGTATAATGGGAGATAAAATAATGTTAATGAGTGAAGGACTAAATATAGGTTCCAGTCTAAGCCCAGCATTGGCTGAATTGGTTATGAATGAATGGGAAAAAAAGTGATAGAAAAGGGAGGTGACAAAATGATTCTGTTTTGCAGATATGTGGACGACTGTTTTGGCATATGGAAGGGAACGAAGAGGCAGCTTGATATTTTTGCCAAAGAAATTCAAGATGAAGAAAGAGGGATATTATTGGAACTTGAAATAGAAGAAGAAGACAAGTTAAGCTATCTAGATATATTGATGAAAAGGAAAAGAGGACAAGAAATTGAAACCGCTTGGCATCAGAAGAAGTGTGCAGCAGGGGTATTCTGCCACAAAAGAAGTGATGTAAGTGAGGTGACAAAAATAAATTTTATAAAGAATATGGAGGACAGAATCAAGAAAATATGCATGAAAGAATGTGAAAAAGAAGGCAAAATAAATAGCCTATGGAAACAGCTGGAAAAGAATGGCTATGAGAAGCAGGATAGACTGGACATAAACAGAAGAAGTAAGAAAACGGGCAGGGGAGAATTGGAAGAGAAAGAAAAAGAGGAGAGAAGGTTTGGAATAAGGAGTATGGGGAAGACCACAGAAAAGATATGCAAAGTACTTAGGAAAGCAGGAATTAAAACTTACAGGAAGGGAGGGAGAAGCATCTTAGGAATAGGGAGGAATGCTAACAAGAAAAAGGAAAACAGAGAAGAGGAAGAAGAAGGGATTATCTACGAAGTAAAATGTAAAGAATGTCAGAGTGTGTACATAGGAGAAACGAAAAAAAGGCTGAAAGACAGGTTGAAACAACATAGGGATGATGTACGACTTAAGAGAGAGAGAAATGCAATATTTAAACACACGAGAGAAACAGGACATGACATAGAGTGGGATGAGGCTAAGCAGATAGGAAGGGAGAAGAGAATGCTAGTGAGAAAATGGAAGGAAGCCAAGGAAATAGAGAAGAAAAGCGAAGAAGACACAATGAACTGGAATGGGGGACTGAAGTTAAACAAAGAATGGAAGAAGATGTTGGAAAGAGTGGAAAGGACAAGAGAAAAAGAGGAGAGGAGAAGGAAGAAAAATGAAGGGAAAAGAGCGTGAGATTAAAAAGTCCAACCCCATTCTATTTGGAAGTAATTGTGTTTAGCCTTTTAGGTGAAAGTAAAGTTGGAAAGTGAAAGTCATCTGCTAGAAAGTTCCAAACAACTTTCTAAATAGTCTGGAAGGAGTAATGTTTGTGTATATATATTACGCTTTTTGTTGTATCTGGTTACTTTTGTACTTGATACAGAGTCTGAAGAAGACCTTGCTAGAAGGTTGAAACGTTACGTTAGTTTATGTTTTTAATAAAAAAATTACTGCCTTGGTCAGCATATTTAGTTTTTCATAATCATGGAAACAAGGCTTAATGGAGTTATAATTGCTTACAAAGAAATCTGCTTCCTTGGACACATAGTGTCCGGTGATAAAATTATGGTTGATCCTGCAAAGAATTCAGCAATTATTAATTTTCCAATTCCAACAAACAAACGCTCCTTGAGAAGGTTCTTAGGATTAGCTAATTGGAGGCGAAAGTTTATTGAAGGATTTGCTGAAATGGCACAGCCTTTGTATGATCTGTTGAAAAAGATATCAAAATGGCAATGGAATGATGTTCATGCTTCAGTTTTTTTAAAACCTCCGCAAGTCACTGATATCTCCAAAGGCTTTGTATCAACCAGATTTCACGAAGTCTTTCAATGTCAACACAGACGGTTCGAAGAAAGGAATAGGAGCTGTTCTATGGCAAGACTCAACTGAAAATTCTGAAGAAGGACCACGTATAATTCAATACGTTAGCAGATCTCTTAAAGGCAATGAGTTATCATACAATACTCACGAGATTGAATGCTTAGCGATATTATTTGCTTTCGAAAAATTCTACATTTACATAGCTGGAACTAAGGTGAAATTGTTTACCGATCACCAATCTTTATCTTGGCTAGAATCTACTAAAACTTTGAATCCACGATTAAATCGTTGGAGTTTGAAATTACAAATGTTTGATTATAATGTATATCACGTGCCGGGAAAATCTAATGAAGCTGCAGATGCTTTAAGCAGATATCCTGATTTAAGTACAGGTTTTCCAACTCTATCGGAACTATATGTAAATAACATAAGTCTTGATTTTCTTGACGAAGATAGTGTAACATTTTGGCAAGAAAGTCAAAATTCGGATTCTTATTGCAGTGCCATTGTACAAAAGTTACAAAATGGGAATTTGTCGAAGAATATAAAAAGGCAATATTCGATTCAAGATAATATATTATTCCTGAAACATTTGAAAGAAGACAAGTGGAAACTTGTAGTACCAATTATTGTTGTACCCAAAATTCTTTATAAATTACATGACTTACAAGGTCATTTTGGATACTATAAACTATTTAATAAGTGCAGAAGTTTATATTATTGTCCCAAAATGAAAGTTAGTATCAAGCAGTATTTGAACGACTGTCTAACATGCGCAAAAACTAAACAAGCTCACACAAAAATTAGTAAGGATGAATTGCATGTATATTCTACTACTCCACATGATATGTTATCAATAGATCTTGTTGGACCGTTACCCAAATCACAAGGATATAGTTACATATTAACAATAGTTGACACGATGTCCAAATTTTTAATGGCTTATCCGTTAAGGAAGGCAACGTCACGTGAAATAATTAACAAATTCAAGCTCCAGTATTTTTACCACTATCCAGCATGTAAGGTAATATTATAAGATAACGGTTCCCAATTTAAATCACAAGAGTGGAAGTTATATATGAATGACTGTAACATAAAACATATCACCACGTCAGTTTATTCGCCTTTCGCAAATCCTGTGGAAAGGTACAACAAAGAGTTAATACGATTGTTACGATTATATACTTCGCAAAATCATCAGGACTGGGTAAAATATTTGAATCATGTAACAGGACTTCTTAATAATTCCGTTTCGGAAATAACAAGTTTCACACCTAGTGAACTTTTTCTTCATCACGAATTAAAGGATTCAATTATCAGTCAAATTAACTGGCCAGATGATTTAAAGTTTGTGCCCTGGAAACATAAGTATTTTATCGCCAAAGCACGTATTAAGGAAAGATATAAGCCCAAAACTATTGAGTGTGATGCTAATAAATTGAAGATTGTCCCAGGTGATATTGTTTTAGTGAAAAATCATGAACATAGTAGTGCAATTAACAAGAAAATTCATAAGTTTATGGAATTATGGCTTGGACCCTATATAGTTGATGGTGTGAAAAACAATTATACAATTTTGATGTCTATGGATGGAAATAAGATAACAACAAGGCAGAACTTGTCAAATATCAAGAAATTTAATTGTTCTGATGAGAAAAAGGAAGAATTGCTTAAACTAATGTAATTGTTATGAAGTAATGCATAAGTAGCTGTAAATTCGAACACTAAGATGACATTTTCAGAACTTTAGTAAAAAGAGTATTGTAAATTTGTGAATTGGTTCATTATGTCAAGTGAACTTCCTCATTATCCTGACGAGCGTATATTAAAAGCAGGACTCAAATCTTATATATTATGTAAAAAAAAAAAGTTATGTTCATTTTTTTTTCCAGGAGAAGGGGAGAGATTGAGACTGTCCTATTCTAAAACTGTCATGTTCAAAGTTAATATTATTTATGTTATTGATGTTGTTTTTAACTTATGCATGTTTGTTTTATAGATATTGTTATAATCATCTTATCACGCTGTATAAAATACAAGAAATGAAATTGATGTAACCATAGCAACGAGAAATAATAAGTACTAAAAATGGTGATGGAAGTTGTGAGATTTTCTGCGCCTGTATTGTATTTATTTTAAATATAACGGTTATCGTTAATTACGCAATTTTATTTGCATTGATAATCGTTCTGCAAGTTTAAGCGCAGCGACGGTTATCATCACATGCCTCTTTGTCTTAAAAGAAAACGAAATAACATGTGCAAATAAACGCATGGCATGTTAACTGCAAAAGGAAGGCAAGGAATTTTCACTTCTAAATTGAGGCAATGCTTTATTTTCAATTATTTAAAAATTGAATAGCATTTATTTCACTATCCAACACAAAGAGCACAATGAACCAAACAAATTTTCTCTCTCCACGTTTTCCAGCAGGCAGTGGCAAGCGCTGTCGTGCTCTCACTGGTGCGCCTATGGTCAGATATAAATTTGGGACTTAATGTAAATTAAATTACTTTTATGTTTAATTCCTTACACTCAGGCCCTTAGCCAGGAATTCTTTGTAGGGGGGGGGGGGGCAAAGTCAATCCTAGAGGAGGCAAATTTTTAATATATTGTGTCGCATTGGCAGATATAGCAGGGTACACAGAGGCACTTGACACCTCCCCCAAAAGAGATAAGTAACAGAAAAGGGATGATATCTTGAAACTGCAACGGACAAAAAAAGAACTTCGAGGAACATCAAATGGCATTTTTTCGATAATGACCTTTCCAGATTCACAAAGAATATAAAGTTTAACATAAATTGGCTAATAAGGACTGTATCTACTTGATATTTACAGGTTGATAATGTTAATAGACAATTAATGGGCCTCTCTGCAGAGCTGATTAAGGGAGCCCTTTATAAATCATGCTTCATAATGATTCCCTCTACTAGTTTCCAGTATGCAAGATTTTTCCGCACAAAGGAATCTAACGAGAATCCAACAACACCATTGTGTTGTGTTATGCAAGAAAATCGAATTAATTAAATAATAATGGTAACATATTATCTACACTTTGATGAATTGTGTAAAAATTTGTAATACATTTTTTTGTACTTGCTAAAAGATGGGTTCCTTAGTCCACCACTGACTATTTCCTTCAAAGGGGAGGCTCTTGCATCACTACAGACAATGTTTGGCTACTGGTTACGTTAACCATTTTGCAAAATATTGTGTGAATTGTATTATATTATACATGTTTTTACACCTGACAAACAAATAGGAATACCTTGATTGATCAATGCCTTCTTGGATTACAGTGTCATCATTAATATTTCATATTAAGTTTCATAGAAAGAAATTGTTTTAATACGACCCAAATAATTTTACGGGGTGCCATGGCATTCTCTTTAACATTTCTTTTTTTCATATAGATCGTTTGGCTCCCAGAGCCGACTCCCACCGCCCCATAGCTATGACTCTGAACTAGGACTATAAGAATAGCAGACATTGCGAGCGAAGCGAGCAAGAAAATTTTACGAAATGTAATTTTATTTGTATAAAATTTGAAATTGAGAGGGGAGCAAGTGCCTCTTGCAAGTGCCCTTGGCCGTCTCGAAGAAAAATCAAGGAACTCGTAAAAACTAATTCCATCATGAGTATCCAATTGTCCTGCTATTCTTAGATTCTCCTAGTCTTGTTTTTTTTTTTTACTTCAATGTTTGCTTCCCTAGAATGGACTTCCGTCCAAGGTCGGGAGGGTAGGGGGGGGGGACAATGCCCCCTGTCGCCTTGTGGTTGCGGCACTGTTTATGAGTGTCTCTTCATCAATTTCACGTCATCATTCATTGTTGCGATTAACTGTAAGTGGCAGAAAAGCAACGCTAAGTAACAAAAATCAAATATCCACTTCCTCTCTCTACCACATGAATCACTATTACCAAAAAGGGAATCCCCCCCCCAATCCTGATACGACATTATACTGAATCCCACACACCTTCATAAATCACTAAATCATTAAGTGTCTTTGTTATGTTGCTAGAGTAATTGTAAAGATTAGTGAGAATTCCAGGTGTTCTGTATTTTTCACAAAGGGGGGGGGGGCAAAGCAGGCTCTCATGGGGCAGTTGACCCCTGCCCCCCCTCTAGCTACAGGCCTGCATACACTTCCTTTGCTTCCTCTGAAAAGTTGAATAAAATTAAACATGTCATTATGTCAGTAAACCTACTAGATACAAAGAGAAAGACAATTTTTACTAAAGCTATATCTTTGCAAACTGACAATAACTTTAATTTAATTGGGTGCCAGTAATTTCACAGGGCACCACGACGTTAACGCTTTTTTATTTTTATCTGTTTTGCTTGTTCGGCACCCCATTTGTACTTAGCGCCCAGGCAAGCACCCCACGTGGACCCTCCCCCTTTTACAACTCTCTTTCTAATAGTATATAATTTCTCTTACAAAGGTAAGAACTCTTGGAGCCACAAAAATGGTCATCAACTATAGAAGTGAATGAATCACTTAGGTTCTTCATGAAATACTTGCCATTTTATATCGAATACTCGGTAAGTAAATTTTATATTGGTACTTTATGAATATCGGTTGGAAGAAATTATACCTACATATAGTGTCACTGATTTTCTACTCACCACTTTCGGTTTCTTTCTGTCTGGTTTTCATTTTCTCTATCTTCTTCGGCAATTTTGCAGTAAAGTGTCAGACATTGTTATACACTAAACAGAACGACAACACACGAACGGAGATGATATACTGAGACTGACCTAAGGCATTTGACTGTTCTTTTCTCTACCACTCCAAAATCATTCATCTCGCCAAGTTACAGAAAATAGTGTTGCTAACCATAGTAACAGAATTCACTACAAGGAGTCAAACCTGTATCTTTGAATTTCTTCCCTTACTTTTATCGTACATTTTTCACATGAAAGAATCGAAAGGAAAATGCAACAAAATGTAAATTCATTGACTCAGGGGTTGAATAATTGAATTTACGAATCTGTAACGTGTTTAAGAAATATATATAAGGTATTCAAACGCTGAACTATCAACACTGTGCGCGGAATGTGCTCCCTGGAAGGAGGGCGAGAGGTCAGTTTGATATTTTCCAGATGGCAGTGTCCCTTCCCTAGAGCTGACCGAAGCCTTGTCAAGGGAGCTAGTGTTTCCAGGAAATGACGATGCTGCACATTCCACCCTCCTTCCTTGACACTTTGGTTTTAGTTGATCGAAAGGTCCATTGGACTACGCTTCTTCAGCTACAAATGATTCCTTTCTGTGAATGTTGAAGTATTCTATTGTTGATATAAACATCCATATTTACACCCCCCCTGTAGGGGGGTGTTCCACTTTTCTCCTTGGGGGGGTGCTCACCAAAATTTGGGAGGGTGTTGGGGGGGTGTTAGGGGGGTGTGGATAAATCACTGCATTTACTACGGATGTTAAAGTTATTTTTTGTCGAGTGTGCGATAAAAAAGTTGGGTGCACTATGAAGTCTCAATTAGATCAACATGTTCGCACTTCACTTCATGTGAAAAACAAACAACTACGGAGTGAAAAGAAGCAAGTTTTACTAACCCAGATGCAAGAGGATTCTTCATTCAGTGTGTTTTACAAGGAAATGTGCGAAGCAATGATTGCAGCAAACATCCCTTGGTATAAAATTCAAGTACCGAAGTTCCGGGATTTTCTGGAAAAATATTGTGGCCGTAAACTTCCTGACTAGTCAACCCTTCGAAAGCGATATCTTCCACATTCCTACAAAGAAACTTTAGAATCAATTAGGGCAGAAGTAGGCAGTTCCTATGTGTGGATTTCCATCGATGAAACAACTGATGCTTTGGGACGGTATGTAAGTAATTTCATTGTTGGAACGCTAATTGCTGATTCTCCATCTACACCACATCTCATTGCATGCAAAGTTCTAGAGCATACTAATCATTCCACCATAGCACGATTTGTGAATGGCAGTCTTAAATTGTTGTATCCGGATGGCGTACAAGAAGAGAGAATTCTTCTCATGTTCACAGACAGTGCGTCATACATGTTAAAAGCTGCTACGGCACTTAGAGTGTTTTATCCTAACTTGATCCACTTTACTTGCTTGGCACATGCTCTCCAACGCATTGCTGAGGAGGTGAGAGGCAATTTCCCGGAAGTCAACCAACTTATTTCTTCCACGAGAAAGGTGTTTCTGAAGGCACCACAACGTGTGCAAGTTTACAAGGAACAATTGCCAGGTGTACCACTTCCTCCGGAACCTATTCTTACTAGATGGGGCACTTGGATCCGGGCAAGTAAGTTTTACAACGAACATTTTGAAGAAGTGAAATCTGTGCTTGACTCATTTTCGGCGGACTCAGCTGTATCGGTACGCACTGCTCAAAATCTCTTCAAGGACACCAAACTTGCTTGCGATATGGCATACATAAACAGCAATTTTGGTTCGATTGATACAAGCATAAAAAAACTTGAAACTGTTGGGCTTCCTCTCCTGGAAGCCATGGATATATATGAGGATGCAAGAAAGAAACTGTCTGCTGTTGGAGGAGATGTGGGAGAGAAAGCTCGAAGAAAATTTGACGCAGTGACTGAAAGAAACCCAGGTTACGTCAGCTTATTTACAGTGAGCCGCATTCTCAATGGTGAAACAGTTAACCCTCCCAATGATATTTCTCCCGACCACATTCACCTCCTGAACTACCCTCCGGTTACTTCTTGTGACGTGGAGAGAAGTTTCTCTGCGTACAAGAACATATTATCTGATCGGCGACAAACATTTACTTCTGAACATTTGGAAATGTACCTGGTAACGTATTGTAAGTTAAATAATTAAATACAGTGCCTGCCCCAAGATCAAAGGTAACCTGAATTTTTGTAAGTGCTTTTTGAGTGAAAAATTTGGGCAACGAAAATTTACTACTGAACATTTTGAATGGTACCTGGTGACATTGTATATTAAATATTGAATATATTCAAATTGTGGTTAATATTTTTGCTCTATAAGAACATAAAAAATACTTAATGTAAGCATTGTAATATTGTAACTTCAATTTTTGTAAGTCTTTTTGAAATAAACATATCCCTTTGTGAGGAAAAAATGTAACAAAAATAGGAAGTAACGTTTGGAATAAATATTTATAGTACATATTTCATTATGAATTTACATATTTTTTATGTATTTCAGACATTTTTATTACATATTTATGTACATATTTTAGGGGTTGATATTACATAAAAATCCGGGCTTTAGACTAATTACATACAAATCTGGGCTCTAGTTATAAGGTACATTGGTGGTTGACTGTTGTATAACCCCAATATGCTTTTTGTTTTGCTGTTATGCAGATGTATGATCTATGATGTGCATTATAACCATGTTTATGTTATCAATAAAGAGAAAAATCAGTGTAGCTTAATGTTGCAAGTTGTAGTGTGGTGAATCTCCCATGTGGCTTACTTAAGAGTGTTTTTCTTCTGTGTGTGTTTTTCCCCCCTTAACATCAAAATTATAGTACCTTGTCTGCTATTCATATTAACATTTAAATCTGTAGGCCTATTGCTTTTAAATGGGGCCTCCCCGATGGTGCAGTGGTAGCGTCGTCGTCTTGTAATCAAGGGGTCCCGGGTTTGACACATAGTGGTTCAGTTCCTTCTTTAGACTGTAGGTCCAGTCCCGATTAGCCTTACTGTGCATAAAGTAGACTTAAAACACCAAATCAATCAATCAATATATTGCTTTTACAAGCACTTACACACTTCTATACGAAGAAACAGTTTTCAATTATTAGTAGATTTGAGAACTGGATACAGGTTGCCTTGATTTCAGTTTCTGTATGAAAACTTCATACATAATTCCTTGCTGATTGGTCATTGACATTTGCAACACAGATAGTGTTTTGTTCAGTTTTGAGAACAGAGTATACTTACTTGCCCATTGTTGTATTCGGCTTGCAGGCAATATTTACAACTGGTCATAAACAATGGTAATTGCTTTCCCAAATGTTGAAATATTCCGATGTGTGAAAATTTGTGATCATTCGTGAATACTTCCATGTTTAAACAATATTCACCTTGGTCACTGACATTTGCTACACAGAAGTTATTTAGGTTTTCTGGGTCTGAGCTTTTCAACACAATCATGAATATTGTTCTCCTCAGAATATTTCGATTATAAAATATGTATTCATGAAAAATGCTTAGAAAACCAAAATATCAAATTCCATGAGAACCTCTTGCAGCCAACTATAATTGAAGCCAGCAGTCTGTGCCCCAGCAGTTGAAAGCCACTGCTGTAGCTGTAGAAATAAAACTAAGGATATATCTTAATAAACTTTCAAGTTTTTAATTTTTGTTTCATTATATTTTTTAAGCTGGACACCCTGTCCACAGGATTTTTTCCAGGGAGGGGCAAGCAAGGTAATTTTTTCGAGGAGGCATATTTTTTCCCATAATAGTGATGCCCAATTAGAAAACCACTGCTTCAGTCTGAAATTATCATGTTCCTTCAACACCCTTATAATAATTTACAGTGACTGAAATGAAATTATGTGTAAAATATAAACTTTTTAGGAGAACCTTCATTTCCAGGGGAGGAAGGCATGCCTGTATGTGAACATAATGAAAACCTGAGCTTAATTACAGAGTTGTATTAAACTCTGCGTAAGTTGTACCATTGCTTCTAATAATACTTGATCTGATGCAGTCCCTTCACACCAAGTCTAAACGTCAAGATGTTTAGATTTTCTGCTAATAGTATGCACAATATTATGATAATATTTACATTGTGCATGAAAGTACATGAGGCATCGTTTGTTTTTTCAGCTGTGAAAGTAGTGAAAATAAAAATGGCATCTGAAACCAATTGGTCTGAAAAGCTGGATGGTATGCCTGATGTTGATATTGATGCTGAAGGAAAATTCAAGTATATTCAAATAAAAGTTCGTGTTCCACGGGGTAAACCAGAAGATAGCAAGATAATTGTAAGAGGATATAGGTGGGCAGCTTATCATGGTGAGTACCAGTTTTATATTTGTAGCGGCGAATAAACGGTCTGAAATGCTGTAGCAGATTCAGTAGAATTTGCAAATTATGTGAATTGTTAGATCCAGAATAATTGTTTTCCAGCTGATGGTTTTGTAACATGCAATGTGGTAGAATAGCACTTCTGTAGGATATGTTGTTGTTGATTTAGTTTATTTTACTTCGCGTTTTGTGCCTCTTGGCTAATTTGCGAAGATGGGGATGAGTGATGAAATGATGAAATTGATGAATGGACATTCACAAACAACCAAGCCCGACCGGGATTCGAACCCGGGACCCTTGGCGTCGCAGCGCGATGTGCTAACCACTCGGCCACAGGGTCGGGCATCTGTAGGATATACTTAGGCTCAATTGAAATACTACAAGAATAGTAATATTATGGATTTTTTTTTTTTGCATTCTGATATAAATTATGTATAACAAAATAATGCAATTTTTTCATATTCAATTATCTCTGTAAATAACATTCTACATACAAGTGGCCACCTCAAGGGAGCTTTCAAACTGATAAGAAAAGTGTGTTGCTTGGAAGTGACTCTCAATAATGAATGGAACCAAGCTTTCGAACAGAAGAAAGATGATAAGCTAAACTTGTCGATCTCGTTTGTATGGAGTGGGCCATTTTCACAATGGTGTTCATCGTGTCACCTCAGTCTGTCCGTGCATGTGCTGTGAATGCTTGCCTACAGACTGATCCCCCCAGCCCCCTACCCCATCTCCTGTCGCTTGTCACTTTGGTCTGAAAGCTCCTCGATAGCAAATATATTCATGCAGTGTGCTTGGAAATTTCACCATGTCTCATTGCAATGGAACAGGATCAGTTATTAGTTATTTCAATTTCATCAGATTTTTTCACAAGTGTGTGTCACGTTTGCTGGAAAATACATTTTATTTATTTATAAGTAGGGTGCTGATTTTTGCCTATTTGCCTTTTTTATTCCTTTGTAATAAAACGTAGGCTTTAATGTGTAAAGTTCGTTTCATGGTGTTTCTAGTCTGAAAACACATTTTTATAGTGTGTATATAAATGCCTATTTTGAGGGTTAGTGCCTATTTTGCTTAATCATGCCTAAAAATGTCTATTCTCCCATTTTTGCTTACTTCAGCATTTTTAAGCCTTTATTTATGTTGACTGAAATCTGATATTCACCAGATTTGAGAATCTCAAATTTCAAGGGATGTCAGATCTTTAAAAATACCAAATGTCATTTTATCTGGGTAAGCAAACTGGACAACCTGTTGGTGACTCATACACAGTATATAATGTGTGTGTGTGTGTAACACATGTGTGAATGTGTAGGTATGTAGCATTACTTTATATCCAAATTTTTAAAATGTCTTCATATCATAGGAAGTTGTGAAATTGATATATGTACGCATGTGTTCAGATTCTTACCTAGTAATTTCTGTGTCCGGGGCAAAAATATATATTTTAGAGCTCCCACCACATGTTAGAGAAAAATATAATTTTCTTAACTTGCACTTTTGTTTAATTTTTGCGTGCAAATAACAACTCTGGGCTGGTACGGCATCCATAAAGTATGAATTTTGCATCTAAGATCTTCATTCCCTGAAGATGAGAGTGACGTTAGCTCTCGAAAGCTCGGAAGCCTTTCCGGAAATCACCTGGCTGGTTACTCGAGAAAACCTTTTCAATATTCGCCTCCAGGAAAGCTTCAAGAATTATTTCTTATCTCTCGTTTCTTGACTCTAACAATCTCATGTTTCTTAGTTGCAGCAAAGAGGACTTATTAATGCACATTCAGAATTATTTATTCTCTGTATATTGAATAATTGACAGTGCATTACTATTCCGTATGTCGAGTAAAGAATACACAGAGTTAGTTATACATACAACACTTCAGAACAATTGTTTTGTAGTAATAATAACCACAAATTTGATGTGACAAAGAAATGGGCTTACTGCAAGCAAAGTGAGCAAGAACATTTTTAGAATTATTTATTTGCAAACTGAAAGTACATACTATTAATTAATAATACTTACAATGCTTTATTAACAATACTTTCATTTTACATGTCTCGTGACATTCACCCTTTACAAACGTTTTTAAATATTTTTTGCTCCTTCGGTGGTCTGCCCTAACTATAGCTCTTTTTGGTTTTGAGTGAGTGCTCCAATTTCTGCAGACGATTCACAGATTGACATTTACAAAACTCTTGGTAAATTTTAGAGCATCACGTATATTCCTGGTATTGCATTTGAACAAAA
Source organism: Lepisma saccharinum (assembly GCF_977018435.1). Classification (NCBI taxonomy): domain Eukaryota; kingdom Metazoa; phylum Arthropoda; class Insecta; order Zygentoma; family Lepismatidae; genus Lepisma; species Lepisma saccharinum. The sequence continues at coordinate 52,174,815 of NC_139236.1, forward strand.
TCAGTCAAGGTGGTTTAACAGAGTGACTACCAAAATGACAAATCCAAAATTCTTGACTTTTTGTGGACCTTTTTTCTTTTTTCTTAACCTTAATTTATTCCTTAATTTAACCTTAATTTATTAATTAAGTGTGGGGTGTTACCGCCACACCCCCTATATGCCTTCATAGCGTGGTGCTAAGCACAGAGGAACACTTTACCTTTTTTTTTTTAACTTTTTTAAATTTATTTCACCACTACTTAGGTAAAGCTGAAATTAGCAGTTAAGGAAATAAATATTTATTTAATGAAAACCCCCTACCAAAAGACTATTTAAGATATTAGAAAATTGAAGCTGCAGTGGCGTATGCTGGGTTCAAAACCTGGGCTATCTCATCATATCATAGCATTCGAATGGACAGATATTTGCGGAGGTATCTCTTTTTCGTACATTTATATATTTGTTCGTATATTGAAGTGATGTGACATTGTGATTATAAATATACACTTCACAAATAATTATGAAAATGCACATTTAATCATTAAGAGAAAAAATAAGGAAAGTACGTATTTCATGCTTATAAAAAATAAGGGCCCATATTGTGACATATTTATGCAGATCTACTTGTGAAAATAAAATATAACACATAATATATAATAAACTTGTTACCTTCAAAAATTCATTTCAATAGTAACTCCATTCTACTCTTCTCCTGGGTAAATTTAAATGTCACACTTTCATAAAATGTTTCATCGGACCACTGTTTTATTTTCAGAACACTTTTCTTGATAGATAGAACAGCTGTGTTGTCAATAGATCCTTAATTATGTCACTCATTTTAGTTCACTAAACAACACAGCACAACACAACACAAAAATATAATTCACGTACGAACTGACCACAAGGAAACAAACTTCCTTCAACATTCCCGGATGCAATTTCCAATCAAACTACCCTACTTGCCTCTGCCCTCTGTCAATCGGTTATTTTTAGATGCAGTCATAAACCAGTTCCGGTCAGCTAACAAATCTCCCGAACTTCTAGTCAACATTGTAATGCAGGTACTCTGGTTCTTTCAGAGGTCAACGCTCTCTTGTCGTGCTCGTTTGCAAGTGTTTGGAAAGCGATGTCCTTGGCCCGGAGGGAAGTTTCTGTCATCAGCAACCATTTTCCCCTTTCCTGTAATAGTTTCACTCCAAAACCCCGCCCTTGTAGGGAAGATGCCACGCTGGGAATAATGAGTCCGCAACACTGACTATCATAGCAAGAAGACTGCCAAGCTCAATGCACGCAGCTCCCTGCGGATAGCGGGCAAGATAGCCAACAACTCCCAGTGTAACAACTTCTAAGAAATAAGTGTGCCAACTCCTGAAATGCCATCATCATCTCATTGAAATGAACAATTTATGCACACTTTGTGATAGATTTTTTTTTCTTCTCTTCTGAGTCTGGGCTTCGCAGATAGCCTACATAGCCTGGAATATACGCCTCTGTGAAGCTGTATCTATTAATGTATCCTGGACTGCATTTGGATGAGTAGCGAGGCTCTGGCAGAAACTCAAGCATGTATAATTTTATGTGGAACTTGTGTTGGTCATCCCTATATATATTTGCAGGGTATCTACCAGTCTGGAAAAGTCAGGGAATTTTATTTTTCCTGGAAAAGTCAGGAAAATTTACTATTTTTCTGGAAAAAATTGTATTTTTGTAGACCTTGCACAATAGAGATTGTTTAAAAATTTGGATGTTGGCTGCAGCAGGTGGTATTCATTCAATGACAAAGCATACCTTACACCTGGAACTTGTAGTTTCTATCTCCATGTTAAACAAAGATCTCTATCCATAACAAATGCTGTCTGATGCCATACCTTAGCTTATCAGTAGGTTTGGACTCTGCAAATTGTTTTTATATAAGATTTTGATTACTTTGAAATCTTTCTTAATTTACAGTTGTATGGTCATTTTAACTTTTATTTATATAACAATTGGAATTGAAATGTTTCACAATTAGAGAAGTTATAGGATTCTCACACACCAGAGAACTGAAAAATTTCATGGAATCTGAAGCAAAATATACAAAGCTCAGGTAAAATCTTATGATTGATGAATGAGTCCCAAAGAAGCACAACTGAGGGACTTTAAATGCTTCTGTCTGCTCATAACCCAGGCTGTTGTAGCAAGGATCACATATCTATTAGCTTGTCTGTTTCTCATTTTAAATATGTTTCCAGGGCTGGTAATCAACTGCATTGCAATATTCAAAACTATATTGGAATTTTAAAATAGCTGCAAATTAGCTAGAAAATCCTTTGTCATACAATACTGGTGCAAAACTTAAAATTTGGTATAATTCCCAGGATAATTAGATTCCATGAAAACATTGCTGTGCATTTGGGGAGATCCTGCATATAGTGTGTGGTATTGGTGAAGAAATTCCAACTGATATTTCAGTACAGGTACAGCAGCGGCAGTATTGGCTTAACCCTAATTGTTATCTGTAGTTAGTCTAGAGCAGAGATCGCCAAACTCCCAAGCCATGGAACTACTTTCCACATTTGAAAATACATAGCAAAGTACATGGAATAAATAAAAATATTAGAAATAGTTTCTTGGTTCAGAATTTTAAGATGTAATGAAATTATTCTTTAATAGATGGATGGGGCAGTAAAGATGTGCCACATTAAACTCTAATTGCAGGATCTCTGGAAAACTTTTAGATCTTCTCATTTACTAACTTCTGATATAATTATAGATAATTTTAGGTTGATGTCTTGTCTCCCGGAGCCTGGTAGGTATATTAAATCAATTCATGTTATTTTGATTCATCATTGCACGAAAATTTGTTCTTATGCCTCTGGTTGTTATTGAGATACCAATATTTGAAGGACTCGGGTGTAAAACATGGTAAGTGACATTTTGATCATTTTTTAGTTACAAAGTAAAATGTCCCATTCTTAAATTTTCAAGTGAAATTGCCATGTCATGCAATTTGCATTGGATTTAGTGAAGCTTTCTGAAATTGGTAAATACAACTTAAAACAATTTATCCACGGTAAAGGTTCTAACTTTTTTTCTCAATGAACTCAGAAATGACCAAAATGTCACTTACCATGCTTTACACCCGAGCCTTTCATTGATACAGTAAGACAAATGAATGTAACTGGCACATAAGATTCTCCTTTTCAACTTTGCTTAAAATGTTTTTTTTTATTGGTGCATGAGTAATCTTCAATGTCAAGATTTAGTTGTTTCATTTTGTCAAGATTCCACCTGTCATTTGAGTAGAATCTACATAAAGACATAACTTTGCAAAAATGTCTCTCTCCAGCATCTGTTTTGGATGAAAAAGTAGGTGAAGACCAAGTTAATGTGGCATTACAAGTCCTAGTTGAAAAGCGCCATTTTTCTGGCCCTGACGTGCGGTGATGTCGACAGTTGGGGTAGCAATCAGTGGCGTGCCCAAGGGAGGTTGGTGTGGGTCATAATCTCCCTCCCCCCCTTTAGGGCCCAGTATTCCTAAAAATAGAACATCAAAGAAAGGAAAGGATTGCAAAATGAGGAAGGACTACTGAAAAGAAGCACATGTTAATCCCACCCACTTTCGAAAATCCAAAACATGTTGATTTGACTATTAAGCCAGAGATCCCGGGTTCGAACCCCGACCTGGGAATGGGTGTTATTTGTGTTTGTCCCTTCATCAATTTTATCGTACCATCTTGACGATTAGCCAAAAGTGTAGAAAAACCGAAGTAAAACAAACCAAATCAAACAATCAATCAATGATTTGATTTATGCTACTTAGCATCGCTGTCACATTTGGTTAATCGCGAAGATGGTACAATACAATTAATGAAGATACAAACACAAAAAAAAAAAACACCCATGCCGAGGTCGGGGTTCGAACCCGGAACTCCTGGTGTCATAGCGTGCAGTGATAACCACTCCCCCACGGTTGGTTGATTTGGTGTTTAAGTCCACTTTATGTACATAAAAGCTAATCGGGACTGAGCCCACAATTTAAAGTGGGATCCAAACCACTATGTGCGTCCACCTGGTACCGATCCGGGGCAACTTGCACTCCCCCACGGAGGTCGGCCGACAACAAAGATGAGTGGAAATGTGTAATTATTCGGATACTTGGGTATCGGTAAAGCAAACTGCGTATTTACTCAGTGGTACGTAAATTTCAATTGGATTTTTGAAACACCATATTTGCGTATGATTAACGTTTTTCCAAAAAAAATTGCATTGCTTGATTTCCCTAATTTCTTCATCTCACGATCTCGTTACTGAAGGATCCGGGTTCGAGCCCTGGCCTGTGCATGAGTGTTCCTTTGTAACAACTTTTCATCCATTTAATTTAATCAACGTTCACCGTCATGGCAGAATTTATGTAAAGTGATGGAATAGAAACGCTAAAGAAAGGAGGGAAAATACAAATAATTTCCTCCCAGTGCATTTGCAGGGCACTGTGAAATCAGGAGTCCAGAGTTCTCTGTTTATGATTGTCCCTCGTGACTTCCATAAGCTCATTAGCTACTTATCGCGATTAAATCTATACAGCTAGAAAAAGTGATGGAAGGTGGCAAAAATTAAATATATTAGAGGGGATGAACAGGTAACAAAACACACTTTTTTGTAGTTTCTTCAAAAATATTCATTTGGCTTTTTTAGTTCTAGGATACATTTTTCATTCCAAATTATTTCATTATTCACTGTAGAGTACAACACATAGGAACAAGAATGCGCGCTCGTCACAGGTTTGAATCCCGGCCTGAATTGTTCTTTGTGAGGTCCCTTCATCAATTTCATTATATCATCACTCATCCTCATTTTCGCGATAACCAAATGTGGCAGAAAGGTGAAGTAAAATAAACCAAACCAACAACAACAATTAGTTTTCTTGCCCAAATTAATACATCCGTATTTATGACTGTTTAGCTTACCCATTTTTTATTGGAGGCCAAATTATTAGTATATTTAAATAAAACACTACTAAAACGAGAGCGAGAGAGAAAGCGTGAGCAAATATTTGTTATTTAATCATTATATATTCCATATTTGAAAAAGAAAAGAAACCATAACATTTTTGTCTGCACATAATACAAGTACGTTCCCATTCATATACAAATAAAACTACATCCCATATTATACATACATATTGTACAACGTTTAAAAGGTTGTGTAAATACAGAGAACTTAAGTACTGCAGAAAATTTCCCCCTGAGTTCTTTAGAGGATTTACAAAGGAATCTAAGGGAAACCTATCCCCTATCTGTCCTATAGGAGATAGACTGGAGGACCTGAAAGCACGGGCTTTCAACCATGGGAGCGGGTAGCGAGGCGGCAAGGGAGGTACAGGCAAAAAATCTTCCCTTTCGCTTCGGGCAGTTGTCTATACCTGGATCTGGTAAGGCAGAAGAAGAGCCAGCTAGGGCATTCAGCCTTGCTAGCTGATCACATAGAGGGACGAGAAGCGCGTGGAAAGAAATGTTGAATATGAACTGAGGCTTCAAGATAATAAATATTTTGATTTGAAAATAATTAGAGACGTGAGATTGATTGATCTATCTCTGCTAGACTAGCTACTCCTCAGTGCACGTCACTGGATATAAAACTGTTCTATACTGACTTATGACAGTGTGATTGCAAGAATGAAAAATTTTGACATTGCTGTTGATCCGCTGGATCTGATGTAGATGACAGTTCTTGAAGACTGTAACAACAGTGCCTTTATACTGTTTGTCAAGAAGATTTTAATGCTTTCACATGGAAATGCTTCTGTTGAGTGCAGTTTCTCTGTAAATAAGCAATGCCTTGTGGATAATCTTGATGAGGACTCACTTATTGGCCAACGATGTATACATGATGTAATTGTAACTTATGGAGAGGTTGAAAAAGTCCCTATAACAAAATCTGTAATCCATGCAGCAAGGAATGCAGATGGATAGAAGCAGTGAAAAGGAAGCATGATGCAACTGAAACTCAGAAGACTCATTTAGAAGAGAGGAAAATAAGTATGGCAGAACTGAAAGAACTGAGTACAAAGAAAGCTAAAATCGTCAAGAGATCTGCAAAGGAAATCCAAGAAGTTGGTGAAAAGGTCAATGTATTACAGAAGAAAATAGTGTAGTTGTGTTTTTTCGAGTAATGAGTTTTTTTTAAACTTTTACATGTTAATGAACACCAATTCTATGTTAGAAAAACATTTCAAGTATTCAAATTGTGCATTTATTTTAAAGGAAGAAAACTATTGCACAAAATTACATTCAGTTTATAAACATATATATAATTTCTTATGACTAGTGAATTGTTATGGAAATAAACTCCAAAAAATTGGTAAAACAATTATTTTATAATGTGTGGGTGGATCAGATGGCTAAAAGGGGTGAAGGGAGGCCAATAATTTCACATAATGTGATAATGAAAGCTTGCCAGTATATTGGTAAATTCCCATAAATATACAGGTACAAGAGGATAAAGTATGCTTTGTGCTGAAAAGATTAATCTGATGTACACTTCTGTTCACAAAAAGTGACACACTCGTTTGAGTTGAAGTCCAGCAGTTTGTTAATTTATACCACAGCAAAATGAATTGTTTCTGCTTCTTGGTTGCAGAGAACGAACAGCTGGATTGACAGGTTCACGTGACTACGTCACTGGTGCTTACCTTACTCGAACACGGCGAATACTTGACCTTGGAAGTCTAAAGCAGCTCCCGCGAAAGCCAACAGAGAAGAGGAAGCCTTTATTCAGATAGTTCGTAACAATGAAACAAACATTCCATGGAATGTAATGTCAAATTTACTTAAAAACCAATTCATATGATAAGTTACCCCAGACGTTACCTGCGTAGTGTAATGTGAATGGAAACAACATATTTGTCCCTTTCATCTCTCTATACTGCAATGGTTGTATTGCTATTAATATTATATTGCAGTCCGGATTCAGCTGTTTCGCTTAAATTGCACCTCGAAAGCAGAAGTATGCAGAAATACGGAGTGTCCGAAAAGTCACGCAACCCGGTGTTTACGACCGTATAACGGAATAGCGAAACGGAATGAGAAGAAACGCTTTCTGCCAAGAGAATGCCCTGTATATTGGGAAAATTTAGAGAGACAAACATATGTAAGAACATGCATGTTTTAATAACAAATAAGCAAAGTGTTGCCAAAGGCGGAAAAAAAATATTTGCAAATCGTGTGTATTGATGCACAGAACCCATTGAGGTAAATTATCGCAACATTTCACAATACCAACGAACAATTTGGATGGCCATCTAATGAATTTGACAGAAAAAGAACTTTGACGAAGTTTCAAAAACATTGCAGACGGGAATAAATGGGCTGTTCCAAAAATCGATGTTTTCACAATATTACGAGGGACACTGGCAACACTGTTGCTGTCACGTGTCACTAACAGATGTGTTTTACCTCAGGCTATCACACTAAGGTACTTTTAACGACAAAGGAGAAAGTTGGTTATTCTCGAACATATGCAATAAATTACATACACCTTGCAACCCTGAAATGTGGGTACAGAAGAACATGTATCAATTGTTATGTGTTCTGTGCCTTAAGTGGTTGCTGTTTGTCGCGAACGGCATTCCAGATTGTGTCTACTTATGCTGACATCGTGTGTGTGTTTTCAAAATGCCATATTCTACACAGAAAAGAGTGTTTATTGTTGATGAATATATCCGAACATCGTCATATTCTCGCATAAGAGATGCATTTAGGGATACCCACATTTCAGGGTTGCAAGGTGTATGTAATTTATTGCATATGTTCGAGAATAACCAACTTTCTCCTTTGTCGTTAAAAGTGCCTTAGTGTGATAGCCTGAGGTAAAACACATCTGTTAGTGACACGTGACACCAACAGTGTTGCCAGTGTCCCTCGTAATATTGTGAAAACATCGATTTTTGGAACAGCCCATTTATTCCCGTCTGCAATGTTTTTGAAACTTCGTCAAAGTTCTTTTTCTGTCAAATTCATTAGATGGCCATCCAAATTGTTCGTTGGTATTGTGAAATGTTGCGATAATTTACCTCAATGGGTTCTGTGCATCAATACACACGATTTGCAAATATTTTTTTTCCGCCTTTGGCAACACTTTGCTTATTTGTTATTAAAACATGCATGTTCTTACATATGTTTGTCTCTCTAAATTTTCCCAATATACAGGGCATTCTCTTGGCAGAAAGCGTTTCTTCTCATTCCGTTTTGCTATTCCGTTATACGGTCGTAAACACCGGGTTGCGTGACTTTTCGGACACTCTGTATAATAAGTATAATATAAGAAGAATAATTCAACCAGCTAATTATCTAAAATACATATTTTACAGTTCTATTCTAAATGCCATATGAGTAATTGTAGTTACTGATTAATTCTGTTTGTTTCTGATAATAACATCTTCAATCTGCGCATGTCTTGACATTACAATTTGGACCAGGCTTTCTTTCTTTCCCATCTGAAAATTACTCTTAAGGTGCGAGCATTCATCGAGTGGGTCTCTTGTAAATATCTAAATATCTATCTATGTATAAAACGAGGAGAGTGACATGTGAATGATGGAACATCTTAAAATACATCTGCTGATGTTCCTCACAACTTATTCCACTTAATTTCTGTGGTTTTCTTTTTCAGAATATTAACGGTGTGTTTTATCACACAACCATTTTCAATTTTAGCACTTGTTTTAAGTATCGAGGCTTAGCAGCAACTAAAAAAGCTCAATTTCAAGTAGTCTCGAGTAGCAGTCACGTTCTCTGAATGAGTAGTAGTTTCATACATATTTTCTTCTTGGCACGCAAACAATAACAAAGTTTCAGGCTGCAATTGGTGTGACGAGAATAAAATACATTATGTAGCACCCATTCGGTAAGAAAAATATTTTGGAGACACGCGGACTCGAACCTAGGATTTCAGCTTACAAAGCTGGCCTTTAACCGACAAGCCACAGTGAAGAAACCAAGCTATTCGAGTAATTTATCCATAAGATTGTATCTTTTCCTGTCCAGCTCGAAATTTTGATGTCGTTTCTCGCTAATTACATTAATTTGAAAGCAATACGCTTCATCAGATAGGGTTCATATGCTGTACACATTGCTGACAAAATACAAGTGAAGCTTGTGCATGAAAATTAATGAAGACTGGGAAATCGTGCTTTTGTGGAAGATTAGTGTTTGCAACCCTAAATGATAACTGTTCTCTAGTTTCTGTCAATATAGCGGATTCTGCTATGTGACGAATCTCATTAACCAACGGCACATATATATATTTTTTTTATTTTAAACTATTTATTTCAAAATGAAGAGTCATTATTCTGGAATGTACGGAGACATTCATTCATTCGGTAAGAATTTTACGAGAGTCACAATTCTATTTTTGTGCTTCATTACGAAACCAATGTGCACGTGTAAAACAAGTAAAGCCCGACAATTTTTATTTTACAAAAATTCCATATACTGTTAAAAGTTAAATGAGAGGACAACCATTGACTTATTTTTAATAGCCTGGATGACTGATGTGCCCTCCTGAGTGTGACATAAATTCTTCTTTCTTTAGGATTTCTATTATTTTTCCCATCTCTTATTCATTTCCAACTTTGCGATTCTGTTTGCCAAAGTGTATGGGGAAGGAGTTCATTTATTCTTCAAGCCTTCTCCTGGACTAGGATAACACTATTTCCGAAAGATTTTTTCTTGCATCATTTTCAGGAATTGCAACAGCACTATTTCTATCTCGCTTGTTCTTATTGCATTTTTTCCTTTTCGTTATTTAGTATTGCTTTTCTTCCATTTTCGGCTACTCGCGATGATGAAGAGAGACTCAAAAAGAACACCCATGCTCAGGCCAAAATCGAACCCGGGGCCCTCGCATTCTAACGATTTGTGATAACCACTTCATCATGAACATACAAAACGCGTTCTTTTTAAAATAAATTTCAGGAATATTTCACATTTACATTACTTTGATTGTAGACGTGGAAATTCCAGTTAATTAATATTTACGCTGCACTCTTTCCGTTAGTCCTTTTCTTTGAGTCTGAGAGAGACGAAATTCCCTGCATATGCATACATTGATTGATAGTAAGCAACACTGCTACTTTCCGAACACTTACTTTGGCTGTACTTCCGACCACGAAGCTGGACTTCAACTCAAACGAGTGTGCCACTTTTTGTGAACAGAAGTGTACTACAATTTACGGTTTTAAACTTGAGTGTGACTAAGTGTGAATTTTCATTTAAGTGCTCTGATTTTCTTACGTATATCACCTTTGACTGGGTGCCAAAACTTTTGGCTTGGGGCAAGGACAGTTATTTTTTTCTTGGTAGATAAGGGATAGCATTAAGAGACCATACTGTTGATGCAAAATGTAGGGGACAATCTCCCCCACACACACCCCTAATCGCTGATACTGTACATACATGTTCATGTACATTAATTGCTCTAATGAGCTGGTCTGAAAAATTTTTGTTCTTGGTGTGGAAAACCTGGAAAAGTCAGGGAATTTTGTTTTCACAAAATAGTAGACACCTTGATTTGTCATTGTTCCTTCATCAATCTTATTTTACCACCACTTATCCTCATCTTCGTGATTAGCCAAAAGGGGCAGAAAAGTGAAGTCAAAACAACTAATTCAATCAATCAGTCATTGTGATAGCAAAAATTATTGACAATTAGTATAATTTCTTGACTATTTATTGAGTTCTTGATCTACTTGTTGATTTCTTTACTTTTCATGACTGTTAGACATCCTGTTTAACATTATAACCTACTGCAACAAGACTGGAAAATACACTTGGTGCTGTGTACTACACCTTTTTGTAGTTTCTTCAATAATATTCATTTGGCTTCTTATATTTCAAGTACTGAGTGAATGTGAGGTTCTAAGGAATTCAGGGTCCCACAAAATTTGTTGTGAACCACGTGTCTCTTTTCCCTCATAAGAAAACTAAATCGCATATGCAGATACTTGAATGGTACTGCTACATAAGACTAAGACTGACTTTAGAGCAAGAAAAAATAAAACTACAAAAGTCAGTTGTTATTTTAAGTAGCTTTTCTGCCACTTTTGACTAATCGTGATGCAAGGATGAGTGATGATGTGATGGAATTGACGAAAGCACACTTACAAAGAACACCCATGTCCAGACCTGGATTCTTAACCTGGTTATTTTAGAAGTTATTGTTTTCAAACCTTTACAAGTTGTCTGTGTATCCACAGTCATCTTACAAATATTGTTATGAATGAGAACTTTTTATTTCTTCAGTTGTTAAAATTATTTAATGTTTTGGTATATTACACATACAAGAATACAATATAATTAATTTAAATTGTTCATCAAATTATAAGCAAATTCAATAATTTATGCCGCGGTGGCTCAGTCGGTAACGCGTCTGACTACCATGCTAAAGGTCCCGGGTTCGATCCCCGGCCGGTTCAAATCCGGGAACTTTTCTAACGATGCAAGCGGCCCCGGCGCCCACCCAGCGTCGAATAACATGAGTACCTGGGGGAAACCCTGGGGGGTAAAGGCAGTCAGGGGCGTGATGCTGATCATATCACCCCCACTCACGACCGGATCAAGAAAGTGTGGGGCGTTACCCCCACACCCCCTATACGCCTTCATGGCGTGGTGCTATGCACAGGGGAGCACTTTACCTTTATTATGAAAGTTCTTTCTTATAACATACACGGTGCTTGAATGTACTGAAAAGTTATTGAAAATGTGAAGTTCATCCAGGGATAAAACCTGGGTCTTTGGTTTTCATGCTAATTCTTTACAACTCATCTATCAAGCCAACTTAAGCTTGACCCCAAATTGCACATTACATATGCTATGTATTCCAAGTATTCTGCAACATCAACTTGCCTCTGGGGTACCTTTGGACATGGAACAATGATTGCCATCTTTGTGCAGAACGGTTCTGCTTTAAGGTTACAGGGTGGCTACTCACCGGCAATTCCTTGAATTCTGGGAATTATGGGTGAATTATTGGCTCCGGGAATTATGCGTGAATTCTACTTGAATTTTTCTCCGTAGACGTGTAAAATTACAACTTTTTAAATCCAAAACCTATTCACATTTTATGCAAATAAAAATTATTTTCTTAAAATTTTCTTGCTTGCTTCGCTCGCAATTCCTGCTTTTCCTACTCTTGTCAAGTTTATAACCATAGGTAGGGGGCGGCGGAGTCAGCCCTGGATACCGAACTATCTAAATGGTAAAATTGATTGATTGATTTGTGGTTTAAAGTCCACTTTATGGGCAGAAAGGCTAATCAGGACTGGACCTACAGTTTAAAGTGGGATCCGAACTACTGTGCCATGTGTTGAAAAAAAATAATTGAAATAGTTTGTTCAAACACAAATGCTCTAGCAACAACTTCTACCCCCTTTTTGCATAATTTACGAGGATGATAACGTCTTTGATACTACTACTGCTACTACTACTACTACTAATAATAATAACAACAATAATTTTGGTCCCGGCAGGCATGGATGTTTGTGACTGTCCATTCATCAATTTCATCTTATTACTCATCCCCATCTTCGCAAATTAGCCAAACGTGGCACAAGAAGCAAAGTAAAATAAAATAAATCAATAATAATAATGTTATAATAACATTATTATTAACACTATTATTATTATTAGTACGTTTATCCTGATAAAAATTCATGGTTGCGCCTCTGATTGTAAATAGAAACTCAGCACCTTAAATTAAATATTTTAATTATATTACGTATACAGTTTATTTGAATTATAATTTTTGGATGTTGGAATCACATAGACCCTTTATATTATTAAGATATTGTGTGTGGATGTTGAGAGGCGGTAATATGTAAGGTTGAAATAGAAAAAACATCTACTTGAACTTTTGGAAAGTTCTCCTTGAAAACCAGGAATTATATTTGAATTTTATCATGGTCCTAGAGTAGTCACCCTGGGTTAGTGTGGTACACATTACCCACATAGCTTCACATGGAAGTGCCCTATTGCCTTGTGGCATACACGAATATCTGGTAACATTGGCATGCTTCACAATTCACCACGTTTCTTATTTTTCCATACATTTATTCTCTCATTATTTATGTGTACAAATTCTTAAATTGTCCACATATATATTCTGTTCCTTCGAGTACATATACCTAGAGGATCCCACAACAATTTTAATTTTAGGTTATTTCATATTTTCTCACATAAAATTTACACCAAGCACATTTTTGTGTGTTGTAGACATTTAAGTGAAACTTTCCACTCTGGTATAACAGCTTAATTGGGAAATGAGATGAAATCAAGGTTGGCCTAATTTGTCACTGAAATTTCTACACTATACATCTCCTGTGTGTTCCAGATCATAAGGGACGGACCCCATGTTCGATTCATGCTGGAGGCACATAGTTTTTTTTGGATCCCACTTTTGACTGTAGGTCCAACCCCCGATTAACCTGTCTGTGTATAAATTAGAGTTAAAACAAAAACTCAAAACCTGAATCATGAGGTAATTTAGAGCTCTACACCAGGAGAAACGAGGTACCATTGATGTCGTCAGTGTTTCAAAGCCACCAGATTTCATTACAGTAACACACTAGGTGAAACAGCAAAAGCGAAGAATAAGGTGAAATCAGAGCTGGGTTGATAGTTTAGTTGGTAGAGAAATGGCATGGTATGCACGAGACCCAGGTTTACGTCCTGGTCAAGCCTGTTTTGTTTTTTTTCTACATAAGATGGGAAGACTGAAAGAAAATTAACAAGGATAGTGAACATTGAATTGATCTTGCCCATGGTAGGACAGATGGAAGGCTTTAGGATGCTGTGATAATAAACCTGATAGTGAGTGGTTGCTATTGAAGAAATGACAAAGTTCTGTTCCAAAGTACTTAACATTGTATGCTTTATTCAACATTTTATTAAAATACATATACTGTATATACAAATAATAAACATTTTATTTGGTTTATACAATTTTCTACAAAAGTTGACAATGGTGGACTAGTTTCTCATTATATCATTTAACATTGTGATTACATCAACATTCTTCCATAAAAATAACATGAATAGATTTTTATTGAAAGAATATCTCCACTTAACTATGTTTTTAGCACATAGAAATATCATATTTGATAAGCTGTATCACTTCTTTTTCCCTTGTTAAAACTATTTAAACTTCTTAAAATTTGAGTGTTTTGTGTAAAAGAAGTACACTTTTCTTACAATGAATAAAACATATGTATATTGAAAATTAATATTTTGTTTGGATTCTTGACTTGACTTAATTCCTTTTGCTTCATCAGGAGCATAGGGCTTCAGTGAAAAGCCTCCATTTGGCTCTGTGACGTGCCAACTCCTTGACCTCTAATAAGCATATATTAATCAAATGCAAAAATATTGATGCCTAGTCATTGAATGAAGTTCAACGTATGAGTGATTCATGATACAGTTTGATACCAGGGAATGACGAACCTTGTAAAGCAATAATTATATATAGAGAAATAAAATATATAAATACATGAGAGATTATTTCTCATTCAGTTCACTTGTAGTCTTATTTCAGCAGTTGGTGACTTTATATGTACTATTTTTTTTAATCTCTGAAATCATTGACAGAACAGAAACACATAAAACACTTGAAAATTGATTTCAGCTCAAAATAGATAAAAGTATTTTATATATTTCACATATTTATATTTCAGACATGATAGTGTAGAAATATTTTCATACATTTTTATATTCTTATTGCCATCATTGCTCTGATTTTTAGATAAGATGCTGCACAGAGTTATTCTCGAGGTAAAAGATATGTAACACCCCTCCCTCTTGATTTGTCTTATGCTTGTGAAATACAATTTACTCTGATTTTAATGAAGTTCATAATAAATAACATTTAGAAACATGTTTAAGCCAAATTATAATGAATCATTAATATTACAAAATGTAAAGGTTTTTAAGATATGCCCAATTTATGAAATTTCAAAATATTCAACAACTTGAATAAGTATTTATCATCACTTATTAAAGGAGATAGCACAGTTATTAAAATGTGCACTTATTGTGTCAACCTTATATTGGCTTTATTACAATTCAATGTTGTATCATATTAGCTTATGTAGTCAGTGGTCAAAGTGGAAATTCCTGGGTGAATGGATGCTTGATTGACTTTGGGAAAAGGTGTGTGTGTGAGGGGGGGCGGGTTTGAAGACAATGAAGCATCTTTGGGGGGAGGGATGTTTACGCAAATTTTCTTAGCTGCAAGAAGTCATCCATAAGGTTTCCTCTACATTCAGTACTGTTGTATCCTTTTATATCACTTAACATTTGCTCTTGCACCTAAGGTAAATATCTACTTTAAAAGTTAGATTTTACTCTGTTTTATTTTTATTTTTGTGTACTTCAGTGCTTGCCAAGTTAATCAGAAACCTCTCGTTTGAATGCAAGGAGCTTGATATGTCATTCGTGTGCTGAAATGGCACAAATTCCTGCATTTTTTTGATTAAATTTTTTACAACTCTCTCTTTGTAACGTGTTTCATAATAGCTCATTCCTTTTTCCACATACACTTGTCCATGTTTCAACATTTGGTAGAAGAAGCTTCTTCAGTTTTCTCATATCTCAGATAATGTTTTAGTTTCGAACCATATTATAGCTTGCATAGAAATGCATAAAAAATAGGCCAAATGAATTATACAACTCCGGTAAGTAAATATGATCATGTATAAGTTGAACACATTGCTGGAAAAATGCATTCAGGGACAAGTATGTCAAAAATTGTTGTTGAATACCATAGCTTTGTAGCAGAATTATTCAACACATTGAAATAATCAATTTCGAATGGCTAAGAACCATTTGTCATGTTTGATTTCTTCAATAGCTGCCCACTGTTGCACCACCAGCAATTACATCCCTCCCCCTCTCTCTCCCTCCCTTCCTCACCCTTTCTGTCTACCTTGTTTTGTACATTTTGAATGTGTGTATCCCAAAGGTAGACTTTAGCTTTAAGTTCAAAGAGTTTTATTTATTTGCTTGCTACTGTGGGAGTTGTCAGAAATTTAATTTTTGTTGGGGAAGGTTAATGGGGGAGATATTCATGATGTAAAAGTAAGTGGTAGAAGTGACAATTATTATTTTAAACTAATAATAATAAACATTAGTTTTTATTTCCAATTCACTATTTCTTTGGGATGGACTTGCACTCAGTACACCAGATGAATGAATGTCTGGAAGGACTGCTTTTCTTTATTCTTCACATTTCATACTGTTATTGTACTGAAATTAATAGTTGTTCTGGTTTCCTATTAACTCACTATGTTTAGGGGTGGGATTCTAGACATGAAGTTTATGTTGTGTAATTTTGAAATACAAATCTCATTTTTGAATTTTGAAAACTCATGCAACCATTTATTCTTGATTAATTTATACAATACAAAAACCTGAGATTCCGACCTGGTTCATGCATTTTGCACTAACTTTTTGGGGCTAGCCCATAGTTTTTTGGAGGTTATTCGTCTAGAATGCTTAACTGAACACTGTTTCTGTTATCAACTTTAAAAACATAAGCCACTTGCTTTTGTTAAATTTTGAAGTGAATGCACCCAATTTCTGGGAGTGTATTGGGAGTCGACTGAGCAATTAGGATTAGTCATGAAGAATTAATTAATTTATGGTGCTTTAATGGAGTATGGGATTGATCATATTTTAATATTTTTTTGGTCATTTTTTGCTTTTCCAATGTTTAAAGAATCTTATATATACACTTAGTTGTTACAAAGTGGATTAAATTTGCTTCTTGTGTCAGACAATCAGTTAAGAAAGAAGCTTCTCTAGGTACATTTTTTGTTGGCTGGCAATAGGCTAACAACATGTTCAATTGAAAATTTGCGCAAAGTAGTCATTATACATTTGCAGTTTACAGAAATTTAATGAAGGGAACCAATAAGAAGTATGTGAATATATCTCAACACGTAGTGTTGATATTTGAAAGAAAATAAATAATCTTGCATGCTTTAAATTTCATACCTCTTTACTGGTTTCTCTCCTGTTTTTTTCATACACTCCTCCCCAAGAAATACATTGGGAATATGAAAAGAGAAACGAAACATTTAGTTTCCTTATACATCATATACAGAAATATTTTATCC
This sequence comes from Lepisma saccharinum, assembly GCF_977018435.1. Classification (NCBI taxonomy): domain Eukaryota; kingdom Metazoa; phylum Arthropoda; class Insecta; order Zygentoma; family Lepismatidae; genus Lepisma; species Lepisma saccharinum. The sequence goes on from NC_139236.1 coordinate 52,191,940, forward strand.
TGTCCCATATCACTATTGTATGAGTGCCCATGTAATGTACCTCTAATAAATTTTGATGTTCCCTTATTTAATTCTGGGTTCAATAGCCGGTGGAGGCACATATAGTGGTTCGGATCCCATTTTAAACTGTAGGTCCAGTCCCAATTAGCCTTACTGTGCATAAAGTGGACTTAAAACATTAACTCAATCAATCAGTCAACCTTTATTTAATTGTGTGTGTGAATCCTGTAGATTCCCATTTTGAATTCCCTTTGTAAATAAATTGTAAAAACTTGTATAAGTGTGTTATATCACATGATAAATATGTTTGTTAATATCAGTTATAGCGTAAATTAACATTTCTGTCCAAGTTCAAGTCTTCCCTATGCAGGGCTGACATCTTGATTGTTTTGAATGTTGCCCATTTTGCTAAGCATTATTATCTAATATTGCTCTTCAAGTTCATTCCAAATTAAATACACAATTGAAATGGAAGAACAATTGCCCAACACAAACAAAAAGACTCAACTTGTATGTTGCCATGTAAGATTAAGGGCACAGGGTACAGTTCCCCATAGTTGCATATCTATTTCACTTCTGCTGAAATGCACTTGAATATTGAAAAGAAGCTTGCATTGTTTCGTAGCGTATATATATATATATATATATATATATATATATATATATATTTCCTTGTATGGCAGAGACAAGCAGCTCTTTGTTTATTATTAAGCTAGATAAAGGCTATTAGAAATGAGTTTACATTCCCATGCATTTCCTATGGAGAATGAAAGCATCCCTTCTTTAGCTTGATGTTTTCACTATTCAAAGCAACATTTTGGTATTTCTGGTCTGACATAATTTTCTTTTACCACTCTCCTTTCTGTTCATGTGCTATTTTGCAGTTCTATGTTAGAAGATTGTGTTGATTTCAGTAATAAAGAAGAAAATTAATGAACTTTTACACATTGTATTAAAAAGTATTTTATGAGCATTGGCCTAGGCCATGATGCAAGTGGGAAGTGCAGAGTTCCCACTGATTTTTATCACAGTGGAGGTAATTTTTTAATCACCGCACTCCGGCAGCCTTCAGGTATCGATTCTTGAGAGGCTGAGCTGCCCCAGAACCACCCATGAGCCGTTCTTCTGAGATCACCGACGCTAAGAATTTCTTGTCTGTCAGTCAGGTGACCTGCTGACAGGACCACCATCTTCAGTAGTATATATTGTTTTTACCTCTGAGCCTGCATTACAAAAGTGATAAGATATATATATTTTCCCAAATCTGGTATCATTCTTGAAATGTACATTACTTAAGGAGGCTGAGTAAAATATTTGAGAAAAATATATAAGAAATATTTGCAAAAAAAATTTGGATATCTATTTTTAGATTATGGATCACAGCCAATATGATAAATATAGAGGAGATGTATCATGACCCAGGTCAACATTGGATTTAACATTCTTTTACATTTGTATTGAATAATTTTGTTCTCATTCCACACATATTCAGTGCAATACACATGTATATAAAAGATTTGTGCCTCTCGAACAAATCATATATAATGATCGATTCATAACTTTGCTGCCAGAGGTTCTGGTTGGAGTCTTATGTGCCATTATGAGTGTTTGGGATTTGTTCTTTTATCTGTTCATCATTCATCCTCATAATTATAATTGTACCAAATGGGTAGAGAATCTCGATATCAAATTAGTAAATACGAAAGACAAAAACTCCTCTGGTGGGAGACCTCGTGGGCTGTTATGCCATGGGTTATTATTATGAAGACAAAACTAAAAAGCAAGTTGAAGATTATATTAATTGATGAACTTGTAACAGAATTGGTCCCATTTTCTGATTACTGGCTGTTTGTGATGCAGAGCAGACTTGACAAATTTGTGCATTTACACACAGCTAGAATTTATTTTTATTTGGTCTGTCGTTCATACTTAAGGAAAAAATGTATGTTAGCTTATTTACTTTGCTTTTTGAACATAAGTTTCTGGTGCATAGTAATATGCGATACACACACACAGGTTGTGTGTTCTATATTTAATCACCTTAGCTGCAGTAGATCTCCTTGCTGCTGTTGCAATCTTTATAAATTATTGTTAAAAAGAAGGTGCCCCAGCTTGCAAAGAAGAATTGCTGTAAATGAGAAAATGTGGACTTTGTCAGTCTTGGTGTTATAACTCTCTCCCATAGATATATTGTTAGAGCCACTGGACAAAGTACTGAACTTGAGCTCCATAATCAAGTTGACCCTCAAGAGAATTTTACACTTATGTAGGGAAAGAATATTTTTAACAACCTAGGGATAATGGATAAATCTGGATAACAAATTTCCATATTTTACATTATCCTGGTACTTGTTTTGGAAGAAACCAATGTTGAATATCCTTAAAATGGTTACCTGGATTTAATAAATTACAAATAATATTATTTTGTATTTTTTGGGCCAGCAGTTAGCATGACTTGTTGATAAACCATAAAATTTAATTCCATATCGCAGATAAGATTTACGGTACATGTTCTTATGAGTTTATTCTTGCAGTTATTTTATTGTTTCCTTGCCAATTCTCATCCAAGTTATTAACTTAGAGTGATAGAAAACCATAAGAATTCCAGAAAAAGATATACATATTATTTTATTGATGTTTTATAATTTTCTTAATATTGATCTGGTGTGACACAACATACCTTCCCACGCCTTGGACTGAAATTTTTTCTTCTTCACTATTTAATATTATAAGCAGTACATTTCTTCTTATTACAAACTTCTTATTCACATCAGATTTGGTGGCTTTGAAAGATGAAACCATTACTATTAATTATTTTATTGAATTAATTTCAATATAAATAGTTGTTAATTTGTTGTATATGTGCATTTGTTCCAAGGTGGCTAATTGTTTATATGTTATTTATAAACCTTGGAACTGATTCAATTAAAGTGTAATTCTTCTTTCCACTCCAATGGGCCTGATGGTGAGACCAAGAAGTTTATGATATGCAACCACATGTAATAAGGAATGTGCCCTTTATAACATTAAGCAGTCAATGAAAATTTATTTTGGTGTTTCTTTTTAGTCTTCACGACTACTAAGTTTGCAGCTTTCGTGCATATTGAGCAACCAGGGGTCATGGTCTTGTTTCACACACAGTTTACAATTCTCTTCACCTTTGGAGAATTTTATTGTAAAGTCTTCATTTGCTGATGTGGAGTACTTGGTACAACAAGGCATAAATCTCCCTACCTGTCTGTTTACAATGGTGAGGACTATCATTAAATTAGTTGGTGAATGTACTCTTTTGCAACAAACCTGGATAATCGTATGAATAAAAAGAGGAAAAGAAGAGCAGAGTGATATTCAAGGAGAAAAGTGCTGCATTAGCCACTGAGAAACAGAATGAATGGAAGTTTGCAGGTCAGAAGTCATGAGGAGGAATCTGCATAATCCCAGAAAGCAATATAGGCTACACGTACTAGGAAACACAAGAGGATAATAATTGATTGATGATTTGATTGATTAATTTTATTTTACTTCGCTTTTGTGCCACTTTTGGCTAGTTTGCGAAGATGGGGATGAGTGATGACATGATGAAATTGATGAACACAAACATCCATGCCGAGGCTGGGATTCGAACCCAGGACCCCTGGCATCGTAGCATGATGTGCTAACCACCCGCAACAGGAGCCGGCACAAGAGGATAATGGAATCACCCATTGTGTACGTTGTGAAGAATAATTCATGATCTAAAAGTGAAAAATATTTGTATTCCAATCATTATTGACGTGAGGAGAATAATACAGAAACTGTGGAATACATCATAATTCCCAATAGATGAATTTTAAGTTATGAAGTAGTAGTATCGCAGTGTGCAGTGGGGTAAGAGCAAGTAATTTTTGATATGGAGAAGAACTATTTTTCTTTACCATTTAAACCACTGCATTATTAAAATGTCTTACAAGAGTATGTCAATATTGTGTTTAGAAGATTAGTTCTTATATAACCAGTAAGACTTTCAGTGAGAGCAGATGGAGTAGGGAAAGGGCAAAGGAAAGACCACGATATTGATGGAAAGATCTGGTTAGGGCATCCTGCAAAGGTGAGCCCTCAGCACCCTTAGTCATCTGCACGATTCAGGAGAATAGGAAAGAGAGGAGTGATGAAATAACAGAAGAAATGTGGCAAGGATTGAATTGTGTCCAGATTGAAAGCAGTCAGAAGTACGTAACTTTCATTGTGCTGAAGTGTTGATATGGAGTATGAAAAGTACATCTTTCAAATATTTACTCCAGATTTCTTAATGGCTTTATATAAATTTAGATTGTATGATACAAATACATTATTTACCCACCATTTTCTCATGCTGGAAATTAAATATAAGGACTGTTCATTTTTAGCATAAAGTTTTTTTGGAACCCAAATGTTTACGATCTTTTAGACTTTTGAAATTGTGTTAAAAATTATTGCTCCAACATGCATTAGCATATTTCTTAAAGCCAGCATATATTTATTAGAGGTAGAAACTTCACCAATAAGTGCATTGTGTTAAGTAATTTGCAAAACATAAAACTTTCTAATTAATAGAATTATTACAATTTGTAGGAAGAGATACATAAAACCTTACACTTGAAAATATCAAATGATGCTTGAAGCTTGTTTTGTTTTATATACAAAAACATTCTAAAATAAATGTTACATGGTGTGTTTTTTTACTCGCAGGTACATTTTAAAGATATGTTGTGACTAATTTGATGTAAAGCCACTCCGCATGAGTTTACTTTGTCATGTAGATTGTAAATATTAGACACTGCTATTGGCAATCCACCGATTTTTGATTATCTGAAGGAATTTTACAATCTGAAGTTTGAGCTACTGGTGGATCTCTTATGGTGACAAAACAACATAATAATCCACTTGTCTGTTGTTTAACCTGGGGAATATCCCCAGGTGCCTCCTCTCATGGGTGCTCGTGCACTATAACCGCATGTTCACTATGAGTAACATGTTCACTATGAGTAACGTGTTCACTGTGAGTAACATGTTCACTATGATCTGTACGGTCACTATGATCTGTATTGTTTTTAACGGGGGAAAATTCTTCTAACACACACTTGATAGCATTCACATCATCATTACTTTCGGATGTCACATTGGCAGGTTCCGAGCCTGGTTTGTTATCTATATCCGTCAACACTGTCATCATCGTCCGTGAAATTTCTTCGTCGTCATCACTATGCATGAGTGTGAAAGGTAGTTTCAGAGCAACCTCACCACCCATTGCACTTAAAATTAGTTTCACTTTTACATAGTACGACACATAAATTGCAAACACATTTCGATCATCCTGAGCATTTTTTGTAACTGTTGAGGCCAGGGAATTTCCTGCTTTGCTGTATGAATCTTCAAGAGCGATCCAGTTTTTTGTGGTACCTTTCACTGGTTGCATCGAGTATGTTTTTTTCAAAGACGCCCCTGGTAAGATAGGGCATTCTTCTTGGCTGTTGATCTGTGCTACAACATTTTTAAACTTGCCATTTGAGAACATGCATACGTCTACATGTTGTACAATGAATACCTGCAAAGGAGAAAGTAAATTTAGTTATATAATATTCATGCACATTTCTCTTTGTACGTTTCTTTTGTATTAGTTGAATCTATTTTTCTTTGTGTTAGGTAGAAATTTTAATAAAAAAAATTAAATAAACACTCCTCATTTATAATCCATCCAGTGTTCAAAGCATGCACAGTATCACACCAATGAGACACACTTTAATAATGCATCTATATCAGAGAATTTGTAAATAGAATCCCATTGATTATTATTCATTTCGAAAACACTTAAGGCTTTTTTTATTCCTTTGTGTCAATGCACTCATAAGGAAATTATAAAAATTAACACTGTGTAAAATAAGGACCAGCATGATGACAATAAATTTTGTATGTGAATTTAAAGACATGATCATAAAAAAAAAAAATTTTTACATCATTTTTGGAGAGAAAATAGCTGATCTAAAAATGTTTTGACAGTTCCTGCTGTAGTGTATTCCTAAGGGTTTATGTGAATTAAAACTAAATTCTTATTAATGACATGAAATTATATTTGAGTTTTATACAAAATATATATAAAGGAAATGTTTTCATAAACAAACTATTATTTTATATTGTATGAAAAATATTAGAAGCCTTGTCCTTCTTTTCAGTGCTCCAGTCCTTCAAATGAGAGCTTGGTTTTTGTATAAGTGAACTCCAGTTTTGTGCAAGAACGAAATCCACATATTGATTTTAACTTAAATTTTGAGTTTCCAACTTCGATTTTAACCTACTTTCTTTTCATATGAAGATGAGCTGAAATACTGAAGAGAAAGTGAACACTACGATGAAGAAATTTGCTTTATGAAATGTGTAAGTTGGCAGTTTTAAAGCACTTTACCTTTATTCGCCGTACAGTCTTGTTGCTATTATTAGTGACAAGCACATCAACCAGTACATTCTCTCCATGATTGTAGAGACCCTTATTGAGAGATGCTTGCAGCCACACTCGCCCATCACTCAACAAGAAGGGCTTTTCAATCACAGCGTGTGGTGCTTCTATGTTCGGAGTGGAACTTGCATTTTGCAGAACACGAATACCCATTCTCACGGTGCTTCTTCTGTGTGGCTTTTCATCTGCACGTTCTCCTGAAATACATGAGTATTTTGATATTGTGATTTAACATGTAGATGTATGTGATCGGGGTATTGTGTACATTTTACAGTATTTGTTACCTATACATTCATATTGTATTTTTATGGTTTTTAAATTATTACTAGTGGTACCTTAGGTATATGATATGAAACTTTCAAGTTGAGAGTTTTACATTATAGTGATATTTTGTTCTGAGCTTCCTAACCAGAAAATTGGGAGTGTTGACTCCCCCCCCCCTCCCTCTTCTAGATCAGGTTTGGAACTACCTACAAAGAAAATGTAAATGACTCAGAACTAGTCTTTACAAAGTATAACATCAGTGGCGGCGATTGGGTTCCAAAACCGGGGAAGGGGGGGGGGGGGGGGCAAGGTGCCAAAACTTGGGGGACAAAGACAGTAAGTAGTACATTCCCCTTTGTAGATAAGGGTTAGCATCGTGCCGGGAAAAAATTGCGAAAAGTGGGGGTGGCAGGCCCCCCTAATCGCCGCCACTGTTGATTGATGTGTTTTAAGTCCACTTTACGCACAGTAAGGCTAATCGGGATTGGACCTACAGTTTAAAGTGTGATCCGAACCACTGTGTGCTTCCATCGGGTAACACCGTATAAATTTCTATATTTCTCTCTTTTACATTTGGAGCCACATGGAAGACTTAGTTTACAAGACACCTGTAAACTCGCAAGAAGAGGCCAGGGAGAGGATCTTAACAGCTGGTCAACACAGCAAGGACACCATCACATCACGAGTTAAAAGAAGAAATGTCCGTAAAAACCTGCGTGCCTGCATTCGTAACGGAGGTGCCAACTTTGAGGAAGACGTGTAATGTTCTTTAATTGTATTGTTCATTGATTCCATTCACATGAAGATGAATGAAGTATTATTTCTTGTACACAAATGTGACTGTTAGCAACATTTGTACCTTGTTGGATAGCTGATGACACAAGGAAGTAATTTAAGTAATTTGTACGCTTCGTGTCATACCATTTTTGTTATTAATATGTTGCCAAGTAAACTAAGATTGTAAGTTTAGATCCACCCATTACTTACATGTGATTGTTATTTGGGACAAACTTTTTTCCAACCAACCACTTATTTGTTAGCTATCAGAAAACGTTGAAATATGTGCCATACAATGAACTGTTTTTTCTCAATTCGTATTTTTATGTGGAAAATTGTCATTTTAAAAAACAAAAAACAATAGAAATTCGATTATCTCGAAAACTACTAATTTTCGGACGGAGTATCACATAGTCAAATTTATTGCAAATTGCCTCTACTTTAACCCCTTTCTGGGAATACATCTAATACAGGTCACCCTGTATATACGTGTATATACACATACATACATACACACACACACACACACACACACACACACCCAAGATTTGTAGACTCACGTCTCCTGTGAGCTCCATCTGGTTAGACAAATGCATTGAATTGAATTGTTGTTTTATGTCCACTTCGTGCACGAAAAAGCTAATGGGGACTGGACCTACAGTTTAATGTGGGATCCGAACCACCGTGCCTTCACCAAGTATCGAACCTGGGACCCCTTGATTACAAGAGGACGACGTTACCACTACGCCATCGGGGAAGCCCTGGTTAGACAAATGAAAACAAAAGATCTATGCGACTTTATGGTAGAGACGGGACTGTTTGCCCCTAAACTGTAAGTGCGGGTAAAGTTTAGTTTTCATTAATCAAAGACAATTTGAAACTTCGTAGGAAAAGTGTTGGACGCTGACTGCTATTTTCAGAATCGAGCATTGTGCCTTTCCAGGCGTTTCATCCTCTATACTTGTCTGGGCCATCAGGGGCACGTCTCCTCATAATTTAATAAAGTCGCTGGAGGCTACAACTTCACTGGAAGCAGCTCGTCTCTAGCCTTTCCCTGTTCGGTGGGACGTCTCTCACGCGTCTTCGGCCTCGTTTAATATTCTCGCTCAGACGAACTGCCAAGCTGTGTGATTGCCTTGAAAGGGTTGATCCCCCCCTCGCAGGAAAGCTTTTCTTGATCTTTGAACTTGAGTGCCTTCCGCCTGCGCTTTCCGAAATGGACAGCATTAGACGCCACGCTCACCCACGCATTTTGTACTAGGAACGGTGTAAAACGTGTCTAGGGAACGGAACTTTATGTGCTAAATAACTCAGAAATATTTCTTTTTTTTGTCTCATAAATGTTGAAAATATGTGACAAAAATTAAAAAAACATTTGGTAACAAAAACAAAGTATTACATGCATTTTAAACACCTGAAATCAGTTTCTAAATGCTTACCTCTTTAGTGAGCTATTTTTTGGAAGAGTTGCAGTGGATCACCATAGTTTTTTTTTCAAATTCTCCATTGTAAATCTGTGACGATTATCTCTAAAAAGGATCTTATATTGTGAGATAGATCGCTCCACGTCACAAGAAACAATTCTTGCATATTTGAAGCACGAATGCCACTAACGCTGAAGTTTTCCAAAGCTTCCTCTACTTCACCTCCTTCCAAAACACATGCAATTTGGCACAGTGTTTGAAAACCTTGGTTTTTCCCAAAAATATCTACATTTAGACATTAGCACTTGTGCGTTAGATCCAGTAGGGGTAATATTTTCCCCCAATAGGATCGTAGGCGAGGCGCTAGAAGTCTGCCAGCGAGCGTGTTCAAAGACAAAAAAAAACCTAACACTCGATATGAAAGAGGTGCGGAGAATAAACCTTTTTTCCTTCGAGGATTTCGAGGTAGCTGAAGACAATGAGCGATGTTATGTATTTGAAAGGAAAATTTGCAAAATATGTATTTATATACGGAAAACTGGAAAATATGTGTTTTTATGTAAAATAAAATTTGCTGTGTTAACATAGCTATGATCAGAATTTTGACAAAAACGAGGGTCTCTATCTTATCGCAGAAAAAAACATTTATTTACCTAAAGTTCCGTTCCCTAGTAATCACGCATCTAGGTCGTCGGATTATGATCGCGTAATCATGTCATTTGCTATCTTTTGCCAGTGGCAAAACTATAATAGAATTGTACCTGTTTGTAATTTTGAATCAAGATTAAAATAGAAGTTTATATACGTGCGTGGTAATTATTTGTCACCGGAGAATAATAAATATACAAGGAGAGTCAGAAGTATGGCTACACGTTTGAACTAAATGTAGTGGAGGCAAATGGTGAATGGTATATTAAACTTGAAACTTCATTTTTTTCATTTCAGATAATACTCACGCATCCGAGCTTACGTCATTAGCAAAGCATGCAGCGTGGGCAATTCCATACCAGAATGATCGTGAGACCGGCGAGACGTGATTTTAACGTAACATTGTTGCCGTCGATTGTGGGAAAGTGGAGAAAACGGCTGCTTTCATCCAATCCTTTACTTTTAGTCCATTGCTGTGCACACGGCTCTTACGATCATTCTGGTATGCAATTGCCCACGCTGCATCTGTAACTTGCTGCTTCATGTTCAGCACAATCTTGGCTAATGACGTAAGCTCGGGCGCGTGACTATTATCTGAAATGAAAAATGAAGTTTCAAGTTTAATATACCATTCAGCATTTCTCTCCACATTGTACAGTAACACACTACATTTACTTCAGATGTGTAGCCATATTTCTGATTCACCCTCTACGTATAAAATATACGTATAAACTGTGGCTCCGTACATAAAAAAACATGTACAAAATGTTGGTGTTTAATAATTTTAAAATAGCCAGCCACTTCTGTGACAATACGTTGAGTAGTCAACTCATGGTCTCGTCACCGAAGGTTCTGGTTTCGAGTCCCATCTGGACATGGTTGTTTCTTTTGTTACTGTCCCATGAACCATGTCATCTTCATCGCCACAATAGCAAACGTTTCAGAAGAGCGACACAAATAATAAAAATGGAAAATAGAAAAAATGGACTCCCTTTATGATGCGAGCATACGATTGCTTGAATCTATGTGCCTCTCCTATGGCGTAGTGGTAACATCGTTACCCTGTAGTCAAGGGTACCGGGTTCGTTCACTTCATATAAATTAACAGCCCAGCTTGGCGATGACAGAGTTCTAGAGCCAAATTGAAAAATATCGCGACTCGAGTATAATGGCCGTCCAAATTCTTAACGTGTCATAGTGTAGAACAAATGCGGGTGGGAAGATTGTGAATGAGTTCAGTAGTGTAGAGTAGAAAGCGTTATGGGCGTTATAATTCACCCGTTGGCTGAGTGCTTGTACGATTAAAACGTGGCGAGCTAAGGCCTGCCGCTACCCCAGGATGGGACAGGGCTTACGGCTTAAACGACATTGCCACGTTGCCCTGTCACTGATTTTTCGCGATCGGCGACAAGCACAAGTTTTCGTACATATAACGCAACATCTTAACCACGTGACAATTTTCTCCATAGCAACCGTCTATTTCTTGAGTTGGAGTGTTTGTTTTAAGTCCACTTTGTCGCACAGATATGCCAGTTGGACTGGACCTACAGTTTAAAGTGGGGTCTGAACCACTATGTGCCTCCACCGGGTATCGAACCCGGGATCCCTTAATTGCAAGGCGACGACGTTACCATTACGCCATTGTGGAAGCCCCTTCCTTCTTTCCATGACAGGACCTTGGATACTGTATGTAATTTCCTTACAAACTTTCTTCTTTCCGTGAGAGGACCTTATATAGTGTATATACTTTTCTCACAAACTTGCTCATGCCGAGCACAAACACCAACATGATGACCCTATTTTTTGATAATGATTTAACCTAGAAAGAAAAAGGGGCATCGTCAAATACCTGAAGCGTGAAGTGCACTCCCTCTATATCAACACAGTTCACGATTTAGTTTTGCTATCGCTTCATGCAAAACGATTTCTCGCTCCAGATTTATACAGTCTTCGGAGTCTACAGAGATAAGACTTTGAAACAGTGCCCAGATGAAAAGAGCAGATGTCGTAGAAACTGAATGTTTGATACTCGCGTGCAGCGAATGCTCCCAGTCTTCAATCTTAAATGTCAAGCAGATCACGAACGACGCATACCAAATGCAGAGTAAAGTTGCGTCGCAGTTGTGCAAGGAATGTTATGTGCTTGGCGCGAATAATTCAGGGCTTTAATCCTATCTTTTTTCAATGTACTCTGCACCCATGAGACTACGTATGCGTGAAAGCAATGACATGTATTTATTGTAAGTTATGAAATTACATGCATACAGTACAGTGCCCGGTGCAAAACGGATTCATCCTTTCCAATCTCTCACACATCAAACCGTACATCAATGTAAGATGGATCGCATTTTTTTGTCTTTCGAACCGTCAGGCAGTGAGAAGTCAGTCTTGCAATAGCTGTCAAAAGACATATAACTTTCAAATTTTGGAGTTTCGGTTTCTTGCACACTAGGTTTTCTTTGTCGAGTATTGCAAGTTCTTTGTGTGCTATTCTTAAGAGTGCATCTATTCAATTTCAGGTTTTTGAGGGGTTTAAAGAACTTCCCTTTTGACATTTTTTTGAAGGTAGCTGGAATTTTCGATGCACCAGTATCATAACTTTATAGCTAAAATTGCTACTTCTTTCCAGTGCGTCTAAAATTTACTCCGAAACAGTACTTTTAGCGTCCAATGCATGGTCTGGATAGTACAATCAACAGCAAATGAATTAGGAGAAAAAAGATTTTCTCGACGAAAAATGAGTTGGCAATGCTGCGAACACCGAGGCATTTGTGATAAGACGCTTGAGGAGCCTCAAGCAAAGTTTTCTCAACGCACAACTTCAGTACCGAAGGTCATTTCGATCGGGAACTTTCGGGAGCATGTCGTCTGTCTACCTCTACACAGTTCTCCCCAAATGCCTGTTTGAAAATGATCTGGTGTTCACTTTTTTTTTTGCCAACGTAGTTCTGACATTGCAGTAATGTTACAATATTTTTTTTTTTTATTTTGCTTTGTTTTTACCATGACACATTTATAATTTGTCGCAACTATGAGGATGGATGATAATTACATTAAATTGATAAGGAAACACTGCAGAGATAGAACTCCATGCCGAGACCAGGCCTCGAACTCGGAAGCAAGAGCGGGGAAGTTTAGTCACATCGTTCCAACTCTCGGCCACGAGTTAGCTTATAATTATTTGTAATTGCTAAGGAGTATTTCATCGTATATTCATACCTAATATCTGTTTCTGGACACTTAATTTATGAGTAGTATTAGATCCAAAATGTGTTCGTCGGGGAGAATCCGCATTTTGTTTGACGGGGCGTTTTGGGAGGCACATCTCGTTCATATCCCAGAAACAATTAGAGTAAAAATTGACATGTGTGAAAGTTTAAGAAATGTGTGAATGATGGGGGATACTACCGAATAGGTGTATTCCTTTTTTTTTTTTAAAAAATACAGGCCTGGGCATTGTTTTTTGTGTGCTTTTATCATATCATGACTCATCCTCATCGTCCTGATTCTTTCAACCAGAGGTGTTCACCCTCGTGAGGGCAGACCTCACCCTCCGGAAGACTTGTGAGGGTGAGGGCGGTGGAGGGTGAGGGAGTTTGATTCCAAATGAACACCTCTGCTTTCAACACGTCTAGTATCCGCATATGCTACTGAATTTTTACTTACGAAATTTCATCGCCGATTCTTCTCATACGAAGTGAAATTGGTATTTGTTTCGGAAAACTTACAGGTGTAAATTATCTTCCCAGTAGAGTAATCAGAGTGCTAGGCACGATAATTGTCATTATTATTGTTTATACTGTATAACCAATAGCATAGTTACGTAAGTTTCAATGAATGATGTAACCCCTTATCACCTTACCAATAATCATAACCAATATTAACACTCGAATCTAAGTCAATTGAATATACAGCTTGGCGAGGGGGGGGGGGCGGAAATGACAATTTTTCCATCCCATGAATAAGCCTATAGCGTCCCTGGGCTAGTGTGCTGCATAATTTCTACATTTAATTTGAGAAATCATTTTAAAAGATCTATATTTTTGTTCCTCAGGTCCCAGGAGCTTAACAAAACTATCCTTAACTAGTAGCCTAAATGTTAACAACCCTGAAACTTTTGGGGCCAAGTGTCCCTCTTTCAGATGCCAGAAATTGAACCCTAAAATAATAATTCTGAATTTACGAATAGTAGCGTGTTGAATGGCAGTGGGTAATTAGAGGTGCTGTGCGTATTATTGCTTTACGAATTCATTTTCGTTCTGAAGAAAGTTGCCACTCCGATACAGACAGAATATTTCGAAAAGTCCTTAATCATTCTGAGTCTGAGTTTTATGCACAAATAGGTATACCGGGACGAGATCTACAGTTTAAACTAAAATCCGAATCACTATGTGCCTCCACCAGGCATCGAACCGAGAACTCCTTGATTACAATGCGGCGACGATTCCCTTGCGCCATCGTGGAGGCTCTCTTAATCAGCTGCATATGCATAAATTAGTATAAATTAATATAAAGTATATTTCTCATACTACATAGAATTCATTATCACTACAGTCGGAGAAAATAGTTTTAGAGAAAATTGAAAATAGAGGAATATCTATCGCTCTTTTCGTTTTACTATTTCTTATAAAATCAGAAGCATTTCACATCACTGTCACAATCTACAGCCGCTATTGAATGCAGAAACAGCAATACTTCAAACTTTGAAATCGGCACCGAGGGTGATATTTTTGTTATTTCACGTCACTGTTCTACCAGTCTCGGATAATCGCAATGATGAAGGTTGAAGATGTGATAGATGGAAGTGGGATGCAGACAATGACACATCTTCACCTTACTTCGAAGCGCGTGCGCTAACCAATTAGCCACGGAGTTGGCTTTTTTGTGTTTATCAGTTCACCAAATTAATTTATTCGTCATTCAAGATCCAGAGGTAGAAAAGCAACGTAAAATAACGAAAACAGAAAAAATACCATTCACTTATCATCACCCAACAATTTCATGCTGACCAAATCCACACACGAACCTCTTTTGGCATTCGTTTTGCAGAATGGCCTTGGGGATTAAACATCGCCCATTTACTGGTTCAGCTCGAAACAATCCAGGTGACCATGTTATCGAAGCTTATCTTCAATCCTTCACTCAACTTCGCTATTTGCTTCTTACAGGTTTGACATCTTAACAGAACTTCTATCGAACATCGCTCATAGAGTATATTTTACCTATCAGCTCTTAATTAACCTTCTAATTTTCACATATATTTTTTATTTTTATTTAGCGTCGCTTTTCTTCCACTTTTGGGCAATCGCGACGACGAAGATGAGTGAAGATAAAATAAATATAACATTCAGAAACAATACCAATGCCCAGACTGGTATTCGAACCTAGGATCCCTGACGTAAAATCGTCTAGTGCTACCACTCAGTCATTTGTCACATAGAAACACACTTACACACCTCTTCCTTACATACGTATGTGTTTTGTTTTACCTGCTGCACTTCTCTTATGGTGAATTCTAACCCCTCATTTCAGGTTTATCTCATGTTTATAGCTATTGCTTTGTAGTGAATGATAATCCTATTACGCCATGTGAATCTTACTCCAACAAAAACCCTGTTAGAGGATGGAAACGTTACGTGTGTAATGTTGTTAAAAGTCTGCTTTGGTTAGCTTTTTTAGTGTATTGAATGAATATTGCATTTTCATTTCGTGTTGAGGCATATTTTCGTCACCTAGATTTTGCATTTAAAATATGTAGGTCCAGTATATATTAGTCATTGTGAATTCGAGTCAATTAAAACATTTTGCGTTGTTGCGAGATTATCTATGAGGCATAATAAATAAGTAGAGAAAATGCAACTTGTATATCAAAATTGCTATGTCCAACTGATCCCCGAAAGTATTGTTTAGCACGTGGGTGATTCTCCAAAAAGTGAACATTTTGAAAGCAAAAATTTGCGAATTTCAAAACTGTTCTAAAAAATCTGAAAAAAATCACACTTACTCTACATGAGATCATAAACAAGGGAAAAATAAGGGGAATACACCTTCATGCTCCAAAGTGGTTGAAACAAGGCATTTAAATTTCAGCCACCAGGAGAGTGACGGATGATACCAGGAGAGTGACATAATTAGTACTGTTGTAGCTTAGCTAAAATATTACCCCAAAAAACACACACACATTCCAGGAAAATAGAAAAATTATTATTTACTAAATTATAAAATTGAATACAGCTGTTGAAAGATAAAGTAAAGCCTCTAGATCAGCCATAACTTGAAGCTGAGCCAAAAATATAAAACACAACGAAAGCTTTATATGGAGCGGCCAAAAAACAAGGTATTGGTTTAGCCTAAAAACTGTCCAGGAAGCAGAAATTTGCAACTCTATGGCTGCTTCCAATGGGTGTTGGAGGGTTAATTTTTTTTATGACATCTTCGATGGGGTAGTCATGGATGTCTTTAGTTTTCGGCCAAGACCAGGATGTTCTTTTGGAATTGCTTGGTTCCATGGCATTGATGAAAAGTTTCCCTGGTCCAAGTTCAATTATTTCTCCAGGGAATATCAGGTTTTCATAGTGAAATATGACCCATTCTCCTATATTGTAAGTCTGCATCAGCTGGGCTGAAATTAAAATAAAATCTAACATATAATTTACTATATAATGATAACTTTTAATGTGTGAATGTTAGTAGCAGGGCTACTTTAAATTATTGCAAACATTAAATAATTTGAAATTAAATTTGGCCTTTAACTGCTGACCTCATTATATAGCCCACTTAGAGTTCTACTATTTTTCATTTATATATAGTTTATTTATCTTATTCTATGATTAAAGTATGCATTGTTCTTTATATCTTTTAATCCTTTGTCTACTAACAATTTGAGAAATCAAGACAATTTAATTTATTTTACTTTTAACATACAGTAGGTACCGGTATTAGATTTATGTAGGCCTACTTATGCTTATATCAAAAACTAAAATTGTAGGTATACTACAAAATCTACTATAAATTGTAGATGAAAAATTTTAAAAAAAAAATTGTCGAACATACAATGTGGACTAAACTTAGTCAAATAAAATCAAAGAAATTTTCTTACCTTGTGTCAGATGAGTTGAGTTTGAAACAAAGATTCCATAATGCTCACAGTTTTTGTCAGCCTTGCATTCTTCACAGCTTAGGGTCCTGTAGTTCATCTTTGTGTCAGTCTCTCCAAGTGCAGCTGTGACCTGGTGAACCTTCATTGTTCCTTTCACAGCTTTTAAATCGCCCGCAGATGACAAAAATGAATCAACCCTCAATATGATGTCCTCCTCAACAACCCACAATTTGATGTTTGGACAGTTTTCTTTCCAAATTTTCTCAAGAATAATGATGTTGTTAACATCATATCCCAAGGAAACCATGTTATCCGCTGTACGTTTCAGGCAGCCACCTATCCCATCAGGGGCACCTTTTCCATGACCAGCTTCTGTGAAGTTCCAAATTGCCTTTTTGATCCTGGGGAATTTCTCTTGTAGGTATTTTTCAAGTAGGTAAAAGTTCTTTTTGTTTCGGTACTGAGTGGATGGTGAGTCGGACAAGAAATGGAGAGCTGTAATTCTTTTATCTTGTAGCACGTCTGTCAAAATAGGCTCAAGGTGTGCCCAAATTGCAGATGGATCATGGCGAGGGCTTTCTGACAGTGTGCAAAAAGAAACTGGTTTTATTGAAGTGTTGTCCTCAGTCATGTGGTATGCTACACCAGTATGAAGCGTAATTTCATTCCTTGAAGCACCAAAATGCATTGACTGGACTTCTTTAGCATACTTAAGTGCATAGTTTTCACTAAAATCTATGTGAATTAATGCTTCCTCACAACTCAGATTTTCTTTAAGCTTTCTTAAATACTGGTGCTGATGTCTAATGTTTGCAATGTGGATCATGAACTTCTTAATAGACATTTCCAAATCATCAATGGCTTTTCCAATAGTACTTGTTATTGCATCCTTTTTGATAATCTGAACAGTTTTCTCTTGGTCTTTGATTTTACGTTTTTCTTTATGCAACATCCACTTCTGGTATGTGAAAGTATCATTTACATTGAAGTCATTGTAAGGAATCGTGTTTTCGTTGCAGTCATTACATTTTCTCAACAGGCAAGCCTCGCGATTTTTCTCACAACACAAAATTTCAGCCAATTCTTCTGGGTTCTGTGCATCAATCACCTTACTCTTGTTCAGTTTATCGACTAGCATTTCCATGTTGTGATGTACTCTACACAAACATGTGTCTCTGCCCTTAAGACTTGGTTTGACAACCCAGAACGGACGTAATTTACAATAAAATGAATAACTTATAGAAACACCAGGGTTCTGTCTTCTAAATCGTTTATGCAGCTCGTTCATTGTATTATTGAGGTATCTTTTCTGCTTTTTAATTTTATTTCTGGTAATGAAATCTTTTTTTCCAGGGCTGACGGTGGTATTTTCATCATCATGAAAGAAATGGTCAACTTTTTCCCTGATCCTTTGCTTCAATTTATTCTCATTCTGGGCAACCACAGTACGAATTCGGATAAACGGCAATGCTTTTTGCATCCTATACTTTTTTATTATCTTTCCACTCAGAGACTCCTTCAGGATTGTTTTGGTCTTGTAAGAATTGATGGATTTGAATGTGTGAGCTATTTGTGACTTAATGACTTCTCCTGTGAACAGTTCTCGTCTTACATCTTCATCAACAGTTCTGCCTTGGAGAAAATGTTTAACTTTTGTGCGAGGTGTCATCTGTTCTTCCTTATTCAGTCTTCTTTTCTGTTCAATTTCTTTCTTCAACAGCCTTTCATAACGCTTCCGATATTTTTCAGCTCTTTTCTCACATGCATCTAAATCCAGCTTCAGCCTTTTCAGTTCTCTCGATTTCCGTACATCATTACGACGCTTTCGTTTCCTTGTTTCAGCTATCCTGCCATCGGAGTTTTTCGACATGACATATAAAGATGCATCGCTGAACTTATTTGTGTCTGGAGTTATGCTACTTGAGGCACGAGTAACAATTTGGATTCGAGGACTTCCATTGGTGAGGTTTGTGTTTGGATCCGGAGTAGCCTGCCTACTTTCTGGTGATAGTGAAACAGGTTCTCCATTTACTAATTGATCAAGTTCTTGACTTGGATCATCAGGGTCACTATCAGAGGGTGTGTTATTCTCTACAAACTGGTTTGTTTGCTGTTGAATTTTGCTTTTCATTCTGTGTTTCTTTTGGCGCACTCTCCACTGTTGCCTTGTAGCCCTTTGGTCTCTTGTTGATTGTTGTGTAATTAGTTTCACTGTTCCCTTGTTTTTTCTTGATTCATATTTTGTTTTCCACTTGGCCTTCTCAATTTCCAATTTTTGTGGGTCATTTTTCAATCTCTCGTACCTTTTCCTTTCAGCTTCTCTCTTTTTCATTAGCCTCTCCTCTCTAGACTGTGTTGTCTTTTTTTTCTTTCCTGCCATTATTAGTGATGACTCTGAAAGAAATTATTTAAACTGATGTCAAATTTGATGGCTTTATTTTAATATTATTTTTATTTAATTAAATCAAACTGAATAATTCAGTGTGTTCCAAATTGCATAAATTGTCCAATAAAGGTAATTAAAAATGTAATTTAGGTTTAGTTAAAAATCTCTTTAGGTATGGGTTTTTTCTAGGTTTTAAATATACCCTGCAGTGCAATATTGAAATAGCCTATGGCCAGATTCAATTTAATGATAATTTTTTTTTTGTGCTATCTTAAAATGTAATTTTGATTATAGTTTGTGGCCAAAATGCTAACACATAGAAACAATTGAAAAAGTTAGCCTATATAAATGTAGGCTGCACTATTTAAGAATTGCTGAATGGTCACCCAGCTCAGTGCTCAAAAGTATATTTTTATGTATTTTATAGGATCAATATTGGGTAAGTAAAAATGGCCTGATAAAAATTGTAAAATTCAGAACTTGGGCCTGATGTAAAAGCTCCATTACTCTGTGATAGTGCACAGCAGCTGTATAGGCTTACAAATCGAATGTACACAATGAAATTGATCCGAATTTGTTCCCTTCATGTGATAAGTGTCACTCTCCTGGCTGATAAGTCACGCTCCTGGCACAAGAAATACCAGGAGTGTGATATTATTGCCAGGAGTGTGACAGCCAGGAGTGTGACATTTGGATGGATTAGGCCTAATAATCAAAGCCTAGGGCAAAAGTTGAGATTACAAATTTCTGTCAGGTGATGACATTGCTTAATGGCACATAATCATAGTTATTTCAAAATATTTGGGTTATTATTTGTTATAAATAAGTTAACCAGGAGAATGACAGCAAAATATGTTACGAACCTGAATTTGGAACTTCCCAATTTGATAAAAACACAAGGACAAGTAGCTCTTCCACAGTACTCTACAGCTCAAACAAGATGGCTGAAAGAAACATTGTTGCCAGATAACAAACCAAAAAATCCTTTTCTTTCACTGTAAATATTTAAAAAATTCCTTGAGCCAGGAGAGTGACATGAAAACTTCGGACCCACTTTGAAGTGGTGTAACAGGATCATGTCAAATGATTAAATTTAAAAAAAAAAGTTTTTTTATACCTTCAACTATGTAAAAATGAATAATATTAATGAAACTTATGTAATGTTAATGATAACATTTTAAATGAGTATAGTTTGTTTTAACAAAAGATCCGGACATACCAGGAGAGTGACTTTTAGACCCTTATACATATTTTATATTAAAAAATAATTAACTATTTCTTTTTGTATACATTGGGATGGCTAGAGGTCAACTGCTTCTACAAATTAAAAGAAAAGTAAACTTTTTAAGTCAAGTCATTCTTGAGTTATTATACTTGGACATGATATTGCTAGGTTTTTGGAGAATTACCCACGTCACATTTCAAGTATAGTCCATGATTGTATCTAGTATATGAACGAGATGTGTCCCTCCTCTCAAACAATACGTGGCTTGTCCCCACCGAACGAAGTGTGTCACTTATAAATTAAGTGCCCGAAAGCAGGTATTAGTCATGAACAGAACAAAAAATACTCCTGAGCAATTACAAATTTTATACTCCAGTTCATGGCCGGGAGTTATTGACGGTCTCTCCACCTTATCCTCTTTAGGTTCCGGGTTCGAGTCCTGGTCTGGCAATCTCTTTTTTAAGTGTCTCTTCATCAATTTAATCTCATTATCATCCATCTTCATAGTTTCGATTAATTGTAAAGGTGACATAAACAACGCAAAATAAGAACAAATACAAATAATTGTAAAATGACTACAACGTCAGAACTACATTTGAAAAGTAAAATGCGAGCAGAAGGTTCATCTTCAAACAGGCATTTGGGGAGAATTGTGTAGACAGACAGCATGCTCCCGAAAGTTGCCAATCCACGTGTAGCATGACCTTCGATACTGGAGTTGAGTTGTGCTTTTCAGGAAAGTTTGCTCGACGCTCCTCAAGCGTCTTATCAAGATTGCCTCGGTGTTCGCAGCATTGCCAACTCATTTCTCGTCGAGAAAATCGTTTCTCTCCTAATTCATTTGCTGTTGATTGTACGTTCGTATGGAACTTGAAATTATCGTATATGTACGGTAATGACCACACGGTTGGCAACGTTGAGACTCAACAATTCCTTCCGCGTATTTCCTCGTCCTATGTGCTTCTGTTTTGAGAGTACATTCTTTCCGCAGAAGGATTACCATCCATTCTGCACAAGCAGCACTTGAGCTGTATTTTTGTAGTTTGTTTCCACAAATTTATGAAATGCCCAACCTTTAGCCCATTACAATCTTACATTTCTAAAATTAAGCCTTCTTACGTTCAGTTGCTACAATAGTCAACACAAGTTTTTAAAACAATTGCTTGTTACAAAAATTGTGTTAGACTTCAGCCACTTGCTTAAGACAACAAAATGCTGAAGTTTTCTTAGAATTTTAGACAATTTGGAAGTTTTATTTCTTCAATCCGAGTGACATAATTAGACAAACAGAAATTTATTGAGATTTAATATTTGTAATATTTTAAGGCATTTTACTTTTTGATGAAATGTTCTCCATTTTGCGTCGAAACTGTTCACGTTCATAATTAGACCTCGGATTTTTAGGTTCTAAAAAGTGTGCTTTTAGGTTCCTAAAATAGGCTCTAAAAATCCTAAAATAGGTCCTAAACATCTTTAGTTAGGATCGAGAAATCCACAGTCAAACACCGCAATTTTGTCTGTGTGGATGATCTTATATGCTGAAAATAATCTTTCAACAAAAACAGTGGTGCAAACTTCAATGCTGAAATGTTAGTTTCCAAGGCGTGAATGCCACAAAGCACCGAAGTGACTCGAATGTGATCAAGACCACACAGATCAGAAGTTTGCACTTTGGACTGTACTGGTAACAGTGGCACCAGACATTGTGCTTACTTTAGAGCTTTAAAAGAGCACCATGGACTTGGAGGAAGGGATTTCGACAGAGAATTCGTTTCAATCACGTTTGTCATTGCATTTCTTGTGACCAAACAAAGCAAATGCCTCTGTGTGATATAACAATTCTGTAAAACCTTTAAAAATGTATAAAAACCTAAAAAAGGCTTGATTTAGGCGCATAAACCTAAAATAGGTTTTACCAAGCAAAATAGTTTTTTTAGGCACTATAAAACTTCAGGTTAAAAACCTAAAATTCGACGTCTGGTCATAATTAACAATGCTTTCCTTGGGCAGCTATTCTCCGTCAGTGGATGGACTGCAGTTTTAATTGTAGTTGGATGAGCTGTATAGAGCCAGTTACTTATTACCCAAGGCTACAAACAGGAGAACGCTCTGTAGACAATCTTGTTTGTCGGTCTCGGCTAATTTTCACCTCCGAGCGTCGTTAATCGATCCTAGCCTCTAGTAGCAACAGACGGTGACGAGCAATGCCCTTTGGGCTGGGCTGCTATCGTTTTATAGGCTCTGCGCTGGTATAGAATTATGTTGATCTCAACTAGTGTGAAAAGGATTGGGAGGTAGGGAACTGGTAGGCACGGTGTTTGACAATGAACTACATTTATAAACTAACACAGGAACAAGAAATGTGCCCTGGAATCTTCTCTCGATGTAAACTCGAATAAATATCTATTTGTTTCCCTTCCTTTCCAACCAAAATTCGTTCAACGAATAGCTCATTTCGGTAAGCACTTTAGTAACGACGAAAACGAGACGTTTCTTAAACTCGAGAAGTGGTTTAGTGCATAACGTGCAGCAAGGCATGGGTTTTTCTTTTTGGCATTGTTCCCTCATCCATTCAATCAACTCATCGTCGCGATTAGCTTAAAACAGAAAAGCAACTAAAATAACCAAAATACGAATGCAAAATACCCAGAGGTATTGAGTGTCTGGCGTCTGGACTCTTAATCAGTATAGTCCTCCGTGGGGCTCGTATTGTATCGTTCATATATGTTTGTGGTTGCTCCCTCATCCATCTCATCATCATTCATCTTCATATTCGCACAAAAGTGGCACACATCGAAGTAGAATCAATTCAATCAATTGGTAATCTTAGACAAGTGTCTAGTACTTAACACACTCTATCCTGTGTTTCAACTTCACTCTATCAGAGGCGGCCAGAGAAATGTCTCTTGCATCTTTCATTGGAAACTAACGTTATTGCTCATCATTCTATAGGCATGTTATTCGGCACGTTATGCTTGTGCCACCGTAGTTCTTTCGCCACAGTAGTCTGCGCAATGTTCTATTACAGTTGAATAAGTGGCGAAATTTGGTCTATTTTAAGTATATTTTAGGATATGATCCTGGTTATGATTTGTGTAGAGTACAGTGCCTTATCGTCGTCCTCCGTGGCCGTGCGGTCTAAGGCGCTGTGCTTTGGTCTCCGACTGCGGGATGGCATGGGTCCGAGTCCGCCTGGGTTCTGTTTCTGGGTTCTCACCCTGTGTATAGGACTGGTGGCAACCCACCATCGTGAGGAAATTGGGGAGCTACGAGTGAGTTGCGTAATCCGGTCTCGGAAATCTCCTATAACGACTAGGGGTTCGACGTGCTGACCCCACGTCACCCCATTACCAGTTGAAGATCTCCACACATCTGTGTAGGAATGTGAGAGGGACACTGGCAGTCGGGAGATCTGCCTAGGTCCTTCAAGGGCTGTCGAGCCACGGGTTATTTTTACAGTGCCTTATCAGTTTTACATTGCAAATGTCTGATTTGTCTCGTTTTGAACGAACGATTTCCGGGAAGATGGATTTGTCGATTCTTTGGCCCCGACGGTCATTGGATTTTTTTCTCTGGGAGATATGTGGCATAAAAATCTGAGTTTATCTATATATCATTGCCACCAGTTTATTTGTATCTTCAGTTTCTAATTTATTAATAATTGAAATGTGCCAGACATTTTGTGTACACCCGGTATATAACTCAAGCAGTAGAAATCTTATTTTGCATTCGGTCTTCTCGATGCATACTCTTGGCTTGGGGACTCGTAGCGTAGGAATCTCGAGTTTGATTGCCTGTAGGACCTCCTAAAGTACGATTTCGAATATCTTTGCGGACATAAATCTTGCTAAATTTTAACCTTAGATGGATGTCGTGTGCGATCAATCGTATTCCAACCCTATTGTTCCGAGTAAGTTTGTGAGTCATTCGTAAGAGAATCTCGATCAGGAGATCAAACCGGGAACCCTTCGTGGAAGTCAAGACTCCTTTTCATATCAAAGAGATACTGCGGTCGTATTGATCTTGCATGTGAAATTCTAACTGCATGCTAAATCGAGACCCTCAGAGAGCCAGTTGCGAAAGGGAGAAAAATAACGTTTCAGTGATCTCCCCCCCCATCCCCCTCTGCTTCATTATTGGACTTGGGTGGCGGAAAAGCTGGTCGTGTTCCATTGTTCGAAACCAGCGACCTGGAAGTCTTCTTAAGCGGTTGGGTAGAGATGAGTGATGTAAAAAAGATTTTTGTCTAGTATAGTGGGTCGTCAATACTTCTTGTACTAACCTGACGGTAAGAGGCACTTGAGATAACAGACGTGGTTGAAGGATTCTTCCTGGTAACTGATCAGTTGTGGTTGATTCATGACGAATCGTTTGGACTTTAACCTCTCTTCTTTTATGAATATACCATCAACGTTTCAGAGACTCGATCTGTCTCCGTAGTGTGTGTTGTGTCATATAAAGATGGTCTCCAAACACAGGATGTATTTGAGGAACGCGGTTGATATGAACGGTAATATCTAAATAACACTGGTCAGCATTTTGAAAAAGAAAATATATTTTCAAACCAAAAGGCAATTCTAGAGGTATTTGAATGCTGATCACGGCAATGGCATCCATTTTTTCCCACCACGTCAGGATTTTTCACAATTTCACAATCAAAATTCTCATATTCACCACTTTATTACATTTATTACAGATCTCAACAAGATAAATTTATGGAAGGGATATTTCGGTTGTTTACAAACCAATAGGTGATTGTGGAACTTTTTTGAATGCTGATCACGGAAATGACATCAATTTCTTCTCATCTCGTCAGGATTTTCCCCTAAATCAAGATTTTTCTTCGTCACTATATTATAACATTGAGTATTGGGCATTTTGTTAAGGAAATTTTGATGACGGTTTTCGAAAATAAAACCTATCTAAGAAAAGTCAATACATTGTTTATGCTGATTTGTCACGTGACGGTAGAAGATGGATTAAATGTTTATAATTCTATATCATTTATTGTTCAAAATTGGAGGATTTGTTTTGTAGACATTAATATTTCACCACCATCTAAACAGAGCCATCTGTTGGGGAAATAATGGACCTACACATTTTGTTGTGAAATTAAGGCAGTTAATATATTGCTGTTTTCTGAAGAAAACTAGATGAATAACAACGGATTTCAGTTTTGGAATCAGCATGCTGAAAATATTCAGAGACAACAGTCATCTGCGAGACATCGAAACCCATGTCGACCAGTGTAATCCTCCTAGACATAAGAATACCTTCAAAGAGATGGGGGATATACGTACATGAGATAGTTAAATTCTTACGAAATGGCATTTTCTATACAATATTACAATAGGAACAATTACAGTATGTTTTTTTTTTTTTTTTACTAGAGAAACAAGTACAGATATTACAGTCAACACAAAGCAGATTCAAAGCCCTACCATGGTTTTAAGTGCTTGATACGGTAGGTAAGAATTTTATAAACTATGGTTATTCCACTTTTGTCTCCCGTGGCGTTGTTTCGGAACATGTGCTACAGTTTCAGTGCTATAAACAGCAACAGAATTATATTATTATTTTTATTCATTTGCATTATATTGTATACACAACGGTGCTCGGTTAACTATTTATGTTCGATTTTCCCCCACGCTCGGGTGACTATTTTTATTTTCCAAACGCGAATTTGGTGCTGGAAAATTCGAACAGTGTTTTGTTCACATAGATTTCTGTCCTTCCTAGGATGTTCAGTTGTTGGTTCATTCCGGTTATTTTTTACGCCAGATGCTCAGTTCTTTTTCATCCTGGTTCGTTCAGCATTCAATCGATCAGGATAATCAGTGCTTACTGTTGATGTGATGTTATGTACAATAATTTTGAATGGCGGACTCCGGACCCCACGGGTCCCGGATTCGAATCCGGGCATGGGTGTTCTTGGTGAGCGTCCCTTGATTAATTTCATCACATCATCAGTCATCCTCATCTTCGCGATTAGCCAAAAGTGGCAGAAATACCAACAAATCAATCAAGATCTTTGAATGAACTTAGGGGGATAAAGTACATTTTGGCACACTGTGCATATTTATTTCCGTTCTGTCAAAATACATGCTAGCATTGAAGCTGTAAGCGCATTCTCAGTCGTGTTTTGAGGTAGATAAAAATTAAAACTAAACTCCGTAGCGCAACAGCGCTTTTGAGGACCAATGCCTTCCAATCGGCTTTTGTTTGGGTAACGCGTGGTCAGCTCATAGAGTTCCATCGCTGATGTTTTCTGGCTTTCGAGACGGAAGCTTGCCACTCGCCAAAATTTTGGAAACTCCCACCCAGAATGGAGCCTGGGACCGCTCACACCAAGAGCGAGAACGCTACGGTGAAGTTATATAACGTAACATGTTCCGGGGGGGGGGGGGGGGTTACTTAAAAAAAAGTTGTAGTTCAATCAATAACCCGTGTAAAATTCCAACCATCAGGTCTCGTCTTTGGCTCCTCCATGAAGCAAACTACTCAACTATTTTTCAAGTTTTATCCTGCGTACTATGCAACTGCACCCAACAGCAACGTGAGTTTGATTGCATACCCATCAGGATATCACAACATCGCGCCGACAGTAATTTACATGAGCATGCATGAGCGCTTGCATGAAAAGACGACGACGCCTATTTCAATAAACACATGTGAGTTGGATACATGTTGTTTTCATCGTATTCCAGCAGTCTGCCTGAGTGATGAATTTATTGCATGTCTCACGTGGATTGGCAACGTTGCTAAACTTCTTTTGTAAAAGACTCTGCTACATGGTTAAAAAGCGCAGTCAGCATGGTAAAAATCGTGACAGTAAAAAGAAAAATGCCCACGCAAGAAGTCGTAAATTAGTTGTGTAACCTGCAGCATCAGACTAGACAGAATAAAAAATATTGAGGAGGAAAACTATACCATAATTGACGAATTCTAGTTTTTGGAAGTGCCTGCCTGCTTGGAAATCAATAGCAGTGGCCACGGAGTATGAGTTTCTATTTTTATTTTTCTATTTCTATTATTCTATTCTACTCCTGTCAGTTTTCTTCTGTATTATTATTATTTTCATCGAGGACTTTACATACTTTACACGTCTTACTTTCACTAACTGTTAAAATCATTGTCACATCCATACTGTGAAGATGAGAGACCTGCAGACAAGCACACGCATCTTTTATTGTCACAATCCATCCAGAGCTTGTCTTGTTTTCGTCTCGAGATCAAATTAATTTTCTCGGCCTCGTCTCTCTCTTGCTTCCGTTTTGAGGGTCGCCTCCCAAGTGCGGGGTTCGAATCGCGGTTTGGGTATTGAATCCCATCACCAATTTAATCTGACCATCAGACACACTGATCGTCGCGATTCGCCTACAGAAGCAGAAAGGGACGTATTCCGAATACAAATAATACAAAATCGATTTATTCTTGATTTGAAAATGCTTGTCTTGTTCTCGGTTTGTTATCAATATTTGAACTTTCATTCGCTCTCGAAGGAGAAAAACCAAGTTTCGAGGTAATCGATACATAATTTAAAAAGCACTAAAATAAGTTATAAATAACCCATATAAATAACCTGAATAATTCGCAGGACATACCAATTTTGATTTTGGAGAAATTTTCATCGCTTTAATGTGTCTTTAGACTAATCCCGACACATACATATACACATACATATTCAAATTTACTAATATGTCGAGCGACAATAAGTCTCAGTCTTGTCTTTTTTATATTTTTTATACAGATGTCTCATTCTTCTTCGCTTAACACACTTATAAATTCGAATTGAGTTGAACATTCAAGATTTGACATTATAGAGACATCTAGGTCAAATATCTGCCACCATGTTGAAATGGAGTAATGAAGAAATAGGGCTTGTTTTTAACCTAATTTTGTCCCAAATTGTACCGTGCACAACTTGTGCTTGTGTATGTGTCAGACTAATCTAACCCTCAGAGATGACTAATACAAACTAATTTCGCCCCGGATAAACAGCTATATGTCAAATGTGAAGGCAAATTAACAGCCCCCAAAATGTTTTGCACCCTTCCTAATAATAAAAACTCGCACAATCAGTTCTCAAGCGGTCTGACATTAACGAAAGATTCCACTAGATGCTGAGGGTCCTTTCTTCGTAAGGTCTGTGCCAATCGTTGAATAGAGAAGTCAAGAACACTTGTGATAGCATCTGCAATCGACCCAGCACAGGGCTTCAGAACATGCCATATCTGCGTTGGACTGTTTTCCGATTATCTCTGTTCCGTGCTTTAATGGATTCTATTTTTCTTGAGGATCTCTGTGGGATGTATGTTGCAAGTATCCCATCCCAGAGAGTAATTTGGCAATTGTTATTCTAACCCATATTTATTTAGTTTCTCTTTGTTCGGAACATGTTGTGCTAGGATTTGTGGGATGTCACGATGGGATTTTTTCAGAGAGATGTGTGTCAGCTTACTTTCAAGGTATCGCACAATGGGACTATCCGTGGGCCAATGGAGCAGCTGTAACTTTTCCTTTTATTCAATTATTTCTTCACTATCTGTGCTAAAATCCTGAACTAACGTTCAGGTTTTCTGGCTGTGTCCGAAAGCTACAGACTTGAAGTATGGTCTTGTCAAAAGTGACGTCACCTCTTGCAGTTCGAAAGCGTAAATTAAACGAGGAAT
This sequence comes from Lepisma saccharinum, assembly GCF_977018435.1. Lineage (NCBI taxonomy): Eukaryota > Metazoa > Arthropoda > Insecta > Zygentoma > Lepismatidae > Lepisma > Lepisma saccharinum. Next base: position 52,220,904 of record NC_139236.1, read on the forward strand.
CGAGACCACAGTGCCTACACACATCGTTCCAGGCTTGAGTACTTGATTCGTGCACTCGTTGTTCATTTCTTTGAAATCACGGAGGTAGAAAGTCCCCAAGTTTTTGGTTGAAGTTTTCTAATGTGTGTAAATGTATGTATAAGAACATTTTCAAATGCTATGTGATTTCCATGGTGAAAACAAGTGTTAAAACACGGGAAAAACGTGTTCTCAGTTTTATCTACTGATCGTATTTGGCGCTGCAGTCGAAGTGCAATTCGAAAGACTTTCACTTCTAGTCCACGACTTCAAGACCGAACTGCTAGGACCATTCTGGGAGGATGTTCGCTTCAATTACGCTCTTGCACCTTTCGGACACTGCCAATGCTTTGGAAACTTGCATTACTTTACCCCATCCCCCCCTAATGTCACTTGTCCTTTGTTTTAAAAGACACAGTCATTCTTATGGAACTGTGAACCTGTTTCCTTGAATTGTTTGTTGATAACGACTGTGCCTTCGATGAAGACACCGTCCCGTCCCATCTCTCGCCTGAAAACAGCAGAATTAACTGCGAGGTTTCGTCCAACTTCCACAACAAAGTTGTTCAGAAACATTGAACGTGCACATCGGAACAAAGTTAGTTTGTTAAAATTAATAAATATAGCAGGCTACCTATTTTAAAAGGCAAGGAGTATTGTAAACAGAACCATTCACTGCGTAAGATGCACAAAACAGAGAGATAATAATTTCCATTCCATATAGTATTGTTCCGTCTAACAAAACAGGAAAAACACAAAGCTTTTAAGTATGTTATATATTTTACTTTTTTGCGTATCATGTCACATTCAAAACTCTTTCTTGTACACACAAAAGCCGTTCGGTACTTTTTTTGTAATTAAAGTTGAAAAACATACAAAAAATGTGAGAAGTTGTAAAAATATTTCATGCGCAATGTGTAATTAGAAGCTTGCAAGTAAAACAAATACATGTACAGTCACCGTAAAAAAAATTGGACACCTAGATCCTGAAATACTCTCTTGCCTGCAAGGCGTTGTGTGTGCTGCCTGACTCTTCGGGGCTGTAGAAGTTGCCATTGAAAATTTGCTGTTAAAATCCACTTATCGCCTTAGAGTTATGCAACATACACAACATATTGCAGGGGATCGAGTATTTCAGGATCTAGGTGTCACATTTTTTTTACGGTGACTGTACAATAAATTACTGTCAGGGAATTACTTTTCATTCGGCACAATGGAACACTTGATTTCTTGAGGGAAATGTAGAGAAGAGGACGGAAATGTTGATATCGAACTTCCTTTCATGCTTTGCTGAAGAAGACAAAAAGATGCCAGAAGCATCACTCTCTTTAGTATTTCGAATCAAGGAATCCACATTCACTTGCAATGATTAAGCCTTAATGAGCCTAGAAACAAGATGAGGAACATCTAATGACCAGAAGCCTGAACAGAGGAATACGACTATTGGGAATCGTCCATAATTAACGACAGAAACAATCCAGTCGCATGTCTGTAATTGGCTTCTTAAAAGATTACAGGGCAAATGTAGATTTCCAATGAGAGAGAAAGGAGACGTGATAGTCCTTTAACCGCTGAGAAATAATACAGGGTGGAAAGCAGACCTCTATCGATTCGCCATTTTTTTGGGGGGGGTGAATATTTAATGGTGCTTGTTCTTGGAAAGGGCTGTTCGGTGACGAAGCTGAAAAGGAAGAAGATTATAAATAATTTTTGAATGAAGGAGGGTAGAAGAATGATTTAGGGAAGACACGGAAATGGGTTCGATTTTTATTCTTTTGTAGCATTTCCTTCTGTTCTGATAGACGTGTAACACGTCAGTGGCCGAACAAGAATTTCCACTTTTGGCTTGCGAAAAACTGAATAAATTTTGCATTGGTAGCTCTGAATGGCAGCTAATATTAATAATCGTCGTTCGTATGACTACATTTAGTCAGACCTACGCAGATTGTAATAGAATAAATTCAACAAAAAAATACATACATGAACATTCTACTTGTTCCCGTCCTTAATAAGAATCACTTCACACTATCCTTGGCAACCTACGTCAAACACATTTTTATTGTCCACTAAGTTATCATCTAACCTTTAGCTAGACGTCATTTACCTTTAAGAACGACCGCTGGCGTAGTGGTAAGGCCGATGAATTGTAATTAAGAAGTCCCAGGTTCGATTTCGGGTGGAGGCATATCGAACAGTGATTCGGATTCCGCATTAAACGTAGGTCCAGTCGGGATTAACCTGAGCGTAAAGTGGACTTAGAACAAACTTCTTATCTACTGTGACGCTGTAAAAGTTCATTTCTTGCCATACGTGCTGCAAGACAATGCGCATGTAGTGTGTCTAATCTATCATAACTTTAGAAAACTTATATGGGCTTTTGAACCCATACATGTTAATAAACTGTGGAAGTTAGAGAGGTCTTAAATACCACACTTCATTAAGTTACTTACTGCAAATGCCCTGTTTCTATAAGAAGGAGTGCACTTACCAGCATATGCTCGAATGTCGTAGCTGGTGCCAATAGGTGCTCCGTTGTATTCCTTCGCAGGAACAAGTTGGACGCTGGGAGGTGCCAAGTGGGTAACTTCCAACGAGAAAGGGTAAGCATTTGGTCCAAGTCTTTTCACTAGTGCCTCCTATTGGAAATGAGAAAAGAAAATGAGCTTGTTCAGTTTGAACAGGATCTTTCAAAGTGACTACATATGAAGTTTTGCGTGTTTTTCTATGCATGAATTTGGACGTTGGGTTCAGAATTTAATTTAGCGAATTAACCAAATATTTTCGTCCTGTTTCAAATAAGCGAAAGTGGACAACTGTTTAAAAAAAATAGCAAAATGAGAAACTTTTTGTATTACTACAATTATGTAGCTATGTAGCCACACAAAACCGACATTTTCCCGGCTTGTAGAATATATCAAGGCGAACAAATTCTCTTAAGATCGTTTTTCCCGTTGAGGTCAGTCTGGTTTTGTCGCCAGAATATATCTAAAAACAGGAACTATTATTCAATATGTATGCAACCACGTAACACATTCATGGTTGCCACTGGTGTTTATTTTATTTTTGGTTGAACAATATAATAAAAGCTTTGGCATGTTTCAAATACTCTGTACAACAAATTAAGATAATGCTGCATCCTAGAGTGAACATATTCCGGACTAAACTTACGAATTATGTACCAGCGTAAAGGCATAAAGTGGATAAGTGAAATATGTAAGGATGGTGATACGTGCCTAATTTGAGGGAAGAAAATAAATAAGCCCAGCGAATCCACCGCGACGGAGCTTCTTCTAGAATGATACTGTATCTAGCGTTCCATCGCTTTTGGTACGTTTTCTGAGAGAAGAAATACATGCAGGTGTCAACCGTGAATCTGTATTGTGTGGTTGCATACACATTGCATTTTTTTAGAGTCCGTATTGTCGAAACGAGACATTAACGAGCAAAATATTATGAGTAAAGTTTGTCGGTGTTGCGTACGGTAAGGCACAGTCGCTCTCTTTGAAGCTTCATGAGCCCCAAGCTTATAAACTATAGGGTGCATTCATGTGGACCAGAGAATGACAAAATATGCTTGTTGCAACAAAAATGAAGAGAAGATAAAAGCTTGTTGGAAAAAATAAAATCTTGGATGCTTGAAAGCAATGCATTAATATGAGTTTATAAAAGAAAATTGAAACCCTCCTCCTCCTCTCTAGCTCCTTCTCTCTCGCTCTCTATGCATTTGTTTGTTTCTTTGTGTGTGTGTAGAATCTGATATCGAGACCTTGCTTTCAAAGCGAAAAGGATATTACAAAGCAAAATAAAATTGAAATGGACATTGATATCAAAGAGTAGTCTATGGAGATCTCTTTAAGAAGAAAAGAGAAATGACATTTTCAAAAGCAGAGAGAGAGAGAGAGAGAGAGAGAGAGAGATATTTGATGAACTGTACGCACAAAACTCAAAGAGACCGGTGACCATTCTTTTATATTAACTGATTGATCTTTTAGTGGTCCCTTGCAGGAACTAAGAGTTGTATTGATTTTGTACATTTTTCCCCACGAACCTACAAGTCGCGTTTCATTTACTTACGGCAAAGATGTCGTAGGCGTACTTTATATTAATATCCACTTCGCATAGAGACTGGACGGCAGTGTAGTGTAAAACGAAAATTAGTATTCCCACAGGAGAGCTTGATTGAAATATTTTTTTGATATTGTGGGGGCCCTATTCACTATGACACGTCGTAAATGTTACTTCAATCATGTTCTTGCAGTTTCTTATTTATCGTCGCTTTTCTGCCTTATGAACTGATGAGTGGTTCATAAGTGAAATGGATGAAAGGCTTTTAAAAAAAATCTTGCCAGGAATCGAACCTTCGACCATGAGTCCAGCACTCAACGCGCTCAGCTACCGACTCACTCATGTTCTACCGTTACGGTTTCGATGATAATATGTTACGAATTTTGTTCGTGATTATCGTACATGTAATTTCTTTTTAACTGTGTTGTCGTTTGCACCTTTCGCATAAAACAGACCAGTCTATTGTAAAAAAACAAAACAAAAAAAACATTGATACGTGTCTGCTTAGCTAAAATATTGTAAATATAAGGTAATCGATTTCTAAAATTAGTGGCGTTGGATTGCATACGTACAGGATAAGTCGAACGTTGTAGCTCTGAAATGAAGTGGTAGGAACAAAATGTTCATTAACTGACGTCTGTTGCTTACCTTCATAGCCGCTGCCACTTTACTCATTTTATAATTACCAAGAAGACTCCTCCGTGGCTGAGTGCTCTAATTACGATCTCACTACCGAAGGCACAGAGTTCGATTTTCACTCGTTTCCACCTTCATCAGTTTAATCTAATCTTGATTCATTCTCGGAGTGTAAGGGTGACATTTTCGTAAGGCACCCATATTTCAACCTCTTTTTCCCACGTAGTATACGAGCTCTGGCGTCTGGCAATATAATCCTATGTCAGGCTAGTGTTGTCTCCTATCCATGTGTGTTTGTGATTGTCCCTTCATCAGTGTTATTTTATCACCATTCGTCCTTCTCTTCTCGATTAAGAAACGCGAAGTAAATCGTCAATGATCCATTCTCATCGTTGTGAGGGCATGGATGTTTGTGAGTGTCCATTCATCATATCATTACTCATCACCATCTTCGTAAATTAGCCAAAAGTGGCACAAAAAGCGAAATAAAATGAAGCATATCATCGTTTCGCTTAACTTAATAAGGAACCAAATCGAGATTAAATAACCGAAAATAGTTGTGCTTGGATTTTTTTTCCAATATTACGGCGCTTCTCTGCCACATTTCGTTAATCGCGACGATCATAATGCATGCATATGAGATGGAGACACAAAGGAGCACCAAGACGATTCGAACAATGGGTGGCGAGATCATGCAACTCGCTCAGCCACCAAGCGTCTGCAAAAGGGGCTGCACCTAAAGTTTTGAGTACCCCAACCGGAAATTGAACCTGGGACTCCTTGACAGCGATAACCATGGAGGAGGCCTTGCACATACGTATGTTCGGCAAATTCATATATCTACGGGCAGAAAAAAATAAAGATATATGGCTATAGTGAAGCAAAATGATTCCTGGAGTGGTGTCGGATGAAAACAAACAGTGGTGCGGAAATTGATGACACACACAGGGGATGATTTTTCATCTAGAGCGCCGAAACTCTCGCAAATTATTCTCACTCTTACTGCCCATTCCAACGTTAACAAGACACGTGGCGGCTTTAATAGTGGGCTAGGAATCCCCACGTTTCATTATTTAGTAGAAACCAGGGTTGTTAGAGGTACAGGAACCCATAAATTCTAATGCGTTCTATTAGGTTCTGCTGCAGGTCCGGAACTTTTTTTCTCGCACAATTTAAATTCGGTCCAAATTGCGTATTGTTACATTGAAAAAAGGTTTCTGGACCGTATATAAATTGATGCGAAAAAAAGGTTCCTGGACCGAATTGTAATTCATTCTGGAAAAAAAGGTTCGTGGACCGTATTTAAATTGATCCAGAGAAAAGGTTCCTGGACCTAATTGACATGCTTTAAATATGAAAAGGTTATACACTGTCTAGAACTCATTTACGTTTGCTCATTTTCTCTCCCAGTCCGGGATTGAATTTCTTTACAATTCCTGGACCAGGGCGATCTATGAAAAGTTGCCTTCTAAAAATGTCCGCGAGAACGTTTTACATTGGAATGTCACACTGCGGTTGTAGAAAATGTAGCGCAGGGAATAAATCAAAATGCTGTTGTTCTCTCGTGGGCCAGGTTCAAAAACTCCCTTGTCGAAGAGTTACTGTACATAACACAATGGAGTTGCTCTGGCATCCGATCCAGGATCCGCAGCCAATAGGAGTCGTCGATGAGGTAACGTGAGGCTCCTGTGTTCTCAACAGATATTACAACAGGGAACGGCAGTGCTGCTACAACCAAGTGAAGGAACGCGCGAGAGAGAATGGGGCTACATGGATAGGGCCAACGTGACTGCAGCGTTTGCGTTTCGCCCATTTCTACGTTGTACCTTAGATTCTCGAGACAGCCAGCACCTGGATTAGTATTTCATGCTCGCAAGTGGATAATTGTTTATCGTCAGATCCGTATTCGATCCAAGTTGTGTATTGTTTCATTTAAATACGAAACTTGGAGCCTATTTAAAACTGATTCGAAAAAAAAGGTTTCTGGACCCAATTTAAATTGATCCTGGAATAAAGGTTCCTGGACCGAATTTAAATTGGTTCTGAAAAAGTGTTCCCGGACTGTATTTAAATTCATCCGGAAAAAAGGTTCCTGGACCGTATTTAAATTCATTCAGAAAAAAGTTCCTGGACCGTATTTAAATTCATTCAGGAAAGAAGGTTCCTGGACCGTATTTAAATTGATCGGGAGAAAGGTTCCTGGACCGAATTGAATTACTTTACAGATAAAAAGGTTCTATACGGTCCAGAACCCATTTACGCTTGCTGATTTTCTCTCCTGGACCGGAATTGAATTTATGTAGAATTCCTGGACCTTCAACAACTTTGGTAGAAACCTTCACTGGACCTAACCCGACATGTTAACTGCTATTGGAACGCCGGCCTCCCCGATGACGCAGTGGTAGCGTCGTTTGCTTGTAATCAAGGGGTCCCGGGTTCGATACCAGGTGGAGGCACATAGTGGTTCGGATCCCACTTTAAACTGTAGGTCCAGTCCCGATTAGCCTTACTGTGCATAAAGTGAACTTAAAACACGAAATCAAACCAAGCTATTGGAACGCCGCTGGAAAATCAGTGTAATCAGCCGAAACGCGCTTCGCAGATGTCGCCTGGTTGCAATGCCACAATCGACGTTCGTAGAGCTGGAAACAGTGAGAGGTGGTGATGAATGAAGGAGGAGAGGTGTGATCGTACCAATCGCCATCACGAAGCCGAGAAGCGTACGGGTTGGAACCGATTAGCCAACTCACGATTTCGGCATCATAGGGCCCTTCATTTTCATCCAATCATAATTGATACCCATCGTGACAATTAGCCAAAAGTGGCACAAAAGGTTCACAAATACCAAATACGTTAGATCTGTAACTGCATTAATATGGTAGATTTCCGGTTTTGTGTTCCTAGGAACTTTCCTTGTTCAAGCGCACCCTGCATCTTGAAATTATCCGAGGGATGGAATGGTGTGTATTTTAACTTCTCTCTTGGCCAGTATCGCCTGGTACGTAATTGATTGTAGGTTAGCGAGACATTGGCAACGTGAGCTGCAGCCAAGTTGTGTGTCCTAATGTATATACCCTCCACCCCACACATACATAATTTGTGTGTTATCTTAGTATTGTTTTTATTTGTGCCGAGCGCCGCTATACCGTTGTCATCAAGGATTCTTGGGTTCGATTTCCGGTGGAGGCGCAATACAGTGGTTCAGATCTTATTTTTAACTGTAGATCCAGTCTCGATTAGCCCATCTCAACATAAAAGTGGACCTAAACTTTAAAATAGACTGAAGGAAACCTTGTTTTAGACTTGAGACATTTTATGATAGTTTGGATTTTTCAAGATAATGATCGGGCGTGTAAGTGGTGACCTTCTGGTACTAAATGCCAACATCACTTCCACGTAGTACACCTCGGTAACTGCTTTTTGCAGGCCAACGAAGCTCTGGCGTCTGGACATACGGCCAATATAATCCTTTGTAGGGCTGTGTGTGTTGTCCTGTGTTTTGTCCTTGTTTGTGCTGAGTGCCCCTTTACATCCTCAGCTTTTAACTCTGGTAAAAATATTTTAGTCCTCAGACACGTGTTTATTTTAGTAATGGTAAGGGGCTGGGCCCGTAGAATGTGACGGGTGCAAATTGTGCTGACGCACCCACAATTTTTGGTCCAACCAATGAAGTTAATGATCCATCCTTTCATCCTAGAACAGGGTGGCGACAGACCGGGAAAAGTCAGGGAATTTGAGGTGTCAAAAAAAGTCAGGGAAATGTCAGGGAATTTCGTCTTCATTGACTTCGAACACTCTTTTGACGAAAATTGTTATAACTCGGGCACTATGGGAGCAATCTACTTCGGATAACTTTTGTTTTGCAGCTAAAACATTAGCGCATGCAACGGTGTACAATTTAGAACACCGGACCGAGGATGGGGGCTTGGGGGGCACGTCCCCCGAATTTCAACGGAAAAGACAAAAATCTGGAGTTTGCCCGCTCTTCTTCCGCTATTTTGGGGAGAAGGCGCGAACTTTAGTATTCTTTTCAAAGAATGGACATTTCTCAAGAGAATGAAACATGTTTCATGTTCTTGGGTGCCATACAAGTTGAATAATAAGCCAAAATGTGATATATTTTTTTTTACGAAAAATAGGTAATTTGCATTTTTAGAGGAAAATTGTTATAACTCGGGCACTAAGGGAGCAATCTACTTCGGATATGTTTTGTTTTGCAGATAATTTAGAACACCGGACCGAGGATGGGGGCTTGGGGGGCACGTCCCCCGAATTTCAACGGAAAAAACAAAAATCTGGATTTTACCTCCTCTTCTCCCGCTATTTTGGGGAGAAGGCACAAACCTTAGTATTCTCTTCAAAGAATGGATGTTTCCAAAGAGATTGAAACATGTTTCATGTTCCTGGGTGCCATACAAGTTGAATAATGAGCCAAAATGTGAAACTCTGTTCGGAAATGTGGCATGGATATGTTTCGGAGAGGGGGGAGGTTGGTCATCAATATGAATTTCCCAGGCTTCCTCCAGACCTGTGTCAGAGTTTCCACCCAAACATAAGAGTATGAAGGTCCAAAAAGCACATTCATTTCGTAATCAGCACCATGATACCATATGGTATCATCGGGCCAGTACGACCTTACTCTGATGATACCATATGGTTGGTATCATTGGGGGAGTAAAGGTTAAGCCTCTAAATATTACGTGGAAAATGCATTGAATTATCATTTTTTCTTGTCCGTATGGGAGTAGTAAGGGGACTTGTCAACAGATGGAGGGGATAAGAGCGGGTGGCGCCGTCGGATAGTTGTTTGACGTCGTAGTAAGAAGGCATTTTGTTGGGCAAACTGAAGGAACATGGAAACAAATATGTTCCATTCATACATACGATTTTTGTCGAATATCGCCACCCGACGAAGTATCTCACTACAACATGCGACAGAAATTGCATGGACTGCAACATCCAACAAAAATCGCATGCATAAACAAGAAGAGCTTTAGACTGCAAATATGCTGCTGGAATTTTATTACTCTTCTGGCTCACTTCACCTTATTGAATGTAGCAGTGCTTACGAAGGCTTTCTTTTATCATCTTGACGTATTACTGGTTTCGCACAAGTTAACATACGTGTACAATGACATTGCAATATTCTTAGATATCAAGAAGAATCCAACCAAACGGGATATATATTGAATACTATCACGAAAAAGTGAAACATAAAACTGCATTGGTGAACGTTATAAAAATTGGCAAGTGCATGCTCCCAACCTCAAATTTACTGCAACACCAGTATTGAAATGAAATTAACGCCACTCTCTGTCCTGTCTGTTTAATCTCATGAGAGATGGTCTTAAATCTCTCACTGAGTGAAGTTAATGTCCAATATTATGAAATAAAATACTAATAATAAATACGTAAATATTTTAATATCATATTTACTCGAATCATTCAATCATAACAGCAAATCACTTCCTTCAAGAATTGACTTTTCTCTGCCAGCCCTGTTAAATTCTCACTTTCCAGCTACTGATTTATACGAGGGATGGCCAGAAAGTAATTTTCAATTAGTAGGTACATTGATTTTTCGCAAACGCGAAAACCGTGAACAATGCTAATTGCTGCGAAATTATGTTTAGGAATGTGCAGTGATGTCTGGACACATTTTTCGCTCGTTCGAAATATCGAAATAATGCGAATTTGGCATAAAATGCTAATTGTTGGCGTTTTTATCGATTTTTTTTAAAAAAATGTCCTAAAACAAAGAAAAATTCCATGAAATCCAACATTCTTGTCTTTTCTAGGCCATGTTTGTCTACATAGAACATGCAAGTTTTCCAACATTTTACTCAAGAGTAAACTATAGAGTTATACGTACGTGGAATAATTCCGACAGCCACATTAAATCATTTATTTCCCACGATTTTTTCAACTTCTATCAAAACGATTTGCATCACAGAGCAAAGTGGCAGCGTTCTAACAGGAGATCGAGTGCGTATTTACCGTCACACGAGAGCCACATCTTCGTATTTGTCGCACGAGATATGTTTTGAATTACCAAGCTAAGTGCGCACCATCGGCATTTGTCGAGCGAGTAATAATGGAGCTCATTGGTTAAGGCGTCTGACTACTATGCGAGAGACCCCGGGTCGATTCCCTGCGGGGGAGAACCGGGATGTTTTCCACCTATTCAAACTGCTCCGGCGCCCACCCAGCATCATATGAAGCTATTACCTTGAGGAAACTTTGAGGGATAAAGGTAACCAGGAGTGTGGTGCTGATCACATCATCCCCACCTTCAGCCGCCATTAAGAAAGTGTGGGGCCCTAACTCCACACCAAAATTCCATTATCTAAAATCCTTACCTTAAAATTAATAAAGGGGTATGGAAAATAACTTTCCCAAAATAACTTTCAAGATATCAAACTCTCGCGAAGAGGCTTAAGCCATGTGACTTACAATTTGAAACAGTAGTTTAAAAACACCATGAAGGTATAATTTCAGATATTGCTAAAATGAAAATGTGAATTTTGGGAAAAATAACACCGTATAGTAAAAAATAAAAAATAAGAAAATTCACCAATTTGAAAAAAATAACAAAATATCAAGGTCCCTACCGATTAGGCATAAATAAAACAAGAATATCAGTTGTAATTTATTGCATTAGTAACGGTGAGTCCTAACCTAATTTTCGGCATAATCACCACCGTTGTTCTGACATGTGTCGTAGCATGGCACTAAATTTTGTATGCCCATGGTATATGTGTCTGACAGCAAAGACTGAAACTATGTCTACCGCAGTGTAGCTGTCAAATCCTTGCCCTGCCAGAAACCTCTTCAGTTAAACAAAGAGATGAAAGTCGGTACATTCAAGGCCAGGGCTGTACAGGGAGTGGTCTAAGATCTCTCACCTGAAGTGATGCAAAGGGCCCGTGTGTACTCAGCTGTATGGGGTTGTGCACATTCGATTGGCCTTCCGTAAATTGTCTGCACCATCGTCTGACCATACTATCACTCACGACGTCCGGTCTGCACAACTCACACGATTGCTGGTGGCTCTGTGCCAAATTCTGAGCGTGCAATGTAGGCTACATCGCAGTCGGTGGGAGACTTTATGAGAGCTGCAATCTTTAACCTAGAACTGTCCTAAACCGGCTGCATTGCAACTTTACCAGATTACAGCTACATGCCACTTCTTCCTGCCTGCATGTGTGTGTGTCGCTCTCCGACCACTAGAGTTGACGAGCTGTATCTTTGCGGGTGAACCCTGCCCAAGCCTGGCTGCGCAGTAGCAAGGGGGAGGAGCTACCGGCTGCGCGTCATTACCCTTGCGTTCTGTCCTTGCTGTCGACCACCCAAAGGGTGAATAGGTGGCAACTACATACACGTATCTCTCTCACACTCTGGCGGAGTAGCCAAGGCCACCCGCAAAGATACAGCTCGTCAACTCTAGTGCTGCGTATAGGCACCATTGGCGCTTTTTCAGGATGCCCCTCGTATATAAACTTTCAGAAGCTTTTATTATTAGAGTATTCCTGTTTTAATATGTTGGTTAGCTAAATCAGGTACCTATACAATGCAATTCTATAAATTCCTTGCGTTAAATTTCTAAAACTTACATACCCTTTTCGTCAGCATTAATGGTATAACTGCATGTTGTCAGTTTCACAGCACTTCACTTGGATAAACTGTTCTGAAGCAGAAATCCCATCGATAATGTAAGGAAATATGACACTTTCTTTTGTCCGATTCAATTGTTTCACTTATATGCAAGAGTTAAGTTGTTTGCTTTATAGAGAAGAGAGAAGTAGCTTTATGCATTGAAAAATGAGTCCGCACTCATAGTTTTTGCAAACAGAGGGTTCCAAACCTCAGTGGAAATATCAACATATAATACCGAGAATGTATAAGGAGACTGATAAATTACAAATTATATTTCTTAATCAATCACTCTTCACTCTTATCTCATTTAGTCGTAACTTTAAAAATAATCAAGTATTTTATTTTAAACTTACTGCGTATGACAAAATTCCATAATCCTTCCTTAGCTTGTGAATTGTAATAATTTTCCAAATTCACTATTTTGCAGTTTGAATTCAAATCATAGAGAATAGAGAAATTAAGTCAATTTAATAGAAGATAATATTGGTACTTAGCAAAACCATACGTGGATCTGTATGAGTTTATTATTTCCATTTGCAAAAACATCGATTTAGTTTAGTTTGTAATTGTCAGGGAAAAATGTAAATTTTGTCCTGGAAAACCTGGAAATGTCAGGGAATTTCATTTCTGCTTGTTTGTAGCCACCCTGTAGAAATATATCGGTTTTTAAGCAGCAGTCGTAACGTGCCCGAACCCTTTAAACAACAGTCATTCAATTACCGCGCACCTTTTTATTTAATCACACAAATATGCATTCGCACAATTTCTTTATTGCCTTAAAACCTAAATATTGCATCCATGCTCGCTAATCTTTTTTTTTCCACTTGCAGCGGATTTTTTCAACAGGAAAAGAGAACCCGATGGCGTTTTTTACCGTTCTAAAAAAATAGCTTTCATTGATAACGCGGAGCGTTCGTTCAGTGTCGATTGGGGGTTCTTTGTATTGTATCATAATAGCCGCGTCCGTTCCTTTGACAACAGCATGTAGTCATTGACTTGTAATGGACACGGTAGCAAGCCACTGGGAACGTTTGATGGATCGCGCGGTGGCGGACAAAGGGTGATCCTCCTAAAGCCTACACGCCGAGTTGGTTGCTCGGGTGCGTGGTTGTTTCGCAGAATAAAGCCCTTCCCTCCCCTTCTCCTGTTCCTCCCCCTCAAAGTCTGCGATGAACTGACAGCGGAGTGATGGTACGTAATTGCTTCCGCGATTATGTCCATGTTCGGTTTCTTTCAGGGTTCCATAGGGAGAGGAGGAAGTCAAAAGTTGTGCTGGAATTGATCTTGGCGGGCGAAACAGCCTCCACTTTGGCTGCAAGGAGCTTCAGAGCTGACGTACCCTTATACCGTTATGATTACGGCTTGGTACGGCATTCCTACATCGTTTTTATGCCCTTCTAGGTAATCGTGACGATGAGGATGAATAATGATTAAACGCACGGCCATGAAATTAGTAGGGTGGCAGAAGTTCGCGCTGTTGCCACCTGGGAGCACAACCCCTTGTGTTCGGAGGTTTAAGAGAATGAAAGATCTCATTGATAAAACTGACAGTATTTGCTCGAAAGGACAGGGATGCCAACTGTATGCCCCGGAGAGAGGTCGGTCTGACGCTCGAACTAGGCAACTCAGCCCGGTTGACGTTGCCACACCGTGCGCGAGAACCAGCGACTTTTGTCCCGCTCTCGCATTGCTTTTCCCATATGTGGCACCAGCGCAATTCTGCCCAGCCGCCTATTTTCATGGCCGTGCGTTTAGATGTTGACGAGGGGACACTCACAGAAAGACACCCGAGATTCGCGAAAAAGACGTCCTGGTTTTATTAGGCATCACGACATAAGCGCATACCCTCGAATGTATGCGGGTGGAGGGTGGGCGTTCTCCCCCCCCCCCATTTTTCTGTTGTGCCCCATGCCAGTGTTTATTGTTAATTCAAACGGGCACCAGCAACTCTTAATAACAATTGACTATGTTTGTTTGTTTGAAGTCCACTCTTATGCAAAGATTAGCTAATTCGGACTGGACCTACAGTATCGAGCCCGAAACGCCTTAAAAGTGATTGTGTTACCATACCTTTAGCAAATAACGATTATTTATAATAACCGTAATAATGGTAATAATTAAGCCGCGGTAGCTCAGTCTTAGGGCCTGTGACTACCACCTGGGTTCGATCCCCAGCAGGGGAGAACCGGGAATTTTCCACCTGTTCAAACGGCTCCGACGCCCACCTAGCGTCGTATATAGTGGGTACCTGGAGGAAACTGGTGGGGGTAAAGGCGGCCAGGGGCGTGGTGCTGGGCACATCATCGTCACCTTCGGCCGTGATCAAGAAAGTATGGGACCCTAATTCCAAACCTCCTATACGCCTTCATGGCGTGATGCAAAGCACAGGGAAGAAGCACTTGACTTTTTTTTTACTATTTTAATGGCAATAATACGTTAGTAGTTAAACATTATCCACTTGCTCGTTGTAACAGTCGGGCTACTTTTTGTGGTCCACTCTGTATAATAAGTTTCTTTACAGTGACAACCGTATTTATTTTAGCTTATTAGTCATTCATCAGTATTTCTTCAGTTTTCTATTGCCTTTTTTTTGTCATAGTCTCTCAACTGCATTTTTCTTCTTCACTGTCGTCGATATTAGTTGCGTTCACTATTTCCAAAATTATGAAACGGAAAATCTTCTTCCACAACAGTGTTTAATTGTCTACCATGTACCCTTAAAGACTTTAATGAATTTCCTGCGTGCTGGCAACCAAAATCATTTTTTAAAAAATCTCTATGGTCGAGAGGCCTCCCCCATGGCGCAGTGGTAGCGTCATTGCCTTGTAATCAAGGGGTTCTGGGTTGGATACCTAGTAGAGGCACAAGTGGTTCGGATCCCACTTTAAACTGTAGGTCCAGTCCCGATTAGCCTTACTGTGCATAAAGTGGACTTAAAACAGCAACTCAAACTCTATGGTCGAGATAATGCGATGTAAACAACTCTTAATTTTCGTGTTATAAGCAACGAAAGTTGGGTTGCGTGAATTTTTTAACACGCTGTAGTAGCGAAACGAAACACCTTCGAGCTGGCAAAATTGTTAGCGAATTGGATGACAAGCTTGGCATCTAGTTTATTTAGAGACAAGGAAAGCGTTTATGTAGACATAATGTAGAAATCTATGACATTCTGCCCGTTGTCATCGAACGCAGTCGAATGTCTATCCGGGTCCCGAGTTCGATACCCGGTGGTAGCACATAGTGGTTCGCATTCCACATTAAACTGTAGGCCCAGTCCCAGAACTCGAATGATAATTGTTGATACTCTGTTTACATCATATCTGTCTGGTTATCATACATTCATATTCGTAAGCAAAATTTATCTTGAAAAAAAATACAGTTTCCTGGCACTTTTAGTAGAGAACAGCGCACAATTAATTAAAAGCTACGTGAGGAGTATAAATGTAATTTTAGAAATGAGAGTTACTAATTTCCACACGCTGTGATTCACCACACATCAGCTAATTAAATATGCCTGGACTAGTTTGAAATGTCGCTTCATGCTCTCGTGAATAATGCCTTTGTTCACGTTTCGGAAGAATATGCATAATTAACAAGTGCGTACGTTAATTAACGCATTGTTTTTTTCTGCAAAAGAGAAGATGAAGCAGTTAGCCCATTAGATAGCTCTGTTGACCGACCTTGCGCTGGAGAGTTCTCTTTTTATCTTCCTTTGGTGGCACGCCTTGTTCTAATTTGAGACGCGTTCACAGTTTCATCTGTATTTTAACAGGATGTTCCAGTTACGAGTAGGGATGTTATCGAGGCAAGACGTGCCAGAATCTCGGTCTTCTGTACAGTTCTCGTTCTCTCATATCTCTCATTTGTTCTTGTCTGGATCTCGTAAAGAAATATGTAGAATAAATAACATATTCAGCATGTCACTCCAACAGCTTATGTAGAGGTCATTAGGACATACACCGTTTCTTAATAAATCTTTAGTGTTTGACGCCTCATTTCGACGGTGCGAATCCTCTACAATATTCCGAATATATGCAACCAAGCAGCACAGCCTCACTTGTGCCTCCTTCCTTGGCGGAGTGGTTAGCACAGCTCGCTACGACGTCAGGGATCCTGGGTTCGAATCCTGCCCTGGGCGTTCCTTGTGAGTGTCCCATCAGCAAGTTCATCATATCATCACTCTTCCTCATCTTCACGATTAGCCAAAAGTGGCAGAAGAGCGATATAAATTAAACCAAATCAATCAATAAATAAATCAAACACAGGCTCACCATTGCCACTAACGGATTGATTTTGTAAGTACTATAAACAAAATATTATGACATACCTAAAGAAACTGGTAGCTCTACTTGGTTTTTCCGAAGCAGTACCATAGTAAAGTAAATTTGTCATAGGTGAAGTTCTCAAATGTTACACCAAAGTCTGGATCTAGTTTGGACTTGTCTCGCCCCAGTAACGAGGCTTGTACGTAGCTGAATTGTTAGTGCTATATCGTCTATGGCGAGAGCAGTCCCGGGTTCTCGCCATCTTGACGACAACTGGGAAGTTACCTGATTGAACCATTTTGACCAGGGTGACCAGTTTTTGACCACCTTCTTCATGTCGAACGCTGTACGGCTATTTTTAAACTTTCAACCTGTTCGTAAACCGTGACCAAACACTGCCTTCATATCGTGTTTAAGACCGTCTAGGGATACTGGACCCTTGTACAGTAACATTCAAAGGTACGTTGGCCCAAATTGCTCATTAATATTTTCAGTCACTTTAAACCCTATGGATTTCCCCCGTTTTCATGTAACCTCACATCGCAAAAGAATACAGTGGATGAATATGGTACGGTATAATTTGGACAATTTGAGTACATGTATCTTTTAACTTGACTTTACAACTTCACCGCTCTTTAATGAAAACAGTAATCCAGCTTTCCACGTTCATTCCTCAAGAGCAACAAAAGAACTGACTAATTTTGAACCACATATATTTATAATTTTTGACTTGCCCTCGTATATGTCGAACTTTGGATTTTTTTTTTATGTGGTGCAGGTGCACCACATAAATAAAAATTTCAAAATTAGTTCTCTCTCATCGATAACGTACTTACCTCTATAGCTAAATATAGTGCGTAGGCTTAATTGGAAAGGCAGTTTCTCCCGCGTAGATCTTTTTGCTCTCCACTCCCAAAGCGTTACGGGAAGTTATTCATTTCCTGTAAAAATCAAGGGTGTGATGTTTCCATTCGTGGAAGGGTTTTCTAAAAGCGAACGCTACACCGGATATCCTCTGTCGGTGCTCTTGAAATTTTCTGACTTTTTAACCTTCTCAACATGCGGAGTTCCATAAACGCAAACGCAATTTCTTTTTTGGGAAGTACATAAAAAATGTGCTGTCGGGAGTCGCGCTTTTCTTGACAGGTACCGACGAAAACAAGTCAAAGCAGCAAGCTTTCACAGTATGAAGGTACACCAACACACCTTCCCTCAAAGAAAGGAGGGCACGGGACTGTTACTGTTACTATTGATTGACGCAAGATAAAAGAACAACTGGTAGTTTTGTAATGTCGGTTTATCCTCTCCAAATCTTCCTCTAACCGAGCGAATTTATATATCCGACCTACGGACGTTGCGAAGCACGAGTAAAAAGGCAAGGAATAAGGGATGACGTCAAACATTCACTGGGAATCTCGAGAAGTGATTGGTGACTTGGGATGGCGCAACTTGCTCCGAGTCTGCTAATACTCAACAGCGAGAAATGTTACGAAAATAATATCTGTAGAAACAAATATTTCACATGTTACGTTCTAATCGATAAAGACCTGGGCAACCCGCCGCATTTGTGAAAGAGTGCTCTCGTGTGCACTGAAGAGTGAGCATCGGTAGTGTAGCGTTGTAATAGGGAAAGACAGAATGGAGCGAGTGAGGTAGTAGGCTTCGTCGGTCGTGTTCGTCCAATGGGAAACCTCTTATCATCTGATTTGTGAGTAAACATTGTAGTCATGGAAGAAGAAACCGGAGGCGGTTTCATTTTTTTCTCTCTCAATGCAAGTGGCTCGCTTACTACTTCTCTGATCTTTACTGACCTAGAGGTGTTGCGTGCAGGAAGAAAGTTCGCACGTCACGGAACGCTCGCTTATCTAATAACTGCAAGCGAGTTACTCAAGCCTGAGTTAAATGAACACATGTATGCTTAAATTCATTTTATCTAAGAAATGTGTGGACTATTTCTTTGAATGATATTAACAGAGATTGTTTGTGTTAATTGGACATTATCAATTGTCTAGTGCTTCTACTTATCCATTCTAACACTTCGTTTCGGGAGAACACCAGCGAACACATTCCTTTGTCCTGGTGGTGGAAGTCGAACCTCCGATGGACCTGTTTTGTGTTTTTAAGTTCACTTCATGGAGACGTAAGCTAATCTGGACGGGACCTACAGTTTGTTTGAAGTGGAATCCAAACCACTATGTGCCTCCACCGGGTATCGAACCCAGGATCCCTTACAAGGCTACAACGTTACCACTATGCCATCAGGGAAGCTCACGATAGACCTGTGATTTACTACAATTCCGCTGCTCAAGTAACTACTCGACGGCGTTCTTTTGAATGCTGTACAACTTTTGGATACATTTAAGTTGCTATATCTATTGCCTTCGAAGCGTGGGGGGCATATTTTTTAAAAGTTTACACTGGGTTGGTGTGGGTCAAAGCTATGAAAGCAGCCTATTTGATTTTTGTCAGGTTTTTTTTTGTATCATATTGTTATGTGTTCCACAAAATTCTATGCGAATCACTTATGTAGTATTTTTCCATCGTTAGCTTAATTTAAGTTCCAGCTTCTCATAAAATTCTTTCCTTCTCCAACTGCTTTTTCACTGACATAATTATGACTTGGTTTAGATTCCGGCAAACTTTGAATTCCCTCTACCAAGCTTGCCTCTTTCAAAATTGCCTTTTCGTTCAAGGCACCATCTTTTCTCTAACGCCCGAGGTTCTTTCTTGCCTGCAGGAAGTTTTGAAGGAAAAACCTCGAAGATAGAAGACGTAAACGTACTGCATTGCTTTTCCACTTAGAATGTCCCAAAGAATATAGAAAGACCAAAAGAGGCCTGTTAAAGTTTTTCAAGAATTGTTATTTGAAGTTGTTGTTTTTTAGTTTTTTTAAAAAATATGATATCGCGTCGTTCTTCATCATTTCTGGTTTCTGGAAATGGAACGGAAGAAATGCAGTTCAGAGGGTACGAACCCTTTGTTAACGCCTTTCCTGCCCTTATTCTTCGTCCACAGCAAGAACTTAAGTCGACGTAAACAAACCCACGTGACTTGTGAGAAATCTCATTGGCTAATCCAATGTCAGCTGTTTCGAAGGAATTTTGGGCGCTGCAATACTGTGTGTATACTTCACTAAGCTGTATACGAATTACGTACATGATGTCTACATATCAGTAGACGAATTACACTTAGAATTTACCAATGGAGAAAACTACTAGTTCTCACAAGCCATCCCATTTTATTCATATCGATTACATCGACACAATTCTTACATGAGACTGTATGTATTTATGTTTATTTAACTTAGTGTCGCTTTTCTGCCATATTGGATTATCGCGACGATGGGAATAAATGATTGCATGAAATTTGTGAACAACATCCCTGACCAGGCTGAGAATGGAACCCGTTATCTTCGAAAGTTAACTCGGCGACCGAGTCGGGTTATCATGAACGGAATGTTAACTAGTGAGTAAAGTAGTCGTCATATGGCATGTTAGGAAGATGTGTCCGAACTGTTTCACTACTACATATTCGTTTTGTATTTATAATGTTTTACGTCACATTGTAACACACTATACTCATCGTAACGGTGTGCAAAAAAATAATACCTAGTCTTGCCATAAATACTCTTTCACACTATTTTGTGAATAAATTGAATATGGTTTCAGATTTTTAAATGTTCTTTTAGTATGTTACACTTACATATATTACACGCAAATAGCGCCAATCAGTTTTCAAAAAGTACTCTTTCCACCCCCACACAGGCTCGAAGTCTCCATGGCCAGGCATGTATTGCATCACGGATGGTTTTGATGGGAAAGTCCGCCCTTGCTGCTATCAAGGAGCGCTTTTAACTTTCAGTTATAGAGTGCCTCTTCTTGCAGACAGTCCACTCTAGCTCTGGGCACAGTTTGTAGTCCAAGATACTGAGATCATAGCTATCAGATGGCCAATCAAAAGTGGAGATCAAATCGAGTACACTGGTCTCCAGTCACCGTCGCGTCATCCTTGCCTTATGACCTTGGACAGAGTATTTCTTGAACATCCAGGATTCATTGTGAAACATTGTTTGGTTCAACAGTGTCACGAGAGGGGTCCAGGACACTTTCCACATACACTTGAGCACGGCTTTTTAAGCCCTTTTCTCAAAAAATGAGACCTGGTGGAACTCTCGTAGCTCACCCCCACCAAACCATGATTGAGGAGGGCTGGTGACATCTCTGATTTTGGGAACTCTCTCACAAACTTCTCGAGAGTTTGAAGCATACACCCTTTCATTTTGGCGGTTAAAACTTCATTCAGTGGTGAACAATTTCTTATCAGTGAAGCGAATCCTGCAATGCCCATTGACAGTGCACCGCTGCAGAAGCCATCTCGATTTCAGTTCCCTCTGCTTCTTCACTTGTGTCGTCAGGAAATGTCCAGTACTCCACCGGTAAGCTCCAATTCGAAGATCTTCATTAAGTACCCTGAACATTGATTGTTGTAAAATGTTCAGCTCCTGTGCCATTATCACTTGCTTCCGGATGGGATTTCGGCAGATGCGAGCCAGCACTGCTTTAACAGCCGCAGCTGTTCATACGGTGTGAAGTCGACCAACTCTTGGGCGATATTTCATGCTACCAGTATCAGTGAATCTCTGGATTAGTTGTGCCACTATATATATATATCAGTGAATATCTGGATTGCCTGATACACAAACCTTTTGCTGATCTTCGAGATTTTTAGGGGCTGGAAAATCTCAGTGAGTGACTTCCCAACCATGCAGAGCAATTACGGCTACTCTGTTTTCATATTCACCCCACTCCATGCTAAGCACAAGAAGATTCACGCTTGCTCTTTCACAGCTGAACACACAATGGTCAGGAGTGAACTTCAGCACAAGCTTTGTTCATGAGCCTGACTATCGGATGTACAGTCCAAGCCGAAAGTTTGTAACAGTATTTATGGCCAGACTAGGTAAAATTATACATTTTTTTATGATGCCATACTCGATTGGTATATCGATCATTGACCTGTGTAGTAAAATACATACTTTTCACACTTATATGCAGGAACCCTCTATCCCATTAAAAATAATATTTTTTTTTTATTGAAAGTCAGTTAAAGAGAAACTTTGGATGCAGGGAATGGTACATTAATAGTACATTTCCTTTAATTTTTATTTGTAGAGAAAAGTAGCCCTTTTTTGTTGACAAAGCATTTTTTTTCTTGTTACACGTGAACAAGTTCCTCTTAAAAACTGAATCGTGCAATTTAGAAGTTTTTCTCTGTATGTGTACTGTGTGATTGGATGCACTGGATGAAAACATTCCGACCATGCGAAAAATTACTCAATTGCTTGCTGGGTGGCTATTGTAAATTTCCTGTGAACCCTTTGTAGAAAACAATTTGCCCAATTAACTAAATGGGATGAAATGTGTCCATTGTTCTCGAAATGTAATGGAAAGTTTAAATTTCTGTAAACATGCAGTGCTCTTCATTCCTGCTTCAGGCACAGTTGTAAACTGGCAAATGTTTATGGAACATTAGTTTGTTGATATCCAAAGTAGTTCTGCAATTTTCTTTATCAGTAATTAATGTACCCCCTTCTCTTCTGATCTGAGGCCTGTGTGTATAATATGTATACAGGGTTTCCGAGAATTAATGGTGGAGTTTGGTAAACATTGTGAAAGATATGTTACACGGTATACCCTGAAAGTTGTTTCATTATTTTCAGCAACACTAGTTTCCATGGTAAGCAAGCATGTGATTTAGTGACTAAAATAGTCTTTTAATGAACTGAACACCACACAGTCGATTGATCGTTGATTATTTACTTCGTTTTTCTTCTAATCGCCAAGATTAGGATGAGTGATGATGTGAGGCAATTGATGAAGGGACACTCGCAAAAAACACACATGCCCAAGCCGGGATTCGAAATCACGACCCATGTGGTCGTAGCGCGCTGTGCTAACCACTCTGCCACAGAGGGCGGCACCCAGTCAATTGAGAAAGGGCCAACTGTTGACTACGACTTGGAAACAATGTTTCTGGATTCCGAACGCAGGAATTTTAGGATTCTTTCCACTGTTTCGTTTGATATCCTCGGGCCTATTTGTTGATTTTCTTTTCTCCACACTACCTGCCTCTCGGAACTGCGAGAACCATCGACGGAGTTTTCTCATGTGGTGGATCTTTTTGATACTGTCGTCTAAAATACCTTTGCACCAGTATCATAGATTTTTGTTCCATCAACCATTGGACACAAGCATCTTTCTCTTGTACGGTGTACACTGCACTACGATAATCAAATTCACACTGCAACGTCCTGCGTGGCAGCAAACAATAAATAGCCTACAGACTGCAGCTCTTCCGATTCCCCGTCCCGTGTTACTGCCTGCGGACGGTGCATTTCACGCCCAGAAACTGTTTCGTATGTGTATGTTCATGTACGTACGTACATATATATAAATGTATAGGTATGTGTGTGTACGTGCATTATGCCTTTCCACTAACCTTGAATTTCGGGATTTCTGGTTGCAAGTCAGTAGCTTTAAATTATATTCTTTAGGGAAGACTCCTTTTCATTTAGTAATTTTTGATGTATTGCAAGTGGCACAGTGCATGCTTTGATAAGCCAAAAATGACGAATTGCTTTTGCTAAAGACCCTTCGACTGCAGCAGAGAGCTCTTTTATAATATGGACTATATATGGTCCTTTATGTTGACCTACATAGCTCCATTGGTTCGACTATGAAGGTCGTCGAAGGAATTGTTCTTTGAGGAATGGGAAAATCATTATATCAAGCAAAATATATCTATGTTTGTGTGGGAATCCAGCACGTGTCTATTTTTAATGTGATAGTGTTCGCCCTGTGCATTTTTTTCTTAACATTAGTCACACTATTTAGATGGGGAATATTCCTCTTATCCTGAGCCAGGTCCAGATAGCCTATAGTGATGACACACCCATAACGCATACTGAGGCGTCTAAATGTAACTGCATACGTAAAACTACCAACACTGTGTGGGTTCACTAGATGTTCCTCCATCCAGTTCTACAACAAATGTCCACCTGTCACCGTTAACATTAGTTTTATAGCCTTCTGTCATCATTTCCTGCATATTTTTCTCGTGGGAGTTAGTCATGGTACGTAATTACTGGAGATGGTACTGCATGACTCGCAAAGCCATTTGTGCGACAGTGTTATGGCCAGCGATCTGTCCTTTCATTGCCTTTCACGTGCACTGCACGATGGGCTTTCATTTTTTTTTTTTCCTAAACAAGAATTATTTATTTTCTCCTTAACACCGCAGCTCCGTTGCAATGGGTAGTGTTGACAATTGTGGCGGCGCCCTTCAAAACAACGATCCAACTTTCGTCGCCAAAGTTTGTTCCTGCTCGCAACAGCCATTGCTGATATTGAGTGCTGTAAACATGCACAGCCATAACACGATTTCGAGGATAACAACAAAACAACGGGAACAACACACTATTCTAGAATGTTGTCAAGAGGGAAAAAAGTCGTTTTTAGAATCAACCATGTCACTTTTATATTTTGGTACTTTTGGTAGCATGGCCATAATTTAGCAACGTTCTCTATGTGCATTTTTTTCCTTTTTTGGTCCGGAAATTTTTACCGGGAGGGAGGGGGGACTTGGAATGTCTGTCGGTGCAGGTATGAGTCTCGCAACTCAAAGATGATGGGAGTTTCTCAGGTAAATGTCCGGTCAGTGCCGGGGTGACAGTAATGCAATTGCGAAATACGACGGGACAAAAAGGGTCGGCAGTGATCGGAAAAAGGTGAGATCGCTTTGAGAGGAGAGCTGGAGGTGTTGAGAGGGGGGGAGGTTGAGTGACTGCCTGCCCGAACAGGGTAAGTTCCTTCTTCCCTTGTGTGTCTGCCATTCTCAATTACGATTGATATGGGTTTATAAACGAATTTCATTTTTATTGTTGTACATCAGCGGTACTTCAACTGTGGTCCGCGAAACCCTCCCAGTGTTCCACAAAGGTTCGGAAAAATACTAAGACAAGAGCATCTACTCTTTAATGCTAAGAATGAATTATGAGAGAACGAAAATTATACAAATTTACGGTGTTTATTTACTGAGG
Organism: Lepisma saccharinum; assembly: GCF_977018435.1. NCBI lineage: Eukaryota > Metazoa > Arthropoda > Insecta > Zygentoma > Lepismatidae > Lepisma > Lepisma saccharinum. The sequence goes on from NC_139236.1 coordinate 52,245,642, forward strand.
TAAAATAAATTGAAGTAGATAAGCCGAAAACGTAGACATGACTAAGCATCTTCAGTTCCTACAGGGTGTTATTAGAAAGAGTTCTCATGTCCCCCTATTTTGCTTTGCAACTGGATGAAAGCACAGACATTACAAACAAAGCAACGCTGATGTCCTACGTTAGATATGAACATCTCAAAGGTGTTTACGAGGAGTTACTCATCTCCTATTTGACGCACACCACAGTATTTGCCAGCTTAAACGCGTTTATAATATTTCATAATATAGACTGGTTGAAATACGTTGGATTTAGCACAGATGCAGCACGAGCAATGTCGGGAAGGCTTACTGGACTTGCAGCACGAATAAAAGAAATCGCCCCGTCGGCAACATGGTTACATTGCTACTATCACAGGGATACACTAGTGGCCAAGAAGATACCAGAAGAGCTTCAACAGACCTTAAATGAATCAGTGAAAATTGTCAATTTCAAAAAAGGCAAGTTACTTACTGTATTCAAGACTTTTTGAGTAGCTCTGCAAAGAAATAGACAGTGAATATCATCAACTTTTGCTTCACTGTGAAGTTCGCTGGCTGTCACGAGGTAAAGTTTTGTAAGTTTTGAGAGACGAAATAAGAATATTTCTCTTGGATAAGCAATTTCATCTCAGTGATCGTTTGAATGATTTTTTCCTCGTTAGTCAAGTTCGCATACTTACCATATATCTTCATCCATATAAATAATCCGAACTTAAGCCTTCAAGGACAAAAAGTAACCGTCTTTTTAATTGAAGACAAGATCGAAGCAATGATCAAAAAGTTGGAGTTGTGGCGTCAGCGTATACTGAATGGAAAATATGAGACCTTTCCAAGCTTCTCAAATTTTCTTCGTTCCACGGAAGAAGAGGTGTCAAGAGAACGACAAGTCAGTCTTCGCACAACATTTGAAACACTTACAGCAGTCGTTCAGAGAATATTTTCCTGTGCCTGATGCAAGCAAAAATTGGATCAGGGATCCATTTTCAGTTAGCGTGCATGAAGTTCAAGGGCTTACAGAAGCAGAAGAAGACCAACTCATGAAAGTAACAACGGACGGTGCTCTGAAAATGCAGTTCAAAGAAACGACACTTGCAACAGGATGATTTTCCTGAACTATCAAAGAAGGCCTTGAAAGTATTAATGCCTTTCGTAACAACCTACTTATGTGAAAAAATCATTCTCTTCTCTCATCAGAACTTAGGATTTAGGTTTCTACTATAGCCAATCGGATGAGGCGTCTTTAAGGGAGAACTAGGAGAATAGTTGTTTTTAGAAATTAAGAATATACATTGACAACATTGCTGGTGTTTCAGTGCCACAAAAGGTGTGTTTCTAAACTGTATACATCATGCAATTACTAAAAACAATAAAAAGAAACTTGGAAATTTTCATGAAAATAGTGTTACTTACATGCACCTGGCAACCATGCGATCCATCAGAAATGGAACACGACTGGCCTTTCCTTTGTTTGGACGGGCAGCATATAAGTTAACGACCTTTACTTATATTCGAGCACACAGTGACCTCAGTAAATTTCAAAATTGCGTTGATGTAATGGCTAATGCATCCAACAACTTCAATACCACTACCTATAAGTGGCATGCACAGTTTGGAAACAAACGTCCTTGGTTTCAAAACATGAATTTACCCCGTGCAGTATTAGTGTTTACCATGCGAATGCGTACCGGTCATGTCGTTATGCACCCCAGTCCCAGTTAATATACAGTGCCGGTAACTTCCTGTCAGTGTGGATAACCTTCACAATCAGTCACCCATTTGTTTCTCCAATGCCCACTTCGGCAACAACATCGCAGTACTCTTTATAAACAATTACAACGTGTGTGGATATCACATTTCCGATGTCCCTTTCGACTCTACTTTACGAACCACGGACTGACGTCATGTGGATCTTGTACAGCTTTGCACGGAAACACAAAATCGTAAAGTAAACAAGCACAGACTTGAAATGTAAACAAACTTTCACATAACACGCTCGTGCTTAGCCTTTAGAGACAAGGTATCAGAAAAAGAAGAGTATTACTAAAGTGTATGTGTTCTTTGGTTAAAAATGAACTGCTACCAACTAGGACCTCTGGCAGGAAATCGCCAATAGGCGGTGTGTGCCAAACAAAGAAGACAAGACAAGCCTTTCCTCTGTTTCTTTCCAAGTGGGCGAAAATGTAATCTCATCGCATGGTTGCCAGGTGCATGTAAGTAACACTATTTTCCTGAAAATTTCCAAGTTTCTTTTTTATTGTTTTCAGTAATTGCATGATGTATACAGTTTCGAAACAAACATTTTGTGCCACTGAAACACCAGCAGTGTTGCCAATGCACAGTCTTAATTTATAAAAAACAACGATTCTCCTAGTTCTCCCTTAAAGACGCTTCATCCGATTGGCTATCGGTAGAAATGAGCATTTCTTTTTTCACTGCCATAGATGCCGACCTAATCCACCTAACCAAATTGAAAATTACTGACGACATGTCCGTACATGTGTGCCATTTTTTATGCTTTGTAAAACATTTCATTTACACTTCCCGTTACATCTGGCAACACACTAATGAAATCCAATCATTAATCCCCGATTTAAAAATATATGCATGAACAAGACTTCAATGTGGTATAAGGATTATATGTGTACCACTTCCAGTTCAAAAGTTGTACTATCCCCAACTCCGGGTTGCGTTGTAAATGGAACACTCTGGGGAAAAAAAATATACTACATGACTAGCGAAAAACTTTTAAATTTGCTGTGGACTTCAGTTTAATAAACCAGTAGTGAGCATTACTTGTAGTTAGAATAGTATAGTATTGCTTATTAAACTCTCTATGAAAAGGTGTCCTGTTTTGTTCTCTTTATCACTTGGAAAGAGCGATTCTCGCGTCAATTTATATATGGTATACTCTTAGAGCTAATGTTGGTAGACAGATTGATTGATTGATTGGTGTTTTAAGTCCACTTTAAGCACAGTAAGACTAATCGAGACTGGACCTACAGTTTAAGGTGGGATCCGAACCACTATATGCCTCCACCGGGTATCGAACCCGGGACCCCTTGATTACAAGGCGACGACGCTACCACTGCGCCATCGGGAGGCTCTAATGTTGATAGAGAAGCAGGCATTGTTGAAATACCTCCTTGTAAAATCATTTTCGGATGATTTTTAATTAGATATATTTATATAATGTAGGTTCCAGTTTTTACAGGATTCCTGTGATGACAGTCAGATTACGTCCTCTTCATCGGCAAGAACATAGACCAATCAGCGAGAATTCAACTTAAAAAGGAATTTGGAGGAGACAAGAAATTTCCAAGGAGTTGCGAATTTCCTTTGGTACCAAGAATGCTGCTGGAATGTAAATTCCGGTAATGAACTCGGAGCCAAAGAAATCGTGACTGCATTTTCTACACGTTCTCTGTCCTCGGTGTATATAATTATGACTGCTTTTGAAGGAGTAGTTTGTTTGTGCGAGGATTTCGAACTAATGTGCTATATAGAAATAAGGAGACAGAATTTGAATCGTGTTGCAATCTAGAACAAATCACAGTGACGTAACTCTTCTGCTCGTTTATTACAACCGAATTTAACATATGTGACATGTGATGTAGCAGAAGCTTCCGTATATTTTAGTTCTGAATTTGCCTTCAGTATAATAATTATGCATTATGCTGCGTTCTTCATTGGAACTCTTTGCAAGCCTGTCTTTTTCATGTCATTTATTGTTAGTTCGTTGCCTATTCCCGTCGTCGCCTTGTAATCAAGGAGTCCCGGGTTCGATACCCCGTAGAGGCACAAGTGGTTCGGATCCCACTTTAAACTGTAGGTCCAGTCCCGATTAGCCGTACGGTGCATAAAGTGGACTTAAAGCACCAAATCAACCAACCAACCAATCGTTGCCTATTCCAGGTGCTTCGAAATAAGGCGTCTGAGCAGAAATGCGTTGTTGCCACATATGGGAAGGCAAAGGGAACTAAATCCAATAATCACTAGTTCCTGTGCCCTGGGTGATAACGTTTAACGTACGGTGTTGCCCTGTCTAAGCTTTTACCTCCTCTCAAAAGGAAAAGTGGAGCGAGCGCATTTGCTTCACGCGATGTGGCAACATTACCTAGTTCAAGCGTCAGTTAAAGCTCCATTGACAGTAGACCTATTTTTGTGTAATGCATATTACAACAACGAGAACAAATCCAGATGTAAGCAGGTACGCTAGCGCCTGTGTGACAGTAGTGGAGAATCCATCCTATATAGTTTCGTCTCCTTGAATGTACAGGGTGTCCGAGAAAGAACCAATACAAAATAAATCTCATGTTTGGAACTACTGCGCTATAGTCACAAAGGTTATCTAATCGGAAAGATACATTCAAATAGCTTATGTTCGGTGCACTGGAGGGCGACCTTGGAGCACGAGAGTGGGAGAATATTGTTGTGCCGCCCTTCGATTTGATTTTTGTTATTGAGCGTCGCTTTTATGCCACTTTTGGCCATTCGCGACGACGAGGATGAATGATGATATGATGAAATTGATGATGTGACACTCACAAAGAACACCCATGTCCAAGCCGGAATTCGAACCCGTGGCTCCTGGCGTCGTAGCGTGCTGTGCTATCCACTTAACCACGGAGATGGCTCTACGAGTCTCCACCGACGGGAGGAGAGGAGAGAGCGTGTGAACCCCGAGAAGAAATCACAGTTCGTTTTGTGGCTGGCTGAAATACTATGGGTCAAGCGAGTGAAATCTCGCTTCCTGACCGAACTCCTGCACTGGGTCCAGTGATTTCGAGAGACAGACACAGTGTTCAGTAAAATAAAAAAGAGAAAAAAGAAAACACGACTTTTCCCAGGCTATCGATCGGAGGTAGGCTTCCTTTTCCACGAACTGATAAAAAAACATTTTTTTCAGTTTGTCTTTCCGATCATGTAAATTTCGAGGCAGTAGCGGAGTATTTTCAGAGATGCGACTTTTTCTTTATCACTGATTCCTTCCCGAACCCGCTTCAGTTGTTTAACATGGGTGATATGAATATAACTGAATACTTATTCATTTTTCAACCTTTGGCAGCACGTGCTCTATTTCCTATGAATAGGAAGCTTGAGACAGTTCCTCTTGCAACGGTGAGCATGGACCCCCATTTTGATGTGAACGTTCGCAGAAACCGAGTAGGCGATTATACATACATGCGATCCAGCGAAAGCGTATGAATTTTGTCATACCATTAAGGAAACTGATATTGCTGTCAGACGGTACAGTAAGAAACAAGGAGTGTGAAAATGGGGCATGTGCTCACATTTTGAGCACTTACTGCACTTCTGCTGGAGTTGTGCTCATTTTTATCAACACACCAAATTATGATCAAATCTACCAACGCTTAAACACGTTGAAAATAATACAACTTTGAATCAAAGCCCTTTGAGAGCCAAGGACTGCCAAGCGATTTTTCGTTGGGTGACACGTGGTCAACGCATCTAGACCCATCGCCGCTGTTCTCTGGCTTTCGAGACCAGAGTCCACTATTTCTTTTCAATCAAGTAGCTCCTCAATTATCCCCACGACGCTGGGTCAAACACCGAATTTATGTCTGAGTTCCCACCGGGAATGGAACCCGGGACCGCTTGAATAAAGGCAAGAGCGTTAATCCGGGATTCTCATCTTGATGTGAAAGACCTTAAAACTTTCAGCATTAATACGTAGATTTTTCAGCGAAAAATACGTAGTACATCTCCTGTGTGTGCCTAATTTAATGTTTCAGCATTAATGTATTTTTTTATACATATGAAATAGAGTATCAGTAACAGTTCTTCTCAACTATGCCATGCCTTTGAACTCAGAAGTTAAGGTAAAATTTTAAAAATTCTATTCTTAAAATTTAACAATATGTCTTTCATGTTACAAGAAACTGGACGAAACTTTCTTTTCATGACGTTACCTCTGTGCTGTGTCTAGAATGTGAAGTAGATATGGTTTCGGTAACTTGGAGTAGTAAAGACAGACACAAACTCATTATATACATACGCCCATGGTAGAACAGCATCGAGACATATAAAAAGAAAAAAAAAAAGTTTTTTTTTTCTAGCACAAAGATAGATTATGATCATAAACAGTATTTGCGTTTGCCATAAATATGTTTTCGAAAAATTGAATGTTTACATTTATATTAATTAGGTGAAATAAGGAGAACACATTAATATTTTAAAAGCGCTCATGGTTATTTTTTTTACGGTAGTTAGATGGCAACTGAAATTTACGAACGTAGACCATCATTTCTCCAGTGCAGGTACTATAAATTTGAGAATGTTTGACAGATTGGAAATTTCGTCTGTAGCGTGGACGAAATATTTATCTCCTAATGGTAACAGGACTTGGCATAACTTCTGTTCTTAAAACAAGTTCATGCTGTGAAGATTCCAATTCACTGCATGGAGCTATTTTATGAAGCCTTAGGCTTACTACTAATGCCACCATGTCTGCAAATTATGCGAGTGGGCAATGGCCCGAAGGCAATGAATATGCATGCCACTAATTTTCTTTTTAAGAAGAGATCTCCGGGTGGGGGTGTTCCTCTTGGCTTTGAATAAGCTAGAAAGAGAGAAGCCATGACTGAGGTAGACAATGGGCGCGTTCCGAAAGTGTCATGAGTTTAACGCGTTAAACAAGTTATCGCAACTGCCTGTTCCATAGGTGCTTTCGTTAGGATCGTGAGTTTCGTTATGCCGTTCCAAAAGTCGCTTTCCGTGCGTTTCGTGCAAGAAGAAACGTGCTCTGAAGAAAGTTACTTCCGTGAGAATAGTCTGCTAGATGCAGAAACGAGGTAAAACATGTTGCGAACCAAAAAGCACAGACCAAAAGCCTTTGCAAACTGCATAAAGCGCTGGAGTGTTAGAATGATGACGAGTACGAGTGAAACGTGTGTGATGAATAAGTGTGGAAATTGCAATTCAAATGTGAAACAAGAGGAAATTATACAGCATGCTATTTCTTTGAGCAAGTATTGCAGTTTTGGGTAGTAGAAAGAGATAGTAAATTAGTGTACCAAAGCAGGAAATTTTGTGGCAAAACATACATTCTTGATGAAAGTATTGTTTATCTTATTTTTAAAATCGCGTAGCAAGATTACTAACATTTGTGCAATAAACAACAATTTTTAATGATTTATGCAGGTAGTAATGTCTAATGTGGACATGCAGGCAGGTGTTGGGCTAGAGCAAAACATCTGAACCATGTGGTCACGTGCAGGTGAAATTTGCACAAGTATTCAAGTTAATAAATTATGAAATTTGTTAAGATTTTTTTAAAGAACGTATTAAGGAGTTGGTCGAAATCTGTGCGTACAGAGATGAGCAGCTTGTATGTTATTTGTGTAGATATATAGGTTATGAAATATATTTGAGTGTTTTATATTAAAAGCACATTTCAGTACAACTGCCGATTATTTTTCTTTTTGTACTTCACTTTTATTAACATATTATTGGTTGCGGGGGTGGGGACCCCACATGCATTCATGATTTCTACCTTTTGTGAAGGTGATGTGATCTGCTCCACACTCCAACCGCCTTTACTGTCCTTAATTTATTAGAGGATGGGAGAGGACTAGAGGGACATTGTCAGAAAAAAATCTCATCTTAGCTCACCTACCTCGGAAATCGGTCAGCAAGAGAAGGGGAAAGATAGAGAAAGAGACAATCAAACAAGAGAAGGGACAAAAAGACTGAAGGAAAACAGGTGAAAGGGAACCGGAAAGATCACTAAGCGTGAAAAATCAAAGAGAAAAATCTCGCAAGAATTGACTGAAAAAGGAATACAATCAGGAAAGGGGATAAAAATAATGGGGAAAAGGGAAGATAAAGTAGGCAATTTTTCTTTGGCTGTGGAGAAGGGTAAATGACTTGCCTTTAAGGCGCTTATGGTCTTCCATTACGTAATTAAAAATAAAAAAAAATACAACGTTTTGAATCACCTAAACAACGCTTTTGGAAACATACGCCGCGATCGTGTCTTGATTTATTCCACGAATAAGAACATTTCCAGCGCCATTATTTAAACGTAAGTATCCTGACGTTGAAGTTAACGTTAATATTTGAAATTATATTCCCGCAACACCGTAGTTTATTAAAAGACTAGTAGAAGCTATCGTGCTAAATAAACTAGCCCGCTATTTTAGAAAGAGTGAATAATAAAATTCGATAAGTTTTTCTAATAGTGTTTTGTTTCAATTAGCTATTTCCATTGAAGATCGATGCCATTAGCTCTTCAAGCCATACAGATAGCAGATGGCAAGGGGAAGTTACAAAAGATGGATTCACAGGGAAGTTACAAAGGATGGCTTCACAGGGAAGTTACAAAGGATGGCTTCACAGGGAAGTTACAAAGGATGGCTTCACAGGGAAGTTACAAAGGATGGCTTCACAGGGAAGTTACAAAGGATGGCTTCACAGGGAAGTTACAAAGGATGGATTCACAGAAATCCAAGTTGTGTAAATTGATGTAAAGGAAGTGCTGATATTTTACAAAAACGTATGTGCTTATACACACATAACATCTTGTATTTTATATCTATTTACCCAGTCACATTTTCTGTGTATGAAATTATTCATTCCCTGTCCAACTGCTATCAACATCAACCCTCCTAACATTTTACTTTCTGTGATGACTCGTAAAATCAGAATGGTTTCATATGTTTTACACGGATTTAGTATTTTTTATTTACTTAAGGGCAGGAGGAACAGTTTGTGTCCAGCCAGACGCGAGAACGCTAAACTGTTCCTCCTCCACCCACCTTTCCCCGCAGCGAGCTGGAGAAAGAGAGGTCTTTGCGCTTGATGGTTGTAGGAGGCGGAGAAAACTTAGCATTACGCTTATGGGAATATTATTTTACTTGTTCTCTTTGGAATATCAAACTTCCGATGGCGTAGCAAAACACAGGAACGGGAACCCATTGAATATTTCAGTTGTGTGACGAAAAGTCGAAACTCCCATTTAATTAGCCGTAACTTGAAGTTATTTCTCCATAAGGAATACATGGGATTCTGTAAATACTTATTCATCATATTTTCCAAACATCGTATCTAGCTTAATTATCAACTTTAAAAAATAACCGCTTCCACTTGCAACATGGGGAGAAATCCATACTCTATTTTACAATTTAAGATTTCTTATGTAATGTTGTTGTCCTGCGCTGTTTTCCAGCTCGAATGTAACACAATATTATGTTCGGTGTTGCATAGGTACACGAACTTCGCTTCTTGTATTTCTAGAAACAACCCTTCTTTAAAGTTTGCATCAACATTTACATATTTCCATGCACACCAATTTTTAGTTTTCCCTTGAGATTACCTGAAGCGGCGTCAGAGTCTCTTGGGGAGCCCGCTCGTGGGGTGGGTAGAGCTGAGCCAGGCACATAACTGCTTCGTTACAAAACTTGAGCCCCATAACTTCTTCATCTTCCCTTCCGTACCTAAAGGTTAACGTCACTTGGCCATACACCTGGAAATAAGAACAGCTTAGTCAGTATCCAAAAGTGACTAACATTTTTTGCCAAGTACAAGAAGATATTTACTTCGGTGTACATACAGGGCGTCCAAAAGTAAGAAAATATTTGAAATTTATTCTACATACGACTAACCTACCTATCGTTTTGTACGATAAATTTAAAATCTTTATTTTATCTGGACATTGCTTGAATAACATAGCCAGATGTTTGACAAACCTGGTACTATGTCCTCTGACACGACCGACCAATGTTGCCAGTACGCTTCGTAATTTCGAAGAAAAAAAAGAAAGAGCCCACACATTTTTATGAATATTTCATAATTAATCGCTTCAATCGTAATGCACAAAATGCGTAAAAATTTCTGTCATCAATTCCATAAATACGCAGGGAGACCATCGATACACATCGACAATTTTTGGAAGCTACTCCATAGCTGTATTTTATTCATGTTTGTTTTTACTTCCTACAATTTTTTTATACACCTTCGTAAATTTTCACCATACTGAACGTTCATGTAGAGAATACTTTTCTTTTTTAATGTTTAAAATATCCACATAGACAAAATTAATACCCAGTGCGAGGTTCATGTCTCTATCGCTTTTTGTACAAAAGTTACTTACGTTCAAAATCTGGGCTGCGTCACTTTTTGGACACCCTGTATGAATCTGAACAATGTAACAGACACTTAATGTTTTTGTTTACTTTTGAACGTGTCTCGGCTGGAAAATTGATTCTATGTAAAATTAGTCCAGGGATATTCAACAAATATTAACAATATACACTCCAACAATTGTTTAAGAACCATTCACATTCAAGAAAATAATTCCCAACAATTGCCCAAAACGTACGTTTCCACAGTCATGTCAAGAATACGTTACATCTGTCTGATAAACATAACAAATCATCTTCCTTGCATCCTAGGCTTAAGCTCCGCTCTGAGGCCAGTACCCAAGGTACAGCCCACCGCTCACGAGACGATTCCCAAACGAGGGGAGACGGGGAACGGGAGTGAAGGGAAGGAGCAGTCCATTTGCGGATTTTAGGGGTAGCAGAAAGCCTTTCGCTGCGGTCTAGTATCATTTTCGAAGTGCGTGGGAGTTGATTTGCGTCAATTACGCAGAGCGCGTGTCCGCAGCAACAGTTTGCTGCTTTTCTTTCAGTGGCCAGAATACTTTTGTATTGCTTATCCTGTGCATTATTTAGACTGCATTTCAAAGAATTTTGAAAATAATATACGGCATTTGGTGAGCTTATAGATCACATTCCCCTGTAAAACAATTTCACACCGTTTCCGTATAACTAATAATAATCCTCATTATAGGCATATGTCTGAATATTCTAATATTTATTCACTATGCTCCTAATATTATACGGTTGTGAAGCTTGGTCTCTTATTTAAAAGAATAACATAAATTGACATTCTGCGTCGGATTTTTTTCTTCCAGGCCTAAAGTCAGGAAACCGTTTTTGTAAGACGTCACTAAAAACACATTTGCATTTTGGCATGGTTCAGATCGCTGATCGACAGAATTTCACTTCTCCACTGCCATGTAACTAAGAGTACGGCAGTTAAAAAATACTGTTTATTTCTGAATTCTGTCATGAAACTCAAATCAAAGTAAGCCGCGGCGAATTGCATATCGTTACCTATTGTCAGAAACTTGCTGCTCACCAAGTGTCGCGGTAGATGTCACAAATGCTTTGGAATCAAAACCTCACGCGGCGCGGCGGTGGCAACAGAAGAGACGCAAAGGTCCAACAATTTTTCTTTGTTGCAAGAAAAGTTTATTTTCTTTGCGCTTACAACTGAGAGTGTTGTATTTCTTTACTTTGAAATTGAAAACTGAAACAATATTAACAATTGTTTACAAATAACATTTTGTTACTAAACTTGAAGTTAAGCAGTTGTCTTTATCCCAGAAAAAAGAACATTTCCAATTTTTCCTAAAATTCTGGCCGGACCATTTTTAGGACTCGAAAAGAGGATTAGTCCAGGTAAAACCCTAAACGACTTGTATCGCTACATCGGTTACAGTGAGCCCACATATGTTTCTCACTCAGGGTGCACTCCCCTAACCCTAATAGTGGAATCACCTGTCGCTACGTCACTACAATTCCGTTTGGGATCATCTCCTGAGCGGTGAGCTGTACCAGATCGTCCTTCCATAGAGACCTAGTAATCCCGAAACAAAGCAAAAGCAGATTTGGTCAGATGTCCTCCAACCTAGCAGCGGTATCATGGAATTCACTTCTGACGAAAGTCAAAGTCACACACACACACACACACACACACACACACACACTTGCATCCTCATTCCACGAACAGTCAATCCTAGTTCACTCATATTCCAACCAACATCATACTTCCGTTTTATCTTCTACCTAGGTATATACAGGGTGTCTATAAAGTCACTTAACATTTCAATGAACTAATGACAAAACTTTTATTTTTTCCAAGTGATCTGATAAAATGTACTCTATAGAAGATAGAATAGCCGTTGTTTGTGCTCGTCTGCGTGGAATGACGTATGAACAGATGCGGACGGACTTCACTCGGGAATTCAGAAAACCAGGCCCCACCAGGCTGGCTATTAAGAACCTGGTCAACAAATTCAAGTGCATAGGTAGTGTTGATGAAGAACCTCCTGGTAGGCCAGCCATAACACCACAAATTGTGGAAAATGTACAGGATGCGATCACACGTAGCCCCACCGCATCGACCACGCGACTCCCATAATCTCAGCATCTACCAACTGTGGCTCACAGCACGGTGAATTGGGGCACACCAAGCTTCTTACTATGCACCAACAGGGTGGGGCACCAACCCATATTGCCATCATCGTTCGTGATCACCTAAACGAAGTTTTCACCGGTAGATGGATTGGTCGTGTCTCACAACGGGGAGTTCCCCCCCCCCCCCTCGATCTGACCCCATTAGGCTTTTACATTTGAGGGTTTATAATGTCTAAGGTGTACGGGGCGAGGATCCACAGCATAGCCCAGTTGAAACAACGCATTGCGGCCGCAGTTGCTGAGATTACACCAGCTATGTTGGAGAAGGTGTTTCGGGCTGTGGTGGATTGGTGGCATCTGTGCCTAGACTTGAGGGGTGGTCACATTGAGTTATACTGATTTTGTGTCCTACTGTGATATATGTTTGAGTACATATTTTATTTTGTACCATAAATCCTGTTCATGCAGAAATGTTAAGTGACTTTATAGACACCCTGTATATAAAAATGGATGTATGTGTGTATATATATGTATGTATGTTTGTTTTTTTCGGTATAACTCTCGAACGCCTGGAGCAATTTCAACCAAACATGGTACACATATGAATTACAATCTGGAAAGAAATACTGTGGGAGTAAGACACCCCTGGCACCCCTAGGGGTGGGGGGAGGGGTGACATGTAAAAATAATTGAAAACGATCGATATTAGTGTAGAATCCATAGTTTTCGGGGTCGCTAAGATGAATAGTGACACTCCCAATGCCGTTCAATTTATTTATTCTTGCTCCTAGAGGTGAAACTAAAAATGTTGTTTATAATCAAGTTTTGAGTTCAAATTAATATTATAGTGAATTTGTAAAAAAAAATTCTTTATAATTTATATACTGTACTTATACTTTAAATACCTGCAAATAAAATTAGGTACATGTTACACTATAGTTGGAATTCATTATTTTCTTGTCTAATAGAAGATTGGGATAAATAAATACCCGGGCAACGCCGGATAAAATAACGGTAATAATTTTTGGAGTATGCCGTTTTTAGGACACCATTGGGCACAGTTTGGCAGTAGGAACTTCCAAATATGGTGAGTGGTTTAGGAGGGAGGAGGAGCCGATCTGCGTGCGGAGTGGTTAGCACAACGCGCTACGACGCCAGGGGTCCCGGATTCGGATCCCGGCCTGGGCATGGGTGTTCTTTGTGAGTGTCCATTCACCAATTTTATCATACTATCATTCATCCTCATCTTTGCAATTAGGAAAATGTGGCAGAAAAAGCGAAGTAAAATGAACCAAATCAATCAAGATGGAAAATGTCATATGCCGCTATTGTGACCACGGCAAGTGGCGTAATTTTTGACCTAATTTTCATTATAAACAAAGTTTATTTCAATTTCAGTTGTGCTGAGATTGGCTAATCAGGAGAAATATAGACGCAAATGCGTAGGCGTAATGGCCCAGATTTGCATTGGAGCGAAACCAAAGAACAGAGTTTAAATCTGTCGTAACTAAACTTAGGAAAATAAGCCTAGCTATAATAGGTGTGGGGTTTAATACCCGATAGAGCCACATTGCACACTGGTTCGGATCCCACTTTAAACTATACACATTGCACACTGGTTCGGATCCCATTTTAAACTATACATCCAGTCCCGATTAGCCCATCTGTTCATAAAGTGGGCTTAAAGCAACAGCAACAATAATTATTTTGGCGCGGAGAGATGTTTCCATATTGTTTTACGCCTTCCACCCTCATGATTGTACAAAGTATGAAAAGTCCAAACAAGAAAATTGAAAAGGATATTTCTCATAATTGGCTTCTTTCATAATTCGGTTAAACAAAGTTTTGACATTACTTTAACATATATCGTCTCATCAATGCCAGAACGACGAACGCGTAACTTACTTTGAAGTAAAAGTATTTTAATATTCAATTCCCTTGGGGGGGGGGACTGAAATTTCATTTGGATAATTGTTGCCATTGGTAAAATGTATACCTAATTAGGACTGTTGATTAGGTCACAAGAGTTAGCATAGGAATATATCAACAAAGAGGAGTCAGAAGTTGCAATTATGTGAAAGTAAAAATTTGCATATTCTTGGTTTTAGCAATGCTGCGACGACATTGATTGATTTAGTTTGTTTCATTTCGCTTTTCTGCCACTTTTCGTTACACACGAAGATGATGATGAATTTTGATGAGATTTTATGGATGAAGGAACGAACATAAATAGGCAGCACACAAGTCCCATAGAAGATTATACTGGCCATGCGTCCGGGCGCCAGAGTCTCCTTAGTCTGCAAGATGCAGTCCATGGTGTACTACATTTTAGTTGGATGTCTCGAGAAGGGGCACCCGTAAACCGCTGGTGCGATGACATATACACACAGGTGTTATATACAGGGTGACTGGTAATTAGATGTATTCCCTGAAAGGAGTTAAAGTAGAGACAATTTGCAATAAATTTGACCATATGATACCCCGTCCGAAAATTAGTAGTTTTCGAGATAATCGAGTTTCTATTGTTTTTTCTAAAAATGACAATTTTCCACATAAAAAGATGAATTGAGAAAAAAACTGATAATTGTAGGGAACTTATTTAAGCGTTTTCTGATAACTAACAAACAAGTGGTTCGTTTAAAAAAAAGTTTTTTCCAAATAACAATCACATGTAAGTACCGGGTGGGTCTAAACTTACAAGTGATGATAAAAAAATGCACTCTTAGTTTACTTGGCAACGTATTAATAACAAAAATGGTATGACACGAACCGTACAAATTACTTAAATTACTTCCTTGAGTCATCAGCTATCCAACAAGGTACAAATGTTGCTAACATTTACATTTGTGTACAAGAAATAATACTTCATTCATCTTCATGTGTATGGAATCAATGAACAATACAATTAAAGAACATTACACGTCTTGCTCAAAGTTGGCACCTCCGTTACGAATGCAGGCACGTAAGTTTTTACGGGT
Organism: Lepisma saccharinum; assembly: GCF_977018435.1. Taxonomy (NCBI): domain Eukaryota; kingdom Metazoa; phylum Arthropoda; class Insecta; order Zygentoma; family Lepismatidae; genus Lepisma; species Lepisma saccharinum. The sequence goes on from NC_139236.1 coordinate 52,260,862, forward strand.
CATTTGGTCTCTTAACTCGTGATGTGATGGTGTCCTTGCTGTGTTGACCAGCTGTTAAGATCCTCTCCCTGAGCTCTTCTTGCGAGTTTACCGGTGCCTTGTCATGTGGCTCCAAATGTAAAAGTCGCAAGGCGTCAAATCGATCGGGGGATCGAGCTGGGCAGTCATCATGCTGATAAATCATGTCACGTCTTGTAGCTAGAGGCACATCCTCCAACAACGTTGCCATCCCGTTCCGCAAAAAATGTTCATAAGTGATGCCATTTAAGATTTGGGGCAGGAAAAATGGCTCGATGAAATGATTGTTGATAACGCCCATCCATACTTCTGCCTGGGCGTGCGACAGTGGCTGGATGAAAAGTACCCAAAGAAATGGATTGGCCGAGGCGGACCGATTCCCTGGCCGGCTCGATCCTCCGATTTGGCGCCTTGCGACTTTTACATTTGGAGCCACATGACAAGGCACCGGTAAACTCGCAAGAAGATTTCAGGGAGAGGATCTTAACAGCTGGTCAACACGTCAAGGCCACCATCACATCACGAGTTAAGAGAACAAATGTCCGTAAAAACTTACGTGCCTGCATTCGTAACGAAGGTGCCCACTTTGAGCAAGACGTGTAATGTTCTTTAATTGTATTGTTCATTGATTCCATACACATGAAGATGAATGAAGTATTATTTCTTGTCCACAAATGTAAATGTTAGCAACATTTGTACCTTGTTGGATAGCTGATGACTCAAGGAAGTAATTTAAGTAAGTTGTACGGTTCGTGTCATACCATTTTTGTTATTAATACGTTGCCAAGTAAACTAAGAGTGCATTTTTTTATCATCACTTGTAAGTTTAGACCCACCCGGTACTTACATGTGATTGTTATTTGGAAAAAACTTTTTTTAAAACGAACCACTTGTTTGTTAGCTATCAGAAAACGCTTAAATAAGTTCCCTACAATTATCAGTTTTTTCTCAATTCATCTTTTTATGTGGAAAATTGTCATTTTTAGAAAAAACAATAGAAACTCGATTATCTCGAAAACTACTAATTTTCGGACGGGGTATCATATGGTCAAATTTATTGCAAATTGTCTCTACTTTAACCCCTTTCAGGGAATACATCTAATTACCAGTCACCCTGTATATATCTGTATATAATGCATATGTATGTTAGTATATACATACACGCGCACACATATATAAAGTATATATGCAGTAACAGTAAGGGAACAAGAGCCAGGCAAATGGAACAGACCAAACACGTTTCCTAATTGCACATCCCGAATTTAGTGTTTGCAGTTACGCAATCTACTCAGGTTTAATTACGGTTCCAACCTCTTATTTCGTTATAAGTTGGGTTTACCGCTTCGAAATTACTAACGTTTCAGAAGTTTCGAGCCCGTGATCGAGTCACTGGGGACAAAACTTTCTCAACTGTTAGGTGGAAACTCTAACCATAACTTCATACCTCAAACGTTAGTCCTAACGAACCCATCAAAAGATACTTTACGTTGGGCAGCAGAATCAGCTGCTGCAGACGGAATGCAATCGTCGGACATTCCAAATAATATTAATGTTGATTCTCTTTTTTATTTCTTTGGGTGAAAAGAATGACCTTTCCGGAAGGCACTGGGATGTTAACCGTAGCGGAGTGGTTAGAATACCGCGCTACGGAACCACGGGTCCTGTCTGTTTGTCCCATCATCTAATTAGCCCAGTCTAGTTTGTTGCACTTTTTGACCTTAGGTGTAGTGCAGGCGGATCCCAGTGCCCGGCTGCTGCAAGAAATTTGCTGCATTCAGTTCAACCTAGTAAACGCCTTGTTCAAGTTCAGAAGTTTGAACCAGGGTTGTTAAAGGTCCAGGAACCCCTAAGGGTTCCTTAACAGGACCGGAACCTTTTTTTCCTCACACAATTTAAATTCGGTCCATTCTGCGTATTGTTTCATTTCAATACGGAACTTGGACCATATTTAAATTGATCCGGAAAAAAGGTTCTTGGACCGCATTTAAATTGATCCGGGAAAACTGTTCCTGGACCGAGTTGAAGTACTTTAAACACACGAAGGTTCTTTACGGTCCATATCCCATTTACACTTACTGAATTTCTCTCCTGGACCGGAGTGGAAATTATTTAAAATTCCGAGACCTTTAACAACCTTGGATTGAACAAGTGCCTAGCTGCCGCTTTCAACATTCGTTGATTGGTTAGCACGTACCACGTGATCATACATCACACTGTGCACTGCTCCAGAACGTACATTCATATAAGGCTCTTATGCTAGAAATGAAATGGTTGTGAAGGTTATTGAACATCGTTTATAATAAGTATGACATATACGTATATATATTCAAAGATGTATTATTACCAACATATCCAGCATCTTCCCTGGAATATTATTCAGTATTTTATGAACTAAAGCTCAAGGAATACTTTGCTTGGTAGGTCAGAAGCTGCCCCATGCTCCGATACCATTATCCGTTCACGGATGATTGCATCTCCCCTAGCTCCCTTGTTCGTTTGATCTGCAAATTACGTTCGTGATTTCACAGAACTATGAGCAATAAAACCAGCTGCCAAAAGCATAAAAAGGACGAGGCACGGAGAATATTGCTCCAAACAGAATTAATGTTTATGTGAGAATTTTTTTTAATAGTCGCCTGTGCGGGAATTTCACAGGACGGTTTGAGATGGTAAGGTCTTTTGACAGCGTTCGTTATCCCACCCTCGTCCCTGCTTATATTCTTTCTGTTTGAAAAAATAAATGTGTAAATGCATCTGGTTTTGAGTCGAGATATCTATTCAGTTTATGGAGAACACTGTGTAGTAACATGATTTGAATGCCTGATACAAATGCTATGCCGTCGCTGTGGTTTTTTTTTTCCACTTCCATTTTTGCCTAAACGGAACACGTATTTGTCCCCCCCCCCCCCACACACACATTCGCACTCACACACAAACTGTGAGAACTTCAAAGGCATCTTACTAGGCGTAAAAAATTAATATCTTGTAAAAACAACCTTCAGGCAGCTTGCCAGACCCAGGCTGTTTCGGGACTGGCTCTAAAGTTGCCCAATCCAAACTACAAAGAATCGAACTCTCTCTCTCGCTCCCTACCTCTCCCTCTCTCTCTGTAGTTTGGTTATTTTACGTTGTTTTTGTACCTCTTTTGTTCATACCTGTTGAACTGATGGAATGATGATGAAACACACACAAGGATCGTTGCGATAAGCACTCCGCCATGGAGTCCGTCGAGAATCGACTTTGGACTCTTGCATTGCAATACGATGCTCTTGAACACGAGGCGATCTGCAAGGTGTTTTTTTTTATGTGGCGATGTTGGCTACCGTTATTTATGTAATTCCAAGTTTGGTTGCCAACTTTAAATAAATATGTACATATACATACATATACCGTGCCTGCTGCCATTATATTTTTTTCAGACTTGATTCACTTGCTTATGTATTAACTCGTTTCAGTTGCTTGCACGATAGATTACACTTCATATACCACATACATGTCCCTTATTATATCAGTAGAAATATTCTTACGCAACACCATAACTACTACACTTATTGGAATAGTGACACCAGCCCCAGGGTTTCAATCCTGAAGAGAGAGAACTCTATTTTTATTTTACCTCATCTATTTCATCAGTCCATTAATCATCCTCACAATTAACGCGGTGAAATAAACAACATTACAAAATATCCACGACACAAATACAGGTAAAAAATATAAATAACACCGTATCTATAAATTAGTTTGCGTTAAAAAGGACTTTATCATTTCAACCACTTTGCGATAAAATATGAGCTTATATTTATGTTATGACATTGCCAAACCTTTAGTGCACATTTGTTATTTTAAAATACATATCTGTCTGCATATTTTGCGTAATTTCGCACACGGTATTCTTTCTATTGATGACATCAAATCCTACGTTCTACTACGGAAAGAAATAGATAAAGGTAAGTAATGTAATTGATACTACGACTGGGACGAGAAATGAAGAGGTCTTCGACTGAATAGAAATACTTAAAACTAAGGCAAAATGTCCATAAAATTTCATTGCTACTGTGTAAAACCTACGATTTTTTTTAAAAAAAAGCTTCCGAGAAAAGAAGACCCCCCTCAAATTGATGTGGCTAAACCTAAATTTGCTAAAATTGCTGTTTATAAATTTGTTAAAAATATGGCTTTTCTCAATATTGTTTTCACCACACTTAAAACTAATCTAAGATGCTCTTAAGAGCTACACCTACCCACACATATTTATACCTACATATCTTTACCCACACATATATATACCTATCTACATATATACCCATATCTATACATATTTATTTCCGGTTTATTTCTAATTATTTCTAGTTTAAGTTTAGAGTATTAATATGTTAACCTGGAATATTTTAATTGGATACTAGGCTCAACTTGTTTATCTAATACTAAACACAATATAATATGCAAAGGTCTTCTAAAATTGCTCTGTGACTCTTTCATTTCTTACATCATAAACATATGATTTTTCACCTATAAGAATAACACTGCATATGGTGTCATCAGGAAGTGTATCATGGAATTCACAGATAATTTTAATGTTTGTCCTGTCATTAACCACAACTTGTTTTCTTTTTGAGGTGTTGATAACAAACATGGGTCTCTGTGTTTTGAATTCATCTGGTGAGTAATACATGTCAGTATTCCCAATTGTAACCCTTTTGAATGCTGTAAATGCTTCATATAATTTGAGGAAATCATCCTTGGACATGTCTAAATTATAATTTTCTCTAGGAAACACCTCATTTCTGCCATTTTTAAGATATATGTTCTTGATGTTGCAACTATCAAACTTACTTGAATTTTTTTCTTGATTATTGTTTCTATTGTTAATTTTATAAACGGAGATTGTCACGTGACCTTGTAGCTTGTTTTACATGATCAGCCAGATCTTTTAGATTGTGATCTTTTCCTGTTAGGATATTTGAAATTACATTTTTTTTCCAAACAGCAGCACCCTAAAAAATCCAGGAAGCTCTAAATTGTTAATTAAAAAAGGTGTGATATTAAATTGATACAACCATTGAACAAAATGCAATATTTTCATCCCATAATGAGATATATTACTACAAAATACCCATTTAGATTCTTCCAGCGTTTTAATCGTAGATTTCCTGCCACACAAATTTATTTCCTGCCATCCCATAAAACCTTCCCCACTTAATTTGTTAATTAATATTTGATATCAGTGAAGCTGAGCACACCCACCCTTACTCTCTCTCTCTCTCTCTCTCTCTCTCTCTCTCTCTCTCTCTCTCTCTCTCTCGTATTTGTGTGCATGCTCGTTGTTTCCACTAACTTAGAGATTGTGTTACAGCATATGGTTAAAGAAAATAAAAATTGACGAAAACTCGGGTTCTGTAGATATAGAAAGATAGTTATTTTTGTATGGGCCGAACAAAAAAATTGTCTACAGAGATCCCGATTATTATCAGTAGAGCCCGGATGTTCAGGCACTGAAAAATATTAAAAATGGCAGGCAAAAGGCAACGAAAAATTGAAAAAAAGGCAGTGTATGTCGAAAAAAAGGCAGTCAAGTTTCAGAAAGAGGCAGTAAAAATTGAAGAAGAGGCATTAAAAATTGAAGAGAAGGACTTAAATTCTTCTTAAATCGTTAAAAATGTATTTACAAATAATAATTTGAATAACAAGGGTTATTGAAAAAGTATTGAGAAAGTATGACCCCCCTCAGGTTGATGTGGCTACACCTGAATTTGCTAAATTGTTGTCTATAAGTTTGTTAAAAAAATATACTTTTTTCTCGACATCATATACAGGTAGTTTATACCACGTGCTTTTCGTTAACCTTTTACGATTTTTGATCGTTTTTGCTGTATCTCTAACCGTTCTCGAGATATTGTCCACTGACGAAATTTTGGGGTTCCGGTAAACGTTTCAATATTCCGGTAAAAGTTTCAACGTTCCGGTAAACGTTTCAACGTTCCAGTAAACACGATTTTGGACGAAAACGACAAGGAGAAGAAGAAACGTAAGAAGATTAATCGACGCGAACAAAATAAAAGATGACCTGATGTAATAATACTACGGCCATGCCTTCCTTCTTCGTTCGTAATAAAATCAACAAGTTATTCGAATTACGGAACTTGTTATTTTGACCTCCTTAGCGAAGCATGTTCTAAAAAAATAAAAATCATTGGAAGTTTCCGGTTAGATATTTCGTTTTCGCAAGCCACGATGAACTTTAGGAGGCATAGGCTTGTATACATTCCATCTTTCGTCTGGAGGGACAAGGTAAACCGAGCACCTAATTAATCATTCAATTATGATAATATTCATGAATTTTTTGTTTGAATTCAGAAAACAAAAATTATCATGGAAGAGCCACCTCCTTTAAATATCACATCTACTCTAAAGCATTCATTCGCTGTTCATATTTTCCGTCCTTGAATTCTAATGTGTGTTTTGTCTAACAATTGATTAAATTAAGTACCGAACATTATCGAAAAGCAATTCTGAAAACATTATACTGAAATATTAACATTATAATAAGTGTCTTTGCATAGCCGTTTCTGTCTTCAAATTGCTTCCAACACTGCTTCTGCATACTTTTCAATAAAATCAATTTGCGGTGCTAGTGTGTCTTACTGCCACATGGCCTGCCCACCTAAGTCTTCTTGATTTAATTATTCTAATAATATCTGGACATGAATACAAATTATGTAATTCTAAATTATGTAACCTTCTCCACTAACCTATTTTCTCATCCCTTTTAGATCCAAATATTTTTCCTAACAATTTTATTTTCAAATACTCTCAATTTATGTTCCTCTTTTAATATAATGGACCAAGTTTCACATCCATATAATACTACAGGTAAAATTACTGTTTTGTATATTTTAACTTTTAGTTTCTTAGAGAGAAGTAACATACATTTCCTGAATTAAGCCTACTTTTTATTTTATTTCCTCTTTAATATAATTTTCAATATTTCAAAAGATTTGGTTGCCTGCAAAAATTAATCCAGTTATCTCCTTGTTAGTAATAGTATTTTATTTATATATTATGTCAGGTTATAAAAAAAGTTAGCGCCTCAGTCAATGCAATGAGTTGTGTGATAATGCTGTCTGTTTCCGCGTTTGACTCATACCAATCATCCGTATATCGTCTTCTTCCTTGCCTCGCTATATGAAACTCGTCCATCCTATCAACCAACTTTTTGCTTGCAGCCCGAAAAAGAAACTCTGGATTCTGCAACTTTTTAATACCACTTATTTTGCGAAGATTGTCCATAAAAATCATCTCGCACGGTGGATAAAATTCAGGCGCTATTTTGCTTAACTCAACGAGCCTTGCAACATCCTTACCTCCGTCGACTGTATACTCAAAAATCTTGTACAGCAGTTCAAGTGGTAAGTCGGTTATACAAATTGTCATTTTTACAAAATGTTATTTAAATAAAAATTTCTCGGTATTTATTCTCAAAATTCAATACAAATACAAATTCATACAAATATCAGATTTCTTGGGGTTTAAATCAAAATTTTATATTTAATGTAAAATATTAATTGGGTTTAATAATATGCTTTATATATTTAATATGTTAATATATTTTTATTATTGGTTTATTTTATAAGATTTCGTGGGGTTTAAATTAGACCTCTATATTTGATATAAAATATTAATTGGGTTTAGCAGTGTACTTTTTATATATATTGTATATATTTAATGTATTAATATATTTAATTTTTGAAGTTGGTTTTATATATCAGATTTCTCGGGATTGAAATCAAAATTCTGTACTTAATAAAACTATGACAAGTTGTAAAGCATGCGCAAAGATAGAATAAGTATTGATCTAACCTAGAGAATCACTAACCTACTCAACTATGCCGTGACGTGCGTAGAAAAGCAATGACCTAAAGCGTATTGATTTTTGTTTAACAAGCTGTAACAAATATCTGCCAATAGAAATCTTGCTTACTTAAACCAATATTAGCCAATCAAAATCTCTGTTATTTTAGCTATCATATTAAAAAAGAAAATGCAAAATATCCCAGTTTCAATTCAATCCATTTATCTGGATCGAAGAAACCGACAATTCACATATCCCCATATCACTGTATGCTTGCCTATTAGCCTCTTTTGCTCAATTAGTTTTCACTAATTGGCGATTTTCTTGAAGAGGTCTAATAGAACAAGATACGGCGGTATGAGAAATATGTAAATTAAAGATATTTTAGCAATATACGACGTCTTAAGAAAGGCATATTCGGCTCCAAAGTACTTTGTCTAACGCTTACTACCAATCCCTATTGCTGGCAGAGAGAGTTTAAAATGATGTGGTATTGAAAAAAGTTGACTTGTTCCGAAGTGTTCACCGAGTTCAGACATTTGCACATAGATGGCTCTGTTGTTGTCGCTCATAGCTTAGGCCAAAAACAGTGTCGAGAAAAAGTATATTTTTTTAACAAACTTATAGACAACAATTTAGCAAATTCAGGTGTAGCCACATCAACCTGAGGGGGGTCATACTTTCTCAATACTTTTTCAATAACCCTTGTTATTCAAATTATTATTTGTAAATACATTTTTAACGATTTAAGAAGAATTTAAGTCCTTCTCTTCAATTTTTAATGCCTCTTCTTCAATTTTTACTGCCTCTTTCTGAAACTTGACTGCCTTTTTTTCGACATACACTGCCTTTTTTTCAATTTTTCGTTGCCTTTTGCCTGCCATTTTTAATATTTTTCAGTGCCTGAACATCCGGGCTCTACTGATAATAATCGGGATCTCTGTAGACAATTTTTTTGTTCGGCCCATACAAAAATAACTATCTTTCTATATCTACAGAACCCGAGTTTTCGTCAATTTTTATTTTCTTTAACCATATGCTGTAACACAATCTCTAAGTTAGTGGAAACAACGAGCATGCACACAAATACGAGAGAGAGAGAGAGAGAGAGAGAGAGAGAGAGAGAGTGAGTAAGGGTGGGTGTGCTCAGCTTCACTGATATCAAATATTAATTAACAAATTAAGTGGGGAAGGTTTTATGGGATGGCAGGAAATAAATTTGTGTGGCAGGAAATCTACGATTAAAACGCTGGAAGAATCTAAATGGGTATTTTGTAGTAATATATCTCATTAGGGATGAAAATATTGCATTTTGTTCAATGGTTGTATCAATTTAATATCACACCTTTTTTAATTAACAATTTAGAGCTTCCTGGATTTTTTAGGGTGCTGCTGTTTGGAAAAAAAAATGTAATTTCAAATATCCTAACAGGAAAAGATCACAATCTAAAAAGATCTGGCTGATCATGTAAAACAAGCTACAAGGTCACGTGACAATCTCCGTTTATAAAATTAACAATATAAACAATAATCAAGAAAAAAATTCAAGTAAGTTTGATAGTTGCAACATCAAGAACATATATCTTAAAAATGGCAGAAATGAGGTGTTTCCTAGAGAAAATTATAATTTAGACATGTCCAAGGATGATTTCCTCAAATTATATGAAGCATTTACAGCATTCAAAAGGGTTACAATTGGGAATACTGACATGTATTACTCACCAGATGAATTCAAAACACAGAGACCCATGTTTGTTATCAACACCTCAAAAAGAAAACAAGTTGTGGTTAATGACAGGACAAACATTAAAATTATCTGTGAATTCCATGATACACTTCCTGATGACACCATATGCAGTGTTATTCTTATAGGTGAAAAATCATATGTTTATGATGTAAGAAATGAAAGAGTCACAGAGCAATTCTAGAAGACTTTTGCATATTATATTGTGTTTAGTATTAGATAAACAAGTTGAGCCTAGTATCCAATTAAAATATTCCAGGTTAACATATTAATACTCTAAACTTAAACTAGAAATAATTAGAAATAAACCGGAAATAAATATGTATAGATATGGGTATATATGTAGATAGGTATATATATGTGTGGGTAAAGATATGTAGGTATAAATATGTGTGGGTGGGTGTGGGTAGGTGTAGCTCTTAAGAGCATCTTAGATTAGTTTTAAGTGTGGTGAAAACAATATTGAGAAAAGCCATATTTTTAACAAATTTATAAACAGCAATTTTAGCAAATTTAGGTTTAGCCACATCAATTTGAGGGGGGTCTTTTTTTCTCGGAAGCTTTTTTTTTAAAAAAAAATCGTAGGTTTTACACAGTAGCAATGAAATTTTATAGACATTTTGCCTTAGTTTTAAGTATTTCTATTCAGTCGAAGACCTCTTCATTTCTCGTCCCAGTCGTAGTATCAATTACACTACTAAGGTACTAAATTCATCCTGTGTTCGTTTCATACACACAGACAAATTTTAGTATATGACACATGCACGTACACACACACAACCACGGTACTCTAAAACTTATAACCGAATGAATCTGCCTATTCTAAATATAATAATAAAACTTTTAGCTGAATGTTGTACGAATTCCAGAAGGTGTGCCCAGTTACTAGCACACCATTTGGTGGCCGCAGTCAGCTCGACTGTGTAAAATACACATTATCCTATTAATTCGCAGCAGTACCACGCCCAAGATAGCCGATAAAAGCACAAGAAAGATCTAAGCAAAACCTTCGTGTTTGAGCAAGATTAATTTTTCGTTGCCTTAACGTGTGTCATGGTAGTTCATTAAGGCTGCAGTAGGAAATTATGAATTACTCTCCTACTTACGCGGCTGAGCGCGTTGATGTTGGATTCCAAAGGTTACTAGCGCGAGTTCCGCCATGAAACTGCATTCATTTTCATCGTCATTTTTCAACGTGATACGATTCCACAGGTTTCAGGTTCGAATCTGGCGTGTAAGGACGACCTTCTACGTAGGCGCCCAAAAGTCAACCTCACTTCCATGTAGTACACCCTGGACTGCATTTTCAGACGAACGAGGCTCTGGCGACTGGCACTATGACCGATATAATTTTGTGTGTGTTGTCCTGTTTTTATTTCTTATGTGTGCTGAGTGCTCCTTTAGAGTATCAGCTTTTAACTAAGGTAGGGATATTTTAAAATTTTAGTTATGCAACGTTCGAGTTGTTATTTGTAACGGTAAGGTGCTGGACCCTGTATTATGTGACGGGTAATAAAAAATAGCCTGAGTGCTGACGCATCCCAAATTTTAAATTCAAATGGTTCGAATCTAGGGCAAGGCTTGGATGTCTCGTTGTGATTTGTCCGATTATCCACTTCATCCTCATCGTCGCGACTAACCCACGAGGTTAGAAAAACGACATAAAATGATCGAAATGGAAAGGTTTCTTTTGCTCATCATGGCCATAAAATGTGATATGCTATCGTTAAAGTAATTGTAACAACTTGCAATTGATTGACTCTTCCACATAGTACACTCTGAACTGCAGGCTTGCAGGCCAATGAGGCTCTGGCGCCTGGACCCAGACCCACTACGGGCTAGATGAGAGGATCATGGGTGTAACAAGATCTCAAAGAAATGGACTGTGGTCTCTGTTATATTACTTTCTCAGCAGTTAATCTTGAGTGACCGAATGGTTTGAACTCCCGTTCTTTCGAAAACAGGCTTCGTGGCTTTTAAAATACATGTAAATAAAATATGTGTATATTTCTAGTTGCACTGGCAACAAATAGGCAAAAATTTCTATCCTGAGACAAATGTAACCTGACGTCATCATGAGCCTTTAGTACTATTTTTACTTGCCTCTCGATCCCTCTAAATTTCACATATTCTGCGATAATACATGATTATAAGCTAAACATGAAAAACGTTCTTAATTAAATAGAGAACACTAGAACGCGCTCTCAATTGCAATTATTAGAGAATACACGAATGAGAAGAGATCTTTTGTTTTAGCATGAAATAATAATAATTGACAATTAACTATTGTCTAGTGCGTCTACTTTTATCTACCTACTAGCTGATTACCCGACGTTTCTCGGGTATTTATTTATCCCAATCTTCTATTAGACAGGAAAATAATGAATTCTAACTATAGTGTAAAATGTAACTAATTTTATTTACAGGAGTTAGAAGTATAAGTACAGTATACAAATTATAAAGTAAAATATTTTACAAATTTACTATAATATTAATTTGCTCAAAACTTGATTATAAATAACATTTTTAGTTTCACCTCCAGGAGCAAGAATAAATAAATTGAACGGCATTGGGAGTGTCACTATGTATCTTAGCGAACCCGAAAGCTATGGATTCCACACTAATATAGGTCTTTTCGATTATTTTTACATATAACCCCCTTTCCACCCCACCCCTAGGGGTGCCAGGGGTGTCTTACCCCCACAGTATTTCTTCCCAGATTGTAAGTCATATGTGTACCAAGTTTGGTTGAAATTGCTCCAGGCGTTCGAGAGTTATGCCGGAACAAACATACATACACACACACACACACACACATCCATTTTGATATATGTAGGTAGATTCTAACACCGCCTTTCGAGAAAGCATCTCTTCCCTTTTCTTAAGGTGAGCAATTTCTTTTCGCGCTTGGTACAGATCTGATCTACGACATACCTGTGATTTTACGTACTGCAAATCCAGCTACTCTATGGCACCCCCGTCCGAAATTCTATACTATCTTTCCTCTTCATTTAAGTTGCTTCGTCAATTTTCTGATGGGGAAGGGGGGCATATATAGCGGGTTTGGGCCAATGCTGCTGCTTTGATTTTTTCTGTTTCCAATTATGTTCTTTGTGTAGTACTTTTATGCTGTTCTGTTGCATTGTGTGCTATTCATTCCATGCTCATTCGGTATTTTCGATCTTCTACTTCTCCGTTGCATTTGTGTAATTTGTGCTCATCTGCCTTCTCCAGAGGGTATCCAGATTAACATGGTATGTTGGCTATTCATGTTTTACTGTATATATGGGGTTTTCTGGCTTACTGTTTGGTAGTATGTTCCTTAGTGTTTTCTTACTGCTCAATAGCGTCCCAATTTGGAATTTTGTATCAATTCTGCTTATATTTTGTGATAACCCAAGAAGGTTATCTTGCATCTTGCATGAGAGGCATCCCATGAGAAAGTGCCTGTGAACATCAATTTTTAGAATTAAATGCAATGCTGTAACTTTATCCTATCTTGTGAGCGAACAATCTAAATTTGTCTCTTGGATAAAAATTCAAGTATTATATATAATTAAGTTAGAAAGTAGAAGCTATTTTACATAATATTCGTTTATTTTAACTTTTGATTTACTTGTGTTTTGTATAGTGTCCCACCCGTGACACCAAAGAAAAATAATTTCTCCTTTAACTGTTACATTTCACCCTCAACTCCACTAGAATATTCAAAGGTCTTTGTCTTCAATAATTTATTTTTATAATTTGCCAATGCACAGAAATTAAAATAAATTTGTTATTAAGTGAAGAGGCAGTTTCGTCTGTCCCACCCGTAACACAAAATTATTCACTTATAGCTACAAATCTGGGAAAGTATTTTAAGGGTAATTATGTTTAATCAACAGTGTTAAGTTTCATATTTCATTGCACAAAAACTGTAAGAAAAATGTTGATTAACTATCAGTGGAATAGTTACTTCAATATCAAGAAATGTAGTCCGCTTGCCCCACCTGACATTCCATTCCCATATCCATACTGTGTCTTTTATTGTTTTCTTGGTAGTGTACACACTGTTGATATTTCCATACTTGTTATTAATCTAAGTTACACCTCACATCTCCCATGAGCTGTCTTCAATTTAGACAAACTGTGCAGAAGCTCGGAGGCAGAGTGCATTGAATGATCGTTTCTTGACCCCGAAAGCGAAGAGCGTGGGTTCGAATCCTGTTGTGGGCAATGATTTTTATTGTGTTGGCCCTTCCACATGTTTCACATAATCATCATTCACCCACATGGTCGCGATTAACCTAATGAGATAGAAAAGTGGCGTTTAATAACCAAAACATACAAGATTAACTGATGGAGTTATCAGTAGAATGGGGTGGAGAGTTAATTCTTTCAGAACAAAAATAATTGTTAATTTGAATTTGTAAAATAGGTAAATCACATTAAAATCCGATCGTAGTTCTGCTGATGCATTCATACAATAGAGTTTTCCGTAATGGAAATTACATTTAATCCGAAATCATCAAACGTCAAATCACGACAGGTCAGGTTTTATTTTACATTCGTAAACCCGTCAGGCATTAATTTCGCAGCTGACATTCCATGTCCAATTATCCGAAGTGGGAGGGGACTGTGATGGAAACTGGACCACGAAGTTCTGGTGAAAATGGGGCTTTCTCTGGTTTCCATAGAGAAATCCTCTTTGATAACCATGGCATGAAAACTAGCCTCCGGTTTCCGGAGGGAGATATCGTTAGGGGGGAGTGGGGTATATTTCAGTTCAAAACTTACTTTAAAATATGGAATTTGTCTCTCTGTGTGTGTCCATTCATAGCTGTGTTTTTCCTGGTACAGTTTCGAATTTTCGAGAGCTAATGTAATTCTTTCTCACAGTGAGGCAGGCATTGGACACTACCAACGGCAGTGTTATCTTCAGTCAATCGACCATTCATGGTATTTGTGGTGTATCGCGGTACGAAACAGGAATTTTGTCAGACACAGGCACGAATTCCTGGCGAGTTTTATCCAGTATGCGAATTAACCTTTTACCTGGGGGAGGGAGGGGGGGGCAGTGCTCACTCAGTGGCGTATTTGTTATTGATTTGATTTCGAGAGGGTAGGTTTTATCAGTTAGTAAATTAAACTTTTGCCACAGACAAGTTGTCTATTAACTTGTCTGTGCTTTTGCCTTGCAGTTCCAAGTACCTTTGAACAATGGTTCTAACCTAGGACCTTAAATCTTATGACAACATTTACACGTAATTTAGAAACGGTATATTTAGATTATAAGAAAACCCAAACTCACACACAAAAAGAGCTATTGAGATAGTAACATTGAGAAAACTTGACCAAATTTCTATGGGCCGTTCAACTCAATGGCGGCATGCGGTGGTGATCTAACTCCAACGAATAAAACTGACGAAATCAACTCTACTTGTGATATTGGCTGTTTTTCGTAGTTTATTTAACAATGGACAGATTGACGGTGGTAGTCTGGAGCTTTTCGTAAAACCTCTGATGTGAAGTAGGATTTAAACGTTAAATAACTGTTTTCCCTAGTGATTTTTCAGTGGTATTTGTTTCATAGGTAATAAACAGTGTGCTGTATGCTTTTAATTCCATTTTATTTGGGGGAGAAACTTCCCTGGCAGGGATTAAAAAGAATTTCTTCTGCCAGGGATAAAATGTTCGTTGGGGGGGGGGGGTGGCTGCATTCGTGCAGGCTTATGTGGCTTTGCGTATGACCCTACAGCCCTCTGTAGGATTGTGTTATCTTGCATTTGTTCTTATGTGTGGTTTTGTCATAGATATGGAAGCTTTACCCATCAGGTGTGTGCCGAAAGCCACGATCGGATATTGATGTAATATTAAGATTATGAAAAAAAATGCACCAATGTTCGTAACTCACAAAACAACAGTCACCTCTTAAACAGAAGGCGGGAAACCAAACACACGAGTAATGCACGCCGTGGATTTTAACTGCAGCGTTCGGACGGATCTCTATGGAAAAACCTGCCTCCTAACCACAGTATAGAAACTGAGCGACCTCTATCGGAAAACACGAATTAATAACCACACAAGGTATATGAGGAGGATAAACATTTCTCTCAACCTAAGACAGCTTTTTACGTCAATTTCGCTTGCGAATAGTACGTTCTTACACCATAAATACGCAGATCGTGAATTTTGGCCCACGGTGTATAGTTCTCAATAATGAGCTTATATCTGTTTTCGTTATTTTATTGTAAGAACCCTGTCCACCATTTTGTTTTTGTTAAGAGGGCTACGCATTTGGAGAACCTGGAAATCTTAGGAAATTCGGAAAAATAAAAATCTCAGAGAAGATTTTAACTGAGCAATGGTCCTCAATGTCTGAAAGAATGGAATATGAATATTCATTCCTGATAATAATAAATACAACTAATAAGTACTAATAATTACAACTTCAGTAACTTGCTTTAGTTTTTTAGATACGTGTTTATTTTGCATGACAGATTAATTGATATTGATATTGTAAACTTCTGTTTGTTAAAAGTATGAATAATATTAGTTCTGTATATCATGAGTATGATTTTTTTAAAAGGTGTTTAAACTATCAAAAACCTTAGTCCGTAATTATATGCACAGAAATGCCATTTAACCTTGAATCAGTATTGATATTAATATCAGAAAGTGAATATGACTGTATTGGCCAGTACCGATATAGAGAATCTTCCGTCCCCATAGCTATTAATATTAGAGAAGGTGGTTATGGTACGGCTATGTGAAGGAATGTACTGTGTATTGAGTACTCTTGCTAACTCAGGAAAATCTGAGAATATGCATTTAGAGTTCATGTGAGAACCTTGTTGTATGTGTCCGGCGCAGCCAATGTGCTGATGTATCCAGATTTTAAGAAGTCAATCAATTCATCTATGAAGGCATTGACACCACGTAAAATAACTTAAAAATATATATAACCCCTTTTGGGCTGTAGCGACTCCATTTGCTTTAAATAGGATCGTTGCAACACAGATGTGTCCTTGACTGTAGAGAGAACCTCTACGATGATTCCCCCAATATGCATTAATCTTAATCATGTGATGTTTGAACACGCAGAGAAGATGAGAACAAAACTATTCAAACTACAAATTCCACTATCTGAAACCGTATAAATGTGCTGCACGTTAGCTCACTGTTCTATAAGAACCAGTTAGCCTGTCATCAAGGTCGACTAAATGTGCCCAATCAATAGAATTGCAAGGACGGCACGTGGGATTCATGAAATTTGCATTGGGTACTAGAGGAAACCCCATTTGGTCGGGATGAAAAATGTCGTGCATTAATATGTCCTAAACTGGTATGCTTTAGGCACTTATTGCAGGATTTGGAAGAGGAATTTGTCATCTGGGTCATTTGGGTGGTTATCCGTAGTTGGAGAAAAATGAGAGGAATACATATTAATAAAACAGTTTCGTCAACTTCCGTATCGAGGACGAAGGCGATTTTGTTAGCGGAAAGTCGTTCGCTGAACCAATCATGCAGCTGAATTGCTTCCCATCTATGATTCATAAGATATTTTTTGTCCTTACGACAGCTTAAGTAATGATTGAACTTGTACAGTCATCAGCATCATGTCATCAGTCTTCCGAATTGTAGCTTCCAACATCTACTTTGGTGAGCTCATTTTCCTCATAAATTCATCTTGAACTTCTTTTACCTGCGCTTTTGCATCAGTAATATACAGGGTGTCTTTAAAAATAGCGTCCGCGTACCACAGGAACATCAAAACAAACAACTATGTAGTTTCGGCGCCACGAACGTTGAAGATAGCCCGTTTTCCAGCCTGTATGCTGCGAACCGAATCCAACATTTGGACGTTTCTTCTTGTCGCGAAACGGTCCATGCCAGTGTTGCAAGGAACACGCATATTCTGCGAAAAATGACATACTACCAATAACGTAGCGAGAAACACGTCCCAACGGGAAGGAAACCAACGAGAGAAACAACGTATCCGAAGAACCGTGGTGGAAACTTAGGGAGAGGGGAAGAAACGAACTCTTGGTTCAAACTTGTCCAAGGGCGGAAAAAACTCCGAGAACCAAGAGCACTTTTTTTTGTTAGCTTTTTTTCTTGCACATCTAGATAGTTCGAATCTTAACTCATATGACGTATATTTGCAATATATTTCATTTATATTATTTGTATTTGTCACATATTTCGTGGAGACGAATGAGGCTAGTCTCGACTGAGAGTGAAGATTTACTGTGTGGGGCTATGATTTTCCCCTGCGTGTTCTCTGCACTGATACTTTTATTGATAAAGTGTTCTTCCCCGCAAAATGAATTTTTATGTGGACAATTTCCTTTAATTTTATAAACCCTGTCATCTATTTCGCCATCAATGTCGATAAGCAGCTTGCTCCCATACTATATGGCACTTGCAGATAGCCTAATTGTTGACGCAGTGAGAATCTTCATTCCAATCCATCCGCAGAAGTTAACCCTCCCTGCCCGAATTTATGCAAGTGAAACTCACTGGAGCTGGTTCACACGGAACTCAATACTCTTTCCAAGCAGCACTGATTATTCTTATGTAAAGTACAGTATCGGTTAGTATTTCTGTACATGAAGAGAATCTAGACCTCGAGAACACTCCTACTTAGGTCGGAATTACCGGAAACGTCGAGGTTTTGTCTTACCATTCAATGCGCTCGGCCACTGAGGTAGTTTCAATTATTTTGTATTAGGAAGGGAATCCGAACCTCATAATCTGAATCATGACAATTTCAAAATTCCCTCCAGCCTAGTTCCACTTATTTTTTCTCACCCTTTGCCGAATTCATTTCCTGCTTCCTTTTTACAGCACAAGAAGGTGAAAAAGACCTTTAAAAAATATGAGATTTTCATCAAACTCCTCGACATGAAAACAAATGCAAAAATAGACTTATGTACCGAAAGAATAGCAACGGATCAATGCGGCTCAAGAACTCTTTTAAAATTCTGTTGGAGCTTAACTTTCATGAATAATAAAATGTCTGCTTCCGTATATGATTAATGGAATGGAAAGAAGGAAGTTTTCCCTTTTACTTTCATCTATTTTTGTTACAACTACTCTCGGAATATGAAGCCGTTGAGAAACAACCAGAAATTTTATGAATAATTAATGACGCAAGATCCATTGTGGTTCGGAACTCTTTGATGTGGTTGAGCGAATCTCCATCTAGGTGAGAAAAGATTACTTCTGGAAGATGCTGTAAGGAGGCCTTTGTAAGTTTGGAATCTTCAGAGTGAATCCTGAAGTCGGCATCGTTGACGTACTCACTGAGAAGGAGTGCAAATGGATGCAGAAATTTAACACTCAAACGAATTGTTGTCTTTGGCAAAATATGATAATACCAAGGAAGATTTGACACCGATGTGGCAAGGGACATGCGGCATGTCGCCTGGCATCCGCGTTTCACGTTACTTGAAGACGAACCTTAAACAGAAACGTGCAATCTTTTACAGAAAAGTGCTGCTTGTTCTAGTATGTCACCCGTGTATCGTGTCTCCTCAGTCTGTTTATCGCGCATGCTACTGAAATGTGTGTGTGTGTGTGTGCATATTGTAGTGAGGTATCTCCAGTTACCTGTTGTTTGGGTCGCCTGGTTGTCCGATTGTGCCTTCTCTGTAGCGTGTAACATGTTGAATGCATTTCCTAGACTAGAAGGGAAAGAGGCGAATCAGTATTTGTATTTCTAATTAGTGTCGCTTTTCTGCCTCTTTTGGCTAATCACGACGATGACGACGGGTGATGATGGGATGCAATTGATGAAGGGACGCTCACAAATAACACATTCCCAGGCCTGGATTCGAACCCGGGACCCCTGCCATCATATCGCGCTGTGCTAACCACTCCACAACGAAGAGGCGAGTCAAGTGCATGTAGTTTGTGGTAAAGTGTAATTTGCCACCTTGCTGTGATACCCCGTGTCATCTGTCACTTGGGTGATCTAGGGCATTGAGGTATCGACTCAGTCTCATCACAGAAGGTTCAAGTTCTACCTTGATCATGAGTGTTCTTTTATGAATGCCCTTCATCAGTTTCCATTTTTCATTCATCCTAAACATCGAGATTAGCCTACAGAACCAGAAAGAAAATCATGCAAAATATTTAAACAGTATAAATTTACCATAGCATTTTTTTTCTGAATAAATATTGCAGCTCCACAGCTCAAGAAACACACATTGAATTTTGAGTCTCAGAAAGAACTAATAAAGTGCTTTGTGCGCAGTGACCCAATATATGGTTCAGATATGAAACTTGAGAGTTTTTATGGTGCAGGTACGGAGAATGGCGTTTTAGATTAAATCTGTGGATATCAGGTACGCCGTACGTAGGAGAACTTAGAGAGAGGAATTTCGTAAAAGCACGAGCACATTCATGATTCCCATTCATTTCATCAAAGCAAAATGCCCTGACTCTTCTAGGTTTTCCAAGAGTTTTAAAAGCAATTTCCAAGTCGTATAAACTTTTGACATGATTTACAGGATAATTTTAGTGTTGAGGTATTCGTTTTTTATAACATTTCTTTTAAAAATTGGAATTATCTGTGACAAAATAGAGTTCATAAATATGTGATAGTTCCATATACACGATATGTACAAAATCAATAATTTTATTTTTTTAAAGTTTTTAAACATTAAAGAAGATACCTTGATTTTTCCATGATTTGCAGGTAATTTTATATAAAGGTGGTGGTTTGCGGAAAAAGACTAAGAGATGAAGGGAAAAGGTAAATAATAGTTCAATTATATTGGACACAGAAAAGGGAAGTAACATAAACTAAATCAATCAATATATTTGACACGTTGCAATAAGAAAAATGGCGTAATAAGATGCTACGTCGTCCCCGGCTAGAAGTAAGTACGAGTACTCTTTTACACCCAGGGTCTTTCTGGGTTTAAGTAACAGTCTTAATATCACAATATTAACGTTTTGTTAACAGTAATTGATTTAACTAGCAACTAGTTAACAACACACGTTTAAAGAAACACTTCCACGAAGATACTTAGTTTACACAAACCTTACAAAGGCCAATATTTTAATTAAATTCCAGCTCTGCAATTTCCAGCAGGTTATAAGCCGTAAAATAGTCACAATATTATCACAAAATAACTTGCAATCACACAAACTATTTTTTTTTATAACCAAACCGCAAGAAAGAAAAAATCCTCTAACTTTTTCCATCGTTACTAACTCTCTTCTTTTTGCAGAGTTGCCAACCTCGCACAGAAAATTATCATATGAACATACAGGCCTTCCTATACGAGTGATAACACTAGAAATCTACTTTGATCATACAGGCCGTGTTATACAATGAACAAATAACATTTGGTTAAATGAACATAAACAGAACTAATAATGTCTTTTGCCACGACAAAACTTGGATCCTTGCAAAGAATTGAACATCGTAGAGCAAAATAGAAGAAGAGGGCATAAATTTGATATATTTATGGTATCAACGTCATAATACTGGTAGGGGCGGTGCAAAATCGGACTCTGAACGAAGAACCAGAATAATATTTTTATTGACAAATATCCATGAAGGAGATTCACGCTGCTTGTACACAGGAATTCGAAAGAAACGCCGTCCCTTACGGTTATGCAACCCGGAATTTTATATCGTCTAGTTTCGCCTGGTAGAGTAGTTCCCGAGAGGAGCAGTGTTTCCAAACCTATAACCGTAGTGTTTCCAACCCCGTATTGGTTGGTTGGTTGTTGATTTGGTGTTTTAAGTCCACAATGCTCAGTATGACTAATCGGGACTGGACCTACAGTTTAACCACTTTGTGCCTCCACCGGGACCCCTTGATTACAAGGCGACGACGCTACCACTACGCCATCCAAGCCTGTATTGCTTCGTAGAAGACGAAACCTTCACGTAACTTCTTCATTCGTGATTTACATTTGGTTTACAGACTCACATTACAGGACACTCTTTTCCTGTATTGCATGTTTTCTGGAGCATTTATTTTTCCTTCTGTGGAGAAAATTCTGTTATTATTTTACATCTTATTTTTCGCAGCTTCTCTACCATTTATTGGCTAATCGCAACAATGAGGATGAATGATGACTCGATGAAATTGATAAGAGGACAGTCATAAAGGAACCATGGGGAGCTAGATTCATATTTTTATTATTACTAATATCTTTCTCTTTTTTTACTTTACTTTTGGCTAGTCGCAACGATGAGGATTAGTGTATGATAAAATTCATGAAGGAACACTCGTAAACAATCATACCCAGGCCGGGACTCGAACCCGGGAATTTCGGCAGCGAGATCAAAAGCCGACGGCTTACCACGCTCGGGCACAGCGGCGGCCAATTATTATTAGTGATATTGTCTCAAGTAGTGTATTTTTCCACCATATTCTTTCACACAATCATGAAACGGATGAAAATTAAAATGTTAAAATACCTGCCTACGTTGTTTTTTTTAGCTTGCAATATAAAGCCCTACTGCACGAAGCCAAATTGTGGGAATACGAAACAGAACCAAGTTAACATATCTTGACCGTGGAAAGTGTTAATAGAAAATCTAGAAAAGAGGCATTTAACAGTTGCCTGATTGCTTTTCCATTTGTTGCATGGGAAGAATTGTCTGAAATGTGTGTGTAGTGGCAGGCAAAAGAGAATACAAAGATCGAATAGAGAGGCAACACTGTCACTGTTCTGCACTGCACAGACAACGCGTCTCGTCAAGTGGGCGGGGCACTGTGGTTGGGAGCGAGCTGCTGTTGCTTCTGCAAAAAGAACACTCACAAACAACTGAATGACGCTCCGC
Source organism: Lepisma saccharinum (assembly GCF_977018435.1). Taxonomy (NCBI): domain Eukaryota; kingdom Metazoa; phylum Arthropoda; class Insecta; order Zygentoma; family Lepismatidae; genus Lepisma; species Lepisma saccharinum. The sequence continues at coordinate 52,283,266 of NC_139236.1, forward strand.
TTAAAATCTAGTCAATCGAGAAAGGATTTGTTGAGGAAGTGAATTGAAATATAAACGCCAGAATTTGGTCTAAACCTATAATGGTTACTAGCAATAAGAGCTGATCAATTTTTACATGTGGAATTACGTAATGAACGAGGCAACAGGCCGCACTCCACACCTTTAGTCTGGTAACACTAATAAATCATCTCATTATATGCGTTCGGTTATGCTGATAGTCATGTTTAATATATTACCTTCAAACATAAACAATATCATGGACTCACTCAGAGGCAGAATTCAATTTTACGCTTGACTTTCCTGAAGATATTGTAGCAATATAATCATTCCGCTCTATTTTCGTATTCTCAATTGAACTCGCACTATTTTTTCCAGAAGTTGAGCCCCCCCCCCCTCCCTTCTCCCACCTTAAAAATTTTTGGGTGAGAGGCTACAAACTATACTAAAACTGAATTACAGACAATACTTTACGACTCAAAGTGACGTACGTAGAACGTAGTGAAAAATCACTGGTGCAAAATTCAACGTAATGATGATAAAATGAAGGTAGGAAAATGGATGTGCTAGAAAGTTTTACATACATACACACAGTTAGCTCCGTGTAGAAGATATTTCTTCACATTTTTCTCCCCTTGGCTTCCTTGAATTCACGAAACTGTAAAGCCATGAACGCGTTAACCCCCTATAATCACGGAGTCCCAGGTTCGATTCCTGGTGGAGACACAACTGCCTAGTGGTTCGGATCCCACTTTCAACTGTAGGTCCCACTTCGGGTAGCCTTTTTGAGCATGAAATGGAATTAAAACAAAATTGGAACACGGTAACCCATCACAACACACGCGCAGAGAGCGTTGAACTTAATGACTGACAACTACATCGAACTTTCAGCGAAGCTGGAATAAGGTCTATTTGCCATGCCAAATAGTGTGAATTTTCAGTCTCGTGGTGCTTTCTATACGAAGTGCAAGCAAGTTATCTAAAAAAATTCAAATGTGAGGGTGAGTCGAGCTATGTTTCATTCAATAAGACTCTTCACTTCAAACATATTTTGCTCTATAGCTGTCGATTTCGAATGGGCATCTAAGACTGGTTGCTTAGCGGACCGGATTTGGAAAAAATCACGGACTGTCATAGTTCCAATCACACTACAGACATAGCAGAAATTGATCGCCTGAAGATGAGAGAAGAGGTGATCTCTTGATATGTCTCGAAATATATAGATAGAATATATAGTCAATCAAAAAGAAAAACAATGGATAATGTCCAATTAAGTATAGAAACACTGTTAGAACCGGTGTTCATTCACAGAGCAGAAGGGTTATTTTGACAAAATTCTGTTTCCCGGCTGGCTGCTTCGGAGAAGAGGGCTTTGTGAAGTTGCCGCTTCTTGCCCAAGCGGTAGACCTAATTTGTTGTTTGGCCACGAGTTCCTTCGTAGGTAAACGCGGCAACAGAGGATCACTGCCATAAAGGTGGTTCCCGCGCCGGCTGAAAGAGCGACGGGAAATTAAAGAACCATTGTCACTAACTTCAGACAGACATCTAATCATTTCCTTAGGTTTCGAAGCTGATCCGAAGGGACAACAAATACCAAAAAAACGACATGAATTAAATGATCGATTGGTCCGTCCTTCTGTTGATGGATGGCAATCCATATTAACAATAATAATCGTAAGCTTATCATTAAAGAGTCAACAATCAAAGCTAATACGCATCTATTGATCAGAAATTACTAGAGGGTTAAAGTTGTTTTTGTACCTCTTGTTATTTTAAGTCGCTCTTCTGCCACTTTCGGCTAATGAGGATGAGTGACGATTAGATTAAATTGACACCATGATACCAATACTGAAGCCGTGACTCGAACCCGGAAATTTCGTGGTATCGGAAGTGGACCATTTAACGCGCTTGGCCACCAAAGAGAACCTTCTCTGCGGCCAAGCGCGGTTAGTGATGGACTAACGATCCAGACACCGAATGTTCCGGGTTCGAGTCCTTTCACAATCTAAGACATAACACTTTATCAAAACTTCATTCCCCTCCCCTCCACCTCAAATTTAATACTCAATCTTCCCAACAAAATTTCCATGCCAATTTTAGACTTCCTGTTGATATTGCTCCCTCCAAACAAGCAATCTAAGACGTAATAGTAATACACAAGAGTTGGGGTTCCCTGCCCCCAAAATAATTATCAATCCAGCTACCTGAAAATCCCACTAACTTCATTAATCGCCCACCATAATTTCCCTATCAATGTAAGGCCTAATATGTAAGAGTTGGATATCGCCCCCCCCCCACCAATATTACTTATTACCCGTAACAATTCCCCTGACAATCTACAAATTGCTATTTGTATAACAGCAATGGCTAATTGATAACGTAATTAAACTTGTTCCTTGTTTACTCAGTCAAATTTCCATCACAGTCTGCGCCATAATGCCCATCCCCCTGGGCACCACTGATTTAGAACTGTGACAACGTGATAGGTGTAATGTAACTAATAGTAAGTGTTAGGAATGGGTGCATGTGTGCTGCGCATTTGAATTTCATGTAAATCATATCTGTCAATAATGTGAATATTAATATTATAGAATATAATATAATGGTGCAGGTGTGTGAAAAAGTAACCATGAGCACCAAGGTATCAATAAAAAAGAATTGGAAACATAAGTTGCATATGGAGATGTGTGCAATTAGTTTTGTTCTGGGATGTAGCAAAGAACATTGGTTAAACCGTGCGGGGTTTCAATACTGTGTCCACCCGCCGTTGGATTCAAGCACTGCATCTAGTCGACGAGGCAAGGATTTCACGAGCAGATGTTTGGTCTTCTCCTTAAACTCTCCCAAACATCAAACACGTGAAAATGTTTTCGATTGGGAGACTTCGCTGGCCAATCTACTCTTGAAATTCCTGGGTGCTGATTCAACCAGGTGGTGTTCGCTTTCGATGTATGGACGCTGCTGTTGTCTTGATCGAAAGTCACGTGCGAAATCTCAACTTCAAGGTGTCTCTCTCGCACGCTGGGAAGCGTGTGGTTTTCCAGCACTGCGATGTATTCCTACGAATTCATTCTCGAGGACACTTCCACCAATCCATCTACTCCAGGCGAATTGATCCATCCCCACACCGCCACGGATATCCTGCCACTCCTAGCATGGGTAGAAATGTTCTCGGGGCCGTAGCGAGTGTTGTTGCGCCTCCAAACATAAACCTGATCATTTTCGTCAGACGAAAATACTTTTTTGTCGCTCAAAATTACGTTCTGCCAAAATTCTTGAGGAGCTGATAAATATTGTAAAGAAAAGTGATTTGTGCTTCGTGATGGAAATGCATCATTGCTTCTTTCTTTGCCGCTCGACGGTGCCGAACTGTTGCAGCATGGCACTCCAGTTTCAACTCTTGGCGAATCTTCGTTGTAGCCATGAAGGGATTGCCCTCGCTCATCTCAATGATGCCTGCATCTTCTTCCCTGGTTGCCTTCCTCGGCCGGCCTTTGTTGGGTCTTCACTTCATTCCTTGGTCCCCTTTTTCCTCGTAACACCGAATCCAACGCCTGACGCATGAATCATCCACACCAAGGGTCGTAGCAATCTGTAGTGCAGCAGATCCGCTGCACAAGAACATGCGGACTATCTTCTCTCTTGTAAATTCCGAAAGTAAGGCATGATGAAATGATATCGTAAAGGAACATTCGGACCGAAGGGGCATGCTGCACGTAGCACATGCCTCTTGAAAACACCTTATCATTGGTGCATGTAGAGTTTCACGCCCATTCCGGTGCAGAAAGTTTCATTTTATTGGTTCCGTTGCAAGTGGCATTCTCAAGGCATAGATACGAGTAAAACTGCTGCAGGATCTCGAACGAAGCACCCACCGGGGCTCGAATTAAAGCCAAAGCGTGGTGGAAAAAGGCAACCGTGAAGTTACTGCCTCTGAGATTTACCTAAAGAAGGGCCTGCGTGGTGTGCGCAAAGAAACTCACGCTTGCTTTAGGAAATAAGGATACTATTGAATCAATGCAATATAAAAGAGTATCTACCGTAAAATATACATTATTATTGACTCATGCATTCCCTGAAAAAATGCATTGTTTTCTCGCACATTTCTGCCCGCAATGAATATAAATGTATAATCTATTAAATTAAGCAGGTGCATGCAGATTTTAAAATATTGATAAGATAATTCAATTGAATTGAATTGAATTGTTGTTTTTTTAAGTCCACTTTGTGCACAGAAAGGCTAATTGGGACTGGACCTACAGTTTATAGTGGGTTCCGAACCACTATGTTCCTCCACCGGGTATCGAACCCGGGACCCCTTGATTAAAGGTGACGACTCTACGATTGCGCCATAGGGGAGGCCCTAGTCCTCTTACGGAGATAATTCGTTCGGAGCAATAGAAATGCCCTATCAAAACAATTGGGGAATATTATTTTCAATGTGGATATTCTTCGGAAAATATGTTTCTAACAACAGTTTACCTAAATAGTGGGGACTTGGGGTGAGAGAGAGGGACGGGGTTGGAAGAGAGAGAGAGAGAGAGAGAGGAAAAGCGCACAATTTTCTGTTCAGTGCGAACCTTTGGGATTGCTTTTTCCTAGCGCACCAAAAACACAATACGTATAACCCAAATACAACCCAAACCTTCAATGGCAAAATTGTGAGTCAATCACTCAACTGGAATAAAAAGTACGGATTTAAATCTAGGCCAGAAGATAGTTATTGCGCTACCATGTGCCAAAAAAATCCACTTTGCCCGCGAGAATTGTCATGCCTGAGTGATATGTAGTTTACGTTAGTTGTGAGAGTTGCTTCAATTCCATTGCCTGCCAAGAATAATGATAGCGCTGAAAGCATAAAATACAGAAATGTGCATGTTTGGCGAGCTATGAGAAAAGCAGATCCTTGTGTTTTCTTTTCAAAATTTACTAATTTTATGTCAACTTTTACATATAGCCAATGGCGACAGAGGATGAATGATGCTTCAGGGAAATTGATGAAAATTGAAGAAACAACGAAAAAGAAAAACTCATTATCAGAGGCTAGGACCCAAGAACCCTGGCTACGCAGCATGTTATGATATTTAAGTATATCACGGATTGCTGCTAAATCCATTCCCAGATATTTGTAATGAATGAACCCCCGCCCCCGCTACGAGAAAAAGAAAGACTATAGGATGTGAAACATTCACAATGCAATTGCATTGCTTTACATCGCTCTTGGCTGTATTCCAAATGTAGTAAGAGATCAGCGATAAGTTAGATTTTTTTTTGTGCCAAGGTATAAGTGTATTTGAGCGCAAGGGCTACCTATTTCATCATTTATAAAGAGTTAACTTCGTCGTTATACTAGCACCAGGCACAAATGCATCAATTTCTATTTCGGTTATTTTACATCACTCTTCTGCCTCTTGAGTTAATCGCGATAATACGGATGAATTATCAATTTATAAAATTGTGACGGGACAAACTCAGTGATACATTCATGCCTGACCAGAGTTCGAATCTGGAACATATGACCTCGCTTCGCTAGAAAGGCTGGCAGAAATGTATCGGAAAAGTGTAGGAGCACCAAGAACCGGTTTCACCCAGCACAGACAATGAAATCATTTACAGCGACTAGCTGTGGCAGTGTTGCTCGTCACCCCCTCCCCCTCACTCGCAGATAGCATAGCCTTCTCAGCACCCACCTGCTGATGGAAGAGTGGAACCACAAGCTAAACAACCTGCGCAGACCCAAGACTCCTGTGCACCGTACTCCCGCGAGGAGGGGCGGGTGGAGAGTGGACCATGCTTCCTTATGGCCCGAACTGGAGGGAAGAAGGGAGATCTGCGCGGGTACTTTTCGTCCCAAGGATTTTTTTCGTTGTGGTCGATCTATACTTTTCGTTTCAGGCATATTCCGACTGGAAGGTTTCTGGCACCCCTCCGCCCCCCCCCTTCCCACCATGGTTAATAAATGAGACCCTTGCACTTTCAAAACCCTTATCGCAAGAAAAAGCTGGCATCAATTTTACACCACCATACAATAAGATTTACACGGGAAACATTTCCTAACATATTTTCTTGATTCGGACTAAGGGCAAATTAAAAATAGTCACAGAATTAAATTACTGAAAATATGGAAAAGCGCGATACCGAAATCTGTAATGAGTGCGAAGGAAAAATCGAGAAAAGGAAAAAAAAATTAAGTATAAAAGTATTCGAATAACCAGATTAAGAGAGAAAGTTATCACGGCTCGAACAATGCAAATGAAAAAAAAAACGGGAATACGAATTGAAATATACGACAATCGGAAGTAGGCTGAAGGAAGCAAATTTTAATAAACGTGGAAAGAAAACATAATGAAAGGAGCGCTGGTTCGATTCGCGACGGAAGCTCATATTTGTTGTTCGAATCCCACTCTACACTGTATGTCCAGATGCATTTACACTTAAAACAAACTTCGTGGAACTTTTTCCAAATCAGATGTCGCCAAAAATTTAAAAACAAAAAGAATAACTCTGAAGGAAAAATGCCGAAAGCGTTATTGCAAAATGAAAAAAAAAATCTTCACATATTCGTTCGGAAGTGGTAAAAGAATAATAAAAAAACTCAAGCATAAATGTTAATAACACTTGTTATTATTACCAGAGACATTCTCAAAATAAACTTCTTGTCCGTTAAAATCAAATCAAGAGGAAAGCAAGATCTCCACCCGGTCGCGTGAATCTGTGGCTAGATTCAAGAGTTGGAAACACTACGCTTCTCGCGAGCTGCTATTCCTGGCGAAACTAGATGATATAAAATTCCGGGTTGCATAACCGTAAGGGGGGCGTTTCATTCGATTTCGAGTGTACGTAGGTATGTGTTGTCAGTGTAATCGTATACATATATGCTTTGTGAACATATGGATCATTTGTGAGACGAGCAATGTATTGTTCAACTACGAACTGGGCGTTATTATAAGTTATATAATAGCTTTTGTTGATTTTCCTCCTTTGGGACTTACTAAACCAACAATTTTTACAATACGTGATGATAATTTCTCCGCAGCATTTTGAAAATAATTTACTTATAATTTTATTGCTTTGAAGCCACCTACTGTGATCTGGCAGCGATTTTATGTCTCACAACTGCGGGCATCTTTGTTTACTGCCCGCAGCTGGCGATTTCGCCCCCGTCCCTCTTCTCTTCTGCGAGCAGATGGGATCATTATCGATTTCCAGCTTTCGAACGACCCGAGCTGCGGTCGTAAAATACTATATTTATGCCATTACAATGTTTCCAGCCTCCATGTTACAGCTACTCGCGTGGCTAGGGGCCCCGAATTTCTGTTTGCTTTTTTCTTGTCCGCTCCATGATCATAGTGAATCGACTGGTGATGCATATAGGTTACGTTGAAATGGTTTCCCTCTGTACGGATGGTGGTTCTATTCACTCAAGCCTATTCTATTATTCTTTATACAATTCGCCTCTTCATAGATATTGCTTATTCTGTAGGATAAACAATACTCGCACTTTATATATGAGGATAACAGTAACTGCGAAGCTTAAAGCCACGAGTGAAACGCACCAGACATGCCAGTAATCTCAATATACCTTCGGTGCGGAACCTCTGCTTGCCAATCTTCATTTAGTTATGTGGCACTCAAAATCTGTAATGCACTCCCGAATGAAGTAAAACTACAGATGTCCAAAAACTTTTGGAAGTCAGTATAAGATTCACTGATCGATGATCAGAAGCATAATAAGATCACGTTCGATTAAAACAAAGTTTCCTGTGAATTATAGGAAAATATATTACCTTAAACTGGACTGAAAGTAAATAATACAATGTGTATTATTATTCTTCTTTCATTTATTTGCACACACGCTCTTTATATATTTCATGTGCTTTCTTTTGTTATTTCATTTATGTAGTATCTTATAATTTTCCTGTATAATAATGTATTCTGCCATATTTTTCTTTGTGGGATTAGTTGACAGATCAGCATTTGCTGAACCTCGCCCAAGATTAAAAATTATTGAATTGAACTGAATATGATTATTATTTTCTTTCTTTTACAGGTTAGTACATCTCATTGAGAAGGCACCAATACCTCTGTAATCGTAAGTTTATATGCACTTTTTGTGTCTGTGAGTGGTTGGTTATCACCAAAATTGTAGTAAATCACTGGTCTATTGCATGTAGAGTGAAATGCATAAGTATTACTAAGCACCACGTTTATTGCCATTGCCTTACGCAACAAGAACTTCAGAGATTGAAGCAAAACGCCAATTACATTGCTTACAACTTCTGCACTAACATACATAAAATTCCATTTCTTGAAGACACGTAGGATCCAAGAGAAAAACTAATGAACGTAGTCATGAACAGTTTGCTACCACCAGAAAAGAAAAACTGTTCACCTGAAGACTAGAGAACAGATGGTCTCTCGAAACGTAGTGTTAGAATTGTTTACATATGAGAATTGCAGCAACACTTAAATTCGACTCTAAATAGTTTTGAGTTGTGTTTGTAATTCACTTAGCTTCCCGTTACTTGGATTAAAGTCTTCGTGAACAACTTTCAGCATCTTTATTTATTCCCTGAATGGAGAATGTGCGAAGTTCTATCGCTGAATCTACTTTCTTCTTCCAAGATTTGGTATTAATTTCACTTTCAAGTAAGGAAAGAAGTCATTAAAGAAACCAATACCCCTTTTCCCCCCATCCCTTTAGTATTATCCGACAGAAAGAATAAAAGCGAATCTCTGATCTTTGGTTGCATGCATTCAGGATAAATGGTGTACAAGACCTTGCGAGGTGAAAACGAAGTTCCAAAAAGGAGACTGGCCGTTAAGGAAAGTTGTTTTCTCTTTGATCTTAAATGGACTGTGAAAGTTTATGGGTGTTGTACGGCAACACTTGGTCTTTCCACACACACACCCATACATATATATATATATATGAACCCCCACTTGAAGGTCATAACAAGGCCACACTGTGTTTTCCTTTAATGCAAGATACGCGAGAGTGCTGTCATGCGTATGTTCCAACGCCTGAAAACCCAGGACTCACGAGAAAACACGTCGGTATCTTTGACACAGCTCGTAAGGAAGCCGACCGGACGAGTAACTGGTTTCGAGCCAGCACATGTTTTTCTGAAAAACGCTGTTGCCACTTTTAACTGCAGTGTTTATACTCCAAAGGTCTCCGCATTGTATAAATAAATAGCACAACACAATAACACAACCTAGAGCTCTCGCCACGAAAACAGTCCAGTCAAGGTCACGCCACCCAGCTACAGTGTTGCCAGTAAGCAACAATTTCAAACTACGAAATCAACCGCATACGTACAACGCGCGAAGTGTCGACTGAGCAGCTTAGAAGAAGTGTGGCAACCCCGGAGTGCCAGGGGTGTGGAGGAGGCAAGGGAAGCTCCAACCTTGACTGGACTGTTTTCGTGGCGAGAGCTAAGCAAAGATAACGTAACCGAAACCTCACGTTGTGAAATCTCTAAAGATACTGAATTGAATAAAATAATGTGAAGTGTTTGTGTCTGGCATACTGTCTCGTTGACTTGGTTGAGTAAGGATATAAAGCCAGCATTGGAGGTCACCGGTTCGAAAGTTGTCTGCTGCATGAAGGAGAGAACGTATCATTGCGTGTAATCGATTGTCTGACTGCTTCTTTCTTCTGGATGTAACCGGTGCCGAGAAAACAGAACGAGAACTAAAATTAGATCTGCTCGTGCAGGTAAGGTAATAGGCTGCGAAGGGAGCGGAGAGAAGCATGCGCCTTCTAAATTGACAGCTCCATCACGTTACATCCCGTCTCCTATCAAAATGGAGTATCTGATTAGGCAGCTTGGGACCAGTGAAATATGTAATCCACGAATTGAAAACTTCTGCATGAAAAACAGCGGAGCGGCTAGGAAGGGACTCGGTTCACTACTGCTGCAAAGACGACTGTGCTAATGTCAGCTCTCATTCGTAACGACTCGATTGTGACAGGACAAGAGTAATAATAACGGTTTTGCATTTTTGTTGAAGTTTCGCCAACATTTTTGTTGCCCTGCCTTCTAGTTTTGTTATTTGTGGCTGCTTTTCCCTGTCTTCGTTTGTTTTGTTCTGATATTTTATTCCTTTCTGCACTACTGCCGTGCTAATAGGGCATTTAGCACATTGTAACTAATATATTGAATACTTTAACTTCGTTCAGCAATTGATTGGTTATTAAAACGTATGACTGGTGCACTAAGCTACATCAGCACTAAGGCTATTTGCGCTCTTTTGTTAATAGGGATACAAAGATTTAGTAGAAAGTGGTGAACTAATTGAAGAATGTGAATTGGGACCTTCCCGATGCCCTAGTGGTAACGTCGTTTCCTTGTACTCAAAGGCTTTCCGCGTTCGATACCCGGTGGAGAGACATGGTGTTTCGATTCCCTCCTTAAACTGTAGCTGTGCATAAAGTGGACTTATAACAAAAGCTCAATGAACGTAAACAATAAATATTTCGATTGATTGATTGAGTTGGTGTTTTAAGTCCACTTGATACACAGTAAGACTAGTCGGGACTTGCCGTACATTTTAAAGTGGTATCCAAACCACTATGTATTTCCACCGGGAATCGAACCCGGGACTCCTTGATTACAAGGCGACGACCCCACCACAGCGCTATCGGCGAGGCCAATAAATATTTCGATTGTAACAAATATGATGGATTACGAGTTTGCTTGCATTCAAGAATTAAATTAATGACGCCTTTTTTACTGTAGTTACTGGCGGTAGATTTTCCTATTTTTTAAATTTGTTTTTGTTATTTTACTTTTCCTTAATGCCGTTTTTGGCATATCGCGACACTGAGAATGAAGGTAGATTAGTGTGTGTTGATGAAGTAACACTCTCACAAAGAAACACACACGCCAAGGCCGGGGCTCGAACTCTGAACCTTGGGTGGCGAGAGATTGAGTAGAGCAGCGAGCGTGCTAGGCTATCGAAGTAACTATACTCTGTTCCGGGAATCTCTGGAGCAAGCGAACGAAAACAAGTATCGGTGCAATTAGGCTTGACCAATGAACTCGTCGGAGAGGAAGTGAGAGTAGCTACAAGCTGTTTGCAACAGTGGGTAGTGCTTCGCTCTACTCACTCGCTTTCTCTTCTTCTCCGCCATTATGGGCTGCCTTGCTCCACAGATTCCTGAGACAGAGTATAGGTACATTTTTGGTCTATGTAGCTTTTCTTATTTCTAAGTTTCTGCCTGGATGCTGCTTTAGCCAAAACAAAAATTAATTAAGGTAATTATCACTTGATCAGACGGTTGCTATAATGTGGAAATGTCCAAATAGCTACACCGAGACCGCTTTAAGATGCGTGCACGTTCCAAAGCAGCAATTGCGGGAGGTATTTGGGCCAGTTTGCTCTCGGGCGTATAGGCTGTTTGATTAAGGTTATTTGTTCAGGTACGCATGGGTATTTGCACGGGAGACGTGGAGGCTGAAATTTCAGTAACGTGATTTGTTAGACAGTTCAACGTAATGAGTGTTCCAGAACAATTGAGTTTCATTATGTACCTAATTGGGATGTTACTCCTTTTCTTTCCCTCCGCAGCTAATGAAGAGCGGCTAAACTGGAATTGGGTTACGAGGACAATGGGTTTCCACCGTCTGATATTATGTAGCATAGACCGAGGGATCAGAGCTCGCGTCTTTCCTGTTTTTGATGACGCATTTCAAACCTGCAGCGTGTACCGTAATTGTTTAAATATCTAAATTATGATTTCAACTATATCACTGGATGCCATTCATTGTATGTTTTCAAAAGTCCTGCAGGATTCAAAAAGTCGATAACTTTTAAAGTGATAGGTTTATGACAACGAAATGACGTTTGTTATACAGAGGAAACTTTAAAATTAATGTTCGATGTGGTGTGGTTCATCGCCAGAGATCTCCAGCTGGGCACCATTCACGTCCAAACACACTTCCAATCTTTCGCTTGAATCCGGGAATTCCGTTCTGACGTCGCTCGTCCGGAAAGCTGTGAATCAAACCACGTATCTTGAACTTTAGGTCGTCAAGATCTGTCTGTTTATGTGCATACGCCTGGGTCTTGACATGTCACCACAACCAGTAATCGCAAGGCGTAAGGTCTGGTGACCTTTCGGGCCGAGGTGAGCTTTTTCTGCATCAACGCCATCTTGGAATCACGCGATCACCTGCACCCACGTCATTCAGCAGCGTGCGCAGAACAACATTTTAAATTTTCCTCTGTGTAAAAATACAGTATTTCGTTGTAGTAATCCTACTACTTTAAAGTTATAGTTTTTTAGAATCCTGCAGGACTTTTAGAACACTCTCTAGTAACTTTGTACAAAATAATTTGTGTTAATTCACCACATTTTGCGCAAAATTGACCTTAGTTGGCCTGAATTGATGATATACGTCACGAAAACAGAAACGGCCTCTGATTGGATATTCCAGTTATGACGTTCTAGTTCGTCATCTGCTTCGCGCTCTTGAAACCCGTTGAAGAAGGCGTTGCTCCTCGTGCTTTCAACGCTGAACGCCGAAGTGGTTTCTCTTGTGATTTATATATGTGATTTCTGACGTGTTGATGGTAGCTTCATTTTTTTGCAAAGATGATTATATTGGAGCAGAGATCAGAGGAGGGAAAGCAGCGTGGAGGTTGTGCAAGGGAATTTTGACATGGTGTTTACATTTATCGACAGCTTGTTCAAAATCGGTTAATATTATTCCGTTGAGAGATTTTTCTCAGCAGCAATAAATCCTAATCTTCAATTATTATCGTCATTATTATTATTAGTGGTATTCATATTTAGTAGTACTACTGCTCGCAGAAAATAAATGTATGTACAGTAAAACCTCGTTAATCCGGTCTAATGCGGGGATAGGTTGACCGGTTTAACGAAGGTCCGGATTAACTGAAATAACCTAAAAGAACAGTAGAAAGTGCATTAAAACTCCGTTTATAGCAACAACGCACGTTTATTATGTGTATTTAAAGGACATAGGCCTAAATACACTATACAGTACAGTACAAAGTCTGCGGGAAACAGAATTTCATCAGTAGTTGACTGCCTTTTCTTTGGGAAGTTCTCTTGTTGACTTTAGCTTCATTTAAAACCTTGCATTCTGTTTTCTTTTTTTTTCTTTTTTTTCGCCTTTTGATGTCCGGATTAAGCTAAGTCCGGTTTATCGGGGTCCGAATTAACGACGTTTTACTGTATTTCATATGAGCGTCGAGAGGGGCTGGGGGTTCGAACCGGTCCGTTGACCACCCCTTAGAATTTGAATCTTTCATTTCAAGTTACGAAAAAGAGAAAGTAGGTTCACACTTTCCTACTTTTGGTCTTCCATCACAGTTCTAAAGGTCTTTGTTGGGAGAGTATGATACATAAGACACTTGTAAGTACATCTTTAATACATTGTGAATGTATGTCATGACTATGCTTCGGACAGTTATGCAATAAAAAAAACCTTTAAATGTGCATGCAAATATGCTCTTAAAATACTCGAAATATGCTCTTTAAATTATCAAAATATGCATTTAAAATTTTAATAATTTACATCAAACTCAGAAAATTTAGCCATAGCTTGTAACTATTTATTAATTCGACTGTTTACATAAGGAAAAAAAATATGGTTTGGCTTACCTTATTGACAATTGACCATATTTTACATATGGTTTTTGTATATGTATCTTTATCGTAAGTCCACTAACTGTTTCTGACTTCACTGAATGTCATGATTAGCAGAAGGTGGAATTTCACCAGCCGTCTCTCATTCTACTTAGCATGAATGGTTACTATTGCACTTAATAACTACGTATTGTTTCAGATGGTCAAAAGTAAACTTATGCCTGTTATCCACGAGAATACTTTTATACTCTCAAAACTTACTCTCCACATCACAAGAAACAATAGGCGCATGTTGTAATTTCAACAAATCGTAAACTTGCATTTCACTTGGAATACCGTCCACATCTTGTTTCCCTTCATGAATAGAGCAAAAGTCCTTAGGAGCTTGTAGCCAGAATTCTTCGCGAACACATACTGAGTCATGTTTCTGAATTGCTCCAAAAGAAAGGAAACTACACATTTTCAGACAGAAACAGCAGAATATGCATTTGTAAGAAAAAATCGTTAAAATATGCAATATATCCTGAAGACACTGAAAATATGCATATGATATATGCAAAATGCATAACTATCCGAAGCCTGGTCATCACATACGCACATGTGCAGCCAAAGAAAGCTCAGTAAATTAAAACCGATATTCTTCATTGCATGGCGTTAGTAAATAAAATTATTGTAATGTGAGAGGCATGATTTAATGCCCACAATTTACATTCTCTTTGTACACATTGTACTTACCTTTCGATCTTGGAGGTAGTCTGGATCCACAAGAAATACACCCTGTAGCTTGTCTATTTTGTTGTCTCGTATGATAAGGTCACGGCTGCTGAGATATATCGTCAGTTTGTTGTTCGGCGAGGACTTCTTGAACACCCTGCACGAGAATAAGAAAAACAACGATAATGCTGGAAATTAAAAGTGGAACAGTCAAAGTTCAAGATAACGAGTTATTTCTCCAGGCTTCATTAAGTATTATATGAAATTTGGTAGGAACTATTTATATTTCCTGAGCATTGTACACATATATTTTATATACACAGGGTGTAGCAATTACTACACTCTGTCCCGGGAATCTCTGGAGCCAGCGTACAGAAACAAATCTTTGCGCAAGTAGTGACTCGACAGGGTTCGGCTAATGAACTCGTGAGAGGGCAGATGAGTACAGCTAACCAACAGTTTGCAGCAGGGCGCACTGTTTTGCTCAGCCAACTCGCTTTCTCCCCTTCACTTCCGTTATGCGTGTCATTGCTCCTCAGATTCCAGATACAGAGTATACTTGTTAAAAGTAACCTTGCTCTACTTTAGCATATCTAATTTCCCAAGAAGGTTCCAAATTATTCACAACCAATATTGATTTTCATTTATATGGAGGATAGAACTAAATAGAATTCTGCAGAGTGCCTCAGAAAGTTGTGAATAATAAAATTTCAGCCAGGGGCTCCGGGTTGGAATCCAGGTCTGGGCATGTGTTCTTTGTGCATTTCCCTTCATCAATTTCATATCATCATTCATCCTTTGGGCCTCCCGATGGCGTTGTGGTAACGTTGCCGCCTTCTAATCGAGGGTTCCCCGATGTTATACCTGGTGGAGGCACATAGTGATTCGGATCCCACTGCAAACCCCGTCCCGATTAGCCTATCTACGCATAAATTGGACTTAACAATTCAACACTCCTGCTCATCTTTTTCAAGACAACAAATGCATTTTTGTGTGTAACATATCAATACAGAAACCTCGATCCAATATCAACATATTTGCATCAAACCTTATATGAAACCTGGACTTTTAAGTATATGATGATTTTTTTTAAATCTGGCTTTCTGGCAGTAAAATTTTGTTTGTTTAAGCTCACTTTATGCTCATATACGTTAATTGGTGTTGCACCTACAGCTTAAAAACTTATCTTCAAATTTCAATTTTTCCGTTGCTTTGGACCATAATACTGCAACTCTACAATTGCATGTTTAGCTGTAGTACCTACTCCGAGAGCATTTTGCCGACCACTGGCAGAGTGGTTAGCAAAGCATGCTACGACGCCAGGGGTCCCGGGTTTGAATCCCGGCCTGGGTATGAACGTTGCTTGTGCGTATGTTCCTTTATAAATTTCATCATATCGTCACGATTAGACTTGGCAGAAAAGTGATTCAAAATAACCTAATTCAATCAGCCCTACAGAATTTTGGATCTTCTCTTTGTTCCACATTTATGGATCTCCCTCCTCCCCCGAGGACGTATTCCAGGCCCCTGGACTCCAACCCCGAAAGACTTACCAAGTTCGAAAATGAAGTAATGGAAATATACTTGTTTAGCATTTGTTGTATAATTGAAGGTTATTTAATTCCGTCGAACTTATTGGAAGGCAAGGATTATATTGAGATAATTTGACTTTAAAGAACATTGTCACGATTTATGCAAGCTACTACTTATGCATGAAATACACGTATTAATCAGAAACTTTGCTTTTCATCAACTGAATCTAACATCGTTTTTTGTTATTCAATAAATATTTGATTATATGCCATTTTGACATTAAATTTTTTAACTATACAAATTTTGGTAGTCTTAACTACACATAAGCTAGATAATGAATATATTTCTATTCTTATACCTATTTTTTACCTATTCATGCAATAATAACAATACAGTATTATTTAATTTATGCATTATGAATAGACCTATGAATTATATTAATATATTAATTTTTATTTGTATAAGACATTTAATCAAAATTCTGGATATTTTCCAACAACAGTACTTGGATTTATAAGTAACTTTGGGCTCTAAATTTACTCCCTTGTATTAGCATACTGATCTTAAGTATTAAATGGGGTATATATGCATGTAGTTCTGCATTCGTATTTTGCGAATAGTAGGTATAAGTTTTTAATTGTCGTGAAACATCTAAAAATTTAATATTAGCATTTGCTTCATTTTTGTGAAATCATAGGAATGCAACTTGTATAACCAAATCATTTTGTTTAAAAAAAGGTCAATGATATGATGACATAAAGGCTAATCAGGACTGGGCTTACAGTTTTAGAATGGAATCCCAATCAATATGCAATATGTCTCCACTGAGGATCAAACCTGGTACCTCCTGATTTAAATACAGTGTTCCCACTATGCCATTTGGTAGGTAATACACAAACTCACATACAGCAAAAAACAAATTAGTAACTAGTAGAAATTGCCAATCTCTTGTATGTACAATGTTTTATGTAGTTCCAAAATATGACTCCATGAACCTTTAAAACTCTTAACTGACACTGTAAGTGAAATAGGTTAGCCGTAATTAGCAAAAAGTTAAAAAAAGCCAAAATTTCCTTTTTTTAAAAAAAAAAAAAAGTCTGCTTTTTTGCAACTACATTTGACAAAGCATTTATTTGTAATATAATTAGTTGTACCTAATTACGCTCTTTAAGCACTGAAAGTAATATCATTCAGTACATATACAAAACCAAAATCCTTCATATCTCAGCAAGCAAGGAAAACCATACGCTCGAACGTTTTTTTTGTTTCTTTTCGATCTTTGGTGGACAATATGAAGAGCCGGCCAAAGTTTCTTTTCGTATGGAGTGGCATTAAATGCTGATACATGTGTGTGTTTTAGGGTGACATCTCAATTACTCGTTTATATGAATAGGTGAACTTTAATGTAAGCAAAAGCATGTGCGCGTCACAGTTAAAGATTTTCGCATGTATGAAGAAAATACAAAACATTCCCACGTCGCCTGCCTGCGTGGCGGAGTGTTACTCGCCTGCCCCCCCCCCCCCCCACTTTACCTCCGCACTCGAGGTTCTGTGCACTTAGTACTCGGCTCTGATTTGTCTAGGGGTATCTTTCTTTGTCCGACAATGCACGTGGGTTACTACAAGTCAACATAATTATATAATTAACTACAAGAGACAACGGATAACCTTTGCGAAACCTTATTGCTATAGGGGGATAAAATACCTTGTCCAGCATCTGTGAAATTAAAAACTGAAATTTTGGATATTTTCTATAGTTTAATTAACGTAAAATTTGAAGTATATACAAGTCGTATCCGAACGTTCATTTCTCTAATTATCGGGCCAAAACTCTAATTTTGATGTTGGAATCTCTATTGTTTGTACCTGGATGCTTTACATTTCATGAATTACATCGAGAGTACGCTTGTCACAAGGTAGACTCGCGTTACTCCAAGAAACGTCTTAACAGGCGCGAGGTCGCCCGACGTGTACATTTCTCAACCTCCACGGTGACAAGGCACTAGGCTGCCCGGCGCACCGTAATTACTTCAAAATAACATCCAGTAGAAACTACCTTTTTACCTGTAAACTGGACACCAAGGCACTAGCTTGCCCGGCAATCCAATCTCTTACAGCATCCGTTTCGGGAGATCTGTCCTCCGGTCCTAGCTGACCGAAACAAGAACAGCTTCTCCCTTCCAAGTCTAAGTTCCAACAGCCGACCTCCACCACTCTCATCTGGGAGTTTATATACGTTTTGTTGGCGTCTGTTGCCAACGGCCCTTCTTTCAAAATTTTTAATCTTTAACAGCTAAACTGCCCGCCTTTCTTTTGAATGTTCGAAACACGAAGCAAGAACAGAGAGATGCATGGTACTTATACATGGAATAATACGAACCTAAAAATGCATAATAAATTGATTTACACTAATCACACATACATATGTTAATACACTTGATTACCCAATTAATTAACATATTAATAAATATTTCAATAAGAAAAAAAACACTGTTGCCCTGACACGGGGGCAGGGTAACAGGAGTTGTTAGCATAGCGCGCTATGACACCAGAGGTCGCGGGTTCGAATCCAGTTCTGGGCATGTGTGTTATTTGTGAGTGTCCGTTCATGCAAAAAGCCAATCAGTACCCATCCTGGTTTGTAAACCGAACCCCATTCTGTTGTGAGAAAACCACGCCTGCAATGAATCTCGCGTGGACACAAACATATGGGGAGTTCCGATGCGAAACACCGATTTTTCGAGCCGATAAATTTTCATTGCTCGCTGGCTGAAGTGAAAGATCGATCACCAGCGCAACAGTTGCTCGAATTACCCAAAGTTGTAGTTGCGGTGATAGATGCGAGAGAAATAAATAATTCATCTCCAGATGAAGTACAACAAAGCTTTGCCTGACCACTGCAAATTTGTTTGGTTTGCCGGAAAATTTCAAATGCAACGTTTGAAACGCACACATCATCACAGCGCAGGAGTACAGGTACTGGCTGCGTTCAACACACTAAACCCTGCAATTAGGAATGTGGCAAAAGTCTACCCATAGTTTTAAATACAGTCGGTGAAAACAGACTCCAAAATATTGTCAGGGCTTGCTGGGAAAAGGATAGGTTACACCAGTTTAATTTTTTTTAAATTATAAACACAATATATTAATGTCTGTTAGCACACTTACACACTTTTACCTGTGACTCTTACGAGCATTTACCTGTACCACACACGTGCTTTTACCTGCACCACACACACGTGCATTTACATGCACTACTTCTGTTCTCGTAGAGAAAAGGGGGGGGGGGGACAGGAAACACAATTTATTCCTTGCAGTGAGGCGCCAGGGGGAAGTATAGGGACCTAATTTTATTTATGGCTTTGGTCGGTGATGACGTCACGGGCTCCCCTGTAAAAGAAAGTAGGAAGCATGCCGTACCCCCAACCTCAGCTGGGAACTGACCGTATTCAATCGGCACCCCCGACGAGCGGGACGTAGGAGAAGCGGCACCCCCGGTCACTAACAGGTTTGATGCTTCCTACAAGGGGGCGCTAGGTTAGGGATCAAAGGATGCCGCAACACCCCCCCCCCCCGGACGTTAGGTGGGAATTGGCAAGCCAACCGGTGTCTCCTATACAGGGACAGTAGGTTAAGAAGGAGGGTCCTGGTACTCCCAGACAAGCCGGGCAGGATGAACCTGAGTACCTATCAGCCGAAGCGATTGGACCAGGTAGGTAGGTTACAGCTAGGTTCTTCTTCTTCTTTCTTTCTTCTGGGATGGCATCTAGGCTTCTGGCTGGGAGGCCGGTTTACCCTGGATGTTCACCAGTTGACATCAGGGAGCCAACTGAGCTCCCGAAAAAAAAAAAAAAAAACTCGCCCCCAAAGGCGAGGGAGGGTGAGTGGCGCCCGACCGAAGTCAACCGGCAACCACACCGAAAGGCGCAGACCTCGCCTGAGACACTAATGCACTCTCCAAGCACATTATAGCCCCATGTCTGGTATTTTGCCTAGGTGTAATCTTTCCCTCAGAATAGATCCAGTAAAGCCGGATTTCTCCCTTGGGGAAGCCTCCATTCCATGCAGGCATGCACTAGTATGCAACTCTACCTACGTAGGACATCGTTTATTTTACCAAATACTGGTGTCAATCGTATGGAAAGATTTTATTTTACCAGACGTCGAAAATTAGATAGACAGAAAAACTATAAGAAACAAAAAAGAGAAAATGAAGGGAAGCTCCCGAGGATAAAATTCTGCAAGCAGACAAAACCTCGGCAACTGAGCTCTCGGCCTTGCTGCGCTGGCTTTATACTCGTGGTGGCGCGTGGGCGGCGAAAATTCTAACTAAGAGTACGCGTTGCTAACTCACATTTTGTTTACATGTTGCAAACTCCATGCTGAGAATTATCATAATTTTATATTGAGGAATCACTAGTGGAAAAATCACTAGATGTACGTGTTACCATAAACAAAAACCGTGTGCATTAAGACAATACAATTAATAAATGAGTCGCGCAGGACTCTGCATCACTAAACAATGGGTATAACGATGTAAATGACAATTATTAACGTTTTAATAAACAAGTTTGATTTAAAACTGAAAGCGTATGCCTTGCAATTACATCCCGCTTAACACTTTCAACTGAAATGTTAATTCAAAAAGAAAATAGCGACCACGCAGGGTCGTTACACAAATGGGTTTGAATCATCATTTTAGGGCATTCAGCAGCGAAGTTGCACAAGTTGCTCTCTAGATACAAATTCGTCTTCACACCTCTATCGCCTTGTATTCGGAGGGAGGGGCGAGTTCGATTCCGGAATGGTGCACATTTGAGTGGTTCAGATTCCACTTAAACTGTAGGTTCTCTCCCTGTTAGCCCTTACCTTGAATGAAATTTCCAGTACAGCAGAAACTAAGAGAAACAATTAGTTAAACAATAGACGTGTTAAATACAAAGCAAAACAATACACAATAGTGTATACCAAGATGAAACAGTGCTTAGTTTCATAATAGCATAACTTAGATAATTTTTTTTGGTAGGTTGGTGAGAAAAGACGAATAAGCTGAAGATACGTATGTGGTTTGAGATGTTAAACTGATTCGATAGCCTATGGAATATGGAACGCTGTATGAGTGAAACTCTGGGAGTTGCAGTGTGTAAAGTTTCCTTTTGTTTTATGTCCAGGTACTCTGAGGGAAATTTCGCGGAGTGGGATGCTACATCTTAACTTTCAGTTAGTGGTATTGTACGTTAAATTAATATATCCAACGTATCTACGAAAACCACGAACGACGAGAGCCAGAAACATAACATTTGACAAATACAAAAGCCTATCCAGTACTAGCCTTTTGGAAAGTGCCATATGACGACCGGTTTACTAATCTGCCCGTGGGAGTCAATCACAAGTAATGCTAAAGCCTTGTGGTGGTTCTTTTCTTATTACGCAATCCATGCCAACTGCAATATGTGCTGTAAGAATTCAAATTCAGTACTCTCCAAAATAAAGTAAACTTAAATTGAATTTAATGTTCCTAGAAATATTTTTATGCCGATGAAATTTTGTTTGTGAAGGTCTGCAGCCTCGCCAGGTTTGTTGAGATTTATTAAATTTTTCTACTTTTAAATTAGGAGAATAGCAAGCAGGGATGTTTTAGTAACATAATTCAACATAATATATTTTGTACAAATGCATCGTACTGTGCGTTCTGTGCATTGCTAAATGAATGTTGAATGTGACTCGCGAACGAGATAATTAGTTTACGTTTAATTGGTTCTGACACGTGCATTAGAAAATTAATTTTATGCCCCAGGCTGCGAGTTTTGAACGTGCTCAGACTGCTCGGTTGAAAGGCGCGGAGATGTATCAGGGTTCGACGAAGTTCATTAAAAGGGGATATTGCGTGGATTCGATTGAATGCTGTACCGTGATATAAGTTCAAGGTATGGGGAGGATAGTATTATCCGAAGGATAACGTTGCATATCGAAAATGTAAAGAATGAAGAGGTGATAGAAAACAACAACCGGGTTTTATAACCTGCTATAAATGTGGTGTTGGTATTTTATTTAGGCGAGACCGCGACTAATTTTTACAATGTTCTCCTCGCTTTTATACCAAATACAGTGGAACCTCGATAATACGCTCCCGGAGTTTACATTTTCCTGCATTATGTACTCAATTATCACGTCCAAATAGAACATGATGTTATCAAATTTTCCTTCATTTTAATTTTTCTCCAAAACGAAAAATCGAAGTTCCACTGTATAAATGAAAGCGTTATTATTGAACTTCATAAAAAAACGAACACCTATCATTCCTTTAATATATTTTTTTTTACTATCACGACATGCCCCATAACGGGTTAGTTGTTACACATGTGAAGTATTTATATATGTCCTTGGAATGTAAGTGGTAAAAGGTGTTCGAGACTACAACATAAAGTTCAAATCTTCACAGAAAATGCAATAGTTCTTAAATAGTTGATTACGCAAGTCATACATTGGAAACAAAAACTTACACTGCACTTTGTCAAAATAAATTGTGCTGTGTTTTTGATAATAGAAGGTGACCGTGGAGAGATCAGCTTCTCCGTAAACCAATGAATTGTTTGTTAGATCTTGATTCATTGAAAGTAAATTGTCACTGGAGGGAGACTGAATTCGTAAACCACTACAGTTATTAAGTCGGAGCTATGGGTCGATATCATATTCTGCTTGAACTTCATACCAGTGTGTGTGAATGAAGATGACTAGCAAGAAGTTAACTTCTCTATAAAACATGGATATGAATGTTGGATGATTCTGGCAATTATGTTGTGTGTGAACGTCTATAAAGAGAAAGAAAGAGAGGGAGAAAGAAAGAATAAATGTTCACTGGAATGAGATTGTGTACATAATTCAGTTCGGTGGCCTAGCCCGTGAAGTGGCCGACTTTCGATCTCGATGTTCCCAGATTCGAGTCCCGACCTGCGCATTGGTGTTCTTTGTGAGATTCATCACATCATCACTTATTGTCGCGGACCTCCGTGGCGAAGTGATTATCACAGCGCACTACGACGCCACTAGTCTCTGGTTCGAATTCCGGCCTGGGTATGAGTGCTCTTTGTGAGAGTGAGTATGATCTACAGTATCGTAGAAGAGCGTAATAAAAAAATAGCTATATGTTGAAAATTAAATTTAAAATTTTAGCAATGAAAACCCAATCAAACAACATTTATTGATACATGCCTCATAACGTGTATAGTACTTAGTTTAGGGAACGGAACTTTAGGTAAATAAATGTTTTTTCTGCGATAAGATAGAGACTCGTTTTTGCCAAAATACTGATCATAGCCTTATATGTCAACACAGCAAATTTTCTTTTACATAAAAACACATATTTTCCAGTTTTCCGTATGTAAATACATATTTTGCGAATTTTCATTTTAAATACATAAAATCGCTCATTGACTTCAGCTACCTCGAAATCCTCGAAGGAAAAAAATGTGTATTTTCTGCACCTCTTTCATATCGAGAGCGTTAGGTTTCTTTTGTCTTTGGACACGCTCGCTGGCAGACTTCTGGCACCTCGCCTACGATCCTATTGGGGAAAAATATTACCCCCACTGGATCTAACGCACAAGTGCTAATGTCTAAATGTACAGACATTTTTGGGAAAAACCAAGGTTTTCAAACTTTGTGCCAAATTGCACGTGTTTTGGAAGGTGAAGTAGAGGAAGAGGAAGCTTTGGAAAACTTCAGCGTTAGTGACATTTCGTGCTTGAAATATGCAAGAATTGTTTCTTGTGACGTGGAGCCATCTTTCTCACAATATAAGATCCTTTTTAGAGATAATCGTCACAGATTTACAATGGAGAATTTGGAAAAATCTATGGTTATCCACTGCAACTCTTCCAAAAAATAACTCACTAAGAGGTAAGCATTTAAAAACTGATTTCACATGTTTAAAATGCATGTAATATTTTGTTTTTGTTACCAAATGTTTTTTTTTGTCACATATTTTCCTGTTTTTATCACATATTTTCAACATTTATGACATAAAAAAATAAATATTTCTGAGTTTTTTAGCACATAAAGTTCCGTTCCTATCATTGCATTGTGTATCGCTAATTGAAGGGCTCGGGTGTAAAATATGGTAAGTGACATTTTGGTCATTTCTGAGTTTATTAAAGAAAAAGGTTATTAGAAGCTATACTGTAGATAAATTGTTTTCATGTTGTGTTGACCAATTTCAGAAGGCTTCACAGAATCCAATGCAAATTGTACGAAAATGCAATTTCACTCGGAAAATTGAAGGATGACACATTTTACTTTGTAACTGAAAAATGACGAAAATGTCACTCACCATATTTTACACCCGAGTCCTTCAATTGTAACATGAACTCTCTAACTGGATACTAGCCTCCTGCGTTCATTAACAACTAGTAAATACAAATTGTCTACATTAGAGGTTCAAGAAATGAAAGTCGATAACAGATTACAAGGACACCTTTAACACCAGTCCTGTGGATGAGTATATGTATGAACTTGAATGCACCTTCGTTTGCTTGCTTAGGAAGAAGAGCTGTAGTATTGAGGGATTATCACTTTATCTCTGTATTGTAAAGCGACCATCATCAACGTTTCTCGTGAACAATTGTTCAGGCACTTATTGTTTCATTCGCTTGTATTAATTGGGGATTACTCGGCAACTGTGTAGCTCTGAATATGGCCTCATCCAAACAGTCTTTTCTTTGTGGCTGGGTGCTTGAGCTAAGTGTCCTTCTGGTCCATTGTCTCGAGAAACAATGTTGGAGTGTAGAGTGACATGCTGCTTATTCATTGTGAATCTTGTTTTTGAGGGCTATTGATTAGAAGCACAATAGCACGTACGTGCGTTCACCATCTGGTCGTAATATTCAGACACTGGTTTTGACAGAAAACATATCCAACCTCCGCGCACTGTTTGCGATTCAAATTACCGCTAGAGCGCTGTCGTCATGGCTACTCCGAATGGGATTCGACGAGTGTGTGCGTTTGCCAGTAGGGTCTGATGTACAGTATCATAAAAATGGAGAAAACCTCCGAATTACCGACTCGTTTTTGTTTATCGTAACTGTGACGTCAACTAAAAAATGTGTCCAAATGTCAACCTCTCTGCCACGTGCCGACCCCTGACATTTGACCAGAGGTTCGAATACCAGCCTGGGCATGGTGTCCTTAATGAGTGTCCCTTCGTCATTTTCACCATATCATCACTCAACCTCGTCTTCGCGATTAGCCAAAAGTGGAAGAAAAGCGAAGTTAAATAAACTAAATCGATCAATCAATCAACTCTCTTCCACGTAGTACACCGCAGACTGCATTTTTGCAGATTTGCGACGCTTTGACTTTTAAACTCTCAGACAGTATAATCCTCTGTTAGGTTTGTCTTGTGTCCTGTCCATGTGTGTGTGCGATTGTCTTTTCATCAATTATATCTTATCACATGCATCCTCATGTGACGATTAGCCAAAAGTGGAAGAAAAGAAAAGCAATATTTTAATAATGTGCACGAGTTAAAACTATGAATCAAGCAAAGCATTCGCTCATGTTTGGGAGATAAATTCAGAAAATGCTTTCGTGATAAATGTATATGCAATAGTATTACACAGAAATTAAATTTCTTTACGCGTTATACTATGAAGAAAGTTGGAGCAGGGAAGAATTATAAACATATCATCCTACCTAATTATTGCCTGTTTTAGGTGTAAGCATGGACGATTCACATTCTCTCCCATGCCTCATTCTCAAGTCAGTGGGTCTCCAGGTGCTTTGGTTTGTCTTGTGTTGATGTCTTCACCCAGAGTGATTTCTGGTGAAAAGGTTCAATTTATCTTCAGCGTATTCCACTATTTGACTTTTTATTTATTTATTTATTTATCGAACTCAACAGGTACATACCTAATTACAGAGCCCATGTGAAGGATACATAGTGAATACAATTACATATATTTCTGTAATATATATATATATATATATATATATATATATACACACACACACACCTACATAAAATACATTAAAATTATTTCCTATATATATATATATACACACACACACTTGATCACATATTATTTCATTAGGAAATTATGTGTTTAAGCTTAGGTTATTGTGTTAATAGTGCCTTTACTGAGGTCCCTTAGGTTCATAGAAAAGATGTCAATGGTGTTATTCTTGATTAGCAATTTATTGTAACTGGTGCACATTCTCCACAATGGAGATTTCTTTTTAATTTCCGATCTAGCCTTCTTTATAAGAAAAACTTCGTTCTTGAGTCTAGTTTTCGACGACGGGATTCGAACATTTATCTGGCAGAGTAGATGTTCAGCATCTACTTCGTTATTTAACAACTTCCACAAGAATACTATTTCCTGTAACGTTCTTCTATGGCACAGCTTTGTAAACCGACTTTCATATATTAGGTTGTCGTAGTGTTCAAATGTGGGGTAAACTTTCTGAAATTTGTATTTTAAAAATCTTAGAAATCGTGATTGGACTCTTTCAATTGCTTCACTGTACTTTGCTGTGTCTGTATTCCATATAACAGATGCATATTCGAGTTTTGGTCTTACATACGAATAATACAAAACTTTTAGTGTGTCTATACTCTTGAAATCCCTCCCCATTCTAAGAATGAACCCAAGGCTCTTGAACGCTTCACTAATTATTTGTTCTACGTGTTTATTAAAAGTAAGATTTGAATCAAAAATAACCCCTAAATCCTTGACTAAAAAAATTCTTGCTAGAGTATGGTTGTATATTTGATATTGAAATTCAACTGGGTTTTTCTTTCGAGTATATGATACAAAATGGCATTTATTGATATTTAGTGTTAAATCATTGTTTATTGTCCACGTTTCTAGATTTGTAATATCATTTTGAAGTTGAACACTATCATCTTGTTTGCTTATTTTCCTGTAGAATTTCAGGTCATCTGCGAAAAGCAATTTGTGTGAATTTTCAAATGAATCAGGCAAATCGTTAATAAGTAACGTGAAAAGAAGTGGCCCAAGGTTAGACCCCTGGGGTACTCCAGAGGTGACTCTTATCTTTGAAGATGTGTGGCCTTTATACGTCACGTACTGCTTACGGTTCTGCAAATAGGAAGCGAACAATTGGCGCAGTGGTTCAGAAATATTGAAGCATGCTAATTTACTTAATAAGATATCGTGGTTAACCAAGTCGAATGCTTTGCAGAAGTCTGTATGTATTGCGTCAACTTGACCTCCTTCGTCCAAGGTTGAACTTATAAAATTGGTAATATCGGAGAGATTGGTCAACACTGATCTACGTGGTACAAAGCCATGCTGAAACGATGATATTACAGGTTTTACGTGAGTAAATATGTAACAGTGCATGATTTTTTCGAATATTTTTGCTGGGGCTGATAGTATACTTATTGGTCGGTAGTCTTGTACGTCATTAGTGTTATTGGTTTTGGGAAGTGGACAAATTGCCGTGGCTTTCCATTTTTCAGGGAATTTGTGCTTTGCAAGAATTAAGTTGAAAATTAGATACAATGGGTATTTCAACACATCACTGCAACCTTTAACTACATAGGGAGGTATCTTGTCCGGTCCGGCTGATTTCTTAGGTTTTAAATTTTTAATGGCTTTTTCTATGTCTTCAATTCCTATCTCTGTAATATTAAGATTATCCAAAGTTTCATATTGTTTATGGTTAGGCAATACTTTCATGTCGTATCTAGGGGGATCTTTTTTATACACCGACTGAAAATGCTGTGCAAAAGCTTCGACTACTGAACGTTGGTCTGACAACTCTTTATCCTTGAACCGTACAGGATCTTTGTTGCTTTTCTTGCGTTTATTTGCAACAAACGACCAAAACTGGGTGCTATCTTTTGCAATATTTATTTCCAAATTGGCAACATAACTATTGTATGCATCAATAATTTCCTTACTAACTATTGTTCGAAATTCGCTAAATTCATTGTAGTGGTATCGAAAGTCTCCCGCCTGTTTTTTCCACTTCTTGTGGTGGTAATGTTTCCTACTTATACTTTTAATAATGCTGCTCGTAAACCAACACGGGTACTGTCTTTTGCGGCTTTTCTTTAAGGGGACACATTCATCGAATATTTTATATATAATTTCATAAAACACGTCTGTAGCCTGATCAACGTCATTATTTGTTTTCAATACATCCCAGTTCGTGTTAAGCAGTTTGTGATAGATAGATGGAAAGTCGGCCTTACTGAAATTGTACTGTAGATTACGACAAGTTTTATAGCGGGTTTCTTTGACATGATTAATATCTACTAGCAGCGAGGGATGGTGTGTGTCTTCAGGAACTAGTGGCTGTGTGCTCCGTGTCACTGTTATTCCCTGTCCATTTGTCAAAATCAAATCGAGTGTCTTTCCGTTATTATTCTTTACGTCATTTAGGCTTATTAAGTCAGAGAAGTTTATGAAATTGTGCAATTCTAAATAAGGTCCAGTCGAAGTCGTTAAGTCATAATTGGAATCAGTTATGTCAGGTAGATTAAAGTCGCCGGCCAAGAGGAGTTTAACTTTACCAGGTTGACAGTGCATTTCTATGAACCTAAAGAATTCGCAGTAAGTATTGCAGTTGCTACCTGGTGCTATGTACACTACACAAGTATACAACATCCCAATGCCTTGAATTAACACTTTAACGAGGATGCAGTCTATGTTTGGATCTAAACGCGGAGAGTCGACTAACACACTCTTAAATTTACATTTTATCGCTACCGCTACCCCTCCCCCTTTTTCTTTTCCTGTTGTTATTGCGTTTCGATCGGACCTATAAACCACATAACGATCATCAAAAAGTTCACTGTCCATGTGCGATTCGGTTAACCAGCTTTCTGTTATCAATATTGCACTATAGTTGTTCGAAAGCAAGCTCTTGTAAAATTCATTTGTTTTAGTTCTAAGTCCGCGAACGTTCTGGTAGCAGATTTGAAATACCCAGAAATCATAACCGGTTGCTGTGCATTTGGAACTGATTGTACTTACTTTACTGATGTCTTGCTTGGTGAATCCGTCAGTCCTTTGTCAGCGAGGTTGCTGACCCCTGAGTTGGTAAGATGAGGGTCTCCGTGTATTGGGCCTAGGGGGTAGTTGATTGTTTCTGAAGGAGGGAGGGGGAGGATTTCGCGTCGCTCTGTCCCGGATTCCTGCTGGAGATACCTGGTCTCTGTTCCGCAACGTTGAACGTGGGTCCTGTTTCCTTATCACCTCGCTGTAGGACTTTCTATTTCCCTGTTGATTCTCGTAGGAAGGGGGAGGGGGGTGATGGCTCGTGACACACTGCGCTTCTGTGCTGGTGGATTCCTTCGGCACTTCCAGCGGGGGGGGACAATATAGAAGTAAAATCGACCGTTTCTTGCATAGCACCGAGGGGAATGTCACGCCTGACGTCGGAAAAAATACTCACTGTATCAGTAATAGACACATTTTCTTGTAACACGTTGTCCTTTACACATGGCAGTCCATTTGCGACTAAATCACTTAACGTATGGACTGTACCTTCTATCACCAGCTTATCGTACTTTAGTTTTGCAAATAGGTTTTGCTCTCGTGCCCGTTGCATATATTTTCCCAGCTCCCGTCGGGTATCCCGCACACGCTTTGAGAAATCTTCCTGTACACTGATGCCTGTTCCCTTGAAAAAGCGAGCTCGCGCAAGGATAATTTCTTTCACTTTGAAGTTTGCAAATTTTACTATAATGGGTCTCGTGGATCCTGATCCCAATCGGTGCGCTCTCTCTACATCGAAGTCACTCGTATTTATTTCGAGAATATCCCATAGAGCATCCCTCACCAGCTCCTCCGACATCGCCCACGTTTCCCCTTGCATTTCCCTGAAGCCGTGAAATACCAAATTGTTTCTTCTGGAGCGGTTTTCAAGATCGTCCAGCTTCGATTCACAAAACACTAATTTTTCTTTCAAGAAAGAGTTCTCAGCCTTCAGTTCTCGTAATTCTGCAGATAACGACCGTATATCGCCCTGTACACTAGTGGTTGTTTGAGACATGCTATCGAGTTTTTCGTCCATCGAGATTAACTTCTGAATAACATCCTCTGTTGTATATGGTCCCGGATTTTGTTCTATTCCAGAGATAATTAGTACTATGGTGGTCACAAGTCCTAGGAAAAACAGACTACTAATGTTTAGACTGCCTTTGACCGCCATTCTTGTCATTGTCGACTTCCTGATGACCGCATTCCATGCCCCGATCGCACCCCGCCACTGTTCCAAGGAATTTCCCATCTTCACTCTTCACGCTTCGCTGAATACGGGAGCTTCGCGAAAACACGTCTAACCACTCAGCCTCCTTTCATTGTTTACTCTTGTAGAATGCTTCTGCGGAGAGGAAAAGGGCAAATAAAAGCCAGAAATGAATTAAACGCCCTCCTCAGGAATTGCCGTTGGTCAATGCCATTGATGCTCATTTCGACCGAGTTATAAGAAAAACAATTCTTGGGATTTATTTTCGGGTTAGCAGAACACAAAGTCGCTTTATTGCTCGAGATATCTCGTTTGTAAGTTTGCTCTGCAAGCACTCTTATGCTTTCTTAAAGTCTCGTTTAATTGTCATTGATATTTCTCCATTAATGACATCTCTCCAGTGTGGTATTTTTTTGAAAACGGAAAACAGAAAGGGAAGAAATTGCTCATTACCGTGCATCAAAGGCGCTCTGATTGTCAGTTTTTCCTTGTTGTCTTTGTGTCAGTTTTAACTGGAATTTCAAATTGACTTGTTTTGTCGTGCCATGCAAATGTAACAGGAAAACATATTTATCTAACTCTTGCGACGAGAAAGGCGAAAGTCCTGTGCTTGATTCTTGAAGGGAATATTTTGAACTTGTTCTACCTTCCTTCTGCATTTAGGGCAATGCAGTTTTATGCCAATGGTATGGCAGCGGAATGGTTAGCACTTTTTCCTTTGATGCGAAGGTCTCGGGTTCGATTCCCGATAGGAGCTTCAAAAATATCGTCGTTTATCCAGTATCTTTAAGATAATGTTTAGTTGTTTTTATGGTAATAGTTTCAGATTTGTTGAAATGGGTTGTAAGTCGGAACTGCTGCTTAGTACAAGGCAGTACAGTATAACACCGCCACCGCAACATTATTAACCAACTAAGCAATGTATAATGGAGCCTTACTTATCAGTGTTGAATCTTCAAACACTTGGACTTCAGGTGTAATCGGGCTCGAAGATAGGTGGACGCAAGTCACCTACCACCACTTCGATTTACTTGTGTTTTACACCCTATGCGCTTACACAGGATGGTTTTCTTGGGAAGAGACTAACTTCCGATTAGTTAAGGTTTTTTTTTCAATTCAACTTCACATTGGCAGAAACAACTTGAGTTATTTGGGTGATGGATAATTTGGGTACATGTATCTCTGAACTGGGCCAAATCTGACAACGAAACTATAAGTTCTGATTCACAACCCCACGTACACCCGTCACACACACGCACGCTTGCACGCACACGTAAGTTTTTTCAGTGCAGTTACACCTAGTGGCTGACTACAGACCTATTTTCTATTTCAAAATTTTGTTGGATAGAAATGTTATTTGTACAGTCACAAGCAAAAAATACGTTGTATCTAGTCGCAGGAAAAATATTTACTCTGTAATTTGTTTTGAGATGCGAGTATAGTAGGCTAACCCATGAAAGCTAACAGAATAGAATTAATTTCCAATATGAGTCTTACAAAAAACAGTACACTTTTCTAATATACAGTGCTTATTTTGTCTACTAATTATGCTGTCAGAAGTTCAAATGTGATGACTTGGGAAGTGCTGATTTAATTTTGAAGCACAATACAGTGATTCTTAATGTACCATGCTTCAAAATAAGATATAAATGATGTCTCTTTAACCCGAGACCACGCAGGTGTTATGGGTAAAAGAAACTACTTGCACATGTGTATCACCCCTGCAAACTTGAAGGAAAAGTGTGCAGGGCAAACACAACTTATGTAAAACACATTCGTTTTACTAGATTTGGTTTTATGGTATACTGAAGCATTTCACGTTAAGGCGCCTTTGTTGATATTTCCTTTTGCGGTCAGTTTCAGGGGCAGGCGTGTACCCTCACTTCCAGCTAGGCCGTGACGTCTTTAATTTATGTAGGATGAATACGACCTAATTGGTCCTTACAGGCATGTGTTTCCTACACGCCACAACAGGCGGCTGGAAGAGCCAATTGGACATAGTAACTAGGAGAAAATACCCGCGCTCTCATGCTGTTGGAGACCAGAAATAACACCTGCTTGTAAGGTGAGGGAGTTGAAGTGAAACATATCGTTTCATTGTGAGATCAAGGTAAAAGCAGCAACGAAAAGTTAATTTCAGTTTGAGCTTTACAAACGGCTTCATTGACAAGGTAACGAATCGAAGCAAATCGAATTATGGCCGGACAAAACCTCTCTGGAAGGGGGCCAGGGGTTCTGAGGAAGGGCTTTCAGCTTTCGTTTCGAGGCCCATGCTTCACAATCAGCTGCCTTGATGCTTCCTTATCTTCTCGGAGGCAGTATACGGTAAAATAAAATTAGATTTATACTCGATACACAGCCGCAGGAACACGCCTGTATTCCCTACGCCGTAGAAAAGACTGGAACAACCTGAGCTGTGCACCAAACGAAGGTAGAAATTCTCTCTTTTTGGTTGAGGTCAGCTTTTCCCCTTACGTTCTAGAAAATTGTATTTTTGGCCGGTTTTTTTTCGTTTGTCAAGGTTTCAGCCTAGGAGATTTGCATGCTTACGCTGAAAAGACACCAGTATTAAAGAAATATGTTGTTGATCACATCCATTTGTGTGTGTTGTTTTGACATACTGAAGTTAAACTGTAACCAAAGAGTGGTGTGAAACTCGTCTGTGTTGCTTTAACATATTTTTTTGTACATTTTTTTTACATAAGTAACAGATTCGCAAATATCTTTGTACTCTTTTCTAAATTCTGGTTGATATCATGGGCGTAATTTTGGGCCTAATTTTGAGGGTGCAGAATCGATCTTGGGGCTCAACTTTTTATAAGCTCGAAGTTTCCCAAACTAAATAAATAAATAATATGATATAACCCTGATATTTGCAATCAGGGTTCTTAAAGGTCCAGGAACCCATAAATTCTAATGGGTTCTATTGGGTTCCCCTGTAGGACCGGAACCTTTTTTCTGGCATAATTTAAATTCGGTCCAAGTTGCGTATCGTTACATTGATAAAAGGTTCATGGACCGTATTTTAATTGTTCCTGAAAGAAGGTTCCTGAACCGAATTTAAATTCTTCCGGGAAAAGTTTCCTGGACCAAATTTAAATTCATTCTTGAAAAAAGGTTCCTGGACCTGATTTAAATTCATCCGGAATAAAGGTTCCTGGACCATATTTAAATTGATCCGAAAAAAAAATTTCCTGAACCCAAGTGAAATGCTTTAAATATGAAAAAGTTCTAAACTGTCTAGAACTCATTTACGTTTGCTCATTTTCTCTCCCAATCCGGGATTGAACTTATTTACAATTCCTGGACCAGGGTTGACCGATTAAAAGTTGCCTTATAAAAATGTCCGCGAGTACGTTTTACATTGGAATGTCACACTGGGGTTGTAGAAATCGTAGGACAGGGAATAAATTATAACGCTTTTGTTTTCTCGTGGGCCAGGTTCAAAAACTCCCTTGTCGAAGAGTTACTGTACATAACACAATGGAGTTGCTCTGGCATCCGATCCAGGAACCGCAGCCAATAGGAGCCGTCGATGAGGTAACGTGAGGCTGCTGTGTTCCCAGCAGATATCACAACAGGGACGGGGTCATTCCATGTCAAATCATCCAGAATTTTGTGAAAATGTCACCCACCATCTCCGATTTTGATGAAATTCAGTATACTAATAGAACTTTTCATGCTGATTACAAAAATGACAACTTTGTTTAGATTGGTCAAGGGGTTCAGAAATTACGCGATTTTAAAAATCTCCCTGTACGCCACATGCGGCTCCACTTTGAATGACACGCATTAGGCTATAAATTACAGTATCTTCTCTAAGGTTTGCCGTAGAAACTTCAAGTTTGATTTCTTTTGCTCAGGATAGTGTAAGCTTTCATTTAAATAAAGTTTCTGAGCAGTGTATCAATAATCATGTATTTTATGTATAGTTTAATGTATTTTTTTAGAAAAATAAATGACTAACTTCAAGAGCAAATTTCGTGCAATGCTCCCCCTTCAATTTCACCCAAATTTTATATACAGGTAGCTGAGAGTGGGTACTAATGCTTGATGGAAAAATTGGGATGGGCGGTTCAGAGACAGGGTGATAAAAAAATCATTTACTTTAAAAGATAATCTTATTAAATATACTTATGTACTTAGCACAAAGTCTGAAGTACAATATGTTTTGAGGTATAATATTCAAAATTTCTGTTCTCTATGTGTGAATGCAAGCATAGTCGTAACCTGGTGGGGGCAAAGGGAATCATTTTCCCTATCCAAAATTTATAGATTAATTAAAACCTACAAGTTAAATATATTTTGTGAACCTCCTGGCACTTGAGGAACATACAAGAATAGAGTAATTATTGTGATTTTTCAAATGTATTTAGCAAATAATGTTTGAGACTATTTTTATGGGACTGAAAACTTTGATTCTCTCAACCAAAGATAGTTCCCAAGTTCCCAAATTACGTTCATGAAGATAGTACCGAAAAATACTTACTCAATTGTATTCTATGCATTGCCAAAATTTCATGCACTATAAATTGTACTGTTCACATTTTCTGTTCCCAACTGTAAAAAAAAATATATCTGTACCTTCTCTGGATGCTACGTAAAAGGATTTTCTTGGAATTGCTGACCTGTCAAATAAGCTATGCTTTGTTGCATGCTAACTTCATCCACGCTTTACTTCAATTAATATCTACTTGTATGTGAAAACTTCAGTGTTTTAGGTGGACTGTCGAGCTGGGAAACAGTCATCGTTGAAGGAGTGGATCTTTGGAATTTGTTGAACTTGGAATGGAGGAGAAAGAAATAGGTGCAAGTGGAATCAATGACACCATATTCAAAATACCGTGGTCAGCATACAAATGATTTCTTAATTAAAATCGTTCAAGGAAAGTTGATTCTGTGTTTCATCATTTATTTGCAGTAGTAATGTAGGTTTATGAAGACATACGGATTATGTACTAGAAACACAATTTGTAATTTTTACACAAATCAATGATCATTAACTGTAAGTTTCTTTCACAGTAACTGTAAAGTAACTCAGTTACTTTCAAAGTACCAGTAACTGTAACAGAGTTACTTTCTAAATGAGTAATTGAAACTCTGTTACTTGTAAAAAGTAACTTACCGAACACTGTAAATAACCTGTAGCCTAAGTTCAAAACAGTGCATACTTAATCTTCCTGGTGCTGTTGTATAGTACTTTGCAATCGCTGACACATTGTACTGCGGGTTGTTATCATTTCACCTTACGTGATTAATAAGAAATTTATGCCTCTAATACTATTTCTATGGAATTGGTACTTCATTGCTGAACTTGTTACTTGATACTGTTGATGTCTATACAAGTACAAGTCTTCTAAGTGTTCCAACCACCCCATCACAAGGAGATTTTCTGTGGTATGTGGCAAGAAAAGCTCCATTTGGAAAAACTTCAATCAGCACAAATGTGTTAATTCTTACTTCATATTACGTATCTCCGGGAAGAGTATAAAAAATTTTTCCATATTGAGATAAAATGCACAAAAAGAAGAATGTTCTCGAAGAAAATTTGCTAAGCTTGGGAATGCTAATGACTATGATTATATATTTTTTAAAACATTGAAGACAGTTGAAACTAACTTAGATAGAGTGGAACTTCGATTTTACATTGTTCAGGGGACCAAGCTTAAAAAACTTAGAATGCGAGAAAATGTAAAACCGAGGAACATTTGCTATGTTGGGACCACCAATATTGGATGTAAAATGCAGGGAAATGTAAAATCGAGGAACTTGAAATCGGGGTTCCACTGCAATTATTATTTGTAGGTTTTAATTAATCTATAAATTTTGGATAGGGAAAATGATTCCCTTTGCCCCCACCAGGTTACGCCTATGCTTACCTTCACACATAGTGAACAGAAATTTTGAATATTATACCTCAAAACATATTGTACTTCAGACTTTGTGCTAAGTACATAAGTATTTTTAATAAAATTATCTTTTAATGCAAATGATTTTTTTATCACCCTGTCTCTGAACCGCCCATCCCAATTTTTCCATCAAGCATTAGTACCCACTCTCAGCTACCTGTATATAAAATTTGGGTGAAATTGAAGTGGGGGCATTGCACGAAATTTGCTCTTGAAGTTAGTCATTTATTTTTCTAAAAAAATACATTAAACTATACATAAAATACATGATTATTGATACACTGCTCAGAAACTTTATTTAAATGAAAGCTTACACTATCCTGAGCAAAAGAAATCAAACTTGAAGTTTCTACGGCAAACCTTAGAGAAGATACTGTAATTTATAGCCTAATGCGTGTCATTCAAAGTGGAGCCGCATGTGGCGTACAGGGAGATTTTTAAAATCGCGTAATTTCTGAACACCTTGACTAATCTAAAAAAAGTTGTCATTTTTGTAATTAGCATCAAAAGTTCTATAAGTATACTGAATTTCATCAAAATCGGAGATGGTGGGTGACATGGCCTGGATGATTTGACGTGGAATGACCCGTCGGAAAGTGTTGTTACAACCAAGGGAATGAACGCGCGCGATAGAATGGGACTACATGGAGACGGGTAACGTGACTGCAGCGTTTGCGTTTCGCCCATTTCTACCTTAGATTCTCGAGGAAGCCAGCACCTGGATTAGTCTTTCATTCTCACAAGTGGATACTTGTTTATCGTCAGCTCCGTATTCGATCCAAGTTGCGTATTATTTCATTTCAATACGGATCTTGGACTCTTATTTAAACTGATTCGGAAAAAAAAGGTTCCTGGACCGTATTGAAATTGAACCTGGAATAAAGGTTCCCGGACCGAATTTAAATTGGTTTGGAAAAAGGGTTCACGGACCGTATTTAAATTCATCCGGAAAAAAGGTTCCTGGACCGTATTTAAATTGATCGGGGGAAAAGGTTCCTGGACCGAATTGAAATACTTTACAGATATAAAGGTTCTTTACGGTCCAGAACCCATTTACGCTTGCTGCTTTTCTCTCCTGGACCGGAATTGAATTTATTTAAAGTTCCTGGACCTTTAACAAACCCTTAACAATTCTTAATTATTTTGCTCCTCAGGTCCCAGGGGAATAACAAAAGTACTATTAACTTGAAAATTTAAATCAAACTGAAAATTGGGGGGTGGGGTCAAGTGCCAAGTAATAGGCGAATTGTCCATCACCATTTACATCCAGTCTGTTTTTCTCTATGTGACGGTCATGAATGTGAATGAAAAACGCCAATAAGCAGAGAACATCTGCTTCGCATCAACAGAATTCCTTAAAACAATGCAGGATGTATAATAAAAATTATAATTAAAATATCAATGGACAATTAGCCTACTATTATCTTTGCTGTTGGATATGCATGAGGGAAATAGAGGAATACGATTTTATTGTATATACTCTGTGAGTATATTCAGTAGCAGACTAATTTTTCATCAGTTCGAGCAGAATAAAAGATGCACTGTCGAACAGTTTCGCAGATCCTGGTTGCGCGGAATGCAGACTTATTACCAAGCAAGTTGCTCGTCACCATGTTTATTCAGATTGTTTAGGCAACGATAGCTTCAACAATTGAAACGAAAAAAAAAACCAGATAAGCTCTGCACATCATCACCAGCACACTTAAAAAATCCATTCCTAAAAATCACGTTAGATGCAAGATAAAAACTATATGATTGTGGTGAATTTTCCGAGCAATACTTCTGCATTCATTTGTATTGAACAAGTCATCGTAAATTTCGTAAATTGAACAATTGAAATCGAAAATACGCGTATAAAGTTAGTCACTCTCGCCGGTATCAACCTGATGCAGCGATAGGAAAAGTGTGTAGTTTCCGGTTTCTTAGAACTACAACTCTTCATTGGTTAGCAGCTATGCATAATTTGAGAAAATATCACCGAAAGACGAAATTGTGTTTTTATTTGTTAATAGTCATGTTCCATTTGTTTTTCGAGATTTAGTATTTTTTTTTTCATTTCTCTCAACTTGACTGACAACGGTTCTACCGTATATTAGCATGCAATATTAATTGAATGTTATCCATTGTCTAGTGCTTTTAATTATACTTATTCCAACACTACGTTTCGGAGAGCACATCTTCTCTCGTCTTCAGGCGAACATTTTTATTGTCGGTGGTGGGGATCGAACCTATTTGTAGTAAAATTACAGGTGTGTCGTAGGTTCGATCCCCACCATCGAAAAAGATAAATTTGCACCTGAAAAGACTCGAAACGTACTGTTAGAGTAAGTATAGGTGAAAGCACTATACGGCGTATGCTTTTAGAAGGAACAATCGTTGTGTCCAATATTCAACTTTTTATATATAATTCATGCACGTTATATTGGAGTGCAATGAAATATATAGTGAAGAATTCTACACAGGATCACTGCAGCATATAAGAGAAACTCGTATCTGAAATAGGTTTGAAGGTACAGGGTGACAATTAATGAACTATGTAAAACGGAAATTAGTGACAAACCACGTAGTACACAAACTGTATTGCACATGTAAACGGCACTACAGACATTCGGATTTAGGTTATGACATGTTCGATATGTCTGCCATCTCTGGCGCTGATGTGGGGCAGACGAACAGCAAAATTCTGCATGACCCGCTGAAGTGTCGAAACATCGATGCTGTCGATGACCTCCTGAATGGCAGTTTTCAGCTCGGCAATGGTTTTGGGGTTATTTCTGTACACCTTGTCCCTAACATAGCCCCACAAAAACGAGTCACATGTGTTCAGATCCGGGGAATATGGCGGCCAAGCGAGTACCCTTCCAGTGGCCTCTGGGTACCCCAGAGCCAGAATGCGGTCCCCAAAATACTCCTCCAGGACGTCAAACACTTCCTTTGCGCCGCAATCGGACTGTTATTGCTCGCATAATAGGCCTTCACAAGTGATATACGCTCCTGCACGCTGTACCGTGACATTTTCACTTGCAAATGGCCGACATCAACACGTTGCGTGTGCATACGCATACGAACTCCCATCATGCCCTGTGGCCAGCCACGCAGTTTGGACGTCATCACGCGAACCGTTCAGAAATTATGATGGTTTTATTGCATATAGTTCATTAATTGTCACCCTGTATTTATTGTAGTGAACTGCAAGGCCATCCTCATCGCTCTCGTTTCTGTTTTCTGGCATGTTTCCCAGGAGATTTGAAAAGGGGTTCATCGATTTCTGTGGTAGATACTTTACCCTGTTTTATAATACGCAACACAGTATGCACACACACACCACACGCTTTAACCGTAAGTTCTCGACTATGAAAAAACACTGTTTCAGCACGCTCGTCTTCCGACGCCAATTCCTTGAACTAAGAATACACTTTTGAAATAAGATTTCTGTCTTGTCAACGTATTATTTTACCCTTGGTGCCTGTACTACTGGTACTAGGTTTTGAGAGCGACTTTATGAATTTGATTTGATTTATTTTACTTTGTTTTTCTGTCCCTTTTGGCAAATTGCGAAGATGGGAATGAGTTATGATATAATGAAATTGATGAATGGACATTCATAAACATTCATGTCCAGGCCGGGATTCGAATCCGGCACCCCTGGCGTCGTAGCGTAATGTGCTAACTACTCCACCATGGGGGCTGGAGCGACATTACGTATTAAATAACACTCACGGAACACACACTATTGCACAACTATCGAACATAATGGCGCTACGACACCAGGGGTCCCGGGTTCGAATCCCGGAGCGGGCATAGATGTTTGTAAGTGTCCCTTCATCAATCTCATCATATCATCACCCATCGTCATCCTCGCGAAGTAAAATAAATCAAATCAGTCAATAAGGACTGTATTGAATCCTCTCACAACTGTTCTTCGTGGCGTACGAGTAAAATTATCTTACACCGCCTTTGTTACGAATACGCTGAACTCAAACTGACTTAATTGACTCGCAGTGTTCGCGAAAGCCCACGACAATGAAGGGTCATTGTGCATATTCAGCCGAATTTAACACCCATAGCTTTACCAAGGCACAACAGCTCAGCAGGGTTAACACGGTGGCAACAAAAAAAACAGACGGAACGCTGAAGGAGAACGAAAGGGTTGTTGTGTGTGTGTGTGTGTGTGTGTAGAGAGACGTGTTGTTTCCCGTGTTTCTTCGAGAAACGATAACTCCGGCTGTAGGCGACGGAAATTCATGGGACTTGGACAGTCAGGTTCAAAATGTCTTGCCCCATCTTATGATGAACCTTAAAGTGTCGAGTTTTATGAAATCTAATGTAACTTGGACATTGCAACATGCCATGAGACATTGGGGTGTCTGAGATATGAGATATTGGAAAAAATATGTAAAAATGGTTCGAAGCTGGATGTTTTAAACTCTGAAATTTTGCAGAATATTGTTTACAGATCCAATGATGATGTACATTTGGAGTGACAGAAACAATGCTGGTACCGCACTAATTGAAGATATCAGAAATTTCTGAACGTAGAAAAGAAATCAACAAAAGTTGGCAAGTGACTTTCACCTTCGAAAGGATCCACTCTAAGTTCGCAGAAACACGCCGTGGATCGTTGCTATGGCAACAGTCATTCGTTTCTTTTAAGTAGGGACTTCCGAGCGGTCACATTGTGTTCTTACGGGTTGAGTGAACCTACGTTTTTCTTCGGGATGGCTTTAACTCGCGAGTTAAATTAAGTTGCATTCAGTTGCAGACAAAGAAATTGAATCTTTTGATTCCGGAGGGTAACATAATGGATCCACTTCAAATGTCAGGAGAGACGGTCGATGTAACGTGATGCATCGTCAGCGAACTGTATTAAATCAGTTTTTACTTTTTTTTTTTTGTTCGGATGGTGGCAATTTCTACCTCGTGTTCGCAAACCCTGCCAATTTTTTTCCGTTTTTAGAGCTAGACAATTGGCATTCCTCCGCTCTGTCACGTGACCTCTGCGCAGTTCACATTTCTGATAGCGAGCTTTCTTTTTCTCCCGTGAATACATTCAATTATATATCAGAACAGCAGGAATGGCCTAATGTCTAAAGAACCGTGATCGCATGAGGAATAGTGAATAGACTGTGGCTCGATTTCCAGTGTGGCCAAATTTGATTTTAGTTCAGTGCATACTCAGATAAGCTAAGTGAGACTGGGCCCACAGTTGAACTCACGGCCCAAAGATCGAACTAGGAAACTGGTTGAATCTACGAAAACCACTCTAGCTTCATGTGAGTGCACAGTGAACTTTAAATAAACTTTGCTAAAGCTTTTGATTAGGCAACCCATTGAGTTAGAACAATGTCATATTTTTATTACTGGTCTAAGTCCATTATCACCTCTATCTGCATCTTTGTAGTAATGTTTATTGGTCTCTAGTTACTTTGTCTGCGCTCTTTGGTACGTTGTCATTTCACATTATCTGTTAATTAGCGTTTTTCTCACAAATATTTACCTTGGAATTTTTTATGAGTGTATCAGTATCATTTGTATGTGATATTCTACTTTTTAGTTAATTTCGCATTTCGCTAGGCAATCTTTACGATGAGACTGAATCGTTACGGAAACACTCCTAAACTTCATGTTTAACTCGGAAACGTCCAATTTCGAGTCGCTGTACATTAAGCACCATTGCTTTCAAGCTGAATTAAGAAGAAGAAAAAAAATAATAAACTTTTATTTCACATATGTGATTAATAATAAATTGGAATCACGATGAGTTATGCACCAACTTGCATGATCCACCAACGAAATTTGTACGCTGAGTACATATTTTATTTTGCGGGAGATTACGAGCCTGTTCCAGAAACTAACTAACTACTGCATTTTGTCTTTCTTCACTCAAATTGATTTTTGAGATTTCGTTTATTTACCGTTGAGGAGCGTTAGCTTGTAACTAATATACTACACGATATGCATAATATGCAAACGATAAAATTACCCCGCACATTGCAAACATGCCATGGAAGCATATGGGAGGATTTTGGAGTAAGGGCAGATTCACAATCACATTTACAATCTCTGACATTTTGTGGAGGCGATGCGATAAGCTCCACGCTCCGGCCACCTTTACCGCCCAGGTTTGCGTCCAGGTACTCATTTGGATCCTGACGTCGACCCCGGAGAGGGAGGAGGGGGGATATATAAAGAACGTCCTTAATTTTTTGTAAATATGCTTCAGTGATCGGTTAGTTCGTATGAACTTTCCAGCCTGATCATTACCAGTGCGTAGTTAGAGATCGGTTGGTTCATTGAACTCTCCAGCCTAATTATTGCCTATTTTTGTGGGAGCAGGAAAAGGTTTATTATCCATTTCGCCTTGAATCATCTCACTCAACAGGTCGCTAGGTGCCGTGGCTTGCCGCTAGTTGATAGCTTCCTGGAGATGAGGCCTCGCTCGAAAAAAGGTTTATTATCCATTTCGTAAATATGGTTTCATTATTGACATACTTGAGGGCTGAAGTCAGCTAATAGAAAGGAAAAGAAAACCTTGTTGCATTGCTTCATCGAAACGAAATGGGAATTCAGTTTGAAAATGGAAAACGAGGGAACTG
The DNA here is from genome assembly GCF_977018435.1 of Lepisma saccharinum. NCBI lineage: Eukaryota > Metazoa > Arthropoda > Insecta > Zygentoma > Lepismatidae > Lepisma > Lepisma saccharinum. The sequence continues at coordinate 52,325,859 of NC_139236.1, forward strand.
TTGCTAAACTACTGCCAGAGGTTATTAGATATAAAAGTTTTAATTAAAACACGTGCCAGCGGGTGCAAAATTATTCCACTTGATTGCTTCCCACAGAATGAAAAAAATACTTCAGCGTGTAAAGAATTGTAGCTTTAGAAGGCTGAAGGAACCCCCCCTCCCCAGTCTCAGTTTAATATGCAAGAGCGAAAGCTTAAAGTGGAATTTATTAATCAGAAATGCAAACAACAGTCTGTGTAACGATGAAGTGCGGCGTGCTAAAATGAGATTTATTGTAAAGTGTTGCAATATACAGGTATGAATGAATTATAAGTCTCCATTACTTAGTAAGTTTTCTTTCCTTTTCCTGCTCGTTTGAAAGCTTATTTTCCATAAACGTAAAAAATATTGCCTTTGAAGTTAAGAGGAGTTGCTAAGTTAAATCAACGTCTAGGTTCAAAGGAGCAAGCTAAACAAGAAATGCTTTGTTTCCAGATTAACACAGGGAGAATGAAGAAATAAGGCGTGAACTTTTGTGGCTATAAGGCGGTAAAACAATCGTGTATTAGAATGTCATAATTACGGCTTGGAATTGAATGACATAAAAATTTCAAAAATGACTTACACATTTACCTTAACATTGTTTTTAAAATTAGCCGAAACAGACAAACTAGCCTAAAAAGTTTCCAAACATGATGTGCAAAGTTACTTTAATTTTTCATAAATTACAAAAATGTAACACTGTAACTGGAGAAGTGACACAGTCTAAGACCGTCAATTTCCTCTGCCATTCAACGACCGTAAAAGAAATATAACCATGGCCGTTTTTAAGGTATTAACGACTACTGCATAGTTAAACAAATTAATATAATTTTAATTGTTGTAAATTATTGAGCGCATTTGATATATGAATTATAAAACAACACACTATTGAAGCAACCTTTCTTTTGTTGCAAATGATAGACCAGCAGCAAGTATCGACATCGACCGAACACACGTGGCGCCATGGTGGCAAGGTACGGAATCTCCGTACCAAGATGGCTACCTTGAAAGAGAAAGCTATGCTTTATTTGGTTTCATGAAACTAAACGTGCACTGTTGAATTTTAACTGTACAGGGTGAGTCAAAAGCCCCTGACCACCCCTTATAAAATGAAAGGCAATGTAGATTGCAGCAATTGGTCATGGTAGTAATATGTTAGGCCTAGGGGGAAGCTTTTTCGTGCATGTCATGACAACGTCCGCCATCTTGATGACCGCCATCTTGGATCCAACTTCATTTCTTTAAATGGGAAGGGGGCATGTGGGGTATGGTTTTGGGCTAGAATTTCACCAAGAATTCAGTGGTGAAGTCAGATTTATGAAAACTTTAATGATAAGGAGTTATGTACATATGAAAGTTACACAATGTGTTCAATATGCTGTCCTTCTTGTGCTATGCACATGTTAAGACGGTTCTCCCATGCTCCGTGGACACGGAGCAATATCTCAGGTGTGATTTGTGCACAGGCATCCGTTGCTCCAAGTGATCCACATCCCGAATCTTTTCAGCATACACAATTGACTTCACATGACCCCACAGCTAAAAATCGAGTGGAGTCAAATCTGGTGATCGGGGAGGCCATTCCACTGGCCCACGTCGACCAATCCATCGACCATGGAACTGGAGGTCCAGATAGAGACGGACCTGTCGCCCATAATTAGGTTGTGCCCCATCCTGCTGAAAATATGAGGGGAAGCTGCCATTCTCTGTCAGAACTGACGGTAAAATGTATTCTTGTAACAACTGCAAGTAGTCCTCTGCATTTAAATAATCATGAATGAAGAATGGGCCAATGATACGTGTCCCCCAGATCCCAGCCCGCACCAAACCTTCCCAGCACTAACCATATTGCTCGGATCTATCCACAACGGGTTCTCGAAAAACCAATACAGCATGTTCTGTTTATTCACTTCCCCATTCACATAGAAATTTGTTTCATCAGAATGAATAATACGCGTATGCAGTGCAAACTGTGGGTCCTGGCGAATTTGCTACACAGCCCATTCACAAAACTGCATTCTCCTATCCGGGTCGTCCTCAGAGAGATGGTGCTGCAGCTGGAGCTTGTACGGGTGTCACTTAACCATCTTTAACACCGTGCAAATGGAACTCTGGCTGACACCACATTGCACAGACATTCGACTTGTGCTGCGCTGCGGAGACTTGGCAAACGATTGTCGGTGGCAGTTCTGGGCCTACCAGATCGTGGCCTGTCCTGGACTGTACCCCTCTCTTCGAACCTGGTCAGAAATTTAAACCCAGTGCGACACTGGGTTCCGTTCGTTGAAACCACGAGCTACAGCACGGGCACTTCTGCCCCCCCCCTTTTCCTTGATGATCTGGTTCGGCCTTGGTCATGGCATGGTTCAGCACCTGCAAATGATACGTAATTATCACTTTCATATGCCCATAACTTCCTTATCATTAACGTTTTCATAAATCTGACTTCACCACTGAATTCGTGGTGAAATTCTAGCTCAAAACCATACCCCACGTGCTCCTTCCCATTTAAAGAAATGAAGTGGGATCCAAGATGTCGGTCACCATGATGGCGAACGTTGTCATGACATGAACCAAAACGTTCCCCCCTAGGCCTAACATGACCAATTGCTGCAATCTATACTCCCTTTCATTTTACGTATAATGGGTGGTCAGGGACTTTTGACTCACCCTGTAGAATAGTGTAAATTTTATCAGTAACTTCTAACAGTGTACTTGTGGAACTCGTATTTGAATAATTCGACTCATCCGAATATTTGCTGGTTTAATGTAATGAAATAACATTTGAGTTCTATTCTTCTTTTAATTTGCACATAGTATAAGTTTCAGTTTTACCTACATAAGGTAAATCTAGGAGGAAAAGTGAGCAAAGCATTCGTGTTCACAGGTTGATTCCAGCAGTTACCTATCCAAATTCACGTGCAACTTAGCAGAAGAAGTAATAAATGTCGATTATAATATGCAGTATTCTAAAATATAGGTACATAAAATAGACCTTGGATTGTACACGCTCATTGCGAACCTTTATATTTCTGTGTATATATCAGCTATTTTAATGTATCAGCTGATTGAATTGCTCGGTTACTGCAGACTTGCATGAAACCGAGATGACTTGAGCAGGTGTTCTGGGTCGGCTTATCTTGAAGACTAAATTAATCCCTACTTTTTGAATGCCAGCTGCGCTCCCGCAGAAGCAAAATGACAAAAACTTGAACAACTGAATTTGTGTTGTTGTTTTTTTTTCTTCGCGTTTTTTTTTTATTCCGCCGGAAGATTGAGCATCGATCGGCTACTTGCAATAATGCCGAATGTTGAAGAGCCATGCAGTTTAAGCTTGACGGTTCAAATCAGCTGTGCAATGCGCTTTGTCTAACGACTTATTTCTAGATTAGAAAACACTCATTTATATGCATTCTCTCCTTTTCTCGTTTCAAATTTAATTTTTCTTTCCATTCTGTTAATATTTTTTATGAGAAACTCGCGGTAAGAATTCTATAAAGGAGTCTAAATGGTGTGATTTATCGTATTTTTCGAGTTCTTCTTTCTTCTTTGTGCATTAAGTGGTACTCGAAAAATGCTTGGGTTTGTGTCCATGCATTACCCTGTAACGTATAAATGAGAGACATACTTAAATTATGATTTATATTAGATGTTGACCACGAACTGTACAATCCATAATGAGATGCTGAGCGTTTTCCTTGTGCGATCACTTTATGTAGATAATTCTTGGCTCCACAGCAGTTAATATAACGTTAAGCAATAACCTTTCTGCAGATGGTAAAATCATCCTATTCTGATATGCAATGTTTCTTTGTATACGGTAATCGCAATGGGATAAAACTCACGTAAAGTTTTAAGTAGATTCATCTTGATTCATTCAGGTATTTGCCCTGTAAATAATATTTGCGAGGTAACAAAATTCATTGCCAATTGAGCAGTTGGAAAAGCCTTTACTCGGATTGCAGTGACGAATCTGTAATTCGTACTAGTAGTTCCTGTGTACGAACAGTTGGAACCTTTTCGGATGCGGTTTGCGAAATTATTTTTTGCCATTGCCTTTTTCCTCCTTTCTTTCGGTTTGTTTTAAAGCAGGCTTATAGCAGGGATTTGCATATGATTGCATTTGCTTTCGCAGCGGTTGGAGCGGGAAAGAGTTTCCCATCCTTTTCTCCAAATATTGGAATTTTGACCAGAATATCCATGGGCATAGGCGGTTTGTATGCGGACATATGTAGTTCAGTGTTGCTCCCTTCACATTCTGGTTATATCATTTTCATGGAATATTCTTATTAGAAAAATGTCGTTTCTTTTTTAGAAAAAGAGATTTCTTGAATGAAAAGAGAGTAGCCAATACATCGACTACGCTTGCGACAGTGTCAATTGTCGAGAATAAGTTTAGTTTGACAGTCGGTAATAGAAGAGACTTTGAGGCTAAATATCACATGCAACTTACACTACAATAAATATTGTTACTTTTTCATATCTTATTGCGTAGATGTAAGAGATTTGTTTATATTTCACCCAACCAATGGATGATCATCTAATAATTGCCGAATATATTTACCATCCACATCCATATCATCAGATATTATCCAAAATAGATGCACAACAGATGAGGGGCGATCTCGTATTGTTGGTGTTTGTCAGAATAGAAGATTTCGTTCTATCCCGGTAAATATTAAAACTACTTTCTATTTCGGAGAAAAATAAAAGGTCAACAACTGTCACAAACAGCAGTAGTATACTCGTACTTAGGTACCCGAAGAAACTGCAGTATAGTCACATGTATTAACTCTTAAAGTATGTGATCCTTTCCTATCAAAATCAGTATCAATTGTCTGTAGCAGAAGAACCCTTCGAGCAGCACGTTATGTTATTGGAAGAAGAATGTGCTGAATAAAGTTTATCACCCACTTAGGCGCGCCAAGCCTCCGAGAAGTAATTTCCGTTATCTGTTCTTATGAAATCTAATGGTGCAATGCCCAATACAGTGCGTCGCGCCGAAGCGCGCAGAAGGACGTTATGGAATTTCCATGCCAGAAGTCGGGAAGTTAATAGAGAGTAATATTTTTTTCGTTTCGGTGCGACTCCGAATAAGCCCTCGTGTCATACCCGCTGTGTCCGTGTAGTTCCGGCATTTTTTTCCCAGAGGCAAACAAAATGCAAATGCTATAGCTTCCCAAACACACGACGGTTCGGAGCGGTGCGGCGCGATAAATGAGCAGACCCTTTTCGAACGACACACTGCTGTTTGGAGCACCACCATTGTGAGTGATAAGTTTTAAGACTTATGCAGGGAGCAAAATGTAGTTAGATTTTTTCAAAAAGTATTTTTCGTACCTGATACCTTTCGTTTTTACTACCTGTTCCTCATAATATCTCACAACTGCGAAGCTTCACTTTCGGTGAGTGGAGATTGATGGAACGCATCACTGAGTCAGGAGCGTGAAGAGGCATCCTTTCACTGAGCAGCAGATGAAATTCCGTGTCCGTTGGACTTTACACGGCTTCCCTTTGAGCGGGCAACCAATTTCCGTGTATTGGCTGCACGATTGGTCGCCTTTTACCTCTGCTTGTGTTGTGCGGGGTGAAAGTGAAAGACCGAGGTGATGAGAGGTGATTTCTGTTCTCCTGGTCGCTCAACAGGGCATTTAATTCACCACGCGACTAAAGGGAAGTTGAGGTAATTTAAACGCTTAATGGAAACTGCTTCTCCTTCGCCTGTACTGTCCGCCATGGCCGGGAAATTATTCCGGTGGCTTGGGATTAATCCTCTGTTCATAACAACCTTCATCAGTAACGTTTGACAGTTCCTGCGAAGACTTTAAGGTATTAGGAAGTATTATGTGGGAACAGGATCGTTATTCCGGTGCGTCGTTGGTAATTAACGGAGTAATCAAGGAAGCGCTATCCAGAAGTTCGCGGAATGGATTTCTTTTGAAGAGTAGATTTACCACATTCTTCCAGCAAGACAAATGTCTCTCAGGCTACGAGAAGTTATCACGCGCACGCGCTTACAGACTCACAGTTACTAAATAACCCAACTTTCAAGTTTGGAGGATTCGATACCCCGTGGAGGCACATAGTGGTTCGGATCCCACTTTAAACTGTAGGTCCACTCCCGATTAGCCTTACTGTGCATAAAGTGGACTAAAACACCAACTCAGCTCAAGTCAAGTTTGGAGGAAATCAAATCATATTTTTATTTATTCCATACTATCTCTGTCGTTTAACACGTACTTTCTTCATTATATCACTACTAAACTTAATTTTTCCACAATATTAATTCATTTCTTTTTTAATTCTCCGTAAAGTGCAAGCTCTAATCTCAACCCACTTAACAACTGTCACAAATAATCATCCCAAGATTGCAAAGTCTTAAGGAAATCTAAAGTTTCAATAATAAATAACTCAAGGTCGGTCAATGAAGATTAACATAATCAGAACTAGGCAAAAGTTAGGAATAAAGGTAAGAATTATGTAAATAACCCGAAAGAGAGAGAGAGAGAGAGAGAGAGAGAGAGAGAGAGAGAGAGAGAGAGAGAGAGAGAGAGAGAGGATGTGTCTTGTTTGATCCGAGTTGTTCTCCACAACATTCAGTTATGTCTGTGGGTTTCTGGACCGATGTCAAGTAGAGCCACATTTAAGTGGTTGGGTCCCACTCTGCTGTTAAAAGAAAATGCATAAACCCTTAATTTGTTCTTGGTAAGGAACTCATCTCCATAATAGCAGTTATAGTAAAATATTTGTTCTTGTAATTCACTGACTTAAAGGTAAGACTTCAAGCTTTCTTAGCGACGAATGATGATAATATTCTCTGGGGCTATCGGCCCTGAGGATGAGAATGACACATTAGCCCTCGGAAGCTTGGAGTCCTTTCCACAACTCACCAGGTCGATAGCCCGAGAGAATATTTTCATGACTTAAATTAGTTTGTTTTGCCAAGGGGCTTATGTCCCCGTATTAGGAGAGAATTTCAGACAATCTCAGTGCGTACGCGTCAATTATAAGTCTCCATATAATCAATCAACACAGATCTTTGCACATTATGCAATGTGTGTTCTTTTCGTGTTGTGCTGCCTATCAGGATAAGGCTAATATGTATTATTTTTCTTACCTAGCTTTTGATGCTAGCGATAAATCATTTAGCACTTTACTGTCTCAGTTTTGCTGAAAGTGCTATCGGTTCATCAGGTACCTTTTATCTTTGACAGTGTAAAAAACATGAAAGTGCATATGGATCCGGTACTATGCAATTGCCTGCTGCGAGTTATGTGAGTATGAATTGCAGCATGCAACTCTTTTCCCGGGAAACGACACGGTCAGAAGAGAAGATGTGTCTCATGGGAGATGACCGAAAAATGAAGGACGGAAGATGAAGGCAGTAAAATTGGACGTCACTTGAGACTTCCTGCGTAGAAATAGGGTCTGAGAAGAGAAGAAATGGCTTCCTCAAGAAGGATAAGATTCAGGAGGGGAAGGAAGTATGACGTATTGAGAGATGACCTCGACAAGCAATACGTCACGAGGAAAGGACGTGCTCAAGAGCATTGCGAAAGGGATGATAATGTTTTCACTCTACTTCTTTACATCGTAGGAGAAGATAATATGAAAAGGAAGCGTTTTACAAGGAGTAGTAGTTCACGTAAGACATCGTTGAATTTTATAGAATAATTGGACCTTAAAGTGGATAGTTTCTTTGAGGTGTTTTTTTTTTTGTTTTATGCCCCCCCCCTACTCATGGATAGGCTAATGGACACTGGACCTACAGTTAATGTGTGCTCCTCCGGGTATCGAAACCGGGACCCCTTGATTACAAGGCTACGATGGTGCCACTACACCATAGGAGAAACGCGTAAATTGGATGTGTACACCTAAGTTAATCCTATCCCGTGCACATTACAACATGCCGTGAACACATATGACGGATGTGAAGGTAGGGCCTTACACATTCAAGATCTCTACCATTTTGTGTAGGTCATGTGATCATCACTACGCTCCCCATTTTCAATACAGGCTGGGTGAACCCCAGAGCCGATCCATGCACGGACATTGCTTGAAAAAATACCATTTGAAATCACCCATTCCTGTAATCCAACCAAGGTTTCCTGCGTGATAGTCAGGCGTTCTACCAACAGAACCACCAAGTACACGTAGTATAAGCATATATTACATTATAGAGAAAGGAGAAACCGGTGGAGTGAATGCACATAGTGGTTCGAACCCCACTTTAACCTGTCGGTCCAATTCGGATTAGCATAACTGTGCATAACGTGTACTTAAATAAAACTGAAACTCGAGTAACATGGAAGAACAAACTCTTTGACGATAACCAAGGACACACAACACGAGAAGCTGCGTTTGCAAATCTCTGTAAAGGAACTTGAGCTTCATACAGAAAGAAATCGAGCAGTTGAGGCAAATTATTATCCTGGGTGTGTTTACCGTCGATAGAACGTTGGTTCCACTATTAAGTCAATTAGGAAAATTATCTTTAAACGATAGCTGAGAAATCCAGGTGACAGTAATGCAGATTGAAATCATCGCTAAATTCGGATTATACGGATATTAGGTAACCGATAAGAATAGCTATATATATACAAATTTATCCCAACTTTAATTTTCTTTACACAGTGTCTAATTGGATGTACAATTTGGAGTATAATCTGAACCACTTAAACGTGTCTCCACCGGGAATCAAACCTGAATTCCACAAATAAGTTGGTAATGTTGGCGGACAAGGTTGTGACCAAGTTAACTTGTTGTTTGAATGCTATTGGGAAGAAAGGTTTATGTTTATCCAAATTCATCCATGAACTAAAACAAGCTCAAATATCAGACAAGAATAATTACCTGTTGGAAGTCTTAAGGAGAATAAGTATCAGGTTTTTTTTATTACAAAAAAATGTTACAAGAATACGAGCATTGATAAAAGTCCCTGAGGTATTCCACTTAAGTTGACATTATAAGATGAAAGTTAGTAAGTGAAAATGAAGAACCTGAAACTTTAACGGACTCCTGTGTATTTTTATGGAATAAGTACGTACTTTTCCTTTGGTTTGGTTTTCCGGTTGAGCTGATTCGAACTGCCGTTCTTAAATATTTGATCAGAAGTTTGCTTTTGCAGTCTTTCTTTCTTCTGTCCAAGTGCTTTGCGCAAATATATGCCGTTAAACCCCCTCAGTAGCAAGAACATCTTTCTATTCTTGTAAGAGCTTTTCCCTCGGAAACGGATTTTAGTCCACACCTCCTCCTATTCTCTGTCTACTATAGGAACGAAGCCGCTGTAAACAAATTCGCGTACCTTGTGAGGAATTCTGTTGCTACTCTCTGATGACAGCGGTTACACTGCAGAGCTAAGGTGTGCTTCACCTACGGCATAAACTGTTGCATTGTGGCTTCGAGCAGCCATGATTGAGGCCAGTTCTTGTAAGCATACGGAATTCAAGTGGGAGAGCGGGAGATGCTAACACAGACATTTGTTATTTAAAACAAACGTGCAGTTGGTGCAGATGTAAAAAACGCTACGTGGTGGATATTTCCTTGCAAACGACAAATAAAATTGACCACAAACATGGCGGCTGTGCGTATTCTGACGTCACATGAAACCCACCTGTATTGCTAAATTAAAGTAGTGTATTGAAGTTGAGGTACCGAAGTTCTATCGACAACTTAATCGTAGTTTCTCATAGATAGGTGTATTCATTGAAATTGTGGCAGAAAATATCCATGCATCTCGGGTCATGGATACATACCTTGAATGAAAATGTACCCAACACCTAAGAATGACAAAAGTATCCAAGGGCAGGTATGCGGATGACAAATTATCCCTTATCCGTCTTGGAAGTAACGGATTATTTGGATTCCTACGTTATATCTACATTCAAGTGACCTGTCTATACTTAGAGAACATATACATTATTTTTATTGATTTGTGATAAAGTGGCAATGAGGTATACACCCATCTTTTCTTACCTTTGAGAATTCATTGTGTCAGTCGTCACAGGCGTTGGTTTACCCCTGAAAAAAGAGGAAAAGAAGTATTTGTAGAATAACATATACAGTTTACACAAATAGTAAATGCGCACTCTATATCAATATATAGTGTACGTAACTTTTATCTAAAAGTACGTAGTTAGTTACTTCTTCCGATTCTCGTCTCCCTAGTGGTGTCGAGGTTCTGTCATTTCCTTCACTTCTTGAAATGTTCCTTCTCCTCAGGATATCTTTTACACCATAATTCCATGTTCTACATGGTCTTAGTTTTGATCTCTTTTTTTTCCTTACTCTACAAACCTTGCACCTCAAGAATGCTCTAGGTATTCCATCTTGTTGCACTTTACTTATTGTATGTTGGCGATGGATTTGCCTGACCTCATGGAATTCTATCGTCAATCATAATAAACGTCCTTACACAATATAAAATATACTTTTGTAATTCTTGTAAAAAAATGAGCATAAATAACAATTTGTTTCCCATGAAATTCATTATTCATGAGTGCAATTTTTCATATGCATAAATTATTCATGAACCTACCCGATCGAGCAGTGGTAACATCGTCACCCGGTGGAGTCACATAGTAGTTCGGGTCCAAATTTAAACTGTGGGTTCAATCCCGATTAGCCTATCTGTGCATGAAGTGGACTTAACCTTCAAACGTTAATAAATTATTCACATACTTTATAATATGTATAATGAATTGTTTGGAGTTTTTTTTCTCTAAAATGTAAATATCAGTTAATTTTTAATATAAAAATTATTATTTCTGCTTTGAATTTTTTGAACTTTCACTTCAAACCTGGAATTAACACTTCAGCTGCCAGTCCGAATTTTCCATTTTCTTGTGGGAGGCCGGAATTATTTATATCATGTGTATAATTATTATGCACACGGCCTTTGTAATACACTTATATAAATTTCTTCTTCTCTAGGCCGTGTGTTTAAAAATTATACACACACCGTAGCAAGAAAGTAGTTTCATACACACGCTTGTTTTCAAAGGAACTGTACATGCTGTAAGCAAGTTCTGCATCAATCTGATACACATGGCCTGCGACAGGAGACGTTCTGTGTATCAATTTGATACAGATGCCAGTTAAAGTGCCAAACTTGAATTTTATCTAGGTCATGTAGAAGACACCTTGTATCTTCTTTTCCCCCCTTCTTGTTTTTCCAGTTATTTTTCTCATATATTTCACCTGTTTTTATATTTTGTTCAAAATTGTTTAAAAAAATGAAGTATATAAATCTAGAATATATATTTTAAGTAAGCCACGCTTGCCATCGACCGTGCTCCAATGCGAGTAGATAAGAATAAAGCTTGGAAAACAGCAAACTAAATATTGCGGAGAGGGAGAAAAGAAGAGATGACATACTGCGACACGACTCCAGAGGGAAAACAGCGCCTCCAGTGGTGGCAAAACACTTTTCATCCGCGCCAGCCTACATCCTGGGAGAGAAGACTGCAAGGGACTTTTTTCGCAGCATCTGGATGAAAGGAGCGAGGAAGAGTAAACAACCGTAATGTCTGAATAAACATCTTCCTTCGAGTTTCCATGCGACCGACGCAAAATCCAATTAAACTTTTTTTTTTTGTCCCTCGTCACTATTTTCTATCTATTTTTATTCACCTTTAGGATGCTCTGTGGTGCGCACGAGTGGACCAATCTGAAGTAACGGCGTGCCGATCTTCTGGCCTGTGTCGGAAATTCTGTGATTTTTCTAGAATTATCGTCGTGACTATTCTTGTGAGAAATACCTGCGGATACGTTCAGAGCTGGCTGATTTATTGATTTTGTTTATTTTCCTTCTCTTTTCTGCCACTTTTAGCTAATCGCGAAGATGAGGATGAGTGATGATGTGATGAAATTTATACGAGGAGCGCCTGGACCCTGACCGGGATTCGAACACGGGACCTCCTGGTGTCGTAGCGTGATGTGCCAACCACTCCGACACGGAGGCCGGCTAGTTTGAGCTTGAGATGAAAATGTGTTTCCCAAAATCCAGTTCGTTTCAAGTTATGATTTTGAGACGTGTTGACTCAAATTCAACTGGAGCCGCCGTAGTCCAGTCTATAGGGCGCCTGACTGTCACGTGGAAGACCTGGGTTCGATTCTCCATCTCAGGTTGTGATTTTTTTCCAACATTTTCTCCGCATGTGACTCTATAGCTCACCCAGCTTCTAGGGGCGGTCGGATCCTGCTCTTGATCACATCACCTCCAATGCGCTGACACGGTATGACTACTTATAAAAACTGCGAGATGTTACGTCCTATTTCAAATTGCTTAAAATGCTCTGTTTATGAAAATTATGTACCGTATCTTAAGAATATATAAGGTTTTTGTAAGTTTCTTTGTGTTTTGATAATCATAAATGTAAATTACATTCACAAGTTTTAAAAATAAAGGTAATACCATTAACCTGATGGAAGTGGCCAATTGGCGCGTCAAACGTCTAGGTATGGCATCCCTACTGTATTTTATGGTTCGGGAATTTTTGTCAGGTTTGGTTAGGATTCCCTCTCAAATTTACAGAACATTAAAATCCTTGCTGTTTTATTTCTTAAAATTAATTCTTTATAATAATATTTCGACATAGGATTGCACATTATTTAAGATTATAATAATATTATTAACTAGGTTGTGCATTAACTAGGTTCTGATTAGTACCCGTGGAGCATAATGGGGTTACACAATAAATGCATCTTCAACCTGCTTTATGTTTCTCCCACTAAAGACTAAATGTTGGGCGTAGGCTACAAGCAAATATCCTACGTAACGCCTATTCTGTAAAAGTTCCCCGATTGATTCAACCATTTGTTTTCTTGTCTGCAGTCCAACCACTCAATATCTCTTGATTACTCGGAATTTACCACAGATAATTTCCTGGATTCGAAGAAGTGGCAGGAGCTAGAGTTGACGAGCTGTATCTTTGGGGGTGAACCCAGGCCAAATGTGGATGCGCAGTAGCAACGAGAGGATCATCAGGCTGCCTTGGCCATTGAGCGAGCGTAATTCTACACACCGAGTAGGTGGCAGCAACAGAAATGTAGCTTTCTCTGCGCGGAGCAGTCAAGATTACTCGCAAAGATACAGCTCGTCAACTTTAGTACAATGCGTTATTTAATATTTCGATCGATCTGTCCGTCTTTTTGGGACCCAGAAATTGACAATAATCGATATTGTAGCAATATATCCGTAACCAGCAAGAGCAGAAATGTACATTCTAAGTATAATATACTACTCGTATAAGCTAATAATTATAAAAGAAGCATTAGTTATCTCGATTTGTCTATTTAGAAAACTACGAAAGCTACAACGATAAAATTTCGTGTCATGAAATTAGATTCTGATGCTAATTTAGTAGGAAATAAATTATGATCATTAGTTCGTTAAAACATGTACACTACGTTCCATGAGTCTGTGGAGCAAGCGAACGAAAACAACTGCTCTGCGCAAGTAGTGACCGAGATGACTCGAATAGTGAATACGTGATACGGAAAGGAATTGCATGGAGGGGACAACGTGGATGCAGCTACCAGCCGTTTGCAGTAGCGCGCGCTGGTTTGCTCCTCCCACTCGCTTCCTCTTCTTCTATACCATTATGCGCGGTGTTGCTCCACAGTCTACTGGTACGGAGTATATAATCAAAGAGAACTTGCCAATGTTTTGATTGTCACCCACGGAGCATATTCCGGTTACACTGGAAACGTAGATCTATCTGGTTTTGAAATAAATACAGATGACATTATTTTCACACTTACATTAAAAACTAAGCGTCATTGCACAACGGCCCTCTGAAAGTCAGGAACTACTATAGGGTGACGTTTGGTCAGCGCGTCGTGTCCCATAGCTGCTGTTGTCTAGCTATTTTTTCACGTAGCTTTCCAATGCTAGGTCAACACCGCACTTCTTAGGAACTCTCACCGGGAAAGCTCGCACGAAAGGAGAGAGCCCTCACTTGACATTAGATATCGTTCTGTGCAAACAGTAAAGTAACACGAATTTCGACTTCAATAATACAACGCAAATAACATTTTGTTTAGCGGCAGAGACAGGAACTTCGTAAGAGGAAAGCATTTATACTGCAACGCTGTTGACGGTTTTCAATGAATTAAAAATGTCATTTTCGATGAGGCATTTTAAAAAAAAACCATTGTAATTAAAGTCTTTTGATGTACTGGATTCTGCAAAACCACCGAGAGAGAAAAAAAAGCGGATAATGTAGGCACTAACAAAATGTGTTATTGTCGAAATGATAACTTTGTCTGTTGTGAATAAAATGAGTTTTTCAGCCACAAGAACTTCGCTTTAAATTATTTTTCAAATCCCATCATCCTCTAATTAGACGAACATTTTTAAAAGTCCATTTTAAATTATTTTATGGCATTTTTTTTTAGTGTAGGAAGATGAATTTCACATTACGGATTGACTTGTCTGTCACGTTCCCGCATCCACTTAGCTGGTATTGAATATGCAGTCAGCTGTAACTGTTGTTGCAAACACCACACTAATGGGGATCATTAATTTCCAATAATGTGATTACCATTTATGTAAACAGTTTTGCACTTCTCTCGCTTTTAATTTCACGAATGTTCGGTTGCACATGTTGAGTTTTATAAGAAACGTTCTAATATCGTCATGTCCATTAGATTTCTCATTAAAAGGATGAGGTCGTTAATGCAATAATTTGAAATTAACTAGTCGCTTAATCGTTGAACAGAATATGTAAAACTGAACACATCCAAAGATAATTGCTTCTCCATCTCCAGTGGCGTGGACCCTCTTTGATCCAGCTTTCCTATAAAGAACGTCACATGCAGTGAAAGATGTCAAAATATAGGATTGGCTACTAGAAAGAAGGAAAGACATAAACCTCTTAAGGAAAATCTGGGCACGTCACAGCCCATCTCTGTCGAGAGGGTGCACGAAAACGTAGGCTGTGGTTGAGTTCTTAGAGCTATAAATTACTGCAGAAAATAGTTGAAAAAATACTGGCTCAGAAAAATAAAAAAGGAATAAATAGTTCACGGACCTACTCAATCGCGGTGGGATACGTACTCCATAAGTAATTTGAAAATTACTTACATTGACAAGATTGGTTGATTTTTAAGTTAATGGGTGTGTCCGCACGTTGGGTATTTGCGCCCGACAAATAATACGAAAACGAGCCTCTTAATAGAAACAAAATTGAGATCAGGGAGTTTAACAAGAGATTTAGATATACCGGGTGTCCCAGAAGTCTTTCCCTGATTACAAACTTTATTCATATCCGCTATATGCAAGGTAGAGATGTGAAAGAGGTGCCAAAATGTTGGAAAACTAACCAAGTTTGTTCGTTTGCAGGTTCCAGTAATGTGACTGTAGTGTAGCAGTGTCAGTGCCAAGGAATCCGGAATTAATGCTCTTGACATCGGGTGGCATCTTTCCATACAATGTTTCTTGGACTTGACAGGATTTGGGAATGAAGATAAATTCCATTTTTTAAATACCAACTTATTGATGGCAGATATTCTAGACGAAAGAATTCTGCACATTTGAAAGTTTCTCTGCACTGTTATTGGTGACCGGGTCTCGTGATACCAGAGGACATGCTGAGCTTTTTTCATGATTTGTGAACATTTCCGGTTTTCTGGGCACTGACACCGCTACACTACAGCCACGTTACTCAAGCCTGCAACAAAAAAACTTGGTTAGTTTTCCAACATTTTGGCACCACTTTCACATCTCTACCTTACATATAGCGGATATGAATAAAGTTTGTAATCAGGGAAAGACTTCTGGGACACCCGGTATATCCTCACTTATTTATATAAAACAATACTAAGACAAAATACTGGAACCTAACTGTCGCCCGAAGACTATAAATATCAATACTCTCGTTAAAAGCTGCGGCCGTAAAGGGACCCTCGCCACACGTAAGGGCAACACAACCTCAGTGAGGATTGCACTCTCTTTGGACATATTATTACGATAAGTACAGGCTGCGACTGTCCTATCTGACGATCATCTCAATCACTTAAAGAGGGCAATGCAGTTGTAACTCTTATTTCGTTGGTTATTACGGATTACGATGTTCAACTATTTTTTCTTGTTAAAATTGGAACTTGCGCCGACTTGGTGGCCGAGTGCGTTAAATGGTCGCCTTTCGATCTCGTCGCAGAAGTCCGTGGTTTCAATTCAGGGCCTGATCAAGGGAATTCTTCGTGAGTCAATTTTATCATATCATCATTCACCCTCATCGTCGCTATTAGCCAAGAGTGACGGAAAAGCGAGGCTAAATAACAAAAAGAATACAAATACATTCAAGATTGGAACTTGTGTTTTGATGTAAAATTTCGAAGTTAACATTGAAAAGTATGTAATTTTCAAAGGGAACAACGTGTTGTGCAAAGCCATCGAGTTAATGTGTAATAGGTATCCTTTTGCTCGAATTTGAAGAAAAACTCGTGTGTGTTGGCAAGTTGCAAGGTGGAAAGCTCTTGCATGTGTACTTTTGTTATTCGTCGCTTTTCTTCACTTCTGGCTAACCCCGACGATGAGTATGAGTAGTGATTAGGTGACATCGATGAAGGGCGCTCACCCCTGCCTAGAGCGGGACTTGAAGCCGGGATCTTCGGTGCCGATGTCGAAAGCGGAGCACTTAGCGCACTCGGACTGGCGACGTAAGGCTCTTGAACCTTTGCCAATAAACCTTCGTGTTTGGTGATGACAGAGAGTTCATTAACTAGCAATTACTCTTGTAATTATGCCCAGTCCGCCCAAACTTTATTTTACTGCCTCATCTGTTGCGAGCGCGGTTGTATTTAACTCTGAAATATCGAGAGCTCTCTCATTGTTTTCTTTAACCCACTGAGGTTGTTTTCATAGTCTTCGCAGTCATTAGGTACTCACTTTAGGAGGTCATTGTTTGATATAACAATGGCCGAGCCGACTTGAGGAATGACGTCAGGCGTGTAGAGGAGAAATAATGAGACTGGTCTTCATCTTGTGACGTAAATGCCATCGTTGATGGCAGAAGGTTAAACAAAAGTACGGGTCCCTGGCATTAACGTCCGTGGGCATTGAAGATGGGCGAAAGGCTCTTTCCAACGGAATTAGTCTGTTATTCATAGATATTGTGGGTCAGAATAGTTGAATGGGAAATGGTACGCCATGGCAGATTCGAGATAGAACTAAAGGTGTTCGTTCACACAATTCCGAGAAATTCGAAGGTGTGTGTATTTTTGTCAGTAACTACATTTCAGTGTTGGTAAGGTAAGGTATTTTTAAAATGAAAACTATTTTTTGCGTTACGTGAGTACGAGAATGTACACAATACCGTTCAAAAAACAGACAGTATTTATATTCAAATTATTTATTTGGGTGGGTGTGGTTCAGCTTGACGTTGTCCTGCGACCTAACCCAAGTCATGAAATGCATTTAGGGACGTTTCAGACCGGAGCGACAAATGACACATGTCGCTTGGGAACGAGCCAATCAACAGCAACGTTTCACAGCGTAGGCATGCCGCACAAGCCTGAGTTCGATTAATAACATCCTAAAGCGACACGATTTAACTATAGACCACATTCCCTATGCTCGGCATAGTCATATGTAGACAACTCTAGGCAATTAAGTGAAATGGGAATTTCCTCCGCTAAAATTTTCCTCTGCTTCCAATATTGATTTTTCTATTTGTTTTATTTTACTTGGCATGATGTAGCCTTGCGGCCAGTATTTCTTCACAGTAATGTGGTCATTAAAAGTGAAGAGGATATTTTCCCCTGCTTCTTGGCTATATGTAGGATTCAGGAAATGAGATGATCCAAAACACGTAATGTTGTCTGATTGGTTGCAAACTTTTGTTTCTCCATAGTTACGTTGCCAACCATAGTAAATAACGATGCCTATAAGTTGTGTTTTAGATAATATTTGACTCTTAGATAGGGCATTGCAAGTTTTTTTGTAGCAGTCG
This sequence comes from Lepisma saccharinum, assembly GCF_977018435.1. NCBI lineage: Eukaryota > Metazoa > Arthropoda > Insecta > Zygentoma > Lepismatidae > Lepisma > Lepisma saccharinum. The sequence continues at coordinate 52,343,837 of NC_139236.1, forward strand.
AGGAAGTAGGGCATTCAGTTTTGCACCTAGTTCAGCTAACAACAAGATGTTCTTTTTAGGAAGTCGTGTTTCACGTGCGAGCAAGCGAAAAGATCCCATTTGCTCACTTCTCACAAGCTCTATTTCCCCCATACGCTTCCTCCCTTCCAGGACCCTTGACAGGAAGTCGATGAGGAAATGTATGCATGTATTTTTAGATATGCTACATTTCTAAATGCAATTTTCGAACCCCCATGTGATATCAAATGCGAATTTCAGATTCAGCCGGCCGGGAGGGCTTTGTCGAATCTCCGCGGCAGAAACTGGTTACTGGATTTGAAATATTGATTCCGAGGGAACTCGGACAGTACTTTGCCACAATGCCGAAAGTGGATGTTTGACCTTTTTGCGACCTGAAGAGATTTTTTTTAAAAAAAAAAAATATTGACGTTTCAAATGTTTCATGTGATTTGTCTACTTGTCCATGATGGGGTCTTGAAATTGTTAATGCGGTGCTGCCGACTGGATATAGCCAACCAAGATTATGGTGTAGCGCAACTGTTCTTTACATTTCACTTACAACTGTTCCCCTTTAAATACAGACTGTTTCAGGAGAGATCTGCAATATTGATTATTCTAAGCAAAAGAGGATCCGATATATAGCGATTACCAATACAATATATGTAAAGTGTACATACGTTACCACGCGTGAGGTAGTGCAGTTGTGACGGGAGAAATAACCTGAACACCATTGACTGGTTTACTTATACTATATCCCGGAAATCTCTGGAGGAAGCGAACGAAAAAAAGTCGGAATAGTTAACACAGCGTGCTACGAAGCCAGACGTCCCGGTTTCGAATCCCAGCCCTGAACATGTGTGTTCTTTGTGAGTGTCCCTTCATCAATTTCATCATATCATCACTCATCCCCGTCTCGCGATTAGCCAAAAGTGGCAGAAATACGAAGTAAAACCAATCAATCAAAGCTATAAATACACAAGAGAAAAATCTAAACAGAATGTCGCGAGAGAAAGAAATGATGACAAGAACAGCCGAGTAAATGAACAAAAAAGGCAGAAAGTTCTAAGGAAGGGAAGGTGGTAGACGAAAAAACATACAAGGGGAGTGGAATGAAGAAGAGGGATTGGTCGTGAAGATGAAATACGATGGAGAGGCCGCCAACACTCATACCAGGGTGCGTGCAGTTGGAACAGAACGGAAAGAACACGAAGCCATTAATTGAGTGAAGTTCTTCTAATCCTGCCATTTCTATCTGAGTACGTATAATGAAGCTAGCTTCGCCTTCCAGTGCAGAACATGGAAACTCGGGTGCAGCTGCCATGGATGACAGATTGCCCCTCCGGACGCTGGGTTGGGTTCTCCAGGGGTTAATTCTGCTTCATTTCATCCGGCAAGATTAACACGGGACATGCTTCGTTCCTTGTATTAAAGAAATTAAACGCGGCGAGACTTTCTTGGCTTTTGAGCCGTGACGTCCTTTGTTTGATCCAGTGGAGTGTTTAAGCGAAATAGATGCACTGCACACGAGGATCTGTTGGATCTGCAAAGCGCTTGAATTTATTTAACCTCGTGTGCGCTGAGTAATTTTCCGAACGAAATTGAGTTATACAGTAAACGAAAGTAACCCCGTTCTGGCGCAGGCTTCTCAGCGGGAATTTTAAATTCGAACAGTCTTTGGAGGAAAATTGTTATAACTCGGGCACTATGGGAGAAATCTACTTCGGATAACTTTTGTTTTGCAGCTAAGACATCAGCGCATGCAACCGTGTACAATTGAGAACGCCGGCCCAAGGAAGGGGAGCTTGGGGGGGGGGGGGGGGGGCACGACCCCCGAATTTCAATGGAATAAAACATAAAAATCTGGAGTTTGCCCCCCTCTTCTCCCGCTATTTTGGGGAGAGGGTGCGAACTTTAGTATTCTTTTCAAAGAATGGACGTTTCCAAAGAGAGTGAAACATGTTTCATGTTTCTGGGTGCCATACAAGTTGAATAATTAGCCAAAGTCGTTACGTGCCTGATCGGCGAACACAAACTATGCGCGAGACGAATTAGTTTCACGAGAGCGATAACAAATGTGATCTTTGGATCGGAATATTTTTTCTTACCACTGGCAAGGAGTAGGTTGTCAGATTTTTTTCCGTTTGTTTCTGTCTACGGTTGCGCTTCATGTTAGCGGCACTAGGCTACGGCTAGCGCTTCCAGTTAGCGATCTGTGGTTTTTCCTTCTATTATCTCGATTGGCCTAGGAGGTGGCGCTGTCTTTCCATACTTAGACGCCCCTAAACATTTGTTTTGTATATCTTGGTTAGGCCGACATGCCCAAGAAAAGGGGAAAGAGGGCAGGAAGAAGAGTACGAGAATTAATACTTGAAAGAAGGATGCATGAAGGAAGGAGAGACAATACAACCTCCCGCCATAAGTCATGACCCGTTAGGTCTGAAACGCGATATATCAAGGAAGGAGAAAGAATTTAAGCTGGTGCCAATGGAAGAATCATCATCGTCGCGACACATTTACGAGAACTGCAAACCAAGTAACAATGATGATCCAAGGAGCAAAGATAAGAAAGATCTTTCCGCATTAGGAAAGCAGGCTTAAATTGACATTGTTATTAAGGGATTTGTACATAGTCTGATTGGAAGAAAAAGTTTCCAGTAATCCAATTGTACGAGCCCCGAATTTCAATGGAATAAAACATAAAAATCTGGAGTTTGCCCCCCTCTTCTCCCGCTATTTTGGGGAGAGGGTGCGAACTTTAGTATTCTTTTCAAAGAATGGACGTTTCCAAAGAGAATGAAACGTGTTTCATGTTCCTGGGTGCCATAGAAGTTGAATAATGAGCCACAATGTGAATTTCCCAGGCTTGGTCCAGACCTTGTCAGAGTTTCCACCCAAGCATAAGAGTATAGCACATCCATTTCGTAATCATCACCACGATACCATATGGTATCATCGGACCAGTAAAGGTTCTTAAAATAGGGCAAAGATAATAGATGTGTATTCACTCCTTTACCAAACGAAGCTCAGCGGCTGGAATAATTTTTCGTAAATTTCAAACAAATACTACGTTCTTCAGAGTTCTGTTTTCCTACACTTACTTACTTCTTCTTCCCCTTCGTGCTGTTAGGCGTCGGTTCCTTCAGCCATCTGCTAAAACTCTTCCTATCTTGTGTCATTCTTTTAGCCTCCATTAGTGTCTTCCCTCTTTTAGTAACCATCTTTGACAGGTATTGTTCCCATTCTATCTGAGGTCTTTCTCTTCTTCCTTCTGATCTCGCTTCCATTACTTGTTTCGGTTTTCTTTCTTCTCCCATTCTCATGACATGGCCATACCAGCCTAGTGTTCTCTCTTTTATCTGTTCAATTGATCATTTCTTCGATTGATTGTACTGTTTTCCTACACACATTATTTTTACGTTCTTTCCCCTATGTAACTATGATGATGGAACGAATGATTAAAAACAGGAAGGGCATTGTAGCGTGATACGGTAAAAACAATATGCGGCCATCTTTGATTTAGTTTATGCTCTACACTAATTCTCTCAACTGCTAAAACATACGTCCCAAGATTTACAACATAATAAATCTATCTCCTGTAAATTGCTTGCTTGATTGATTTAGTTACTTTACGTCGCTTTTCTGCAACTTTTGGCTAATCGCGACGATGTGTGAGTGATTATGATGATGTTGATCAAGGGACACTCACAAAGAACACCCATGCCCAGACCGTGATTCGAAACCGGGACCTCTGGCAACGTATCACGCTGTGCTAACCTGTTCATTGCACCTTGCCATCGGGACGCTAGAGTCAGGGCCCCAACCATTCCCCAGCTCGGTCATGCTGGAATTGATCCGGCTGCCTTTACCTCAAAGGGCTGACCTCAGCTACTCATTGAATAGAAGACGAGTGAGCCTGAGGAGCCCCACGTGCGATCACACCCCGCGGGAATCGAACGCGGGTCTCCCGCGTTGTAGTCAGACACCCTACCGACTGGACCACATGGCCTATCAATTCAAAAGAAATACTAAATATGAAAGTTGCATGAATATTACCGCTCTTTAACAAAACTCTCTGCCTTATAAGATGAATCACGACGATGAAGATAAGGTAAAATAGATGAAGAGACAAAAACAGTAGAACATGCATGTACTGGGAAACGCAGACCCTTCGATGACCAGAACGTGAGCAGACTGTTCAACACATACGACCATAAAAGCTGCAAAATACAAAGGAGAAAAGCTCTTCCTTTGTCTTAGTCATTAATCTCTTCCACGTTGTACACCCTGGACTGCATTTTTACAGACTAACGAGCTCTGGAATCTGTGCTCACAGCCAGTATATTATTCTCTGGGCTTATGTTGCGTCCTGCCCGACCCTGTGGCCGAGTGATTAGCACATCGCGCTGCGACGCCAAGGGACCCGGGGTCGATTCCCGGTCGGGCTTGGTTGTTTGTGAATGTCCATTCATCAATTTCATCATTTCATCACTCATCCCCATCTTCGCAATTAGCCAAAGTGGCAGACAAGCGAAGTAAAATAAATTATAATCTTTATTATTAGCATAAATCCTTGCATGTTATGTATTTTATCTTTCAGTTGACTAAATTCGGAAATTAGATACATTCGAATCGAAAGTTTACTTTTCCATATTGAGTTAAACTCGTCTCCGTAAATATCTGCATTCCACGGGCTCATTCAATTCATTCACCACTCTTTCAAGTTCGAATTTTCTTCCGCAAAACTGATTTTCAAAAACGCTCTCAAATTACATTATTCTCTTAGCGAAGAAGTGAACCTTCACAAAAACCATGCTACGGGCTCCAAAGAGAAAAAGTTATTATAATTAAAAAGGGGGTTTTGTATATTTCTTGCAAAGACGCAAATTCCTAGCATTGCTAATTAAATACAAAGGCAAGAGTGGCTCCTTGTGTTGCACTTGAGGGAGAGAAAGAGCATCTGGTCTCAGCAAAACGAGCTCAATTACGCCGATTCCAAGAGATAAAAGCAGCGCCGAACTCCGGTACATTCTCTCCGTTAATTCAATTGCAGCTGAAGGCGCTCCGGGCGCTCTTTTGAAAGAAGAGAACAAGCGACATCACGGCAATTTAGTTCGTAAGAAGTTACCATTGCATTAAGTGCGGGGAAAACTCTTTTTGAAAATGCAACGTTAACGATAAGAGTGAATTCTTTGTAGTGTGTACAAAAGGAACATGCGGCGGGCTCTACGAAGCCCTACACAGCGAAGAACAAGAATCTCATCTTCGTAACGTAACAATCTTACGCCTATTTAACCAAAATGTGTGTCAGCAAATGAATCATCTATACTGCTGCGACCTATACTCTATCCCGGTAAAATCTGGAGTTAGCGGACGAAGACACGCCTCTGCGCAAGTGGTCACTCGAGAGGTCTCAAGCAATGAACGTGTAAGAGGAAAATGCGGATTTCTGCTACCAGCTGCTACAGACTCTTTTAATCAAAGCACATTGAATAGATAGTTTGTAACTGCATTATAAGCATATGCAAAGTTAAGTTTTCCTGTTCAGCACATAATTTAAATACATTACTCCCAAAAAGTTTGGAATATTATTATATTAGGCAATAGGTGATAGGCATGGTGGCATATGTCGGTGAAAAGACGAGAACGTCCACCAGACAGATACCATGTGTTGTTGCGTTTCAAGGCCGTGTCTATTACCTATTGTCTAATGTAACAATATTCGAAACTTTTTGTGAGGAGGGTATATTAATTGCGAGAATTCTGGTCAGTTTCTCAATTTTTTACCTTCAATTGTAGCGTATTGATTCTTTTCTGGGAAGGCACTTAAAAGTCATCCTCTATTCCACGTAGTAACCCTGGAAACTGTTATTGCACGCAAGCGAGGCTCTGGCGCCTGTACTCGCAGCTAGTACAATCCCCTGTGGAGTTTGCGTTATGTGTCCTGTCCATATGTCTGAACGATCGTCCCTTTGTCCATCTCATCCTCATCGTTGCGACTTAGCTTAAAGTGGGAAAGAAGCAATGTAAAATTCACCAAATTTATTAATCAATCAATGATTTTACCTTCAGCATTCCGAACAAAAGATATTTTTCGATTGTTATCCAACATTGTGATACTTGAAAAAAAAAAAAAACAGAATTGGGGGGTGGGGGATGGTGCGGTTGTAGTTACGCTTGAAGCACCAGGATAGTACAGGGTGATTATAAAGTTCCTTGACGTTTTTGGGAAATCTGCTACTAATAACGAAATAATTGGCACTACAGTACAGAAGAGACACCAAAACACAAAATTAACGCTTTTCCACATGACCTCCATCAATTTGAAAACAAGTGTCCCAACGTTTGTGGACATATGAATCGTCATAATTGTTGAATATGGGGCAATGAGCCGCCCAATGATACCATCGAATGGCAAAGAGACACTCCGAAAGTGAATGTTTGGCTCGACATGACCAAACAAAAAGTCTATGGGCCATTCATGTTTGTGGAACAAACAATCAATGGAGGCACTTACCTCGACATGTTCGTAGAGCCGCAGTTGTTGGATGATGGTATCCTTGGTACAGTGGTCTTCTCCAAGAAGACCGCCCCACTTCGCAATCACTGTTCGAGAGTACCTCAACACCACCTTTCCCAACAGGTGGATAGGAAGAGGATCTCTTCGTATGTGGGCATCCCGTTCACCTGACCATACCCCACTGGATTTCTTTGCTTGGGGTTTTATCAAAGAGCAAATCTACAAAACTAAGGTTGCCAATCTCACAGTGCTGAAAGAACGCATACGAAATGCATGCGAGATGATCACTCCGGCTATGTTGGAGAAGGTGTTTAATGCTACCTTGTCCCGTTGGGACATTTGTTTTTAAATTGATGGAGGTCATGTGGAATAGTGTTACTTTTGTGGAGGTTATGTGCAAATGTGTTACTTTTGTGGAGGTTATGTGCAAATGTGTTACTTTTGTGGAGGTTATGTGGAAAAGTGTTTCTTTTGTGGAAGTCATGTGGAAAAGTGTTACTTTTGTGGAAGTCATGTGGAAAAGTGTTACTTTTGTGGAGGTCATGTGGAAAAGTGTTACTTTTGTGGAGGTCATGTGGAAAAGTGTTACTTTTGTGGAGGTCATGTGGAAAAGTGTTACTTTTGTGGAAGTCATGTGGAAAAGTGTTACTTTTGTGGAAGTCATGTGGAAAAGTGTTACTTTTGTGGAAGTCATGTGGAAAAGTATTACTTTTGTGGAGGTCATGTGGAAAAGTGTTACTTTTGTGGAGGTCATGTGGAAAAGCGTTAATTTTGTGTTTTGGTGTGTCTTCTGTATTGTAGTACCATTAATTTTGTTATTAGTCGCCGATTTCCCAAAAATGTAATGGGACTTTATAATCACCCTGTATATAAATTTTTCCTCCTTCAAATGCCATCACTTATCGTTTAACCTCATTTACGGATCCATTTGCTTTGCGTATTATGCGTCTTTGAGCCAAATACATATTTCCCTTTTCGCACGTGATGAATTTACGGGAGCTTTCAGACCGAAGTGACAACCTAAGAAACGACACACGGCACGAAGGTTTCACATCGAATTGACAAGCAATAAGCGACATGGCCCCCTCTCTCCAGTCTGATAAGGTAAAGCATACCATGACCACCAGACCGAGGCGACACTATGCATGCGATTGATAAAACGACCCAGTCTGAGTAACATGCAAGCGACAAGCGGAGCTTGACTTGTCACTTCTGTACGAAAGATGCATTTACTTCTGCAAGTTCCTTTCCAAGTGACAATCGTAGCTTGTCGCTTAAATCTGAAAGCTCCCCAACTGTCCCATTTGTCGCATGGAGAGCTCATCTAATTTCAAAGAAGCCACGGATTATTCGTGGTTGCTCGTTCGGGTGTAAAGAAGTTAATAGGACTTTCAGGTCTTAAGAACATTGCAGAGGACGGCTCTTTATGCTCATTTCCTTAAGAGGATTTCTGGTAAGAAGATTGGCAAGCAATTACCCACTGACTTGCAGGGTTTCCCGCGGAAATAGGGCGTGTCATTTTTCTTCAAGTCTCTCTCTTTTTCATACATATTTAGAATAATCCTGTTTGCGCACTTGTCTTCTAGAGGAGATGGATGTTTAATGGCTACAGGGTGGGAAGGCCAAGAATAAACTGAAGACAATACAAATGAATTATAATGAGCACCGAAGCAGCATTATTTGGTTAAAACCCCCTTGACATGGTGCTACTTTGTTGCTACACAAAGCCATGGCAATTGAAGTGAAGGAGGGAAAGGAGAATTTTCTCAATTTTTGAAATGAGTGAACAGAATACAAGCTAGCTCTTTCAGTTTTCTTCCTTCATTTTAATGTAAAGGCCGAATCACACGGAACTGGATATCCAGTTAGTTGGCGCTGAACTGACCTGCCCAGATGTGATGGCTGCCTCGCTGGTTGCTTGATTGGTTTGGAGGAATAGGACATGTTCTAATTGCTACTGGTTTTCCTCGACTGCATTCTGTGCAACAGCCAATCAGAGCAGAGTTTGGCCATGTGACGATAATCTGTGAGTTTGCAAAGGGGAGTTTTTTGTCTGTGGTTTCCGAGTGTTGGCTGTTTTTGTTAATTTCTATATAAAGAAAAAAGGAAAGAGATGACGTGCAGTGCATTCGTGTTCAGTTCATTAATATTTAGGTATTTATGCAAGGCGATGAGATGTGTACCTGACAAATATGATTAGCCGAAAATGAAAATCCTTATTATTGCAAGTGTATTAAATTAAATGTTTGATTTTTTAAAATTTATGAATGAATCCTGCGAATCTCATGTATGAATAGGCTATGCATATCCGAATTAATTAAAAAAGCTTGTTCGGTACGCATTGATTACCATATATTTTCCGAGCCAATTTCTAGTCCATACTTTTCTTTTTTTTAATGTTTAATAAAAGCACAAAGCAGTAATTCTTCTACAACGTTCTTCAAATTGTTCGTCCATCTTTACAGATTGTCTTCTCTGCGCAATGTCTTATGGGAAGAAAAGTCTATCGACAAGTACGGTAACAAGTATCGTGTGAGGCGAAAACTAGTAAATGGGTACCCAGTCCAGCGCCAACTAGGGCATTCATTCCTACTGGAATTTCAGTTCCGTGTGATTCAGGCTTAAGAAGGCAATCTCGTCGGTTTCCTTTCCAGTATCTTCTTTCATTAGATTTTTCTACAAAGGAGAACATCTTTTGAAGAACCTCACACTTAAGGAGTGGTGTTTTTGTCTTTTTTCAGGCAGCTCTTAACAGTAGGTGTGAGTAAGATGCAGTTGTAATAATCCTATGAAAGTTATTTGCGTTTAGAAGTATTCTGTTAAATTTGCCTCCTAGCCTGTTTGTTTAATTTCAATTTTTTTTCAACACATCTTAAAGTAACTACCTAGTCTTACCATAAATACTGTCCCAAAGTTGTAAGTAAATAGACACAAAATGGTAAGAGATATTTTAATATAAGAATAACATGAGGTGCATGGATGCATTATGAACCAAAATCACAAATAATTGTTCGAAATGGCCACCTTTAGCACTGACACACTTCTGAAGTCTTCGTGGCCACTCATCAATGGAATTACGCAACACATCAAGTGGAAACTCCGCAGCTGCCTTCTGAAGAGACCGCTTTAAACTTTCAATATTGGGATGTCTCTTCTTGCAAGCCATCTCCTGAAGCTTGGACCACAATTTGTAGTCCAAAGGGTTTAATTCTGGACTGGCAGAGGGCCAATCTGACGTGGAAATGAAGTCAGGAACATTTGCCTCCAACCACTGCTGGGTAGTGCGTGCTTTGTGTGCTGGGGCTGAGTCCTGCTGGAAGCTCCAGTTCTCTCCATGAAAGATGGTGTCGGTAAGATTCTTGAATCGTTTCTCAAGCACTGTCTGCTGGTACACTTTGGCTGATGTTTTTACCCCTTTTTCACAGAAATGGAGCGTGTCCTCATAGCAAATGTTCCAGACTTCATTTCCACTTCAGATTGGCCTTCTGCAAGTCCGGACCTATAACCTTTGGACTACAAATTGTGGTCTAAGCTTCAGGAGATGGCTTGGAAGAAGAGACATCCCAATATTGAAAGTTTAAAGCGGTCGGTCTCTTCTGAAGGCAGTTGCTCATTTTCCAGTCGATGTGTTGCGTAATTCAATTGATGCATGGCCACGAAGAATTCAGAAGTGTGTCAGTGCTAAAGGTGGCCATTTCGAATAATTATTTGTGATTTTGGTTCATAATGCATCCATGCACCTCATGTTATTCTGATATTACAATATCTCTCACCATTTTGTGTCTATTTACTTACAACTTTGGGACAGTATTTATGGTAAGACTAGGTAGTATCTTACGTAATTATTCATAAATAATATGAGTAGTAAAGCGAGTGATTTTTTTTTTAAAAAAAATGATATAATTTTGCCTGCTGAGGGATTTTTACGAAAACTGAGTTATGTCACTAACATCGAACGGAGTTTCTCACCGTGATATGATAGGAGATCTAACTTGGCAGATTCACTGTCAAAGAGTGACTTTTCCGCCACAAATTTTCTAGAAATATGGATGATTCGTTTATTTGCGTTTATCATAAAATTCGTGCTTTGAATCTTTGGATTTTTTTCTGTAATCCCCTGAAATATCTTTATCTTGCCGCTCTGGTATAGCGCTTTGTCCTGAAATGGAATTTGCCGTGTGAATAAAGAACACAATGTTGCGTGGACACTGGCTCGTTTCCATCAACTGTTTCCGAAGCAAATGTCTTCTTCTTCCTGGCGGGCTTGTATCTCCATACAGAGGAGAAATGACCTTTTTCCATAAAAAATGAAAAACAAGTTTTATGTCCGAGACGACGTCGGTCGATAATGTTCAAGCACTGTGTGAGAAGGGGACATGCCGAGGATGCCAGAAGCATTCCGAGATGCCACTTCCCTCTGAGACCAGATCGCGTACCAATAATGAGAGAAATCCGCAAAGGACTTTGCAGAGATAGAGATTTGAGGTGCTGCCATTTCTGCGGTTCACTTTGTCAATAGTCCAATGTCAATGGAGAGGAAGAGCATTGGAGACTGAATAACCAATATTTAGAGCAGAGATGGTTCCTGTTCTAGAGTGAGTCCCGTTAGTTTCGCGTACATTCGGAAACTTGACTTCTTCCCTTTTGTTAGAATTGAACTTTGGTTTTTATTATTTTATGTTTGTGCCCGAGTTGTTTTGCCCCATGAGTTATACTCTGTCCCTGGAATCTCTGAAGCGAACGAACGGAAAACAAATCTCTGCGAAAGTAGTGACGTGAGATGGCTCCACCAATGAACACGTGGGAGGGAATGGGATTGCGTGGAGGGGTGGAAGCTACTGCGGTTACCAGCCTTCGCAGCAGCGTGTAGTGCTTCACTTTCCTCCTGCCCACTCGCTTTCTCTCCTTCTCTACTTTATGCGCGGCCTTGCTCCAGGGATAGAGTATAGTTGTAAGTTAACCCTCCGTGGCAGTGTGAATGTATCGTACTACCAGGACGCCAAGTTCGAACTCTTCGATAGGCCGCGTCGTCGCTTTGTAATCAAGGGGTTCGATACCCGGTGGAAGCACATAGTGGGACGGATCCCACTTTAAACTGTTGGTCCAGTCCTCATTAGCCTTACTGTGCATAAAGTGGACTTAAAACACCAAATCAATCAATCAATCAATGGAACTCTTCGGTAAGTGTTCACCGTCGTCCATTTGATCACTTCATCAATTCGCCCTCATCGTCACAGAAGAGGTAGAAGAAGAAGACATTCGCAACCCTTGTGGCTATCTGTCTAATTCCATCATTTGAGTCTCTCTTCTTTCTTGTGTGTTAAGCGCGACGATGAGGATGGGACAAACGCAATCATACATCCATGCCTTAATCAGAAAATCTAAGCTGGGACCCTCGGCTTCATAGCGCGTTGCTCTGACTTGCCCTCGTAGCTCGGTGACCACTATGCTATCAGGCGCGCTGACAAGAATGAAATAATATTGAAATATGAGTATACGCAAGCTTGATTAGAACTCACGTACCTGTCCTCGTAGTGCCATACATCACATAGTCTAGCTAATATTGGTTTTTGGTATCTGCTTTCAATTTATTAAAATTTTCTAGTCTCGCGAATTGTAGATAGTCACGAACAATTCTGGGTTGGAGCAATCCACTTTTAACAGGATAGTTACAACCCAGAACTGTCCGTGACACTGGTTGTCTGTGACACACTAAACAGTTGACAAAGTGAAAAGTGAACCAACTAAAAATTCCAAAGATACGTAACGTGGCATTACATCACCCAGTCCTAGTTAAAAAATTGATCTGTGCAAAAAATAAAGGTAGATAAACACATTTTGCAAACTATTCTGCAACTCGTAATTCGCGTTACACAGGAACGATATAAGTGGAACTCGCAGTTTGAAATTGCATTACATGTGAAGAACAACTTGGGACTCTTGACGATAGTTTCAAAAGTATAGAAGTGCGAACTTTCACTTCTGACACGAAATGTCTCTTTAATAATGTCTCCAGATCAAGAAGGTGTATTCCACAGACGAGGAAGCAGAACACACGTGTGTTTCTCTTTGGCACAGGCTAGTTTGCGTTTACTTGGTTTTAGCGTCAACATCCACCAGATTCAAACTGTGTGCTTTCGGGTTAATTCCGTGTTCATTCTCGAGAAGCCACGAATTACGGGAAGAAATAGCTTACGTGACAAGGTTGGGGAAACCCCAAATGAGATCGTGACACGTGATATGCGTATTTATTATGTTCTCCTTTGGAAAGCCGGCAACAAATGCCGATTAATGTCCCGGAAACTTCGCGTGCTAGGAATCTCCCAGTTAAGATATTTTTTGGAGTGGCTGTCTAAAGGAAAGGCGGAGCGGTAAACAACTTCGTAGGCGTGGGAATGGAATTTCCCCCAAGAGGGCCCATTAGGGTTAAGAAACGGAGCAGTCTTTCAATGTAGCTTATATCAGACTGTCCCGATGGTGGTGATCGTTTATAAAATTATACGTCGGTTCAAATGCTATTTCAAGCCATAACATAATTCGGCCATAAGTTCACTACCAACAACAAGGCCCTCGTATTATTTTCTGCCTCGTAGGGAGATTTCAGATCTCGTCTCGATTGTACAGAGATCTTCCTTGTTCTCGGTCTCGTCTCGAAAGGTCAGGCCTTGTTCTCGTGTCGATTTTAACAAGACCCTCTCGAGAGATCAACTGCTTATATGAGGAAAATTTATGCTTGAAATTTCGGAATCTATTCTGAAATATCTGTAATTATTTTTAAATTTCGTCTTACAGCTGAAGTGACCATACAGAAATTGCAATATCAATCAGCTTAAGAGGAAAAAAAAACAACTATATGTAACACACCTCCTCGACAGTTCATTGATAAAGTAGGAAACACTGACGCTCTTTGAATGTGGCTTATAAAGGCACAGTTGCGTCCTTTCAGCCACAGTCAAACATACACTTTTATTACCTCAGCAGCTAAACCCTTCCATCTGCCGTTGACACTGTTGTCAATTCCAAGTGCAACTGCAATGCTGCATACCGTGGAATGCGAAAGGAAAATCTCTGTGACCCTATAAACAAGCACAAAGGTTTTTTTTGCGGAAAGCGCAAACAAATGATTTCAGGAGCAGCTTCAAATATGATTTACTGGTTGCACTTCACGGTTCCAACAGCAGATCCAAAAATACAACGAAAGGGCATCGTCACGTTTTAAAGTGAGCTGGCTTATGGGTGTTTGAACCACGTAACTCAAATAAAGAGGAAAGCAAAATAATTTGAAAGTGAGGGTGCTCAAAATATTGACATGATAAAGTCAGAGGAAATTAAAGAAAAATAATGAATGACAAGGTAGAATACACCAATGGGTCGAGGCCGTGCCTGCGTTTACATGGACAGAAATTTCAAATTTTCCAAGTTTCCATAGTATAAACATAAACTGGGGGTGGCCATCTCTGAAGGCACTAAAATGCTAATCTCTAGCTTCATATTTGCACGCTGACGAGGCTCTGGCGGCTCAGCCAGGATAAACAATCCTCTGTGGGACTTGTGTCGTACACATGTGTCTGTGACGTCCCTTTATCCATTCATTCTTGTCTCTATTCCTCCCCAAGCGATGTAAAATAACCTAATTGAAATCTAATCATAGCCATGAATTAGTGTTGTTACTTTCTTAAATACAATTCCATTTGAAGGTATACAGGAATATTTTAAAGATGAGAAGTGTATTACTTTGTGAACTTGAGATTTATCATGAACTAGCTGATTGTCCGGCGTTGCCCGGGTAGTTATTTATCTTAATGTTCTATTAGACAGGAATATAATGAATTCTAAGTATAGTGTAAAATGAACTTGGAGTTGAACGGTATTGGCATTTGCATTGACAGCGGCCGCGAAAACTATGGATTCCACCCTAATATCGGTCGTTTTACATGTCACCCCCTTCCCACCGCCACCCCTAGGGGTGCCAGGGGTGTCTTTGAGTTCAACTGTATTGGGAGAGTCAGTATTCATTTCAGCGACCCAGAAAACTATGGATTCCATACTAATATTGGTCGTTTTACATGTCACCCCCTTCCCACCCCCACCCCTAGGGGTGTCAATGGTGTCTTGGAGTTGAACTGTATTGGGAGAGTCAGTATTCATTTCAGCAACCCCGAAAACTATGGATTCCATACTAATATTGGTTGTTTTACATGTCACCCCCTTCCCCCCACCTCTAGGGGTGCCAATGGTGTCTTGGAGTTGAACAGCATTGGTACAGTCACTATTCATTTCAGCGGCCCCGAAAACTATGGATTCGACACTAATATCGGTCGCTTTATATGTCACCCCTTTTCTACCCCCACTCCTAGGGGTGCCACGGGTGTCTTGCAGTTGAACGGCATTGGGAGTGTCACTATTCATTTCAGCGGCCCCGAAAACTATGGGTGCCACACTAATATTGGTCGTTTTATATGTCACCCCTTCTCACCCCCACCCCTAGGGGTGCCAGGGGTGTCTTGGAGTTGAATGGGATTGGGAGAGTCACTATTCAACTAAGCGACCCCGAAAACTATGGATTCCACACTAATGTCGGTCGTTTTATATGTCACCTCCTTCCCACCCCCACCCCTAGGGGTGCCAGTGGTGTCTTGGAGTTAAACGGCATTGGGAATGCCATTATTCATCTTAGCGACCCCGGCAACTATGGATTCCACACTAATATCTGTCGTTTATGATTATTTTTCATGTCACCCTCTTCCTATCCCCAACCCCCAGGGATGCCAGAGGTGTCTTACCCGCACAGTATTTCTTTCCAGATTGTAAGTCATATGTGTACCAAGTTTGGTCATCGTGAATGTCACCAATTAGTATTTCTTTCCAGATTGTAAGTCATATGTGTACCAAGTTTGGTCATCGTGAATGTCACTAATTAGCTTAGAGAATCCGAAAACTATGGATTCGACACTAATCTGTCATTTTTGACATTTTATTTTTCACCCCCTCTCGCCCTCCATCCCGATAGGTGATGAACTTGTAGTTGAACGGCATTCGGAGTGTCACTATTCATCTTGGCGACCCTGAAAACTATTTATTCCACACTAATATCGGTCTTTTTCGTTTATTTTTACTTGTCACCCCCTCCAACCTCCACCCCTAGGGGTGCCAGGGGTGTCTTGCCTTCATAGTATTTCTTTCGAGATTGCAAGTGATACGCGTACCAAGTTTGGTTGAAATCGCTCCAGGCGTTCGAGAGTTATGCCGGAACAAACACAACACACACACACACACACACACACACACACACACACACACACACACACACACACACACACACACACACACACACACACACACACACACACACACACATTTTTATATTACAAGGCAGTATTAGTAAAAATTAAGTTATGTTTTCATAGTTATTTGATATTTCTCATTAAATTCAATGTTGGAAATTGGGAAACGTTGAATTATATTGCATCTCTGGTTCGTCGCTGGAGTATCTGTACTGATTCTAATTTTCTTGTAATAAATTGCCACCCTAGCTATTCGAATTCCAATGCAAGTTGTCTTACTGAGTCTTTGTTCCTCTTTAGTTCAATCCCGAGTCACGTATTGGTTGAGAACAGGAATCAGAAATTTGCAATATCAAATACAACAGCGAGTTTCCGAAGTGATGGAAAAGTCATTCCCGCAGACACGGCTCTAATAAAGCCCGTGGCCGAGATGAAAGGCAGAGACTCCAATACTTCTCCATCTCACGGCGTCTATTGTGGTGAGGACCCCTTGGGGGGACGGCTCTCGGAATGGAAGAGACCTTTCACCACCCCTACAAAGCCGCCGAAGATATGCATCCAGAGGAGGGAGCGTACGGGATGAAAATTTATCAGATGTCAAACAACATTTCTTTGATGACAAATCTGCGCTGCTGTGGACAGTGGACGGAATAGGCATCATCAACGTAACGCCCATGTGCTTAGAATTGTCAAGTTTGATCACAAATAAGCACAGGCGAATTCTGAGTAACTTATAATTAAAGCTTCGAAATAGATGTTATGAGGCTTTGTCCATTTTATGGACAGAAACGCTAGATCTGCACTATGTGCTTCCACCAGGTATCGAACCCGGGACCCCTTGATTATAAGGCGACGACGTTACCACTACGCCCCCCTCTTACGGTACGCAAATCAGTACAATATGTATGCAAATGAATAAAAAAATGGTGTGGTACGTCATATTCTGAGACACGAAGGAATAATGAAAACTGTAATTGAATGGAGAATGCAAGTAAAAAACCACATTATTAAGCCCAGGATGCACTATATGCAACATGCCTACTGAGAAATGAAGACATTGCAATATTAAAAATGACCTAGTCTAAATTGAATAAATTGATAAGCTCATATTCACATTATTTTTACACATATTCCAATACTCGTTTCGGAATGTCAACTCTTGTGACATTTGCGCAATTAATTCTATCGGCTTTCTTATTTTTTTGTAATTACAGTTTCGCATTTATATTTGTGAAACGTGTGAACCAACTGACAAACTGCAGTATGACGTAAAACTAACGGTTTTTCAAGCAACCAGTAGTGAGTTAGGTGGTCTTTTGTGGAACAATACCACAATGGAAGGATACAGACGACGATAGTAGAATAATGGCTACATGCAGGTGTTCACTTTTGAATACTCGATTACATCAAGAGAGCGTGATTTGTATTCATTTTTGACGAAATCGTATTATGAGTGTAACGAAAGACATTCTCAAATGGGAAAATGCAACGAAGGTAATATAAACAAGAGGAGTAGGAAATATGAAGTGTGTATATAAACGACTTCCACAATGCCTACTGTAAATACGAAGCCACGGGAGGCAAAGAAACGAAGAGAAGAAGAAGAACGACTTGAGCATGGAAATAATAGGGGACTAAAAATCTGAATAGAAACAAATGAGCTTGAACACACCAACGTCAGGGTTGAACATTGAAGGTGCCTAATAAGGAAAGAAATAGGAAGGAAGGAATGAACAAAGATTGAGACAAATTTTTGTTGTAGCAGATGGGAATTCCCAGAAAAGTTGAAATCACAATTGAATTAGTGCAAGTGAAATAAAACTAATTGTGCTATGAATTCATCAGACAAGGTAAATTTCAGCCGCAGCAATTGACAAGGCTGTATATTTTTTTAAGTTTTCTTTTGTCAACACAATTTGTTCCGGGTATATTTGTGACCATTAGTCCTCCTCCGTGGCCGTGCGCTGTGCTTTGGACTCCGACTGCGGGATGGCATGGGTTCGAGTGCGCCTTTGTTCAGTCTCTGGGTTTTCCGCCTGTGTATAGGACCGGTGGCAACCTACCATCGTGAGGAAATTGGGGAGCTACGAGTGAGTAGCGTAATCCGGTCTCGAAATCTTCTATAACGGCTGAGCGTTCGACGTGCTGATCCCAAGTCACCCCCATTGCGGGAGGGAGACTGGCAGTCGGTGGATAGGCGAGGCCCTTACGGGCTGTAGAGCCAAGGGTTATTATTATTATTATTATATATTTGTGACCATTACGCGAATAAACAATTATTTATTTAAGCGATCCGCTGTTTGTGAAGTAATATTTTATTGAAAGAATATAATATTTGTTAATTTGAATATTCTTAGTATCGGGAACAAGTAATTGGATTGAAATATGTCGTCAAATTTGCATTTTTAAACCAATTTTCGTTCCAACCCTGTAAATGGAAAGGCATAATTTGAAGTTCAATTTATCCGTCAGTACTGTTTTACCTACGATTTCACATCGTTTGGAAAGCATAACTTCCCATCCCCGTGATAGATTCTGCTTTATAGTTCTCCCAAGACGGTTTAACCGTAACGCCAATGTTTTAAACATCGCCTTACATTCAAGGAGCTTGAGGGCAGCCGTTCCATTAGACATTCTAGGTTTAAGGGTCCTTTGGTGATCGACCTTTGTTTAAGTTGGAGGTTAATAGATTCCAAGAACCCTCGGCACCTGCGTTCGATAAACGACAACATCTGCCCCAATGAATGAATATTTAATTTTCCGCTCATTCTCCGTACGTTTCAGTAGCTTATCGATTCTCCGGGAGAGACTATTTGTAAGTACGAGGGGTGTTCATAATACTGCATTCAGTTTGCCATGCGAACTGTGATTGCAACCAAGGAACTTGTTGGCTGTCCATTTCCATAATTTGATATTTTTCGTGTCGTTCTGAAAGTGACTCGGGCCAGGATAACATCCAGTTCGTCGCATGTGCTCACTGCCAAACCGCGCTTGAAGACTTTCAAAGACTGGAGAAAGAATGGCACCTTCTTTCGTGAGGCTCTGGTAACGCTGATAGGTACTGCCTGCTCTGCCATTTCAGTGTAACTGATTGGTTTGGAGAAATGGAAGGACGATATGCATTGATGAGCGCGAATTGTAGTTTTTTTTCTAAAAAAGATATTGAGTGCTCATCGTGTTTCACGTGTTCTAGTAATTCTCGCACCAGCTTCATTAGGCTGAGACAACAGCTTCATTACTCGTTCAGCTTGTGCTGAGATACAGCAGAGCAAAAACGAATTATACCATGAACTTTTGCCCCGACACTCTCTAATTATCACTCTTACTCTCAGGGAGATTTCAGACTATTTTGCTTCACACATGTCACTTGGGAACGACTCAATCAGCAGCAACGTTTCACACCATAGCGGCATAACAGGCCGCACAAACCTACGTTCGATCGGTGAAATCCTCAAGCGACACGTGTCACCTGTCGCTTCGGCGTGAATTTTCGCTCCAAGATACATTTATGTAGTTACAAGCTTGTTCAGCAAGGCCGCACATGATGGCAGAGAAGGGGAGAAGGCGAGTAGTTTGCTCCGCGCACTGTTACAAACGGGATGGCAGCTGCAGCCACGTTTCCCGTCCATGTCCCACTTGCTCCAGAGATTCCCGGGGCAGAGTGTATTTATGTCAACATTCAAGTTTTTTTGTTTTTTTAAATTTCTTGTGCACTAACCAAGACGTTCACTTAATGAAGGAGTAAGTGACCTTTTTCGGAAGGCGCTTAAAGGAAGCTGCATTCCTTCACGCTAACGGGGCACTAGCTCCAGACTCAGTCGGCTTTTTGTGTTGCTTAGGTTTTGTTCTTATTTGTACTCAAAACTTCGTTTTACGTGTACAACGCAAATTTTTATTCATTAGACATGTTTGTTCTGGGTAAGGAGTTGATATCCATGATAATTTTGCATGGATGAGTGAATTTTAAAAGATTGTGCTTATTTGTGTTGTAAGAGTCCTGTTGTTCGTTTTGTTTTTGCTGAGAAACTCGCTCCATATTATGTAATGGGCACAAGTAAACCATCTACGAAATAGGAAGAGAGAGATTGGGGAACCTGATAAAAGTCTCTAAGGTCACGTGAGAGAATCATAACTTGCTACAAACAAAATCATACACCACAATAAGATGGCAAACAAGAAAAAGAGTGAATGGCACAACTGTTATATAATAGTTTCCCCAGCTTTCGGCTAATTACTTCAGTGGAAACTGTGTTTAATTTGAACCCAAGGTTGATTAGTGCAATAAGATGTATTTAATTTGAACTGCAACTTCAGTTAATTAGTTAAACACAGCCGTGATTTAACTTCTGCTGATTTGTTAGTAATTAATTTGTGCCTATGTGTTCGTTGATTAGTGCGTACAACAGAAGTTAATTTCAAACCATGTTTCATTTGGTTAGTCCTATAAAAATTGTACAAACGAACTTTATTCACTTTCACCCGATTACCCACTTGAACTGGATTTAATAGTGAACTGGAAATTAATATTAATTTCGAGTAGTGAAAAACAGTAATTTTACCCTTGAATTTAGTGAAAATAAATCAGATTGTGCTTGATTGATCCACCGTAGACTTGTTTATTTGAATCAAGATTTTAGGTTATTAGTACACTTACTTACGTGATTAGACTAATAGATAAAGTGATTTAAAGCAGCTAAAAATTGATCAGTGTGTTCCTAATTTCAACTGATTTATCAACTAAAACAGGTAATTTGAACTCATAAGGAAAGAAGGCAAAGACAAAGTCCCCCGTGCATGTATCACCGTGCCATGAAGGCACATTTAGGGGATGTAGGGGTAGGGCCCCACACATTCTCGATCTTGGCCATTTTGAAGGTGATGTGATCAGCACCACAGTCCGGCCGCCTTAACCCCCGAGGGTTGCCCCCCAGTTACCCATTTATTCGAGGCTGGGTGAGCCCCAGAACCGATTTATGCGGGGACAAGGCCTGAAAAATTCCAACAGATCACTCGTGTTTTAGTTGATTAGTCCAGCAAAACGGTGGTCGTTTACAATCAAACTTAGGTTGATTGGTCCAATAAAAGTGGCTTAAACAGCTTGTAGTTGATTAATTCATTCAAAACTGTAATTAATTTTAAGCCAAACGTCAGCTGATTAATCTGATGAAAGTGGAATTACCTTGAAACCAACTTTCAAAATCGTTTATCATTATGGTAGCGCAAAATCAGCTGCAGCAGATTTTAAGCTATCCGTGGCGTCAGAGTAATTTAAGCCTCAATCTCGCAGATTCTTGCGTGTGACATTGATATGAACCAATCACTCCGCTGTGTCATATGCTCAACGGCGAGGTCTACGCTCCGGGGTGATATATGACGTGAAGAATTGGCTTCTCCAGCTCAACCCACGTCAACGCTGAGGCGGCGACGGCGAAGAAACATTATTCCGCGGTAACTTGTTTCATCACCGCAACGCTTAGGCGGCTGGGATCCCCATTCTTTCCCATCCAATAAACCACAGTCTTTGTGTTCTTCCCTTTTATCTCCGGACCGAGGAATAACGCAAACCCTTCATCCCACCCTCTTTTCTGATCTCGTCCCCAAGGAATTGCGGGTGAGACAAAGATGATGCGACGTAGTCTTCTCGTTTGTTTGATGATCCTATCCTCTTTCTAATACCTTGGGCGGGGAATTAGAGGTCTCTTAGGATCCATTGCTCTTTTGGCGTGGGGAATAATTTCTTAAACTGAGTGAGGATAACAGATGAGGTTGTCAGTAATGGTGCTGGATGTGAAGATGTTTATACTTTGTCACCGCATGCCTTTTAATATAATTATTGAATCCTGTGGTTGAATCTACGAGGCACATCCAAAAAGTATTGCCCATTTAATAAAAAAAAGAACGGAAGACGTTCGTTACACAATATCTTTTTTTCTTGAAAGATCAAACCTTGAGCTATTTTTCTACATAGGCAGCCAAGGCATTGAAGCACTTATCGTACTGGAAGACAAGTACGGCATGCGCCAAAATATACAGTACTGAAACTCGCGCATCTCGAACACGTGGTTGCGTTTGTCGACGGGGCATAGCTCCAGTTGCACGTGTTCGCAGTAGTGAAAAGGAAGTTGTGTTGTGCAGTTGTTGTTGGAAATTGGTCTCTCGACGGAGGAAAAAGTATTCATAGTTGAGCATTATTTCCGCTCATACGGAAGCGATCGTGGAGGTGGACCGAGTTTGAAAAAGGTGACTGGTCTATATGCAACCCAAATGACAATCGTCCACTCCTCATGCCCTAACCTAACCTTTCCTGACAGTTATGCAACTCAAAAGGCACGATTGTTATTTGGGTTGCATATAGACCAGTCACTATATTGTAACATGTCTTATACTTTTGTTAATCTTTTCATTTCAGTACTGTATATTTTGGCGCATACGGTATTTCGATACCTTCATTATACACTTCTAGTTCATTGGTCCTTCTAGCCTCAAACCTCCTACACGAAACCTTCTGCAAGAACTGAATGACAGCTCTCATCCCACACTTGGCAGGATTCTCAATTTTTACGGTTCATCTTGACTGCCGGGGCCTCGCCGATGGCGCAGTGGTAGCGTCGTCGCCTTGTAATCAAGGGGTCCCGGGTTCTATACCGGTGGAGGCACATAGTGGTTCAGATCCCACTTTAAACTGTAGGTCCAATCCCGATGATCCTTATTGTGCATAAAGTGGACTTAAAACTCCAACTCAGTCGATCAATCAAAATCACCTTGACTGCCCACAGAAACACGTATACAACTACTACCAATATGCAACTTTCACGAGAGCTCACGCACACCTCTATGCATTTTTACAAGGGCAACCTCCGTGGCAAAGTTGTTAGCACAGCGCGCTACGACGGCAGGACGTCGAACCAAATTCCGGCCTAGGCGCGAGTATCCCTTTATCGGTTTCATTACGTCATCACTGATCCTCATCTTGACAATTAGCCAAAAATGGTAGAAAAGCGAAGTAAAATGAACCAAATCAAGTAACTAAACAATCATTTTTATTAAAAAGGTCACCGGTAAATCTACTATGTGCTTTATTTTACTCTAGCTCTGTCTACCAACTTTCAGGATCTTTCTGCAGAAAAGGAAATGTTGGTGCTTGTGGTGTTTTGTACAATAAGTAACAGGTTTCCGTCACAGGATGAGAAATGAAATAATTTCCTAGAAATCCTTGCCAAGAGAGGGACTCTCTCTATAAACTGAACCACACACTTCCGTCCTTCATCATTTCGTAGCAATTTCCCACACATTTTTATTCCTTCCAACGCTGTGTAAATCTTCCGCATTTTCGTCGCTGCTCGCACAGTAAACAAGCTCTAATTACTCCATTTAAAATCTCCTCTCTGTTGACTGCATGCCGTAAACACGATCTCGCCTCATTCGATAATAAATGAGGCTCAGACGGGAAGGCAGTTTACGGTGTAGCGTTACTTTGGCGCACTTTGTGTTCATACTTCCTGGTTTTTGAATTTATTAGACACATTATGAACTTGTTAAAAAAAAAAAATCCTTTGGGGAAAATTAGACGGAAGTCACTCGAGACTTGGCATGTTTTTATGGCTCTTATGATAGGCCGGTGTCTGTACGTAATATGTACATCATGGTTCTTGTTTTGCAGTCTTTCGTAGCGGCAATTGAACTGTTTCCTTCCATGATCTGCACAACGTATTTTAACGGTGGAGAAATATTGGTGATATTAAAGATGGGATTGCTAAGGGACGGTTACAACGCAGTACTTGGCTGTAAAACAACACTAAAATTAAAGTAAACTATATTTCTTTTTTTGGCGACAAATCGAGTAGTGGTAAAAATCTAGCAGCACTACACGGTGTAAGGAAATCTTATAATCTAGCACACAAAGGTGATGTACAACGTCGAAATTTAATCGAAAAATTCAGGCTCGACCACAAGTCGAACCTGGGTCTCTGGCATACCGTGCTATTTTTCAACCACCAACGCAAGAGTAAAATCAGGTTTAGCAGGGCTGACTTGATACATCAGTTGGTAGAACAATGGCATTTCTCGATTAAGCGATGAAAGGTTGTTTTTTCAAGTATACAACAATGGCAAGTTGAATCTCACTTTATCATTAGGTGCTATTTATTGTACCACACACACATTCTGATTTTATACTGCTATATTTTTGTGATGGTGTTAAGAGATTGTCAGCATTATGTAAGGTCACATGATAAACAAGCATACTATTAGATCAACCTCACTACTAAATCTTCACGATAACAATCTTATATCTACTTGTTCTTATATTATTCTATTGTGGATGTAATGGCATTAGCCATGAGTCTATCATTCTAATCATGCCCTTGGCACGGGTGTAATTTTATGTAATCATTACTCATATACTCAGTCGCAATTAGCCATAAGTGGCCTAAAAGCGACGTAAGATCAGAACAGGACAAACACAAGTACAAAGTGTTTGTGTGTGTGTAGAACTAGACCAGTCTATTGCTCGTTCTATCGCTCCCGGGTAGTCTTTGACTAGATCGGTTCCGGAGTTGAATCCCCAGTGGAAACCTTCAATTTAGATGCTGACCCACCGGCCTGGGAATTCAATGCGAACACAGGTCACGCAACGAAAAAGTGCTTGGCGGGGTCTGGCCCTCAAAGGGCTGTTTCGTCACGGAATTTAAGTTTGGTGGAAGGCTTTCTTGTCCCGCTTTGTAGCCTGGCATCGGAGCAGATTAGAGATTCACATTTTTCTCTTTAGTTCTCAATCCTTTGGGTCTTTTTTGCGAAAACGGATCGCACGAACCCCTAACTCAAGGACACATAAAAGTCATTCTCTCTCTCTCCTGTGACCTAAGGACGTGGTCTATTTCCATCTAATCGACCTGCCCAGAAACCTGGGACAGTTCGTGAACTCGTCTTTCCAAACATCCACACGCTATATCTCGAGAAGAAATGGTAGACAGATCGCAAGGAAAGCAAGAATGCAGGCTGTGGAACTGCCAACTTTTGTGCATGTTTATGAGCGAATTGGCGTGTAAGCTATTTGCTACCATCATTGCATACCGTAACGAATCTTTGAAAAGAGACTTACCTCTATGCATATCCTACAATTAAATTTCAAAGTTTAAGTTCGCTTTTACGAACAGATAGGCTAATCGGGAGCGGATCTACAGTACGGAATCTGAACCACTATGGGCCTCCACCAGGTATCGAACCCGGGACTTCTAAATTACAAGGCGAAGACGTTTCCTCTACTGGGAGGCGCTGCAAGTTCTAAAAATTCCGAGAGAATGCTAAGTTAGCGTGCAATGTTAATTGAAGGGTCAGGGGATAAAACCAGATAAGTCTACATTCGTCAAACTCCAAACATGAAAATTTGGACATGTAAATGACGTTAATGAAAAGACGTTACTGGACATGTAAATGAAAATGTGCAAAAAGCATGCGATTCGACGAATGGAAGTTTCAGATGTATGAAATGAAAGAAAGTATGTTGTAAAGTCCAGCACAGCGTCAGTATGCCAGGAAATGACATCACTACCTTTATTTCGACTGAATATTGACTTGCCTGTTTTTCCCCCTTCATTTCGAGAGAACCTCTTCCCTCGTCTTCAGGTTAAATGCTAATGTGGAATCATTGTCACCAACATCCATAGAATTATCACTAATTCTAAATAATTAAAACAGTTGTACAAATCTTAAATAATAGATGCTGGAAGTGACCAAAACAGGACGAAAATCAGCGTCCCCTCTGTTAACCCAGCACAGTAGCAACTTAAAATAATGGAACTGCAAACTAAGCTATGCTAGAAATGAGTTAATAACTATCAAGTCTCAAATATCCTCTTTAGTCGTACATTGACTACTGCTCTCATGAAATTAAAAAAGAAGAAAAGAAAATTCGAAACGGTCGCCAAGCAAATACACTTTACATCCTAAGAGAAGTAGCCTCAAAGAAACATGTCCAAGGCCGAAATCGATCGAAATGGGTTATTGCGTGATATGTCTGCATCAAAACAAGGCATTTTAATGTGAAATAATTCTTGAATAATTTATAGTGCAGTGGTGGAACACGAACGCTGTCATTTAAAACTGAATGGGATATAAGGAAACCTGGAAACTGGGAAAATGTACCAATAGCTAGCGGAGGCCAAGCGTTCTCTGCTTGTAGATGAGGTTCTTACGTTGTGTGCACATCTACTTCTTCATTACTTTATTCTCCTGCCAAGGAGGAGCTGACGTCTGTCGAAGCTTAGCGAGCATCGTGGTTTGTCACTGTTGTCCTACCGTCTACAATACTTTCGCTATTGTTTGCTGCTTTCACTCGCACCAAAGAAGTTTCAGTCCATAATATACGGTATATTTTTCGTATTTTAACAGGTACTTATCTGACTTTATTGAGGGATGCAGTGTTAGAATTTCAATGATAGTTTCCTTTTGTAGCATATGTTCGTTGATTTCTTCTTCATAGAGGTGGAAGAAACTCGAACGAGGTTTCCAAATTATTAGAAATGGCTAAATTAATGTATAAATTATTCAATGTGGTATGTTATCCATTACTTGCACGTCGCTCATCCTACTATCGTATTTAAAATTATGAATACTCGAGTTTGGACTCGAAGAATTAACCAGTAGACCTATATAAATACGAGTTATATCAAAATTTAGCTTGGTCAATACCTCGTTAAGCTATGGTAACCAATTTTTTTCCCAATATGCCTTCGATTTCTTATCTTCGTGGGAACAAAAAAGTGGCCTTTTTTTGTGTTTTCCAAACGACCGGTCTCTGAAATTCTATAAGAAAAAAACTTGTGGTCCAATCGTGATAAAATTTTAATATGGTGCAGGTAGAAATGTTTTAATACAACTCTTAATGTTCAGATTTTTTTAATCGGACAAAAGAGAGTTCTTATGCCAATACACAAAGTTCATTGCAGCTGTTTTTAAAACCCATTTTCAATGTCAATTTACATTGTTAAACCGATTTTATACAGATTTTTTATTCAGCGGAGTAAAGTTGCGTCTTGAATAAAAATCTGTATAAAACCAGTTTTGCAATGTGAATTGACAATGATAATGGGTTTTAAAAAGAGCTGCAAAGAGCTTCAAAACAAGACTAAGATCGTATTTGTAGACTGCTCAATGCTAAGAAAACGTATTTTCACAAAATTCATAAGAACGTTTTTTTTTGTTGTTCTTTTTTTTGCTGATTTTAAAAATCTGAAAATTAAGAATTGTATTTAAAACTTAATCTTTCCCACAATCTTGAAGAGGCGTGTGACCACCGGATGTTCACGTGTGTTCCCTACAAGGATTGGGCAACATGGAAAGGACTTCTTGTGGCCACACTCCTCTTTAAGATTGCGAGGATGAAGGAGGACTGAGTTTCTTTACGTTTGTCCTGAACTGTAAGTACTTTAATTACTTTGAGCTGTGCATTGACCTTTCTTTCCTGTTCGTCTTGTTTCTCTTGAGCGTTAACTTTGTCCAACTGAGCAGCGAAAACCCCGTGGGAGGCAGGAAAGGAGGGATCTTATTCCCACGAGGGATTAGCGAAGCGCACAAAGCCATTTCTCTAGATTGAATAGGTTTCCTGACAGAGCTCCACCCTCTCTCGATTACTCTTCTGCGGATAATAGCAGACTTATGGAGACTTGAAATCGAGAGTGCGTGGTTCTTGGAACAGCAGTGGAATAACCACAATCGATCAAGTAATGGGACTAAGAAGGTTGGTTCACCGGTGAAACACGAGTTTCCTGCTCCGACAGATTATGAATTGTAATGCAGATAGGGAGACGCACTTCCCTTCCGCTGTTATTGGTCACATTTCCTGTTTTCGTTTGCCTTCACTTTTCCTTGTTTTGTTATTTTCCCTTCAATTCCTTTCTTTTTTTACATTTCTCATCTTTTCATTCCTCTTTGTGTCTAATTTTATTGTTTTTATTTTATGTGTTACTTTTCTTTTCATCACAATTTTTCTTGTCTTGCTTTTGCGTTCCTTCCTTCTCTCTTTCCATGTTTGCTTTTCCACATTTTTACCTGGTTGAGAATATTTGAACTATTGTTTTCGTCTTCATTCTTTTCCCCATGGTCTGCATGGTAAAGCATATGCAACTTTTGGAACAACTGGAATTACTGTTGTAATTTGTTTCTTTCTCTACGGCGTATTTTCCATTGTTTCTGCCTAATACCGCGCATATTCCGCTTTCTCCCCGTGTTTTATGTTTTTTTTCCCCTACACTATCTTCTTCAGGCTTCAACACAGGTCATATGCGTTTTCCAGTATAATTTTTATGTGGATTTTGTCTCCATTGTTATCAATTTACCGATCCATTCCAAGTTTACTTTCTAATCGCTTTGTTCAACAGGCGTTCCAGAGAATTAATTTGTTCATCTGTTGCCTTGTTCTATTTCCGGTGTTCTGCGAAAGAACTTACATTGTCGGTCCCCATTTCTCTTCCATAAATGAGAATTAATGCTTGCTATTTGTTCCTTCTTTATTTTAAATGCCCTGTTTTTCGGAAAGAGAGACGTAACTCGAGCTACTTTAGAAAACTTAAAGCTCAATGTAATCCTATTAACGAACAAGAAGCAAAAGTTGGAAACACTCGAAATATTGGACAGTGTGCGTGCCACTCCTGAAATGTTACTGGGAACTGAACATTTTATAATCTTAAATTTTTTACAAGAAAAAATAGTTGGTATTTTTGGAGACTAAGTCCTTAAAAAGAGACATGAGCCTAATAGATGTGAAGTGAAGACACAGGTTAGTAAGCAACTACGTAATAACGCCATTAAGATAATTATATCGAGAAGACTTGGAGATGGGCAGGACATGCTAGAAGAATGGAAAGTTTATAGGATATGTGTTGGGATATCTGGTGATGAGAAAACTGTGGAAGCATATGGACAAATGGATCTGAAGGTAATTGGCATAGACACTCAAGATTGAATTATTTTTTTCTGCCCAAAAAAAGGGCAGAAAGAAATCTTAACTGCATACTGTTTCTTTCAATTCAAGCTGTTGGTTACAGAGGTTGTGCCATTAATAGTGGACTGGGGACCGTCTACCTAAAAGAACTGGAAATGCATTTTACTGACAGCGTCTGGAGGTGCAAGATTTTGTCCGGGATAGAAAGCAACACAACTACGCTTGCATTCAAAACTACATGTTAACATTTTTTAATGGTTATTTTTTCCGTACGGCAGGGTTAACTCGAATGTTTAGTTGGGCGTGAGTCCGAGAATGTTCATGCAGGATTATTTTGTTTTTTTGTTTTTATTTCTTCTTAAAACAATGATACAATTCGTCTGTGTTAGTTGTGACCAACGACGGGACGGAGCATGCGCTAGTGGAGCCCAGTGGCAAAATGGGGGTGATGGTCACAAGTTGAACGCAGACAGGGAAATAGATTCAGTGAAAATTGTCCTTGTTCCACTTGGAAAGTATTATTTCCTGTTATAACAAACAACATAAATTGATAAGAGTGAGCGATAGCGAACAACTAAACCCACACAACAAAACCGAAATTCTGGAAGTATTATGTGCAGAAAATGCCTACTTCGCCTTTCGTGATTGAATTCGTCCATTAGCCGCGTCTTCCACAGTCGAACAGCAGGCTACAATTTACCGCCGTCTGTGTTAACCGAGCCTCAATTGTGAAATGGAAAAGCTATCGACAAGAAACATGAAAGTGGGTAATAAGCTAAGCAAGGCCAGAAATGCGACACACGAATTTACATAGAGAAAAGCTTGTGGCGGAGTGGTTACCACAGCGCAATACGACGCCAGTGGTTCAGAGTTCGAATTCCTGCCGGGAAATTGGTGTTCTTTGTAAGTGTCCCTTCATCAGTTTCTTCATATTGCTCATCCTCGTCTTGGCGATTAGCCAAAAGTGGCAGAAAAGCGAATCAAAATAAACCAAATCGACCAAAGAAAGCTTGTGATCGAACCTTCCGTTGGTATATTAGTTACCTTTATAACCTTTGAAAATCATTGATTCGGCCTTGCATTTTCATGTTATCCCTAGTATAACTCACGTTCCTTTATTACGAGTGTTAAATCACATTTAACAGATTGCGTTCGTATCATCCACTTTTTTAAGCTGTGTTTAGTTCCGACAAAAGTGCCACATTACATTTCACTGCAGGAAGTTGAAGACATATTTTGTCTGTTGTTAATTGCTAGCTTTGAAAGAGTACTCATTATTTCACTCTGAAATGTTTGTGTTTTGTAATGATTTGGACCGTCGGTTCACAAGAGCCCTCGTGAAAACACGGAAGTAAAACCCCGTTGATCTTCAGCGAGTGCGTCCTCGTGGATCGCTTCTCGAAATTCTGTTCTATTTATGGGTGTCTGCGAGGAGATACGCCCACTCTTCATATCCCATTACAAAGTTTATGATCCGTGACGTCATTCGCTCTTTACGGGAGCTTGAGTAAAGTGCAGGAAACATTTCCTTCGGTAAACAGTCGCCTACAGGTAAACAACGAATGATTTTCTTACGGCTTAAGAGTAGGTACAGGGCTTGCTCAAGCTTAAACTTATAGGTTTTCTGGAAGTACTGTCGCCACTGTTGGTGGCGGAGTGGTCAGAGTCACAGGCTACAAAGCCAGAGGTTCCAGGTTCAAATTCTTGTAAAGACATGGATGTATTATTTTACTTCATCATTTATTCTCCTTGTCGCGATTAACCAAAGAAGTAGGTATGCGACGTAATACAGCCGAAATAGCAATGAAGGAAAGAAGTACTATCCTAAATCACCTCTCTAGGTCTCAACGAACTATAATTTTTGCTATCCACTGTTGAGGCTTTGTTTACTTAATTAGTTAAGTACTGTCCACACACGTTTAATAAAGTTTAATAAGATTGTTGAACCAAATATATATTTTTAACACTTCTTCGATGTTTGTGATGAAGTTGAAGCAAGTGCATATGCATAATTACTGTAATGTTACTATAAATCTGAGTTTTGTGTAATCTTGCTATTGCTATTATTTTGTTTGTTATTGTCTGGGCTAATGTTTTCTTTCCTGTATATAATTGACCATGCTGCACTGGAGGAATTATAAATAACTAAATATTACTGCACAAGCAGCAATGTTACAAACTGAAATATTAGAAATGAAAGTGGTGCACATGCAAGTACGATACCCGAATGTACAAATGACATTTCTACATGATATGTATCTGTATTATAGAGCGTTATATGGCGGCTCCCGTGGCGCAGTGGTTACCACATCGTGCTACGACGCCAGGGGTCCCGGGTTCGAATCCCGGCCTGGGCGTTGATGTTTGTGAGTGTCCTTTCATCATGTCATCACTCATCCCCATCTTCGCAAGTTAGCCAAAAGTGGCACAAAAAGCTAAGTAAAATAAAGCAAATCAAAATCAACAAATATATAGAGCGTTATAAGTAGTAGTTTTCTTCGATGCAGCTTGCAAAAATACTGATTGACAGCAAAACGTACAGGGCGGCCCAAAAGAAGGTAACCGAAATGTACGGTTACCTTTTTTTGGTCCACCCTGTATTTGAATTGAGGAAATCATGAATGAAGGGAGTAGCGTTAGCAATATCAATCAAGTCTTTATTTTATAATTTATGGACTAATTCTATCAGAGATTTTTCTTTGTTCTTTGTGCGTGTACTTCTTTCTAATGCTCTTCCTTATCCTATTTTTCCCATAGTTTTGTAACTGAATAATGACGTTTCGTGTGCAGAAGCGTTTTACCACCTTGTTTTACATTGTAGAAATCGCCCCCAATGCTTGGACGATCGTGTGCATTATACCGTGCATTTAATTCAGTGGGTAAATATTTTTGTATTTGGATGATTATTGTAACACTCTGGAAAGCCTGAAGTCGTAGGTTCGAATCGTATTTATTTATTTATTTTAATATCACATATATTCATCCTCATCGTCGCGAGTTATTCGCACAGATTACAAAGAGTTGTAGAGTAATCAAATTCAAATTATTTTAAATTATTTACTTGAGTTTTATTAAACTTTACGTTATTTTACTTTCAGCTTAACAACTTTCAAGTCTTAATTTTTGCTGCTGTTAAATTGATGACGGAACTTTTCTATGAGCCTGATATATGTTTTTAAAGCACGTTGTAGAAGTCTAGAATATCTCGGAGAACTTAGTTCCTTTTCTAGAATACAAAGAGGGTGCCAGTCAAATTCAATTGTGCTCTCGATAACGAGCTCACCAACTTTCATCAATCTTTGACGCCATCGATGCCTGACAACAACTCCCTCTATCATAATGTATGGAAACTTGGAAGATTTTTTTTCCATTTTTCTCAGCAGGCTTGATTGATTTTTGAGGATCACTCAAATGCACTATGGTAACTTTGGCTTCTATTAGAGACTTTCACTTAATGGCGACTCGAATCGAAACCAAGATCCTAATATGTTTTATTTTATTCTTCTTATCTACCCTTGAGGCACTACGAAGCCAACGGGTTCGAACCTTGGTCAGACATGGATGTCTCATTGTTTTTGTTCCATCATCCATTTTATCAGTTCGTCACATCGTTTTCGCGATTAATCCAGAAGGTAGGAAAGCTACATAAAATAACAAAAGTAGAAATAATCTTCTGTCGGCCTTTTTGCCGCGAGTAGCTTAGGAGGCAGAAAGGCGACGTGAGATAATACGAATGTGAATAAAGGTTGGTAAATTTTGACGGTGCCAGAATTCTATCTCCTTAATGCACCTGTATCAGCCATGAGTTCTCAGCTTTCGAAAAACCACTGTAGCATTCCAAATTTTGCGTAATTACTGCTGTTTATGTTTGCTTTCGGTGTTACATAGCTATCAATGACACAAAATAGGTTTACTGACAAAGACTTTGTCGAGCGGCGTCGCAAGTCTGATATTACGGCATATTACGATATGCGAGTCTCGTATATCTTGTTCTTCAGGCTTTGTGCACTAGCTTTGTGTCCTTGCATCATGTTCCCAAGTCACCGTACTCTGGTAATCTGGGCTTTGTCTTGTTTACCATACGGGATTAATATGTTACAGCCTCTATAATATCATTTAGAGAGGTTTACGCCCAGGTGTGTGTATATATGCAGAACAGTTACTTGTATCAAAGCTGCTTTGAGGCCCAGAGCTTGACATATTAACGAAATATTTTCATTGGCTTTTGAAGTCGTTTTGGTTCCATGGGAACCAATCAGGAGGAAAGGAAACCTATTTCTGTTCCGTCGTATTTTTTTTGTTTTTTCTTTTCTTGGTACGACGATGGGGATGAGTGATGAAATAGATGATGGAGCAAACACATACATGCCTTGACCAGGATTCGAACCTGGTTCCTTTCGGTTTGCATCTCGTGACGCTAACCTCTCCACCACGGAGACCGGCGAATCTACTTCTGGAAGGATGCAACTTTGACATTCAGAAAGATTGGTTTGATTTATTTTACTTTGCTTTTCTTCCACTTTTGGCTAATCGCGAATATGAGGATGAGTGATGATATGATGAAATTGATGAAGGGACGCTTACAAAGAATACCCATTCCCAGGCTGGGATTCGAAACCGGAATCCCTTTCTCCGTAGGCGCTGTTCTAACCACTCTGCCACAGATGCCGGCTGAGATGTATAATGAGACAGCGCGATTTAAGTAATCATCTAGGCTGTATTTTATCTCATCTGTGGAGAAAATCTGAGGAATTTCCATTGTAGAGGTATCTCAGGGATAAGAAGTTATTCAGAATGCTTTTTTTGGGGGGGGGGGGGTAACGGTAAGAATGCTTTTCTGCGCTAAGCCGCACTGAAATAATTCGACTGTCGCTTAACGGTCACTGGCAATTTGGTCGTAAGTTTTATCACATAATGAAACGGTGGAATCTCTGTTAAAGTAAGCTCATAACCAATTAAGAACCTCGACCAATGCGAAGTGACCTGTTTTTACCGGGTGTACGTATTTCCAATAACAGTGCAATATTGAGTTGGCACATTATCGTGAAATAAATATATTAACAATACAATTGAATGTATTTTGGAAATTTTGTTACGGTCAAAGTCATGAAAACTCTCAGAATATACGTGGGTGACACTAAAAGTTTTTAGATGCGGCAACACTGATTGCAGCAATACATTGTCTCTAGGATATGTTGAAGTTAGTAGTCTGTGAAGTGTGATAATGCTTCAGAATTTATAGTTGTTAATTGTTGTGTGCCAGAAATTAGTCAATTATTGTCGTGTGTGTACAGTAAAATGGATTTAACACGGGAGCACTTCAGAGCAATGATTTTTTACGATTTTCGAGCAGGTTTAACGCAGCAGCAATGTTATGAAAGGCTCCGAAATGCATTTCAGGAGGAAGCCCCATGCCGTGCGACTGTGTTTAATTGTTTTTTAGAATTTCGACGTGGACGTCAGAAACTCAGTGATGAATTACGTGATGGTCGTCCTGTGACAGCAACTTCTCAAGAAAACGTCGACAGAGTGCGTCGCATGATAGAGGAGGATAACCGGGTGACATATGCAGTTATTAGTGCAACACTGGGTATTGGTATGAGTCAGGTTCAAACGATCCTGCATGACCGCCTTGGTGTCAGGAAGCTCTGTGCCAGATGGATCCCACACCATCTTACTCAGGAGCAAGGGTCACATGGTGCATGAAAATGCTGGACAAATTTAACCAAGGACAATCAAATGCAGTGTATGACATCGTAACAGGTGACGAAACTTGGGTGTACTGTTATGAACCCGAGAGCAAACGACAGTCGACGCAGTGGATCTTCCCGGATGAAGACCCACCAACAAAAGTCAGGAAGGGACGAAGTGTTGGCAAACAAATGGTTGCCACTTTCTTCAGTCGCACGGGCCATATTGCAACAGTGCCGCTACAGGGACGTCGGACCGTTAATTCTGAATGGTACACTACGGTTTGTTAACCGGAGATCGTACGGAAAGTTCGTGAAAAACGCCCACGAAGTCGCATTATTGTGCATGAAGACAATGCGCACAGCCATAGAGCAGTACGAACAATTGAATTCTTGAAAGCCTCCAACATCGAAGAAATGACTCATCCTCCTTACAGTCCCGACCTCGCCCCTATTCCCTAAAATCAAGGATACATTACGAGGTTCTTCATTTCCTACTCCCGAGGAGGCAGTCACCGCCTTCGTTCAGTGCATTCAAGAGGTGCCTACAGATGTGTGGTCCCAGTGCTTTCACACTTGGTTTGAGCGGATGAACAAGTGTACCAACTGTCATGGAGAATACTTTGAAAAATTATAGCATTCATACTTTTGGTCTCCAGTGTTTTACTTGCGCGTGTCTAAAAACTTTTAGTGTGACCTATCGTATTAAAGAATGAGATTTAAATTCAGGGTTCTGTAATTGTGTGAAGCGTTTTCACAGTAAATTTTAGTTATTGGTACAGATGGTTCAGATACACTTCGCACACTGTAAGATATTAAATATATTGTACAAAGTGTGCATACCAATGGGAACACTACACATTATACTGTATTGTAGTTCATTGACCCATATGTAGAACTTGTTTCTTTGTTTTCAAGGTCTTCTTACTTCTCTCTCTCTCGTTTACATGCGTGTTTTTTTGTCGACTTTCTTACAAATGATCTTTCACACCTCTTCCCTCTCGATATATTGTCGATACGGCAATGGCTTCCATTTTGGCAGGATACCGAGGCTCTCGCGCCCACAGCCTGTATAAACCTTTCTGAGAAGTTGTTTCATGGCATTCGCATATTCCTTCATCCATTTTATCTTCTCGCCATTCATCTCCACCGTCTCAATTATTGAAAAGTGGTAGAAAAGCGACGTAAAATGAACTACATGACCAGCAACGTTTTCTATTAAACGTGCATGTCCTAAAACGTAGCTTAGTGCGTGTTTACCCGAAAGCTAATCTCGCGTGCATGCATCGTTGAGTGACGTGCGAATCTGCATCGATTGTGTTTCGTGATGCAATTCTGTGCTCAGCAGTCTGCCTACTGAAGACAAGTCAACAATAGCTGTTCTGCTTTTCTCTTGAATTGCCTTTTGCCGTACTCCTGCAAAATTATTTCCACAAATTTTCCTCCGTGTGTATCGGTGTGCAAACAAAGCTTTGTTGAAATTTCACTGTTACGCAAAGTAAGACAGCTCAATTGTCTAGTCGAGCATCATACGTAAGTTTCTGGAGGTTTGGCAGCACCCCAATAGATGTTTCAATCTTAGCAAGTTTCTCTTAACGTTGGAATAATATCTCTTGTGATTTAATGGAAAGAAGAAATCAAAGAATTCTCCACACACACTCTCTCTACGTTTCTTTCCATCTTTTCCTTTCTTTCTCTTCTTGACTCTCTCCACCTTTTTCTTTCTTTTTTCTGTCTTTGTTTCCCTTCCTCTTTTCCTTTTTCTATCCCTCAATCTTTCTTTCTTCCTTTCTTTATCTCTTTTCTCTCTCTTCCTTTTGTTTCTTTTCTCCTCTTTCTCTGTGTATCTTTCTATGTTTCTCCATATTTTCCTTTCTTTCTCTTCGTGTTTATCTTCATTCTGTTTGTCTCCCTCTTTTCCTTTTCTTTCTCTGCTTACTCATTTTCCTCTGTTTCTCTCCTTGTCTCCATTTCTTTCGTCCTCTGTTTCTCTCAGTTTTTTCCTTTCTTTCTCTCCTTGTCTCCATTTCCTTCTGTTTCTCCCCTACTTTCCTTTTTGTCTGTCTTCTTTCTTTCCGTGTTTCTCTTACCGCTTTTCCTTTCTTTCTTGTATCTTTCTTTCATCCTCTGTTTTTCTCTCTCATCATTGCTCCTGTTTTCTCCCTCCTTTCCTTTCTGTCTGTGCTTGTCTCTCTCTCTTTCTTCCTTCCTTTGTTTCTCTGTGTTAATTGAAAAAAAGAACCTGCTTAATACTTATTTTTAAAATGAACTCTTTCATTATTACGGGTTCCGTGTGGCCTGTGGACGCACACCACTCCCTGTATCACGCCCCTGCGCGTGTGTTTCGGTAGCTTTGGAACGCTGACAAGAACTACAGATTCAACTAAATTCACCCTAAAATTATTTAGAACCCGAGAAATATAAACACTACAACAGCCTTGTATCTGGATATTCCAAATATTACTGTGAAAGGCAGATTAAGCAATATAATCAAATGTTGTTATAGTTCGTCATGATTATTCACCTGATACTTGCAAATTTCCCAGATACACACAAACGTAATTTTATCTTTTCGCAGGAATATATCCTTCCTTTCAACCCAACACCCTGTATTCGGTTTGAATTATTCACTAACTGGCATTTAGTTGTACAAAGATCAAATTAACAACAACGCCATTTCGTACCATATAACTGCCAATATTTTAACGTACAGCCTTTTCCCCTAACTCCCGTCTCTTACTCATCTACGTCATTGCCTTGTAATCAAGGGGTCCCGGGTTCGATACCCGGTGGAGGCACAAGTGGTTCGGATCCCACTTTAAACTGTAGGTCCAGTCCCGATTAGCCTTACTGTGCATAAAGTGGACTTAAAACACCAACTCAAACCAACTCTTACTCATCTAAAACAATAATCGCTGACATGCCAGAAACTTGGTCCAAGTTTGCATATACTCATGAATGGCTGTGGACTGAGGAATGAGAAAATATATCATACGTTTTCATAACTCCTTATTCATAACTTTTGATAAGAATCATGACCGAGAAACCAGTGCAAAATAAACCCCCTCCTGGAAGAGAACACTATCATTAAATCACACTTGATTGCATGCTATAGACTTAAGGAGCATATACTGGTTCAATTTCAACACAACATCAAAAGATAAACTATGTATTTTTATTTATTTTGAACAACAATGAGCATAATATGTAGCGACAAAACGTGGAAATTACCATAAGTTACCACCGATCAGATGACAAGTTATTTTACATTGTTTGAACTTTCATCTTTTTCATGTAGACAAATATTGGCATAGCCGTTCTTGAAAATCAGCTGATTGAACAACCTGCGTCTGACCTTATGTATAGTACATGTACTTAACCAGACGACGGATTAACACACATGAATTCAGCCTAAAGAACTATCAAATTCAGATAGTTTTAATATTGCTCGACAAATTATAAGTTCGTTTGCTCATGAATATTAGTAAACTTGAAATGAGATTTTTAACTGCAATCCCTCAGACACACCAGTTTGTACCAGCTGACGGACGTTTACTTACGTCACAGAACCCCTCAACAAACATATGACAAGAACTGAGAACAATCCAGACAAAAGATAAAAACACTAAGAACTAGAATTAAAGATTAGATACAATGATAATTATTTACATCTGTTTTCGCTCCGATGTATATGCTCGCCAAGATGGCTGCTCGAAGCATACGCTCCCCACCCAAATTAACGATGTCTTGAATTCCTGCATTATGGCCATAATGTACCGCACACGAGAGCTAGCTATAATTACGAAGTAGAGGTTATCCGTTGATCCAAGGATTGACTTGCAATAATCCAATAGCACTTAGGATAAGTAAAGTTTGCTACTTACATCCGCTCCTGATACCTCGATCCAATGTACAACGAACCAACGAAGAAAAACTCAAATATCTGTCCCACCTTTCATTTGTGCACAAATATTTTTCGAGTGGAAGCTGTCCTTGACTTTCATGTAACGTTAGCACCGTATGGATTTCCTGGATAACTTAAGGATGCTTGGATATTCCTTCATATCCTGTTCATGTACCAAAGTCTACATGTCTTCCTCCATTCTTTCCTCGCATTTCCCTTCGAGTCGTTTCTCCAGGACCCGTTCATGCCGTAAAGAACCCGTTCCTTGATTCCTACATACGAATCCAGTCCTTCGTGCTGAGTTGCCTTCACCTCACTGGTCAGGTCCGCATTTCACATTTACCACATTTTTGAACTTTACATATCACATATTACAAGATCTGACACGTAAATTAAAAGAATAGATTTAATTTACTATTTGGATTCGGCTTGAAAACCGAGATCGGCTAATGCAAGTGAACGGTTCAGACGAACTGATTCATTTGCCGTCCTGCATGCTGCTGCCACCAGGTGTATGGATTTTACACTTGTGAATCCATCACGATGAAAGACAAGCGCGTTGCAACAGTTTTGACAAAATTGTTTCTAACATACATAAATCAAAGAAATAAGAAAAATGTATTCACTCAAATTAGATCGTTATGACGACATACGTCATACCTGAATAAGGCTTGCATGTGCATGGTTACAGTAGGCTACGGAACTTAATACGGAACTTCCACTCCCTTGGTTCTAGTTAACGCTCCTCTTGGTGAGGTTACTTCATGTGGTTGAAGTTGCCTCCCGCCAGGTTGTACTTACCGGTCATCTGACTGTGGTTGCACACACGTAATTGCCTGTCAACGAAAGTTTCACCTACAACTCATCCATTTTAAGCTTTTTTTCTATTTGAAAAGCTTTACCGCCTACTTTGGGCAGTTCGGTTGTAACGTGGCTAAACTTGGAAACATTGAGAGAGACCACCAATAGATCACTCATAAATGGGTATAGTTTGTGAACCCCCGAGGAGATAATTTTTACAGTAGGATTTATTGATTGTAGCTCGCATTTAAGGTTGAAAGTTGTATGAGGGATTATTTGCATTACGGTTAATCGGTTAAACTCTGTGGGGTTTACCATGTCGAACTATCGGAAATATCAAAGGCCCTTCTTAAGTTAACCACATTCAGGGGTTAACCAGTTCAGTATTAACAATGAATTTTCAAACCAAAGACTTATGTTTCCTTCAGGTGAAATTACAGAGAAAGAATTTGGCAGCTTCACTCCTTCGTAAAGGGTGGAATTTTGCTTCGATAGTAGTTGACGTTTGTTTGATAATTTAAGTAGTTATTATTTTTTGGTTATTTTACGTCATTTTCCTACCTCTCTATGCTAATCACGACTATGAGGATGAATGGTGAGTTGATGATACAGATGAGGGAAGTAATAACACAAA
Source organism: Lepisma saccharinum (assembly GCF_977018435.1). Lineage (NCBI taxonomy): Eukaryota > Metazoa > Arthropoda > Insecta > Zygentoma > Lepismatidae > Lepisma > Lepisma saccharinum. The sequence goes on from NC_139236.1 coordinate 52,383,607, forward strand.
CAAACGCCAATACCTTACATGGGATTCGAACCTAGGAAGCATGATTTGGTGTGGCACTGTACTAACTACTCCACTACGAAAACTAGCGTTTGCAAGTTTTTATTTTGGGCTCAATTACAACTTTAAAACGCGCAGAAAAATACTTCACTCGTGGAACTATTTGATTTATAAATGGGCAATGTTACACAGATGCGGTTCTGGGTTCGAATCCCGACCTGAGCATAGGTGTTCTTTGTAAGCGTCCCTTCATCAATTTCATCATATCATCACTTCGCGAGTGGCAGGAAAGCAAGTAAAGGAAACCAAATAAATCATGGCGAACAGTATTTAGAAAACTTTATCAGAATGTTCACAACATTTTTTTTTTTTACAGAGGGTTTTAAACAACATAATAGCCATGGGAAACTGTTACAGATGAAGCAAATTGGAAGTGACGAACAACAACCCGCAAAAAATTCCGCACAGAAAGAATCTGGTGAGACATAACAATTTTCTGCGGTTACTTGTGTCTACATAAAAGACTTACTTGCTTCAGAGCAAACGTGTTTTTAATGTTGCGGCCCTCGTTCCACAAAATCTAAAACGAACTCCTATATTTTTCTTGTATTAGTGGTTTCCCCGCATGACTTTATCCCATGATATTACTGCTCCTTACTTCAATGCTGACGTTGCCCTGCTTTGTGCGGTTACAACCTTTGGGTATGGCTAAAAGGAAATGTTCATGTTCTCCATTTACGAAAGAGTACTTCTCGGAAAACTCTATAGAACGACCGGAACCTAAGAATTGCAACCCTCCTCCATCGTTATCCGTGGTGATATAACACAGTGGCCTCCACGATCCTTGATATTACCCTTTAAGCTGGTTTAAAAGCATGGAAGCGTGCAACGTTGCAATAACGTATAAAATTATTGCCATTTCCCAGAAATTGACGTCAAAAGTATATGGTTCCTTCTCTACTTCAGCTTTTAATAGCATCGTTCTTGGCATCTGGCGTCGTATTACAATGCTACGGTTGATAAAAATGAGAAGGGATACTTCTCGCTGCCATATTCTCGTCTTGATGACCTATATGTGCTTATCAGCTCAAAAGCAGACGTGCGTTTCCTCCATTGTTATTTCGCATTGTTGCTGAAGCCGCGCGGCTTTGATATAACAATGGTTTTTCGATGCGTAGATGATTGATGGGGTTCGTGGCCGGAGGTTCAAATTGTTATTCGATCAAGCTGAATTTGTACGATTATTTAATCTAATTTTCACAAATGCTAGACTGATGCATTTTAATGAACGTCAGATAACGTTGTTGGATTAATTCTTAATAGGCTAATCTCGTTATGTCTGTCCTCATGCCGAAACGTAACCCCAACGCTTGATTTTTCAGTCTCGGAGGACCAAGGTTTAACAGATTAGTTTTCATTCAGTGGCGCGTGGACTGCTTTTTCGTGGCTTGTGAAATTATAGTCGTCTTATTTATTTAAAACCTGTTTCCCTGAAATTAGTAGTTTAAGCTCTCTGCTCTACATATTTCTCGCCCTTCTTTCTATTTCTCCGTTGAGCTCAGCGGTGAGGTAACAGTGTTGCCAGTACCGTACAATGGGTTTAACCTTCCGGCACTTGCGCTTATTTCTGTCACATGAGTACTCACGTGTTGTATTTTTTACAACACTCACTATTTTCAGTCATACAATTGTAATTCTTCAATAAAGTAGTTTGTTTTATTTTCTTAATATTTATTAATGCTTTTTACACTAATTCTATCGATCATGAATACTAGTAATCATTGAATAAAATTAAAAGGTGAAACAAAATATACTCTAAAATCTCTGACATGTTTTAGGTGAGATATTCATAATCCCTACTGAACATTATCTATACATAGGATTTTATATTTATTTATGTTATTTAGACAGAAATTCTATGAATAATTAATATACGCCTTCATGGCGTGGTGCATATCACAGGGGATACAGCGGAAACAATGGTTATTTTTTAAACTTTCAGACAAATTTTTAGGCAAAATATTTATCATCTCTACTAAACATCAGTATTCATATAGGACACATATTATTTTATCTTGTAACATAACGTCCTAACGTGACTAATACGAGGAAGGACCAACAAAGGAATACGTTGGTGGGATCCATTGTTGGTGACCAAACTTTTAATTTTACTTTTAAAAATTATATATTGTTGTACTTTTTACAACAGCACGAGTGCCGGATCCGTCTGTTCTTATCATCGTAATTGTGGCATACAGTTATAAATAAAATATGATCATTGTGTAGCACTAGAATATTCAATTCTGAAGTTTACCTCTGGTAGTCTAGTAGAGGGCAAAAATGACAAACCTCTTAGCAAGCTCGTTGACCCCATTGCCAGCTTGTTTTCACAATGTTACGTTATACGCAAAGAATATTCATACAAAATATTGTATCTGTGTTAATCGCCCCTTATGTTTGATATCAGTAAATAGAAAGGGTCTTTATCTTCGTCTGCCTTCGTTGTAGCAGAGTTTCAAATACCGATTCTGTTGGCAAGCATTTGCTTTCATTGAACACTAAAAATAGCTTTATCTGTGGAGACACAATAAACCTTCATGTTTCTTTCAGTTGCGAGCTTATAAAGTGAAACCCTATAATACTTTGAGCTACAGAGCAAGGGACCGAACGGTAATTCCTTCTGTCTAAGGTTATTCGGTGACTTTAAGGTAACACGAATGAGCAGGAGCATGAAATAACTTAAGAGCCCGATCGACATGAACCCTTGAACCAATCGGCTTTGTCCAGTTGCCGTGGTGAGGGGAAATTCTTGTGGTATTTTGCTTTGCCAAACTTACGCCTAACAGCAAAGATTTTCGAAACAGTTGACAAAGGCAAACATGATCAAGGCGCTGGTAAGCCTAACAATGGGTGTACAATTCTCTGCGCTACGAGCAAAGGGTGCATGTTGACAGCAGAAGGTGTCGTGTACAGCTAGGCAAAAATCGGGCGTGGCAACACCGCTTTTCCCCCCTTGCAACTGCCACATCTGGAGGCGAAAAGTCTCTGTTTCTTGAAGTTTGTCCTTTGGTCGATCGGGCTTTAAATATCTTCCTTCTAAGTTGAAATCAAAGTAGTTTCCAGGGTGACTTTAAGAAGCACTGAATTTCATTTAACCCCACAAAGAATAACCACCTGCCAAAACGTATTTTGGGACCGTTTATTTTATTGTTACTGCAGTGGGGGATAACACGCAAAAACCGGATGACGTAATGCACATCAGTGGAGTTTCCAGTTTCCCTCTGTTCCTGGTCACGGGAGGGAAAGGTTACAAATATCAGCCATTCTGAAGTAACAAAAATACACAGTTACGCTGTGATATCTCTTGAGCCATAAAATGTTTTTATTAAATTAATATTTATGATTAAGATATAAATCTAACGATGAAGAAGTTTTCTCGGAATATCAACCAGGTGATTTCCGGATAGGTTTCCGAGCTTTCGAGAGCTAACGTCAATCTCATCTTCAGGGATTGATCATCTTCACTTCAATCCCTGAAGATGACAGTGACGTTAGCTCTCGGAAGCCTATCCGGAAATAACCTGGCGGATAATCCCGAGGAAACTTCATGATTCGTCGCCCGGAAAGCTTCAAGAATAAAATTTAACGATGTTTTTTAATAAGCTACCATCCTTGCTAGAAATGAATGTTGCAAAAATTATATTTGTCCATGCATGAAGCAGTGTGAGGCCAGCCTCATGTTGCATATTATAGGAATCCCCCCTTGATGCAAATTAACCACAAGATATTATGGAAACGTGGAAAGGTGCTTGCAATTATCGAGTTCCGGGCAGAGATGGAAATTTGAGGTCTAATTATCAAACGTCGTTTTATGAAATTGTAAGTAATGAAATCCGTAAACATTCAAATATCCCGGCCTCATAAGACGCTTCGCAAACTGTTGATACCGTTATCGTACAAAATCCCGTAGCCATTGGCAGATAATGTGTTAAATTTCCAAATGATTGATTTAATTTGCACCAGTAACGACGTCAGAAAAGAGTGAGTAGTGAGGGCGGGAATATTTTCTGTGTGGGGCGGCCGACACATTTAATATACCATTAAATACCATACAAAAATACACATTTCGACGAAAAGAAAATTTATTTGTCTAGTGGCACCGTGACTGATTTGTCAACGTTTGTTTTAAGTTCAATTTATGCACAGATAGACTTATTAGGATTAGACCTACAGTTTTGAGGCCCTACACTATGTGCCTCTGCCGGGTGTCAACCTGCGACCCCGTTACCACTATGCCACCGGGGAGTCGTTGTTTTGGATAATCCAGAGTGACTATATTTTTTATACATTTGCTAGACTATCATATGTGTCAGTGTCATATTTGCCACTTTTGGATAATCGCGACGAAGGGGGTGAGTGATGACATGATGAAATTGATGGACACTCACAACGAAGATCCATGTCAAAGCCGGTATTCGAACCCGGTTGTAGCGTGCTATGCTAGACACTCCGCCACGGAAGTCGACGATAAGTAACGGTAATAAATTTAACATTTTTTTTTCTTTGTTTGTCCCGCCATTGCTGAAAGCCTAATGAAACATGGCCTGCAGACAGGCCCATACCCACGATTTTTTTGAGGGGGGGGGGGCAAGTCCGAAATCTTGGTTTTATGTATGAGTATTCTGTGCCTCTACGCTTTTGTACTCCATACTTTCTACCTACTGTGAAAATAAGATCATGACCTCGAAATATCAAACTTTTCTTCAATTGTGGTAAGTGTTTACTGTCTCCTACGCCATTTTTGTTTATCCGCTCTTGTGGCACTCTTTCTCATTCTATCCCTTATATATATATATATATATATATATATATATATATATATATATATATATATATATATAATATATATATATATATACAGGGCGTCATTTTAATGGCGCCCACGGACCACAGATTCGTATAGAGGACATCAAAACAAACAACTTTTCTCAGTAACATTTTTCTCGTTGGTGCATCATTTCGGCGCTACAGCTGTTCAAATAAGACCGTTTTGCCGCCTGGATGCTGGCAACCCAACACAACATTTTATCGTATCTGTGACGTCATTTCCTGCGGCGAAACAGCGCACGGCAGAGTTGCAAGGAACACACAAATTTTGTGAAAATTTACAAACTACTAATGACGTGATTAAGTGTAAAACGAATCGAGAAACACGTCCAGTAGACCGAACATCATAGCCTACCAGCCAGAAGGCCAGCAGTCATCTCAGGGGAAGTGGGAAGTGAAGCAACGATATGAGAAATGGTAAAAACGTATTCAAAATGAAGTGTCAATTTCAGATTTAGTCTCAGCCTACATGTCAAATATCAACAACAATACATTTTATTGGACTTACAGCTTACATGTGGCTGTTTGCGCCCAGTTACATGTCAAATATTTGCAAATCTCGTTGCAAGGTTGGTATCTACAGGTTTGTGTCCAGATGCCTTGTGGTACTTTTGTGCTGATAACGGAAGTATCCGAGGTTCACGTTGTTACATTACGGCTAAAACACGTACAACCACAGTAACAATCTAATTATGAATCAGTAGCAAATATACTGTCCTGTTCATAGTTGCAAACTATTACATTACATGTATATCCGGTGCATAGATAAAGACAGTCGTCGGAGAGCTTGGAGCTTGTATTACTACTACTTATATCCCTGTTTTTTTAACCATTTTTGTCACTTGCCTCATATGCACTGAATATACATTATATTATGTGTTGCTTACCTTTGGAATTTTGAGTTCTTTCATTTCTAGTATCTTGTCATCTGTTCAGTGTGTCACAGAAAACTAGTATCAGAAGGACGAAGTGGATAGACTCAATTGTAGATGCCAACTTGGTAACTAGATTTGCAAATATTTGACATGTAAGCTGAGACAAAATTCGATATGACCACTTCCACTTGAATTCTGTTTTCTTTGTACCAGTTTTCGTGTCATTTGTTTACTTCCTGTTAGGTTAAAGAACGTGTTTTCTCGTTTTCTTTTACGGTACATAATGTGGCTGATTGTAGCTATGTTATTTTTCACAGAATATGAGTGTTCCTGGCAACCCTGGAACGTGTCGCTTCAGGACGGGATATGACGTCACAAATGCAATCAAATGTTGTGTGTGGTTGCCAGCATTCAGGCGGCAAAACGGGCTTTTTTGAACGACTGTAGCGCCGAAATGATGCACCAACGAGAAAAATGTTACTGAGAAATGTTGTTTGTTTTGATGTCCTCTATACGTTTCCGTGGTCCGTGGGCGCCATTAAAATGACACCCTGTATATATATATATATATACACACACACACACACACACACACACACACACACACACACACACTGCCCTCCAGAAATTAAGCAACAACAAGAAAATGTGAGGTAAAAGAGAAAACAGTTGGAGAAAAGAGAAGAAGAGTGGTGGGCACGCTGAAAGAAAGCAACGAATGCGTTAGGGAAAACAGGTGAGTCATAAAGTGCGATCATCGTGCCCTCGCACGGATTTCTGGCGTACCAGGTATTGGAGTCGAAGACGCGCGTACACGGAAGAGGTCACCATTTGTTGCTTAATTTATGGAGAGCAGTGTATATATAAAATTGTCATGATATATGTCAATTATTAAATAATTAATTAATATCACTAATTTATTTATTTATTTTTCTATATTGATAAACATATATAAATAAAGTAATTTGCTACATTGATAAACTAGCAAATTAATTCATTTAACGACTGGTTCAAAAGGTCAAGAAATTAGATAGGGGAAATGCTTTTCATAAGTGTTAGATATTATTTAATTATTGCTTTTTATTAAAAATAATAATTAAATTTTCATACTTTTATTGTGTTATGTTTTTATAATGGTCTACATCTATTATTAGTCTCTCGAAAGGAAATATTTCCTTATCAGAGTTGTAGCTAGAGATTTCAGCGCCCAGGACGAGAATGATTTTCGCACTCCCTGCACTAAATTTGTACTTCCCCCCTACCTAGATGTAGCTGGCATACTTAAACATTGTAGACATTTTATGTACATGCTCTTTTCCATTGAATCCAACAGCATTCAAGAAATGTGGCTAATAAAGGGACAGAAATGGAGGAGAAATGACAGGTCGGTCTAATTTCTATGTTCCAGGGGCCTAGGGTGACAATGACAACCACCTTCGCAGCTACGGCTCCATTTCTTACTAGTTCAATTTGATATAATTTTAAAATCTTATCTATGACTGTAGAAATACGTTTTTACCCCATGCTGTTACCAGCCCCAAAGAGAGAAAGAGAGAGAGAGAACAAAATATGTATGCAGCATTCACACACAGTCTGACATCATTCTTTGTTATTCCTTCTTTGTAAGTGTTTATGATGTTATTCTTAGTAAAGTATGCTTGAAGTCCAAACTAATTGCTTGTCTTTGTTGTTATAACATAAACTCTTACCCTCCGAAAATTTTAATGGGGGGAAAATTTTAATAGAACAAGATCGTTGGTGCGAAGGTGGGAGATCCCCCTTCCGCCATGGGAATTAGTTCCCTGAATGTGACCACCAACGCTATGGAATTATCCTTATAATGAAGAACATGTCTGAATGTGAATTAACCACAAGAAGATGTGATTTTCTCATCAAGACTGCAGTTCGAAAAAAGTCAAGACAGGGAGTAAATATGGTGAATTGTCCCGACCAAATTGGAACATTTAGTAGCTTCGCATAAATGGTTATAAAACAAAAATTACTAAATGTAGTAGACTGCAGACTTGTGGAGTCTGCCTCTCACCAGAGACAACCCATTCATTTATACAAGAAGAAAATCTAAATTCTTGCAAAATCTTAAAAATTATCCATGTTATTTTTGTAGGTTTGCATCAAAATATTTCATGGTTCGAGGGGCGGGGCATGGCCCCCTTGGCTCCCTCCCTGGGATGTAGAGCAAAGATGTAGAGTATGAAATGTTTTGATATCGGACAACATAAACACCGTAATTACACAGGTTAAGTTCATTCTAGTTGATATTCATCACAGGGATTAGCTATGCAGCTTTAATAAGCCAGATAGATTACGTATTTGGTGTAGCCAAATGAATATTCCAACTGCTGGCATTATCATACAATAAATTATAGCCCTGAGGGCCAGGGCACACTGCCGGCCTCACTCCCACATTGCTGAACAGAGGTGGATGATCATGCAACCAGTTACGGGGTGACGTGTGGTCAGCACAACGAACCCCCAGTCGTTGTAGGTTTCCATGACCGGGTTACGTTACTTATTTGTAGCTCCCCAATTTCCTCACGATGGTGGGTGGCCCGATCCAATACACTGGCCGAAATATCAGGAGGAAAGTTGTTACTCTTCACCCCCAGGAGATTCGAACCAGCGCGCGTCCTCTCCCCGGAGCCCAAAGCCTGACGCCTTAGATCGCACGGCTACGGTGCGAGACGGGCATTGTCATATAACAATAAATGCCGACCTTCGTGGCGGAGTGGTTAGCGCAGTTCGCTACGACGCCAGGGGTCCCTGGTTCGAATCCCGGCCTTGGTGTGGGCGTTCTATCATCAATTTCATCCTCATCTTCGCGATTAGGCAAAAGTGACAGAAAGGCCAAGTAAAATCAACCAATCAAAATCAACAACAATAATTAATTTTAGAAGGAACTTGTGTTTAAGTGAAAAAATCTTAGTTTTCAAAATATTGGTAATATTTGCATCCTCCTTCACCACAACACAAATTTATTCTGGCATTGTCTCTGACTATTCCAAGAATGGAGAACTTGCAAAGTGGTATCTTTTGTTTCAACGTCATCCATACTTCTTGCTGCCGCCTCTTCCTCTTACAGCAGAATGCAGAATTCTAATTTATTTAAATGCCAAGAGACGTTGAAAGCCTGCGTGGATGTGAATTATTAGCAAGAGTCCTTTGGAAATGTCACGAGGGGCAAAGAGGAATTGGATTTTGAATCTTTCATGGTGTTTGCAGGGGCTCTTTACCTGAGCGGGCAAACTTGCAAAACATGCCAGGTTGTTGAAGTCCAAAAATTGGACTTTAATCAGTTTCCACCTTAAAAAAAGAAATCTTGCCACTAATCCTCTGTCCGTTTTACACACAGCTGAATAAAGAATCGTAAAATACGAATATCCTCTTATTTTAAATATTCCAGTGCATTCATAATCAAAAGCTGAAAATATTGTTTCGGCCGTGTCCCTTCCACTCGTGTCAGCTAACGGTACGCAAGAAATAACCAGAGCTAGAAACGTAAAAATGTAGACGTTCCAAATAATAGCGCAATCCAGCATAATTTAACTCTTTCCGTGAGAGATAAGAATTGATGTACTTTTACAGGGTGACCCAAACAAAGCTATACCCAAAACAAAGATGGTAATAATGTTTGGGTAGTTTTGATTGGACCACCCTGTACCTAGCAATGCCTCGGAATTAACAAATGTAAATCTTTCGAATAGTGTCAAGTTCAGACCTAGCAAATATTAGTTTAACGGGGCATGAAGTATTCCGATCGGCCCCTCTGTCTATCCGAGGACGGTCGGAGCGTGGTGATGATCACACCACCTACACAATTGGCTGATGTTTGAAAGTGTGTGTACTACCTCCATCCCTCCCATATGCCTTCGCGGCATGTTGCTGTGTACAGGGGGTACATGTACCTTTACATCAGTTCATAATGAAGGAATGGAAGGAACACAAGATTAACTAAATTGTATGTATGAGGCCTCAATCGTTATTCGTGACGGGAATTATTTCACTCTAGAATTCTTCCACGAATAGTCGTGGCGACAAGAACGGCGAAAGGTCCTCCTCTGTAGTGCAGTGGATTACGCTTCTCGTAATAAAGGGATTCCGGATTCTATTTCCTGTTAAGGCACATTGCACAATGCTTGAGATCCACCATTAAACTCTAGGTCCAGTCACTATTAGCCCCTCTGAGAATAAAGTAGACTTAAATTCAGGGGTAGACAAAACTAAAAATAATTCAGGCGCCAGTCGCTTTTTCTCAGGAGTCTGCTCCTTTTTCAAGTAACTACAAGCACAGAAAGCCACGAATCCAACTAAGAAAAGCTACACAATTTGAGATGTCAACTTAAAACATTTAATTTATTCATTAATATAAGATTGGATTAAAAGTTATTAATTCTTGCATTGGAGTGGCCTTCCTAACGATAGCTCAACCGTTAACAGCACGAATAAATATCCAATACATTCTAATTTGACCCACTCTACCATATCGCTTCACATTTTAAAATTCGGATAGCAACAGTGTAAAAATTTACAATGGCATTTTGATTTAATGATACAAGGGCTGATTTTTTTAGTAGTGGCAACTATTTTCTTTCTAGACACACAGCATACATACATGGTTCTAAGTTTTAAAGGCCTTGGATGTAGTCCCCAGCGTTGCGTACAACGTGTTGCCAGCGATGTGGAAGCCGTCGGATGCCGTTGGCACTACCTAATCTGTTGATAGTGTGAAGAGAGCGATCTACTGCGAGAAGAATGTCTCGAACTGTTAGGAAGTGAATCCCACGAAGTGGTTCCTTCATCTTAGGGATTAACCCTGTTGCAGTCCATGGTGACACTTTCGTGCTGTGCGACCTTTAGCACATTCAATTTTTAACCAGCTCCGCTGCTCCTGCTTCGTAAACATCGCGACTGCAGTCCGCGACCGCTCGCTCGCAACTGCTTTGTCCTTGTTGTTACTGCGCACGGGCATGGAGTGGAAAGAGTGAGTTCATTTGCTCTGAAGGAGGGTACGCATGTAACTAACCTTTGGTATAAACGACATTGCCTGGCTCCGTTGCACGGCGTAGCTATAGCATAGTTGCCACTACTAAAAAATCAGCCCATGTATATGTAATACAGAAACCACGCAAAGATAAACATAAAAAAAACCCACATACTTTATTCCTTATTTTTAGAAAGGGTATTGGAAATTTCCATATAGGAACTTGAAATATTTTTTAAGATTTTTTTTTCCGTACTGCATCCGAAAATTCAGGTGCCAGATGAAAATTTACAGAAGCCATGGCGACCAGGCTGAAACCCGTGAAGGTACTAGCACAATGTGGGGTCAATCCGACACTCGTGTTCTCACGTATAGTTTTCGAGACATGCTAGTTCATGCGTGAGACAACCCACATGTAGCTTTCATGCATGCGAACTTATACCGTATAAACATCCCTTTACCCGGAGTGTTCCACACACCGGTAATCCACGGAAATATCATTGGGGAAAAATCATATTTTTGTACTTTGATTAACCTGTGTTTTCAGTCAATACGAACCGAAGTAGTAGTCTGCTAGATGCTACTACAGCGATATTGAAAGGTGTTGCATTAACACATCAATTAGTGTCCATATTTTAGGAACTTATTGAAAAAGACGCAGAAATTACTACAACTTACACCCTATTCTGGGCATCGTGTACGTATTGTTCTTGAGTTTAACAATAACTACCGGCTTCCGTGGGGGGGGGGGGGGGATCTGGTAACTTGTTACATAGCCAGCGGCCTAGGTTCGAACCCGGTTTGCCACTCCATCCGTTTCATCACTTCATTATTCATCTTTGTCATCACGCCCTAAAATAAGAAGGAAAGCGAGAAATTAACCATTATCTGCCTTCTCTGCCGAAAAGGAATATACAGGGTTTCTATAAATTAGTTGTACAAAAGTAACCGTTAATTTTGAAGAAAGTGTATGTGTAACAGAAATGGTTTATACATCAATGTTTATTGTCGCACGTCGTTAGTTTCAGTCGCCGCCACTGGAGGCGTGAGCGTTTGTTTATCTTACACAAGTACCGACTTGGATTGGTCGTGGTGGAACGATTCCATGGCCACCTCTTCGACGTTGCTGGGAAGAGGGGAACAAACACACGTTCTTTAATGTAACCCCAAATAGAGAAATCCATGAAACCAACCAGGCGAACGAGGTGGTCACGGAATCGTTCCACCACGACCAATCCAAGTCGGTACTTGTGTAAAATAAACAAACGCTCGCGTCTCCAGTGGCAGCGTCTGAAACTAACAACGTGCGACAATAAACTTGAAGATATGCTGTATTCATTGATGTATAAACTATTTCTGTTACACATACACTTTCTTCACAATTAACGGTTACTTTTGTATAACTAATTTATAGAAACCCTGTATATTATACTGTATTATACTCTGTTTCGGGTATCTCTCGTGCAAGCGAACGAAAACAAGTCTCTGCGCAAGTAGTGATGCGAGACGGCTCCGCCAATGAACACGTGAGAAGGAACGGGATTGCGTGGAGGGGTGAGAAAGCAACTGCAGTTACCAGACTTCGTAGCAGCGCGTACTGCTTCGCTTCGCCCACTCGATCTCTCTCCTTCTCTTCCGCTATGCGCGGCCTAGCTCGAGCTCCACAGATTCCGGGGACAGAGTATAACTTTTTTAATGATTCCATAACCCCAATTTTCTCATGATTGTGGCTTTAACTGCATATTGTGCCCGAAATATCTCAGGCCAGAGAGCGTTGAGTGGTCGATCAACTGGCTCACAATAGAAGATTCTGCGTTCGAGTCCCGGGCTTAGTATGGGGGATCCTTTGTGTGAGCAACTTTCATAAGTTTCATCCTGATCGTCACGATCAGTTGAAAGGGGGCAGAAAAGTTACGCATAGAAAAACATGAGCCGGTGCTATTTGTTGTTATACTTGTTGCCTCAACAATGGCCCGTTGCTTTTCCCTTTGAACCAGATACAAAAAGAGGGAATACATGAATGGACGCATTTCTCTCGCCATACAATCCTTTTGTCACTGCAATATATTTCTTCTGAAATGAGGGAGAAAATTATTACTTGGTTTTGTTATTACGCACCGTCGTTTTATTTTACGGGCAACCGGAGTTCATGGAATTGCTTGAAAAGAGGAAAATTAGTTTTTGAGCTCGTTGAAACTCTCATATCGATTACCAAAATGGAAATTAGCAAGCTTTTTGGCTTAACAAAAGTACTGAAAAAGAGAGAACTGTTTCTGTGTTCGTTTCGATGTTTTCTATCAGAAAGCATGTTAAAAAAGGATCACATTTCTATGGCCGGTGATGGCCTTTTCTTTCTTTCTTTTTTAAATGTATATTTTTATGCTTCTCTTTTATTGATATGTACAGTCGTAGGCGCAAGTGAACTGCAGCTTTGAAGAAAAGTAATGCATTATACTCGCTGCCCTGAAAGACATTCTTGAAAGGTCAAACCGGAGGGAAATAATTTGAGTACAAAACCAGTTTTGAACGGCCTGGAAGGCATCGGACCAGTCAGATGTTGCAACGGAGAATTCATGGTTGCAGCTTGTGCGGAAAAGTTGCAAACAGAAATACAGATATTTGCTGCATGATATATTTGTGAAGAGGGGATAATGTGGTGAACTTGGATCTTAGACGACGGACAGGAATCAGCACGGTAAACAAAATATGTGCAACAGTGTCGTCTAGGTGGTTCTAATCGGAGCCAGTTTTAATTTTCGAGTAGGCATTCCACCCATGTGAGGGTTGAAGCGAGATAAACAGATCTGAACGGGCGCTCTTGGACCTCGAACGGTGACGTGTCTTGATCTCTACCGGACTGGCCCACAGTTTTGTTTATTTTAGTGGTTGAGGCTAATATCAGATCGCTGGGGACGAACCGGTTTTAATACTCAGATAGGCATTCTGGCTTTAAGTTCATGTGCAAGCTCAAGCAAAGTGTATAGAACCGAACCGTGCATTCTCGGGGCTTCTTCCCGTTTGATTTCCTTTGATTCAACTTGACAATGCGAGTCTTTTACCGAACTGTTGGTAATTGTTTTCGTGCTTTAAGATTCTTTCCGAGACAAAATTTCCCGTCGCTTCATCCTATGAAATCAAATGGTGCAACACTCTCTACATAGAGGCGTCTGGAATTTCCACGCAAGAAGTCTGGAGATTCCAACAGAAGAATATTTTCCATTCGCGGCGTCTGCAAATTAGCTCTCGTGCCATTCCGGGTGTCTACGTGTAGTTCCCGCATCCTTTGTTGAGGTAAACAAAAGGCAAATGCTATCATTTCCAAACATACTCTGGTTTGGAGCACTCTATTTCACGACAATATTTAAATACGCTGTCGCTATATTATTGGTGTCGTTGAAAAATCCAAATGTTAAGTAGGATTTATTCCCAGCTCTATCCACTTACATAATGCACCGATAGGTGAATCACAGCTAAGCCTATAGTGACTCTGAAACACGGTGCCCTCACCATTGAAACTGTAAGGACTGTTTTATATCGAAAAAATAAGTCATTTTCTCGCTTAGTTGCGCCAGTCCCGAGGAATGAAATTCTTGAGACAGACAAATGTTTCTATGGCGGCAAATGTATTTTTAAACTACTGATTACATCAGAGCAGAAGTGGCGTAACTCCATTTAAGGCAGTTTTGAGGAAAGGTACATTTATATAGCTTAGAAGTCCTATGTTTAGCCATTGGAGCACATACATAGTGGTGCCTCTATGAGCAAGAATTTGAAACTTAAAAGATACTTTCTTCTAGTACTGAAATGTTAATACTTCACACTTCTAAGTTAGGCATGTTACTGAATTTTGATTAAAAGTGGAGTTACGTCACTTGTGCTCTGAACCCCTCGTATAATAAAAGCGAACGATAATTTATTAGAAAACATTAACAAGAAGTACCTCACCCATGTTTAAGAGAAAATACACGCTAGCTCATAGGATCACAATGTTTTCTTTTCTTGTAACATGGAAGAACTCTGTATAAATTTTCTCGTCCTGTCGTTCAGTTTTATTCTGGAACAGTTTCCAAGATTTCTAGACCTAACGTCACTCTCATCTTCAGAATAGAAGTGAATATATTCATCATTCGTCGCCTGGAAACATTCAAGACTTACTTGGAGGGAAGAACTAGTCGCAAAAGTGGAAACACTTTTCAAAGCGAATCAAAATTGCGGTGGGCGTTTCAGTTATATAAGGAGTTCAATGTCCTCACCGAGAAACGAAAACGATAAATATTGATTTCAGTTCTCCAGCATTAGGCACTTCTAAAGGTTCTAAAAGGAATCGAGTTAATTGTGAGTAAAGATAGTTTATTGATTACGATGCAAAGTACCACAGTAACAGTTTGGGATCGCTTTGTTGCTCTTAAACTTGAATTTTTGTATTCCTCTGAAACATCTGCTCTTTCTTTTCGTCGCGGAGCCACTACTGGAAGACAAGTTTCGTTGGGAGCCGCTGTCGCTGCCAGTCATCCGACAGTAATAGATCCTTCCGCTACTTGAGGGCCACCGAGGGGGCGGCGCTCACGAGAAGCTTTCCACCTCGGTGTCCCTTCCGGAAACTGGCTGGCCTGCTCGAGAAATTTTAACCTGCGTTGAATGCATGGAGGTCGATGCCGTATGTTAATCGTATGAAAAAACTGTTTATTTATCCTCCAGGACCCATGAATATTGTAATTCTATTTGGGGTTCAGCCGACGCAAGATTGGCGTTCGCAGCATGCACCCGTGCAGGCAAGCAAACAACTTACAACACAAGTATACCGGGTTGCACACGATTTAAGGATACTTGTTGTGCGGCAGGGCAAAAGGCAATTGTTTTTTCAATGAATGAGACAACACTTTCAGTTGTGTACAGCTACGAGGGATAGTCGAAATAAAGTTTCCCTAGTGCGCTATCTGCAGAGAGCTTTATTCTGGAGAAAGAACATGACAAGAGCAGAAAGAGGCATCGTTACACTATTTTCCCACATAGTCCCCAGTGACATTCAGGCATTTGTCATACCGCTTCACAAGTTTTAAGAAACCCTGTTAGTAAAACTGTGTTTGCAGTTTACTGATGAATAGACTTTGGTTGGTTGTAGTTGAGAAAAATCAAAATGAATTATTTTTTTTTTTTGTCCATCACATGACGCACCCTTTCTCCACGATTGTAACACACCTCTGTTCTCCATGCCGGACGGGCATACACTTCTCAACTCTCTTCCTGTCTTCAACACAGCAGTACGCTGGGTCAAGGAAAAGGCCGTGTCTCGGACAACATAAGAAGGATGATGCCAGTGTAACCACAACACATTACCAACCCAAAAATTTCCACGCTTTCCGGAAATACAGATGCGGGAAACTTTTTTTTTTTCGGCTATCCGTTGTACAACAAATTACACACAGCATTTTTAATCACAAACATTTTGGTGAAAAGGGCTTCGACCATGACTTGAAACTCAGGACTCTATCATACATTATACCTGAGAGTACTGTTGTGCTTTTAAGTTGATTTCATCGTTGGTTATCTCTTTTTAATGGAAAAAAATAACATAGTGCCACTCAGATACTGTGTAATGCTGAGAACATTAGACCCGATTTCAGAAGATCTTAAAGCACACACTAGACCATCATGTTTGTTCCGAGATCGTTTCTAATTATAATCTAATTTAATATAATTCATCTTATGTAATAATAAGAACCTCTCTTTATAATTTAAATTAAATTTTTATTCTAATTTGAAATGCTACACCCAAATGATATCTTAATCCAACATCGAGGTCGCAACCCTTTGTTCCGATTTTCGTTGGCTAAAACGTGTGCAATGCTCTATCCGATTCTCGCAAATTAATGACTTAATAACCGAATGCTATATGTACAGGGATGAGCATAATTAGCTGACGGTTTTAAAATAGCAGAAATTAACGAAAAGTTTTCAGTAGAGCATATTATGTAAATGGAATAAATTTTGCATTTCTTAGACATTAATTCAAACAAAACAAACTGCTACTAACAAAAAATGTATTTCAAGTGTCCACCTTGTGATGCTACGCAGTATTGGAGTCTTATCGAACGACCAGTTGAGAGTATTCGGAAGGTTGAACTTCAGAAAGAGACTCAATACTGTGGCCAGTAGCCACCTGAATTGCGAGGTATTGCAGGGGAAGGTGCCCACCTATTCGCGGAACCACCTACAATGCCACACCGTTTTCACGAATCAATATAACGTGAGGTTTTCTGCTGCACGAACGCGACCGTCGAAGCCTCCTGCCTCGCTCGATCCCTGTTTTCCAACCCTTTTACAACGCTACTCGCTCCTCATTCCACGCGTGAGTACTAAAGAACTCTTTTAAAATACGGTGAGTTGACCTGGCCTGGCATAAAGCGAATGCGGGGTGATTCATAATTCCTTCCGGGGTTTCGAACGTTTATAGTACAAGAACGTCTCGCACCGTGGCCGTGCGGTCATGCTTTCGGCTCTGGCTACGGAACGTGCACAGGTTCGAGTCTTCTTGGGGTGGCGAGTGGGGGGAGTGTAACAACTTCTTTCCTGAGATTTCGACCTGTGTAAGGGACCAGTGAACACCTACCGTCGCGAGGAAATTGGGGATCTACGAACGAGTAGCTTAACCCGATCATGGAAACCTGCAAAAACGACTGGGAGTTCGTCGTGCTGACCACATGTCACCCCGTACCTGGTTGGATGATCCCCAACCCCGAAAGAGGCTGTTGCGCCACGGGTTAATATATATATATATATAGTACAAGAGCCATAACATACAGGAAAGAGGTGCATATCAGTACATAAAGAGTCTCGCCAAATTTGATACGTACCTTACAGGTGCTAGATATAGACACCACTGGTGACGTAGCTCGACATCAATCCTGAAATCAAGTTCCTGCCACACACGTCCCAACATATCACGATCAATACCACAGGCAACAGTCTCCGTGAACTTGTACCACGCACGAATTGTCTTGCCTGTAGGCTCTTGTGTTCGATATTTCGCACAAAAACTTCGTTGTGCCATCACAACCGACTCGCATTTAGACGCAGAATGCTTTGCAGTGCACGATATGTTTGTGTTAACTACGTTATACTGTCAGCTAGCGACTAAATCTGAAATTACGTGATGAGGCCTACCGAGTGCAAACTCGGAGAGATTCTTTATGTACTGATATGAACCTTTTTGCTGTATGTGTTATAGTTCTTGTACTGTAAACGTTCGATACCCCGGAAGGAATTATGTATCTTCATGTAGTTATATCCCAAAATGTGCTTAGTAACTGTTGCAGCGGCTCTATTGAGTGAACTTGTTGTTGGTCTCTTCTCCAACAGGGAACTGTAAATCTTTATGACAAATTTATCTGCTTGTCGCACGCCAGTGCAACTCTCTAACCGCGTGACGCTTATGCGCATTTGCATGCGATTCGAGCCCCAGAGGGCAGTGATTGCAGATGGAATGGACCAGCACGTAGCAGTAGTCTGTTCATGTGCGGTCGTTTATCATGGCAATTACCACCTCGAATGGAGTTGTATGTGTTAGTTAAGCACGTCTGCAGGAACGTGCAAAAATTTCTGTATGAGTTTATCTTAAAAGTCAGTTCTTTTTCTGAACAAATTATGGATTAAATGGTGGAAAACATTACCGCAGGCGTCAAAATTTCACGTTTAGCGGATTGCGGCTTGCGGGATCAGAAAGACGGAAAGAATGTCATGCTGAAAGAGGCTGTTGATGAGGACGGTGTGGATAAAATAAGGTTTAAAACATGATAGCGACTTGTTTAAAGGAAGCTAACGGTTTCGAATCCACCGCAAACAAAATAGTTATCACTAGGGATTAGGTTCATATGATGGCCAATGTACACTTAACAGTGTTAAATGCTTAAATATACACAAACATTTTGGAAATTTGGTGCACTTAATAGTGGTATAACAAACACTTAAATATGCACCAAAAAATCGTTTTTTTTCAACATGTTCTTTTTGAAGGCAAATATATACACGCTTTTTTAAATGCCCGGTTTATACCCAGAGTATACGAACCGAAGCAACATTATTAGAAATATCCGAATCAAGGTCATATGAAATCCAACCCAAGAACTGTTGATTACAAGGCGACGTTTGGGCCCGCTAGGAAGATAGAGAAACGAGACTAGCTGTTCATGTATCGACGATGTATAGTTGACATTTTCACTTTTTTTTCCAGAGGCTAACTGGTAAGGTAATAGAATGAAATCAGTCGAGAATCTTGCTCGATGATTTGGCGAATATTATAAAGTCGTCTCAAGAAAAAGTTAGTGTTACGTTTTCGTTGTGTATTCACGGTATGCTGCGTGGGCACTGTTTGGTGATTTTAGTCAATTTTGTCAGCTAGCTTTTTGACTTACATATTGTAAAATATGCTTCTATACTACCAAACATTCCATACGCACTGCATCACCAGCCGTTCAATTTCATTCTGTTGACGAGGCTTTTTCATTTGTACAGACAGAACCAATTGAATCTTAATTTATTAAATTCGTTATTACATGGTTTCTGTAAACTAAAATCCATATTTTGAACTTTTATAATCTCACGTGCGTGTGTGTAATGTATGTGAATATAAATTTGTAACTAAGGCTGACATTATTTTTCACTTGACACACATACTTTATTCCTTATTTTTAGAAAGGGTATTGGAAATTTCCATATAGGAACTTGAAATATTTTTTAAGATTTTTTTTCCGTACTGCATCCGAAAATTCAGGTGCCAGATGAAAATTTACAGAAGCCATGGCGACCAGGCTGAAACCCGTGAAGGTACTAGCACAATGTGGGGTCAATCCGACACTCGTGTTCTCACGTATAGTTTTCGAGACATGCTAGTTCATGCGTGAGACAACCCACATGTAGCTTTCATGCATGCGAACTTATACCGTATAAACATCCCTTTACCCGGAGTGTTCCACACACCGGTAATCCACGGAAATATCATTGGGGAAAAATCATATTTTTGTACTTTGATTAACCTGTGTTTTCAGTCAATACGAACCGAAGTAGTAGTCTGCTAGATGCTACTATAGCGATATTGAAAGGTGTTGCATTACATCAATTAGTGTCCATATTTTAGGAACTTATTGAAAAAGACGCAGAAATTACTACAACTTACACCCTATTCTGGGCATCGTGTACGTATTGTTCTTGAGTTTAACAATAACTACCGGCTTCCTTGGGGGGGGGGGGGGTGGATCTGGTAACTTGTTACATAGCCAGCGGCCTAGGTTCGAACCCGGTTTGCCACTCCATCCGTTTCATCACTTCATTATTCATCTTTGTCATCACGCCCTAAAATAAGAAGGAAAGCGAGAAATTAACCATTATCTGCCTTCTCTGCCGAAAAGGAATATACAGGGTTTCTATAAATTAGTTGTACAAAAGTAACCGTTAATTTTGAAGAAAGTGTATGTGTAACAGAAATGGTTTATACATCAATGTTTATTGTCGCACGTCGTTAGTTTCAGTCGCCGCCACTGGAGGCGTGAGCGTTTGTTTATCTTACACAAGTACCGACTTGGATTGGTCGTGGTGGAACGATTCCATGGCCACCTCGTCGACGTTGCTGGGAAGAGGGGAACAAACACACGTTCTTTTATGTAACCCCAGATAGAGAAATCCATGGGGTCCAATCAAGCGAACGAGGTGGCCACGGAATCGTTCTACCACGACCAATCCAAGTCCGTACTTGTGTAAAATAAACAAACGCTCACGCCTCCAGTGGGGGCGTCTGAAACTAACAACGCGCGACAATAAACTTAAAGATATGCTGTATTCATTGATGTATAAACCAACCATTTCTGTTACACATACACTTTCTTCACAATCAACGGTTACTTTCGTATAACTAATTTATAGAAACCCTGTATATTATACTGTATTATACTCTGTTTCGGGTATCTCTCGTGCAAGCGAACGAAAACAAGTCTCTGCGCAAGTAGTGATGCGAGACGGCTCCGCCAATGAACACGTGAGAATGAACGGGATTGCGTGGAGGGGTGAGAAAAGCAACTGCAGTTACCAGACTTCGTAGCAGCGCGTACTGCTTCGCTTCGCCCACTCGATCTCTCTCCTTCTCTTCCGCTATGCGCGGCCCAGCTCGAGCTCCACAGATTTCGGGGACAGAGTATAACTTTTTTTTTATGATTCCATAATCCCAATTTTCTCATGATTGTGGCTATAACTGCATATGCTGCCCGAAATATCTCAGGCCAGAGAGCGTTGAGTTTTCGATCAACTGGCTCACAATAGAAGATTCTGCGTTCGAGTCCCGGGCTTAGTGTGGGGGATCCTTTGTGTGAGCAACTTTCATAAGTTTCATCCTGATCGTCACGATCAGTTGAAAGGGGGCAGAAAAGTTACGCATAGAAAAACATGAGCCGGTGCTATTTGTTGTTATACTTGTTGCCTCAACAATGGCCCGTTGCTTTTCCCTTTGAACCAGATACAAAAAGAGGGAATACATGAATGGACGCATTTCTCTCGCCATACAATCCTTTTGTCACTGCAATATATTTCTTCTGAAATGAGGGAGAAAATTATTACTTGGTTTTGTTATTACGCACCGTCGTTTTATTTTACGGGCAACCGGAGTTCATGGAATTGCTTGAAAAGAGGAAAATTAGTTTTTGAGCTCGTTGAAACTCTCATATCGATTACCAAAATGGAAATTAGCAAGCTTTTTGGCTTAACAAAAGTACTGAAAAAGAGAGAACTGTTTCTGTGTTCGTTTCGATGTTTTCTATCAGAAAGCATGTTAAAAAAGGATCACATTTCTATGGCCGGTGATGGCCTTTTCTTTCTTTCTTTTTTAAATGTATATTTTTATGTTTCTCTTTTATTGATATGTACAGTCGTAGGCGCAAGTGAACTGCAGCTTTGAAGAAAAGTAATGCATTATACTCGCTGCCCTGAAAGACATTCTTGAAAGGTCAAACCGGAGGGAAATAATTTGAGTACAAAACCAGTTTTGAACGGCCTGGAAGGCATCGGACCAGTCAGATGTTGCAACGGAGAATTCATGGTTGCAGCTTGTGCGGAAAAGTTGCAAACAGAAATACAGATATTTGCTGCATGATATATTTGTGAAGAGGGGATAATGTGGTGAACTTGGATCTTAGACGACGGACAGGAATCAGCACGGTAAACAAAATATGTGCAACAGTGTCGTCTAGGTGGTTCTAATCGGAGCCCCTCGACCAGTTTTAATTTTCGAGTAGGCATTCCACCCATGTGAGGGTTGAAGCGAGATAAACAGATCTGAACGGGCGCTCTTGGACCTCGAACGGTGACGTGTCTTGATCTCCACCGGACTGGCCCACAGTTTTGTTTATTTTAGTGGTTGAGGCTAATATCAGATCGCTGGGGACGAACCGGTTTTAATACTCAGATAGGCATTCTGGCTTTAAGTTCATGTGCAAGCTCAAGCAAAGTGTATAGAACCGAACCGTGCATTCTCGGGGCTTCTTCCCGTTTGATTTCCTTTGATTCAACTTGACAATGCGAGTCTTTTACCGAACTGTTGGTAATTGTTTTCGTGCTTTAAGATTCTTTCCGAGACAAAATTTCCCGTCGCTTCATCCTATGAAATCAAATGGTGCAACACTCTCTACATAGAGGCGTCTGGAATTTCCACGCAAGAAGTCTGGAGATTCCAACAGAAGAATATTTTCCATTCGCGGCGTCTGCAAATTAGCTCTCGTGCCATTCCGGGTGTCTACGTGTAGTTCCCGCATCCTTTGTTGAGGTAAACAAAAGGCAAATGCTATCATTTCCAAACATACTCTGGTTTGGAGCACTCTATTTCACGACAATATTTAAATACGCTGTCGCTATATTATTGGTGTCGTTGAAAAATCCAAATGTTAAGTAGGATTTATTCCCAGCTCTATCCACTTACATAATGCACCGATAGGTGAATCACAGCTAAGCCTATAGTGACTCTGAAACACGGTGCCCTCACCATTGAAACTGTAAGGACTGTTTTATATCGAAAAAATAAGTCATTTTCTCGCTTAGTTGCGCCAGTCCCGAGGAATGAAATTCTTGAGACAGACAAATGTTTCTATGGCGGCAAATGTATTTTTAAACTACTGATTACATCAGAGCAGAAGTGGCGTAACTCCATTTAAGGCAGTTTTGAGGAAAGGTACATTTATATAGCTTAGAAGTCCTATGTTTAGCCATTGGAGCACATACATAGTGGTGCCTCTATGAGCAAGAATTTGAAACTTAAAAGATACTTTCTTCTAGTACTGAAATGTTAATACTTCACACTTCTAAGTTAGGCATGTTACTGAATTTTCATTAAAAGTGGAGTTACGTCACTTGTGCTCTGAACCCCTCGTATAATAAAAGCGAACGATAATTTATTAGAAAACATTAACAAGAAGTACCTCACCCATGTTTAAGAGAAAATACACGCTAGCTCATAGGATCACAATGTTTTCTTTTCTTGTAACATGGAAGAACTCTGTATAAATTTTCTCGTCCTGTCGTTCAGTTTTATTCTGGAACAGTTTCCAAGATTTCTAGACCTAACGTCACTCTCATCTTCAGAATAGAAGTGAATATATTCATCATTCGTCGCCTGGAAACATTCAAGACTTACTTGGAGGGAAGAACTAGTCGCAAAAGTGGAAACACTTTTCAAAGCCAATCAAAATTGCGGTGGGCGTTTCAGTTATATAAGGAGTTCAATGTCCTCACCGAGAAACGAAAACGATAAATATTGATTTCAGTTCTCCAGCATTAGGCACTTCTAAAGGTTCTAAAAGGAATCGAGTTAATTGTGAGTAAAGATAGTTTATTGATTACGATGCAAAGTACCACAGTAACAGTTTGGGATCGCTTTGTTGCTCTTAAACTTGAATTTTTGTATTCCTCTGAAACATCTGCTCTTTCTTTTCGTCGCGGAGCCACTACTGGAAGACAAGTTTCGTTGGGAGCCGCTGTCGCTGCCAGTCATCCGACAGTAATAGATCCTTCCGCTACTTGAGGGCCACCGAGGGGGCGGCGCTCACGAGAAGCTTTCCACCTCGGTGTCCCTTCCGGAAACTGGCTGGCCTGCTCGAGAAATTTTAACCTGCGTTGAATGCATGGAGGTCGATGCCGTATGTTAATCGTATGAAAAAACTGTTTATTTATCCTCCAGGACCCATGAATATTGTAATTCTATTTGGGGTTCAGCCGACGCAAGATTGGCGTTCGCAGCATGCACCCGTGCAGGCAAGCAAACAACTTACAACACAAGTATACCGGGTTGCACACGATTTAAGGATACTTGTTGTGCGGCAGGGCAAAAGGCAATTGTTTTTTCAATGAATGAGACAACACTTTCAGTTGTGTACAGCTACGAGGGATAGTCGAAATAAAGTTTCCCTAGTGCGCTATCTGCAGAGAGCTTTATTCTGGAGAAAGAACATGACAAGAGCAGAAAGAGGCATCGTTACACTATTTTCCCACATAGTCCCCAGTGACATTCAGGCATTTGTCATACCGCTTCACAAGTTTTAAGAAACCCTGTTAGTAAAACTGTGTTTGCAGTTTACTGATGAATAGACTTTGGTTGGTTGTAGTTGAGAAAAATCAAAATGAATTTTTTTTTTTTTTGTCCATCACATGACGCACCCTTTCTCCACGATTGTAACACACCTCTGTTCTCCATGCCGGACGGGCATACACTTCTCAACTCTCTTCCTGTCTTCAACACAGCAGTACGCTGGGTCAAGGAAAAGGCCGTGTCTCGGACAACATAAGAAGGATGATGCCAGTGTAACCACAACACATTACCAACCCAAAAATTTCCACGCTTTCCGGAAATACAGATGCGGGAAACTTTTTTTTTTCGGCTATCCGTTGTACAACAAATTACACACAGCATTTTTAATCACAAACATTTTGGTGAAAAGGGCTTCGACCATGACTTGAAACTCAGGACTCTATCATACATTATACCCGAGAGTACTGTTGTGCTTTTAAGTTGATTTCATCGTTGGTTATCTCTTTTTAATGGAAAAAAATAACATAGTGCCACTCAGATACTGTGTAATGCTGAGAACATTAGACCCGATTTCAGAAGATCTTAAAGCACACACTAGACCATCATGTTTGTTCCGAGATCGTTTCTAATTATAATCTAATTTAATATAATTCATCTTATGTAATAATAAGAACCTCTCTTTATAATTTAAATTAAATTTTTATTCTAATTTGAAATGCTACACCCAAATGATATCTTAATCCAACATCGAGGTCGCAACCCTTTGTTCCGATTTTCGTTGGCTAAAACGTGTGCAATGCTCTATCCGATTCTCGCAAATTAATGACTTAATAACCGAATGCTATATGTACAGGGATGAGCATAATTAGCTGACGGTTTTAAAATAGCAGAAATTAACGAAAAGTTTTCAGTAGAGCATATTATGTAAATGGAATAAATTTTGCATTTCTTAGACATTAATTCAAACAAAACAAACTGCTACTAACAAAAAATGTATTTCAAGTGTCCACCTTGTGATGCTACGCAGTATTGGAGTCTTATCGAACGACCAGTTGAGAGTATTCGGAAGGTTGAACTTCAGAAAGAGACTCAATACTGTGGCCAGTAGCCACCTGAATTGCGAGGTATTGCAGGGGAAGGTGCCCACCTATTCGCGGAACCACCTACAATGCCACACCGTTTTCACGAATCAATATAACGTGAGGTTTTCTGCTGCACGAACGCGACCGTCGAAGCCTCCTGCCTCGCTCGATCCCTGTTTTCCAACCCTTTTACAACGCTACTCGCTCCTCATTCCACGCGTGAGTACTAAAGAACTCTTTTAAAATACGGTGAGTTGACCTGGCCTGGCATAAAGCGAATGCGGGGTGATTCATAATTCCTTCCGGGGTTTCGAACGTTTATAGTACAAGAACGTCTCGCACCGTGGCCGTGCGGTCATGCTTTCGGCTCTGGCTACGGAACGTGCACAGGTTCGAGTCTTCTTGGGGTGGCGAGTGGGGGGAGTGTAACAACTTCTTTCCTGAGATTTCGACCTGTGTAAGGGACCAGTGAACACCTACCGTCGCGAGGAAATTGGGGATCTACGAACGAGTAGCTTAACCCGATCATGGAAACCTGCAAAAACGACTGGGAGTTCGTCGTGCTGACCACATGTCACCCCGTACCTGGTTGGATGATCCCCAACCCCGAAAGAGGCTGTTGCGCCACGGGTTAATATATATATATATATAGTACAAGAGCCATAACATACAGGAAAGAGGTGCATATCAGTACATAAAGAGTCTCGCCAAATTTGATACGTACCTTACAGGTGCTAGATATAGACACCACTGGTGACGTAGCTCGACATCAATCCTGAAATCAAGTTCCTGCCACACACGTCCCAACATATCACGATCAATACCACAGGCAACAGTCTCCGTGAACTTGTACCACGCACGAATTGTCTTGCCTGTAGGCTCTTGTGTTCGATATTTCGCACAAAAACTTCGTTGTGCCATCACAACCGACTCGCATTTAGACGCAGAATGCTTTGCAGTGCACGATATGTTTGTGTTAACTACGTTATACTGTCAGCTAGCGACTAAATCTGAAATTACGTGATGAGGCCTACCGAGTGCAAACTCGGAGAGATTCTTTATGTACTGATATGAACCTTTTTGCTGTATGTGTTATAGTTCTTGTACTGTAAACGTTCGATACCCCGGAAGGAATTATGTATCTTCATGTAGTTATATCCCAAAATGTGCTTAGTAACTGTTGCAGCGGCTCTATTGAGTGAACTTGTTGTTGGTCTCTTCTCCAACAGGGAACTGTAAATCTTTATGACAAATTTATCTGCTTGTCGCACGCCAGTGCAACTCTCTAACCGCGTGACGCTTATGCGCATTTGCATGCGATTCGAGCCCCAGAGGGCAGTGATTGCAGATGGAATGGACCAGCACGTAGCAGTAGTCTGTTCATGTGCGGTCGTTTATCATGGCAATTACCACCTCGAATGGAGTTGTATGTGTTAGTTAAGCACGTCTGCAGGAACGTGCAAAAATTTCTGTATGAGTTTATCTTAAAAGTCAGTTCTTTTTCTGAACAAATTATGGATTAAATGGTGGAAAACATTACCGCAGGCGTCAAAATTTCACGTTTAGCGGATTGCGGCTTGCGGGATCAGAAAGACGGAAAGAATGTCATGCTGAAAGAGGCTGTTGATGAGGACGGTGTGGATAAAATAAGGTTTAAAACATGATAGCGACTTGTTTAAAGGAAGCTAACGGTTTCGAATCCACCGCAAACAAAATAGTTATCACTAGGGATTAGGTTCATATGATGGCCAATGTACACTTAACAGTGTTAAATGCTTAAATATACACAAACATTTTGGAAATTTGGTGCACTTAATAGTGGTATAACAAACACTTAAATATGCACCAAAAAATCGTTTTTTTTCAACATGTTCTTTTTGAAGGCAAATATATACACGCTTTTTTAAATGCCCGGTTTATACCCAGAGTATACGAACCGAAGCAACATTATTAGAAATATCCGAATCAAGGTCATATGAAATCCAACCCAAGAACTGTTGATTACAAGGCGACGTTTGGGCCCGCTAGGAAGATAGAGAAACGAGACTAGCTGTTCATGTATCGACGATGTATAGTTGACATTTTCACTTTTTTTTCCAGAGGCTAACTGGTAAGGTAATAGAATGAAATCAGTCGAGAATCTTGCTCGATGATTTGGCGAATATTATAAAGTCGTCTCAAGAAAAAGTTAGTGTTACGTTTTCGTTGTGTATTCACGGTATGCTGCGTGGGCACTGTTTGGTGATTTTAGTCAATTTTGTCAGCTAGCTTTTTGACTTACATATTGTAAAATATGCTTCTATACTACCAAACATTCCATACGCACTGCATCACCAGCCGTTCAATTTCATTCTGTTGACGAGGCTTTTTCATTTGTACAGACAGAACCAATTGAATCTTAATTTATTAAATTCGTTATTACATGGTTTCTGTAAACTAAAATCCATATTTTGAACTTTTATAATCTCACGTGCGTGTGTGTAATGTATGTGAATATAAATTTGTAACTAAGGCTGACATTATTTTTCACTTGACACACATACTTTATTCCTTATTTTTAGAAAGGGTATTGGAAATTTCCATATAGGAACTTGAAATATTTTTTAAGATTTTTTTTCCGTACTGCATCCGAAAATTCAGGTGCCAGATGAAAATTTACAGAAGCCATGGCGACCAGGCTGAAACCCGTGAAGGTACTAGCACAATGTGGGGTCAATCCGACACTCGTGTTCTCACGTATAGTTTTCGAGACATGCTAGTTCATGCGTGAGACAACCCACATGTAGCTTTCATGCATGCGAACTTATACCGTATAAACATCCCTTTACCCGGAGTGTTCCACACACCGGTAATCCACGGAAATATCATTGGGGAAAAATCATATTTTTGTACTTTGATTAACCTGTGTTTTCAGTCAATACGAACCGAAGTAGTAGTCTGCTAGATGCTACTATAGCGATATTGAAAGGTGTTGCATTACATCAATTAGTGTCCATATTTTAGGAACTTATTGAAAAAGACGCAGAAATTACTACAACTTACACCCTATTCTGGGCATCGTGTACGTATTGTTCTTGAGTTTAACAATAACTACCGGCTTCCGTGGGGGGGGGGGGATCTGGTAACTTGTTACATAGCCAGCGGCCTAGGTTCGAACCCGGTTTGCCACTCCATCCGTTTCATCACTTCATTATTCATCTTTGTCATCACGCCCTAAAATAAGAAGGAAAGCGAGAAATTAACCATTATCTGCCTTCTCTGCCGAAAAGGAATATACAGGGTTTCTATAAATTAGTTGTACAAAAGTAACCGTTAATTTTGAAGAAAGTGTATGTGTAACAGAAATGGTTTATACATCAATGTTTATTGTCGCACGTCGTTAGTTTCAGTCGCCGCCACTGGAGGCGTGAGCGTTTGTTTATCTTACACAAGTACCGACTTGGATTGGTCGTGGTGGAACGATTCCATGGCCACCTCGTCGACGTTGCTGGGAAGAGGGGAACAAACACACGTTCTTTTATGTAACCCCAGATAGAGAAATCCATGGGGTCCAATCAAGCGAACGAGGTGGCCACGGAATCGTTCTACCACGACCAATCCAAGTCCGTACTTGTGTAAAATAAACAAACGCTCACGCCTCCAGTGGGGGCGTCTGAAACTAACAACGCGCGACAATAAACTTAAAGATATGCTGTATTCATTGATGTATAAACCAACCATTTCTGTTACACATACACTTTCTTCACAATCAACGGTTACTTTCGTATAACTAATTTATAGAAACCCTGTATATTATACTGTATTATACTCTGTTTCGGGTATCTCTCGTGCAAGCGAACGAAAACAAGTCTCTGCGCAAGTAGTGATGCGAGACGGCTCCGCCAATGAACACGTGAGAATGAACGGGATTGCGTGGAGGGGTGAGAAAAGCAACTGCAGTTACCAGACTTCGTAGCAGCGCGTACTGCTTCGCTTCGCCCACTCGATCTCTCTCCTTCTCTTCCGCTATGCGCGGCCTAGCTCGAGCTCCACAGATTCCGGGGACAGAGTATAACTTTTTTAATGATTCCATAACCCCAATTTTCTCATGATTGTGGCTTTAACTGCATATTGTGCCCGAAATATCTCAGGCCAGAGAGCGTTGAGTTTTCGATCAACTGGCTCACAATAGAAGATTCTGCGTTCGAGTCCCGGGCTTAGTGTGGGGGATCCTTTGTGTGAGCAACTTTCATAAGTTTCATCCTGATCGTTACGATCAGTTGAAAGGGGGCAGAAACGTTACGCATAGAAAAACATGAGCCGGTGCTATTTGTTGTTATATACCTTGTTGCCTCAACAATGGTCTGTTGCTTTTCCCTTTGATCCAGATACAAAAAGAGGGAATACATGAATGGACGCATTTCTCTCGCCATACAATCCTTTTGTCACTGCAATATATTTCTTCTGAAATGAGGGAGAAAATTATTACTTGGTTTTGTTATTACGCACCGTCGTTTTATTTTACGGGCAACCGGAGTTCATGGAATTGCTTGAAAAGAGGAAAATTAGTTTTTGAGCTCGTTGAAACTCTCATATCGATTACCAAAATGGAAATTAGCAAGCTTTTTGGCTTAACAAAAGTACTGAAAAAGAGAGAAATGTTTTTGTGTTCGTTTCGATGTTTTCTATCAGAAAGCACGTTAAAAAAAGGATCACATTTCTATGGCTGGTAATGGCCTTTTCTTTCTTTTTTTTTTAAATGTATATTTTTATGCTTCTCTTTTATTGATATGTACAGTCGTAGGCGCAAGTGAACTGCAGCTTTGAAGAAAAGTAATGCATTATACTCGCTGCCCTGAAAGACATTCTTGAAAGGTCAAACCGGAGGGAAATAATTTGAGCACAAAACCAGTTTTGAACGGCCTGGAAGGCATCGGACCAGTCAGATGTTGCAACGGAGAATTCATGGTTGCAGCTTGTGCGGAAAAGTTGCAAACAGAAAAACAGATATTTGCTGCATGATATATTTGTGAAGAGGGGATAATGTGGTGAACTTGGATCTTAGACGACGGACAGGAATCAGCACGGTAAACAAAATATGTGCAACAGTGTCGTCTAGGTGGTTCTAATCGGAGCCCCTCGACCAGTTTTAATTTTCGAGTAGGCATTCCACCCATGTGAGGGTTGAAGCGAGATAAACAGATCTGAACGGGCGCTCTTGGACCTCGAACGGTGACGTGTCTTGATCTCTACCGGACTGGCCCACAGTTTTGTTTATTTTAGTGGTTGAGGCTAATATCAGATCGCTGGGGACGAACCGGTTTTAATACTCAGATAGGCATTCTGGCTTTAAGTTCATGTGCAAGCTCAAGCAAAGTGTATAGAACCGAACCGTGCATTCTCGGGGCTTCTTCCCGTTTGATTTCCTTTGATTCAACTTGACAATGCGAGTCTTTTACCGAACTGTTGGTAATTGTTTTCGTGCTTTAAGATTCTTTCCGAGACAAAATTTCCCGTCGCTTCATCCTATGAAATCAAATGGTGCAACACTCTCTACATAGAGGCGTCTGGAATTTCCACGCAAGAAGTCTGGAGATTCCAACAGAAGAATATTTTCCATTCGCGGCGTCTGCAAATTAGCTCTCGTGCCATTCCGGGTGTCTACGTGTAGTTCCCGCATCCTTTGTTGAGGTAAACAAAAGGCAAATGCTATCATTTCCAAACATACTCTGGTTTGGAGCACTCTATTTCACGACAATATTTAAATACGCTGTCGCTATATTATTGGTGTCGTTGAAAAATCCAAATGTTAAGTAGGATTTATTCCCAGCTCTATCCACTTACATAATGCACCGATAGGTGAATCACAGCTAAGCCTATAGTGACTCTGAAACACGGTGCCCTCACCATTGAAACTGTAAGGACTGTTTTATATCGAAAAAATAAGTCATTTTCTCGCTTAGTTGCGCCAGTCCCGAGGAATGAAATTCTTGAGACAGACAAATGTTTCTATGGCGGCAAATGTATTTTTAAACTACTGATTACATCAGAGCAGAAGTGGCGTAACTCCATTTAAGGCAGTTTTGAGGAAAGGTACATTTATATAGCTTAGAAGTCCTATGTTTAGCCATTGGAGCACATACATAGTGGTGCCTCTATGAGCAAGAATTTGAAACTTAAAAGATACTTTCTTCTAGTACTGAAATGTTAATACTTCACACTTCTAAGTTAGGCATGTTACTGAATTTTCATTAAAAGTGGAGTTACGTCACTTGTGCTCTGAACCCCTCGTATAATAAAAGCGAACGATAATTTATTAGAAAACATTAACAAGAAGTACCTCACCCATGTTTAAGAGAAAATACACGCTAGCTCATAGGATCACAATGTTTTCTTTTCTTGTAACATGGAAGAACTCTGTATAAATTTTCTCGTCCTGTCGTTCAGTTTTATTCTGGAACAGTTTCCAAGATTTCTAGACCTAACGTCACTCTCATCTTCAGAATAGAAGTGAATATATTCATCATTCGTCGCCTGGAAACATTCAAGACTTACTTGGAGGGAAGAACTAGTCGCAAAAGTGGAAACACTTTTCAAAGCGAATCAAAATTGCGGTGGGCGTTTCAGTTATATAAGGAGTTCAATGTCCTCACCGAGAAACGAAAACGATAAATATTGATTTCAGTTCTCCAGCATTAGGCACTTCTAAAGGTTCTAAAAGGAATCGAGTTAATTGTGAGTAAAGATAGTTTATTGATTACGATGCAAAGTACCACAGTAACAGTTTGGGATCGCTTTGTTCCTCTTAAACTTGAATTTTTGTATTCCTCTGAAACATCTGCTCTTTCTTTTCGTCGCGGAGCCACTACTGGAAGACAAGTTTCGTTGGGAGCCGCTGTCGCTGCCAGTCATCCGACAGTAATAGATCCTTCCGCTACTTGAGGGCCACCGAGGGGGCGGCGCTCACGAGAAGCTTTCCACCTCGGTGTCCCTTCCGGAAACTGGCTGGCCTGCTCGAGAAATTTTAACCTGCGTTGAATGCATGGAGGTCGATGCCGTATGTTAATCGTATGAAAAAACTGTTTATTTATCCTCCAGGACCCATGAATATTGTAATTCTATTTGGGGTTCAGCCGACGCAAGATTGGCGTTCGCAGCATGCACCCGTGCAGGCAAGCAAACAACTTACAACACAAGTATACCGGGTTGCACACGATTTAAGGATACTTGTTGTGCGGCAGGGCAAAAGGCAATTGTTTTTTCAATGAATGAGACAACACTTTCAGTTGTGTACAGCTACGAGGGATAGTCGAAATAAAGTTTCCCTAGTGCGCTATCTGCAGAGAGCTTTATTCTGGAGAAAGAACATGACAAGAGCAGAAAGAGGCATCGTTACACTATTTTCCCACATAGTCCCCAGTGACATTCAGGCATTTGTCATACCGCTTCACAAGTTTTAAGAAACCCTGTTAGTAAAACTGTGTTTGCAGTTTACTGATGAATAGACTTTGGTTGGTTGTAGTTGAGAAAAATCAAAATGAATTATTTTTTTTTTTTGTCCATCACATGACGCACCCTTTCTCCACGATTGTAACACACCTCTGTTCTCCATGCCGGACGGGCATACACTTCTCAACTCTCTTCCTGTCTTCAACACAGCAGTACGCTGGGTCAAGGAAAAGGCCGTGTCTCGGACAACATAAGAAGGATGATGCCAGTGTAACCACAACACATTACCAACCCAAAAATTTCCACGCTTTCCGGAAATACAGATGCGGGAAACTTTTTTTTTTCGGCTATCCGTTGTACAACAAATTACACACAGCATTTTTAATCACAAACATTTTGGTGAAAAGGGCTTCGACCATGACTTGAAACTCAGGACTCTATCATACATTATACCCGAGAGTACTGTTGTGCTTTTAAGTTGATTTCATCGTTGGTTATCTCTTTTTAATGGAAAAAAATAACATAGTGCCACTCAGATACTGTGTAATGCTGAGAACATTAGACCCGATTTCAGAAGATCTTAAAGCACACACTAGACCATCATGTTTGTTCCGAGATCGTTTCTAATTATAATCTAATTTAATATAATTCATCTTATGTAATAATAAGAACCTCTCTTTATAATTTAAATTAAATTTTTATTCTAATTTGAAATGCTACACCCAAATGATATCTTAATCCAACATCGAGGTCGCAACCCTTTGTTCCGATTTTCGTTGGCTAAAACGTGTGCAATGCTCTATCCGATTCTCGCAAATTAATGACTTAATAACCGAATGCTATATGTACAGGGATGAGCATAATTAGCTGACGGTTTTAAAATAGCAGAAATTAACGAAAAGTTTTCAGTAGAGCATATTATGTAAATGGAATAAATTTTGCATTTCTTAGACATTAATTCAAACAAAACAAACTGCTACTAACAAAAAATGTATTTCAAGTGTCCACCTTGTGATGCTACGCAGTATTGGAGTCTTATCGAACGACCAGTTGAGAGTATTCGGAAGGTTGAACTTCAGAAAGAGACTCAATACTGTGGCCAGTAGCCACCTGAATTGCGAGGTATTGCAGGGGAAGGTGCCCACCTATTCGCGGAACCACCTACAATGCCACACCGTTTTCACGAATCAATATAACGTGAGGTTTTCTGCTGCACGAACGCGACCGTCGAAGCCTCCTGCCTCGCTCGATCCCTGTTTTCCAACCCTTTTACAACGCTACTCGCTCCTCATTCCACGCGTGAGTACTAAAGAACTCTTTTAAAATACGGTGAGTTGACCTGGCCTGGCATAAAGCGAATGCGGGGTGATTCATAATTCCTTCCGGGGTTTCGAACGTTTATAGTACAAGAACGTCTCGCACCGTGGCCGTGCGGTCATGCTTTCGGCTCTGGCTACGGAACGTGCACAGGTTCGAGTCTTCTTGGGGTGGCGAGTGGGGGGAGTGTAACAACTTCTTTCCTGAGATTTCGACCTGTGTAAGGGACCAGTGAACACCTACCGTCGCGAGGAAATTGGGGATCTACGAACGAGTAGCTTAACCCGATCATGGAAACCTGCAAAAACGACTGGGAGTTCGTCGTGCTGACCACATGTCACCCCGTACCTGGTTGGATGATCCCCAACCCCGAAAGAGGCTGTTGCGCCACGGGTTAATATATATATATATATAGTACAAGAGCCATAACATACAGGAAAGAGGTGCATATCAGTACATAAAGAGTCTCGCCAAATTTGATACGTACCTTACAGGTGCTAGATATAGACACCACTGGTGACGTAGCTCGACATCAATCCTGAAATCAAGTTCCTGCCACACACGTCCCAACATATCACGATCAATACCACAGGCAACAGTCTCCGTGAACTTGTACCACGCACGAATTGTCTTGCCTGTAGGCTCTTGTGTTCGATATTTCGCACAAAAACTTCGTTGTGCCATCACAACCGACTCGCATTTAGACGCAGAATGCTTTGCAGTGCACGATATGTTTGTGTTAACTACGTTATACTGTCAGCTAGCGACTAAATCTGAAATTACGTGATGAGGCCTACCGAGTGCAAACTCGGAGAGATTCTTTATGTACTGATATGAACCTTTTTGCTGTATGTGTTATAGTTCTTGTACTGTAAACGTTCGATACCCCGGAAGGAATTATGTATCTTCATGTAGTTATATCCCAAAATGTGCTTAGTAACTGTTGCAGCGGCTCTATTGAGTGAACTTGTTGTTGGTCTCTTCTCCAACAGGGAACTGTAAATCTTTATGACAAATTTATCTGCTTGTCGCACGCCAGTGCAACTCTCTAACCGCGTGACGCTTATGCGCATTTGCATGCGATTCGAGCCCCAGAGGGCAGTGATTGCAGATGGAATGGACCAGCACGTAGCAGTAGTCTGTTCATGTGCGGTCGTTTATCATGGCAATTACCACCTCGAATGGAGTTGTATGTGTTAGTTAAGCACGTCTGCAGGAACGTGCAAAAATTTCTGTATGAGTTTATCTTAAAAGTCAGTTCTTTTTCTGAACAAATTATGGATTAAATGGTGGAAAACATTACCGCAGGCGTCAAAATTTCACGTTTAGCGGATTGCGGCTTGCGGGATCAGAAAGACGGAAAGAATGTCATGCTGAAAGAGGCTGTTGATGAGGACGGTGTGGATAAAATAAGGTTTAAAACATGATAGCGACTTGTTTAAAGGAAGCTAACGGTTTCGAATCCACCGCAAACAAAATAGTTATCACTAGGGATTAGGTTCATATGATGGCCAATGTACACTTAACAGTGTTAAATGCTTAAATATACACAAACATTTTGGAAATTTGGTGCACTTAATAGTGGTATAACAAACACTTAAATATGCACCAAAAAATCGTTTTTTTTCAACATGTTCTTTTTGAAGGCAAATATATACACGCTTTTTTAAATGCCCGGTTTATACCCAGAGTATACGAACCGAAGCAACATTATTAGAAATATCCGAATCAAGGTCATATGAAATCCAACCCAAGAACTGTTGATTACAAGGCGACGTTTGGGCCCGCTAGGAAGATAGAGAAACGAGACTAGCTGTTCATGTATCGACGATGTATAGTTGACATTTTCACTTTTTTTTCCAGAGGCTAACTGGTAAGAGTAGGTCAGTGTCCCCGGTTCTGCGCCCGAAAATGGGGCTCGGTGGGGCTCGCAGTGTTGCCAACGCCTTACTCGAAAAAATCACCAAGGTTTTTGTGTTTGGGTATAACCTAACCTCAAGCAAGGAGCTGGCAACACCGCGAGCCCCATTTTCGGGCGCAGTGTTGCCAACTCACCCCAAGAAAATTTCACCATGTGATATTTCACAGGCGAAGCTAACCTACAAATGGGAGTTGCCAACACTGATTAGTGGAGGTGCACGGGTTCTTCGCTATTATTTGCGATTCAGTGTTGCCAACTCACCCCAATAATATTTCACCACATGTTATTTTACAGGCGAAGCTAACCTACGAATGAGAGTTAGCAACACTGGCAACATCAATTGCGGTTCAGTGTTGCCAACTCACCTCAAGAATATTTCACCATGTGATATTTTACAGGCGAAGCTAACCTACAAATAGAAGTTGACAACACTGGTAACATCAATTGCGGTTCAATGTTGCCAACTTACCTGAAGAATATTTCACCTTGTGATATTTTACAAGCGAAGCTAACCTACAAATAGAAGTTGACAACACTGGTAACATCAATTGCGGTTCAATGTTGCCAACTTACCTGAAGAATATTTCATCATGTGATATTTTACAGGCGAAGCTAACCTACAAATGGGAGTTGGCAACACTGATTAGTGGAGGTGCACGAGTTCAAGAACATCAATTGCCAGTGTTGCCAACTCACCCTAAGAATATTTCACCATGATATTTTACAGACGAAGCTAACCTACGAATGGGCAACACAGACTAGTGGAGGTGGCCGGGTTCTGCAACATTAATTGCCAGTGTTGCCAACTCACCTTAAGAATATTCCACCATATGATATTTTACAAGCGAAGCTAACCTACGAATGGGCAACACTGACTAGTGGAGGTGACCGGGGTTGCGTCCGAATCAGCAGCAGATGTCACCTGCACCGTTACATCCGGGGACTCAGCTAATTTTTGTTGTCCGAATTTGCGGTAGACGTGGAGTCGGAGGGAAGAGCAGAGAGGGGCGACAGATGCACGCTTGAACTCGCTGTGACGCTGCGCTTGGCAGCCATATTCTAACTTTCATTTTGTACAGGCAACATTTACTGATTAGAGGATGTAAAACTCAGTTATATTTTAATATTTTATCGATAATGCAGAAAACGTAAATGATGAAATAGCGTGTTATATTTTTAATGTGAGTAGTAAATAGGTGGAAATCATTGTCATGTTTGTTTGCGCCCCAGAGCGCGGTGGGTGAAGTTCGGGCTGACACCTGGCGGGAAAAGTGACAGCCGTACTACAAGGGGACATGCAGATTCGGACGACTTGGACGTGACTTCGAGTGCACGCGAGAGCAACGGGAGAGAACGGGGTGGAGCGCTTGCCAATCTGGACACGGCTTTTGTAAACCTCTCTCGGGAACGATGTGCCACACACGCGCGCGCGCGCCTCTTATTATTTCCGTATTGTGATGCAAGCAAACAAACAAATATTTTTATTTTTATTTTTTTAAGATTCCTGGCCCCTAACCCCGCCAGGGTGCGTGGTGCCCAACCCAAAAAGGTTCTAACGGCTGCGGTTGTAGATTGCCGCACCTCTGTAGAGTTTCACGTGTTTTTTTTCTATCTACAATCATATTTTTCTTATATATTTTTTTATTTTTTTATAGGGTTGATTAAAGCACATATTTGAGGAAGACAACACTACCCATATATAAATAAAGCCCTCAAACTAACACCAATTAAAATTAGCTTGCAAAATTTTTCTCATAAGGCATTTTTGTTTTGTAAACACTCCACCACCAACAGATCACATATAAATAAACATACCCCGAAAAAAATGCGCTCCATGAAAAGTTGCTCTGTGTGCAAAAAAACTATATCGAGCAAACATTTTGCAAGACATTGTCGCACCTGCGTGCCAGGCAAGCATTTGGCTGCCACCGAACTGTGTTCCGGATGTAATAAACATATTACAATTGCGTATGTCAAAAAGCATAAGCTTACTTGCCTAAGCAAAAATACATCTGGGGCCCAGCCTTCGACCTCCACCAAGAGGAAGGCAGAAGCAGCCTCCATCAATGCACCACCCGCCAAATGCGTCAAGCCTGCGATAAAAGCAAACCAGTCTGCTTTCCAGCATTTGTTAGAGGATTTTCCTCTTACTTCGGAGGGCTCATGCGATGTGCGCAGCTTTTTGGAGAACGTGCAAGCCCAAATTATTTCCATCCTCGGCGATGCGCTTGCAACACACTCCACTAAATTCTACGCATCGCTTCGTTGCTGGTACAAGAAGCCGTCTGGTGAAATTTACAGCTTCTGCCACAACACCAAGGCGAAGACGCTGCATCTGGCGGATGTCGACAACCTCGAGGTCATCTACAACAAGTTTGTCGAGGAGCTGCTGGCAAAACAAGAAGAACATGAAGCTAAGGGCTCGGGGGGTTCGCTGTGTGGTGAGCGTCACGAACTGCGCGTCAAACTTTCCAAGTTTGTGCCTCTCTCCGCCTCCAGCTACGTTCTTTTACCACGTGCTATTGAGGCAAAGAAGGCCGTCCTGAACATTCAAAACAGTGACGCCAAGTGCTTTCTCTGGTCTGTGCTTGCAGCATTGCACCCTGTCCACAGGAAAAACCATCCACACCGAGTTAACCACTACCTACCCTACGAGCCAGAACTGGAAGATGCCATTGCTGGGATCGACTACCCGGTGGAGGTCTCGGACATTCGCAAGTTCGAGGCCCGTACACGCAACCCTCGGTTGGCCATCAACATTTATGGCCTCACCGACGAAAATGTGGTGTACCCTATCCGGGTGAGCGACGTAGACGACGATGGTGTGCAGGAAATTCATCTTCTGCTCATCAAGGACGAGACCCATCACCATTACACCCTCATCCGCTCCCTCTCTCGGCTTGTTTCGAGCCAGCTGAGCAGTGATAGTCACCACATAGAAGTTTGTCCCAGGTGCTTGTCTATATTTCGTAATCGAGAACGGCAGGATTACCAGCGCATCAGAGGTCGCAACATCGCTGCCGAGAAGCTCGCTAACCACAAGCTCTACTGCAATGCCAACGAACCGGGGGTGGCAGACTTGCCCGAACCTGGCACCGTGGAGCGTTTCCACATGCACGATGCCATGGTGGAGCACCCCGCTATCATCATCGCGGATTTCGAGGCCTTCCTCAAACCCCTGTCCACTTGCGATCCCGATCCTGAAGTTTCTTCCACCACCCCTTACCAACTCCACGAGGCATCCAGTTTTGCATATGTTGTGGTGCGACGAGATCGACACGTTGACCCCGAGCCCTACGTGTACCGTGGTCCCGACGCTGCCAAACACTTCCTCGAGAGGATGGTTGTGGAAGCCAACGAGATAGGGAAGGTATTGTTGACCCCCAAGTCTATGCTCCCACTGTCCCCCGATGATCAACGTAGACACGACGAGGCCATCACTTGCCCTGTCTGCGTTGAGGAGTACACCGCCAACAACTATAAAGTCCGACACCACGATCACTTTAACGGTAGGTATGTTGGTCCTTGGTGCAATGATTGCAACCGTATGGCCCGGGACCCACGCTTCATCCCTGTGTTTTTTCACAACGGCTCGGGGTACGACTTTCACCACCTGATCAAGCATCTTGGGTACGACAACGAGCGAATCAATATCCTGGCGCAGAACGAGGAGCGTTACATCAGTGTGAGCAAATGGGTTCGAATCCCGGGAGCAGACTCTACCGTCGAGCTTCGCTTCCTCGACTCCCTGAGGTTCCTCCCGGCCAGCCTCGATGCTCTTGCAGGGAAGCTGAGCAACGAACAAATGCTTATTACCTCTGCAAATTTTCCAAACTTGGACGCCGGTCTCTTCAGGCGTAAGGGGGTCTACCCCTACGAATACGTCACCGACTCTACCAAGTTTGCGGAGACGTCGCTACCTCCCCAGGCGAAGTTCTACAGTCAGCTACGAGGCTCGAACATTACCAACGAAGAATATCATCACGCCCAGTCCATGTGGCGCGAGCTAGGTTGTCGAACTCTCGGAGACTACCACGATGCCTACCTCAGACTTGATGTGACGCTCCTCGCCGACGTGTTACAGACGTTCCGGGCGACCGCAATGAACATCTACCACCTGGATCCCGCCTACTTCTATAGTCTCCCCGGACTGGCGTGGTCAGCCATGTTTCTGGTGACGAAAATCAAGCTGGAGCTTCTTTCGGACGTAGACATGATGCTGTTTGTGGAACGCGCCGTGCGGGGTGGCATGGTCCAGGTGTCGCAACGGCACGCGCGCGCCAACAACCATCACATGGCTACTGGCTACGACTCTACCCAACCGTCGAGCTACATCATGCACACGGACGTGAATAACTTGTACGGGCACTCCATGATGCAGCCACTCCCCTTTAGAGGGTTCGAGTGGGCTGACCCTTCCAACTTCGACGTTGAAGGTTTCGACGATTCGGAACATGGGTTCTTCGCCGAGGTGGACCTTGAGTTCTCCGAGAAGCTGCAGGATTTGTTCTGCGATCTTCCCCCTGCACCCGAGTTTAAGTGTCCACCCGATTCCAACCAGACGAAGCTCGTCATGGATTTCGAACCCAAGAAGAATTACGTTCTTCACTACCGGAATCTCCGGTGGTTGATGCAGCGAGGGGTCACGGTCCACGCAGTTCACCACATCCTCAAGTTCGAGCATTCTCGATGGTTGCGTCCATATATTGAAGTCAACACTGAACACCGCACCGCAGCTACGTCCGAGCTTGATAAGGATTTCTTCAAGCTCATGAATAATGCGGTGTTTGGCAAGACCATGGAGAATGTACGGAATCGCGTGGACATAAAATTGGTGACGAGGAAAGAGCGATGTCGTCAGCTTGTCGCGAGTCTATTGTTCAAGTCTCGAACAATCTATAACGAGCAGCTGGCTCTGATTCACATGAAGCAAGGTGTGGTGAAACTCACCAAGCCCATCTACGTTGGAGCCACGGTTCTGGATCTGAGCAAGCTCCACATGTTCGAGACGTACTATGGCATATTACGTTCACACTACGGCCACAACATCTCGCTTCTCTACACGGACACGGACAGCTTAGTGTACCACGTTCGCTCAGTCGATGCATACGGGGATATAGCCACAGTTCCAGCTCTTGAAGAGCTCTTCGACACCTCGGGCTATCCCCAACCGAACCAGTACGATATCCTGGCCCGCAACAAGAAGGTGCCTGGCAAACTCAAAGATGAGAAGGACGGAGACGTGATTCTTGAGTTTGCAGGTCTTCGCGCCAAGGCCTATACCATCAAAGCCGAGGGCAGCGTTACCAAGAAGGCCAAGGGTGTCGGCAGACAGGTGGTTCGGGAGCATCTCATATTTGAGGACTTCGCGGATTGCCTCAAGACCAGGTCGTCGGTTCTAAGAGCAGAACAGCGCATCCAGAGCGTCGACCATGTGTTGACCACCAACAAAGTGAGGAAGATTGCCCTGGATCCCAACGACGACAAGAGGTGCGTTCTCCAATGTGGAATCCACACACTGCCGTGGGGGCACTATCGCTTAGCAGAAAGCAAAACCTGCAACATATGCCCATCTTCAACAGAAGATTCATAAAAACAAAAACAAAAAAAAAGAAAACAAAAAAAAAACAACACTGACTGTTATTACAAAAAAACTTTGACCGTATTTTAAATAACCAGCATACCTATGAATCTTTTTGGTTTCCGAAAACAAACCAACATGGAGACTGTACACCGCGCGACGACAGATCATGAATTTCTACCTTCCATGTTAACTAAACTCAACGGTCTACTGATTGTTCACCTTAACAGCATTTGGACGAAATTGGATGACGATGTGGGCAAGATGTTTTACGTCTTCAACAACAATTTACATTTTTACAAAATTCCGATCGATGGAAAACTTCAAATCACCGTGAATCCTGAAAACGTAGGCGAAATCAAAATATCTACCGGCAAGAACATTTTTCGAATCAAGCACGACAAGATGCTTTCTAACATTACGTACGATGTTTCTGCAGGAGATTGTTTATACGTGGAACTCCTAGGAGATTACGACAAACTCATTCCTCTCTTCGTAGAATTACGAATCGTCTATCCTATTATAAATAACCGTTAACCAAAATGCCTAACGATATTTTCGGCAACACTAAGCGTGTAGACCACGCAGAAGAGATTCTCATGTTGGACGTCCGAGTTAAAAAGTTGAGGAGCGATTTAATCGCTTTGCAGGAGACCTTAAACAAAAGTTTAGAGTCGGAGATCGCTACGCTCCAAACGCAATGTCTCGACCCCATTCTGAAAATCGATTCCGAACTGAAAACGCTCATAAAAAATTATGTCGACGTACCTTCTTACGACAACGTTCAAAATATACAGTTGAGCGTGGATAAGCTTCAAAATGATTTGGCCAAATTGCAGCAATTTCAATCGAAAAATGAAGATTTGGAAAAATTGAAACTCGAAATCGAAGAACGAGCTTCGGCAATCGAAAAGAATTTCTCTGAACTTCAAACCGTCGTGAAGGATATTGATGTAGAACGCTTGCATGTTGTTGTTTCCAAATTACAAGAAGAATTCGCCGGCACGTTGGAAGAAATTAAATCCAAGTTACAGACTTTGGAAGATACCATGACGAACCTACCATCGTCAGACGAACTGCAGGTCATCGGTAAAAGCGTCGCGAACATAAAAATTCAATTGGAGGCTTATCAAGATTTCGAACACATTCAAACCACCATCGCTACGCTTCAGGCGTCTCTGGAGTTGATCAACGAAGAAATTAAAAATATTCACGCTGAAGCGAACGCGTTGACGAGCATACAAGACACGTTGAGCACGGTTCAGCAGAAGATCGAATATTTAGAAAATTTGAACGTCGAAACGAACCTTGCTCATTTTCATCACGTGCTGGACAACATACAGGGTGACTTGGAATCGTTACGGACGAGCGTACCTTCGAGCGAAGATTTGGAAAAATTGAAAACGGCGGTGACGGCACTATCCGATTCGAGCGACATCAAAAGTTCATTGAGCGATCTCGAGAGTAGGGTTGCCAATCTCCCCACCTCCAAAGAATTGCACGCTTTGAAAAGGAGCATATCACGTATGCTGAAACGACTGGAAACGGAAACGGCGAACGTGGAACAGATTCGAGACGAACTTGCTTCGCTGGTGTCGACGCTGCCCACTTCGCAGAGCGTCGCCGACCTTCACACGCAGTTTACCGAGATGCGAAGCATCGTGAACGATCTTACCGAGAAAAGTTCGAAATTGAATCAAGTCGAGAACCTTCAGAGTATCGTCG
The DNA here is from genome assembly GCF_977018435.1 of Lepisma saccharinum. Lineage (NCBI taxonomy): Eukaryota > Metazoa > Arthropoda > Insecta > Zygentoma > Lepismatidae > Lepisma > Lepisma saccharinum. The sequence continues at coordinate 52,426,977 of NC_139236.1, forward strand.
TCAACATCAGAGATCAAGTTGGAGTGCTGGAATCCACGCAGGAATCGACGCTGGCCTCTTTCGGTGCCAAATTACAAGAACTCAACGAAAACTTCAAGCAGTTGAACGTGGAAGTGAAAATCAAACCGTCATTTTCTACAGTAACGGATACCATCGTCGAATATTTGTTGCCCGTACAAAATACACTGGGACAGCTTCACAGCAACCTCGTTAGCGTCGATACTAAATTCGCTAAACTGCATTCTCTGCAAGCCATCGAAATCAACAGCGTACCCAATCAACAGAGAATCTCCACGTTCGTCGAAGGTAACAAACTGTACATGTTGCATCCTTATCATCCGTACTACAAGTTTCTCCTCGATGGCACGATTCAGATAAATGAATTTTCGTACTGGTCTCACGGTAGAAAAGCTAGCGTTCCCACCATGACCTTGATATCGAATCGTGGTGTTCAGAAAGCAGGAAACATTCCTCTGGCACGTTGGAACGAAACGCGCAACATATATGAAATACACGAAGACGAAGATCTCACCGTTTTTGACGTGAGTGCCGGCGATAAGCTGATCATTCAAAACACGAGCGAAGTGCCACCCTCTTTGAATCCCATCACGCTGGTGCTTCTCTTCAAACGTAATCTCTAAAAATGTCTAGGCAAGCCATCGTCCAAGAATTGCATAAACCTGCACGCCGCAACTACAAACGTTTAGCGGTGGTAACCAAGGGAATCGATGACCTCTGGCAAAGTGACCTCGTGGAGATGAGTAGCGGCAATCTAAAAAATGTGCATAAATTGAACAAGGGCAACAAGTACCTCCTCACCGTCATAGACACGTTTTCGAAATTCGCATGGGCTCTACCTTTGAAAGCCAAAACAGGAACGTGCGTCACGGAAGCATTCAAGACAATTTTTCGCGAAAACGACAGACGACCTCGGTTTTTGCAAACGGACAAGGGGAAGGAATTTTACAATGCCGTATTCCAAAAGTTTATTCGGAAACACGACATTCGACATTATTCAACCTTCAGTCACATCAAAGCCAGCATCGTGGAAAGATTTAATCGAACCTTGAAAACACACATGTGGAAACGATTCACGCTTCGAGGAAATTACAAATGGGTCGACATACTGCCGGAACTCGTCGACACCTATAATGATACGGTACACAGAACGATAGGCATGAAGCCAGCTGACGTTACGAAATCTGACGAGCAGCGTTTAATTTCTACAGTTTACTGTCCAAAGTACACTCCCACGACTACCAAGAAATCAAAATTCAAAATTGGAGACCAGGTGAGGATCAGCAAATTCAAACGCACCTTCGAGAAGGGGTTCACAAAAAATTGGAGCACGGAACTTTTTACGGTGGTTCGAGTTTTACCCGGAAACCGACACACGTATATAATAAAAGATAGTAGCGGCGAGATTTTGAAAGGAAGATTTTACGAAGAGGAACTCTCTAAAACAAAACATCCCGACACGTACCTCATCGAGAAAGTATTGCGTAAGAGAGGCGACAAACTGTTTGTCAAATGGCTGGGACTTTCGGAAAAGAGTTGGATCAATGCGAACGAAGTGATCTTGTAAGTACGTGGAACGTGGTGAAACGTCTACCGGATTCGGAAAGTCAAACGAAAAAAAAGAACGGTGAGTTGCTTCCCGACAGCATCCGCTGTCTGATCGTAGGTCCTTCGGGGTGTGGGAAAACAACACTGCTCGTGGACAATTTTCTCCTTGCACCGAATTGGTTAGATTGGAAGAACAGGCACCTCTACATATTTTCGAAAAGTCTCGAACAAGCGAAATACCAGCAACTGATAAAACTGTACGATGGTCTGGACATTGCAACGTTCGCTTCGGAAATAAAACCACTCGACGATTGTCGTAAAAATTCAGTTGTTGTGTTCGACGATGTCATCCTGGAAAATCAAAATGAAATTCGCAATTTTTTCACGCAAGGTCGTCACAAAGGAATAGATTGCTTCTTCCTAGCTCAAACGTTTTCCAAAATTCCAAAACAGTTAGTACGCGACAACGCTAATTTCATATGTTTGTTTCGTCAAGATCACACCAACCTCAAGCACGCGTACGATGACTACGTAGGCGGAGACATGAACTACAATCAATTTTCGGAACGCTGCTGCTCCCACTGTTGGAACAGTGACGATTTTGGATTCGCGACGATCGACATGACGAGGAAACCCAACGACGGAAAATACAGAAACAAAATCAACAACTTTCTAAACGTTGCAACGTTGTGAGAAACGACGTGTATAAATAACGTTATGACGAAACGAAAAATCGAAGACAAAAATCTCAAGCTTCGCGATTACCTCGCGAAACGCTTCAAAGGTTGGAAATCCGAGAATCGCGGATTCTACGAAGAGAAGAAACGTCAAGATCAACCTGTGATCGACGCCATCAGCGATCTAGGTAAAGAAATTAAAGGCGTCACGGAACAAGATAAAAATTTGATCAACGAACTCGTACCACTTGCAGCTAAAAGTTACACCGTACCCACGCCCATTTCGAGCATTCCTTCGACGCCGTTCGAACTAAGAGACGTACCGCCACGACGTCGAGCCATAGGTAGCACGTCGTCGTCTTTGGATAAGATCGAGTTGGGACCTTTGGCACGAGACTACCTGAGCACGGGGAAATTCGACAAGGATGAAGTGTTCGGATTGTATCCGAGCATGGAGAGCAACGAAGGCGGCGGTGTGGTGTGGAAGATTGGAAAATCGAAGGTGACCTTCGAAGGCAACGACATTAAAGTTAATTTAGGCGACAAGGATAGCTGGAACAGGTATCCGGGTACGGTGGGACTGTGGGAACTTGTTGCCAAAAAACAGCCGAAAGATTACACCGACGAAGATTACCAGAGTTATAAGGAAATTCTAATCATGACGGATGCCTTATACCAAAACAACGACGCCTCGCAGAATAGGGTGAAATCCAGCAGCGGTGAGAAGTACAGGAATCTCATCAAGCCGATATGGAACCAGGTGAAAACAGGCAGCGGCGTCAAACTCTACAACACCCTGCCCAAAGAGTTTGTGTGGGTGGACGACGTGCGCAAGCTCATAGACAGGTTGTTGGTTATTGCAGGAGAGGAGAATGCAGGCAATCGTAATTTCTACAACGAGAAGGTTGGCATCGTGGACATGATCAGCACAAAACTTTCCAACTTCATCGTGAACGACGACAAAGGCATAGGTTACCTCATCAAAATTATCAACACGTTGCCTCCGAGATTCTGGAACGTGGCCGAAGGAAAGGGACTCGTGAACGACATCATCAACAAGTTACCTTTCGAGATGCATTTACCCGGCTACCAGTACTGCGGACCGGGTACCAAACTCGAGAAAAGATTGAAGAGAGGAGACAAGGGTGTGAATCCGTTGGACGCCGCATGCAAAGATCACGACATCGCTTACAACACCACTCGCACCGATCTGGATGCACGTCACGAAGCAGACAGAAAGTTAGAGCACGCAGCTTTCGAAAGATTCGTTAGCAGAGACGCTTCGCTGAGAGAAAGAGTTGCAGCATTGGGCACCACCATCGCCATGAACACGAAACAAAAACTTGGGTGGGGTGTGTAGAAATAAAAAAATTTCTCGAACCGTGAAAAAAATTTCTTCGGTATATAAATAACACTACGTAAAAAAAAAACTCCAGTTGTGTTTGCCATAAAAAAATGAGTGAACAATCACTAAACGCCCAAGCATTAAAACAAATGCTAAATTCATCAGTTGAATATGTAAAAATTCAGGAATTGGAAGTGGACAAACCTTACACGATAACTTCCGGTTCAATTGTTTCTACCCAGTATGGTCCCAAGGCGCGTCTGTTGCTCAACGCACAATACAGTCTATTTTTACCAGATCGATACGCTAACATGTTATCCGACGAGAAGCTAGCTATTTTAATCGAGAACAAAACTCAAATCGTATACAAGGGTACAAAGGAACTTCTTGGTAAGAAAACAAAGCACGTAATAGAATTTGTGTAACGGTTCTGCGCGGAGTATATCCTTGAAAAAAAATTACACGGAACAAAAAAAATCTCAGAACATTTATATATAAATAACATACCGAAAAAAATTACACAAAACAAAAAAATCTCAAAACATATATATAAATAACATACCGTGAAAATAACATATAGAGCATCAACATGAAGCCTAAGGGTGTCGTGTACCAGATACCTTACTCCAATCTGAAAAATCTAGGTGCCCTCGATGGGTTACTCACCAAGAAACAACGCGAGAAGAAACGTTCTTGCTTGACGAAAGGACACGGAATGAAATTACTTCTCAGCACACCTCAATTGAGACGCTTGCAGCGTTCGCGGAAACAGCAAAAGATCGGAGGTTTCATATTCAGCATCCCGGCCATCCTGGCAGCATTGGGGGCCGTTGGAAGTTTGGCCGGCGGAAGCGCCGCCATCGCGAAAACCGTCATCGACTCGAAGAAGAACAAGGCGGAGTTGGAAGAACAAAAACGTCATAATCTGGCTATGGAAAAAAAGGGGAAAGGTATAACCAAAAAGCAAAAAAGCAACCTCGATGCTTTGAAAAAATATAAAAAAAAGAAGAAGCCCTGTCCAACTTCGATATTGAATCTCTGATCGAACTGTTGGGAATAAGAAACTTCAGGGGTGTTTTCATGTCCGATTCTCTACCCTCTGCTGTGAAGAAAAAAGAGTATGGCGTGGTCAACCTGGACAGTTACAAAAATCCTGGTACACATTGGATATGCTACCTCAAAATTGACGATGACAAAGCATTTGTTTTCGATTCGTTCGGTGGCACACCACCTGCCAGGTTGGTGAAGTATCTCAGTGTTCCCAACCTCTACTACAATGACAAACGCATTCAGGGTTTCACCGATGTTAACTGCGGCCACCTATGCCTTTCCGTTCTCGCATACATGTCTAAAATAAATAACCCGTCGGTGGAACATTTTCAGAAAGCATTGTGGAATCTTAAACACGATGGGCGTGTTCCATCTCACGAGCGAATCTTCGATCCTGAAACTCACGCTGCACGACGACATCGTCTATCCTAAATCCGTAGCTCTGCGTGCATTCTACAGCATGTACCTCATACCTAACGTCACGCAGCACAACAACAAAATTAGTATCGGAAGCGAACACATCGTCGTCACGCCAGGCCAATACAATCTTTCCACTTTGCAAGCTCAGTTACCCAAAGGCACGTATTTTTCTCAAAATTCGGTCACGCACAGAGTGGAAATCGTGTCGGCAACGGAGACCGTGGACCTGGGCACCATGGGAGAACTTTTAGGTTTCGAGAACGACACCAAACTCGAAGCTGGCATCAAACATACGGCAACCAACATTCCTAAATTTCTAGCCATAGAAACTCTAAACGTTCACTGCAACGTGGCGGAAGGCATGATCACGAAATCCTCGGACGGATTGTTAGGAAGTCACAAGCAGACAGGAATCATCGCCACATTCAAACCCAGTTCCGAATTCATGGAACCGATCATCTACACACCCTCTTCGCCGATCTATTTTCCAGTATGTCGCAACCGCATAGACGACATAGAGTTGGTGGTGACAAACGAGAAAGGAGACGTGGTGGATTTCGCAGGTGCAACAACCACTGCCATCGTGGAGATCAACATATAATAAATAACACACATAGTGAAAATGGAGCAAATCGAAAGTTACGAATTGCAATCTTTTCCTCCGAACCGTCGCACGTTCGCCAATCTCAACGAAGCGAACAGGGAGATCGAATACGACGTGGACGTAGGCGACGGGTTCGTTCATCCTCACAGAGCGGACCTCTACCTTCAATTCGACGTGGTGAAGAAGGAAAACGGAGACGCGTTTCCGCCCAATGCAAATTTGATACTCGTGGACAACTTCGTGCCTCACCTATTCTCGCAGGTGGAGGTGAGGAAACACAACACCGTCATAGACAGAATAGATTATCCAGGCATCACGTCGACGGCAGTGGGAACTTTGAAATTATCCAAAACGGACGCAGCATACTACCAGGCGGGAGGATTCGAAGCAGGGACTAAAATATCGACTAGAAATCACACGGTGCTCTTTCCCATGCGTCTGCTGCCGGGATTCTTCTCGGACTACAAGAACATCATGTGGAAGGGAGGATTGCGCGTCACTTTTCGAAGAGCAGCCAACGACAACGACGCGCTGATGCGATACACCAACTTGAACGCTGACGGCACGCCGATAGCCAACACATTACCCGAAGCAGCCAAGTGCGTCATCCGGAGCATGGAGTTGAGAATACCGATCGTGGAATACGAAACAAACTACGCCCTCAAGTACAAAGCGGAGATCTTGAAGAGTCCGCAGGTGCCGATTCACTTTCATGGTTACCAGTGCGTGCAGAAGATGGCATCGGGAAGTCACATGGAATTCGACGTGACAACTCAGTTCAACAACATACAGTTCGACATGCCAGATTTCGTCGTAGTGTTCTTTCAGACCAGGCGCGATAACAACCAGGAAAAAGATTCCAGCAAGTTCGACGACTGCAAAATCAAGAACGTTTATCTGAAGAATGGTAGGAACGAAGTGTTCCCGCGCGAGAATTACAACCTCGACATGACCAAAAACGATTATCTCAAACTTTACGAAGCTTACACCTCTTTCAAACGCGTGACCGAGGGAAGCATGGACATGTACTACACGCCCAGCGAATTCAAAACCCGCAGACCCATGTTCGTCATCAACACGACGAAGAGGAAGCAGGTGGTGGTCAACGATCGAACCAACATCAAGGTCGTCTGCGAGTTCCACGAAGCCTTGCCCGAGGACACCGTGTGCAGCGTCATCCTGATTGCAGAGAAGTCCTTCGTCCATGACGTGAAGAACGAGAGGGTCACAGAGCAGTTTTAACAAGTTTTTAACATTTTTTCTTGCACAATAAGAAATTTTTGTACTAGCACAATCAGTTACAATGGCACAATACGAAAATTTCACTAGTTCAAGATCAGTTACAATATCAATTTCATCAGTTATCAGTTACAATATTTTTTTCTCATCAGTTTTTGCACTATAGCACGAGACAATCAGAAAATTTGCACAAAAAAAATTTGTTGTTGTTTTTTTACACAAGAAAATTAACAATAAAATTTTTTTTTATCGTTTCAGATGCTGTCGAAACATCAAAAACACATACACACACACTAGAAAAAAGCATGCAACTTTATTTGTAACACACACACATACATTCTCCATCTTCATCAAAAAAATATTATAATAAACATAATTATTTTTAACTATATCTCACAATAAAACTCTATATCCAAAAATATTACAACATCAAAATAACACTAGAGTCGTTAGTACACGTTGCATGCATTACGGAGGTCCTCTGTAGGGTTTCATGGAAGTTTGGGGGAAAAAAAAAAACACGTGAAACTCTACAGAGGTGCGGCAATCTACAACCGCAGCCGTTAGAACCTTTTTGGGTTGGGCACCACGCACCCTGGCGGGGTTAGGGGCCAGGAATCTTAAAAAAATAAAAATAAAAATATTTGTTTGTTTGCTTGCATCACAATACGGAAATAATAAGAGGCGCGCGCGCGCGTGTGTGGCACATCGTTCCCGAGAGAGGTTTACAAAAGCCGTGTCCAGATTGGCAAGCGCTCCACCCCGTTCTCTCCCGTTGCTCTCGCGTGCACTCGAAGTCACGTCCAAGTCGTCCGAATCTGCATGTCCCCTTGTAGTACGGCTGTCACTTTTCCCGCCAGGTGTCAGCCCGAACTTCACCCACCGCGCTCTGGGGCGCAAACAAACATGACAATGATTTCCACCTATTTACTACTCACATTAAAAATATAACACGCTATTTCATCATTTACGTTTTCTGCATTATCGATAAAATATTAAAATATAACTGAGTTTTACATCCTCTAATCAGTAAATGTTGCCTGTACAAAATGAAAGTTAGAATATGGCTGCCAAGCGCAGCGTCACAGCGAGTTCAAGCGTGCCTCTGTCGCCCCTCTCTGCTCTTCCCTCCGACTCCACGTCTACCGCAAATTCGGACAACAAAAATTAGCTGAGTCCCCGGATGTAACGGTGCAGGTGACATCTGCTGCTGATTCGGACGCAACCCCGGTCACCTCCACTAGTCAGTGTTGCCCATTCGTAGGTTAGCTTCGCTTGTAAAATATCATATGGTGGAATATTCTTAAGGTGAGTTGGCAACACTGGCAATTAATGTTGCAGAACCCGGCCACCTCCACTAGTCTGTGTTGCCCATTCGTAGGTTAGCTTCGTCTGTAAAATATCATGGTGAAATATTCTTAGGGTGAGTTGGCAACACTGGCAATTGATGTTCTTGAACTCGTGCACCTCCACTAATCAGTGTTGCCAACTCCCATTTGTAGGTTAGCTTCGCCTGTAAAATATCACATGATGAAATATTCTTCAGGTAAGTTGGCAACATTGAACCGCAATTGATGTTACCAGTGTTGTCAACTTCTATTTGTAGGTTAGCTTCGCTTGTAAAATATCACAAGGTGAAATATTCTTCAGGTAAGTTGGCAACATTGAACCGCAATTGATGTTACCAGTGTTGTCAACTTCTATTTGTAGGTTAGCTTCGCCTGTAAAATATCACATGGTGAAATATTCTTGAGGTGAGTTGGCAACACTGAACCGCAATTGATGTTGCCAGTGTTGCTAACTCTCATTCGTAGGTTAGCTTCGCCTGTAAAATAACATGTGGTGAAATATTATTGGGGTGAGTTGGCAACACTGAATCGCAAATAATAGCGAAGAACCCGTGCACCTCCACTAATCAGTGTTGGCAACTCCCATTTGTAGGTTAGCTTCGCCTGTGAAATATCACATGGTGAAATTTTCTTGGGGTGAGTTGGCAACACTGCGCCCGAAAATGGGGCTCGCGGTGTTGCCAGCTCCTTGCTTGAGGTTAGGTTATACCCAAACACAAAAACCTTGGTGATTTTTTCGAGTAAGGCGTTGGCAACACTGCGAGCCCCACCGAGCCCCATTTTCGGGCGCAGAACCGGGGACACTGACCTACTGGTAAGGTAATAGAATGAAATCAGTCGAGAATCTTGCTCGATGATTTGGCGAATATTATAAAGTCGTCTCAAGAAAAAGTTAGTGTTACGTTTTCGTTGTGTATTCACGGTATGCTGCGTGGGCACTGTTTGGTGATTTTAGTCAATTTTGTCAGCTAGCTTTTTGACTTACATATTGTAAAATATGCTTCTATACTACCAAACATTCCATATGCACTGCATCACCAGCCGTTCAATTTCATTCTGTTGACGAGGCTTTTTCATTTGTACAGACAGAACCAATTGAATCTTAATTTATTAAATTCGTTATTACATGGTTTCTGTAAACTAAAATCCATATTTTGAACTTTTATAATCTCACGTGCGTGTGTGTAATGTATGTGAATATAAATTTGTAACTAAGGCTGACATTATTTTTCACTTGACACACATACTTTATTCCTTATTTTTAGAAAGGGTATTGGAAATTTCCATATAGGAACTTGAAATATTTTTTAAGATTTTTTTTCCGTACTGCATCCGAAAATTCAGGTGCCAGATGAAAATTTACAGAAGCCATGGCGACCAGGCTGAAACCCGTGAAGGTACTAGCACAATGTGGGGTCAATCCGACACTCGTGTTCTCACGTATAGTTTTCGAGACATGCTAGTTCATGCGTGAGACAACCCACATGTAGCTTTCATGCATGCGAACTTATACCGTATAAACATCCCTTTACCCGGAGTGTTCCACACACCGGTAATCCACGGAAATATCATTGGGGAAAAATCATATTTTTGTACTTTGATTAACCTGTGTTTTCAGTCAATACGAACCGAAGTAGTAGTCTGCTAGATGCTACTATAGCGATATTGAAAGGTGTTGCATTACATCAATTAGTGTCCATATTTTAGGAACTTATTGAAAAAGACGCAGAAATTACTACAACTTACACCCTATTCTGGGCATCGTGTACGTATTGTTCTTGAGTTTAACAATAACTACCGGCTTCCGTGGGGGGGGGGGGGATCTGGTAACTTGTTACATAGCCAGCGGCCTAGGTTCGAACCCGGTTTGCCACTCCATCCGTTTCATCACTTCATTATTCATCTTTGTCATCACGCCCTAAAATAAGAAGGAAAGCGAGAAATTAACCATTATCTGCCTTCTCTGCCGAAAAGGAATATACAGGGTTTCTATAAATTAGTTGTACAAAAGTAACCGTTAATTTTGAAGAAAGTGTATGTGTAACAGAAATGGTTTATACATCAATGTTTATTGTCGCACGTCGTTAGTTTCAGTCGCCGCCACTGGAGGCGTGAGCGTTTGTTTATCTTACACAAGTACCGACTTGGATTGGTCGTGGTGGAACGATTCCATGGCCACCTCGTCGACGTTGCTGGGAAGAGGGGAACAAACACACGTTCTTTTATGTAACCCCAGATAGAGAAATCCATGGGGTCCAATCAAGCGAACGAGGTGGCCACGGAATCGTTCTACCACGACCAATCCAAGTCCGTACTTGTGTAAAATAAACAAACGCTCACGCCTCCAGTGGGGGCGTCTGAAACTAACAACGTGCGACAATAAACTTGAAGATATGCTGTATTCATTGATGTATAAACCAACCATTTCTGTTACACATACACTTTCTTCACAATCAACGGTTACTTTCGTATAACTAATTTATAGAAACCCTGTATATTATACTGTATTATACTCTGTTTCGGGTATCTCTCGTGCAAGCGAACGAAAACAAGTCTCTGCGCAAGTAGTGATGCGAGACGGCTCCGCCAATGAACACGTGAGAATGAACGGGATTGCGTGGAGGGGTGAGAAAAGCAACTGCAGTTACCAGACTTCGTAGCAGCGCGTACTGCTTCGCTTCGCCCACTCGATCTCTCTCCTTCTCTTCCGCTATGCGCGGCCTAGCTCGAGCTCCACAGATTCCGGGGACAGAGTATAACTTTTTTAATGATTCCATAACCCCAATTTTCTCATGATTGTGGCTTTAACTGCATATTGTGCCCGAAATATCTCAGGCCAGAGAGCGTTGAGTTTTCGATCAACTGGCTCACAATAGAAGATTCTGCGTTCGAGTCCCGGGCTTAGTGTGGGGGATCCTTTGTGTGAGCAACTTTCATAAGTTTCATCCTGATCGTTACGATCAGTTGAAAGGGGGCAGAAACGTTACGCATAGAAAAACATGAGCCGGTGCTATTTGTTGTTATATACCTTGTTGCCTCAACAATGGTCTGTTGCTTTTCCCTTTGATCCAGATACAAAAAGAGGGAATACATGAATGGACGCATTTCTCTCGCCATACAATCCTTTTGTCACTGCAATATATTTCTTCTGAAATGAGGGAGAAAATTATTACTTGGTTTTGTTATTACGCACCGTCGTTTTATTTTACGGGCAACCGGAGTTCATGGAATTGCTTGAAAAGAGGAAAATTAGTTTTTGAGCTCGTTGAAACTCTCATATCGATTACCAAAATGGAAATTAGCAAGCTTTTTGGCTTAACAAAAGTACTGAAAAAGAGAGAAATGTTTTTGTGTTCGTTTCGATGTTTTCTATCAGAAAGCACGTTAAAAAAAGGATCACATTTCTATGGCCGGTAATGGCCTTTTCTTTCTTTTTTTTTAAATGTATTTTTATGCTTCTCTTTTATTGATATGTACAGTCGTAGGCGCAAGTGAACTGCTGCTTTGAAGAAATGTAATGCATTATACTCGCTGTCCTGAAAGACATTCCTGAAAGGTCAAACCGGAGGGAAAGAATTTGAGCACAAAACCAGTTTTGAACGGCCTGGAAGGCATCGGACCAGTCAGATGTTGCAACGGAGAATTCATGGTTGCAGCTTGTGCGGAAAAGTTGCAAACAGAAATACAGATATTTGCTGCATGATATATTTGTGAAGAGGTGATAATGTGCTGAACTTGGATCTTAGACGACGGACAGGAATCAGCACGGTAAACAAAATATGTGCACCAGTGTCGTCTAGGTGGTTCTAAACTGAGCCCCTCGACCAGTTTTAATTTTCGAGTAGGCATTCCACCCATGTGAGGGTTGAAGCGAGATAAACCGATCTGAACTGTCGCTCTTAGACCTCGAACGGTGACGTGTCTTGATCTCTACCGGACTGGCCCACAGTTGCAATGGAACAACTCATCATATGTGGTGTTTATTTTAGTGGTTGAGGCTAATAGCAGATCGCTGGGGACGAACCGGTTTTAATACTCAGATAGGCATTCTGGCTTTCAGTTCATGTCCGAGCTCAAGCAAAGTGTATACAACCGAACCGTGCATTCTCGGGGCTTCTTTCCGTTTGATTTCCTTTGATTCAACTTGACAATGCGAGTCTTTTTACCGAACTGTTGGTAATTGTTTTCGTGCTTTAAGCTTCTTCCCGAGACAAAATTTCCTGTCTCTTCATCTTATGAAATCAAATGATGCAACACTCTCTACATAGAGGCGTGTGGAATTTCCACGCAAGAAGTCTGGAGATTCCATCAGAAGAATTTTTTTCCATTCGCGGTGTCTGCAAATTAGTTCTCGTGCCATTCCGGGTGTCTACGTGTAGTTCCGGCATCCTTTGTAGAGGTAAACAAAAGGCAAATACTATCATTTCCAAACATACTCTGGTTTGGAGCACTCTATTTCACGACGCTATTTAAATACGCTGTCGCTATATTATTGGTGTCGTTGAAAAATCCACATAGACTAAATGTTAAGTAGGATTTATTCCCAGCTATATCCACTTACTTAATGCACCGATAGGTAAATCACAGCTTAGCCTATAGTGACTCCGGAACACGGTGCCCTCACCATTGAAACTGTAAGGACTGCTTTATATCGAAAAAATTAAGTCATTTTCTCGCTTAGTTGCTCCAGTCCCGAGGAATGAAAATCTGTTTCTATGGCGGCAAACGTATTTTTAAACTACTGATTACATCAGAGCACGTTTGGCGTAACTCCATTTAAGGCAGTTTTGAGGAAAGGCACATTTATATAGCTTAGTAGTCCTATGTTTAGCTATTGGAGCACATATATAGTGGTGCCTCTATGAGCAAGAATTTGCAACTTAAAAGATACTTACTTCTAGTACTGAAATGTTAATACTTCACACTTCTAAATTAGGCATCTAACTCAATTTTCTTGGAAAGTAGAAGTACCTCACCCATGTTTAAGAGAAAATATACGCCAGCTCATAGGATCACAATGTTTTATTTTCTTGTAACATGGAAGAACTGTGTATAAATTTTCTCGTGCTGTCGTTCAGGTCAATTCTGGAAGGGCTTCCAAGATTTCTAGAACTAACGTCACTCTCATCTTCAGAGTAGAAGTGAATATATTCATCATTTGTCGCCTGGAAAGCTTCAAGACTTACTTGGAGGAAAGAACTAGTCGCAAAAGTGGAAACACTTTTCAAAGTCAATCAAAATTGCGGTGGGCGTTTCAGTTATATATGAAGTTCCATGTCCTCACCGAGAAACGAAAACGAAAAATATTGATTTCAGTTCTCCAGCATTAGGTACTTCTAAAGGTTCTAAAAGGAATCGAGTTAATTGTGAGTAAAGATAGTTTATTGATTACGATGCAAAATACCACAGTAACAGTTTGGGATCGCTTTGTTGCTCTTAAATTTGAATTTTTGTATTCTTCTGAAACATCTGCTCTTTTTTTTTCGTATCGGAGCCACTACTGGAAGACAAGTTTCGTTGGGAGCCGCTGTCGCTGCCAGCCATCCGACAGTAATAGATCCTTCCGCTACTTGAGGGTCACCGAGGGGGTGGCGCTCACGAGAAGCTTTCCACCTCGGTGTCCCTTCCGGAAACTGGCTGGCCTGCTCGTGAAATTTTAACCTGCGTTGAATGCATGGAGGTCGATGCCGTATGTTAATCGTATGAAAAAACTGTTTATTTATCCGCCAGGACCCATGAATCTTGTAATTCTATTTGGGGTACAGCCGACTCAAGATTGGCGTTCGCAGCATGCACCCGTGCAGGCAAGCAAACAACTTACAACACAAGTATACCGGGTTGCACACGATTTAAGGATACTTGTTGTGCGGCAGGGCAAAAGGCAATTGTTTTTTCAATGAATGAGACAACACTTTCAGTTGTGTACAGCTACGAGGGATAGTCGAAATAAAGTTTCCCTAGTGTGCTATCTGCAGAGAGCTTTATTCTGGAGAAAGAACATGACAAGAGCAGAAAGAGGCATCATTACACTATTCTTCCACATAGTCCCCAGTGACATTCAGGCATTTCTCATACCGCTTGACAAGTTTTAAGAAACCCTGTTCGTAAAACTGTGTTTGCAGTTTACTGATGAAGAGACTTTGGTTTCATTTTCATTTCATTTTTGGAAGCCCCACCCGTTCGTAGCGACAACAGCTCGCACTTCATCCTTTCTCCACGATTGAAACGCATTTCTGTTCTCCATGCCGGACGGGCATACACTTCTCAACTCTTCCTGTCTTCAACACAGCAGTACGCTGGTGCAAGGAAAAGGCCGTGTCACGGACAACATAAGAAGGATGATGCCAGTGTAACCACAACACATACATTACCAACCCAAAAATTTCCACGCTTTCCGGAAATACAGATGTGGGAAACTTTTTTTTTTCGACTATCCGTTGTACAACAAATTACACACACACACACACACACACACACACACACACACACAGCATTTTTAATCACAAACATTTTGGTGAAAAGTGCTTCGACCATGACTTGAAACTCAGGACTCTAGCATACATTATACCCGAGAGTACTGTTGTGCTTTTAAGTTGATTTCATCGTTGGTTATCTCTTTTTAATGGAAAAAAATAACATAGTGCCACTCAGATACTGTGTAATGCTGAGAACATTAGACCCGATTTCAGAAGATCTTAAAGCACACACTAGACCATCATGTTTGTTCCGAGATCGTTTCTAATTATAATCTAATTTAATATAATTCATCTTATGTAATAATAAGAACCTCTCTTTATAATTTAAATTAAATTTTTATTCTAATTTGAAATGCTACACCCAAATGATATCTTAATCCAACATCGAGGTCGCAACCCTTTGTTCCGATTTTCGTTGGCTAAAACGTGTGCAATGCTCTATCCGATTCTCGCAACTTAATGACTTAATAACCGAATGCTATATGTACAGGGATGAGCATAATTGGCTGACGGTTTTAAAATAGCAGAAATTAACGAAAAGTTTTCAGTAGAGTATATTATGTAAATGGAATAAATTTTGCATTTCTTAGACATTAATTCAAACAACACAAACTGCTACTAACAAAAAATGTATTTCAAGTGGCCACCTTGTGATGCTACGCAGTATTGGAGTCTTATCGAACGACCAGTTGAGAGTATTCGGAAGGTTGAACTTCAGAAAGAGACTCAATACTGTGGCCAGTAGCCGCCTGAATTGCGAGGTATTGCAGGGGAAGGTGCCCACTTGTTCGCGGAACCACATACAATGCCACACCGTTCTCACGAATCAATATAACGTGAGGTTTTCTGCTGCACGAACGCGACCGTCGAAGCCTCCTGCCTCGCTCGATCCCTGTTTTCCAACCCTTTTACAACGCTACTCGCTCCTCATTCCACGCGTGAGTACTAAAGAACTCTTTTTAATAATACGGTGAGTTGACCTGGCCTGGCATAAAGCGAGTGCGGGGTGATTCATAATTCCTTCCGGGGTTTCGAACGTTTATAGTACAAGAACGTCTCGCACCGTGGCCGTGCGGTCATGCTTTCGGCTCTGGCTACGGAACGTGCACAGGTTCGAGTCTTCTTGGGGTGGCGAGTGGGGGGAGTGTAACAACTTCTTCCCTGAGATTTCGACCTGTGTAAGGGACCAGTGAACACCTACCGTCGCGAGGAAATTGGGGATCTACGAACGAGTAGCTTAACCCGATCATGGAAACCTGCAAAAACGACTGGGAGTTCGTCGTGCTGACCACATGTCACCCCGTACCTGGTTGGATGATCCCCAACCCCGAAAGAGGCTGTTGCGCCACGGGTTAATATATATATATATAGTACAAGAGCCATAACATACAGGAAAGAGGTGCATATCAGTACATAAAGAGTCTCGCCAAGTTTGATACGTACCTTACAGGTGCTAGATATAGACACCACTGGTGACGTAGCTCGACATCAATCCTGAAATCAAGTTCCTGCCACACACGTCCCAACATATCACGATCAATACCACAGGCAACAGTCTCCGTGAACTTGTACCACGCACGAATTGTCTTGCCTGTAGGCTCTTGTGTTCGATATTTCGCACAAAAACTTCGTTGTGCCATCACAACCGACTCGCATTTAGACGCAGAATGCTTTGCAGTGCACGATATGTTTGTGTTAACTACGTTATACTGTCACCTAGCGACTAAATCTGAAATTACGTGATGAGGCCTACCGAGTGCAAACTCGGAGAGATTCTTTATGTACTGATATGAACCTTTTTGCTGTATGTGTTATAGTTCTTGTACTGTAAACGTTCGATACCCCGGAAGGAATTATGTATCTTCATGTAGTTATATCCCAAAATGTGCTTAGTAACTGTTGCAGCGGCTCTATTGAGTGAACTTGTTGTTGGTCTCTTCTCCAACAGGGAACTGTAAATCTTTATGACAAATTTATCTGCTTGTCGCACGCCAGTGCAACTCTCTAACCGCGTGACGCTTATGCGCATTTGCATGCGATTCGAGCCCCAGAGGGCAGTGATTGCAGATGGAATGGACCAGCACGTAGCAGTAGTCTGTTCATGTGCGGTCGTTTATCATGGCAATTACCACCTCGAATGGAGTTGTATGTGTTAGTTAAGCACGTCTGCAGGAACGTGCAAAAATTTCTGTATGAGTTTATCTTAAAAGTCAGTTCTTTTTCTGAACAAATTATGGATTAAATGGTGGAAAACATTACCGCAGGCGTCAAAATTTCACGTTTAGCGGATTGCGGCTTGCGGGATCAGAAAGACGGAAAGAATGTCATGCTGAATGAGGCTGTTGATGAGGACGGTGTGGATAAAATAAGGTTTAAAACAAGATAGCGACTTGTTTAAAGGAAGCTAACGGTTTCGAATCCACCGCAAACAAAATATTTATCACTAGGGATTAAGTTCATATGATGGCCAAAGTACGCTTAACAGTGTTAAATGCTTAATTATATACAAACATTTCGAAATTTTTGGTGCACTTAACAGTGGTATAATAAACACTTAAATATGCACCAAAAAATCGTTTTTTTTTTCAACATGTTCTTTTTGAAGGCAAAGGTATACACGCATTAAAAACTACAAGCTGCTTGTGTAATATGTCAACGTGATTGCGAAGCTACGATGACATAATTTGTATTTTTCACAGTTGAATTTTTTAAATGCTCGGTTTATACCCAGAGTAGCAAAAGTTACTATACAGTATACAGCCGCGGTAGCTCAGTCGTTGTCGGCCCCCGTGGCGGAGTGGTTAGCACATCGCGCTACGACGCTGGGGGTCCAGGATTCGAATCGCATCACCCCAGCTCGGCCGAGATTAAGAAAGTGTGGGGCCCCAACCCTACACCCCTATACGCCTTCATGGCGTGGTGCAAAGCACAGGGGAGCATTTTACTTTTTTTTTACTTTATACCCAGAGTATACGAACCGAAGCAACATTATTACAAATATCCAAATCAAGGGAATATGAAATCCAATCCAAGTACTGTTGATTACAATGCGACGTTTGAGCCCGGTAGGAAGAGCGAAACGAGACGAAGTGTTCCTGCATTGTCGACGTATCGTTGACATTTTCACCTTTGGGGGGGGGGGGGAGGGGAGGCAGAGGCTAACTGGTAAGGTAATAGAATGAAATCAGTCGAGAATCTTGTGCGATGATTTGGCGAATATTATAAAGTCTTCTCAAGAAAAAGTTAGTGTTACGTTTTCGTTGTGTATTCACGGTATGCTGCGTGGGCACTGTTTCGTAATTGTAGTCAATTTTGTCAGCTAGTTTGTTGACTTACATAATGTAAAATATTCTTCTATACTACCAAACATTCCATACGCACTGCATCACCAGCCGTTCAAGTTCATAGTGTTGGAATACAAGGCTTTTTCATTTTTACAGACAGAACCAATTGAATCTTAATTTATTAGATTCGTTATTACAAACAAAACTGTAAACTAAAATCCATATTTTGGACTTGTATAATCACAAGTGTGTGTGTGTGTGTGTGTGTGTGTGTGTGTAATGTATGTAAATATAAATTTGTAGCTACAGCTGACATTTTTCATTTGGCTAGTGCCGGCCCCCGTGGCGGAGTGGTTAGCACATAGCGCTACGACGCCAGGGGTCCCGGATTCGAATTCTGACCTGCGCATGGATGTTTGTGAGTGTCCATTCATCATATCATCACTCATCCATATCTTCGCAAATTAGCCAAAGGTGGTATAAAAAGCGAAATAAAATAAATCAGATCAATCAATCATTTGGCTAGTTTTCGCTAGGTTTTCCAGTGTGTTAAATTTGATCTTTGGTAGTTTAAATAGTGAGGCTGAGGCACGAAACAGTTTTCTTCATGGAAAGTTGCTGGAAGTTATTTGAAACGTTATCATCTTGTTGTCCCAGCTTCGATTCCTGAAAGAACCATTTCCAGGTTTACCACATCTCAGTTCAAACACACGTCTAGTCCAATTACAGTCCAATTCATAAAGTGGAGTTGACTGACTGATACAGTAAAATAAAAGCGAAATTCAATATAAAGGTGCATTATTAAACAGTGCTTATAGAATGAATTATTTTGAAACAGATTTTCCAAGATATACGATGTATACAGTTAGCGGACTCAATGTATACTGGAATTAATATCTCGAGTCTAGCGTTCTTATTAACCTATTTTCTATAATAGAATATTTATTTGCTGCAAATTTAAAAAATGGCTATCATTAACATGAAATGCAATCAAAGAACCCGCATTCATGTACAAAAGGCCAAACCAAAGTCTGTCCTTAATAAATCCAATTACGTGAGGTGATGACAGGTTTAAAGTCCGGCCCACATTGGCCGCACTTCCATGTTCATTTCCCTTTGGCTAGCCAATCGTGCAACCGGCGTTTGGAGAAATTAATGCGAATTGGCGATGCGATTATCAACTCAACGTGGATTTGGCACGGGCTGTAAATTCTCTGCGGCGTGGAGCTATTGGGAGGTGCTTGGGTTGAGCTTTTATAGATTTCATAAGCTCCGCTGCTGAAGACGCGTGAATGTTGCTATGTAGGCAGCAACACCTAAGTATAATCATTGAAACAAAAGTTTTACGATTCCTTATAGACAGACTGCATGCCGTCTAAGAATGTAACTTGCTGATAGCGCCGTGAGTGGTGACGTCACGGTCTCGCCATCGAAGTTCCCTGGCTCAAGTCTCACTCAGCCTGTGCATGGATGTTCTTTTGTAAGTTTTCATTCATCAATTTCATCTAATCATCTTTCATTTTTAGAGTCACTGAGAGGTGTGACGGCGGCAGAGAGTGGTCGCTCCGGCCAGCGAATGAGCAAGGACAGGAAATGTTGCGGCACCCTGCGAAAGTTTCACACCCTGTTAATTTAATATTACTGTCAGCTTGCAAAGAAATGGACGAAGTCAAGTGATTATGAGGGTACATTCTACAGCTGCACAAAGAGACTTGAAAGTATTGATTAATGTCGGTTACAAATAAATGCTTCTTCGTGGTGTTCTATTACTGTAGATTTAGAGCAGATGTGAATGATTTTACATAGTTGTTCTGTTAAAAATTCTATTGTATTTACTAACTGTATGCTGTAATAATTGTACTGCGTAGTACGCGCTGCAAATTATCAAAAAGAGCAGAGTAATGGACAATGTCAAATGTACGTTTTGTAGAAGGATGATTTTGTCTTACTGAGCTCTGTTAGGCGACACGGCGCTTGGAATACGAGCGAATCAGCAGCAACGTTTGACACCGTAGCGGCATGACAGGACGCACAAGCCTGCGTTCGATTGGCGAAACCTTCAAGTGACGCTTGTCGCTTCGGTGTAAATTCTTCCTTACAGTTAAGAAACAAAATGCTTTTGTTGCAGAGGAGCGTCCGCACTTGAAAGAAGATTCATACATTATTTGTTAAGGACGAGCTGCGGTGGTCTTGTCGGTAGGTCGTGCGACTGCCACGGAGAAGACCTGGGTTCGATTCGCGGGGTGGATCTAAGGTTGAATTTTTCCGGCCTTTTCCCAGCATAAAGCGGCTCTGCTGCTCACCCAGCCTCAACTAAATGGGTACGTGGGGATGGGGTAAAAGTTGCTGGAGCGTGGTGCTGATCACATCACCTCCAACATGGCCGAGACGATTGAATGTGTGAGGCCCTACCTCCACATCCCCCTATACATGCCTGATGGCATGGTGTAAACTGCACGGGGATCTTTACCTTTTTACCTATTTGTTATGGATGCCTTAGGAGGACGAGAATTCTTCTTTGCGTGCGATTATTTATTTTAAAAAAAGAATATGCTAGTGTTCTGTGCAGGAGGTAGGATACGCACGCCAAAATATATTCTTATCCGGGGCTCAGAAATCTCTATCTACAGCTCTTGTCGCGATTAGCCACTATGGCAGAAAAGCGAAGTCAAATCAGAAAAGTTCATACCACCTAGGCACACAGACCAATGACTGGAAACACATCAGTACAGTCCGTACGGTGGATAGTACCTCCAGCCATTTTTATCACTATTACCCATAGAGATCGGTTGTTAACTGCTGGAAGCTGTGCTGTGTCAGCGCACTCGCCCACGCCCGATCGATTGTCCTGAGAAAGTTCAGCCCAAATTGCCCTAAACAACGTTGTTTCCGCGTAAGCTGTCGGCTCCCCCTTCTCACTTTATTCCGCCTCAGATACAAGGTGCCCTGGGAGTTCTCTTGGGAAAGACTCTAATTGATGAGGTCTCTGCCGGAGTGACGGGAGCCAGAAGTGTTTCCCGTTCTTCAAAAGAATCTCGCAAATAGTCGATCGACTTCTCTAGTGCCGGTTTCCTGAGTATTAGAAATAACTTGGTTTCATCTTTCTGTCCTCTGTGACGAGTGATTCTCGCCTGATGTTACGACGACGGTTAACCTAGGTTTGAATCCTGAGTAAGGCCTCGATGTGCGTTTGTCGCATCATCATTTCATCATCGTTTTTAACCTTAAGAGATTGAACAGTCACGTAAAATGACTGAAGCACATCAATCTCAGTGTGACCGGCTCCGCAGTCCACCCACAATCTCACAATCAAAGGTTTCGTGTTGGAATCCCGGCGTGGACACTGTTTTTTTTTTTTTGTGAGTGCCGTTCCATATATTTCATCCGATCGCAATTCATCCTCATTGTCACGATTAACCAAGAATGCCGTAAAAGGGACACAGTATAACAAAATAGAGAAGAGAACAGAAAAGAAGCAATAGAAAAGGCTGAGTTGCTCTAAGAGAACATTTTAATAATCCACTTAATGTAGAATTGCGGAATACAAGAATTAAATGCATAGAGGTGGTCTCATAACAGATTGTGCTGTGGCGCCATTATTCTAGTAATTAAGGTGCTTCACTTGTTCAGAAATTATTATAATCAGAAGATCACGACCAAAAAGAACTAAATAAGTGTTCCAACTTATACAAAAATAAGTACCCTATTTAGTTATTGAAAAGTGTTTGTGCACACACACGGTGGTATTTGACTGAAAGACATGGGTGATCATCCTCCCTTCCCCGAATAATGTATTCCCCTCTCTGGTTGCAAATTTGTGACTCTTTGAGGAGGGAAACTATAAATATAATACTATTCCGTAATATTGTTCCAAATAAGCTGATGGAGATTATTTCTCTACCCACTCTAAAATGTTCAAATACACAGGAACCGACATTACATTACTGTAGGTACCTAGAACTTACCTTCAATCTCTTGGAAATTTCTTAATCTAAGGTGTTATCTCGAATTTACTCACCTACAAAAGAAACAGAAAAGATTTATTTATTAGTTATTTATACATGAATATCAGAGTATTGTGATAATTGTAATATTTCCTAATTGATACGTTAATATTGTGTTTCTGTAAGTAGCAATATAAATAAATGCAGTGCTTATGAGTAAGTATAAGCTGATGAATTGGAATAGTTATTTAATCTTGGAAACGTATCCATTGCAAAACACACACCAACTCGTGCGTCCGTACAATTTTGTAACGTAATGCAATTTTACGCATGACCGGAAGCGTGATAAATACGGAAAGCGAAGAAACGAGTAATATCGGTTGTGAAATATACCAAGCAATCATGTATGAAAAGACGAATAATTACAAGAAAAATTAAGCAGGGATTGTTGAATGGAATCGTTAATCTTGTGTGAATTTTCGGCAACTGTTTTAAGTTTGTGTAAACTTCAGGCCCTCATTTCATAACGAATATTTTGGTAACTAGTGAGAAGGAAAACTTGTAATATGCTGACAGAGTATTTTTGCAGTTAACCATTGTTTGACATTTTCATTTCGTGGTTTTCCTTACTACAAAATTAAATATTTTTATTATTTGAATATTGCTTAGAGTTAATGTTGGTCTTCTCGACTTTCCTTATGCTGTATATGTCCTGGAACACATTTTCCATAAAGCTTGCGTAAGGAAACATGTGCGCTTTAGTATGCGTCACTCTGGTAAAAACTACGCTGTATGAAACAATAGTGTAAACACTGTTGTATGCTACTCCCACGTTACTTAAAATATATTATTTGCAATAACGTATCATGTGAACAATTTCTCCAGTGTTTAGTAAAATCAATGTAATTCAGTCTTAAATAAGTTAACTATTTTGATCTTTAGGTGGGGCTAAAACATCCAAACAGTGAGAGAAATTCTGGGTGGCAGAAAGTGCCTTCCTCCTATGTTTCAAGAGTATAGTACTCACAGATAACCAATTCAGATACAAGCGTGTACATTTAATAATTTCTGGCCACTCAAGTAAAACATGTTGAATCGATACTTCATAAGTAGGCAAGTCCGTGTCATACTGATGGACTGCTGTTTGGTAGGTGAAACATCTACCAACATGTATAGTCCACATCATTTAATAAGGTTAGCAGGGCCTCCCCGATGGCGCAGTGGTAGCGTCGTTGCCTTGTAATCAAAGGGTCCCGTGTTCGATACTCGGTGGAGACACATAGTGGTTCGGATTCCACTTTAAACTGTAGGTCCAGTCCCAATTAGCCTTACTGTGCATAAAGTGGACTTAAAACACCAAATCAATCCAATAAGGTTAGCAGTAATTAAGGCAGCTTCTCACGGCAAATCCACATTCATTGTGCCATTGATATCCACAGAAGACACGCTTTTAAGTATAAGATGAGTAATGATAAGAATTTTGAATTACTAAAGTATTATATGGATGAATTAAAGACGAAAGGTATTTTGAACATGTCAATATATTGCGAGGACAAGCTCCTTGGTAAAATTTTCGATAGATGATTGTAATTTACTTCTTGAGGTATTCTTGCCAACAAGGAACGAATGGATTCGTTCGTGATATCAACCAGATCTGTTCGAAGATAGGGTTCTGAGGTTTCGAGAGATAATCAGTTTCATCTTCAGTCATTGAAAGGGCCATCTTAACTCTAGGAAATACCAAATTTCCGATGGCGTAGAAAAACACATGAACGGAAAGACGAGTCGTTGAAAATACGTTGTTCGCTTTATATCCGACCATTGTCGATTCGGTGCTGCCACCTGGCGTAACATGCTGGCACTATGAGTCTGCTGGCGGGAGCAGTGTTGTGTCTGACCTTGTAGGTGCGTGAGTGTTGGTAGTGAATGTTATCAAATGGCGCCGAAAATCAACTGGTATTGGGAGGGTTACGTAATGGCCCTTTTCCATGCTAAGTTTTCATACGTACGCATTGTAAAACTGTATGAAAAGTACCTGGCGGGTTCCAAATGGAAGAAAGTTGTCACAATGGATGAATCATATGTCCATCTCACTGGTGGTGGTCACATTAGGGCGATCACATACCGTGACATTGACGGCAAGGGGAGCAGCAACTTTGTTCGTCAGTGCAGGGAAAGTTTCCCTCGTGGCTTTATGGTTGTGACGGGATTCGGATATGAGTGTAAGTTGATGATACGAAAGGCGGACAAAAACGTGAAGGTGAATGCCAGATACTTCCAAGACTCCATTCTGACACCTATCTATCGGAGAGACATCCCAAAATTGTATGGAATGGACGCGAAACAGGTGATGATCCATATGGACAAGGCTTCGAGTCAGACCGCCATAACATCACTACGTTTTTATCAGGAAATGGCAGAGGAATTAGGAATTCTTGTCATTCCGTTTGAAGACATTCCTGTGAAAAGCCCAGATGCCAGTCCAATGGATTTTTGCGCATTTGGACTGTTGAAACGACGTCTTCAACATCGCCGCCCGCGCACCCTGGATGGTCTATGGAAAGCTTGCAGGGAGGAGTGGGACAGAATTCCCATTCGCCGGAGCTTTCTGCAATGGAAACTGCGATGCCGGGCGATAGTCCACAATCCTGGGGGTCAATAGAACATGATCGGTGGTGACGGCGCGGTATCTCTTAAGGTGAGTACCCGTCAAACATGGTCGGATATAAAGCGAACAACCTTCTGTATTCATATTATCTTGTGTAGTCGGGTTTCTTTTTAGAAGCAGTGTCCATTCCGAAGATATTGAAGTAAATGCACACTTGATACGAAACTGTCACTCTTCACCTTGAGCCAGATTCGTGCCGGATAGGGTTAGGAGATTTCGTAAGTTGACGCCAGTCATATCTTCAGAGATTGAAGTAAGTCCTGCAAGTCATATCAGTTCCCGATAAGGTTCCGAGCTTTCTAGCGTTAACGTCACTCTCACATTCAGGGATTTAGGTAAGTCCTGAAGATGAAGAGTAACGTTAGCTCTGAAACCTCGGAACTGACATCTCTGGAAAATGTCTTGATCGCTTGCCGCCCGGAACACCTCTAAGTTTTTATCCATACTAAAGTGCTTTTATATATTAATTATAACAGTGGGTTAAAAAAAATGTTGATTGTATTTTTGCTTTTATGTTAATAAGTAGAATCTCGCAGTATTATGACATGTTCAAAATACCCTTGTTTTGCCCATATTTTACTTCAGAGGAGCCCAATTCTATCAAACAATGTAATATTTGAGTTTATATTTTATATGTATCTTGTTTTTTTTTAATTGAAAGACTATGTTATAATAAGAAACACAATTATGGGTTGAAACTGCCAATTGAGCAGTATGTACATTTTCTTCTTCTTTTATTCCTTTATAATTCTTGTTGATTTAACAAATGAAGTTCAATATGTGTAACATTGTATTAATGTGTAACCATGAAGCTTAAATAAGTGTTTTGCAGTTTCTAGAAGAATTATTTTATTTAACTATAAGATTATAATACTGAGCTAAGTGTTGGTTATAGGGCTGAATCTTCTGATCAGTTGGATATCTTAATATTAAACCTAGTATTCTACGTTAGGAGTGGAAAAGTTTGTGTTACTGGGATAGACATTGCTACCATATTTTGTTCATTTTTATATTGCTTAGTTCAGTGACTTTAGAAATCTTAATTATAAATCACTTGATGAGATTTTAATATTAGTTATGACTCATACTTTATTTTCACAATCGACGATTATTTGGAAACTTACAACTTATGCCGTAATCATAGCCCCAACAAATTTTTACACGTGCGTTTTATATATACGAAATATACGAAAATATACGAAAAATAAAAGCAACAAGAAGGAAACAACAGTCCGATGAATATATGCGTTGCACATTTTCTATGGCTCTCCACGTTACGAAGTGTATTCCAAACTACAAAATTGCCCAATACGGAGCGCCGTTTCACTTCGCTTATTAAATTGCGTCCATTATCGCTAACGAGTGTTTTCTCCGTCCCGACGCGAGATTAATCAAGTAGCAAATTACTCTTCGCTCTGGAAACGTTGAGCTGGGAGCGTATCCGTTCTACAGTAGACTCAATTCCAAATTAAAAGCTGTGGGCAAACGGAACAAGCTAACTGAAATGTTTACAGTCGCTGGGGAACCTCTGTTGCGCCTTGTACACAGAATTCCGTTCCGGTTGATTAATTCTAATCAAGCTATCTAGCAGAATAGTGTCCTGTTCCGCCAGATAAACTAGGAACTGGAATAGATCCAGCCACTGAGGAATCAATAGTCTTGCCTCATTACGTGGATGTCGGATAGAACCTCGAAGCCACTAAGCTACCGTTGAAAATGTTCAACATGTCAGCCAGAGTTTAACACTGAAGATTTATAAAATGGGAAAAAAGTTATTGATTGATTGATTTGGTTTATTTTACTTCGCTTTTCTGCCACTTTGATCGCGAAGATGAAGATGAGTGATGATATGATGAAATTGAAACACTAAAAATGCTAACCAATGCGGTCTTTATTACATAATAACACACTATAAACGTATCGTTTCCACCCTCTAACAGGGTGGGTCTTCTTCAGACAAGGATTCCAACTAAAAGATTTTTAGTTTAGGTCTAGAGTGTGTTATCATGTAATAGAGACTGCCTCGGTCAGCATTTTTAGTGTGTTATTAAACATGGAAACAAGGCTTAATAGTATTATCGATGAAATTGCTGAAAGGACGCTCACAAAGAACATCCATGTCCAGGACGGGATTCGAACCCGTACCTTCGGCGTCGAAGCGCGCCGTGCCAACCACTCCGCCAAGGAAATCGACTGCGAAAGATTTACGGCTATTCCAAAAGTACATTTCGAGAGAGCACCTCTTCTCTCCTCTTCAGGTGAAGTATTCCCTTTTGTCGGTGGTGGATATCGAACTTGCAATCCGGCGCGCTAACTAACTGCTCCACGCCACCCTCTCGGAAACTCTGTACTACCCTTTTTCTTCATTAACTCATTATTTCTATTTTCTGAGGAAGATGGGGGGAGCTTATTTGCTTGAATTCTATACTGGCAAGAAAAAGTTGAAATTGAGCAAACAAGAGCTTTCACAATAAAGATGAAAAATTATACATAAAAAAAGTACACTCCTCACAAAAAGTTTGGAATATTGTTATATTGGGCACAAGTTTTGGAATATTATTATGTTTTGCAATAGGCGATAGGCACGGTGGCATATATCGGTGAAAAGACGAGGACGTCCAGCAGACAGATACCTTGTGTTGTTGCATTCCAAGACCGTGTCTATCACCTATTGTCTAAGATAACAATATTCCAACCTTTTTGTGAGGAGTATAATAACATAAAAGAGCACCGCGATTGAGTATTTAGCACCGTTTATTGTAGCCAAAGTCACAAAAAATTGAGAATCTTCAGGAACTGCGTTAAATTTACAATGATTTGCCGGAGCGACCGCATGTTACCTGTGATTTGCCGAAGTGACCGTAAATTTCCGGTGAGTTACCAGAGTGACCGTAATTTTACGGCTAGTTATCCGAATGCTTGTAAATTTATCGCCAGTTGCAGGAGTCATCATAATTACTGCTATTTTCCCGAGTCTCCTTTAATTTACGGAAAATTGCTGGCCGTAGCCTTCGTAAATTTACGGCAAGTTGCTTGCTGTAGCCTCCGTAAATTTACTACAATTTGCTTCCCGGAGCCTCCGTACTTTTATGCCAATTTGCTGCTCGAAGCCTCCGTAAATTTACGACAATTTGCTTCCCATACAATTTGCTTCCCGAAGCATACGTAGATTTATGCCAATTTGCTTCCCGAAGTCTCCGTAAATTTACGACAATTTGCTGCCCGGAGCCTCCGTATATTTACGTTTATTTCTCCCAGAGCTTTCATAAATTTACGTTAAATTGTTGGAAGCATCGTAAATATACAGCGCATTGACGAAATCTTAGTAAATTAACGTCGAGCTGCCGATAGAGCCTTTACTGTGCTGAGAATTGCCGGGTAGTAATCGTAAAGTATCGTTTCACTTTAACAAAACGTTGCAAATTTATCAATAATGCCACAAAGAAAACGGTTCCGGCTTGATTGACTCCTGTTTGCCCGTAGTGTGCCACGTATGCACGAACGCTTTCATGCAAAACGTCAGACAAAAGTTGGAGAATAATGGCGGTAAACAGAGCGCTTGATGGAGAAGCCCATATTATTGATAAAGGAGAATGATAGAATCCCTCAACAAACAGAAGAGGCACGTTCCTCCAAGCGAGCGGAGTCAGGTCGGTGGGAATCAATCAGGCTTCGAACGCCGTGTCATGAACGAGAGTGTTCTGCCTACTTTTTTGTCGCTCCACGAGGTTGAACTTTCCCTTTTCCTTTCCAGTTCATCTGAGAAAACCTGGCCTGCCTGTTAAACAATTATTCGGAGGTTTACAGCTTTTAAGCGGTGTAAGTTCGTTTGTGCTACAACGATCTGTAACTTGTTTAGTTGCTTTGTATTTTTCATTTAGCATGTACTATGTCTGACGGAGCTAAATTATAACTTTGCACGTCATGTATCATTGAATCTCAAGTGTTCAAAATGTAATAAATATTGTTTTGTAAAATTACGAAAAGGAAAGAAACGTTTAGACTAAAATGGGTAAATATTCACATTTCTTTGTTTCCTGCAAATACATATCTTTTGTGCGTCTAGTAGACGAGAACATATATGCATGTTTGTATGTACAAAATTAATATGATTGTAATGATGATTTTTTTTGTAAGTAAGTGTATTGAAGAAGGCGCCGTCCTTTACTTTAACTGGTAACTCGTGTGCTATATTACTCGCATATCTACTTCTAGGAATTTTTGTGTTTCTGTATTAACATACTCACGTTACTACCTTTATTATGGCACAGTCAGCTGCAATGAAAGTGGGACCCCTCGATCCTGAAATACTCACGTCTCTGTTATGTGTGTTGCCTAGCTCTATGGGGATGAGTGAAATTCAATAGCAACTTTCCTAGAGCAAGTTCAACCATCGCCGTAGAGTTAGGCAACACACGTAACAGGGACGTGAGTATTTCCCATTTTTATTGTCTATGACTGTACCTTTTTGTGTAAGAACAGGCATTCAGTTCGATCTGTCACAACAAATGGATATTGCGGATAAAGTAAAAGTTCGTGTAATCACAACTATTATCCGTACCAGCTAACTGTAGACCAGGCGAACGAGAACAAGTTTCTGCGCAAGTAGTGACGCGAGACGGCTCCACCAATGAACAGTGAGAGAAACGGGATTGTGTAATGGGCGACGGGAGTTACCCGATTTCCTCCTCAGCGTTGCAAACTTTTGAAAAGGATAATATCGAACGCACATGGCAAACGGACCGTATTCTTGTCTCCAGGTCCGTACGATTGGTTTAAGAATTTCTTAGGGAAATATTAGGGATAAAACTGCAAGAGCAAATTTTGACAAGCCCAGCATTTAGCGTACGGACCAAAGGCGCGGATATAACCTTGCAAATCCGTAACGTATTTACGCAAGTACGTTACGCGACCTCTTCGCACCATACACAACGACGTACACTTTTATCCGCACGCTCTTCTCTTCCTTCCAAGCACGAAGTTTCGCAGAAACGTTATATTCATTTAACCATTATATGTTTATCTAAAATGTATCTGCTTCCAAATGTATACAATTCGACTTATTCATTAGAATTCCAATTCTGTATGTGGAAATGTTCTATAGGTATTGAAAGCACACACTACCAGTCAATCTCCGCGAAACGTTTTATGTTACATAAAATGAAAGAGGGAGAAGGTCTTTAAGGGATGACTTTCTCTCAGTACACCCAAATGTCAACTTCACTTCTACCTAGTACACTCTGGACTGCATTTTGAGATTAACGAGACACTGGTGTCTGGGCTCTTACCAGGTATAATCGTCAGTGGGATTTATGTTATATGCTGTCCATGTGTGTTTGTGATTGCCCGTTCATCATTTCATCTTATTCACATTCATCCTTAATATCCTGATTGGCCAAAAGAGGCAGAAATACGAAGTAGAATAAATTACATCAATCAATCAATATAAAGTATAAGGATATAATTTTGTGTCTACAAATGTACATAGAAGTATAGATTGGAATGATTAAATAAAAATTCAGAATGGTTCAGAACTCAAGCTGTTTCTCTAGTCACGTTAAAATATATGCATATATATGTTTATTATATTAATAAATACACAAACATACATTATATATATGAGAGAGAGAGAGAGACTCGCGGTAATTCAGTCTTTATGGCGTCTGACTAGCATGCGAAACTCTTGGGGGGGGGGTAAAGGGGAACAGTGGTGTGGTGCTGTTCACATCACCCCCGCCTCCGGCCGTGATCAAGATAGTGTGGGGTTCAAACTCCACAGCCCACATACGCCTTCATCGCGTGGTGCAAAGCACAGGGGAGCACTTATGTATGTAAAGTCTGACATACACAAAAATCTTTTGATTGAAATTTACTTTTGATGGAAGCATATTATCATCGTCTGTCAAAAAGTAAATATCAGGGGAAAAATCTTCACGTCTATAATTTCAACGGACACTCGACACACTCATGGGTATACGGAGGTCTGCACATTGATGGATTGATTTGGTTTATTTTACTTCCCTTTTCTGCCTATTTTGGCTAATCGCGATTATGAGGATGAATGACGATATGAATGATATTGATGAAGGGACAGTCACAAGAAACATCCATGCGCAGGTCCAGATTCGAACTCGGGACATGTGTAGTCTCAGTGCTCTCCGCTCACCACTCCGCAACTCAACCTATGTATTCCTAATTGAAATTACCGTAACTGTGGCTCCAGGTGTCAGTGTTGCTATCCTGGAATAATGCTGTTTGGAGGCCGAGCGTAGGGGTGGATCAAGATAACATTTCTCACCCCGACGAGGTGAATTTTTGTGGTACTCCCTACTTTTCACCCTGCCCCCTTCCCATCGTTCTACTTTGATCCTCCTACTGTCCACCTACCGCCAATAAAAATAATATAATAAAAACGTCGAGGTTGTTATTATTATTATTATTATTAATGACGAAAGATAATAGCCTTATTCTTTAAATAGTACTTTAAGTATTACTTCATTAAATTAGGCTCACACAGGAGATTTACTACGTAGATATTTAAAAAAATAGATATACGTAGATATTTTTGAGATATCTGGTCCCGGCTGACATGGATGTTTGTGTTTGTCCGTAAAATGAGAATACCGAGAATAAAGAGTAAAACTGATATGTACGAATGTGGGGAAAGAGTGTGAATGACGGGGTATACCTCCGAATAGGGGTATTCCTTTAAAGAAAAAAGAAAGTGGTAGAGCAGTGGCACAGTATGGAAGAGACCCGAGTTCGAGTCCTGGTAGAGCCTGCATTTTTCGCTGAAATATTTAGGTATTACTGTTAAAGAACACGTTTATTGTAGGTATGTGTTTGTGTAATATCTATATAATATCAAAATAACAGTAATATCTTAGTTTGAATTATTTCATGATTTTACAATGTTCAGCAGTAACTTCAATTAATTCTTCAACAATAAATTCAACTCTTATTAAAGCAAACAGTCAGGTATTAGGCTAGAATTTCTCGAGAAATGCAGTGGTGAAGGTTTCTTTAACCTATATTTAATCAGAAAAAAGTTATGACTGCATGATTGTAACCCATATATAATTTTCCAGGTGTGAGAAAACAGTGTCATATCGCATCACCACCTCCCCATTTAAAAATTTCGAGTTGAATTCATTATGGCGGACGTCCGCTTGGAACACACCAATGTGGTTCCTCCTAAGCCTAACCTGTTTCTATCATGATCAATTGTACCCAGCCTACCTTTACTTTTTCTGTAAGGTGTTAAGGGACTTTTGAACACCCTGTAGGCCCTTATATGTGGCTTTGTCAACATGAGATAAAGAATTGCACATGTATGCGTGCGTGTGTAAAGGCAGCTAGGTAGAGGGGGCCTTTGGTAATATTTTGCGATGGAGCCAAGATTTGTAGATCCGGCACTGCACGAACACTGTGTATTTCATCTATGTGTTCATTTGTCATTTCATAGTATCTTTTTTTATATACACGTTCTCATAATGTTCATGTATAATCATAATCATATACTGTGCCATGTCTTTATTTCTTTTGTGAGGTTGGCTGAACCTCGCCCATGAATAAAGACTTTGAAATTGATCGAATTGAAGCGAATGTATGTATCAAGACTTACTTGACCGCTCACCTTGCGTTTGGGACAATTACCTCACATTTCTGTGCATAAATCAGACAGGAATAAATGTGCATGTATAGGCCGATCATGTAAAGTAAAAGTAAAGTGCTCCCCTGTGCATAGCACCACACCATGAAGGCGTATAGGGGGTGTGGGGGTAACGTCCCACACTTTCTTGATCCGGTCGTGAGTGGGGGTGATGTGATCAGCATCACGCCTCTGACCGCCTTTACCCCCCAGGGTTTCCCCCAGGTACCCATGTTATTCGACGCTGGGTGGGCGCCGGGGCCGCTTCCATCGTTAGAAAAGTTCCCGGATTTGAACCGGCCGGGGATCGAACCCGGGACCTTTAGCATGGTAGTCAGACGCGTTACCGACTGAGCCACCGCGGCCGATCATGACAAACTCAATATATATATAAAAACACACACACAAAAACACTGCATTGTAAAGTGCCAAATAAATAATTAGTAATAAGCTATTACGTATTATGGGGGAAATCCAGTTCTTACATAAGGTAGTAAAGGTAAGGTTCCCCGTGCCATGAATGCATATTTAGGGGGTGTGAGTGTAGGGCCCCACATACTCTCGATCTCGGTCATTTTGGAGGTGATGTGATAAGCATCACACTCCGGCCGCCTTTATCCTCCGGGGTTGCACAGGTACCCATTGATTTAAGACTGGGTGAGCCCCAGAGGCGCTTTACGCGGGACCTTAGATCACCCACCCCGGAAATCGAACCCGGGTCTCCCGTGTTGCAGTCAGGCGCCATACCGAGTAGATCACCGAGGCTCTCAATTCTTACATGGTAAGCCTTAAATTGTCACTTGATTGAGGCTGTTCATTGCCCAATATTTCCGGTGTCGGCGCCAAACTGGTTGGGTCTAAAAAGAAGTTCGTTCGTCATTTGGTTGCCTAGGCTTTACGTTGGAGAACGATAGAAATGATACTCAACAGTTATTTACATCGAATGTAAGAGTTTCTTGGGTAAATCTACAATAAAAATGTGCTTAGTAACCATTTAAGATTATGTAGCAAGTCATAAGTTTCCGAAAACTACATTCTCCTGAATCTAACAATTAAGATAATAAAGCGCAATGGCCGGGTAGCTCGAACGGAATAAATAAACTTGAAGTCATCCAGGTCGTCGCTATACCTGCCATGGGTCGATAATACATAATTTCTTCTGCGCTTTTAGAGTATGTGTATGTAGAGCAGGAGAAACTCCTGAAATTATCCACAAAAAATGTATTAAGTGCTGCGTATGCGCAAGATATTTATTATTATACTCTATACCCTATCCGATAATTTAATGTTATGTATGTTTTCCTTGTATGAAGTAGACATTTTGCATTCGTACTTTTCTTCTTCTTTTTTGTTTTGGTTAGCACACTATCAAAATTATAAGTCATGTAAATAATAACTCCCTAGATGTTGCGAGACATGAAACCGAAGATGCTTTTTGTAATAACTATTCTAGATAAATGCGTATATATAAAACAAAGGGTTATATTTACAGCTATCGAAAAGTGTGATTAATAGAGTCGCTCAGAATAATTATGAATTATTATTTACTTGACTCAAAACAATAAAGCACTTAAATTGTTAAATTACAATTGTCGTAAACAAATGCTGTGTATTTTTTTAGTTCCGTTTTTCTTTTTTTGTTAACGATCATATTTTCTTTAAAATCCTAGTTTTGCAGTACCGATTATTATTAATCGATCATGTCTCTGCATAATTTCGGAGATGAAGATGAAATTAAAGTTACTATAACAGCAGCACATTCAGCATCAAATTTCCCATGTATTTAAAACACCTGTGGCACCGTACCACCCACAATGTCTTTTTTCTATGGTATTTTACATTTTTTTAAACATTCATTCCAAATTAAACCTTAATTAATCATATCACTTTCATTAGTTATTATCAATCCAAAGTATTTTAATTTTGAAACTGAATAATTAACTTTTGTTAATTTGTATAAATTTTATAGTGTTAGTTCAACTTTCCTGTCAAGATACATGTTGGAGGTACAAACTAAAAGAAGTAATTTTCGATTACTCATTACAAAACTAAAACAATATTCAACCTTTGAATTCGATACTAGGAAGACCCCCTCCCCACTATAGCAGATCTCTTCATTTCTACTTCAGCTGTAGAATACTACCGTATATCTACATATAATTGATTGACTTCCTTTATTTTAATTCGCTTCTCGTGCCATATTTGGCTAATTTGCAAAAATGAGGATGAATGATGATAGGATGAAATTGATGAATGGACACTCACAAACATCCATGCCCAGGCTAGGATTCGAACCCAGGACCCCTGGCGTCGTAGCAAGATGTGCTAACCACTCCGCTACGGGAGCCGGCGTATAGCTACACACAAACATTCAGACAAAAACACTTAATGTGTTTGTTTAAGAAATGTCAAGGCGGTAATATTATTTCATATTTTTTGAGATGAAAAGATTTGTATTGCTTGTATTTGATTACTCTGTAGATTAATCATGACAATGAGTATTAATGGTGATATGATGAAAGAAAAACAAATTGGGATAAGACAAATACATATGTACAGGTCTGGCGAGGTCATTATTAGATCACTCAACACTAAATTGAGGCAGCGGCAAATATTTTATAACAGACAGCGAAAGTAGATTTTGCAGAAAAATTAATTCGTCTTTTGAATTTAGTGAATATGAAAGAGGAAAATATTCACTCTGCAAAGATTTTTCTCAATCTTTAAGCATGTCAAGATCCATCAGCAGAGAATTGGGTTTCAAGTTATCTTTTCGGTGAAGTTACAAGAACAAGCATCAGTAGTGCCCCCTACCGTTTTCTACCTGTTTTCTGTAAAAGGGTCCACAACCGGACCTATTAGCGGTTGTACCTCGTGGTTCACAATAGCTGAGTCTTGACCGAGGGACCAGCAGAGCAATTATCTCCACTGAAAGTCTTCCTGTACGGACGCGTATACGGTAGAAAGTTAAAGCCTCCTAAACTTTTGGGTGCGTACGAAAATTACGGTGCGTACCATCCGCAGTTTCCCAAATACTGTCGGATTTCTACGTTGCGTGCAAAATTTTGACTTCGACGTAATCTTACGGCTATGTATGGGCCGCTTAAGGTCTGGGGTACGGCCGTACATGTACGGTCAGGACCGTACGGTTGGCAACGCTGCGTTTTCACCACTCGATTTTCCTCCTCCTCCTCTGCCGATATGCGCGGCCCTTCTCTACAGTTAGCTGGAACAGGGTATACGTTTCGTCAGGAAAACTTTAACCATCGCAAATACAGCCGCGATCATCATACGTTTATCATTAATTTTTAGTTGCCACATTTGATTACTGAAGCATTGCGTTGATGGTTCCTGAACCAAATCAAATTTACCTAATATATGGGGAATTTTAATATTAACGATACCTTCTATTTTCCACAACTTCAGAAACTGATTCTACTGTTTATATTCCAATAATACACATACGTATTATCATATTAATAGATCAACATATTCTCTCACATCAGTATGTTGAATTCTGGCGTATCGAATCGATTGGAAAACCAAACACACACAGCGTAAACAAGGTCTGATGTTTAATTCATCGTTGAAAATATGCTTAAACTGCCTACATTCGAAAGATAAAATTGTACTTTCTACTAGCGCTTAGAGGCAGCTTTGTTTATGTTTCTTGAACAACCTATTGTATTTCCCATACAATTACTGCGAGGGAAATGAGGTTGAAACAACATTGCATTGAAAGGTGTGTAGTAGTTGAAGGGTGATTGATATGGTAAATATTTGTCTTGTATTATCCTCGAAAACATAATGAACACAGGGTGTTAATCGTCGAAAGAAGATGAGGATTTTTTTTTTAAAAAGTAAAGAAAATTCTTTATGTGCTGCATTTGGCTTCTTAATATGTACATTTATAGGGTAAATAATTAACAGTTGTAACAGTATAACAGTGACAGTTGTTAGTACTTTTTATATTTGTGGGGTAGCAGTAATTTATCCAGATTTTCTTTCTTTTTAGATTTATCCTAAAACGCCGTCGTCTGTCTCTCTCTCTCTCTCTCTCTCTCTCTGTGTGTGTGTGTTTTTGTGTCTAGTGAAACCAGAAATAAATTACCTCCTCCTTGGGATTCTCTCTATCTGTATTCGAGAACTTCACAAATTGGTAAAAGTATTTTTTAGCTTAAAGAACATTAAATGAAAAGGTGACCTATACAAGTACAGTAAAACCACGTTAATCAGGACTAATGAAAGTTCGGATTAACTGAAATAACCTAAAAGAACTGTAGAAAGTGCATTAAAACTCTGTTTATAGGAACAAAACACGTTTATTATGATGTATTTAGAGGGCATAGGCCTAAATACACTATACAGTACAGTACAAAGTCTGCGGGAAACAGAATCTCATCAGTGGTTGACTGCCTTTTCTTTGGGAAGTTCTCTTCTTGACTTCTAGCCACATTTAGAACCTTGCATTCTGCTATCTTTTTCCTCCTTTTGCCTGTCCGGATTAAGCGAAGTCCGGCTTATCAGGGTCCGGATTAACGAGGTTTTACTGTATCTCTACTTTAGTAACATATCGGATAATATCACCCAACTTAGCCATGAATGCACCTCATTTTTGCTTGGTTTCGAATCCTTCTTTTGTTTGCAGTTGTGTATCTCATAAACAATAGCATCTCTATTCTCTGTTACGATTGCGCTAATTGCTTCTGGCATTCATTGTTTTGATAGCATGGAGCATAATGTCATTCTTCATGTTCAACCTGTGCCTGCCTGCTTGTTAGGATTTGTAACATAACTGCTTGAATCAATGTAATTACGCCTTGCACCATATGCAACCCTTTTTGGCTTATTGCAAATTGGGTTGCCTATGATAAAGGGTGTTCTGCAAAAGTTTATTTATTTATTATTACCTTCAACAGAGGTATATCCTCCAATTACAGAAGGCGTAAAGTTGTCCTATGTTGAGGATCACATAAGTGATTTAAATTATTTTGTCCAAATTATTAAGAGTAACAGTCTGTAACAATATAACTGTACCACTTAACACAATGGAACGCAAACTGTGTTTTAGGTGATATGTAGACAATTATATACTGGCCATGAGTCTTAGACGCCAGACCCTCATATTTTACTTTAGATTAATCCTGGGCGTTGTTTAATATGTCTGTTAATAATTAAAGCCTTGATATTGACCTTTTTTTTTATTTTCAGTAAAATAATCATTACATGTTGATTTTGAACAAACTGACATTATTAATAATAAATCGCATTTCAACCACAATTTTTTCTAGCAAAACTCAATGTATCTGCTCAAACTATGAACAGGGAGTAACAACAGCATTTCGCCGACCACCGTGCGGAGTGGTTAGCACAGAGGTCAGCTGTTGGGGTAAAAGATGTGACCACCAATGCATAGACGTGCACACGGAAGGTGGTAAGTGGCGGGGAAATAACCCATTGAACATTAAGAGAAACCTGAAATAACAGAAAGGAAACCAGATGGCACATGGTACCATGAATTGCATATGGACCTGTGTCAGCAACTTGTCTACAGTATGCCACACAAATTGGCTGCATTTTTAGGGGTGGTGCAGTTATTTTGTTACAGACTGTACATACAAGAAAGGATACGCACCCTTGTGTTGCAATTCTTGCTTCTTTCATATTCATCATTACGGCTGTACTTTGCCGTTATATCCGTGACTGAAATTTGTAATTGGATTTGATTGTTTGATTGATTTATTTTATTTTACTTCGCGTTTTGTACCTCTTGGCTAATTTGCGAAGATGGGGATGAGTGATGAAATGATGAAATTGATGAATGAACATTCACAAACCACCATGCCCGAGCGGGATTCGAACCCGGATTTGTAATTGGAGTTAAATGTAACATTATGGGAGTCCTCGTGGAAAACTTGTGCCAAAAGGAGTGGAGAAGAGAAATTCCCAAAGAAGAAGTGCATCTAACTATTGAGAAACGAAAGCGTTAGTTAATAACTTCTTTTATTTACAAAAACAAGGTAAGACAAGTTTCCAGTAATTATAATTTCGTTTCAAAATTATTCTTTTTAACAATAATGAAAACTTATTTTAATCTTCATAAACACGCTAGTTTTGATTCAACAAAAATTCTGCGAAGGCTGGTTATAGGGATCTGTAGGTCGGACAGTATATTTTTTTAATGAAATCTAGATTCTTTTAAAATGCCAATTTATAGCTAGGTTGCAATGAAATTGGTCAGTTTGTTTTGCTATTTGTGTTAGTTATATCACAAATAAGGGTATTTACTCTTATCTGTGGTTATAGCTGTTGTTTTGACCCTTTGACTTATTTTCACCTCTGTAATTGTAACAAAGCTGTTACAATAAGAAAGAGAATCAGTATCACACTTTGTTGTGAGGTTATTCTCTGCTGTTAGCTTCAATTGTTACTGGAGAAGTGTTGCTTCTAGTACTTTTACAGTAATTTTTACAAGCTATGGATGGTAATTTTCCAGTATAATCCACAGTTTTATTTTGTTTTATTTTTGTAAATGAATTCTTAGTAAGCAGCAAATGCGGATTTTCTCTTAGTTGCTGATTAAAGTGAAAAAAAAAACGGTGACGGGTGAATCGGTTCTGATGCCCTTCTGCACTTAACGTCTTTGCATGCGCCTCTCAATTTAAGTCGATACCTTCAGCCATAACTTACGGTACAAGTCCTCCGAGGTAATGAATGTTATTTGTAAGACGATTTAGTCGTCCAGAATAGGAAGAAGTTATTTCAATTTTATTTTCCCAGTTCTATTTCTGGACCTGAAAAATAGTTTCAAACTGCGGTATATTCGCAGACTGCAGTGCTACGTTTATAACCCTCGACACACTGGAAATCACTCGCGTTAGTTTCATGTAAGTAGAATTCATCTGAATATTTGATTTAGTTGTACGTGTACATTCTTCAGTACATGGCGTGACTTTTTGTTAAGTTGATCGGCGCACACAAAGCTCAATATATATTGATTAGAAGCGTGGAATGTACCCCGTCATACGTCGAGGCGACGTATTATGATATTTATGATCTCGACCTCAGAAAATATGAATTTCAGCTGTCAAGTGTCATGCTGCATTTTACTACTAATAAATCATGCTCGGTTATTGAATTTCTGAGGTATGTATTCGTTGAAACGAAACCTAGTAGCATTCAAATATGTCAGGAGTAGGTTGGCCATTGGTGTATTTTTTTTTGGTGGAAATTCGACATTTTCACCTCATTTTTGTTTAATTGGTTCAGAAATTAGAACCTATTACTTCTTTTTCAAATTTTATTCCTCCGGCAGTCTTGCCGCCTTTCAACCATATTTAGCTGTTTTTGACATTTTAACGGAACGTTTATATTAACAAATACACGCATAACTTTGTTGTATTATGTCCATCTTGTTCATATATAAGTCCATAATTGCGTACTCGTGGAATCTAGTACATTTATTTTAATTGTGTTTATTTGCTAATTGGAGCTGTAATTGGAAATTTGAAGGTTTCAAGTCCTCGCAAGTAAATTGCATGCATAAGATCCTTAACAGGAGAAACTGGGAAATCCAACAACCTTCCCAATATTTTCAACAACGTTCAAAATATATCACCCGCTATTCCAGTTACGAGTAAAAGAGAAGAATCCGTGGCCTATCAACGTGGGAGGACATCAGGTTGCAATTCTAGACGAGACCGACAAGTTTATATGTTTAGTATCCGCCTTGTTGCACCACCTTGCAAAACTCCGGAATAGCGCGCAAGGTGATATTTTAAGCGGCTTTGTATGTGACCATCTCTCCGTAGATGAAGAGGGTGGTAACGATGCAAGAATTTACTCGAACGGCGCAATAATATTGGCAAGGGAAGGGTGGTCAGCTGCGATACTGTGGAAATGAGTTCATAAGAGGAGTCTTCAGATTTGAAGTGTTCAGTTCTGGACGACAGAATGATGGAGAGTAACGTCATGGTTGGGTGATGCGCATTTAACGCATTAGAGATTTATATGGTTATCTAAACAATATCTGGGAGCCGGTGCTCTTGTGCAGTACCAAATGCAATGCTCCTCAAGGTCTCCTGCATCACTCATTGTCTCCTCTCCTCCCCTCTTACAAAGCCACTTGGCAACAACAAATCAAAATTTAAAGTCGGATCGGGAAAGGATCGTTGAAGAATTGCATTGCACGAAGACCGTTCAACACTTGATCGCGATCTAGAAACATCGAAACGAGTTTATCTTCTGTTCGCCCCCGTTTTGGTGTCCGAACCTGGTTTACAATACTGACGCATCGACTAGAGTCAGTTGTTTTTAATTAGAAAAAATCTAGGACAGTGATATCAAGGACGTGCAAGTGCTAGAGGTGTTCGGTGTACAGACGTGACAATTCGTGAATTGAGCAAAAACTGCCTAAACATTAATTTGAGGTTCTGTGGTGCAAAAACTTGTTTCGGAATACTTTCTACTCCCTAACTCTGTAAATGTAACTTACTGTACACGTGTTTTAAATAAGTTGTTAGAAATTCTTGAATATGTGAGCACACTCGTTTATAGCCTTCATACGTGTGGTTAATGTTTTTGTGCACATCACCAAATGAAAAGGAAACACGTGTGACAATTCCTGTTTTGTACATTTCAATTTTTCCTTCTGCCAGTAATTTTCTTACTGTTTTCGCGTGTTTTCATTTGTTTTACTTCCCTCTTTATGACGCCAGTTTGTACCTAGTCTTACCATAAATACTGTCCCAACGTTTGAGGGTGGCTGTACTTCCACCCGTACAACCGAGAGACGGCAAGAGCTGTAGCGTGAAGCGTGAGTCTTTGCTTGTTGAGCTGGTCAAGTGGAAAGGTGTCTGTTGTAAGTGTTGAAGATGGAATGAGTTGAGTACGAAAATCGTGTGGCCGTGGTAGCGTTGCACGAGGTAGGCAAATCACCAGGGGAGATTTTCAAAACCCTCCAGAAGCTGAAAATCTCCAAGAAATTTGTGTACCGCACTATCCAGCGCTTTGTTGAAACTGGTACTGTTAAAGATCGCCCACGGCAAGGAAGACCACGCACAGTACGAACACCAGAACTTGTGAAAGCAGTGGCGGCACGAGTGCGACGAAATCCCGTACGGAAACAGTCATTGATGGCTCGTGAGCTAAAGATTTCAAAAATGTTGATGTCTCGTACGTTACGCAGTGACCTGGGACTCCATGCCTACAAACGACGCAAAGGACATCTCTCGACAAGTGAACTGAGGCTCCAGAGGCTCCGGAAATCAAAGCTGTTTCTTCAGCGTTACGCGGAAAATGGGCACCGTCGAATCCTTTTCACTGATGAAAAAAATTCAGTGTTGAGGAGACTTTCAATACCCAAAATGACAGGGTGTAAGCCACATCCTCTCGGGAAGCTGCTGATAAGGCCCCCAGGATCCAGAGGGGTCACCATCCTGCATCAGTCATGGTGTGGTGGGGTGTGAGCTACGAGGGCACAACGGATCTCGATTTTTGTGAAAAGGGGGTCAAAACTTCAGCCAAAGTGTACCAGCAGACATTGCTTCAGAAACTATGCAAGAATCTTACCGACACCATCTTCCATGGAGAGAACTGGAGCTTCCAGCTGGACTCAGCCCCAGCACACTAAGCACGCACCACCCAGCAGTGGTTGGAGGCAAATGTTCCTGACTTCATTTCCACGTCAGATTGACCCTCTGCCAGTCCAGACTTAAACCCTTTGGACTACAAATTGTGGTCCAAGCTTCAGGAGATGGCTTGCAAGAAGAGACATCCCAATATTGACAGTTTAAAGCGGTCTCTTCAGAAGGCAGCTGCGGAGTTTCAACTTGATGTGTTGCGTAATTCCATTGATGAGTGGCCACGAAGACTGCAGAAGTTTGTCAGTGCTAAAGGTTGCCATTTCGAATAATTATTTGTGATTTTGGTTCATAATGCATCCATGCACCTCATGTTATTCTGATATTAAAATATCTCTCACCATTTTGTGTCTATTTACTTACAACTTTGGGACAGTATTTATGGTAAGACTAGGTACATTGAAGTTCCGTAGAAGATCCCACGATTTCTCTCTTCTCTCCTTTTCTGTGGCGCCTTCAGTTTTTCTTTACAGTATATTACATCCGTGTACTTGTCGCCATTGTTGATTAGTACACCTATTTGAAATTCAGAGCCGAATTACTTTTTCCTCTTCCATGCTGCGACTTTACACACCACACTACCTTGTGTGGTTCTTGATTGTAACTTTTTTTAGTTGAACAGGGTTTACATGCCAACCAATCATGTACAGGCTAACAAATTAATCTTGTATCTCATGAACGTCGTTTTTCGTTGGTGGAATGCAAAAAATTAAACCAAGTTCATTTAGAGTGGATAAAATTAACCCGTTCATCTGATCTTCGAAATAATCGACGTTGGTGCACACAGCCAACAGCATGACCTTGCTTTCCCTGCGTTTTGCGGGTGCATACGAGAGCATTCCTTCACAAAAATGACGAGTTGCCAAGTCCTGTTCTGGGTCAACATCTAAAAACTGGAATTGCTCCAAGAATCGAACTCTGAACCGATATTCAAGGCGAACCCTTCTCTGCAGTTTTTTCGTATGGTCTCGTTCCGTTCAAATACGATGGGAGAGTGAAAGGTTTTGAGCCTCACAGGCAAGGGGTGTTTGAGCTACAGTTTCTCATTATGATTTCGCTACATAATCACATAATCTCTATAATCATCCCCAGATCAATGCAGTTATGCATTCTGTGCTGCAATTTGTTTACAGTCATCTGGTAGGATGATTTGTCCTGAGTCTCACACCACTGAATGACCGCCTTCGTCCGTGTGTGGAAGTGACGTCCTCGAAGTGAATTCTTCATATCAGGGAAAAGATGAATATCTGACGGGGCAGGTCGGGGGAATAAGGTGGATGGGAAAGTGAGGTGAAGCCACACTCGACCAAAGCAGCCTGTGCAGCGAGGCCTTGCCAACAGAGGTACCGAATCACGGCTCTGTCGGCCACTGACTTCTCTGACACTTCATTCATTTTCAACCTGACAAAAACATGTGAATTTCATAGAAGTTCGCACAGTGTGTCCTAAAACTCAAACCTTAGATCCTCCAAAAAATGTAACTGCCTAGCATCACTCCTTCCATGTGAGGCTCAA
Organism: Lepisma saccharinum; assembly: GCF_977018435.1. NCBI lineage: Eukaryota > Metazoa > Arthropoda > Insecta > Zygentoma > Lepismatidae > Lepisma > Lepisma saccharinum. The sequence continues at coordinate 52,470,406 of NC_139236.1, forward strand.
AACTTTTCACTCTCCCCTCGTATAGCACTTCTCTCCACAGTGGCTAACACTGTCGTCTTGTAATCAAGGAGTCCCGGGTTCAATTCCCGGTATACGTAGTTACATTGCACAGTGTTTCGAATTCCACTTTAAACTGCCCCGATTAGCTGAGTTGAGCATGACGTAAACTGAAAGCAAGCTTTGCTTTCTTACAAATATCTAGATAAAGCACAAAGGTATTACAAGTGTACAGTTTACATAAATTAGCTAAGAATGTTAATAATGATGTTAGTAATGCCAAATTCATGGCAGTTCTTTTTGGAGCCTAATGTTTTTAAGCACTGTAAGGATCCTGGATTCGTTTTTGAAACTTCGTTTTGTTGGAATTAAAAATGACAATATTCACCACGAAAATGTACAGTCACCGGCAATAAAAATGAGATCTAGAATCTAAAATAACTCGCTTTCCTGGATGGCGTTATACGTGATGCCTAAACTAAGTTCGCTGCTCTTCGTGTAGAGTTAGGCAACACCCATAACACCATGTAAGAAAGTTTGTATTTAAGGGTCTGGGTGTTTCAATTTTATTGCTGCTGTATTGTAGTGTAAATTGTATATTTAACACTGGGGCAATGGAAATGTTAGACTCACTGTACGATTAATACTCTCTTTATTTCCTGGGTTCGTAGATCTGAGAGGTACATTGTAAATACTGTCAATTGATGATATACATGTAGAAGAGCTTGAGGTCTGATTGATATAAACGCGCATTGTTTTACATTTCGAGGCAGAACAGATGTAGTGACAATATTTGGCAAACGGTTCAAAGAGAGGGAAAACAAAGTAACAGATCTGAGAGATAGATAATCCTTGATTCTCTTCCGACTTTTCTCCAGGGTGCGTAAGAGTCAATTTTCAGAAGTTTGTTCTCAATTAGGTCGAGAATAAAGCAGAGTCTTGGAGAAGGCTAAATTAGATTCTTTTAGAAGCAGGAATCTCTGCTAACAAAAGAAATAATGAGATTTTTGTGGAGCGAAAAAAAAGAATCGTACGTTTTTTTTTTTTTTAGCTGTGGGTCGGCGTGGCTCCTTTGATCCAGAGCGGGAAAAAGAAAGAAGGAAAGAGAAATATGAAAACATGTGTGAAGGCTTTTTTTTTCTCGCAACGAACGCGGAAAGTTTACGGAATCGGTAACCAAGGTAACGGGCTGAGGTCGAGTTTAACTGTCTATTAATATCCGTGGGCGAATTCTCTCTCTCTCTCTCCCTCCAACTCCTCTCGGCGCCAACACCGAGCAAAGAAACTGTGTATTTTACTTCGGTATTTGCGGTATAATGAGAGTCGGTCTTTGGAAGTTCGTGACAGGGGGGGGATGTATTAAGGCTTCAGACCACGTCAGGCATAAACTGGATAGCTACAATTAAACAGTCTCCACGGCATCTGCTGGGTTTCCAGTGACGCTGTGATGAAAACGACTCTGTTAACGTTCTTTCCGAGCAATTTGTGAACTCCATTTGCCGTCTATAATGCAGGAGGAGGAGGAGGGATGAACCCGAGAACCGCCAAAGCATAGTTTCCGCATTATTTTAACTATGTGTTTGGAAAGAGTGTATGTGTGTGTGTTGTTGTACCCACATAAACGAGGATCTCCATATGTTAACACACAGGTAATCCGAGGCAGGTTTTGCCGATCGTATGTTCGAGGACGTTCTCCTCGACAATTTTTCCCATGTCGTGACATCATAGTCCCCATTTCCTTCCACTATCCCCTAATAGTTCATAGCTTAGCAGGAGGGATTGACAAGATAATGTGACCAAACTCTCCAGACTTATACCCATATTGATTGAGCCGGACCCTGTGGCCGAGTGATTAGCATATCGCGTTGCGACGCCAAGGGTCCCAGGTTCGAATCCCGCTCGGGCTTGGTTGTTTGTGAATGTCAATTCATCAATATCATCATTTCATCACTCATCCCCATCTTCGCAAATTAACCAAGAGGCACAAAACGCGAAATAACATAAAATCAAATCAATCAATCAAATCAACCATATTGATTGACACGCACCTTCTGCTTTTGGGGCTTTAGGTCAGTCCGTATACACCCCTTTATCGGACTTCCCAAAGGGCATTATATTATTTTTTAGTAAGAAATCTGTTGGAGAAACCTTTACACATATGATATTAACAATAAAGTATTTTTTAAGAAATAAACATCCTTTAAGGAAAACTGAATTGACCATTGATTATTCGTACATAGATGGAACAGTTAGCGCATGCAAAACGCGTAGATGACTAGGGCGAAATATGATAATGATGACCATATGGTCAGTGACGGCTTTATTAACAACGCTAGTGGAGATCGGAGCAGCTGCAGTTCTTTCAATAATATTCGTACTCGCCAAGATTTCGAAGCCGTTGCTAATTATATGCTAGGCCATACAGATTTCTCACTGCTGGACGTTCTCTTTGAACAACCCGTTAGACGTTATCCCAGTTGTTCTGTTGAGTTGACATCAGGCAACTGTGGAGGCCAGGAGAGTATTTTGAGCAATTGGTATGTTGCTGAAGCCACTTTGAAACTATCCTGTGTGGTGGATGGAATTTCAAGGGTACTCTATGGCATAAATGGGTGCAATTTCTAAACGCCGTCGTTCAAACTGCTTTCAACACTCCGAATACCCTGTTCTTAAATTTTTAAAAGTAAAACCTGCTTCTTTGAAACATTTTTCTCAAAATTATTCCTATGATTTCCTGATGATGTTCATCCCTTCATGTGCATTTCACGCCGAACCGTGGCATAATAACCCCAGCCCGCCATGAATTTGTCCAATCAAAAGAAAATTGCCGATGTTTGGAACTTTTTGAAAAAGACGCTGAAATTCTTGCATATTATAGTACACCCTGCAAAACAATCTTGCATCGTGTATTGACTCTTGATTATTACCATTATCTGGCGTGTTGGCGAAATAAAAATAAAATTATATTACCCACAGGTTGTGTTTTCATGATTCCATAACAATGGCAACTTTCCCATGACACTAACGTTTCGGTTGTTATTAGATGTCACATTTGGATGGTTTCTTCCCACACGCGAGTGTATGTGGCATTCTTACATGGACAGACAGGTGGACGGACCAATTAACGTAATGCGACTTTCACTGAGTTGTTGAATTCTGGGTTTTTAGCTGTAGCAGTTCCTGAGATAGCTGCAGTCGTGATGAGCGGTGAGAAGAGGAACTCCACATCAAAGTGCTTTCAAGATGTGCACGAAATTCACTAGTAGATTAAGGTTATCAGATTTTTAAAACAACAAAACTGTACCTTTTTCAAATTTTCCTGAAAGGAAAAACGGGACACGCGTGTGATCAAAGTCCATCTTATTAATCAATATTGCTATCAAAGTTTGTACTTAGAGAATGTTCTTGTTACTTGTCCACAAACCATTCATGTACGAAAACACTCGTTCAGCGGGGTCATTAGTGCCAGGTAAACAGAGAATAGACTCCAATATTTTAAGAAAATGGGAATATGGCACTTTGCTGACATTGAAATGTGAAATAATTTCTACTCAACCATGTTCATAGTATTAATAATGACGGTGTATTGTTGCAGTAATTCTATTCCGGCAATTTATTGTCACAAGGAGGAACTTTTTGGCGTCCGGTTTTACGTTAGAAAAAAATCTGGACCGTGACTTAAAAGAAGGGACTGCCCAGTCGTGTCACCTTATAGTAGAAACAGTTTGGAATTTGGTAAGTACTTCATGATCAGCATGCATTTGTTGTTTACTTATTTCTTAGCTATCTTAACTCCGTCTCTCGTTTCATTGCCACACCATGTTGATAAATCTTACGGTTTCTCGCATGTTCCCGGGAACTGGAATCGTTGTAGCTTTGACATCTCGTGATTCTTTCGCAATGCAGAGTTTAAGGCTTGCGCGTGGCTTCACATTTGGCTCCCTCTAGCCGGAATTTTCCCTGAAAACGACGTCTATTAAGTCAAGACTCTCGCGATAGAAATGCATGGCATTTCCCTCCTTGGCTGAAGAACGTGGTCCGTGACCCGAATAAATCTTCCGTATCTTTCCTGGATTGGCTCAATTCTCGCAGAAAATCAGCCTCTTTTCTAAAGCTCGTGGTTAGCGCAATTCTTTGTTAAGTCAAAGCTTGTTTTAATGGCACTTCGGGCTCAGATACGAACCATGCAATGTTCCTCCACCGGGGATCGAACACGTAACGCGACACTAGTTAAAATATGGTGTTTCTTTGGTCATTCATTACCGCGTTTGTGATCACTATACCTTGTATTTACATAAGACGTGGGTGGGATGACAATGAACTTGAAGATTGATTGATTTGTTCTTTTAAGTCCACTTTATGCACAGTAAGGCTAACCGGGACTGGACCTACATTTTAAAGTGGGAACCGAAACAACTTGTACATCCACCGGGTATCGAACCCGTCTCGGGTTACAATGCAACAACGCTACCACTGTGCCATCGGGGAGGCCCTGAACTTGAGGAGAATTAGTAAGAATGTTCAAGAGTGGTTTGATCTTGCTCAGGATAGCAGCAGATGAAAGTGAAGACCTATATTGCTGCGGGAATGAACCGTTTATGAATACCAAAGAGTTACGTGTACATGCATAAAAACACCCTGTCATCATCTACTTTCACTGGATTACTTAATCATAAACTATAGGCCTGCGTTGGAAAATTATAAGATTAAGTGGAAAGTAAATTACATTTAGGACTACAGAAATTAATTCATTTATTTATTGGTTGTATTAAAATGTTAGTTTATATAATCCGTGTGTAAGCACGCTTGTGTGTGTGCGTCCGTAGACCAGTCTTGGGCAACTCCTGTACACTTGTGAAGTCTGTGCACCGTGAACTTCTCGCATTCTCAATGCACCTCAATTTCGCGTGCATACAAGAGCGTTTTTTCACAAGCAGGGCGAGTTGCCCAGACTTGTGTAGATCAGGACCGTCAAGACTACGAGCGTCCCGTAAAAGGCAGAGTTGAGGTAGGTCTGGCGGGCTCCTATGTGGTCGTCCGAGCTAGATCCTAGTGAAAACTATTGTCAAAGGAAGCAGCATCGTCAGACCACGGATGCCTCCAATGCAAACTCTTCCGGTGATATAATATTCCTCTATTCGAATCTCAGGGTGAAGATTAATTTGCGAGAACCTGGTCTCAGGATACTGTGTGTGTGTGTGTGTTGTAGGTATGAAGATATTAAATTAGCTACCTGGAGCGTTTAAAGCCTTTCAAAGACCTGGGGTCTGCTGCAACTAATGAGGTTAGATGTAGTAACTGTTCAGAGGTAATCATGGGTATGTGACCATAAAACCTAACGTCATACATTGTTCTATGGAGATACTGGAAAACATAATATAAAGCCAGGAACAACAATTGCAAGTCTTTGTATGGTATGACCCATCATCGTCAAAAGTGCCTCCTGTCAGGTTCAACTTCAATTGGTACAACCGGCATCCTTGTTTCGAGCTAGGAATGTTTTGACAATCACTGTCGGATGACACAATGCATTATCGTGGAGCAATATCCACCTGCCATATTCAGAATAATGAGATCGGACACGGACAATTCTCTTCCATAATCACTCACATCACCGCGACAGTAACTGCCTGTCACATTTACACCCTGGAACAAACTCATGATTGATTGATTTGGTTTATTTTACTTTGCTTTTCTGACACTTTTGGCTCATCGCGAAGATTAGGGTAAGTGATTTATATGATTAAATTGATGAAGGGATACTCACGAATAACACCCAGACCGGGATTCGAACCCGTGACCCCTGGCTTCGCAGCGTGCTGAGCAAGCACTCCGCCGCGGATGTCGCGCTGGAACAAATTCATGATGAATAATTCCTTTGTTGAAGAGATTCAGCGGGTTATGAGACAGGTCAGTTCCGGATTGGCTTTCGTGAGCTAACGGTACTCTCGTCTTGAACCAATATTTACATAATTCGCCGCCAGGAAAGCTTCATTCTTTTATTTTCATAGAACCACTACAGCATTGTTTTCCATATTTTGGCTTCTTAATAACCAACGCCGATAGGTATATATCTAATATACAAATCAGGGAAATGTTAGGAAACGCTACATGATTTTATGATAAGAGAAATGATCTGGAATAAACATGATCATCTCATCAGCATCCTAATCTTACTATGCATAATATAGGACAACGGGACAACGACTCAATTAAGTAAAATTCCAGTTTAAATATTAAAAGAACAAGATGGGATCAAGCAGTGTACTGGTGATTATCTCTCTCTCAAAAAAAGAAAGAGAAAGTAAATCAGATCTAGTTGCTACCTAGTCTAGTTTATCACATAAGTAAAAGTTGAGCAAAATGAATAGCTGTGCCCAAACAATGAAGGAAAGGCGAAGACATGATAAAAGGCCGAATGACAAATAAGGTGGAATGGCAACAAATCTTGCCGAAACTTCAATATGTAAAAAGCCTCCAAGATTGCATATGATATGAGATGACTTGTGGATCTGCATTTTGTTGCCTGCTAGTAACTTTCACGACTTCCATTTTTGCTTTTATCGTTTCTTGGCAAGAACGTAGCGTTTCATCCTCAGCAACAAAGGAATTTGAGAAATGTTTCTTCCCGCGAGAAGTTTTCGGGATATCTTTAATGAAATCTGATGTTGACCGCTGATCCATGACGATACAGCCTTTGACGACCTTCATATTCCCTACGTTCCACTGACAAAGAAGGGCTGCTTCTGAATTGCCAAGCCTTTTTCTCTTCAGAGAAGGGTCAGGGGGCGGGTGATGCTGGTGGATATCTGGCCCTTGTTTACATACACGCGAGAGAGGAAGGCGTGCTGTTGCAAAGAAATGTGCAAAATGGCCATTTTAACTTAGCGGGAAAAGAGGAATAACATGTGGCAACGCTTTCACTGACAGCTGAGGCACGCGCTACGCTTTTGAAGGAAAATGGGTCGAGTTAAAGAATGGCAAAGCCTGTACAAACCTATATTCTCTTGCACTTCCTTCACAACTTAGCGGCATATCTTCCATCATGTCTAGCGTGTCATGAACTGTTGCCAGACGTACTTCACAGTTATGTTATAGAAAACCTTTACTTAAATGTCGTATTGTGTAAAAAAGTAAAATTTGTTAATGATAGGATATCATTTTCAGTTTTTCAGGAAATTAAAATTATTTTAATAAATATTTATGCCCAACGAAATATGCGGTATAGCATATGAAGTTTCTACTGTTTACACTGCGTCGCTAATATTTCACAATGAGTTGAAGTTAATATGGGTCTTGTTTTGATTACCTACCATTGAATCTGCAGACCTCACATCTTAACCTGATTTTCGTGGTTACAGAGACAGGCTGCAAATGGTCGGCAACAGATAACACGAGTGGCTCTATTTACCAACCATCACAACGTCACAATAACTGTCTCCAATGGTTGGCGTTAGAGCTTTGTGAAATGTACTGATTTCAGGCACCATTACGTCCGCCCGTCCGATGTCCTTCGAGCTGTGAATGCTTTCCGCCGACTGATTTTCAAACGCGGATGGGGAATCCGGCCGTCCGAGTGTGCGATGGAACATATCAGAAGTCGTCCAAACGTGTCTAAACAACACAATTGTAGAGTCATACGACCCGTCGTATTTACCACTTCCGGAATCAATCGTCCATGTATTCAGTGTTCGCAAGTAGAGGAAGAACCACATAAATGTAATATACCGGGTGTCCAATTTAAAACTCAACGATTTTAATTTGTTTAAAGTTCAGAGAGAGGAATTCGCCACGCTCGTGAGCTTTGACGTGTGTTTGATGTCACGTACAATTTCCAACCATGATCAGGTTCACGGCAAGTCATCTACAGCATGCCCCTGGCGATGGAAGAATTATAAATGAGGGAGCCAGAGTACAAGTGGCGTCGCTGTTACTTTTTATTATAATGGAGTTACATGTATATTATCAAGTTGTTATGTCCTTGAGAAGTTTGCCGAAACCATTCAAAAAGTGTATTTTTTTTTTGCACAGTGTAGAAGTGAATCGGTAAAATAGAGTGGCTTCCTAGGAGGTTAGTTCCATTGAGGTATGTGCATATATGCAGTCATTCTGCGGCGATGAGCGAGCTTCAATAGCAAGTTTTCAATAGAAGATTGGTCTAACGCCACAGAATTAAGAAACATAATCAACACATTGCCTGGAAACGAGTATTTTATAGTTGTCCGACTTTTATTGCCGGTGACTGTACCTGGGTGGTGAAAACTGGAATCTCCTGTGGTAGCGTTCCTGAGCGCACAAACTTTTCACGCGATCTTTCTTGCTTTTGATTAGAACATCTCGTAAAGTAACTATCTTCCGTCATTACAAAAATCCCGATTTGTTTACATCTTCATAAAATTTAGTAGCAGAAGAAACAAGTGTATATACTGTATAGTTGTAGATGTTCATGTGTGCAGTCCTCTTCGGCGTCGAGCAGAATTATTCGAAGGAGGTTCTTAATTCTCCAATGATTTAATTTTTTTATGATATAAATGTATCTCAAAGATGCGAAAATTACGACATATTAAAATTTTATATACCTTTCATGGAATAATGGTTTTGAATATGACGTTTTAATAGGCTGCTGTGCTATATTGAAAAAAAAATCGATTCTGCTTTCTCTAGACTCTTTTCTTTCTCTTACTCCAACTGCTCTTCTTTCTCCAGCCACATATTACTGTTTCTTCTCTTACCCTTTCCCCTATTCTTACTTTTATGGGTATGGGTTTTCCCCCCATACGCCTCCTTCTCCTTTTATTTTCTCTCACTTTTTATCTTACTATTTCTCTCTCGAACTGGTTTTCTTAATCTTTCTTTCTCTTTCTCATGTTTCTTGTTCTCCCTCTCTTACGCTACCTTATGTTTTCTTTTATCCTTTTTCTCTGTTCTCTGTCTTTCTCATTCTCTTTCCTTCTTTCTCCTTCCACATGTTCCTTTTTGTTCTCTTACCCCTTTCCCCATCCCCTATTCCTACCTTTATTTATAGCTTGCACCTTATGCTACTTTTATTTTCTCTTACTTTTTATCTTACTATTTCTTTCTCGAACTCTATATCTAACTTTTACTTTTCTCTTCCTCATTTTCATCTTTCTTGATCTCTCTCTCTCTCTCTCTCTCTCTCTCTCTCTCTCTCTCTCTCTCTCTCTTCCTCCACTTTATCTTGTCCATTATCCATTTTCTCTCTTTCTCTCTCCCTTGTTTTCATCTTTCTTGTTCTCTCTCTGTTCCCCTTATCTTTTTCATTATGCTCTTTCTCTCTTTTAATATTTCTTTATTTTCTTTTTCCCATTTTCATCTTTCTTGTTCTATCTCTCATCCTCTACGTTATCTTTTACATTATCGTCTTTCTCTCTTTCCTATATCTTTCTTTTTCTTTTTCTCTTCCTCATTTTCATCTTTCTCGTTCTCTCTCTTCCTCCACCTTACCTTTTCCATTATCTCTGTTTCCTATTTCTTCCCTTTTCTCTTTTTCTCACTTCCTCATTTTCTTTGCTTTGTCGTCCTCTTTCCATTCCTCTCACATTCATTCGTTCCAGCTCTTCCTCCATCATTTTCTGTCTTCCTAATTTCATTTGCTTTTCATCCTGTTTCTCGCTATGTGCAGGAGTATTTAGAGGCACACCTTCGTCCCTAACCATTCCTTTATGGAAACAAAACTTCGAAAGTGCTCTGTCTCCGGCACAAAGCTCGCAACTCTAAGCATCGCTTAAGCTCTTCCATGTACAGACAAAGTTCAGCGTCCTTTGGAACTTCTCCGTCGCGTCCCTCCACCCCACGCAGCGTGCTTCGGCGAGAGTCTCCCTTGGGGCATGTTTGAAAGCTCGTTTCCGTGAACCGGTGAGAAACTTTAACCTTTTTCAATTTCCATTATGCGTGCCATTTATCTACGGTGAGGTTCCAAACACTACACTTCGATACTTCTCCTTGTGGCCAGTTTTAGCTTTGCATATGGTATTGTTTAGTATTATCATGTGGCACGTTCTTATTCTTAGCATAAGTACAATGACAGAGGACAAAGTATATTTGCAACTGCATGTGGTTATAAGGTGTCCCGGGTTGATTCGTTTTCGCCATAGCTCTAAATATTTCTGTATGTAAAATTCACGTATACCACGATCACTGTGCAGTTCTTATTGATAATAGGGTGTATTCATAATCAGAGCTCCTGAGCTGATGCAAAATCATCTTTTTCCGGGTGCTTGAAGACGATGCTAAACATATTAGCAGTCAGTCGCATCTTCAGTCATAGCACAGTCATTGGCAGATTTCATGCTTTTAAGAACTGGATTCCAAGATCAACTGACCTGCAGTACCATGTTCCTTTTTTTCTGGGCCAATGGGTATTAGTTATTGTACTCATCTGTCCTGGTAACCTATAGATTTGGCTGATTTTAGTGTCTGCAAATAAAATTCTATGACCATCTGTAATGCTGTGTTCTGCTAGTCCAGACTTTTACAGTTGCAAAAATCCAATGCAAATTTTATGGTCCTCTTGTCCTTCTTTGTCCTTGTAGGGTATCCCGCATTCACAGGGAATGCTGTATTCGGAGTTCCTGATTATTTTTGACTGAGTACAATAAGCACTTGGCCTTGAGTGACGGTCTAAGGATTGTTTCCACCCCGTGTCTAACGAGACTTTTGCTCATTTTCCTGGATAAGTAAGTGTTCAGCAAACCGACCTTCGTAGCGGGGTGGTTAGCACAGCACGCTACGCCTCCAGGAGTCCTGGGTTCGAATCTAGCCCCGTGTATGTGGGAGTCTCTTCATCATATCATCATTCTTCCTCGCCGTCGCGATTAGCTAAAATGGGGGAAAAGCAACACTAAATAACAAAAATCAAAGTGACCAATGAATGGTATAACAGTTGTAATTAGGCGTTCTGTTCATATTAATATCTAATTTTATTGGCTTTTAAAAATAATGATTTTAATACTTTTAAGGTACTTTTTTTAGTCTAAGTCATCAACTTTCGAGCCCAATTCACAATATTTTGATAACATTTTTCAGTGTGGCTCATGCCCGACAACTCCTCCTTAAGTACGCCACTGCCGATACCTGACGCTACTCTGGATCATTATGCATACAATGGCTCCGCGACGTATGCCCCGCGGTGGGAACTTTGTAAATAAACGAACACAGGCGCGACAACCGTAGCGCGTTAATACGCAAAGCAGCATTACAAATTAGCACCTTAAAACCGGCGTCAGTGCAGCTTTAATTTTGCACCCTCCTTAATTAAGTCCGCGCTTAAATAGCAGGCGAAGGCAGAGTGCGAGAGAGGTGTTCGGATGGAAAGACCGCAGCAGAGGCCGGGCCTGAAAGAGACCGCACCCATACACAAGAGAGCAAACAGGGAAGCAGGTTAACGTTACGCGCACAGAAAGGACGAATCCGCAGTTCGCCCTCAACAAGGATAGGATCCAGTGTTCGTTTAGCGTAACGAAACGGCTCGAAAGCGCACAAAGCTTTCGTGGCCAATAGAATGTTGCTGCACTGCCTCTCTTTTATACGCGTTCTTCAAACTGAACGTAAACCTGAGTGTTTCTTTGAAAGATTACATGCACGCAACACGATTATTGGATAGGTGCACAACCAAGTATACATTCCCCACCACTCGACTACGTTTTGTGTCTCATCTTTTTCGATGTATGTCGGAAAACATGGAATGCTTTATATATTATACTAGCTGATTGCCGGGTATTTATTTATTTCAATCTTGTATTAGACAGGATAATAATGAATTCTAGCTATAGTGTAAAATGTAACTAATTTTAAATGTGATCGTGAATGTCACCAATTACCTTAGCAACTCCGAAAACTATGGATTCGACACTAATCTAGGTCATTTGTGGCATTTTATTTTTCACCCCCCATGCCGATAGGTGATGAACTTGAAGTTGAACCGCATTGGGAGTGTCACGAAAACTATGGATTCCATTCGCAACACAGCTTGAATGTTAGACAACCCGAGAAACACATCGTTGTGCGGAATGCATAGAGTCACGGATGTCTGTTTGTGCGAAATTTAATATCTGTGGTTCGCTATTATTTTTACATGTCACCCCTTCTCACCCCACCCCTAGGGGTGCCAGGGGTGTCTTACCCCAAAATATTATTTCCAAATTGCAAGTGATACGTGCACCAAGTTCAGTTGAAATTGCTCCAGGCGTTCGAGAGTTATGCCGGAACAAACAAATATACACACACACACATACATCCATTTTTATATATATAGATACATAAAATAATATGGATAAATTAAATGTACCACAAGTAGCAGTAGCTTCTAAACAGCAGCAGTGGCACAGTATTAGAATTAAAGTGACACCTTGGCAACAACGTAACATAGTATTATAATTATAGCTACGTGTATTAGAATTTATTAACACTAGTTATATATTGTTTTACTTATATTCGCAATTTCCGTTTTTTTTCTATGCCACCCTGATAGCATAATGGTAACGTCGTTGCCTTGCAATTAAGGGGGCCCTGGTTCGATACATAAGCACATAGTGGTTCATAATGTAGGTCTAGCCCTTCAGTCCATAAAATGGACTTAACAAACTCAATCAGGTTTTTCTATATTTCCATGTCATTAAAGAAAATACAAATAGTAATATATTATTGTTGTAGCTCTATTGAATTATTTGCATTTCCTTTATTTTTGTCTTCGTTGCATTTTTTCTGTATTTATATATTCTTATGTTGTGTATATAATATGTGTAGCTAACGACAAGGGTTGACCACCGATGTCAAATTGTCCCTTTAAGAACGAAATCTGGGTTCTTTTCCACTCTTTCCTTGACCGCTAGAATCATAAAATGCTCGAAACACTCCTCAGGGGAAAGAATCCAAACATCACCCTCCTAGTGTAAACATGCAACCCATTCATAACCTGCTTCGTTGTGGTCCGCTGCATATTTCTCCCACTGGATAGAAATGTACAGGTGGGCGGAATGAGTGTCACCCCGTGTCCACGCTTTAATTACGGAGATACCAACAAATATATTTTAATGAGACCCTTCTGAAGAAGCACCTGGATAAGGTGAAGAGAGAGTGAAATTGATGCCATAATGCAGTTAGTTATAGCACAATCATGATTCCCACTGACCAGAGCGAAAAATTCAGGGAATTTCGTAAACATGTTCAAAAACATGAAAATTTATGATTTTTTGTTGTTGTCAGGATTAGAGATTTAAAACACGTTTCACCTTTTTTCTGCGAGTTAAGTTCTTCGTTGCAGCATATGTTTAACAAATGGATACGAATGTTATTTCTGTCACTTTGTTTTCGACATGGCTGAATAAACCTAATTCGTTTGAAAATTTATAAGTACGTTAAAGTATTACACGACAGTCTGAAAACGTACATAAGAAATACCCTAAGAACCTAGAAAGGAGAGAGAATTTGCTTTGCATTGCAAAATGAGTGAGAACGTTGGCAAAGCGTGTTCGCCTAGGTATTCTTCCATTTGTACTCATCTTTCTAAAAAAAATCCCTATTAGGGCCAACGCCTGCCAAGCTGCATTTCGTTGGGTGACGCGTGGTCAGCGTATCGAGCCTCCACAACGATGTTTTATGGCTTGAGCTCTTCTTTACAAGTAGCTCCGTAATTGTCTTTAGGATGCTGGGTCATCAGCGGAAATTTTGGTACTTCCACCATGAATTGAACAGCGTAACATGAATGGCAACAGCATTAATCATTACACTACACGAGAGCTCCTCTTTCACCGTGTGTTAATTCAAGTAAAGTTGTCAGTCAAGCAGTGGCGGCGATTAGGGGGGGACGAGGGGATGCAGTTGCCCCCCATTTTTCGCCACTTTTGTCCTCGCACTATGCTAAACCTTATCTACAAAGGCAAATGTAGTGTCTTTGCCCCCCCCCCCCCAGTTTTGGCATCTTGCCCCTGGTTTTAGAACCCAATCGCCGCCACTGCAGTCAAGATATGAATACTGACTATTGCGCACAATATCGTGGCTATGTTAATCTTACACATAGGCCTTTCGAACATTGGTGCATGGGTATTTTATCTTTCCTCAAGCTTATGAATGTACTTCACTTAAGAGAAGAAAATCCAGGAAAATACATGAAATTGGATTTTTTGGTTCGTTCCCGAGAGAAATCAATTCACTGTGAAGTTCCCCGGAACAAAATTGACACACACAGCTCCTGAAATAATCAGGTTCGTTTTTATAGCGTGTAACTGCACATCAGTGGATTGAAGCTACACGGTTCTCTAAACAAAATATCCGTGAGTGCCAGAAGACACATCTGTATTTGAAAAAATATGATTCACATTTCGGGTGCAAATTACAGCAATGAAGGACTCACAGTTGTAGGTCTCCAAATATTTCATAATCAAGCTTGTAATGTTCGAGCAGTAGACGCCATGTAACTTCACATTACCCTGATTATGAAATACGTTCGGACATAACACCATGTTCTTTTCTCATTGATATTTGCTACTGAAAGCATTTCCAATATTTACCTTTAGTTCCCTCCACACACGAGACGTTGTAGAGTTTCCCTAGTACAATTTCACCATGCAATTGCAAGTAACGATAGTTGTGATCGTATGTTTGTTTGAAGTTCACTTTATGCAAAGATAGGTTTCCCCCACCAGGAATCGAACCCGATATTCCTTTGCTACAAGGCCACAGCGTTACCAGTGCCATCTGGGAGGCAATAGTGGTGATTATAACAGTAGTAACATCTCACCACTTCTTCTGTTAATATTGCTGCAATAGTTCATGATTTTACAAAGCCAAAGCTGTAAAAAGCTCCTAGCGGAATGGGCTTGAGTTGGATGTAAGATGACTATGTACAGAAAGGCTAATCGGAACTGGACCTACAGTATCGAGTGGGGTCCGAACCACTATGTACCTCCACCGGGTATCGAACCAAGGGTACCTCGATTACAAGGCGACGACGTTACCACTACGCTATCTGGGACGCCAGTAGCCGAACGGTTATCTCTTTTACTTTTGGTGCGAGCGATCGAGGTTCGAAGCCCGGTCGAAGCTCCGAGACTTCTTGTGTTCATCGAATATAGTGATAATCATTATTAGATAACTGGAGAGTTACATTAGAGGAAGAAGTAGCGTGCCACAGGCTGGAAAGTCTGAAAACAACGACGATGACTCCACTGCCGCGGACCACATACTACTCGAAGTTGTTTGGCAGGTCTTAAGTCTCCAAGGGCGATCATGTTACCAAGCCAGTATTATGGATCTCGTCCTAGCTCATTGGGCGTTACTTCATCCCGAGCAAGTGCAATGGACTCTAGACTACAATATCGGACCACCTCAGCGCAGTACTTTACGACCAATTGCCACCTGTGATTGGACTAATTAGTGTAATGAGGGAACTTCAAAAGCAAGTTCCTTTAACAACGTATTAATCAGCTTTAATCTCAGTTGTGATTTCTCAGAAGTAAGATAAGTATCGTGGACGACATTGTCGTGTAATTGAATTTCGGAAAGTTTCCGAACCGTTGCAATTTATTAAATTCCTCCGAATGTAACTTTCAGAATTTAATAGTGTAAATTACTTCCTAAACACCCTATATTATTTGTTCGGTGTTTTCATTAACCTTCGTGAGATTTGCTTTTGGAGTTATAACGAGAATATTTCTATTCGTATGTTAATTTTAGAAAACTTGTTAAACTTCTTGGTGGTAAAGAAACTAGAAAAGTTAGCAACTTATTGGAAGGAACGATCTAGCGAAACGCACATATCCATATTATCCAAGCAAGTGCAAAAAGTTTAGAATTAAAATTTGAGGAAACATGTATTTTCTTCTTTCAACGTCTACGAAATTAATGCATGTAGATATGGTCCATTTCGGGTAAATCCGTTCGTTACATTTAGTTTTTGTGAATGAGAAGTATTTTTCGGGCTAAGATAAATTGAAGACTAAAATTGGTAAACGCTGTAAGTGCCACAATAATTCAAACACCGTTTTCCACGTTAAACTGTGATGCTTTATAATGTGGTAAACGTGAAATGTGGCTGGTAGCCCTCTAAGTAGTTCAAAAGGCGTGTAAAGAGGTCATTAGTGTGCACGTTCTTACGGGCTGATGTGCGGAACGATGTGATTTCCCAACACTCGCTTTTGGCACAACGTTTACCACTTTTAGTCCTCAATTCTTACCAAATTCAAGCATAGGTATTTCTTAATAGAAAAAAACCTAGGAAAAACTTTGCATTAAGTATTTCTAATAGCATTTTCAGACAGTTGACCGAGTTAGAGGATATGTATTAGGCGCAATAAATTTGGCAAGAGTATTGTAAATTGTATGCTCGCAACTCCCCACGTCGTTAGTGGAATAAGCTGTTCACACTGTTACGTTCGAAATCACTAATGGGAAAACACGAAGGAGCAGAAAACATGATTCATCGCCACGGGATCTGCTTAAGATCCTCTTCACTTTGACGTTTCCACCCTCTCATATCGTTTCCTCTATTCGTTCAACTTCAGAAGAATCTACTTCAAGAGAACACGAATGAAATTCTCGAGGACGGAATGCATTCATTTTATTTGCGATCTTCATATTCGACATAAGCATCTATAAAAGACTTATTTCGGACGAAATATTTACTGGGATAGTAACGTTGATGAGATGCTTGGAATTTAACCTTGCAGCAAGCGAAAGGCCAGAGAAGTCAATGCAGCACGGGAAGGATATTAACTTGAGTATAGTCTACGTCATCACGTTCGTTTCTGCTATTTGCACCTGTGTTGCTGGAGAACTTATACGAACAGACTCATAGAGACCGTACACATGTCTCCATCATCATGTATCATGAAAGGTCGCTCTCATGTGCGGTAAAGCCCATTATTGACTCCTACACTGTCTGACTCTTTTATTTATTTATTTATTTAATTGAAACACAACAGGCGCATGCCCAATTACAGTGTTCAATATGGGATGACACCATTAGATAAACAAGAACATAACTAAGAAAATTAACAAGAAATATGAATGACGCAATATACATTTTACATTTAAAAACAATTGTGAGAAGAAATTAATTATTAGATTATAGAAGCAAAGGGAACACAGAGACAATACAATAATAAATGAAGCTAAACTGTTGGATATAACCTTACAAGCTGAATGAAAACCAAAATTCAATGAACAAAACAAAACAAAACATACAGAAATTCAGCGATTAGATCTTATGTTACAATTACATTTAAATAGGTCTACGCTTGGATTATTCTTAGAAACTGAATTAAATAACTTGCACATTCTCCTCATGGGTTCAGCTTCGGTCATTTTGGTTCTTCCAAGGGGGATTTGAAAGAGATCAGTTCTGGGCCTTAACATACAGTTTGGCACATAAAAATTTAAATTCGACAACAGATTAAAATAATCTATTTTACCATTGATAAGCTTGGAGAGAAAAGTTATTTGACTTGTTTGCCTCCTTTCGTCGAGTGACGGAATATTAAAGATTTCGCGTAATATGTTGCTAGGAGTGAGTTTTGGATATGTACCATCAAGTTTAAATAGTAGATATCTGAGAAATTTATTTTGAAGCTTTTCTAATTTTTCGATATCTTTCTTGAATTGCGGGTTCCAAACAAGAGAAGCATATTCGAGTTTAGATCTGACGAGCGTATAATATAGCAAGAGAAATGTTTCCTTTTTTCTAAATTGATGACCCATTCTCATTATAAATCCCAAATTTCTGTGAGCTTCGCTTAAAATGCGGGCAATATGTGATTGGAATGTTAACTTTTGGTCAAAAGTGACCCCTAGGTCGGTAACTATATTCTCACTTTGTACTAACACATTAGAAATAGTGTATGAATGTTGAATAGGGTGTCTGTTGTGGGTGAATGATACAAGTTTACATTTCTTTAGGTTTAGGCTGACTTTATTAATTTCACACCACTGAAGCAAGTTATTCAGATCTTCATGTAATATTGTACAGTCATCAGCGTTTTCGATATTTTTGTATATTTTAACATCATCAGCAAAGATTAATGTCTCACATTTTGTGAGTAGTTCTGGCAAATCGTTTATAAAAATTAAATATAGCAAGGGACCAAGGTTCGACCCCTGTGGAACTCCCGAACTGGCCACGAATTCGGTTGATCTGCAGCCTTGATACACGACATATTGTCGGCGGTTCTGCAGATAGGAAGAAAGAAGGGTAATAAGTGGAGGAGAAAGGCTATTGTTGGCAAATTTCTGTATTAATATATCGTGGTGAACTGTATCAAATGCCTTTGAAAAGTCTGTATATAAAACGTCAACTTGCCCTTTATTAGCTATACTGGGTGCAATGTAGTTTGTCAGTTCGACAAGATTGGTTACGGTTGAGCGTTTTTGGACAAATCCGTGCTGTTTGGGGGAAAGAATGGGTTTAATATGAAAATATATATGTTTGTATATTATCTGCTCGAAGAGTTTTGCTGGTAATGACAATTTTGCAATAGGCCTGTAGTTACATATGTCAGCCTTATCAGCGGCTTTGGGAATCGGACAGATTTCTGTTGTTTTCCACATTGCTGGAAATCTCGAAGTTCTGACAGCCAAGTTGAAAAGGGTGTGAAGAGGGTACTTAAGAATTTCCGAACATCCTTTAATTACATAAGGGGGGATTGAATCAGGGCCGGCGGATTTTTTAGGTTTCAGTTTTTTAATGGCTTCCTCAATTTCATTTAGTGATATTTCAGAGATATTTAAGATACTAGGAAGTGAGTTCATGTTTACATTAGGATGCGGATCTTTGTAGATAGATGGTTCTTTGGAATATACGGATTCAAAATACTTTGCAAAGAGATCTTGGATACTTTCATTATCGTCAATGGTTTTATCATTATACTTAGTTGGCTGCACGGGTGGATTTTTTCTTTGATTTTTAATGAAGGACCAAAACTGGTTAGTATCGTGAGCAAGATTGATTTCTGAAGTTTCAATATAGTTTTGGTAAGCTTTACTGATCTCCCATTTTAATTTCGTTCTTAAAGTTTTATACTTAATTTCGTGATGTGTTACATTTCCCATTCTTTGTTTCCATTTTTTTGTGGTGACGTGATTTTGCTTTCAGATTTTTAATAATTTCCCGCGTGAACCAACATGGGTAAGATTTTTTTACAGAGGAGCGAGAGCGTGGAACACATTCATTAAAAATGCTTTCAATTATTTCATAAAATTTATCAACGGCAATATCTACGTCTTCGCATTCTTTTATTTGGTCCCAGTCAGCTAATTCGAGTTTCCGATACAAATTAATGAAATCTGCTTTCTTGAAATTATATCGTTGGATGTTTGGATTTAAAGCTCTTTGTTTAGGCATGGTTTGTGTTAAAGTTATTCCTAGAGCCGGATGGTGTTTATCTTCGCTTACCAGAGGCTCTTGGCGAAATATTTTAGTATTTTCAATATTTGTTAAGACTAGGTCGAGAGTTCTACTATTGGCGTTCTGGATGGAATTTTTGCTTTTGAGGTCGTTGAAATCGAGGAAATATTTCAGTTCCCGACATTGTGCGCCTAACGTGAGCAACTCAGTGTTGGAATTTTTAATTTCAGGGATGTTGAAATCACCTTCAATGACCAACGGGCTCCCCAGAGGATAATGTGCAGTTATATGACTAAAGAAGGTCTCGTATACGTCCACGGGAGATGCAGGTTGAATATACACTACACACATGTAACAATCGCGACCAGATTCTGTTTTAAACTTTGTAATTAAACTGCCAATGCTTTGTTCGTGTAAAAGAGCATCGACCATTACAGGATTAAATTTTCTCTTTATGGCGATGAGGACACCGCCACCTAGTGTTTTGCCAGTTTCTAACGTGTTGCGATCTGACCTGAACACGCTATATCTATCGTCGAGTAGTTCGGAATCTGAAACTGAAGAATTTAGCCACGTTTCCGTGCACAAGACCACGTCGTAATTGTTACTCAATACACTTAAAAAGAACTGTTTGGTTTTTGATCGAACTCCTCTCAGATTCTGATAAATTATGTTCATGCTAATTATGTTTTTTTCATTGTCGCACAGAGTTTTGGAAGGGTCAGTTCTAGCAAGATTGATTGACGTCTCCACAAAAGCAGGGACACGAACAGGTGAAATAAACTTCTTACCTGACAAGTTGCGCTGGGCGTGGCTACCTTGACGTCCTCAAAGAGCTCGGAGACCGCTACCTCTTGCCCACTTGCTCCCCCTTCCATCCTGCATTCCTAGATTTCCTGGACGAACGAGGGGTGAGGGTTCTTGACCTCCGCTTTCACTTTGTTCCAGGCGGGGACCAACACTTTGGGCATCAGAAGGGTTGCCAGGGTCAGCTTGCAGATCGCGCAGGGAATATCTTATGTTGTCGACCACAAGATGGCGATAACTAATGTACGCACGGTGACCAGCGTTCCGGGCTCGGTGCATATGCTCGAGTAATCCTTGGCGTTCTTTGCGAGTGGAATAACAGAAGTCTTGGTCCAGAAATATCTTCGTTCCCTTCAGTTTGTTGCGGCATCCAATAACTTTTTCTTTTTCCTTGTATCGCAAAAAGCGACAGACGATGGGACGAGGACCTCGGTTACTGTTTGTGTTGATCCGATGCGCTCTCTGGATGGAATCCTCTTGCAGATCGATGTTTAATTTGTCCTTAATTATCGTTCGCACTTTCGTCTCCGTCTGGCTCCAGTCTTCTCCCGAGTCCCCTTCTTCAACACCGTATAACACCAAGTTATCGCGTCGGCTTCTGTCTTCTTGGTCGTCCAGTCTTTGTTCCAGCCAGTTATTTTGTTGAGACAGTTCCTCCACACGTTTCGTAAGGGAGCTAACATCTCTCTGCAGAACGTCCACTCTAGTGACGAGGGTTTTGAGTGAGGTGCCGAATTGCCGAACTTCGGAAACTAAGGAGTCGTTCGAAGCCTTGAGTTCTTGCAGCATGGCTTTGATCTCTTCCATTCCCTCACTGGGCCCAGGATTTTGTTCCACACCACCTATCACTGGTAGCACTAAAATCACTAAACCATATGCACAATAACATTGCTTCGATTCAGAGCTACATTCCGCAGACACCTGACATTTCAGGCCTGATTTCACCACGAACATTCCAATCCGGCAACGCCAGGTCTCGGTCGAAACCCCCATTGTTTACCACGAGCTTAGAACGGAGCGGCTAGAAAACACGTCCTTCCTCTTCAACGCTTGGAAACTCTTTGTGTCTGTCTAGCTCAAAATTTCCATTGATCGCATGATAAACGTTGTTTATGCTGATTTTTGGACAGATTTCAATAGTGTACAGTCGCAAGCCAAAACGAGTTGGACTCCACAAGTAAATAATTTTGAATATGTATAAATTACACCTATACTCGTATTATAAAACGTGCAAGCCTTTGTTGTTTTGCTACTTGTTGTTGAATACAGGCAATAGCGATATTCGACAGGAAGATAAGAAACGCAATGGAATGTTCTTGGACGCTATTATGAGTCAGTTGTTGCTTTCTGCGCATGCCTTTCATTAGCAGCTGCGCAGAACATTGAATTTAGTGATTTTGCGCAGCTCCCCATAACGACTTTACTGTGCATGCCTATCATTAATGGGATAGAAAATTGGTGAAGGTTATCATTTCGGAGCTTTCTTCAGAGTTATTTGTTATGGCTCTTAACCATTGAAACGGATATCCTTCCATGTGATGAAGTACGCCAAACTTTTATGTAATTGGTGTTATCACATATTCACTGCACTCAATAACTATTTTTGTTCGTGACTGTACATGTTCTGTGCTACACATTTGTAGAACTTTTAATATATTATCTCTTCATCACACACAATTCCTATCATTCAGTCTTTGTTGTTTATCCACACGAAGAACTTGCCTACCAAGTTTTTATCCTTGAACTTCTTGTAATTCCATCTACATTATAGTTTTGTAGTTTTGTGCTCCATGACTCTATGGCACGCCCAGAATTGTCATTGAAGATGACGTATTATTAAGTCCTACACTTTGGACACATGCAGTGGCGAATTTGGCGATAAAAATAGAACATTTATTTTTAAAATGTCATAATTATTGACTCGGTCATTTCTCCGTATACGTAAAACACTGCAACTTATACGTATTAATCCAAATCCCATTGAATTTATACATATTTATAAATGCCCTGAGACACAGTTTAGCTTTTATTTTTTCGAGGAAGGAAAGGAAAGCTGCGTGGAAAATAAAATAGAACACTCTCGAACCATTTACTTTGTTAGTGTCCTTTGCAGAACAATCTATCTGACAGATTGAGTATTATATCATAATAAGATGTCTTGAAGTTGATTAGGTAAATTTGAGTTTGAAATTCTCATACAAATAACAATTTCTCGTAGATTTATATCCTGTAACCCACTGGCGGTTTCAGGATTCGTGAACAAGAGGTACGATAAGCAAAACAGCGCCCTCCCTCATACTTATACAGAATGAAGATCGATTACACAGTTTCATACCGTCTTTTATATATTACAATACCTTTACCAATTGACGTGACTATAGAGCGACCACAAGGAAAAACCCTTGGACGAAAAGTCCTCACGCAGCTTTCCCTTCTTCCGTTCAGCTCGGGCCATAAGGAAGTATGGTCCAGTCTCCCCCTCCCCTCCTCGCGGGAGTACGGTGCACAGGAGTCGCGGGTCTGCACAGGTTTCTTTGCTTGGGGTTCCACTAAAATGCACAATTTACTGCAAAAGCAAACCTATTTTTGCGTAAGTGCGTAAGCTATTTTTGTTCACATTGAATTTCAATAAATTTAAAATTTCCTGCTTTTCCGTTGATCCATTGATAACATAAAATGGGCATTTCACTTGCTCACTTCAACAATAATATAAGAAAATCAGACATTTAAATGCTAAATGCCAAGTCTAGGTCTCGCGTCTAGGTTTTTCTCACATAACACACATTATCACAGATAATTTGTGTCTGGTTAAACAAAATACAAAATGCGCATACAATATCATTTATTAAACCTTAAGTTATTGTGAGACAATCAAAACACGTAACCTGTAGCCCCTGAAAAGAAAAGTTACAGAAATGCATAATAATTTTTGCAAACATCTTCCCCATTAGCTACCGTGTTAACCCTGAAAATTAAGATTTTTGGTCCTAAGTATACATACTAACATAAAAAAGAACTAGAAGCCACAAAGAAGAAATCTTGAACTTCAGAGTTCCGAACAGTATAATTACATATCTAATCCTAATATTTGATTTTCTTTGGGGGACGATAAATGATAATTTGTTTCTTGCTTTCAGAATCATTAAGACGACCGGAAGTATGAGAAATGGATGAAACTAGAGAATTAGATACGACTACTTCACTCAAATACTTGCCCAAAACATATGATTTGGTTAACTTTATTTCTTAAGGGCGAAATGTTACGTCTTCTCTCATTGTCTCTCAATAACGTAACTTCACGGACGAAAGGTTGGTTAAATAACTAAAATTTAGATTTTTTGTTATTAGCCGTACCTAATACTATACGTAGATTTATCAAGAAATATCCAATTCTTGCAGAAATATTTTATTGTGATTACAAAAAAAGCCAGAAGAGAAGCAAAGACAAAAACGACACTATACCTGACATAACTATTGTTATTCAAAATTCAAGTGTCAATGTCTCTAGTTTCGAAACTCGAATCGCAAAATATTTTTCACTATGATACTGTTCGGGAAAAGTGTACAAAAGTGATTCGCTAGAAGTAGGCCGTTTTTCAATGATTTCAATAATAACTCACCTGATTTCGAACGTTTCAGAAAATTATTCATGAAAGTAGACTGACGCAAGGTAGCCTTTTCCCGTTCTCTCTGCCCCTGACAGTTTTTTTCTTTGCTGTGCTCATTTTCATTGGGTGCGAAAACAGAAAACCTCTTAAGACCGTACTCTTCTAGAGTGCGCGTCAAATCTCCAGCATATGACCTTGAACGGCTGAACAGCACCAGCGAATCACAGACGTGCGGCGTTGCCGTGCTCTCCGTGACAAGGCGTTTCGCTCAACCACGATGTCTCTTTTCCGTGTGAGATTTCGACATGGCACCGCTCCAGTGCGCTGCTATTGGCTATCGCCATATGCAGGAGATTTGACGCGCACTCTAATGCATGCGATTCACTCACTACCAGACCACAACTGAGTATGCGAAGGGAACCAATACTACGAACCATTTTTTAAAAAAATGTTTATCGTGCCACTTATTGTTGCGGATTATTAAAATGTTCAAAAACGCCCTTCCGAACAGCCGCCTGTCGCGTTCTGAAGCAGTGAACGGAAAAAGAAACACCGACAATTTAATTCGTAAAAGTGAGAATGGATCTTATAAGGGGTTGTTAACGTTAGAG
This sequence comes from Lepisma saccharinum, assembly GCF_977018435.1. Lineage (NCBI taxonomy): Eukaryota > Metazoa > Arthropoda > Insecta > Zygentoma > Lepismatidae > Lepisma > Lepisma saccharinum. Next base: position 52,494,786 of record NC_139236.1, read on the forward strand.
GACAGGTTCCGCACGATTGTTGACAGTTGATTGAAGTAGCAAACAAAAGGAACGATGTTCTGGCATTTTTTCCTCTTACATATCTCCAAAGTGTTTCAGTCGGAACCTTGCAACGTGGAAGTTGCATAGCAACAAATATGCGCAAGAACAAGAACAAGTTTACCCCAAAGGTGCATTCAGTAAATAAAATCCGGCTACGTTCTGCCTTCATGTCGCCCCGGCGTCCGTGAAACTACAGGGGGTATGGCCGTACCATCGTACCCCCTCTGAAGCCGCCGGTGCTGTAACCTTTGTAACTTGTGTTTGTAGATGTATTTCGTGTCTGGGTATGTAAATGTAAGCTCCGCACCTTAAATTAAATATTTTAAATATTGATTTGAATTGAACCTTTTAATTTAATTAAATTAGATTTTTTGGATACTTTTGAATCACGCAGGCCCTTTTAAATTACTACTATATTTGTGTTCTGCATGTGGGGAGGAGGGGTGGTGAGAGGCAATAATATGCGAGATTGAAATAGATACATCTGCTTGTACCCTTGAATTTTTGGAAAGTTCGCCTTGAAAACCGGGACTTATACTTGAACTTTTTCGTGGTTTTAGAGTTGCCACCCTGCTTATCCAACAGAAAGATAAACACGGAACAGTATTTTTAGGTCCATACCTTCCTATTCTTCTCGCCTCTGTGATTGGATTGTGTCCAAGCTCCAGGTGCTATGCGCTGTGAGGAACGTATTTCCGGAGTTATGAGAAATGAGTGTTTGGATTGAAAACAACGAGGACCAATAAAGTCCAGACGTGTTGAATTACCCAGTTGTTCTCTTTTCAGGGACAACATGTTGGGACTGGATTCGTCTATTTGTTTGACATGTTTACGTCGGTTCTTCGTCCTATATTTGTAGATTTAGAGCAACTTCTCTTGCAGATTTGTCATTTTCCTTCTTGCGAATTGACCGCAGTATGATATGCGCATCTGCACAAATATTTACATTTTTAGTGCTTCCAGTTTGTTTTGGATGTCACTAAAACAGCAAATATAAATTTTGCCAGCATAATCGTTATTTCCATCCCAGTACGCTAGCATATGTGGCGATAAGGAGTTTCAGAAGCTGTTAAGCATCGTCACGGGTACTACACGCGGACTACATTTTTGATATTAAAGTAACTGTTCTAGTGATAGTTAAGCAACAATTTTCTTACAGTTTCTGTGCAATGAAATATGAAACTTAAAACGTTTGAATAAACATAACTACCCTTATAATACTTTCCCAGATTTATAGCTGTAAGTGAACAATTTTGTGTCACGGGTGGGAAGGCTATACATTGTCCCTTTACTTAGTAAGAAATATATTTTAATTTCTGGGAATTGTCAAATGATGAAAAATAAATTATTTAAGACAAAAGCGGGGAGGTAATTGGCCCTTGAATATTCTAATGGAGTTGAGGGGGAAAATGTAACAGTTAAAGGAAATTAATTGTTTTTTGGTGTCAAGGGTGAGATACACGGATAGAAAACACAAGTAAATCAAAAAGTTAAAATAAAGAATAATATGTAAAATAGCTTGTACTTCTTTATGCACAATACTTGAATTTTTTATCCAAAATACAATTTTAGATTGTTCTCTCACAAGATAGGATAAAGTTTCAGCATTGCATCTAATTTTAAAAAACTGAGATTCAGGGGCACCTTCACACATGGAATGCCCCATATATGTGTGTGTGTGTGTTTGTAAATATTGTAGCTTTACAATTTGAAAAAGAAAATAATAACCAGTGTGAATATAGCATACAGTTTGCATGTTATTCTAACACTCTCCATTATCTGCTCTTTCCACCGACATCTTCCCCCCCCCCCTGGCCACTTCTTGTGCATGGTAAGCTCTTACTGGTAGTCTTGCTGCATCCATCATCTTCATGTGTCTGAACCATCTCATCTGTGCCACATCTATCCTGTCCTGAAGCGTCACCACACCCACTGTCTGTCGGATCTCCTCATTCCTTATTCTATCCCTTCTAGTCTTCCCCAATATACTCCTTAAAGATTTCATCTCCACTGCCTGTATCTTTCTTTTGTCTCTCTGTCATTGTCCAAGTGTCTGCTCCATACATAATTATTGGCAAATAGTATGTGTGGCATATTACCTTCTTGCATTTCATAGGTACATCCATGTTCCATATTAATCTTCGAACACTTTGATATGGTCCACCACCCATTTGTCCTCTTCTGTTTACCTCCTCATCTATTCTTCCACTTCTCTCAATTATGCTTCCTAGATATTTGAAGATCTCCACTACCCTCAACTCTTCCGTGTACATCTTTATTCTTGGTTCATTTCTGGGTCTGCTTCTTGTTGTTATTAGCACCTCGCTCTTTTCTGCACTGGATTTCATTCCTGCTCTTCTGATTTCCTCATTCCAACTATCAGCATGTTTGCATGTTATTAATGATTAGAATTAACATGGCGCGACCTTTAAACCACTGCATATCAGCCAACCTTTAAGAAAATGCCCTTTCAGAATTTTCGATACTGTCAGTACACCGAAATGTGTTGTCAGGAATCTATATACGATATACTGGAAAAGCCAGAAAATCTTGTAAAAAAAATGAAAGCTACTAGGAAATAATAAATGTAGTTGCACTCTCAAATATATAATCATATATATTTGCAAATAACAGGTATTATTCTTGAAAAAGGTGGCATCGTTTGGGACGAGTGCCAAGGTTTCGCACTTCCCATAAAAACACACTACTTTAAATCAAACAGTTTGGCTTGACCCTTTTTGAGCCCCCAGATTGTTAGTACTAAGTAATTACAAATTATCTAGGTTAGTTTCAGTGTTAATCTGGAAAGCCATATATGGGGGCCAAGTGATGGTGGGTTTACACATATATGCAATGTGATTTTGTTTCTCCTTCTTGCCAAATCTTTGGGGTGTATGTTTACACTACACATGTTTTAGTGTTCCTTTTTCTTCATTTATTTCATTGTAAAATGTCTGGTAAAGGGAAAAGTCGAGTGATTTGATTTGGCAATACGACAATCCGTGAGTAATCTTAAAAGTTTACACACAGAAATGTAAATGCATAAAATATATTTGATACGTCAGAAACGCATCTGTTGATGCACTAAACTGTGTTTTTTGGCTTTTGCCAAGAATATTTTTCAGAGTTTGATGCATTTTTGCACAACGTTTGTAAAGGTAACGCCAAGTTTCATCATATGATGCAAATGAGTATTTTTTTCTATGTCGAGCTGTACTTAATGTATGAAGTGATTGTTTTTTTATTAACCTTGTTCCATCTTTCACGATGATTCACTTAAACGTCTCAGCTACAGACTTTATGCATTTTTCTTTCTTTCAACGATGCACTTACTTCTCCATGAGTAGGGTCTTGTACCGTTTAGTAAGAACGAGTGCTCTCTTCATGAAGTCTTCTGCACAACGTATGGGATTTTTCTGAGCATGTCTCTTGGATGTTCAAAGTGACTTCGTTCCCACGCAGAAACAGTTTAGCTTCTAAACATATTCGAAACACACACACACACACACAAAACATTTACATTGTACTATGCAAAACGTTTGCTCAAAACACGGTGCAGTCTCGTGATTAGAACATAAATTTCAACTGCCACGTCTGCAAAGGCCAATAAATTTATAGGAAAACTGAAGAAGGGAGTGGAGATAATAATGAAGGATTTAGGAAACAATTACGTAATTTCCTGCACCGGCCTCCGAGAAAGGCGGTTTCCTTCTCGAGAGAACGAAAGATCCATTTTCTTGTCCTCTTCTCTAGCGCGGAGGACGGGTCATATGATCTTATCTCTTCCGATAGCGAAGTGTGAACTCCTCTTTATCTGGTGCCCATCTTCTTCCTCCCTTCTTCACTTTAATCCGACTTCATTTTAAAGTGCCTATAAATGGAACAGGGCCTTGCAAATATCTCTTCTCCGTCATAAACAAATAATGCAACGGACAAAGGAAATTGGATCTATTGTGGTGAGGAATTTAAAGCTAATGGTAAATATTGCAGTACATGCACTAGGAGAAAGCTGGAGAAGAAAAGAAATTTCCTCAGAGACTTATTAATATGTTGACGTCTGAAGGTGGGACACAGAATGTATCTGTTTCCTACGTTAATGCTTGGCCATAGCAAAGTGAGACGTTTGGCTGAATACACATGGAAACTAAAGACTGTAAGCTATCAGAAGTTACGATGCAGGAAGCTGTGATCTGTGCTTATTGATTGAATGATGTAGTTTATTTTTAGTTCGCCATTTTGACACTTTTGGCCAATGGCGAAGATGATAATGATGTGTTATGATATGATGAAATTGAAGGGACACTCACAGAGAACACCCATGCCCCTGGCCAGGATTCGAACCCGGCACCCCTGGCGTGATTCGTGTTTAATTGTTTGAAAGTGTAGTTAAAATCCCCATTTTTGAAAACGTTTTATATTTTGAAAATACCTGGTGTTTCATCCGTTTTTAAATCACTTATCTGTTGATTGATTTGCTTTACTTCGCTCTTAGACCACTTTTGGCGAAGATGGGGATGAGTGACATGCATGTATGGACAACGTACACCATAAATCCCACAGAGGAGTACGTGTATACTGTCTGTGAGTCCAGACGCCAGAGCCTCGTTAGTCTGCAAAATGCAGCCTAGTGTGTACCGCGTGGATGCGAGGTGGAAAACTGAGTGCCTTCTGAAAACTCCATACTCCCCCTAAAATCACTTATCAAACAAATATCACGATGTAAGTTTTTCTGCCTGAACGGTGGATCCTTTATGTTGAGGATTTGGTGACGTAACACGCTGTCAATCAGGGGTGCCGAGTTTCAATCTTCGGTCATTCACCCTCGTGGTCGCCACGTTTCATGAACAAAAGTGAATGGCGAGAATGTATTTAATTTATATGTAAAAGCTTCACAATACTGAGAGAATTATTATTATTATTTTTTTATTATCAAGGCACACTCAATTGCAGGTGAGTCACAAGCCGCTCTCCAAGACTTCCCTGAAAACAATCTTCAATCGGAATTTCCACAACTGCAATTCTTGCAGTGGCTCTACTCATAACACATTGCCGTTGTCATAGAGTACAAGTATCTGCCTGTCTGCAATGTAGTTCGTTAAACGATAGATCTAAGTCGTAGTTTGATGGACACAACGTTGACGGCCTCTGGTGCTTTTCACGCGCTTTGTAAATAACTAGGCCATTTGCTCTCGGTGAGGTCTCATGACGACTTTCACAATACTGGCTATACGTAATCTCTGTACTCCCCACTCTTCCTAGCTCGTCATTGGCCCATGTGAAAATCATCATTTGCTGATCAATATTTGCACCATTTCAGTGCCCGCCACAGACTTATTGGCCGGAAGTTGCAAATGGGCTTCAATCAGTGAATTTCTTCAATTAGTACTTTTTTGTAGTCCCTGTGAATTTGCTACACCACAGCCGTTACAGTTTCGGGCGTGCAGCCTCCTCTTGCGCCTAGGCTGTCGCGTCACTGCGGGAACAGGGGGCGTGATTGGTCTCTTGCCGGATTGCCTTTCGTACACGTCACAACAGGCGCTCGAAACAGCTAATCAGACAAGCGTGTTCTTCAAATCATCCCGCTCTCTTCTACTATTGGAGGCCGGTAGTAACACCGGCCGTACTTTAGTCTGGCATCGCCTTGAAGCCTATCGCCCAGAGGCACCTTCCGTCAGATCTCAAACGTTTTCTCTTCAGTAGTACTAATACCAATCGAAGTAAAACAGGACCGTTGAGACCACTGTGCAACACATTGATCATAAGAATCGGCATTATTCTTTAATAGCAATGCCACTATGATGCCGGGGAAGTTCGCTTTGCTACAGTTTGTATAGTTGTTTTTCTTGTCACTTTTTAATGCTCTGTATATTAATCGCGACGATGAGGATGTTTGACGAATTGATGAAATAGGTGGAGGAAGATACATATGCAAACGCCCATACGTTACCTAAGATTCAAGCCTAGGATTCTTAACGTCGTAGCCATCTTGCTTCTACAGGGTGTTTCAAAAGTCGCGCAACCAAAACTTTGGTCTCTTATAAAATGAAAACCCTACGAGATATTTACACTGGTTTTCTGCATTGTAAAGCTTCACCTATTGAGATACTTTCCAACGCTGAACTGATAATGTTAATCATTTAAAAATACTTTACACTCTGTAGTATGCGCAAGTTTTTCCAGCCTCATGATACCCGCTAACTTCTTGCGATCCATTTCCACTCTTACCCATACTGCGTAACGATATTCATTTGCAATCTGCATTGTCAGTCAGCCAAATAAGGAGCTTCTTGGAGGCCAAGTGATGGGTAATTCGTCCATGTATCGGGCCTCAACTCATCCCACAACTGTATCGCTAAGTGTGATCGTGCTCCATCCTTCCGAAAAGGTACTTTACAGTAACGCACAATACGTATGTAGCATTTTCTTGTACGCATTTACACAACACACTGCTATCCTTTCCGTCTGTATATTCACTGCTGCTACAGCGAGAATGCCATTTGATATAGCATACACAACCTCATGAAACCTTACAATTGCTTATCGTGAAAATATTGTTCGTAGTATATTCATGAATATGTTTCTCCTAGTGCTCAATTATGTTGTATGCAGATGGCTGCAAATTATTTAGAAAAATTATTTCAGTTCAAGACACATGCTCCATCTAAGACTATCTCCAACACATTGAACGCTGGTGCCAAGAATTAAATCTGAAACTAAATGAAAATGGTGTTGCCATGAGATTTACTCTCAAATCCAATTTTTCAGCACCATTCTATAAACTATGCAACCTGAATAGTCTGTTCGTGCATTAGCACGAAGAACGTGAAGTTATTTTCGACAGCAAATTGATCTTCAGCCACGATATAGATTACATCACTTCCAAAGCCATGAAAACTCTTGTTAATTTACAGGTATCAGCCATGCTTCTGCCCTCAAAACCTACTTCACAATATTGAGTATTGTTCTTGTGGTAGGCCCGTGACTTGTGATGGCAATATAAAGAGAACAGACAAAATAGTACATTTCTTCATACGAATTCAGCATAGGTTCGCCTCCCTGGCAAATCTTTCCAACCATTAAAATTCTATCCAATCTTCACATTGGACATTTCTTTTCAGAATCGTTGATGGACAACTCTTCACTAGTGAACTCTTAATTTTTTTTATTTGGATCCCACGTACAGTCACGGACACTTCTGGATTGCAATAGTCCCATTGAAAGTCAATGGATTTGTTACAACCCAGAAGTGTCCGTGAATGTACCAACAACAAATATCACAACTTCTTTTAGACAAAGCTATCTCTAGAACAAAGGTCACTTATTTATGTACTACAAACCTTCTACAGTTCATTACGTTATTCTCCACGCTTCCATCTCTCCAAAACAAAGGTTCCAAGCACTTGAAGAGTTAATAATATTGGTTTCACTGTCGTCGTTATTGTCGTTATTATTCTTGTTATATGATTGTTTGTGTGTGTATTCATATTATTACGTTATTTTTTATTGTTGATACCCTGATATAAACGTTACCCCCACACCCCCTATACGCCTTCATGGCGTGGTGCTATGCACAGGGGAACACTTTACCTTTTACCTGATATAAAATAAATTAATTCCGTATTCAGGAGTTTTAAAATAAATATGTGGAATACACGAATTAGTTGCAACTTTCTGTATATTTTACCATTTCTGTTAACGGTAGGGTAGATAATATACAGGAAATGGTTTGCAGGATACAAAAATCGATGATCAAATTTCCGCCTTGTTGATGATGCCATTAAACGAAAGTTCGGTGACATTTTATCCAGCGTCACTCGTGAAACGAGAGCTCTGTAAACATATTTCGCGCACGAAACAGCTTTCTGGGTTGTTTCAGCAACCCTCACATATGCAACAAATATCAGCGAAATTAAAACCTTTGTTGGAAAGTTGATTGCATATGCGGCGGTTACGAAGTACTGGCTGTTGAATTCTCTTCGCCCCATATTTTAAACTCCTGGTCCCCAATAACTTCGTTTGCAGCCCACGTTTATCGTCCTGCTGATGAATCGAGAAGCTTCATTAGATAAAAAATTGCTAGATCGGGAAGTTGAATGCACATGTTTTGCGACTGTGTTTTCTGCGATGTAGCAGCATCACTCTTATATTTGTATTTTTCAACATCGGCTCACGTTTTTACCAGCAAGAAGACCAGAGTATTTTGCTATGACGCCAGAGGACGCATGGGCGTGGGTGCTCTTTGTGAGTGTCCCATTAATTTCGTCATAGCATCACTCACCCTCATCTTCGCGATTATCCAAAGTGGCAGAAAAGCGAAGTAAAATGAATCAAATCAATCAACACCAGAGCATTTGGAGCAGTAAGCAGGTAGTATATGTTTTAGTGGGCAGGAATAAATGTAGGCATTATACACTTGTGGCTAAAATTCTGGGAAACTGTAGGGAAATTTACATTTCCAATATTTGATGGTATCACACACACGCGCTCCAATTTCGGTACAGCTTACCTAATTCCTCATTATCTTCCTTTCTTTGCTTTGATATTTTTACCACACTTTCTCTGCTCGTGTGTCCGTTCCTTCTCTCTCTCTCTCTCTCTCTCTCTCTCTCTTTCTTTCTTTCTTTCTCTCTCTTTCTTTCTCTCTCTTTCTTTCTTTCTTTCTTTCTCTCTCTTTCTCTCCCTTTCTTTCTTTCTTTCTTTCTCTCTTTTTCTCTCTCTCTTTCTTTCTTTCTTTTTCTCTTTCTTTCTTTTTCTCTTTCTTTCTTTCTGTTTTTCTTTTTCTTTCTCTTTTTCTTTCTTTCTTTCTTTCTTTCTTTTTCTTTCTTTCTTTCTCTTTTTCTTTCTTTCTTTCTCTTTTTCTTTCTTTCTTTCTCTTTTTCTTTCTTTCTCTTTCTTTCTTTCTTTCTCCGGAGACCTTATTCTTCTCTTTGATTTTTCTCTCGCTTCTTTTCTGTTATGTTTCTCCTTATGCTTCACTGTGTACCTTAGAGTATCTCCAGGGATCGGTGAAATCTTGGAATGAGAATGTGTGTGCCCATTCTTCGCAACGTCTCAGGTAAAGTTTTAGTAGAAGCATTCCTGGCTACGAATAGTGTAAAAGTTTTCCCGAAGGAACGGTCAAGAGTTCCGGAAAAGAATCTGGTTTTGAAAGTTAACGTCACTCTCGTCTTCCTAGATTGAGGTAAGGAGGTTTTCTCAAGTTAACGAGGCGGTGGATTCTGGAAAGGAATGTGCTTGATTCTTTCCCTTGCTCCCTTTTCTTTTCCGTTCCGTTCTCCGTACCATTTTCTCATTTTGCGTACTTGATTTTCTCTTTCTGTCTGCTCCTCTCTGCGCCTGCGTTTCTATCTCTTCAACATATAACTTGTTGATTCCCCTCCCCCCTTCCTCTTAGTTTCTTTTGGGGACCTTAAACCACTGCATCGTAAACAATGTGTTAAAGTGACACACTCAATGGTCCCGAGAGGTTCTTACAACATTTTGATCTATGTTTAATGTCATTAGTGTTGATTTATTTATTTTGTTTTGCTTTATTTTCCTTCGCCTTTTGTGACACTTTTGGCTAATTAGCGAAGATGGGGATGAGTGATGATATGATGAAATTGATGAATGGACAGAAAGGGGGGGGCTCCGAAGAATGCCCAGCCTCCACCCGCATACATTCGAGGGTATGAGCTTATGTCCTGGTGCCTAACAAGACCAGGACGTCATTTAGGCCTACATGAATGTCGGTTCCCCCGTTTTTCTTTTCTCTTTATTGTTTAAATTTTACAAGTCTTGATTCTACAGGTGTCTTGTGCAGACATTCTGCAGGATCAAGTACCAAGTACCGAGGCTGTTCGGCAGCCCGGGTTTACAAGTATATATTACAATAAGTATATAAATGGATAAGCATTCTGGTATGATATAAGTGTGTAATAATGCATCTCAAACATCCATGCCCAAACCGAGATTCGAACCCGGGGCCCGTGGCGTTGTAGCGCGATACGCTAACCACTCCGCCACGGGTGCCGGCTCATTGGTGTTACAATAACACCACTCAGGTAAAACTTTGATCTAACTGTGGTGTGTAGCTTCAGAGACCATTGTCTGCGTCGCTTTAACACCAGTGGTTTTTTTTTTCAGTGTGGTCCTTGGAATTTTACTTCAACCTTATCTTGTCGCTGAAAAAGTCACCTTCGTTTTAAACCATTCCTAAAAGTCAAGAGGTTATTTAGAGAGTGTAAGATAAGTAAACAACCTGTATGATTTGGATGAGGGTAGGAGGTCGTTGTCATCCACCGTGCTTGTAAATTTGTTTTTGCTTGTGGTCTCTCTGGCGATGGCGCTTCTCTGTGAATCACACCCTTTCGTTCTCTCATCCTTACTTTTTCCTCCCTCAGCCTCCGTGTCCTTGTTCTGGTCCAGAAGCAAATTTCAGTGAACATCGCAGTTGATTGAGGAATTTACCCCTCCCTCTTCCCTCGACTGCTGATTGGTTGATGCGCAGGCCTTCGAGGCGGCCGTAAAAGATTACTTTACGATGATCACGTGTTTGTTTTCCTGTGTTCGCTCCGTCGGAGGAAGCTGTTAATTTCTTCCCCGTCGGTCGAAGGGGAAATGAGGAACTGAGTTCTCTCTCTCTCTCCCCCCTCGAGGTAAAAAAAGGTAAAATGATGAGCCGGCAAACTAGCTCCGCTGATTACGGCACGGATGACCAAACTTTTTTAATTGTCTTTACCGTCGCGGGAGTTTTATGCTCTCGTTTTATCTCGTTCCTTAATTAGGATTTTGTTCTACTACGATTGCTCTTTTTTTTCTCTCCTGAGAAAGGGAATATGTATTTATTTTCCATCTTGGTTTAGGGGCATCGCAGGAAGAGGTTGTGTGTGGATCGAAGAAAGATTAATTTCTTCGCAGAAAGTGTTGGCGAGGTCTTTTTTGTTGTTTTCTTTTGTTCGTGATGGTTAAGTTATCCCCGGAGTATGATTTCCTGTGAGGACATAATTCATTGTTTCGGATTCCGCTCCAATCCGAGGAGTGTTTTTCTACATTTAAAAAAAAAACATCAAAATTCTACAGTGTTCCTTCAGTGAAATGCTGCATCTGTGAATGAGTTTGCGCTTTTCAAAACAATCTTATTTTTTTCGAATCTCCGCTAGAAGATTAAAATGCATTGCGCACGTTTATGCACCAATGAGGGCTTGGACGGATTCGAGCCTCTTTTCTTTTACTTTCTTTCTCTCAGGAAGCGAGATCTGAATAAAAACATCCCAGTAACAAAACATACTAGATCGATTACATACGTATATGTGTATCTATTTCCACGACACGCTCCAAGGGAAGCTTGTTGTATTTCAGTAAGCAAAATCGGCCGTTTGAAGAAGATGAATCAGGAGGATGTGTGAACTGTACAATTGTAACTCTGAAAGAGCACAAAATGTATTTATCACATGCCAATAGGGGCTTTGAAAAAACGTCTCAACGCGTGGAGGTATAAATGTTGACGTTGTCAATATAAAACCGGATTATTTTTAATGTTTTTCTATATGTGTATGGTTCTTGTTACTTATAGATTGTGTATAAATTACGTAAATATTTCTATCTTGTTTTATTTCTCTTTTAATTAATGCTATAAATTAATATGTACTTGTTTCATTCTGCTCGACAAATTTAGTATTGGGTTCTAACGGATTAGGAGAAATAAATTTGCGTGCCGTATTCAGGACTGGCATATCGCATTCGGGTACTTTAGATTTCTATAATTGGAATTCTACGTCCATCGAATGTTCACAATGAATCGTAAATGCATGAAACGCTACTACGAACACTGACAACTTCTGGAGGCAACTAATATAGAAGATACATGCTTGATTTTGCATTACGTCGATTTGGAATATTTCTTACACGAATGTATACAGAGCATATCTCAAAACTCAAGACACTTTCCTTCTACAGAGTGTCCGTTCCCCTAGATTACATTAGATATTATTACTTCTTGATATATGACATATGTTTTATAACATATGCATATATTATACTTGGGAAGTTTGCATTACGTTACAGTACATCGTTTTCACCGTGCGTTGTAATTTCGTACACCCACACATACGTCATTAGCCGTTCTTCGGATCTGTAACTATGTCCGCTCACATCACCAATGGCGCAACAACTGCATGGGAATTCGAGTGAACGCTCCATGTGATCATCAGAGCAGGGATGACAACTACGAAAACAAAATCATTCCCAAGTAACCGAATACCAGCCAGTTTTCAACATGGTCGCAACAGGATACATGCAACTAGGGGTACGGAGACTTCTTGAACACTGTACATTTCGAACAGATCTTGACTGGTTAACAGTGGAATCAAATTCTTAGCCTTTAATTTGATGTAAACTTTAGTGTGGATATAATTCCGCCGTATTCGTTGGTAAAAAAAAATTGCCTCTTGTGTTGTAACAGTCGAAATCCGTTATATGTTCACTATCGATTGTGTTCGAAATTTTCAGTTGTAAAAACCGCGAAAAATAACATTTTTTTCTGGAACCAATAATGATAGAAATAAATCATTAGTTTTATTTCTTACTCTCCGGAACGAGAATTCTTCGTCTTTCTTTGCCTCATTAAATATTTCGCTGTTTTCCATGACATTTCTTTTAATTTCGCGCCGAACTTCTCAGCTTTGTTTCGAATCAGAATTCAGATATAGCTTAAAACTCTTGGTTTTTGCTGGCTGTTTACTCTGTAGCACCAAATGGAAAAATATATGTTAATGGGACTCGAAATTAGCAGAAGGCGTGTCCCATTGTCAACAAAACTCGCTTTATGAGTGAATCTAGTTACGTCTGCTTTAAGGCCGAGCATATAGAGTCAGTCTCATCATGCGAGTAATTCAGACCAGAAGGCTGCCACTAACCCGAAACTGCTAAATTACTGCCGCTATAAAATCTTTTGTGGGTTTAGGAAGTCTGGCTATTGAATGGAGAAGAGAGGAGTAACGGTCGATCGAAATGGAACCGGTGCACGATGGACGAAAAATTTCCAACGTGATATTGTACATTTGTGTTACATGGACCAAAGGGAAGTTGAAAGTTAAATGTAACTTGAATACTTAATAACAATCACAATGTATTTTGAGTAATATATATGTACATTTATAACTAGAAGCAGAGTGGCTACTCGCAGGGAATTACTTGAATTTCTGGACTTACGTGTGAGTTCTTGGGTCCAGGAATTCTGCGTGGATTTTTCGCCGTAGACGTGAAAAATTTCCACTTTTATTAATCCCAATCCCATTGAAATTATACATATTTGTAAATGCCCTAAGGCAAGTTTTTCAGAGTTTAGTTTTTATTTTTATCGAGGAAGGAAAAGCAAGCTGCGTGGAAAATAATACACAATTCTCTTAATCCGTTTACTTTGTTAACGTGCTTTACAGAACAATCTATCTGACGGACAGAATATTATTGCAAGATATCTTGAAGTTGATTAGGTAAAATTTGAGTTTCAAATTCTTATAGAATTAACAATTTTTCGTACATTAGTATATCCCGTAACATTTGTGACTTGTGTTTGTAGATGTATTTCGAGTTTGAGTATGTAAAATGACAAATGAAAGCTCCACACCTTAAATTAAATATTTTAAATACATATACAATTTAATTGAACTGAATTAGAATTTTTGGATATATTAGAATCACACAGACTCATTATATTGTTAATATATTTTGTATGTGTGTGGGTGGGTGATGAGAGGCAGTAATATGTAAGGTTGAAACAGAGAAAACATCTGCTTGTATCCTTGAATTGTTGGAAAGATCGCTTTGAAATTCGGGAATTATACTTGAATTTCATCTTGGTCCTAGAGCGGCCACATTGTAGAAGTCCCGTTTCATAATGACGACTATTAGCTTCACAGTGATCGGTTTCTATTGGAGGCGACTATTCGCCACATTTTTCACGCCATTGCTCCAGTCAGCGTAAAAACAAAGTCCAGAAATAAGGACGACCGTCACGACACCTGTCGGCGCATCTGATACTATGAATGATTTATTTTACTTATTTAATTCGCGTTTCTGCCACTTTTGGCAAATGTCGAAGGTGAGAATGAATGGTGATAAGATGAAATAGATGATTATACTGGCCAGGAATCCAAACGCCAGAGCCTCGTTAGTCTGCAAAATGCAGTGAAGGGTGTACTACATTTGATACTATGTTCCAAGAGGTCTTGCTGAAGATGTGGTGGCTAGTTTCGCCTGCGGCCTTGTCATCAAATGTTACCGGATTTGATACCTGGTGTAGACATATTCCACAGTGGATCGGTTACCCTATTCGAACAGAGTATGGACCTGAAACTGACTTTGAAACGCAGTTTCCTGGGTACCTAGCACGGAGTTAGACAACTGTGGTTCACTCCTACCACTGCTCATTCCGAACAATCCTCCGCGAGGAGTTTTAGCTCAATTCCCTGCGATGTATCAACTAGTGCGAAACAACACTGTTAACAATTTGGAGTACTTTTCAAAACAATTCCGATTTCATCGAATCTATCTTGGTGTTTCTTTTCTCTTTTAGAAAATGTCTTTTATACATTTCTTTGTAGCGTCACCTCCCTTTTTTTCCCGCGAATTTTAAGTTCCTTGGCGTCGGAAGCTATAACTTGGTAAATATGCATTTTCTTTCTTACGAGTAAATATGGTAATGTTTTCTGCCGGCATCCCCTCTGATATCGAGGTCCATCATTCACTTTACCACCCCTTCATTGAGAGTTCATGCAGACGAAATACTTCACCAGGGACCTTTTAAGAAGAGCCGAGTTGAATCTGTTTCTGAGCCCAAGTTTGCTGTTACACTGTTCTGCATCTCGTTGAAGTTTGAGAGTCCCCACCTCCCTCTATCTATCTTTCTCCTGCATCCTTGCTCGCTCTCTCAATTCATGTAGAAGTTCGTCCCGATGTCAGCAGATCCCAGATATGAAGTTAAAGTCGTGCAACCAGCAGGCATTCTCCTCATTAGGGAGATTGGGGCCAAGATTACGTGAAAGCGGCTTCAAAGCATAAGTAAATATGTTACTGAGAGATGTCTGCCAAACTCTATTAGGGGATCAAAGATTCTTCCCCAAATATTAGCCGTGTCGAGACTACCTTTCAGTTTGCAGAAGAAACCTTGATATATCAACTTAATGACTCGAAACTCTTAATGAGCATCTTATTGGGTGTTCTCATTCCAAGTGTTTGTGACTGCTGTGAACACATATCTTTATTTTGCCATGTATTTATCCGTGGAGCAGATGAGGTAATGATTTCTGAACGTTCCTTACTTTCATCTGATAGGAAGTAAGGTAGCGTAGTGACTAACGTTGGGACCTGGTAACCAACGCGTCTGCGGTTCCATTACTGGTGCCGCCAGATCGGTTCTATCCTACTGTAAACTGTAGGTCCAGTCCCGATTAGCCTCTCTGAACTGATACGTTTGCCGTCAATTCAATCCTTCATCAACTAACCTATCCAATCTAAGCTAAATATTTTGTCAGAAGAATTTACCTGAACTAAAAAAGATTAACAGTGCTGATTGACGATTTGTTTATGAAATACCTTTGGCAATAGATAGTCGTAGAAAAGTGATATTTCGAAAATGAAGACATTTTCTTATATGTAACGACCTGATGAGTTTTGAGGAAAACGTCTAGTTTTCTATAGCTAGTGTCACTGTGATCTCCAGCAGAGTTTTTGAATGGCGTTAGTATTTGAAATCTTGGAACATATTCCCCGAGAGCCGAGTGGCCGTAATACCCCAAGGCACCTCTTCAAAATTCAACAACAAATTTCAACTCTCACTGTATTGTTCTAGAGGTTTTTATTTAATTATTTGTAAGTAAATCATTATTTTGTGAATATTTTAAGATTATCTCTATTATTGTCAGGAGTGTTTCACTTTCACACACTCGGTTTCATTATTGTGCATTTTTCTATTTATGTTTCTTATTTTACGTCGCTATTCTACCCATTAGATTAATCGCAATGATAAAGATGAACGGCGAGTTGATGAAAGTGTGTGATGGGACAAACACAATGATATACACCCATGCTTGGCCAGGGTTCGAAAGGGAGATCATTGACTTCGTGATGCGTTACGCTGAACGCTCTTCCATATAGGCCAGCTTTTTCGTAATATATATACTTACAGTAAATTCATTCAGGTTAATGTTTGAAACACTTACGATTAAGTTTTGTTCCGAAAATCAACCAAGATGATGTAATTTACAGTTTAAAAGCATTTATGGCGAAAACATTTGGAAGGTTTGGATTTAATTTTTGTACGATTTGTATTCCTGATAAAGAGCTGTGTAGAAAATTACCTGTAACGTACCAAGTACCTACATGGACTTGAGTGTGTCAAAATGTTGTAACAACTGTACAAGCTTCTTTGGGTAGAGCCCAAATAAGATTTAAAGAACGAAATAACCCTCCGGGCAGTTCCTTGTGGCTGAAAAATATGCCATATTTCTTGGAAAATACACACTTTACAATTTCTACACCTGTGCAAAGCTTCCCTATATTACATTGCTTCGCACCTCTTCTTGTCCTCTTCAATTCTCATGTTTTTCTCACTGGAGGAATTTTCCCACTATTCTTATCTCTGTAATATGCATTTCAGACCATATGTTGCCATGGCTTTTCAAGTAATAAATACACTTATTAAGCAGACGTCAAAACGTTATCATGTGTAAGCTTCTGTGTTATTTTTAACGCCGGACACATATGCAGTATAGGAGTTGCACGGCTTATCCAAGCTCTCGCAGAGCAAATACCAGTACTTTCCGCTTGTCATTTGAAATACTTGACCATCGGTTGCTTCCCCCCCCCCCCCCCCCGCCCTCCCTCCCACTGTGAATATGGCAACTAGGTATTCGAATTTCCCTCCTAAAGAAGATGGCGAGCTCTAACTGGCAGAGAAGAATGCACGTGCTGTCTCAGCGCTTTTGTCAGTGGCTGGAAGCACTGACGCGATAGACAACAGACCACCCAATGGCGGGAACTGTACCAGCATAAACGTTCTGAAGTATAAGAACGTCCAGTTGCATTGCAACTCTGCACTGGTTACTTTATACTAATACTCAGAGAATGCTAGAAGCATTTAGTTAAAATCGTAACCTGCAAATGACACCCCTACATGTAATTGAATCAGAAAACCATTGATGTCAAGAAAATATCCATGGGACACGATCATAGCTTGCAGCTATATTATTTTGGTATGTTACCTTCTTTGGAAGCATTTTAAACCTGGCTGTTACTTTTTTTCCAGTTGTGTTTGCAGCTGGGAATTGGCTTCTGTGTGAACAGTCGACAGACAGAGAGTTGGCATACAAGATACCAAAGCCATGCCTTGAATAGATATTGTGTCTGAATAGAGGCGAGAGTGTATGTTTTGCATCAATTAGTAGTTTCATCAATGTGATACCTGCGGGTCACGTTTGATAATGCATCGGCGAATATTGCGTCAACTCTGAGTAATCAGTGTTCCTGGTCCATGCATAGAAATGTGATAATTGAACAGTGTTTAGTGCGTAACATACCCCATCGGTATGAATAGAATCTTGTCTAAACTTGCCAGAACCTGCTCGTAGATTTTGTTGAGGAAGAGGTTTTTACACAGGAAGCGGCGGAGGCTCACCTTGCACCAGGTGAATAAACCGTACCGGGGGCAACAGGTACAAAACGAAGGGAATCTAGGAAGCAGGGGTCTTTTGATTGCGATTGTTGAGAGGAGGAACACCGCTAGGAGAGAGGCTATTCGTACCGAACGCGGTAAGTTATCCCTTATCCTGTAACATGCCATTCTCAGTCAGAAGTATTGGGACTAGTACATCTGTTATGTTATTTAATTACACATTAGTTTAGTACCACACTTGTCTAAAGCCGGCATTAGACTAAAGCATTTCCTTTAACATTTTTACTAGCTTCCAAAAATCTTATAACAGATAGTAATTCACATGAAAGCATTTTATGGAACATTTCCGTTAGCTGTTTCAATTACAATGTACAATACATACAGCATGAAAGGCACGTCGAGTTACACCGTCAATGCTGTGTGCACGGTGTTTACAATTGAAAGCTAAAATATTCTTCCGTACGTGTACAGTAAACGTTGTAAAGTATGTATTTCATCAGCGCCATTATTCTCTACCTAAAAGCATTTAAAACGAAGCGATATTCCTCTCGGTTGAATAGTTATCGTCGTTTAAATGTGTGAAGTGATACGTTGTTTACATCTCACGCGACTGCCATTACATTTGCACTCGTGACCATGAGGTCGCTTCTGATTGGTTATGCTATAAAAAATGATACGGAAATAGAGCCGGTTCTATCCTTGAGAAATGCCATCTGAAATACCATAAGATCTCTCGCTTTAGACGGTAGCTTTTTGGTCATGGCAAAAATGTTAAGGAAAATGCTTTCGTTTAAACCAGGCCTAAAGATGAGTTACACCCCGGTTGATTCGATCCCCAGTTCTACAGGGTAGAACGCTACGTGGATGGAGATGCTTGGGCTTTTCACTCATTTTTTTTTTTTCGAAAGTGGTTACAACCGGACTGAAGAGACGTTGGCGGTGTGTATTCTTATTTTGAGGTGCACTATGTTCTGTATGCGTGTTTTATTTATTGTGTTTGTTACATCAGAGTTTGGTTTGTTTTAACTGATATTCTCGTTTACACGAGGAATGTTCCTTGTCAATGTATTCTGAATAATAAAATAAAGTTCGTAAGTATCTAAAAAAAAGAAAGAGAGATACTTTAAGGGTAAAATTAACGAAAATACAAACAAAAAGCAAATATAAAAATATCAGATTAATATAAAGGTGTAAATGAATTTAGAAAGGGGTGGCAACCTAAAGGAAACTTGATAAAAGATAAAAAACGGTGATATTTTGGCTGACCCAAGGGATATTTTAAATAGATGGAAAAACTACTTCAATGACCTTTTAAAAGTTCATGTAGGAGATAAATCAGAAGTAAATTAAGTACACACAGCAGAACCTTTAGTTCCAGAACCTAACTTGACTGCTGAAGTTAAAGATGCTATTAAAAGGCTAAAGAATAACAAAGCACCTGGCATTGATTTAATACCAGCTGAGTTAATTAAATATGGTGGGAATTCGTTAATATGTCAAATTCATAAATTAATTTGTTTAATATGGAATAAAGAACAAATCCCTCAACATTGCAAGGAATCCATACTTGTTGCTGTGTTTAAAAAAGGTGATAAAATGAACTGCAATAATTACCGTGGAATTTCTCTCCTCTCAACAACATATAAAATATTATCTAACATTATTTTAGCAAGACTAACCCCATATGCTAATGAGATTATAGGTGATTATCAACGTGGATTTAAACGTAACAGATCAAATTTTTCACATCAGACAGATAATTGAGAAAACGTGGGAATATAATAAAGATGTCCATCAGCTATTCATTGATTTAAAAAAAGCATATGATTCGGTCAAAAGAGAGAAATTATATAATATATTAGTAGAGTTTGGAATACCTAAGAAGCTTGTTAGTATGATAAAAATATGCGCCAGTGAAACAGAAAGTAAAATTCGTGTGGGTATTAATATGTCTGACAAATTTATAATTCATGATGGGTTAAAACAAGGAGATGCATTATCTCCATTGCTCTTTAATTTTGCCTTAGAATATGCTGTTAGGAAGGTAAAAGAAACTAAAGAAGGACTAAAATTAAATGGTGTGACTCAGTTGTTAGCATATGCAGATGATGTAGACTTACTGGGGGATGATGTGAATACAATTAAGAATAATGCTAAAATATTTTTCAAAACTGCTAAAGAGATAGGTTTGGAAGTTAACAAAGAGAAAACTAAATATATGCTTACAGGCCGAAACCAAGTGTTAGGTAATAATCAAAATCTAATTATTGATAACAACTCGTTTGAACCAGTTTCCAAATTCAAATACTTAGGAGTAATATTAACAAATGAAAATTATATTAAAGAGGAAATAAAAAGCAGGCTTAATTCAGGAAATGCATGTTACTTTTGTCTTCTCGTATAATATCTAAGAAACTTGTTAAATATACAAAACAGTAATTTTGCCTGTAATATTATATGGATGCGAATCTTGGCCCCTTACATTGAAAGAGGAACATAAATTGAGTGTGTTTGAAATTAACATCCTTTGAGCCTACAAGGGATGAGAAGACAGGTGAGTGGATAAGGTTACATACGAAATAATGTAACATACGTAATTTAGAAGTACATAATTTGTATTCATGTCCAGATATTATTAGAATGATTAAATGAAGAAGACTTAGGTGGGCAGTCCATGTGGCACGAATGGGAGAGGAAAGAAGAGTTTACAGGATTCTTGTTGGGAAACCTGAGTAGAGACCAGCAGGAAGACCAAGACGAAGATGGATAATATGGAGATTGACCTAAAGGAAGTTGGTAGGGATGCAAAAGAGTATATAGATCTTGCAGCAAGTTTAACAATGATAACTGTACAGTTTTAGTGGACTGGTAGATAATGTTGACCAACTTTCTTTATTTTCTGTGAAATTGGCACTGGCCACCCGGAATTACTACTAATTATAAACAAACATGTATGAATGATTGGTTTATAATTCATTCTTTGAACAAATTTATTTTGTCCGGTCTTGCCCCATACGAGTCCTAAAAATAATTTTAACATTGAAAATCCAAAGAAACTACATGTTTTGTGCGAGTTAAGACAACGATAAATCGCCCATGTAAATCTCACAGAACGCAGACATGAACATCGTTCAGTGCCAGTACCCGCGCAAAAGTTTGTGTCCATGGCGCCCAAACTAACCCAAAGAACAAGATCCAAAATGTTATTGTAGCCGACCGTAATTTCAATCGTTGTACGTGCAGCATGTAATATTACGTTAATATTGAACTCAATGGTAAAACCAGAGTAGTGTAGTGTTGAAAGACAAAGCGGCATAAAAATGTGGTAGTATCCCGTCTGACCACAAACTTTTTAAAATTGTATCATAATAACGCAAAAGTTGTGCATTAACAGTAAAAACATCTACTGTTTTGGTAACTCAGGAAACCAACAGAGTGTAGAAAAGAGTTCCAAATAATACATTTCTATTGAAACCGCAGATACGAAGTCGCAATATTGCAAAACAGTGCACGAACTGGACGCAACTCTTGTAACTGACGAATTCGATTGTTTGATCGAGTGATACTCGCGTATGAGTGCATCAGTTTGTCGTGCTATACACCATCAAGCACTGAGGATGTAAAAAAATATCCATGTTAGACTCTCCTCGAAATGTAAAAAAAAAAATATTTTGGGACACATTATTATGTAATTTAAGGGTTATTACCACAATAGTGGATTTGTCAGCTTTAAGCCTCCAGAGTCGTTCATAGGACCCATCTCCACCAAAAGCTTGTTATGCAAGGTGTTACGTTCCCCGGTTTATTTTCAATGGATCAACTTACTTTTATTCCTCGACGGCGACCATGAGACTTATCAGCCTACTATGAAGCCCTCAGGTTGTGGGAAATCAGATAAGGATATGTTTACGTAATTTCTTCTTCTTCTTTTTTTTGTCCCTGTCAGCATTATCTGGTCGACTTTGGACATCGTTATTGTTTTGTATTTGTTTTAATGTTTTCTTCTAAAGTTGATAGTTAGTCTCACAAATTAATCAGAATCACAAATATATAATAATTTTTATAAATAATTCACTTTTTTGTCCATTTTGCTGTTTCTCAAAAATCACTTTATATTTCAAGTCTACATTTCCGAGAATATGCATACAGCATCCATATTAATGAGGGGGATAAATCTGTTAAAATGGATGAGAGTGATATTGGAAATGGAATTTTTAAACGTTGTAAACCTTTGTAGAGTATGATTTGTTGATTTGAAAAAATTGGACATTCTAGAATTAAATGTTGAGCATCAGGATTATTATTGCCACATTTACAATTTTCTTGAGTTTTAATTTTTATTTTTGCTAATTGTGCTGGTGTACGTACGTGTCCTGTTCTTAATCTATTAATAAAAACTATGACTTGCCGTGGGAGTGTGTATGAATTGAACCAAGGACTAGATTTAAAATCTGCAATCCATCTATATGTGTTGCCCACAAACTTAAATTGATCCTTGCACCATTCGTTCCATTGTTCCATAATTTTTATTTTTACTCGTGGTAATAAATCAATATACATTAACCTATTGAAACTTATGAGTTGTAAATCTCTGGCCTGTTTAGCATATATGTCCACTCGATCATTTCCTACGTTAATATTATGTGCTTTGACATAACTGAATTGTATGTCAATGTTTCTTTTGCAAGCAAATTGAATTTGTTGAATAATTAAAATAATAAGGTATGATTAATGACATAATTTGGGATAGGATGTAGATAATGCTTGAAGAACACTCAGAGAATCTGTAAGGAGAAGATTTTTTAAAAAATCTTCCGCTATTCCATATTGTAAGGCTTTGTATAGGGCGTAACTTTCCGCAGTAAAAATAGATGAATCTATAGGTAATCTAAATTGTTGATAAATGTTTTTTCTCTGGAATGTAATAGGCACATCCTACACCCTTGTTATTCTTAGAACCATCGGTGTAAATCATTACATGCATTGGCCATTTTTCTCTGTACAATGCATGTAAACCTAGATCTCTGAAGTGGATTGAACATTGAGTATATAATGGAATATCTAGTTGATAAATCAAAGGATGTAAGAGAGTGAAAGTATTAGATCGAAGTTCTGAAAATAAGTAATGACAGTATACAAGGAAATATGAGGTGGTATGAGGATTTATTACATCGGCTTCAGCCCATTGTTTTTGTATTTTAACAATTTATTAAATGGATGAGGGTGATTTTCCCATGATGTAAGGAGGAATTTTATTGTTAATTGAATCCGCCTGTGACTCAAATAAGTTTCTTTACTCTCCATATAAACACTTACATTGGGGCTTGATTGCATAAGACCTAGACAAATTCTCAATGCTTTTCTTTGTAATATATCTATTTTGTGGACTAGATTGGATTTTTCTCCCCCCTAGCTGAAAGCTGCATAGTCGAAAAATGAGCGAAAGCAATTTTTATAAAAAATAAGTAAAATTTTTGGGTGGCCTCCCCATATTGTTGTTGTCATGCTACGAATTATGTTTAAAAACTTTTGACCTTTGTTTAATAAATATAAAATGTGTGTATTCCATGTAAAACATCTGTCAAAATGTACACCTAAATATTTGTGAGAATCTGTCACTGGGATGTCAGAAATTTGTAAAATATTATTGGGATAACTGTCTGTGCGTTTGTTATTAAAACAAATGATTTTGAATTTATTTTCACTAAGGGTTAATCCTGCATTATGAAACCATTCTCTAATGGTGCTAATTAATCTCTGCGTTTTGGTTATACCTTGGATAAACAGGTAAGGAATGAATTTCATTTGTGTAAATATTAAATAATAAAGGACTCAAAGGTGCACCTTGAGGAATTCCCATGGTTGTGAAACAAGGGTTACTAATATTTTCTGAGAACCATCCATATATCTTTCTATTGGAATATAGGTTCCATATGATTAACGATAATTGAGGATGAATGAAAAGATTTTCTAATTTGTTACAGAGCATATGTAAATTGATAGAATCATATGTTTTTTCTACATCTATAAAAAGACTATAACAGTGTGAACGACTAATTTTGCTATTTTGAATTGCAGTGCTTAGGATAGCTATTGCATCTTGACTGCCATAATTGATTCTAAAGCCAAGTTGAGTAGGATAAAAGAAACGTTGCCGTTCTAGTGTCCAGGTAATTCTGAGGTATATCGTTCGTTCGAATATTTTTTCCAAGACTGAAATTAACATTATGGGTCTGTAAGATGTAGAACAATGTGGTGATTTATTTGCTTTTAAAACTGGGAGAACTATATAATCTTTCCACTCCCTGGGTACTATACCGGTACGGAATATGTTGTTGTAAAAAGATACAAGAATATCTAAACCTGCTTTAGGTTTATGGCTTGGTATGGTATTCCATCTAAACCTGGTGCAGTGGGTTTAACATTATTAATTATGTTTTTTAATTCCTCTTTAGAAATGGGAGGCAATTCAAGTGAAAAGTTAGAAATATTTTCCTCCATTTTTTATATGGAAGATGTACTGATGGTGGAGTCAAAAGCATTAAAAATTGGTCTTGCCAACTATTATCTATTGGTTTTTTACGAGGTGGACATGGTTTACGCAAGGAATTAAATTTATGCCACACCTTTCGGGATGATTCCTGCATGTCTATTGAATTGCAATTATTTAATCCACGCTTCACGTTTGGCTTGTAGAAATATTTTTACGTAAACCTTACCAACTCTCGCACACAAAAAATATATTTAGATGTCAGTTAATGTTAATATATTACACTTGCACTCGCAATTAAACTCCTTATTACAAACAAAATTGTATTAAGATCATAATTGTTCTTGACTACACAAATTAACACATTCACATTTCCAAAATCACTTCCATTATCCATCAACATTCATAATATCTCTCACCTCACAATAACCCACAATCAAATGTTTTAAGGTTAGTCCATAACCATAACAGACTACCCAATCGAACAAAACAAATTACGTCATCATAGACAATTAACATATTAAACACTTAAAATGATACAATAAGTGGGTGCGTATCAAGGGATATTGACGGAAAAATTCCATACTTCTCACACACTACAGGAATCGAACCTACAGTAACACTACTGCTCACAGCAATACGATAAGTTTGTGACGAAATCCGAGTCTTTGAAGCCATGCGCTACAGAAGTAAGACAAATGGCAAGACCACCGCAGTACGTAAGCAACCTGGTTTGTGAAATCTCTTCTGGAAATAACTGCATGTAACTGCCAACCGAACTTGCAAAGAAGCATTGATATTGCTAGCGCGTCTAGATATTGGCCAGCGCTAAAACGTCGAGAGTTCCTTGACGTGACGCAGTTGCAGGATACTCCTTACTTGTAAATGCTTCGGATTTTTATTGAAAGATGATAGGATTTGTGGGCAGAAGCTCCGGAACGCCTTTGCAGGAAATTCCTGCACAGAGAGTCTTCAGAAGCCGTGTGAGAGCTATCATGCTGTAAGCCCTTACGTAGGACGGCTCTTCCTCCCTTTTCTCCAGTTTCAGACGGGGAAAACTTCTGAGAAACCGCTCTATCGATCAAAGTGTCTAACTCTTCAAGACAGGGCTTGCTGTTCGAAATTGCTTTTCACATCATGTGTAATCATGAGATATGGCGTACAGGGTACGGCGCGGCAATCTGGCGATTTTAAATACTGTACAGTTAAGACAAAATAATACATACGAAAACATACATAATTGAGACAAAATTAACTACTTTTTAATTGAAGAAGAAGTACCAAAAGGCAATCCTTACATTTTCATTTTGATTTATTGAAAATTACTTTATTAAGATGACCTCCATGACGTTCTTTTATTTTTTATTGAGAAAATTCCAGATACAGCACAGGTGGCCAATTTACATTGAACACTGAAATTGTCAACAATAAAAATGCAATAATAGTAATAAGCAAAAGTATATAAAAATAATGAAAGTAACAAAATAGCACAAAAGTGAATAGCAAATTAACCCAAAATAAGTAAAAGATGGCACTATTTGATATTATTTACGAACATTTCTTCTAATAGAAGACCGAAAGGCAAACTCGGAGGAAAATATATCGGTACTTGAAGGAAGGTCATTGTATTGTGTGGCAAGTCTGTAAAAGATAGATCTTTTTTGAATTTCTAGTCTAGGTTTCTTTGTATAATCTTGTATTGCGAGTTGTGCGCATAGGTACTCTAAAGTGGAATTCCTCAAGAAGTGTGTTGCAGCGGATTTTGTCATTCACAATTGTATATAAATAACTGAAATCATTCTGCAAACGTCGCTGATAAGCAGTTTGTAAGTTTAGAAAAGACAAGAGATGCGGAGATGAAAAATTGCGTAATGAGGAAACCC
The DNA here is from genome assembly GCF_977018435.1 of Lepisma saccharinum. Taxonomy (NCBI): domain Eukaryota; kingdom Metazoa; phylum Arthropoda; class Insecta; order Zygentoma; family Lepismatidae; genus Lepisma; species Lepisma saccharinum. The sequence goes on from NC_139236.1 coordinate 52,520,851, forward strand.
TGTGGTAGTCATGTGTTATCTCTGTCGCAACAACTATCTACATCCAGTGTTACAAAATTGCCCAATTCATTACCGCGGCCTGCATATCACTTTGTACCTTCCCACCAAGACATTTTACATAGCAGCGTGTACGTTATGCATTTGACATAACAGCAAATCAGATTCAGGTCTGTGTTACTGACGCCCTGCCTAGTAGGTTCTACTAGTAGCTTTTCTAGTGTGAGTTGAGTTTTCGCGCTAAATGGGCAGAGTTATATGGATTATAGACAGTGTCTTGGATGCATTATATAGGCCTTGTAGTATCTGTAGACTTCAGAAAGGTCAGATTTCTTCCAAAAGTGCAAAAATAGACATTTAATCTAATTCTGGAAGATTCAAAAACTACTAATTTGACTGGAAATGCTGTGAGATTTAGTTTCAAAATCGAACACTAGATGGCATTCGTAGTGAAAATTTCAGTACTGCATGTGACATTACACTTAACTTGTGTTAAGTTATTTTGTATAGATAAGAAATCTTTTGTTATATGTGTGTACTTTAAAAAAGAAAGTTTAATTTATAGTCGCCTGGGATTTTATTCACTACATCCTGATGGAAAGTGTACTTCTTAAAGTTGTTAATCACAACTGCACGCTATACGTGCAGACCCAAACTGCTAAAGGTTAAAGTAAATTCGTATCGTGAAACGGCACATTTGGTTTAAGAGAATAAACTCCAGTGGGCTGTCCTCGGCGTGCAAGGTTGACCTGGATCTCTGGCGAAGACAGATGCGAAATGGGAATACCAGTGGACAGAAGAAAGAAATTACAGAGGGCATTCTATGTAGAAATGCCGTGAAGAACACAAATGGTCTGTTTTTCCCTGCAAACATTTAGGTGAAAGCAGAAAGAAAATAAAAGGAACCTTCTTCAGGGAGACTAAGTCATCCAACAGCTGGTCTCGGAGGAGAAAAGAAAGAAGGAGAATTAAAGAATGGATTATTGTGGTGCTTCCCGTCTTCTTCTTGAATGAGGTAGGCCGGAGGTTTATAACCCCATAGAAGAATTGTCTGGCGAGCGTCCAAGTGTCCATGATCGAGATTTTTGAGGTTGTTAAATGATTAAGGGGAACTTTTCCTAGTACATACAGAAGTAAGATGAAAGAGAGAGTTCCTAAGCTGTAGATTCGTTCCTTTTTTCATTTGTGCGTTGTTTTAACAGAAATATTTTTTTATGTATCAGTTTATTTGGTATAATGGCGAGACAAGAATACCAGATGGAAGACTGTAATAACCAAACTATTTTCTGTGGTTAAATGTTAACGAGTGCAAATAGTCTAACAATTAATATAACCATATTCTTTTTTAATATTATTATAAGTGTTTTTCTTCCCCTTTCAGATAATCGCGACGTTAAGGATAAATGATTAGATAAAATTGATAAAGGGACAATCACCAGTGTCACCTCTATCCAGCCGGGACTCGAACCCGGCAACTTCGGTGGCGAGATCCTTAGTCGACCGCTCAACGTGCTTGCCCAGCGAGACGGCTAGCATACCCCTTCTAACTGTTCTAGAGAGACAATAACGAGATGAGCTTTTTGTTAGAAAATTCAAAACTTAGCCCATCCTGCAGCTGTAGATAAAAAGACCTTGATACAAATGATTTGGTTGTAGCAGGTATAAAACGATTTAACTAAAGAAGAGGGGAACTTATATTCTATTTGTATCACTGAATTTTATGCATGACACCCGTTTGTATAATTCCCAAATAATACTGCAAAAAGTAATGCCAGATTCCAATACTTTCACCTGAACACATACGAAATACTACTTTGGATGCCCGATTCGAAATATTTTGGGTGGAATGTTCCATCTTGTCTAAGTTTTATGACGTACTATGTGAGAACTTGGGAGAAATATCACTTGCTCCTCATGACCTTCGGTTGTGGAAGCACTATCCTCCTGTTCATGATGTATACATTCCCTACAGAACTGACATAGGAATGCACACGCTTCCAGGAAAATAATCAGCCTTGATTGTCTGATGTTGTGACGCTATACTTTTGATCGTTTATAAACAAATTCTACGTAGTTTTAGTAAGAACACCGCATGCACTTCCTGGTCTGCAGTAGTATATATGCAATATGTTTGATCCACGCAGAACAAACGCCTTATTATCTTGGTCAGGCTCAGATTTCTTTGGATTTTTTTCTTTTTGCTTATCTGGACGGCTTCCATACATTATCGTTATCGAGTTCGCCCAAAGTGCTTTCATGTGTTAACGGTGTATCTGGTGGCTTATCGATCTTGCCAACTCTCCAAAGCAGTCAAGAGTATGACAGATCCAAGGTTGATATTGCCGAGTGTAGAAACACATATGCCCACTGGCACACGCGGCTCTCTTGCTTTTAAAGTTGCACCATTTTTCCGTGGGAGAGTGGTGTGGGGAACGGAGGTAGAGACATTTCCCATAAAACATATCCTCGGTTTGAAGTTAACGTCTTCCTTCAACGATTTGTGCCAGTCTTGTATCAGTTCTTTATAATAATTAACGCAAATGACTATCCCTGAAATGAAATCATGTGTGAAATATATATTTATACTCTATATCGGGAATCTCTGGAGCAAGTGAACGAAAACAAGTCTGCGCAAGTATTGGCTCGAGAGCGCTCGACCAATGAACGCACGAATGAGAAAGTGAGTACATGAAGATAAAAATGCGGACTAGCTACCAGCTGTTAGGAGCAGCGCGTACTGCTTCGCTTCGCCCACTAGCTTTTTCCCACCTTCTACCCTTATGCGCAGCCTTGCTCCACAGATTACCGGGAATATATGGAGCAAGGTCTCTCATAAGTGAAGAAGAGGGCAGGAAACAAGTGGGCCGAGCGAAGCAGTACACGATCCTGCAAACTGCTGGTAGCCACAGTCGCCTCCTCCACGCAATCTCGTTCCCTATTATGCGTTCATTGGTCGAGCCATCTGGAGTCACTACTTTCGCAGAGACTTGTTTTCCTTCGCTTGCTCCAGAGATTCCCGGGACAGAGTATAGTCCCCATGCCTTAGATGCGGCCATGGACGGAAGTGCGCATGCGATAACTCAACGATTCCAGTGGCAAAATAGGGGTGGAATGGATACGGGGACCACTTTCCTCGAAGATTCGTCTGCATAGTAACGTCGTGAGGATGTTACAAGTTGTAAAACCCATAACAAACCCAACAAAGGGAGAGATAATAAACAACCGAACGCATACAAAAGAGAAAAAATTGATCTGAAACCTACAGCATTGTTTCGTGCATGTTTCTACCTACCTCCCCTTTCGTGAGTAGATTCGTCCTCTCGAGTTAGTCTCGTCTTCCACGGTCTGACAATCATTTTGTAGGGAGGTGCCGGCAGCGGTTACAACTTGCGATTTTTTGGGCTCCGGTTTCCCATGGTATATTGTTGAAAGTTATTTGGTGCAAGGGATCTGATTGAATGCGATGTTCAGTCTTTCTGACCGCCGAATGCTTCCACACAACACATGACAAGGTTGTCCTCCTGTTTCCAAGTATTTGTTCTGGTTGCATGATCATATAGTAGGAATAGGATGAAGCATTATCATACACAATAATATATTCTATCATTGAATGACTAAGTTCAGTAAATTTTGTGTGATGTTACGGAGTCTGACTTCTTCGCAAGATAGAGTTCAAGTTTGGCCTAAGAACTTGATCAACAATTACATGCTCGAATTGTGACAACAAATGAATCCCTATATTTATATTATCCTACTTCTCTTCGTGGTGCGTTGCAATTGACAGTGATGGGCCTGATTTTCTGATATTCCTGTCCATTCCGAAGAAAATTGAAAGGTAGTACAGAACTACTCAACTGCGTGGATGCCTGCTTCTGCAATCTACACTCAGCTTCCTTCATGCTATTTGCTTCGTAAGGTACTCTACCCAGTTGATGCTTACCTACAAGGATGAAGAGAAACAGCCAGGATGCGATGAAAGGAATAGTTTAGTGGAAGGCGACGTGAAAAAGAAACTATATGAAGCCGTGGCATTCCTAAATTACGGTTTTCCAGAGTCCCAGTGGAGAGTGAAATAAGAACCTAACATTCTGTCGCGTTGGTTGCCCCCACCCTCATACTTTGGTGGAAACGGTTCTGTGTTTGTTTGCTCCATACGGAGAATTAGAATACCACTACTGAGAACAGGTGGTTCGGCGCCAGCTACCCTGAGGAAGGTAATATTAAGGAATGAAGTAGCGACTGTGACAAGCAAAAGGTATGTGTGAGTGCCTTTGTGATGGTCTTATTCTGCCTCCCACAGACGTAGGACCTGTTTAGCGCCACGCTGGAACCTTGGTTTCTATTCTCGGCGTGAATGATTTCAGGTGAGAAATTTCCCGACAGTGTCCCGTATGTGCTATCGTGGCGCTGTGCAATGCAGAGGGGATAGATTGATTTTTTTTTTACCGGCATATTAAAATGAGACCTTTCTATGCTGCATTTATTCTCTTCTCATCAAAAGGCCACAGGTTCTATCTAATCTTTCAATTTTTGTGCACAGATAGGCTAATCGGTAATGGGCCTAGAGATTAAAGCGGGAGTTTAATTGGTTTCTACTGGGGATCGAATCCGGACCTCATTAATTAAAGGGCGACAGCTTTACCATTACCTTATTTAATAATTCTCTGAATGTTAGTGACAATGTTTCTACATTAGCATGCAATGTTAATTGGACATTATCCACTGTCTAGTGCTTTAAACCATACTTATTCTAGGGCCTCCCCATGACGGAGTAGTAGCGTCGTCGCCTTGTTATCAAGGGGTCTCGGGTTCGATACCCGATGGATTCCACTTTAAACTGTAGGTCCAGTCCCGATTAGCCGTACTGTGCATAAAGTGGACCTAAAACACCAAATCAATCAATCAATCATACTTATTCTAACATTACGATTGGAGCAAAAAGTTGTACGGAATTCTGGGGGGCCCTGTGGAGTTGGTTAGATCAGCGGATTTGTAGTTTAAATTACAGGTCTGTCGTAGGTTCGATTCCCACCACCGACAAAAGACATTTCTTCACCTGAAGGTGAGAGTAGAGGTGCTCACTTGAAACAAAATGTTAGAATAAGTATAGTTTAAAGCACTAGACAATGGATAAAGTCCAATTAACATTGCATGCTAGAGTTGTCATTTGTACATGGTGGAAGTACTGTTATTGTTCAGCAGCCTCCTGTACACGAAGCCAGTTGAAATTATGTGTAGCATTTCATTTATATTGCGTAATGCAAAAGTGTTGTATGTGCTTCAGCATTCATCAACAATCTTTCTAGCGAAATGTGCAACTATGCTCTTAAAAACGTTGACATGTGTACAGGGAGAGGCATTCAATGGGTGCCGTTCATTCTTTTTTCGCGATGACTTTCCGCATTAACAACATTACACCTATATTGCTCCAAAGGGTGAAAAAAAAGGTATTGACGTCAATTTGAAATTGGTATAGTTTTTTTTTTTTACATTCCTTGCTGACGCTAGCACTCTGCTCTCCCTGAACGAAAAAAAAAGTTTAATTCTCGCACTGGCCGTGATTTATACGAAGTCCGGTGTCCAATTAGTGCCTGGCTGAGTCGTTATTGCTTTCTCTGCTGACGTCATGCTAATAGAAGCGGAGCGTTTTTCACGGCGAAAAGTCATGCCAGCATAACAACGCAAGCCGTGCTCTGAACAGTTTTGCCACACCTCGTCAAAGTTTTGAAACAAGGGGAGTCTTTCGCCGTGTCCTTATTGCACTTCTAGTCGGTGCGAGTTTTGCGACCCGAATTTAAGCTGAGCTGTTTTTCTCATGTGACGGCAAGGTTGTTATTAGCTTATTCAGATTTCTATATTGTTGCATATTTTTGCTTTGTATGTATCCAAGCAAAAGTGACAAAAGCGTCTGCGAATTACACTGTTAGTAGCGAAATTGGTTTTCGTGTTAACGTGTTTTTACATATTTTGAGAACGGATTTAAATGCAAAAGCAAATCTTCACGAGATGCTCAAATCAATTGCTTGATGAAAATTATCAGTTTTCCCTGGTGCTTTTCGGATTAAGACGCAATTGGGACATATGCTTGAAATCTTCGGTGAACAATAAACACAACGACGTTATAGTACGTCACAGCGCAAAGAATAATAGTAACTGTATAATAAGTAACCTTGTGTCTAGGCGTCCGAAATTGGGACTCCAAATTTCATTCTAAGATTTATTTTCAGGTTAATATAGGGAAAAAAAAGAGAAACTGTTCAGCTTTCGGAAAATTCTCGTCTGTTTTCATCTGGGCCTATTTCAGGAATGGGTCTAATGCTGCAGGATCAATAGCACCCACCTTTATCCGGCCCTGTGCTTTATAAGTGTGTCGAATGGCCATTATTGTTTACATTATTTCCCACCCAACGTTAAGGTTCCATTTACGAGTTGCCAGATATTTAGATAGTATAGTTTTGCTGTAGATTTATCCATTATTATTGATTGATTTGATGTTTTAAGTCCACTTTATGCACAGTAAGGCTAATCGGGACTGGACCTACAGTTTAAAGTGGGATCCTAACCACTATGTGCCTCCACCGGGACCCCTTGATTACAAGGCGACGACGCTACCACTGCACTATCGGGAAGGATCAGTCTATTATTATTAAGATGCACCTCGTGATCTGTTTTTAGAGCTTCTTAAATCGGACCCCTTTTTTGGAAGAGAAACTGGAATATATCCTTTTGTCTATTATGGGTTGACGAAATAATATTACATGAGTCAAATGAAAACCTTAAAAATCCGACTAAGATTACAGCAGGACAGACTGTGTACAGCTCAGGTATCAACTGTTATTTATAAGACAATCTCGATCTCAATGTCTGTGTGCATGCTTTCCACACCAGCAAGTTTAGTAATGGAGAAAGTTCGACAATGTCCTCAGTTCGCAGGCAGATGGGTGGAAAGGCCTTCGCAGTGACTCATAAGTGACTGCACGTGGACCCCAAGACTTATTCTTATTAAGGTATACAGTAGGGTGCTGCAATGAGGGTTTTTTGCTCGACCGGCAAATATTTCGCACGGACGACGCTAGATAGCGTTAGGACTGACAGCTCTTCACCATGACGTCACGAGCGAATTTCGCTCGAACAGGCAAAACGATCAATATACGCTCGAAACACAGTAGTTCACGTTTAAACGTATTTTTTCTGTAGTAGGGTCAAGTGCCCATATTTCGGATACTTAATTTCAAATTAGATTTTCAGTACCTAAATATAAACAAAATAAGCCATAAATGTGTTGATAAACATTGAACATATATTTATTAATGTTTCTGAAAGTTATATTAACATATATAAGAAATACTTGGTATATTTTATGAAACAAAGAATTGCATGCATATTTTTAGTCTGACAAAAAGGTTTCCTAATGTCGGATAGGGTATTTCCTAATTTCGGATAGGGTTACTAATGAGTATTTGGAAAGGGTGCACAATTTCGGATAGTCGAAATTAGGTACCCGTGTAGCATCCGAAATTAGGAAACCCAGTCGCATATTCAATATGGCGATTCTGTGCGTTCCCCCTCTGAAATAATGTGACTGAAACTACGTAACAATGTTTGCTGAATCTCTCAAGATTATATAAAATTTAGACAGAAGTGAGTAAATACTAAACTTCTAGTTGTAGGCCTTAAGTTTGAATGGTGAAATATTACATCAAAACTCCGGAAAAGTCAGAAATATCACCCACACACTAAAGAAACATTGCTCAAGGTCACGCACAAGGGTGAAACTGGGGGACGAAGTAGCGTGTTAGTTGGCACTATCTGCACTTCGGCGCTGCTGTTCTAAGGTGGAAATTTCTTGGTATCCGAAATTAGGAACCTATCCGAAATATGGGCACTTGACCCTATTAGCCCTTCAAACAGGGATCGTGAAGTGAAGGAGGCAGTGAAATTGAAACTGAAGTGAACATAGTCATAATTTTCATGTTAAAATGTAATTTAGTCCATCTTTACAACACACAGCAATGTATGAAAATGTATAGATGATTATGGGCTGAAACTACCAGGACGGATTTTTACGCATATATTTGTACGATTATTGTCCCATTAAAAAGATATTTGATATTCTATATATTCGAACGAATTACGCTCGAGCGAAAGTGGTCCAATGCAGTACTCTAGTATACAGGCACTAACTCAAACTTGAATATAAATGTACGTTGTAGATCAGCAATAGGCCTGTGCTAAAATGCAGCTAACTTGTGCGACCCTACATACAGAAATCTACTAGATAAGAAACAATAACAATTTAAGGTTTTCTTGACTCTCCCTTGCAAGCAAGTTTATATTTAAAATATGAAAAGCTTAACTTGCTTCAGATGGTCTCACAGGTGGAGTCACATTGCTTTTAGGTTGACGAACCAACCTAAATGTTCTAAAACATCTCTCCACAATGACAGATATAACAAGTTACCAAGGACATTCGAATAGTTCGTGTGGTTTTCAAGAGGCTCTACATTTTATTGATTTTGCTGTACACGTGTGCCCGTAGCTTCCCGCAGTTGATGAAAGTGGCGTGGATCTCCATCAACAAGCTTCGTAACGAATCGACACGAAAGTCAAGAAGACAGCTTCCGCGACACTTTTTTATCTATTACACTTAGTTTGATTGCGTGTCGTTTTGAAATAACCGAGACCACCTATTCAAATTCAGTTTCGTTTCTCTCTGAAGCATCTATACAGATCGTTGTAGTTACTCATTTCCTTGTGGATAGAGTGGGATCACTTTCATAAAGCTCATGAAATGGACGTTTCACATTGGTACTCTCTTGTGCAATAGAACTCATGCTCTTTTTCTAAATAATATTGGTAAATAATTTTGATATTACAGTAAACCCTCGTTAACACGAATCTCAAGGGACTGAAAAATCAAGAGTTCGTGTTAAAAAAGAATCATGCTAACCGGGGACTCAAATTTTATTGTTGTAATACAGTTCTTTCTACACATTAACAATTTACAATATGTATTATGTATGTCATCATAGAAAACAGTACTACAGTAATTAACTTTTAAAAAAAGTACTCACAGATCATTTTTTGATGAAAAATTCCTACATATTGCGCTGTCGCAGACGGGAACGCAAATGCCTGGTAACTTCACAGTCAACTGTACTCATAGCTTCCGTAAAACTAGCGGTTAATTCGGATCAAACTCGTACTGGCTACGTTTTAAAGAATAGAAGAACACATCTGAACACACAACTGAATTTGTTGGTTAAATACGTATAAGCTCATTGTTGACGCGTCTTACTGTTTATCATTATGCCCTAACTTATTTATTAATATTTAATTTCGTATTTAATATTAATCAACGTATGATGTTTGAACAATTAGGTATACCTATGTATATACGAGTAAAATGATTGAGATCGTGACATCAACTTTGAAAATAAGAATTTACCAGGCTGCGGTCTTGAACACTTACTGTAATTCTCATTCGTACATTTAGTCACTTTACGTATTAAAACTGATTAATCGTGAACAATAATTAATAAACTAGGAACGTGTACTTGACAGAAAAAGAGCAAAGGCATGACCTACATCATGGCTTGCTTTCATAGCAATCTGGCTTTGATTTTCGCAATTTGATTTAACCAGTCGATCATTTGATTACATTCAAATAATTGAAGTTGGACGTACTCTTTGAAGAATTATTGACAAGGCAATTATTGGTCTGCCTTGTGTCTGCGCTTGATTGCGTTTTGCATATTGCATAAGTGTCGGCGGGTGGGTAACGCTGTTCGGTAATCAAACGCCAGCTGATTGACATGTACCAAAGGACATCCGATGCCGAATGCTCGCTCGAGGTGGTTCGAGGGCAATCTGGCATGTGGTCGTCCGGGCAATCAATGAAAGCGAGTAAACGTTGCTATCTTTACTGAGCATCGTGTGGCGCGTTGTGCAAACTAAAACGTTCCGTAATCGCACGACTAGATCTGGAAGACCTGACATTCTACTTAACTCACCCCCCCCCCTTTGTTCCTGATACACAAAAGCATTGCTTCGTTAGCTGTCTAATATTCTTTCGGTCTCCCTTGTCACTCGCGTCGCCACCGACCCGAACTCCGTGGAGGAGTGGTTAGTACAGCGCGTTGCGACGCCAAGGGGTCCCGGGTTCGAATTTCGGCAGGAGCATCGGTGTACTTTGTGAGTCTCTCTTCGTCAGTTACATCACATCACTCACCCTGATTAGCCAAAAGTGGCAGAAAAACAAAATAACAAAATTCAACCGAATCGTCGCCACCTCCGGTACCAGGTTCGAGTCCTGGTTTTTCTGGTCAAACTGGGTTCTTTTCATTACTTGCAACCATCAACCATCGCCATCGTCGCTCTTAGCCAAAAGAAACAGAAAGCGATGTTAAGTAAAATAAAAAAATAAAAAAAACTGCCAATAAATTGGCATTCCGTACATTTTTTGAACAATTCAAAAATTTCCATTATTGTCTCCCCAATAGCACAGTGGTAATGTTGTTGCCTTGTAATCAAAGGGTCTCGGGTTCGATACCCGGTGGAGGCTCATAGTGATTCTGATCCCACTTCTAACTGTAGGTCCAGTGCCGATTAGCTTGACCGTGCATAAAGTCAACTTAGACACAAGACTTGCTCACTCTCTTATATTCATTATCTTACAGACAGCATCCTTTACAGATCTGTAATAATTATAACGCTGATGTAACAAAATTCTGATAAACCGTTAGTAAATTCTAATATTACTATATTTTCAATACTAGCATTATTGACAATTAATTAACAATCATGTTTCCGCTCACATTTGAGCACTTGTTCGTCAACACTACAAAGTATGAAAAACTAAGTATGCTGACCAAGCCAGTAATTTATTTTATTAAAAACATAAACTAAACGTAACGTTTCAACCTTCTAGCAAGGTCTTCATCAGACTCTGTATCAAGTACAAAAGTCTTTTGTGCTAAAAAAAGACTTTCGTACTTGATACAGAGTCTGATGAAGACCTTGCTAGAAGGTTGAAACGTTACGTTTAGTTTATGTTTTTAATAAAATAAATTACTGCCTTGGTTAGCATATTTAGTTTTTCATAATCATGGAAACAAGGCTTAATGGTGTTATAACTACAAAGTAATATATAGTAGTGATTTTAGTAGTAGTAGTAGTAACAGCAGCAAGAGTGTTATCATCGTCGCACACTGAATCCCCAGATAATCAGACTTTCCGTAGCTTCAGGACAGAACTGAATCGCTGAAGGCCGAAACCTACTTTCAGAAATAGTATTGTAGGGACATTATTGTAATAAACAATTGCATCAGTACAATACGGTGAGGAGCGGCATATAGAGGTACGAGATAAATTGTTCCTGATATCGTCGCCCATGTCCCGTTTGATGCACTGGAACATCATCGTGCTGCAGGCTCGCGAACCATAATAGTGTCCGTAACAATGAAGGTATACCAACTAAAAGCCGTGTTTGCTGCATTGTTGCGCGCTATCCTCGAGCGTGGATCGTCACACTGCAACTATCAAATGCCATGGTGTTATCTGACGCGAGTTCCATTATTGCAATATTTATTTCCTCTGAATAAATAAAGGAACAAACTGACAGGCGTAGAGACTGGGAGTTGTTCGCGTGTGGAAACCACCATACCGTGCGACGCCACGGGATCGAAAAATCGTTGATCTTGCTTACTGCGCATGCGCTGCGAACGTGAACGTTATCTATGTTACGGCTCAACCGGTAATGGTGTTCTCAACAGCTAATTTTCACAGAAATGAGGAATTTTAGAAATAATACTGGGCGGGGAGACTAATAAAACACGTTGCAGATATTGTTTTCGCTACTTACAAGCATTTGTTTGATTTAGTTTTGTTTCACGTGGTATTTGCGTAAAGCTCATACTAGCTTTTGTTTTTAAACTTCTTTTCTTTTCTCTTCTGTTTGGCCGACTTCTTTCCCATAAAGTATTGTGTGTAAAGTCAGGGATCCTGAGATCGACTACAGAGTAAGGCATTGTTGTTCCTGCATTCAGTAAATTCTCCCCTTTGTAACGCTCGAGGCTGGGGTGGTTTTATACGTTTATAAATTCCCGATACTTCCAACGAAGTCACTAGATCCCTCCCTTCTCCTTCAACTGAACATTTATGTCTCGATTGTGACACAAATGTAAAATAATTTTAGGGTTCCCAGATGGCGCAGTGATAGCGTCGTCGCCTTGTAATGGGTCCCGGGTTCGATACCCGGTGGAGGCTCAAAGTGGCACTTTAAACTGTAGGTACAGTCCCGATTAGCCTTCCTGTGCATAAAGTGGACTTAAAAACACGCTCAAACTCAAAACTGAAGGGGAAGTAACCGAAATAGAACGATTGATTGATTTGGTTTATTTTACTTCGCTTTTCTGCCACTTTTGGCGAATCGAGAAGACGTGGATGAGTAATGATATGATGAAGGGCCGCTCACAATGAACAGCCATGCCCAGGCATGGATTCAAACCACATTCTCTGGCGACCGTAATAGAACGACCTCGGCAGTTACATCGCTGGAGTGAACCACACTCCCTCCCATCTCGGAGAGCACCAAGCGATTTGGAGAACCTGAGGCGACATTGCAGATTTCGTGGAAATTATTTGCAGTGCGAAGAAGTGGAAACTATGAGCAAATTTCTGGATTGAGTTTGTGTATGCGCTGTACTGCTAACGAGTCAGGAGCTAATTACTTTCTAGCTTTCCATGCAGCCACCTTTCATTATCCATTTCTGCAGATTCATAGCGTACCCTGATTTATGCCAACAAGGTCGTTCAAATTAATATTCTTCGTGCTCGTGGAATTACTCGCAGCAAATATTTCGCTTTCGGGAACGAGAAACTCGTGTAATAAAATAGCACATTCAAAGGGAGGGAGAGTAACGTTTCTACTTCTTGACTTCACATTCTGCTTTCTGTCTCTGTATTGTAATTAAGAGTTCCTGGGTTCAATTCTTGGTAGGAACACATCTCGATTCTCTATGTCAGTATTAGCCTGTTGGATAGAAAGTGGACTTTAAACAAGCTTTCTATCTATTGGTGCACGATAAATATGGTAATAGGAGCAAGTGAGAACCTGTAAAAGTTGTGAATATTTTATCTGCATCTTCTCGTGCTGGTAACCACTGAACCTTCGGTCGACGCAAGCGAAGCAATTTTCGAAGATTCCTGTGGTTTCGAATAATCGTTATGATATGCCAAATTTTGGAAACAAAATTACATATTCTTAGAATTCCTTCTAGAGCATACACGTGAACCCTCGTGTGGTTTGCTTTCGCTGTTGTCTAGATATTCTCAATAGTTTCCTGGTTTCGTAAGTCTATTTTCCGTCACAGATATCTAGACAACAGCGAATTCACACGAAGATTCACGTGAATGCTCTAGAAGGAATTCTCAGCAGAATTTGAAACATCAAAGAAATCTTATTTTTCGAAAGGAGAGTAATTTTCGAATACGTCTTGGCTGTCGGCGGTCAAAGGTCCAGCGATGCCTTAACCACATAACTCGGTCTCTACAAATATCTTGCACGCTACTACTCAACTATCTCCGATAGTCTAATAGTCAATACTGTTGCATTTGATGCAGGGTGTTGTCGAGTTCGACTTCTGGGATAATACCGGATTTTTTAATGTTATGTTTGCATCAGATGACATTTTTTTTCGAGTTATCAGTATGTGCAGAAATCCAGAAGAAAACTTGCAATGAGCACCTGCGGACATTGATCAAGAATGCTCTCGGTGAGGTGATTAACCTCAGCCCACAAATGTCTCATGAAATTCAGAGCTTTTAATAGGACACCAATAACATTATAGGAGTGTTAGGGAATATTTTGTGCGAGGGCCGGTGTGAAATTCAGCTATGAACTAGATTGTACACACAGAACCCAAAATGTGTTGACTCCAGTAACACATTAAAGTGCATAAAAGGCTAATGATGCAATTTTGGTGCATCGAAATGGAGTTACTGTTCTTCACTATTGTCAAGAATGGTTGTTCTCTGGGTGTCTGTACTTTTTAGAAGTTTCTTTTCGGCGTGGAAAACTCCCGGACTCGACTGGGTGGTGGAGCAGGTTGAGTTGTCGTATCAGAATCTCGCGACCTAATGTTTCGGGTTCGAGTCTATGTCTATGCATGGATCCTTTGCGATTGTCTCTTTATCAATTACTTCAAATTATCCTTTACCTTCATTGGTTTGATTAGCATAAAGCAGCATAGTTGATGTTGGTTGCGGCAGTGGTGTGGAATTTGCAATAGTACTAGTATCATTTAAACTAAATGTATTCCGGATATTTTATTGTAAATAAGTCTACAAATATCTTGATGTTTACACCTGTTCCTTTGGAATCAAGAATTCCTGATTTTTTTTCTGCCAAAGCGAACTTTTTCTTGTTACGGACCTTTGGTTTGGGCTTAAAATCCTATGTGCACGGAAGTCCGTTGAGACTTGAAGTATACTTACTTCTCTGTGGGAGTCTAACTAGGCAAACCAACACGGCACCGTTAGTCTTATTCACAGTGGCACAAATGAGTTGAACCAAACGAAATGAATAGAAAATCTACCTGTCGATCTAGCGTTCTCAGTAAGCAAATAGAGGATGCGATTTCTGGTCGCAGTTGTGATAATTACATTCCTATTGTTTTCAGGTGAGGTCAATATTTCGTTCTATCTATTTGACTAATTAACTTCGATTCAGAAAAGATAACATTTCATTCCCAATTGGATGCTGAAAGATGTCCTAACATTCTCGATTTAATAGAGTCTGTTCACATTTATTCGGCTTTTCTGAAAGTAAAATGTCTTGAAGGAGTTGTACAGTCATCGGCAATAAAAATGGAACACAAGATCATGCAAGGCGTTATGCGTGTTGCATAACTCTTGCTGCAGTGGTCGAAGTTGCCATTGAAAATTTTGCTATTAAAATCCACTTGTCGCTGTAGAGGTATAACGCCTTGCAGGTAAGCGAGTATTTCAGGATCTAGGTCTCCCATTCTTATTGCCGATGACTGTACGTGATTATAAAAAGGGGTACAGGAAGGGAGAATACTAATGGAGACGTTTCACGCACCGAGTATATTGAAGTCGCGCTCGCTCACGCATCCGTACGCATTGGAAACAGAAATCTTGCGACAGGACCAGCAACTCGACTTACCTGTCTCTAGAGTGGCCTGGCTCCTCGGCTTCAGTCATGTTACAAGTGTAATATATAAATGTGTGTTGTTGATGCACGAGGGAGGAAAAGAACTTTCACGAGAACTTCACCGCTCTACACTCAAATGAATACTGAACCCTTTGAGGACTGAAGAGGAGGAGAGACCAACCTGGCCCGACCCGAGTGGTGGATCGATCCGAGTACATTGCGCAGCGGCGAACACTTGGCGGGTTCTCCCTTCGACACTGGCGGTGTTGGGATGCTCGTGCCTCGCTGGGTTAGAATTTCATTAGAATGGTAAATGCCCATATGGAAAGGGTTGGTGAGATTCCAACGTGGTGGTTTGGACCGTCTGCGGGCAGTGATGTTAGGGTGGTCGCCCCTAGTGAGTGACCTCTTCCTCGCAAATCACCTCCAAGACATGGAGAATCCTAGGTGAGGCACCGATGGAATTATAGGGTCGTGAGGGAATGTCTCTTGCGAGGGCCGTTGTCAAATTAAACGCAAAAAGTTATGTGTGCTTTTCGAATTAAGAATACATCAATTTTCGTTTTATTCCCCTTGCTTGAGCCTTCCCGATGATCTACTATCCGTGACAAAAATATTGAGCCCTCTGTTGACACGCTTGTAAAATTGTACTCCGTAGGAGTAAAAAAATCAAATATACCTCATTGGAAAGCTTCAAGTATCTACATTCATTTTTAATAAGCATTATCTAAAAATTAATCTTAACTTTGTTATCTTACTACGTATAATAAAAAAAATCACTGCAAAGTGTAGTTTTTTCTTCCAATTTTCACGAACGGGGAACTTAACACCATACATTTCATAATCGACTGTACATATAATTTTAAGATTTTTTGTACTTGAAGTTTGATTATTTCTGCATCTCTGTAGAAAAAATCAAACGCATATTTTTAATAGATGCTTCAAAAATTGGCGTTTTAGGGAAAGTGCAAACTTGAAATGCATAATTACGAATTCAATGAAATTGAAAAAAACTGTTGATATAACGCATATGATCAAATTCCAGAAGTTTGGCGTGTGTACCTCAAATATGGTTCCAGATATTACAACCTTGGTGACAATGAAGTTCGACCACAAAGGAATACGTGATTAAATGCACAGAGGCATAGGCGGTGGAATGGGTGACCCGCAGAAGTGACGCATGCGTGTAAGAGGAGGCGTGTGAGCAGGCAAGAATCGTGATCCCAGCATGTTGCACCCAAGGTCACGTAAAGAACGAAAACGAGGAACTATACGCGTGACATTGAACTTCGACCAGGCACCAGACCCATACGGTAAATTCCAGATAGTGGCGCATTCGACGGAAGCATGACGTCACGGACACGATAAGGGAGTCCGCCGTATATAAGCGCGTGCTGTGCACCGAGGAACCGTAGTGCATCATCACCATGGCCAGGGGCAAACCTATTGACAACACCGTGAGTAGAAGAGTGGTGGAGTTGCAACGGGATGGACTCAGTGAACGGGAAATAGGGCGCCAACTGAACTTACCCAAGTCAACCGTCCACTGCATCATCAAACACCACCAAAATACGGGTACTACAGAGCCAGGTAAGGCCCCCGGTCGAAAACGCCTGCTGAGCGTGCGTGACCTACGGATATTTAGGCGCTATATCCAGACCAACAATCATGTTTCTGTGGCCGAATTACGACTGTGGACTCGAGAACGTTTCACATTGAAGTGTCAACCAGAACCATTCGCCGTTACCTACAGCGATGCGGTTACCGAGTGTACAATGCGAAACGTAAACCCTTCCTTTCCATGTTGAACAAAGGTAATCGACTACGGTTGGCACGAATGTACCGGGGATGGACATTTCGGCAGTGGAACAGGGTTTTGTGGACGGACAAATCCATTTTCAATGTTGTGTACGGGAAAATACGGAAAACAGTCATTTGTCTGAAGGAGGAACAGAATGAAGCAAAATGTTACGCACGTCGGGTACAGAAACCTGCGTCAGTGATGGTATGGGAATGCATGACGGCATCTGGGGTTGGCCCACTACACGTCTGTGAGGGCATTGTGAATGCACACGCCTATACACGCATACTGGAGCGGCATCTTCCCACAGTGCGAAGGCACCTGTTCCACAGGCGGCGTCTCATCTTTCAACACGACAATGCCAGGCCTCATACAGCGCGGCTGACAAGAGAATGGTTGACTCTCCATCACGTGCGAACTCTGCCATGGCCACCATCGAGTCCCGACCTCTCGCCCATTGAGAATGTGTGGCGTGTTCTTAAGCGACGTGTGCAACAGAGGGGACCCACGACAGTGGCTGCTCTTATCGCCTGCCTGCAGGAGGAATGGCACCGCATCGATGTGGAATACCTTGAACGACTCGTCCGCAGCATGCCCCGACGCATTGCCACAGTTATTCGCCGACGGGGTGGCATCACACCATGGTAAACAGGATCCCCTCTAACAGTGGTCGAACTTCAATGTCACGTGTAGATGGACGAAAATGTTTTATTTTGTGTGGACACCATACATTGCTGCGTTGCAGCGGAAATTTATGTTTTCCTTTGTTCCATGTAGCCTGCTGAATAAAATATGTTCAGCAAATGCATGTGTTCTCCTTCTTTCACAACGCACTCCTATATTTGACACTGGTCGAACTTCATTGTCACTAAGGTTGTAATTATTCTTTCGCACTCCTAATATGGTAAACGGGTGCATGACGTATGCCCGTGTGCGGACAATCTCAGACTCTGTGGGCTGGAGGCAACTTTCACAGCGTTGCCGTTTCGCTGCACTTCGCTGCGAGAATCGCGCAAGTGCGTTCCGTCTAGCCGATCCAAAGTATTGTCGCAGTATAAAATAATAAATGAAATATTTCTCATATTGCAAATGGAGTACTGCTATACTGCAGTTTTTTTGGGGGGGAGGAATTACTTCTAGCCCACACAGCACACAAATATCCAAAATATATCCACTGGATATCTTTTGTATATTCGTGTCGGAAGGTCTGGATATTCAATATATATCCAGGAATGTCCACTGGATATCTGCTGGATATCCATTTGTCCGCATACGTGATATCCAAAAGATATCCAGAGAGGATATGTTTTGGACATTTTCAGATCACTTTTGGACATGTTTTGGACATCAAGTGGGACGTAATTCCGACATTATGCTTTGATTTAGACTTTTTTGTACGTACTTTGGATATTGCATGAACACGAAAAGTACTAATTTTGATCTCATCTGGATATTATTTCGACATGAAAGGATGCAATCAACAGTCAACCATGTAACGACCCTGCGTGGTCGCCATATTATATTTTGTTAAGAAGATTGCATGCTATACGTCCCTGCGAGGCGTACGCTTTTAGTTTAAATGTGTTAACGGATCCATCTCTACGATAATTAGTTTCGCTTATTATTTGACCCTGCGTGGTCGCTGTATTCTGTAAACGCTAACGGATCCACCTCTACGTTTATTAGCTTCGCTTATTATTAGACCCTGCGTGGTTGCTGTATTCAGAAAATGTTATCAATTATCGTCATATACACTGTTCAACTGGTTGTTTAGAATTACAGCGTCCTGCGAGGCTCATTATTAATTGTATTGTTTGAATGCACACAGTTTTAGTTTATATTAACACGTGCATCTAGTGATTTTCCCACTAGTGATTTCTCAATGTCACTTCTTGGATGTTTCTCAGAACGAAGGTTGCAATATGTAAAAAAATGAGTTAGCAACGCGTACTTGTAGTTAAAATTTTCACCACCAATGCGCCGCCCCCGCGAGTATAAAGCCAGCGCAGCCAGTACCCGGAGCTCAAAGGCGATATCTCACACTAACAACAAGGAAGATACTGGACACCGGGTAAGCGAACGTTGCCTGCTGTTACGGAACCACATGCGAGAAAGAGGAGAGATAGAATCAAGGGGAATAAATAGACTGATCATCGAATAGAAAGAAAAGGAGGTAGAACTGAAAGGGGAAAGATGCGTACAAGAGGTGGTTTATCAAGAGGCAGAGGTCAACAGCGGTGGACAGGCACACGAATGCCCCAGAACGACCTAGAATCAACACCGGACAGACCAACGACGCCTGCAAAAGCGAATTGAAACAGTTGAGCAGGATTTCTTCCACCCAAACAGATTCGCTCCTCTAACACAAAACGAAATACAAACAAGGCCTGACACAAGGAGGACAGGCAAACCACCTCCTGTTTTCATATATGATATAATATCGAAGTACCCCTTCATATCTACACTCACGCCAAATCTCGACAACCCGCAAGTACATCCCACAGCGGAGTACATTAAAATATCCTGCCGCAACTACAGCGACTACGACAAGATGATAGCTTTTCTGCGACAAACGGGAAGGTCCTTTTCCACCGGAGTCCCAAAGGCAGATCGGCCGATTAAAGTGGTCATCCGACGCCTACCATACGACACGGACCCAAAGCACATAGAGGAAGCACTCAGAGAAGAGAATTTCCCGGTAATCCAAGTAACCCAGATGTCAAAGAAAGACAACTCAAGAAACGGACGGGTAAAAATGCCACTGTTCCTCGCCGCATTCCAACGGTCTCCAATAACCAAGGAGATGTACGACGTCACACGCCTTATGCATATGCCTGTCAAGATAGAGACGTACCAAGCAAGGGATGCCCTGCAGTGCTACAACTGCCAGAGAATAGCCCATGGTCAGCATACTTGCAATGCGACACCAAGATGTGTCAAATGCGCAGAAAATCACCATACGAGGGAATGTCCAAAAACAGATCGATCTACAAAGGCCAAATGTGCAAACTGCAGCCAGTCACATCCAGCCAACTTTAGAGGATGCAAAGCCTTCCAACAATACAAACAAACAAAGGCGAACTACAAACCTCCAAAACCCACGTCGACAGAACCAGCAGCCGCTGATTACAACCAACCAGTAAAGAAATTGCCACCAGTTCCGGCATGGCCAGTCATGAAAAACAAAACAAAAGAAACCCAACCCGATGTACCCCAGCCAACCACGTCAGCGGAGAGCACCACACAAGCTGAACAAAATACTGTAGCTTCCACACCGGCAACGACGTCTACAAAAGGAACGCTCGGCGATGACATAAAGAAAATATTAACTCTCATCAACGGCCTGGATATCCAAAAAATTCTCCAGCACATCAAAACCGGATTCGAAAAACTCCGATCAGCAGACGACACTCCGACCAAAATCACGGTGTGCATTGAAACAGTCATCGCCATGTTCAACGATGGGTGCTTCTAAGAAAACCCAAGTACACCGGCACATGACTCTCCTCTACTGGAATGCGGATGGAGTTTTCAACCAAAGACTGCAACTATTACACTATCTACACCAGCAAAAGATAGACGTCGCTCTAATAAACGAGACCCACCTGAAACCCAAGAACAGATTCACCCTACGAAACTACATCATACACAGACAAGACAGACCTACCCCAAAAGGCGGCCTAATGATAGCAATAAAGAGAGATTTTCCCACAGAGACAATCACCATCCCACAACTGCAGACCATTGAAGCCTTGGCCATCAAAATCATCACACCAACTGAACCGCTGGTCCTTGTTGCTGCATACAAAGGACCGGAAACGAGGGTAAAGCTTCAAGACCTTCAAACACTACAGTCATTAGGCGCCAGAGTACTGATAGCTGGAGATTTGAACTCCAAACATCCAGAGTGGAATTCTAGGGTCACCAATCGAAACGGAGTACAGCTGTTCAACCACATACCATTTATAAACCTTGCGGTAACAGCACCAAAGGATCCGACACACTATCCCAAAAACGGAGCTAGGCCGGATGTCTTAGACATCACACTACACAAAGGAATCAACTTTGCCGTATGTCGTCGCCGATCTCGACTCGGACCATGAGCCGGTTATATGTGTTGTCGCCCATAGACTACTGACGCATCTCACGACCGCACCAACACGACTGCTGACAAATTGGCAGCAGTACAAAACAACTCTTCACGAAGCAATCCAGCTGCCTCTCCACGTTGCAACCCCGGAAGATATCGACACGGCCGTTGAGGAAATCGGTGCCAAGATCACTTCAGCAATTCGAAACAGTACCACCAAAGCAAACCGTCAAGAGCAACCAAACACAATGGACCTCAAGCTACACATCATGTTGCACCTAAAGCGATGGATCAGACGCAAATATCAACAGACACGACATCCACAATACAGGCAGCTCCTCCAGAACTTGAAACGTCGAGTGAGAGGACACCTTCAAAGATCAAGAAAACACCTTTGGGACGAAAAACTGAAGACCTCCGACAAGCCAAACAACGAATTCTGGAAGCTCGCAAGAAATTTCCGTGGACACACCGCCAGCTCAACGACGCCAGTCCTCCACGACCCACAGGGCAATCTTCTATTTCAACCACAAGAACAAGTTGACGCTATCGCAAACAACCTTGAAGAACAGTTTTCTCCCAATACAGAACCATGCGACGAGGAACAAATAGCAACGGTGGACAACTTCCTGGACACATTCAGAGAGCAGCCGCATGCAGACATACCACACCTAATTACTCCCCCGAGCGATTCACACAGTTATACGACGGCTGCCAAACAATAAAGCGCCAGGACCGGACAAAATACCGACAGAAGCCTTGAAGCAAGCCTCAAGGAAACTCCTGATTGTCCTAACCCAAATATTTAACGCCATTCTTCTCACTGGCTACTACCCGAGAGCTTGGAAAACCGCCAGAGTATGTTCAATCCTGAAGAAGGGGAAAAGCCCGCTACACCCACAGAACTATCGGCCAATAAGCTTACTGTCTCACGTCAGCAAGGTCTTCGAGCGCCTCCTCCTGTACCGATTACAAGACCACGTACAACACTTTGATCTACTCCCAGACCACCAATTTGATTTCAGGCAACACCACAGCACGAACACCCAGCTGGTGAGGGTGGTCGACCATCTCTCGGTACGCTTCAACTGGAAACACCACATACTAGCCATATTCCTCGACATACAGAAGGCCTTCGACAAGGTTTGGCTCGAAGGACTCATATACAAGCTACACAGACTTGGAATACCTGACTGTTATGTACGCTTGCTGGACAGCTACCTCCATCTACGCACCTTCTTCGCAGTGTTTCAAGGAGCCATCTCCACCATTCGAACAACCACGGCTGGAGTACCCCTAGGATCCTCCCTCTCCCCGCTGCTGTACGCCCTGTTTACAGCGAATGTACCAACAGCCTTTGGTTGCCTCCCAGCCACTTGCGCAGACGACACCGCATACTTTGCGGCAGCCAAGGATATTCGTGTTTCCTACATCAGAATGCAAGAACAACTGCAACAATACGATCACTGGGCAAGACAATGGAGAGTGCGAGTGAATCCCGACAAGAGCACCGCCATCGTGTTCTCTCGTAGACGCCGTCCGCGCGAATACCATCTCAGACTACAAGGACAACCTGTTCCCCACAAACAAACCACAACATATCTCGACATGCTGCTAGACAGAGGGCTCTATCTCAGAGAGCACATAGCCAAAATCGTCAACCAAGGAAACAAACGCGTGGGAGCACTTTACCCGATGCTACGATCGCCAGGACTGCGGCTGGAAACCAGACTTCAACTGTACAAGGCAATCATCCAACCAGCTCTGCTCTACGCCTGCCCTGCCTGGCAACACCTACCCAAGACGACCCTCCGCAGACTCCAAGTCATACAGAACAGGGTCCTACGTATCATCAGCGGACACGGACGGTATACAACAAACGTCCAACTCCACGAAGACCTCGACATTCCACCGCTAGATGACGTGATCAAGCGGACAACCGCCACGTTCTGGGCCAAACTCCAGGAAAACAAAATCCAACGGCACGAGCCATTGGTACCGCCAACCCACACAGACACACTCATCGTCTACCAAGACCCTGAGCCGAACAGGCAGGACAAGTGAAAAGTGACCACAGCCTAACCGCCACTACCACCCTCACTTTCCCACCCCAAGCGACAGCTG
Source organism: Lepisma saccharinum (assembly GCF_977018435.1). Lineage (NCBI taxonomy): Eukaryota > Metazoa > Arthropoda > Insecta > Zygentoma > Lepismatidae > Lepisma > Lepisma saccharinum. The sequence goes on from NC_139236.1 coordinate 52,544,038, forward strand.
CAGGAGTGGAATTCAACACCGAAAACATCGCACGCCATTTCAAAAACAATTCAAAGAGGAGGCAAGGTGTCCACAGACGCTGGTACTCCACATCATATTGCGCAAAGCAAGCCAAGACTCGTAACAGGTAACTGGTAACCGGAGCTCAGTTGGCTCCCTGATGTCAACAGGCAAACATCCAGGGTTAACTGGCCTCCCAGCCTGAGAACTAGAAGCCATCCCAGAAGGAAGGACGGAGAAAGAAGAAAGAAGAAGAAGAGCCTAGCAGCAACCTACCTACCTGGTCCGCTCGCTTAGGCTGATAGGTGCCCAGGTTCTACCTGCCCGGCTTGTCTGGGAGCACCCGGACCTTCCTTTCTAACCTGCCGTCCCTTCATAGGAGACACCGGTTGGCTTGCCAATTCCCAGCTAACGCCGGGGGTGTCGCGGCATCCTTTGATCCTTTTACCCTGCGCCCGTTATTCGGGAGTACCGATTGGTTTCGACCAATTCCCGGCTGTGGTTGGGGTACTACGCACAACCTACTCTCTTTTACAGGGGAACCCGTGACGTCAGCGGCAACCAAGGCCCTAAATAAAATTAGGTCCCCATACTCCCCCTGGCGCCTCACAGCGAGGAATAAATTGGTTGTTCCCTGCCCCCCTTTTCTCTTCGAGACCAAAGGTGGTACAGTTAAAAGAACGTGTGTGGTACAGGTAAAAGCACGTGTGTGGTACAAGTAAATGCACGCGTGTGGTAAGGATTTCAGGTAAAGACACGTGTGTAAGTGTGCTAACGGACACCCTTGTGTTGAGATTATAATAAACATATATAAATATATATATTAAGCTGGTATAGTCTTTCCTTATACCCAGCAAGCCCTGAGATAATTCTGAGTCCATGTTCTACGGCTGACAAAAAGTTAGTGCATGTGGGTAGACTTTTGCCGTCCACCTAATTGCAAGGTTTAGTGTGTAGAACGCAGCCCGTGCCAGTACTCCTGCGCTGTGTTGTTAGTGTAGTGCGGAGCACGTGGGGAGGACGTTGCAACCACCAATTTTTGTTGTTAATTTTCTTGCTCCCCCTTAAAATGGGCACTAGTCAAATTGGATAGTTCAATGAAATAACCGACCTCTGAGTACGCGTGTCAGTTTTTCTCCACAGGATAATAAACCTTTTCGAGCAAGGCTTCATCTCCAGGAAGCTATCAACTCGCGGCAAGCCACGACACATAGCTCCTGATTTTGTAGTCATGAAACAGAAGGGTTGGTCATGGGAGATTCACTTTTATTCACTGCATTACATTTTCTTCTCATTCTTGTAGCTTAATGTTCATACATCTTTCGAAGGGTATTAAAACACAATTTTTCATTATATTTATAATCAAATATACCATTATTGTGTTACGAAAACTTAAGTTTCTTTTATACATTTTGCGAGTGCCATCTAGCGACTGCAGGTAACATCAACATCATAATGTATTCAGATTTCACTTCATAACACTGTATTTCGGATTTTATTTCATTTTGTCATTATTGTTTATGTCTATTAAGTATCTCTATTGTTATATTAAATGGGTGTGCCTATTGTTATATTTTTTAAAAAAATGTGCCCACCCATTTTAAGTACCGCATAATTACTTCAAGCTTCCTATCGTAAGATTTCCGCAAGCTTGTGTGCTATCTGGGTATATTCCTTGGAGATTTGTGATGCTATAAGCGAGCATTGGCCCGATTCTTGTATGCAGTGTATTGTAGAGTTTCTGATTCTAAGATTTTAAAAAGTTTCAATCGCTGATAGTGGGAAATAAGAAGACGCTCACCAGCAAGGAAAACAGTCACAAGCTTCTGATTCACTCAGGCCTCAGGCGTAAAACACACGAACTGAAAATGATGTGTATAGCTACTGTCTATGCTAAATATACAGGGAGGTTATTTCAGTCGTTCACCGCCAGCGTGGCGGCCGTTCAGCGGACTCTTCATGCAACAGGTCCCGGCAAATTGCATTACAGGAAGTCCGTAACAGAAACCGCTTGTTTTCTAATGTTTCCACTTTTCACAATTACAGTTACAATTACAATTGAAATAAGCACGTACCTTGTCGCAAGGATGCTGGAAAAGGTGTCCTCGCAATTACAAATATTTCTGGCACATTATTTCTGACATCTAATCTTAGATTAGTCATCGCTACTTTATCCTCAGTTGTCGCGACAGCGCCGGCAGCTTATCGGAGATTGGGTGAGTTGTCAGCCGCGAGAGGGCGCTTCATACTGCACGTGTCGGCAGTGTTGCCAACCGTAGGGACATGTCCCTACGCATAGGGACTTTTCACTAAATTTCGCCCGCGTAGGAACGTAAGGACAGATTTTGCCAAATGAGGGAAAACGTAGGTACTTTTTTCAATCTTGGTAAATTACATTTTATGAATTTGTTTATCTGGATACTTTAGCGAGGAGGAGAAAAAAGAACTAACTAACAGATCTCCATCAGAATTTTGGAACATGTTATCGGTTACCAAAAACTTTCAAGGCAAGTTCCTTTTTGAAAACATTTCCACTCTCGCGAAAATAGTGCTAACATTGCCGCATTCTAACGCGGAAACGGAAAGAATATTTTCAATGTTAAGTGATACAAAAACAAAAAAGGGAAATAAAATGGGACCAAAATTGTTAAAGAATGCAGGAAATACAGCATCACCAACCAACATCTATCTCTTCACAGCAGCAGCATGTATGACTTCAAATAACATAATCAACAGTAAACGACTCAACATTATTCATTAGGGGTGTGCTGGATTCTTTACTTTAAAAAGTCGTTAATTCTCGACGTTTTCTGCCTTGTAAGTTTCTGGAACTTATCGAAAGTTGTAAGTTTTTATTCTAGAAATGCAAAAACAATCACTTAAAGTGAAAATGACTTGTAAAATTCGAGATTTCCAGTGCTTCGGGAAATTTCGAACATTTCCCGTCCCGAAAATTTTCCGACTTGGTCGGGAAATTGCAAATTTTTCAGTCCCGAATGTCGGGATTTAAAAAAATTACCGTCCCGATCCCGTCCCGACCCAAAAAATTCTGTCCCGCACAATCCTATTATTCATTAAGGCAAGAATTTACAATACCGGACCCTTCTGTAATTTCTATGCTACGTCTTATACACACGAAATAATTATTCGTGATGATTTATCTCAAATTAACATGTTCGGGTGAGGGGGAAAAATGTTCATTAACGTGTAGAAGTTGTAAAATAAGCTTTTCAATTCTTGCAATGATTCTCCGTATACAAGTATGGTAGCCATATTTGTTGATATGAACAAATTACAATTAGTTACGCTGTCTACAGCGTTGCCACACTGTTGATTTCATACTTGGAGAGCATGGATCGTGTAAGAATGGCGGAAGAGAACAGTAAAAAAGTTGTTAATGTTGTACAGATTGTTAGGTGGAGTGTGCAGGAGGATGGCTGCGGGCTAATTAATAAACTTATGGATTTCAGTATATTGCCCAAAGAACGTGCTTACATGTGACAGCGACAATCACGATGTAGAAGAACTGATTTGATTACAGGTAAATTTGGCAACAGTACATCAATCATAAAATTGCAGGATACGAAAATAGCGTCTTCGATGATGAACGTTTCCCGTTAAAGTGCTACGAAAATAATATTTTTTATCGGTTCGTAATCACAATTACCGCAAAACCATTCAGGAATAGCCCCACTGACCATTCTCGGTAAGTTTAGGTTAAGTTAGGTTAGGCAAACATAGTTAAAATTTGGGCTCGAAAAAAACATGCACGGGTAGCCCAACAAACCATTGACGGATAGCCCCACGAACCATTCAGGTACGGTTAGGTTAGGTTAGGATAGGCAAACATAGTTAAAATTTGGGGTCGTAGTAATATCAGGAATGTATATTTCGTTTTTTAAGTATTGGAAACACAAAATCTTCCGGTAAATAATAAGCAATCGTGCCGATCGCGGACCACTCAATGTCACTTATTTTGCAATTTCTACACGTGACCCCCCAAATCTTAACTTGAAATTCGTGATTAGGAGGCCTCAATTAGTGAGTATGCAAAATATTACAAAAATCGGGGAGGGGTCATGTATTGTAAATTCGCTCCTTCATTAATTGTGGAAGCACCGAGCAGAAATATTTGGTAAGTAAATGTGTATATTTTATCTTCTGTTTTGCATGCTAATGAGGTGTTGTTTTTTTAGTTACTTTACTTGGCGTAGGGACATTTGGTCAGTTGTAGGGACATTTTGACTACGTCTGTAGGGACATTGCTGAAAAATGGTTAGCAACACTGTCGGCTACCAGACGTCAGTGTTCGTTCATGTTCAATTCTGTTTGCGTTCAACAGTACGCGTGTTGCTTATACTGTGTTATTGTAATGTGCTACTCATGGCCAGTGCTTTATTGTGTGTTAATTGTTATTCATTCATTACTTATGTCGTTAAACAAATATAGTCTTGAACAGAGAGTTTTTATGTACGATAATTACGTGAAAACGAATTCTTGCAGAAAAGTGGTCAGGCAATTACGAGACACAGGATCTCTTGAACCTAAGAAACGTGTTGTATTGCTGTTGAAGTAGGTCATTTTCAACATCTCTTATAACACAGGAGGTTAGTGATCATCATTATTATTACTTTTAAATATCATTTTACGCTTTCGGTTTGCTTTATGCGCCGGGATGCTGTCTTCCTTTCTGTCAACTGAGGTTAAGTAGCGATGTCTAATCTAAGATTAGATGTCAGAAATAAGGTGCCAGAAATATTTGTATGTGGGAGGACACCTTTTCCAGCATCCTTGCGACAAGGTACGTGCTTATTTCAATTGTAATTGTAACTGTAATTGTGAAAAGTGGAAACATTACAAAACAAGCGGTTTCTGTTACGGACTTCCTGAACGCAATTTGCCGGGACCTGTTGCATGAAGAGTCCGCCGACCGGCCGCCACGCTGGCGGTGAACGACTGAAATAACCTCCCTGTATATGAAACGGGTTTTCCCGGTTGAGCTAAGTAGGATTTATATTCGATTTTAGTCTCGATTGTATTATTGCGTTTTAAATCGAAATTTTCTGATTCTAAGAAGAAAAATATTAAATCACTAAACATAACAAGTAAATAAGTTTAAAAACGCTAATGCTTCAATGCAATAATTGTTTCAATTGCAAGATAAAGTATAAAAATGTATTCATAACGGGAATACTATGACAATTTACTAGGGGTGTGCGGGACACAATTTTTTTTTTTTTTAGGGTCGGAACGGGAATTTTTTTTAAATCCCGACATTCGGGACTAAAAAAATTCGCAATTCCAGACAAAGTCGGGAAATTTTCAGGATGGGAAATGTTCAAAATGCCCTGGAATTATCGAATTCTACACGTCATTTTCACTTTAAGTGATTGTTTTCGCATTTCTGGTACAAAAACGAACAATTTTCGATAAGTTCCGGACATTTACAATGCAGAAAACGTCGAGAATTAACGACTTTTTAAAATGACCATTCGGTATTTCCCGACTACTCGGAATCCAGACAAGTCGAGAATTCATTTCCCGAAGTCGGGATCGGGACGGGAAATTATTTTTTTTTCCCCGATCCTGGTTCCGACTTTCCGGGATCCCGCACACACCTACCATTTTCTAATATTCGAAACATATCCAATTTATGTTCATTGTTGGATAACAAGTTCTGGATCAGTTCTAGACATGTATTAGATATCCAGAATTGTATGTATTTTGGATATCCAGTTTTGGACAAGATCTGGATATGTTTTGGATATCCAGAATTGATTTGTTTTGAATATTCAGTTATGGAAGAGATCTGGCGACGTATTGGAAATTCAGAATTGGACAATGTTTCTTACAACCAGTTTTACACACGCTTAGGCTGTGTATTAGATATCAAGAATTTGTCGAGTTTTAGATGTCCAGTTCTGGATATCCTAAGATGTCCAATGGATATTCAGAATTGGATATCCAGAAATGAATATCTAATGGACATTCAGTGGATATCCATAATATCCATGGATCTGATCTATACATTGTGGATAACCAATTGATATCCCTGGGAGATTTGTGCTGTATGGGTAACTTCATACGAACGTCGTCTCCTTCGATACCCACTTTAAACTGTAAGTCCAGTCCCGATTAGCCTACCTGTGCATAAAATGAACTTAAAGAAAGAGAAAACAACTCCACTCAGCTTTATATGAAAGTAATTTTCCCAATATTATTTTATGTCGCACATTTTGTAACTACCCTGCGTGGTCGCCATATTATATTTTGTTAACGAGGTTTGGTTAAAAGAATGCATGCTAAATGTCCCTGCGAGGCATACGCTTTGTTTAAATCCAACGTGTTCTTTAAAACGTTAATAATTGTCTTTTACATAGTTAAACACATTGTTTTAGTAATACAGAGTTCTGCGCGACTCGTTATTAATTGTATTGTCTAAATGAACACAGTTTTCGTTTGTTAACACAGTAATTTTTCCACTAGTGTTTTCTCAAGGTCAAACCATGATAATTTTCAGTACGGAGTTTGCAATATGTAATCATAAAGTGAGTTGGCAACGCGTACTCTTAGGATTTTCACCTCCCATGTGCCACCGCGAGTATAAAGCTAAAGCCAGCGCAGCGAGGCCCGGAGTTCGTCTGTCCGAATGGACCTGGAGTGGAAACCTCACGGTGCCCAACGAAACTTCAGACCATCGAACGTCGAGATCGCCGCGTTATAGACACGCGTTCGCGCGATGTCATTAAAGAACCTCAACCTACCCGACCCCGTCCAGGGAAATAAAGAAAGACGTCCAACAACCCAATCATCAGATAGGCCAACGGGCTCAACCATTCAGGGGGGACAATTCGTACTCCCACTTCCTCCCTTTGATAGGCTATCGAGGCAACCAATGATAGATGCAGAACGCCTTAGCGATTCTAATGAATAATATTGACAACCGGGAACCTCAGGGCATTGCATCTGAGTACGGTAACACATCAGATTATGTTGTAAATGAAGAGAGAAGAGGATCCGCTCACACCGGAGCCATCTCCAAATCGCAAGGAGGGAAAATGCGCCCACCACGACGAGTATATTCCAGATCTTCCGAAAACTTCTTTATGAAACCAACGGATAGAAGAGAACGTTATATGCAATCCACACAAACCAAGACCGTTGATCCCGATGGGTTTCAACTCGTACCTCCAAGAAAGAAAGTTCCTGCCAGTACGGCGACTGCTGATCCACCATCAACAATTGAAACATCAAATAGATATGATGCGTTCACATCAGACCAACCGGAATTACCACCTGAAAATATGCAGATTCAAACAGAGGAAGAAGATGAAATACCTTCCGTTCCCACACCAAAACCTACCAGAGAGCCATTGATCTATGTCTATCATCAACCAGCACCTCATAATTTTGTCATGAAAACTATCGAAACTACCAAGATTAACCCAAGGGTGCGTTACACAATGGACAGTATACGTTTTCAATGTACTTCATCAAATGATTTCAACAAATTGAAAACATATCTTCAAACAAACAGAGAAAGATTCGCCATAGCTCCGAATCGTCAAAATCGTTCACTTCGGGTTGTCATTCGACATCTTCCTATAGATATAGATACGAAGTTCATGATGTCGGAGCTCATTGATTATGGATTTGAAGTTATGACTGTTCACTAAATGAGCCAGCGTAACCCAAAAAGTCCAGGAAGGAAGAACATACCACTATTCCTGATTACTCTCAAGAGATCACCAGCAGCATCAACGATCTAACTTACGATTTGGAAAATATTAACATCTATAGGATTGAGGTCGTAGAATATCTGCCCCCAACAGTCATACAATGCCATAAATGCCAACGTCTAGGCCACACCCAGCAACAATGTTTTACCATACCACGCTGTGTTAAATGTGGTAAACCACATGAAGCATATAAATGTCAGGGGCTGATCCCCCCACGTGTGCGAACTGTGGGGGGGGAACATCCCGCAAACTTTAGAGGCTGTCGGATCTTCACTGTAATAGATCAACAACAGAGAAAACCTCAGATGATAATTGCCAGTCAACCTGTCAGAACCACGACTACAGTTCCAGCAGCTTCAGCTCCAGCTCCAGCTCCAGCTTCAACATCTATCAGGCCCACTGAAGCAGCACGTTATACATCTTATACCTACAAAGCTGACCCACAGTCTCGAATGGGACAACGTCACCAACCAACCACAAATACTGGGCAAGCTGGCCAAGGTCTGCAAATCCTCCTGGATCTGGCTAATACATGGAACTTTACCAAGATATGGCAACATGTATCCTGAGGACTACAAAAGATCACCCAAGCAACCTCGGAAATGTCTATAATACCAATCATAATACAAATACTGTGGAGATACAATCTGATGGCTGTTTTTAGTCGACATAATTTGGTACAACATATCAATTTGCTGATATACTATGCCGATGGCATAGCAAATCAGACACCTGAACTCACTCATCTACGTTGCAATAAAAATATAGATATTGCACTAATTAACGAGACTCACCTCAAACCACATATGAAATGGACCATCTCTCGTTATAGAATCTTCCGTGAAGACTGACTCCAACAAAGAAAAGGCGGACTTATCATATTAACAAGACAAGGAATCAACGCGGCAAGAATAGCACTACCCACATTTACATCAATTGAGGCAATTGCAATTAAGGTGCATACTACTTCAGAAGATCTGATATTAGTTGCAGCGTATCGGTCTCCAGCTACAGTGCTGGATTATCAAGACGTACTACAATTGGACACACTGGGACCCAACGTTATTGTTGGAGGCGATCTTAATGCCAAGCATCCTATATGGCATTCCAGAATATCTAACCCGTCTGGAAATATTCTACTGCAAGCGCTTCCAGATACTGAATTTTCTATATCTGCTCCACTGGACCCTACTTTCTACCCTAGGGGTAGAGGAACACCTAATGTATTAGACGTACTTTTGAACAAAGGAGTAGACATTAGTACTGCACCACATGTTGAAGACGCTCTTACCTCGGATCATCTCCCTGTTATCGCAGCTATTGCCCAGGGCATCTACTATCATAGGTTCCAGGCACTACAGGAACCCAAAACAGATTGGAATGCTTTTCGCCGGCAATCACATATGAGACTGAACCTCCATCAATCAATGAAAACGCTGAGGAGATCGATGAAGCAGTAAACAACTTTACAGAGGTTACTAAAACATCTTGGAGCCGAACAACGATTATCATGTCTACTTTACCTACGTCAAACGCTTCTCCAGTACTGGAAATTTTACTTTGTTTGACACGATGGGCCCGACGTCGCTGGTATAGAACTCAATCACCCCACCATCTTTACGAATGGAGGTTGCTTTCCAAAGAATTACATAATTTCCTAGTAAGAGATCGGACCTCCCAATGGGATGAACGTCTACGAAAACTGGAACCACAAGATAGGCAATTTTGGAAATTAGCGCGCACTCTAGGCAATTTTGGAAATTAGCGCGCACTCTCAATGCAAGAGATAAGCCAACGTTGAATTCATTAAATTCTCCCGAAGGACCTATAGTGAATCCTCAGGAACTAGCGGAAACTCTTGCAGACCAATTCCAAGCGCATTTCAAACTTAATGATCAAGAAACAGAGCAAGAGGTACAAAATACATACGACCAACTTCTACAACTTCCATCGACTCTTGATGCTCCACACGTAACACCTCGTGAAGTCCAAAGGCTGACAAAAAAGCTAAATCCGAAAGCAGCACCTGGCCTAGATGGTATTCCACCTGCGGCACTTCAGAATCTCACAAGAAAGGGGTTTGTGTATCTTGCCAAACTTTTTACTAACATTATACTACTGGGCTATTACCCAACACAGTGGAAAATGGCAAAGATAATAGCTATTCCAAAAATGGGAAATAATCCGCACGAGAAGACAAACTATAGGCCTATAAGTCTATTATCACATGTTAGTAAGCTTTTCGAAAGGGTGTTGTGCCAGCGTCTCACAGTTATTATAGACGAACATCAGCTAATACCAAACCACCAATTCGGAAAAATCACGGTACTACCGAACAACTTGTCAGAGTCGTTGACTATATTGCTGTTCATAACAACAGAGAGCATCGTGTCACTAGTTTATTTCTGGACGTGCAGCAAGCAGTTGATAGAGTATGGCACGGTGGACTAATGCTCAAATTACAACTACTTGGTAACCTCAGTGCTACTTAAAAATTATAATGAATTATCTGCAAAACAGAAAGTTCATAGTAACTGTGCAAGGGCAGAAATCTACTTCCAGATATATTGAAGCAGGGGTGCCTCAAGGCTCTGTCCTTTCCCCTACGTTATATACATTATATACGGCAGATATTTCATATCCAAAAGAATGATTACTAGCAACATATGCAGATGATACTGCATTGTTAGTAAAAATATACATGCAAAATTACTGTCCACTTGCGAAAAACGTATTAACAAGTATGTGCCAGAATTAATAAAATGGACTCAGAAATGGAAAATAGAAATAAATCCAACAAAAAGCAATACCATAGTTTTTGCATCGAGTGGAGCTAGGGAGAAAATCAAACTCGAACTATTCCAGACGCCAATCCCTACGGTCAATGAGAAAAAGTACCTAAGTATAAGCCTTGATACAAGACTGACTTTTGGCCGACATCGAGATGAGGTGGCAAGAAGGGCAAAACAAAGAACAGGATACCTCATGCCTCTACTAAAATCACCAGCGTTGTCATTTGAAACAAGACTCCATCAGTATCAAATTATGATTAGACCTATATTATTATATGCCGGCCCTACATGGTTACAGGCCGCTAAAACACATTTACAGAAAAAGCAATATGTACAAAACAGAGCACTCAGATACATTGGTCATTACCCGTTAGCGACACGTATACAACTCCACGAAGACCTGGACCAGCCCAGGATTGAAGATTTACTACATATTGTCCGGGATAACCTGTGGAGACGGATTACGATGCATCCAAACCCATTAGTGCAAGCTATAGGTCAAATAAAACCCAGAGTAGAGAGGGTTTCACTTCCCCGTCCATGACTGTTTATATAAACCAGAAAATTAAATGACAATCAAGTTAATGTAATGATTGTGATTGTGAATGTTCATATATATGTAGTAATGAGTAGATTTTGGGGATTTTCTGGGAACATTGTATATTGTACTAACGCGACAGTTACGTTAGTTTTTGTAAAATATTGATGTAAAGAAAAGTAATTATTGTAACAGTATTGTAAATTATTGTCGATTCCAGTGAATGTTAAATAAACAATATGCTGGGATACACAAATCCTGACGTCAAATCCAAAATTAAGAATTAATCCCGGAGCTCAGTTGGCTCCCTGATGTAAACTGGGAAGCATCCAGGGTAAACCGGCCTCCCAGCCAGAAGCCTGGAAGCAACCTACGTACCTGGTCCAATCGCCTCGGCTTATAGGTTCTCAGGTCCTACCTGCCCGGCTTGACTGGGAGTTCCAGGACCATTCCTTCCTAACCTGCCGCCCTTGCATAGGAGACACCGGTTGGCTTGCCAATTCCCAGCTAACGCCGGGGGTGTCGAGGCATCCTTTGATCCTACCACCCAAGCGTCCCGCTTGTCGGGGGTATCGATGGGCTACTGCCAGTTCCCATCTGTGGTTGGGGGTACCGCGTGCCTCCTACTTTCTCTTACAGGGGAGCCCGTAACGTCGGCAGCGATCAACGCCCTAAATAAAATTACGTCCCCATACTCCCCCTGGCGCCTCATTGCGAGGAATAAATTGGATGTTCCCTGCCCCCTTTTTTTCTTCGAGACCAAAGGTGTGCTACAGGTAAATGCACGTAGGGGTTACAAGTAAAGACACGTGGCCAAACAGACATTATTTTATTGAGATTATAATATATATATATATATATATATATATATATAAAGCTAGTGTAACCTTTCATTATCCCAGTAAGCCCTGAGATATTTGAGTCTATGTTCAACGACTGGAAGAAGTTAGCACTTATGGGTAGACTTTTGCCGTCCTCCTAATTGGAGTGTTTAGGGTGTGGTAATAGTGTGTAGGAGGCACCCGAGGGACGTTGCAATTTAAACAGATATATTCAGTGCAACAATGTTCGATGAGAGATCCAGTCTTCTCTGTATACATTAATAACGCACCTGCTGTGTACAGCGATTTCATAAGCAAGGGAAACAGAGCGAGGTGCGTACTAGCGATACTTTGGTCTCTTACACAGCTGCAACTGTTGTAATAAGCAAGGAGTTGTGGGTTCATTTAGAGACACAGGAGGGCTAAAAAGTAGTAAGTTTTCAATAAATATTATAAGTTAAAGGTAAAAGTATAAAATGCTGTTCATAATGGATTCTGTTGAACTGGATAATTAATATAAAAGTTCTGTATATATCTTTCTTCCCACCACATCTTTTAAAAACTCGCCCAATAAAATATTGGGTGGATGCAAATTTTTGTTGTTCCCTTTTTCTTTGCATTCCTTTTTCACTGTGCTGACGTAACCCCCAAACACTCCGCCTCGCACTTGACACCTTGGCTTATGTCGTGAGATGCGTTCATTCGTTTCTCCTGGTAGAAATATCTCTTTGGCACCGACTATCATTTCTTTTGCACAACTATGATATTACCGTCTTTTCATTATCATGCAACAAAGAAATCACTTCACAGAACCTCTATCACTCAATACTGTGCGTACGAACAAACACGCGAACTTGTGAGAGACCGACTGCCTGAACAGAATGCACGTAAGAATTATTATAGCTATGTGGGTGTTCAGGGAATATTCGTGGCAGGAATGTAAACACAGAAGTTACAAAAGAAACTTTCGGCATCTCTACAATGCTTTCCTTTGCGCAACACATTGTTTCGGCTCATTTCCCGTGTCGAAGCTGCTTGGACGTGAAGTTTAAAGGACAAGGGGAATCGCTTGGCAACAAAGCTCACTTGCACTAAATGCGTTCTTAGCAACGATGTGAATCGCGCGGGAACCGGTTGCCAAGAAGAACAATTCGCTCTGTTTGTTTTCAATTCGCACAGTGTAAAATAATGAGATATGGACATTTGATTTTTATACCACGGCCATCATTTTGATATGCATTTCATGACCATTACACGTAGTGGTTCGGATCCCACTTTAAAATGTATGTCCAGTACCGATTAGCCTTCCTGTGCATAACGTGGACTTTCAAGATCGTTCGTTCATTCTCGCCCCTTGCGGCATACAATCCGGGAGTACAAGATGGTTTTAGTAGTTGCCTATCTTTCAGAATATCCACTCTTCTTTTCATTTGTGCTTTATGTTGGATTGATTTGGTTTATTTTACTTCGCGCTTTTCTGCTACTTTCGGCTAATAGCGAGGACTAGGATGAGTGATATGATGAAATTGATGACGGGACACTCACAAAGAACACCCATGCCAGGACCAGGATTCGAACCCTGAACCCTGACTAACCACTTCGCCACTGAGGTTGGCATTTTATATTGGAGAATAAAATGTAATCTCAAACGGCTGAACAGACTAAGTAAGAGAGAGAGAGAGAGACATGATGATCATGGTTGAAGTGATGATCGATGATGTTTAGAATTTGAGGCCGATGAATATTGTAAGTCGTTGAAGGAGGATTGGAGGGTAATTACGTAGGAAACCAAAACTAACCAAGGACTGTAGTGCTAGAGCCGAAGATAAAGAGAGAGGAGAGAAGTGTGTGTTGTGCTACGAGAAGCAAGCTTTTTTCTAGCCCGTTGGCGTATTGCAACAGATTTTATATTTTTAATGCTTTGAATATTTGGGAAACGATTATATACACATTTTTATATTAGTAACGAAGTTAAGTCATATTAAAGATATTAGCTTGGTATTAGTTGTTTCTTGCCGAATAATTTTCATTTTTCAAAAAATACTGAATGTTTACCACTGGTGATATAAGGTGTTTCTCAATACAAGATTGCTAATAGACGATTTGGCAAATGAACATTCGTTACTCATTAACGCAGTATATCTCGCAAGGCACATGACTCTATCCGCTAGACCACGGGGGCCAACTACTGCTTCGTGATCTTAAACAACTCAATCTCACGCGTAATATGGTTTGTACACTCCAACTTTGAGCAACGTCTAATGCATGAAGAATGTACACTGAGAACAGTTTCTCCAGTGATTTCGTCTTACAAATCTTCCAGAGATTGACATTTGATTTGTTCTTTCCTTGTTAATTTCCGCGTTAAATGGAGCAAGAGAGGCAATTCCTACAGGTGCCCATTTTCCCATATTCACATGCCACAGAAGTGCACATATCGAATTTGTTCTTTCGAGTACGCACATTGTATTTCCCTTACTAGAGCTGTTTTGCAAATTTCCTGTAATCTGTTTTTAACAGCGATAAATACAACATTACCTCTTTGTATACAAGAAATTTTCACTTCTATCATTGAAAATTAAGGCAAATTATTCGATTAAAATTAAAGGTAATAAACTGTAGTCATTCGAAAAAGTGTTCTCTGGTTACCAGCCAGGTTAAGTCTATAGTTTCTTCCAACGTGTTGAGCGCATACATTGCTCTCATCATCAGGGAATATAGAAATGGAGAAGGTGTAGGGTTAAATATATGACTATTATGGGGCGGAGTTTGGACTCTGAAGAAGCGATAGCAATATCACGGGAAGCCACCAATCTCAACAGGGACGTGGGACTCCAGCTCAGTCTCGCCTGGAACTCACTCCTCCGTAAAAACAAAGCTCCAGCCAACAAGAACACCAGGATCCAGAACGAGCCAATAAGAAGACAGAGTCCAAACTCCGCCCCATAATAGTCATATATTTAACCCTACACTGGTATCCTTTTCTACTATATTCTCTTATGATGAGAACAATGTATGTGCTTGAAACGCTGAAAGCCAACATCGGGTTAACCTGGCTGGTAACTCGAGAACACTTGTTCGAATCCCGTCGCCGGGAAAGCTACAATTCCTAAACTGTAGTAATGTGTATAATTACTGCATGCAAATGTATTTTACATCAAAAAGTTAGTTCCAAGATAAATAAAGAATAAAAGTCTGGCGTTTTGTAGTTGTGCTGAGTATTTTGTGGGTAAGTCAAACAAGCGGCGAATGCGTTTGCGGCAGCAGAACCTTCGATTCGGATTTCTTATCAATGAATACATTCGCACACAAAATAGTCTTAACACTTGCAAACGTGCTTATCCAATTTTTGTGTGCGTGTTGAATGTATGTTGGCGCAAGATTTGATTCGACCCAAGAGGCGAAGAATTGATTTAAGAAACGGTCGAAGGGTATATTTGCACAAGGCACCTTTCTGTTTGTGAAATGGTGGCAGTCACATCTCGTTGCCTATGTGAATGTCTTTGAACTCTGTAATGCGTGTGTAACATCTCTGCGCCACTTGGGAATGAATCTGGCCTCTCCTTTGGTAAGTACTAGCGGCTCAAATGTCATGGATTGAACCGTTCCAGAACAGGTTGGTAACGGAAAATCTCGTGGAACATTCACAGGATGTCGTTTTTCAATATTTAATACTTTAAAATAGATATTACAATATTCAGTTCTTAGTGTCGTTTTTTTTTTCATTTTGTAGTTTAAGTCTGTTTGGGACCACTGTCCATGGAATAGGCTTGAGTAACTCTCGTGCACTTGTAAAGATCAGCAAGCCCTCTTTGCGGTGCGAACTTCCCGCCTGTACAGGGCACCTCAGTGTGAGTAAGCAACACAGTAGGAGCGAGAGTTACGATTGATTGATTTGGTGTTTTAAGTTCACTTTATGCACAGTAAGGCTGATCGCGACTGGACCTACAGTTTAAAGTGAGATCCGAATCACTTGTGCCCCCACCGGGTATCGAACCCGCGGGACCCCTTGGGGAGAGTTAACGCTTTAGCACCGCAGCTCGCTTTGCAGTCCACACGGACATACGAGAATGCTTTTCTGAATTGAGGCGAAAATCTACTTTAGAATGTCGGACCCTATACCGGAGTTCATCATCCCTGATTTGCAACGCCTATTGCTTCTTGTTGTCATTGTCCTGTTGTTTACACGTTTCCCGGGCGGCTAGATTCAGGTTTGTCCATAATTTACCCAACTGCTATTCCAATATGTCACTATACTCTGTCCAGGGAATCTGTGGAGCAATGCCTCGCATAGCGGTAGAGAAGAGAATAAAGCGAGCTGGTGGAGCGAAGCAGTTGCTAATAGCTGGTATCTGCAGCCGCATTTTCCTCTTTATGCCCGCTCACACGATCATTGGTCGAGCCCTCTCGAGTCATTACTTGCGCATAGGCTTGTTTTCGATCGCTTGCTCCAGAGATTCCCGGAACAGAGTATACTACTATGTCTCATTTGGAAACCTTTGATGTATTTTATATTTTGTAATACCTTAACAAATGCTAAGCGAAACAATCATTTTCCACTCTGAATCTCGTTGTCATTGTGTTTAATTGCTCAAGTAGATTGTAGCATAATCATAAAAAGGTTTCAGTTGAACTCTACACAATTTAACCTTTGTAAAATTAAATATATTCCCGGCTTCTGTGCCGGAGTGGTCAGTGCTACGAGGTTTGAAACCTATGTAAGGCAAAGATGTGTTCATCCTCATCGCCGCGATTAACCTTAGAGGCAAGGTAAAATAACCGAGATATAAAGAAACGAAAGAAGAAGAAAGTAATGGTAAAATCAATAAACGCGCCCAGCTGTCTCACTGGGAGACTAGACGGGATACGACGCAGCTTATACTGAGAACATACAAACGTACGTAGTCAAGAACAACAACAAAAAAGTGATCCACAACAACACAATACAAGGGTGGTGACGTTTTTTGACAAGCATATCAGTCCGACAACGAAGATGGATGATAGCCCCTCACAATTTCCCCACGCTGTGAGTGATGAACGATTCGCAGGCTGATTGGTTGTTTTTTTTTTTCCTCTTCGGAGAAATAATTTCTTAAGAACCTCCTCTCTGCGTGAATGGTTGCTCAGGATACGAGTGTACGTCTTTCGGAAAAGATGGTGAGAAAGAAATGGATTGATTATAGTGCACCTTTGAGAAAGGGGTTTTCTCTTCAATAGCTCGTTCATCAAACGCGTCTTCTTTCTAACGATCTCTAGCTTTTTTTAAAAAATAATAAAGATATTTTGGAACTGTCACACTTACTTCAAACCAGCTTCCGCTTAACTTAGGAGTGAAATGCATCCACCTGTAGCGGTGGTCGCATTATTTTTATTGATTCGTAGATTGGCGCAGGAATTCCTAAACAGCTGGATTCACAGGATAGCACTTTGACTGGAGAAATGGCAGTCGAAGAACGTCGTTTTCGACTGCCATCAAACTATCGTAAATAACCGTAACTAATGTAATTTCAGTGAATCTTTAAAAGAACTTAACTCCATGACACAACAGCCTAAATAACATTTAAGTCATTTTTGAGTTAGAAAGTAAAAAGAGGCTATCCTTCAATTTTAGCGTTTAATTGCGATTTGCATTGGACTCATTGAACCTTTTAGAAATTGGTAAACACAAGACGAGAACAATTTATCTATAGTATAGCTTCTAATAACCTTTCCGCTTAAACTCAATAATGACCAAAATATCACTTAGGCTGTTGTGGTATGGCGTTTATTTGAACTTACCATTGTTTTATTCCCCCCCCCCCCCAACCCTTCGAATATATTTATTGCTCACACACAAATGCAAAGTAATTATAACAGTTAGCTATCTGTTTGCAACATAAGGGACTCAAATTAAAATTTGAAATTATTGTTATATGCATCAGTACTCTACTATAAGTGCGCACGCACGCGCGCGCGCGCACACACACACACACACACACAGATATATGTATAAGTGTGTGCTCTTACCGACATCATGTTAACTTCTCATCCTAAAAATTGAACAGAGAGGTGATGGCTGACATGAATTTCGCCTACACTTTCGAAAAAAAAAAAAGCGATTGCGTCTTGTTTCTGTAAGTTAATAGGAATGCAGCCTGTTAAATTTTAACGGTAGAATATTGCAAAGTTTGCGTTAATTTCTAACAGTCTACAAAATCTTGCTATACATGAAAATGGCAATAATATTTGTTGATTGATTCTATTTTACAAGAGGACATGTATAATCGAGTTGGACCATATGGAGAAATCAGGTTAATTTGCTATATTTCAAACTTCAGGATGTAACATCGTATTTTGTCATCTTCCAGCAGTCCAACATCCCTAGAAGCTAGTGTATTATTGCTTGCCCTCTGGGAATATTCATGCTGGCATGATCGTGACTGTGTAAAAGTAGAAAAATATAAAGCATTGCATTTCACTGATCCATGAGAACACACAGGGAATGTGCAGGTAGGATCTCACACAGTCTTTATGTCTGCCATAGTGGACCCATTTAGTAAAAGTTTGGTGAACCCCATTGCATGGACATTGCTGGAAAAATTCCTTCCTGAGATCTCCCACCCCGGGAATCGAACCTTGGTCTCCCGCGTGTCAGCCAGACGCCCTACCGACTGAACCAACGCTGCTTTATCATTACTATACCTCGGATTTTAGGGATATGAGAAATAGAAAGTTACATCAGCATTTCATTAAAAAACGCAACAACTGATGAAGTTTGATGGTGCCTAAAATAACCTATTTTGCTTGTTAGAACCTATTTCAGGTTTTTGTGCCTAAATCAAACTCTTTTTTTTTAGGTTTTTTATATTTTTTAAGGTTTTACATAATTTTTACATCACACAGAGGTACTTTTTCTGTTCGGTAATGAAAAAAATTCAATGACTAACTTGTTTGAAACATACTCTCTGCCGATTTCTCTCCTTCTAAGTCCATAATGTTTTTTGAAGCTCTAAACAAAACAAAATTTCTGGCGCCACTGTTGCCAGCACAGTCCAAAGTGCAAACTTCTGATCCGCTTACGTTTGGTGCTTTCTAGCATTCAAATTTCCACCATTGACTAAGCATCTCTTTAAAGATCATTTTCATCATATAACATAATCATCACAGATAAAAGGCGGGGTTTTGTCTAAGGATAATATGAAATATATTGTTTTTTGTATTGTGCAGGAAATTATACATAATTCATTTATCATATCGATAAGTAACTTTTACTAACAGTACAAGTATTCGTGGATCATTTTGAAAATGATGCATAGAAATGAAAATTTGGTTGGAATTTTTTTTTGTTTCATATATCTATTAAAATTTCTCACGGTTCCTTTGAAATTTTGTTTTTAACAATTGTACCTAATTAGTATTTTTCAGGATCTTTGAACCATTTTAAGTTTTTTGGAAGCTAGTTCAGGATTTTTTAGTCTAATTTAATATTTTTAAAATCTATTTTAGCATTTTAGAACCTATTTTAGGATTTTTAGAACCTATTTTAGGAACCTAAAGGTACATTTTCTAGAACCTAAAAATCCGAACTCTAATCATTACTAATAATGCTAATGTATGTGAGTGCCCGAGACTTTGTAATAACTAGACCTCGGATATTTAGGTTCTAAAAAGTGTGCTTTTAGGTTCCTAAAATAGGCTCTAAAAATCCTAAAATAGGTTTGAAAAACCCTAAAATAGGTTCGAAAAATCCTAAAATAAGTCCTAAAAATTTTAACTTAGTCCCGAAGAATCCTGAAGTAGATTCGAAACAACTTAAAATAGTTCAAAATTCCTGAAAAATACCAATTAGGCATAGTCGCTGGCAACGAAAATAGGACACCTATATCCTGAAATACGCACTATCTTGCAAAACGTTATGTGTGTTGCCTAACCCTACGACCATGGTAGAACTTACCATTGGAAATTTGCTTTTAAAATTCGCTCTTCCCCGTACAGTTAGGCAACAATCTTTTTTCATGTTATCCGCAGTCAAACTCTCAATTTTGTCTGTGAGGATCATCTTATATGCTGAAAATATTTTTTCAACAAAAACACAGTCAGTGGTGCAAACTTCAAAGTTGAACTATTAGTTTGCAAGGTGTGAATGCCAAAAAAGCACCGAAGTGACGCGAAAGTTAGCAACACCACATAGATCAGAAGTGAACACTTTGGACTGTACAGGTAAAAGTGGCACCAGACATTTTGCTTTGTTTGAGCTTTGAAAATGACCATGGACTTGTAGGAAGGGAAATCGACGGAGAGTAGTTTCAAACACGTTCGTCATTGAATTATTTCGTGACCAAACGAAGAAAATACCTATGTGTGACAGAAATCCCGTAAAAACCTCTAAAAATATATAAAAACCTAAAAAAGTCTCGATTTAGGCGCACAAACCTAAAATAGGTTCTAAAAAACAAAATAGTTTTTTTGGGCACTGTAAAACTTCATCAGTTGTTTTTTTTTTTTTAACGAAACGCTGACATAACGTATTATTTCTTACATGCCTGTAAAGGAAAAGACAGGTTAAAAACCTAAAATCCAAGATCTAGTTATAACATACTTTTTATTTGGCATTGGAGCGAATACTCGTGTGAGATCTTTACGTATCGAAGGGAAATCAGCCAAATTAGACTAACTCCATAAGACATATTTTACCAATTTGGCGTTTTTACAACATATTTCTTAAATTTTCTCGTAATAAGATATGTTTCTCTGTAATTCCGTAATGGTCTTACATATAATCGGTTATTTTATAATTTATTCTTTGTACCTTTATCACAACGGATAGTTCATGTTATCAATGGAAGAATAAGAAAATTATGGACGGAGAAAAAACAAGTGCCGTATTTTCTTACCAACTAGTACAGAACAATAAGAACCCCTTTTTTAACTCGCCGACAATAATTGATTGTTGTGTGCGCACGAGAATCACCGTAAACAACTTCTTTTTTTCAGATTCTATGTAGTTGAAATCTGCCTAAAAAATTGTGTTTGTGTATTGATTGCCTAGATTTGCTAGAGCTGTAGCGAGCTGCCAATTATTCTTTAGTTTCCACAAAAGTGTAAATCTGACATAATAGTAAATGAAACTTAGGATAATTGCAGTGAACCTCACATTTTCAGTATTTTCCCCACTAAATTCTAAGGTTAAAGGAATTCTGACTTCATTTAATACGGCCCACCCGTACTCTGGTCGATCTTCCCTGAAAGATACTTCCCGTATAATGAGAAATTCGAAAGTACTGTTGTGCATATTTTTGGCTTTACTGGAGATGTTTCTGCATTTTCTGACATATTTTTCAAAATTTATGACACAATTGCATACATATTTTACAGTTTTATAGGAGAAAGTCCCGAGCATTGCTGATAACGGGATGTCAGATCCAATGTTGGATGAAGGCTCTGATTTTCAGAAGGTGTACACCGTACACTCAGAGTAATTAATTAATGCGTATCTCTTTCCTCCCTTCTCTCTCAAGTGAATCAAATGCCAAATACAGGCTGCTCTATGTATTTACCTCTGATACTAATGAGATACAGATATGTAAGTTTCCTGTGCTTTAAGTACCATTGGGAAACTCCTGTATTATTCAAAGTGGGAATTGTAATTAGTTGTCACAGTGCAATTGTGTGTTATGCACGCCTCGTAAGCGTGTGTTATTTCTCAGTAACAGATGCATTACACGGGTCTGGAGGAAGTGTACATCGGCTCCAGCCAAGGCGTCTTCAGACAGCAAGGGCAGAACCATATGGAAATTGTATTAGCATATTTTCTGAGACCGAGGCAATTTCTGAAGGGTTTTGCGTTCGAGGGCGGGCGAAGGGTTATTGAATCAACGCTTGTTATGTGGAAACCTGGGGGGACGCCTCTGATTGGTCGTAGTTAGAACTCTGTCAGTTCCCTAGTGCAAGAAGACTACCATACTCAGAACCGGACAAATATAACGTCGTTCGGAAAGTAAGTTCCACTGATGAATACCGTGGCGCTGCAAGCAGGGCAGTGTGAATGCGCATGCGCCTTGTGTAGCCACAACCTTGATGAAGTCCAGACGTCAGTCTGAGGCAAGTTGGTCAGAAGAGTAGTGCGTAGTGCGTTGTTGTTATGTTTCGGACAATCCAAACTCCCGCCACGTGTGAGGTGAGGTCCGTGATCCGTTTTCTGGATGCACGTAATGTTCCAGCTACGGATATCCACCGTCAGAATTGTGAGGTGTATCTAGAAGGAATAATGAGTGCTTCAATATTAAGAAGATGGGTGAGACGGTTTCGAGGTGGACGGGTTAGTGTTCATGATGAAGAACGAAGTGGTCGACCGTCTGTTGTGAATCCCAATTTGGTTCGTTTAGTGGAAGAGCAGATTAGGGAGAACAGACGATTCACTTTGTCTGAGCTGTCATTAGAGTTTCCAGAAATCTCCAGAACTGTGCTGTATGAAATTGTAATAGTAAATTTGAAAATTCGCAAATTGTGTAACCGTTGGGTCCCTCACCAGCTCTCCGAAAATGCCAAAAAGGAAACAATGGGAAGTGCATTAGTTTTTGAAACGGTATAGTGAGGAGGGGGAAGAGTTGTTGGATCGGATTGTGACTGGAGACTAGACATGGGTTTTGCATGAAACCCCAGAACAGAAACGAAGCACCATGGAGTGGAGGCACTCCCCGTCACCGCGGAAAACGCAACCAAAACCAAAGCTTACGAACAAAAAAATCATGTGCATCGTGCACTGTGTTTTGGGATAGGCATGGAGTATTGCTTGTGGAATTTATGGAGCGTGGACAGCACATCAATGCCGAAACCTATTGTGTGACACTTCAAAACCTGCGTCGTGCAATACAAAACAAACGACGTGGCATGCTCAGTCGGGGTGTCATTCTCCTCCACGACAATGCTCGTCCGCATGTGGCAAACGCAACTCAAGAACTCCTGACGAACTTCCTTGGGAAAAACTACCACACCCCCTTACAGTCCTGATCTTGCCCCATCTGATTTTCATTTGTTCCTCCACCTTAAGGCATTCCTTGCTGGAAAACATTATGGTACTGACGAAGAACTGAAACTTGCAGTTTCCCAATGGTTCTCTATTCAGGCGGAAACGTTCTATGATAGGGGTATAACGAACTTGGTATCTCGCTGTGATGCGTGCTTGAATTCTTATAGCGATTATGTGTGAATGTTGTACCATGTATATATTCTCACCCCTATAAAGATCATGATATTACTATTTATATTTTTCATTTTATGGCATGATGGAACTTACTTTCCGAACGGCGTAATATATCCAGAGATCACAACTGTGTATTGTTATTTCGTTTCTGGCGAACTACACCATCGCTCTTTTTTCCAGTGGCCACTGGAAATTGTTGCAGGCCAACGGGGCTCTGGCGCCTGTAATCATAACTATAATCATTTGCGGTTCTTGTTGTTCTGTGTTCGGCCCTTATTTGTTCCCAATGGCTCTCTACTTTTATTTTCATGGGCGTGAATGATACCTGTCCAGTGCCTCTTAGATTGCATAGTGATTCTTAGGGTCCCAAGTTGGATTTCTGGCGAGGCACAAGGTGATTGTGATCCCACTCATGCGCGCCGACTACGTGGGTGCTCCGGTGCTCAAGCACCCACATAAATAGTCTTGTGGGTGCGCCGCACCCACAAGATTTTTAGTTTGATAAAAACAAAATAAAATAAATATTTCTCACTTGCCATTATCAAAAAATAATAAGCAATTAAAACAATGAGATGGGACAGACTTTGATAAAGACAAGCTAACATTTCACAGGGACATGTTTCTAGATGTGTGCAGAACGAACAAAGAAAAATTGGCCAACTTGTCAGACATTACAAATATTTTAAGTAGAGAAAACAGTGGTCCCATGCGTGAAATGCTCACAGAATTTGTGAAGTTTGTACGGGTGATTTTAACTATACCTGTTACTTCTTGTACCTCTGAGCGGTCATTTTCAGCACTTAGACGATTGAAAACGTTTTTGCTGTCAACAATGACCCAAAAAAGATTGAATGATTTGGCAATTTTGCATGTTCATAAAGAAATGACTAAAAATATTGACATTACCAAAATTGCAAACAAATTCATAAGTGCAAATGACGTAAGAAGGAATGTGTTTTATATTAACATGTCATGATTATTATTATTTAGTACATAACCTTAGTCATTTTGTAGTTTCTGTTCACAACAAAATCCTTGCATAGTTCTCTCTGCAATACAATTAAAATTATTTGCATTTATGAAGATTTTTTCATTTTAATTTGTATCAATGTGGTATTTTCTTTTAGTAACGTGTTGATAATGTCATTCATTGCTTCTTGCAATCATTATGCATGTAAGTTGTTTAAAGTATACAATATTTGATAATTACAGATCTAACCGCCATTGATGTGCACCCACAGAAATTTTGGAAAGTCGGCGCCCTTGATCCCACTTTTAACTAAGGTACATTCTAATCTTGCGAGAAGGCTGTTGTCCTGACATTAAAAATGTAATGAGCCCAGATATTGACGCACCCCGCCATGTTGAGCATAAAGATCAAGATTCCCGTAGTTCACCAGTGTGTATGTGGTGCATTTAGGAGTAATTAGTAATTAAGTGTGCTTCAGCAATGTACGGAATGTTTATGTAGAAATCGCTGGTTTTCGAAAGCCTTTCGCCCAACTTGCACCGCCGTGTAGAACATTCCATGCGTCTTTCGGAGAGGGTCTGCCAATATGGCGCCCCGAGGCGGACCCCCGTGTGTTTGGAAATTATGACGTTTGTCTTGGGTCTATCTCTACAGGAATGCCGGAACTTCACGAAGACAGCCGGAATTAAACGAGAGAGGATGTGAAGACGTCGCGAGCGAAAAAAAAATCTGTAAAAACCTCTAGACTTCTCGCATGGAAATTCCACAAGCCGCTTGCTCGCATTTGGGCGAAGCATGCTGTAGTGGTGATTTCAAAGGAAGAAGACAATGGAGTTTTTTTTTTATTCTAGGCTGCGCGACGCAGCTCGGGTCACCTCAGGGGGCGATAAGCTTTCTTCATGTAGGGCACGTTACACTAACATTTGAGGTCTTGAACAAACACTAAACAATTTAATACAACGTCCGATAGCCATAACGAATCATGCATCGAATATTACGAACAAAAAGGGACAGTGTACTGCCTTGATGTATCGAGTACCAATATTAATTAGTCGAAATCGGTATAATATATTCCATTTCTTGTTCTCCAACCACGATTTTACCAACGGTTTCAAGTCACGTCCAGGCTGTTCCCTCGTGTTTCACAATTCATGATTTTTTTTTTCAAAACTCGTCGTCACTATTACCTTTAAACGGCACAAAGCGACGTGATTTAAGCAAAATTAGAAATATACAATTTTAAATCGAAATGCCACAAACTTAACTCCGATTATTGGATGGATGCACAAAGGCCATCCATCCTTTACGATAGCTCTTTCAAGGACACAAAAGTTGTTCACGTTTGGCCAAAAGCGAGGGATTTATCGAAACCTACTAGCGTAATCTCAAGCCATCGTTGTTTAGATAAGAGTACAAATAACTCCCATCTGCCACTTGCAGTGAAGGAGGGGATGCATCGGATGCATGGAGTTAGTTATTGTTATCTGTTGTTTCTAATGTGCAATCACAGATTAATAGTCCAAGTGCATGTGTGTGTCTACATAACTAATTTTTAAATAGCAGATGGGAGGATAATCGATGAGTATCTTACGGAGGGAAGTGCCCAGAGGGTGTTTTGACAAGGCCATTTGTGTGTGTGTGTTTGTAGTGCAGTAAACTAATAACTTTGAATCACTTCAGTGTTAAAAAGGATTCTTTTGATCGTCAACTACTGCTGTTGGGAAGTATTTTGATATTTTACATCACTTTTCCATCGTTGGCTGTAAAGGCTAATCGGGACTGAACCTACAGTTTAAAGTTGGATCCGAACCACTATGTGTCTCCACCACGTATAAGAGCATGAAATGTGTAAACAAATTACACTGTGTATTTCCAACATTGCTTCAAACATAGTCTTTACTATGTATATCCTGATATTTGGTATAAGATTGTCTTCTTCCTTAGGATAACCATTGCCCAGTATCAATTGCACATCAGCACAGAATTCGGGTACAGGAAAGAAAGGGGCCATACTTTTGGATTCACTCTGAAAAGGAAGTCGGTGTGCAGTAGGAACCAAGTCTATTTTAATATATTTAGTATTCTTTTCATGTGTTTTAAATAAGATATTTCCAAATCATGTAGAATGCCTTGCTGCGTAATTCAGTGGCCAGTAACATACTTAATACGGTTTAATATATGTTTTTTTTAATATTATTTTTTTAATGTAGAATTTAGAAAATTGGCCGAGCAGAATATTTCAACTGCTTCCATTATATTTCAAAACTATATTTCTAACTTATTTTTATTCGACTAATTTGCCAGTAAATGTTCTAATATTTATTTCATTTATGTATCGCTGCCCCCGAAGTGTAAGGGGGAGACCTTCGTAAAGACACCCAAATTTCGCCCTCGCTTACACATAGTACACTCTGGACTGCATTTTGCAGACTGGCGAGGCTCTGGCGTGTGGACTCGCAGCCAATATAAACCTCTCTGGGGCTCGTATTGTGTCGTTTGCGATTGTCCCTTCATTCATCTCGTCTTACCGCCAGTCGTCCTCATCTTCGCAATTAGCCAAAAGTGGCAGAAAAGCGACGTAACATAAACTAAATCAGTCAATAAATATCGCTGTTAGTGCTCCCGAGAATGTGATATGTGCCACACGTCAGTGATGTCAAAGATGCCTTCTTTAAGTTTGGCATCCAAACTTAAATTTTGGAATAGTTTGTTTGTTTGTGTGTGTGTGTGTGTGTGTGTGTGTGTGTGTGTGTGTGTGTGTGCGTGTGTGAAGTTGATATGTAAAATTAATTTCCAGGCTGCATTATTAGTAGTTTTATTTTCATGGTATTGCGGAGGTTTATTAACTGTAACCCCTCTTCTCGTCACATTTTTGATTTTACATATAAAGTTAAGGACTTTTAGAATTTTTGAAATATCATCAGTGAGAGAGCAAGCTACCTTACAGATGAACTTGTGCAAAATAAACTAACTGGAGATAGTAATACTTATATACAAATTTCTTATTAAAAGTGTTGTTTGGAGCGTATTCATGTACGTAATAATGTACGTGAGAAGTGCACTGATACCAAGTAACAAATGACTCCTTGTACTGCAGTGTCCACTATTCACTTTTTTTTTGCATTATGTTTTATCTGAGTTCATGAAAAGTACACCTAAAGTTGATTTTCTTTCCAGATGTACCGGTAATACTTGTTACACAAGGTAACATCGTACAACACAAATAAGCATTCACAATGTGCGGAAAACATTGAGGTGACCATTTTCCGTAACATTTTCTCTTTGACGCTTCTTTTGAACACTACGAATTCTAAAAACATGAAAATTTTTATCGTCTGTTCGTGTATTTGGATTCGCGGTTGGCAATGGCAGAATTATTATTATTATTATTTGTAAAATACACAATTTCCTATGGGTACTTTGGTTGTGATTGAACATATATAGGTCATGTTGGTTGGTTTCGTTGTTCTTTTTGTTTACAACGGTATCAAAATGCAGAATGTAGGCTGTTCCATTTCTAACACAATAGACTCCACTTCATCACGCTTCTACCCAGAACGATTTTTAAATAGACTGAATATATATTTATTACCCGAAGTTACACGAGAGCCCCTTCTACCCCCCACGGAAGTTTTCAGCGATGGTTATTTCAGTTGCAGGGCAATGAGTTGTTCACTCCACGCTAATGATCCGTTGCCTAGGTAACTCATTCAGTCTCGAATCCGGGCGAGGAACAAATTCTCATTGGCCCCGACCGCGGGCCATCTCTCGGGAGTTCGGTTTGCTGATGGAGATCTGAAGAGGGCGCCTCCGGGGCAATGATTGCAGCCCTCTGTTGCCACCGGAAAGTCAGGATTAGGGAGTAACATGCTTCGTGCAAGGGAAGGGGTGAAGATTTGGATTGGAGGTGTGTTTCACTGGGACGCAACCATGTGTTTCCTAATGGAGGAATAGATGATGTACAGTCATGGAAAAAATACTTCCCCCATAGAACCTTAATACCAGTAGTCTTATGGGGAGAATATGTTTTCCTACGACTGTACACTCAATGCACAAAAGTGATTGCGTGTTTAGCTTGGCTTTCAAAGCCATATTTTATCCTGTACCCCTTACGGGCACGCAATCATAAACGCAAATGTGTTAATTGGGTTGTCGATCTTTCAGGAAATTATCTCTTCGAAATAAGTAGCTATGCCATCAGCTAAATGCAGAAGAACAAGTTAATGCACCCTTCGGCATTCGTGATTAAGTGTTGACACGAAGCTTCATTTACTACATTGTGTGTGTGTGTGTGTGTGCGCGCGCACGCGCAAGCGCACGTACACGCACTTTTATTTTTTCTGAAGGTACGCAACGGTGCACCGTACCGGCTCATTGTCCTATTGTTGACATTAGTTATATATATTTAGTTATATAAGCAACGTAGGGCCTAGGGGCTATGCAGTTGCCATAATCAAACAAAGTGTGTTGCATTGGATCCTGGTGAAGGCACATTGCACAGATGTCACGAGCCGGAAATAAAATGCTGTGTAATCAAAAACGCCAGCAGTCCCCGGATGACGAGAGGTCGCCGGAGGAGTCCTGGTCGAGGGAGCGAAGCGCGAAGTGTGTTGCGAGCGACAGTGTTAAGTCGGTCCATTTAAAAGGTTTGGGCGAACCCTCGATGGACCGATAGAGCGCCACGTCGTGACAGCTGAGGAACCGCGAAGGAAACCAGGTACAGTGGTGACACTTTGGGTTTTATCATTGTCAGTGTTTAGATATCTTGCTGGCTCGTGCGTGATCTCCCCCCCCCCTCCCTCACTTGTGCGATTCTATTAAATATTGGTAAAGAGCAATGAGCGTAATTTATTCCATTCTTCATACACACATCGTCTTGCAGCCAAGCAGTTTAAGCCGGCGAACGGCCTAAACGTAACACAGAAGTTTCAAACACACTTTAAATTGTAGATCAAGAGCCTATATGAGCATAAGGCGCACTTCAAAATTCAGAAAGCAACGTTCAAACATTTCCAGCGTTTCCACCCAAGGATTCGTAACCTTCAAGCAGATTTTGCTAAGATCTCCTGCGTGATATTCAGAGTACAATTTAGAAATATTTTACATACAAGGCGTGTCCCTCTCAAAAGTCGATTTCGTTTTGTGACTCAAAACTCTCCTAGTTTGATTTGTGAATGCTGGAAAGTAATAACTGTAGAGTTTAAGAAAACGAATCAGCATTTAAGAGAACTCGTCACTTTGTTTTCAATTCGTATAATTATGATCTTTTTTGGATATTTCCAGTAATCTTTCAAGGAAAGATTCCCGTTCCATTAACTGCTTTTTACTGTAGTGAGGATTTGTAAAAGACATTGTGAGTGTATGTTTCCAAAGTGTAGATTGTCGAATAAGCATAAGCTCCCCCAAGCTGACATTTCTTCCCCGCCTCGAAAATCCTGCACAACAGCTGGCTTTGAAAACTCACTTTTGGCTGAAAATTTTCAGCGCTACCAAGAAGGTATACTGATTTTCTTAAACGAATTCGGTGGGTCGCTCTTATGTTGTAGTTTTGAACGGGATTTCTACTAATTTTTCTGAGCGATGTTGCCTTAATTTATGTCTGTTTTGAATCTTCACGGATGATAGCGGAAAAAAAGTTTACTCCGGGGAATGAAGATGTGCAGTTTTTCTTTTCGAAAATGAGTTACCGTTTACCGTCAATTTGTCTTTAGTGCCTTAGAGGCGAAGTGCGGCCTCCTAAGTAATTAACAAGAAAAATCAATATCGACTACGGGAAAAGGGAGGAAGCACGCTGTATTTAACAAAAATGAGCAAAGAAGGAAAGTGTTTTTTTTAAAACCTTTTACCAATTTCGCGTCGAGATTTGAGAAAGCGTCTTTTCCAGCCCACTTCCCCGCGGCGTCTTGCAAAGGAGCGATCCGCGTCTGTTCTTGCTGGTAAATTGCGATCGTGTTAATTCGTGAACCTGAAATCGATGCGAATAGCTTGGCTTTCTGTGCTTTCTATACCGTGAACAAACCTAAACCTCTCTCCCATAGGCGTACCTGGGAAGGGGAAGGGAGCACTCGCCTCCCCAAAATTTCCAGATTCATTAAAGTTTACATGTTAGGGGTATTTTTTAACTTTCTCGAACCTGAAGTTCAGGTTGTGCCCACCAAAATGTTAGACTCCAAGTTACGCTACTGCCCTCTCAGAGAATTTGTGAGACTTCGGTATAAAACTTACTTAGCAATGTGATAATGGTCATTTGCCACCTGGCAAGTTGTATGTTCAGCAAGGGGTTGTGGGGTTGTAATTTAATAGTAATGCCATGGTATTGAGTAAAGTCCATTGAAACTTCATTCTCCCCTCATTTATCTACGGAATTTATGGAATTACGCTAATTTGAATCTATCATCTAAGAAATGTAATGCAAGTTTTCCCCACCCATTATGTTGAACGTTAAGGAGGGGAAACAGTGTCTCATTTTTTTTTAATTTTAAGAATATTGTGGGTCAAAACAATTTATGTAATGTGGTTATTTTACGTCGCTTTTCTTCCACTTTTGGCTAATCGCAACTATGATGAAATTGATAAACGGATACTCACAATGAGCACCCAAACCCAAGCAGGCATTCGAACTCGGAACCTCTGGTTCCTAGTAATAGTATGCACGGTGGTACGCATATTTTTACTTCATCATTATCGTGACGATTAGCGCAGAGAGTTGGGAAGTTGACCTAAAATGACCAAAATAGAAATAGAACCTTTCCCCTTATTTATTTTAATAGGAGTAAACTCCACAGAATACATTTACATCTGAATACATTGACCAATGACTGTTGACGTAGTGGTTGCGTCTTCGCCTTGTAATGAAGTGGTCCTTTGTTCGATTCCCGGTGGAGGCATAAGTGGTTCGGATTCCACTTTAAACTGTAGGTCCAGTCCCGATTAGCCTTACTGTTCATAAAGTGGAGTTAAGACATCAAATCAATCAATCAATCAAAACCAATGAAATTGTGCACCTGTGAATTGCAATACGCGCGCGCACATCTAATTTACCATTGCCACTGGAATCGAAAACACACTATAAGTGCAAATTTCAGCTATGTGCCGAGCAAAATTTGTCGAGCCCACGGTTTCATGGGATATTTGAGTTTGTCCAAGGAATTCGAAACTGATGTTCAATTCTGTATTCAATATACAAGTAGTAGCAAGAACGATTTGTGTGTAACGATGGGACCTATATGGAATTTTAACTGATATCAATAAAGTGCCGATATAGAAGCTTCCGATACCGGCAACCGATATTCTACCAATGTGGTATAAAATGGCAAACATTCCATGAAGTATATAATAGAACATTAATATGCTTAATTAATGTACGTAACGAGGTCGATCCAGTGCATTTTGAAATAGGAAGGAAGTGTGCATTCGTGAATGTACTCTATAAAATCAAGATACATAAACATAAAACCCATGATAAAAATGCCAGAATTTTGAACAAATTATAAGATAATAGCAAATTTTAACCGATACACCAACATGCTGATATCAGCGGATTCCGATAGTTTACCGACGAATCTGCCACATCCCTAATCTTGACATGCATCAAAGAGCACAGTTTTTTTAATTGAGCACATCGGGTGAAAAATTAGCGTCACAGTACGGTGCAGATTCTCCAGAGATTTTCGAAGATAACATCAGTGGACGATAACCAACTGTTTTCACGTTATTAACAAGTACAAACGAATTACGCATCCGTGCTAGTAATACCTTCACAAACAACAATCTTGGTCCTTCATGAGCGTCTCTAATTAGAATGGCGAGTCCTCGCTTAGGGTCGAATTACCCATACACTAAGCACCACGAGATCACTGATTCAATCAGAGGGCTGCTTCCACAATTACACCCTTCCGTGATTAATCTGGTCGTGGTCTAGGGGGGAAGATTGTCCTAAAACTTATCATCGCTCAGGTTGTTGATGGGGAATCAAACACCCAACAAGCTGTAAGCTTTTTCCATGAGACCGAGGTATGGTCGAAAGAAACTTTGGTACTTAGCAGAGGCGTTAGCATAAATTTACCTAGTTAAGAGTATATTTACCAGTCTTCAATTTCTAGTCCTGCTCCTCTCATGAGGATCTGGTTTCCTTGTCTGAACTTGCCGGTAACATGCTTCCCCGGAATGCAATTATCTCTAAGTAATTGCCTGGTATTGGATGGTCGAGTGAAGAGAAATTTAATTTATCCCTGCTAAAGATGCGCAGAGAAAGAGCACGTGGGAAACAAGAATTTTTAGGTTACGTTAGCTAATACGTTTTTATCGCACATTTTGCTTCTTAAACTGCGTGTTTGCAATGAGCCTTACTTCGCTTGCGTTCTATAAGGTTAGCCCATAAAAAGACCGAACTTTTTCGCTTTATCTGACGCACGCTTGCTCCGATACCGACTGCCTGTAACAGGTTGAAACATACACTGACGGGAAGTTTAGATATAGCTCTTTGCAGCGTTGCCAGAATACGGTACTTTTTTTACAGTTCGGTTCCTTTATGGGCGGACCTTGTATTTTGATTGTTTCTACGTTCTCTCGAGAAATAAAATGTATCTTGTAATTGGGGATGATAAGATTTGCATGGTAACAGCACGCATGTTTTTAGTGTCTGAAATATTTCATCAGTAACAAAGATCATTGTTGGGTAGGAGACTGTGAAATGTAATCTACCAAAGACAAGGACCGATGTTGGTTCACCAATAAATACACAAGCTTAGTCGCAAATGGACGTACAGTTTTAAGTGAGATTTGCATCACTTAATTGTACAGAGCAGCGGTGGTCCAGTCCGCAGTGTGTCTGACTGCCACGCTGCAGACCCGAGTTCGATACCCGGGGTGCGGATTTCAAGTGGGAACGTTATCCAGCAATGCTCTCGTGCATGGAGCGTCCATTGGGTGAACACAGACACTAATGAAAGGGTATCTGGAGGCAACCCGAGGTGGTAAAGGAAACCGTAGCGTGGTGCTGGTAACATCACCTCTACAAATGCCGAGATTGTGAATATGTGTGAGCCACGTAGCTCCACCTCTTCCCATATGGCTTCACGGTAATGTGCAAGGGGAGTAGCTTTGCTTTTTCATAGAGCACTTGCCGACGCCAGGGGTTGCGGGTTCGAATCCCGACCTGGGCATGGATGTTTGTGAGTGTCCATCAATTTCATCATATCCTCATCCCCATCTTCGCAAATTAGCCAAAAGTGGCACAAAAAGCGAAGTAAAATAAAGTAATCAACATAGAGCACTTGCCGTTCTTACTCGCTTTTGTAAGTGAGAATTTCCATTTCTTACTTTACATTATTATTTGTACAGTCACGAACACATCTGTGTTGTAACAATCCAATTTACTATGAACACGACCATTACAACCCAGAAGCATGCAAGTAGAAAATTTCTAATTAATTTTTTATAGCCTGCGAATAAATGCAGGACTATGGACCCTCTTAATTATCATCATTGCATTATTTAATTTGTCGATTACACGTCCTCTGTAACATCACAACAGCCCTAATTGTACTTTTATTGAGCCTTAATCGTTTCTTAATTTTTACAAATCATTGCAGATAGTACTGCGAGAAATTAACAATTTAAAACTTTTTCCATGAAAAAAAGGATACGCCGAGAGAGAGATTGAATACGATACGCATTGCTTGTCAATTTAATCTAATTAGAAGTGAAACAAGCTTGTTAGGTGGAATGTCAATGAAAGATTTGTGATGTGCAAGCCAACACATAAGCTGTTATGGAACAAAATTTCAATTGTTTTCTCTCTAGTATTAGTACTCATTAAAATTGATTGACTTTTTGAGTATTTATTCCCTGTGTTGGTTGATGACGTGTTTTATTTGATTGCATGACAAACCCATTTACCAAACACAAAACGTAGGACTAAAGTAACGGAAGAAATAAAATACTATTTTAATTGACTAATGTTCATCGTATTGACAGGTTTAGAAAATTTTAATACACTAAGTAAACCTTAATTCACTAACAAAAATGCAGGTTAAGGCATAAGCAAGTTGCTGGAATTTCTGGAGTTCGTGATGGTTTAACAAGGCAGAGGATGTGTTTAAAGAGTGTTTCAATTCACGGACTGGCCGTATTGCAGTGAAAGCATTCCTCGAAGTAGGATGACGCGGGGCTATTATCCCCCAGTTAAGAGAATATTGATAAAGCTATACTCCGTCCCGGGAATCTATGGAGTAAACCAACGAAAACAAATCCCTGCGCGTGTAGTGACTCGAGAGGGCTCGACCAATTGACGCGTGAGAGTGGACGGGATTGCGTGGAGGGGGAAAACGGACTGCAGCTAACAGCGCCCACTAGCTTTCTCCCTTCTTTGCCGTTATGTGACCTTGCAGAGATTCACGTGATAAGAGTATAGAAGAATTTGCATAACCATCCCACCTACCCGCAAAATCGACCAAGCTTCCTCCAGGACTTCGATCATTGAGTAGAAGTGTAAACTTTTCTCCCTTTTAAATTTTGCCTAGCTTTTCTCGTAAAATGCACTGCTTCAGGGCCATTCAATTTTCCCGGAAGTTTTCGGATGAATTTTGGTGATCTTTTACTACTGATTTTTGTGTGTATTTTGGTGTATATATAGCAAGTATTGCAATTAATTTCGATCTCCTTCATTCGTGTTTCGCCTCGAGTAAAAATCACCACTTGAATTAATTAATAAAACTGGGTGACATTTTTCCGATTAAATCGCACGTCCAAGAGCGTAGTCTAAAGCCACCTACCATCAGTCGTTATCAAATGACGCCATATTGTCGCTTATACGAGGTCCCACTTTAGAAAATGGGACTTTCCTGCCTCAAGAAATCTATTTTCAGCATTTTTCCAATTGGGAGAGCATGTATAAAGAAAGCATTTAGATGATGACGTTTCTTGATGAATAATGTTATCTAAGCTTCCTCGGGTTGATAATTGCGAATATCTCGGTCGTGCGTACGCAAAATATAAAAATAGTAATGTTTGCAGGTACCTTAATGGGGTTTTCTTCTAATGAATTCGTTCTTCTGTAATTTGAGACGAGATTGCAAAAATACATAGACCTTCCTCCGTACACGTTGTTGTTCATCTCCTGCTGAAAATATTACCCTTCCTTCGTTAGCAAACACGGCGGAAGATGTAGATGAACGGAAGTCTGGGCTTGTGCGAGAGAATGTCTAGAAGCGGCAATCCGACGAAAGACTCCAAGAGTCTGTTTGACTCAATTAGTGGAAGTTTGCGGCTGGGGTCGATAACTTCCTGATGTGTTCGGAAGGCAACTTCCTTATGGCGACGTCTTCTTCGACTCAAATGCGGTTCTCTTGAGGTTACAATTAGCCTTCGGTAGTCAACGTTCCAGTTAGGTTTCGACAAACAGAACGCATCTGGAGTAAGGAGGTGGCTTTTTCGCTGGCAAGAGGAATGTCCTCCGAGGAAATGCCTGCAGAGAACTAACTCTTGAAGTTATTTCTGAGGATCGGATTTTTATGGCGTCAACATTATCGCCTTGTAATCAAGGGATCCCGGGTTCGATACTCGGTTGTTACTCGCCCGGCTTTTATCACAGTGAAAGAATGTTTCCGTTATTCCTCTGCGGCCATCTCAGAGGTGGGATAGACTTTGATTTTTGATTGAAGTTTTCACAGCCAACACTTCATAAAATTTCCACTGTCAATTCGTGCAATATACTCTCACAAAAGAGAACTGAGGTTCGAGATAGAACTGTTTACACTCACAAAATCATACATTTAGATCAACTTACATCATCCTTCTGGAGCCGCAGTGGTTTAGTCAGTAGGGAATCTGTCTACCACATGAGTTGGTTTCGGGGTAGGTGATCCAAGTTCGGGATTTTGCCGGTCTTGTCCCCGCATAAAGTGGTTCTCACCCAGCCTTGGTTCTCACCCAGCCTTAACTATTTGGGTACCTGGGGGCAACCCGGAGGGCAAAGGCTGCCGGAGAGTGGCGCTGATCACATAACCTCCAACATGGCCGAGATCGATAGAATGTGTGCCCCCCATATCCCCTATACATGCTCCATGGCATGGTGCAAAGTTCACGAGGACCTTTACCTGACGTACATCATCCTTCTAATAAGCAAGTCTCATCTCCTAGAAACATCTAACTAACTAACTAACTCCCTAGCCTTCTTAAACCCGAAGGTTCATGGCTGCAGCAACACAGGCCTTCCATCTGTCCCTATCCTGAGCAAGTTCTATATACTCTTTTCCATCCCTACCGATTTCATGTGTGACATAATGTGACAAAAGTATTGTTTTTATACATAACATTTTAAATCTGGCATTATTGGGAATGTAACGTTGGAGGCAGATAGTGATTCGGATCTAACTTTAAACTGTAGTTCCAGTCTCAATTAGCCTCTTTGAACATAAAGTTAACTTAAAACAAAAACAAGAACACATAAAACTTATAGCGGCAATTTATTTGGCCTGGCCAGTTATTTAATCACGTATTTAGCTTTTGGAAAGACGTTGATGCAGGTCTTATTGGTCACGCGAGCTGTTAGGCAGCTTTCATATTGGGGCGACAAACCGACACGTGTAACTTGGAATTCAAGCTTCTTTCGTACTGGAGAGGCACAACTAGCTTCACGTGTCGGCTCAGACTGGGCCGTATTCTCAATAGTGTGTATCGTGTCGCCTCGCTTTGTTGGTAGTGCGCGGTGAATGCTTTTCTACAGACTGCATGGGGGCCCTGTCGCTTAAGTGTGAAACTCTTGTGTCACGTATCAACTTTTTCGTGTAGTTTGTCATTTCAGTCTGAAAGCTCCCTTGGAGAGTAAAACTTGATAACCCGCAAAAGTATTGAACCAAGCAGAACACAGATGAAAGTTTATTGTGGTTTTATGGGTTACCCAGATGTTTCCGTGTGCTTCTGACACTTTCCGGTTACTGAAAGAACTC
Source organism: Lepisma saccharinum (assembly GCF_977018435.1). Lineage (NCBI taxonomy): Eukaryota > Metazoa > Arthropoda > Insecta > Zygentoma > Lepismatidae > Lepisma > Lepisma saccharinum. The sequence continues at coordinate 52,581,030 of NC_139236.1, forward strand.
CTTTCACTATTGTGCGGCAACAAGAGACTGTGCAGGAAATGGATCCAATAGTAACTCAAAATTCGAACAAAGTGTTGTTCAGAAAGTTTTTCTTCAGAATCTCTTATGTACAGGGCGATTCTAGAGATGATGAACAAAAAGTTGGAAACGAACCTTCAGATATAAAATGCATGTGTTTCGGAGTTTCACGCCGAGATGCACATGTCGCTTGGACTAGGCCGTTTCGTCAATTGCGTTCATCGTATCGCCTCGGTCTGTTGGTCTCGCTTGTGCAGTTAATTTATATATATATATATATATATATATATACACACGTGTATATATATATGTGTGTGTGTGTGTACATATATGTGTACATATACTCTGCCCAAACTATCTATGGAGCAAGGTCGCTCTTAGCGGCAGGGAAGGTACATAGCGAAGAGTACACGCTGCTGCGAAGGCTGGTAACTGTACCCTCCCCCTCCACGCAATCCCGTTCCCTCTAACGCGTTCATTGGTGAAGCCGTCTCGCGTCACTACTTGCGCAGAGACTTGTTTCGTTCGCTTACTCCAGACATAGCCGGTACAGAGTATAAACTGGAGGGGAAATTGGCTATTCAGGTGTATACAGTTTGTGGCGGTGTTGCTTGATGCTTCAGTTTGACAACCCCTTGTCTCATACCGTTGCCTTGAAAACTGCGACAAGCCAAGACGTTCCATGCGTGTCTCAAGGTAATATTGACAATGGAGAAAGGTCTATTTTGCATTTGCATTTAGTATACTGTATAAAAACAGGTTACTTCCATTTCATTGTAGCAAGAATGACCCTATGAAATCTCATGTAATATTCTCAGTTTTTCGTGAGAACACACAAAACTCAAAATTTTCAATTTACAAAAATATGTTTACACTAGTAACACACGAAAGTGCATAAACTGCTAATAATACACTTTTTGTTCTTCAAAATACGCACAGAAATGCAGCAGCTGTGCCCTGTGATTCTCTAAAATGCATTATTTGAACAGATAAAACACGATCATTTCAATGAAACCAAGTCTACACGTTTGACTGTGTCAATTAATGCACCAAAAATTCATCAACCTTGAGTTGATGCATTTCAAGTTCTTTGTGCACAGTTAAGTCAATTTTTGATCCACTATATACTAATAGTAATGTTATATTGTATCTCCTGAAGTCCAAATATTTACTTACTGCTTCTCTTTTTCAGGTGAGTGTTGCTGGAGAAATTTCATTAGTTAGTACATTGACAAGAAGAGGTGAGTAAACTAAGTATGATAATGTTGCTGAGCAGATAATTCATTTTATTGTTAAGAGTTCTGTCTTCCATTTTGTTTTAGATAAGGGACTTCTCTCCGTATAGTGTGACGGGCACAAATTGCCTATGTGCTGACGTGGCCAGAATTTAAAAATCAATGTCAGTCAATTTGGAAGGTAATAAGACCATGTCGCATCATATCAGTTTTAAAATGTCACCAGTTTTTCGCGGCTGATGGATGTTTAGTAGTTATGAAGTTTAAGAAATCGGCAGTATTGTATGCCACATTGTGCATAAGATGCAAAGAGTTGACAAGAAAATCTTTCTGGTTTCCAGAATTCTGCGAGAAGGTGCTGGCTCTACTTTCGAAACCGCCTGGTTGGGGGACGAAGTTAGAGATTCGGGGCAGAACTTTCTGCGGCTGAAACCATGTTGTTCCCTCGAGGATTCCACGAAAAGCGTAGGTAAATATCCGCAGAGCCCGAGACATGCCTACGGTAGAGCGACTCACGCTCACCGAGAAGCATTATGCGTGACCCTCGATATCCAACCATTGTCATCCGATGTAGGGGAAGATAGTCGTCAGATGGCAAAACTACGGAATTCCGTTGACGCATGCATTTGTGTACACCCAACGGCGAAAGAAACAGTAGGCGAATGTTCCACCATCATTTTCATTCGGTCTGAATTACACAATGTGATGACAATGAATTGAAATAAAGACATCAATAAGAAGAGAACTATGCCTTCCTCGAGCAAACATAATTTCATTCCTTAAAACAACACAGGATGTAAAATAAAAAAGTAATGAAAATAGCGGTGGACAATTTGCTTACCATTATCTTTGCCGTTGACTGTACGATGCTGGACAAAAGAATACGGTGAGAGGGCGAGCGGGGGATAGAGTGATGTGGGGGGATGCTTTGGTGAGAACATAGCAGAACAGTGTCTGTACGAGGTCCCTCCATTATTTTACAATTACGTGGCATCCTCATTGGCGATCATAGGCGTGCGCACAGGGGTGGCAAGGGGGGAAAATTGTCCCCACCTATTCATGGACGTCTGCAGATTTTTCCACGGAGGGACAAGCAAGGTATTTTTTCATGAGGCGTGTTGCCTCCTCAAAAAACACCACTTGAATGTGAAACTATCGCATTAATTTAAAATGCTCTGACTGAAATCAAATTATAGGATGTTAAATATGTACTTTTAGGGTGACATTCGATTTCTCCTCCCCTTCCAGACGTGCATGTTCCTACATTATTATACTTTCACCTAGAAATTTAGTGTCACCTAGAACTTTAGTATAGAGGAACACCTTATCGCGGGTATTAAACGACATTATACCCTTAAAGAAAATCAAAGATCTTCAAGCGTTTAAAGTTCAAAGCAACTACGGGTAAGGGGGTGCAGTGGCGCAACCACAGGGGGGCAATAGGCATTACCCCATTGCCCAACCTTTGACGGAAATCAATTCTAGAGGGGCAAACATTGACGTAAAAGAATGCAAGACTAGTAGAATATAAGAGTAACAGGACAAAAGGATAATGAAGGATGGAATTAGTTTTCACGTCTTTCTTGCATTATTCTTCCAGACGGCCAAGAGCACCTGCAAGGTGGCACAAAGGGGCAATTGCCCCCCTCGATATCTAATTTTATACAAATAAAAATACAATTCGTAAAATTTTCTTGCTCGCTTCGCTCGCAATTTTCTTGTTTTCTCTAATACATTGTAAATTACCAGACAGAGAAGTTATAACTACTAAGTACTTCAGACTTGCTGCTAAAACAGTTTTCTCTTAAATGCATGAACACAATTGTTGGAGGAAAAGGAGCGAGGCACATTTCAGAGACAATTTATGTATTCGTTGTGGTGCATCTATGTTGCTGCATTGTATATATATATATATATATATATATATATATATATATATATATATATATATACACACACACACATATACATACATACACCACTTCAATGAAATTAAACAGTGAGATAAAATTAGGTTTTTCTTTCCCTATTGAACTTTAAAGGCTCCCCCCCCTAATCAGAGGGTCTGCGCACGCCTATGTTGGCGATAATGGCGACCTCTATGGCGGAGTTGTTACCACACTGCGCTACGACTCCAGGGGTATTGGGTTCTAATCCCGGTCTTGGCATGGGTGATTTTTGTAAGTGTCCCTTCATCACATCATCACTCATCATCATCATCGCGATTAACCAAAGGGGGCAGAAATGCTACGTAAAGTAACTTAAATCAATTACTCATTTGCGACCATGGGCTTGCCACGAAACATTATCACTATTAGGTTTTTTTTTTTTTATCAAGCTTTCGAGTTCATTAAAAAAAAACATTCAAAAATCTCAAACATATGACATTTCAACGGTATATTTCAAATATCACTTTACTTTTAAAGTTTTCAAAGTAATTTGAAGAAAAATATTAATGGATTTGATTTATTTTATTTCCCTTTTCTGCCACTTTTGACTGATCACGATGATGAGAATGAGTGATATTATGATGAAATTGACGAAGGGGTGCTCAGATTGAAGATCCATGTCTAAGCCGGGATTCGAACCCGGGACCGCTGGCGTCGTAGTGCGCCTTGATTACCCCTCTGTTTCTGTTATATGATTTGCTGGAAGGTCTGGTAAATTCTTGATGAGAGCTTCAAGAATCTTATTATTTTGTCTATGTGTCGTTGTAAAATCACATCGTTATTTCGAATACAATATATTCGGTTTTATTCAGTTTATTTCCAATTTGATATATTTTTTTTGATTTGATTTAGTTTATTTTACTTCGCGTTTTGTGCCTCTTGGCTAATTTTCGAAGATGGGGATGAGTGATGAAATGATGAAATTGATGAATGGACATTCACAAACAACCAAGCCCGACCGGGATTCGAACCCGGGACCCTTGGCGTCGCAGCGCGATGTTCTAACCACTCGGCCACAGGGTCGGGCTCCAATTTGATAATGTCATGGTAATTGCACTGAGAGAGGCACATAGAGTTCAGAAATAATTATTGTCAGTTTTTGTGGCGGAGTGGTTAACGTGACTCCACAAAGTCAGGTATCCTACTTTCGATCCTGTTAAGTCGTGAACTTTTTTCATTGTTCATCAATTTCATCATCAATTCAACCTCATTGTCGCGATTAACTTGGAAATGTATATGAGCGAGTTGAAGTAAACAAATATACAATTATTTTATTAAAAAAAGTTTCGAGCAGAAGTCCATAAAGACGAATCGATAATCGCTCAAGTATTGTATCAAGTGTCCTTTCCTGTACTCGTAACATTTTTATTCAGATACAGGATGAAAGCACACAGCCATTCGAACAACTGCAGCTTGAAATTCTGCCTCCTCGCTTGCTAGGACGAGCAAACGTTATTTGCCAAAACGAGCTTTGACGAACATGCAATCAGATTCCGAGAATTGTTCTCCGCTAAATCAAATAATGCGCAAGTGCACTTGGGAAACAACAGTCGTATGCTGTCCGCAGCCCACATGACGGTAATGGCAAACAAATCGGTTTTGAATGCTTGGGCAGTTTCTTTGTCCCTTGCTGTTTTCTCTCGCGGGGCAACTTCGTTTCGCGTAATTTTCTATGCCATTCTGAATAGTCAACGGCACATTGTCGCATGCAAGGGTAAGCATATTGCCCATTGCCATGTGTATTTACTTTTGTTCAGGCAAAACCAGATTTCATCTGCTCTGTAATTCTATTATACAGTGTGTTTAAAAAAAGAATGGACCGATTTGCCCAGGCCCGTAGCTAGAGGGGGGCAGGGGGCAACTGCCCCCCCTGAGAGCTCCCTTTGCCCCCCCTGTGAAAAATACAGAACACATTCCTACCTGAAATTCTCAATAATCTTTACAATTATATCATATGTTACTCTAGCAACATAACAAAGACACTTATTGATTTTGTGATTTATTAGTGTGTCTGGGATTCCGTATAATGTCGTTTTATGACGGGGGGAGGCTAATTCCCTTCCAGATTCAGACTTCGGAAAATGATTTCGCAATTTTCAGTATCTAGAACAGTTGTGACATTTCGAGTAGTCTTGTATTAAAGGTACCTAAAGGTGTCGGATGTTTTCCTTGGATGTGTTGCTATGAACTTGGAACTGCTTAAATTTTTGTTTCCCAAGTCTACCTTTTGGTAATAGTGATTCATGTGGTAGAGAGAGGGAGTGGATATTTGATTTTTGTTACTTATCGTTGCTTTTCTGCCACTTCTAGCTAATCGCAACAATGAGTGATGACGTGAAATTGACGAAGAGACACTCATAAACAGCGCCGCAACCACAGGGGGGCAGGGGGCATTGTCCCCCCCCCCCCCCCAGACCTTGGACGGAAGTCCATTCTAGGGGAAGCAAACATTGAAGTAAAAAACAAGACTAGGAGAATCTAAGAATATCAGGGCAATTGGATACTCATGATGGAATTAGTTTTTACGTCTTCCTTGCATTTTTCTTCCAGACGGCCAAGGGCACTTGCAAGGGCCACAAAGGGGCAATTGCCCCCTCCATTTCAAATTTTATACAAATAAAAATACATTTCGTAAAATTTTCATGCTCGCTTCGCTCGCAATGTATACTATTCTTATAGTCCAACTTCAAAGCCATTACTATGGGTCGGCGGGAGTCGGCCCCGGGAGCCAAACGATCAAATGTTAAAGAGAATGCCATGGCGCCCCGTCAAGTTTTTTGCGCCCTATTAAAACAATTTCTTTCTATGAAACTTAATATGAAATATTAATGATGACACTGTAATCCAAGAAGTCATTGATCAATCAAGGGATTCCTATTTGTTTGTCAGGTGTCAATACATGTATTTCACCTATAATAGAATACAATTCACACAATATTTTGCAAAATGGTTAAGGTAACCAGTAGGCAAACATTGTCTGTAGTGATGCAAGAGTCTCCCCTTTGAAGGAAATAGAGTCCGTGGTGGACTAAGGGGCCTATGTTTTAATGTTTTAGAACGTACAAAAAAATGTATTACAAATTTTTACACAATTCATCAAAGTGTAGATAATATGTAACCATTATTATTTAATTACAGTAATTCGATTTTTCTTGCATAAAACAACACAATGGTTATGTCTACATTTCTAAGCAGTCAGTCCTCATTTTGCCATATTTTCCTGCCTTTGACGTTCTTTAAAATATTATCGAAATATTGCTATTTGATGTTGCTCGATATTGTTCGTTGTAGTTTCAAGATAACATCTCTTTTCTGTTACTTATCTCTTTTGGGGGAGGGGGCAAGTGCCTCTGTGTACCCTGCTATATCTGCCAATGCGACACAATATATTAAGAAATTGCCCCCTCTAGGATTGACTTCGCCCCCCCTACAAATAATTCCTGGCTATGGGCCTGGATTTGCCCCACAAATTACAAAGTATTAAGTAGGTCCTCGAGTTTCACTCACCGTATTATACTAGGACAAATCAAAAAGTAAGTTACACCTCCCCCTGTATAAAACAAACAAAACACATTAGAAAGAAAATAATTATTGAACAAAATTGCATGAACATTTAACTTTTTTCGACATAATCACCAAGGTGTTCCAAGCACTTTTTGAATCGTGTGACCAGTTTTTTTATTTCTTGTGTCTAAAAATTCCGTCCAATTTCAATTGAGTTGACTTTTGTGCTATCGGTTAACAATCGCGGCACCCAGTGAGAGCACAGTTTACTATACACCCGACTGGTCACGAATCAGCATAGACACACTAGCATAGGATATGTTCAGTTCACTTGAAATCTCTTTTAATTTTCACGTGGTGGTTGGCAAAGATGATTGCGTTAACACGCTCCGTTTTGTCGATAGTGTTCCAGTTGCAGGCTGCCTAACGGACTGTTCGTCGTTCACCTTGATTTTTTCCTTTTTCGAACATCTGGCACCATTTCCTGATCATGGGATGTGACATTGTATTCCCACCATACTCATCGACAATTTGGCGATGGATTTCACTCCTGTTATGTCTTCATGCCCACAAAAGTCGGACAACAGAGCGTACCTTAATTTTGGACGCCACACCAATACGGTGCGCCATACTCACACGTTGGCCACTCGCATATTAAACCAGCTGCAGCATGCTGCTTTGGGTATGGAGAGAATACATTCCCGACAGTGTTGCCACGAAATGCCCTCCACCTGCTGCACGGATAATATCAAGACGATAGCTGAATTCGTTCTAAACGCGTCACTACATCTAATATGTGTCTCTCCTTCCACAGAATTTACTGCAGCCTGATTCTATCCTTGAGCTCAACCAAGTCAATGGGTAATAATGGAACAAAACATGTTGTAGCCCCACAAGAAAATGTCACAGGGTGTAATGTCTTGCTGAATTGCAGAACACAAAACGGCTTCAGTTGCATAGACGCCATAGACGCTTGTGAGCGACTAAGGTTACCCTAGCGGCAGTCATTTATAACTCTACGCCATGGCGGTTCAAGTAGTGCAAGTTTCATTCACTGGCTGTGCGAGGTTACACAGATATAAGGTTTTAAAATTGTGTCATTCTTTTTCAAACACACTGTAGTTCTGGACAAACTAAAGAATCTAGGACCTTACCTTCTACATATCCTAATCTTGACAAGCCGTGCGTCGACATGTCTCTTCCATGTTGCCAACTCTTGTAAGAACATCCACGCGGACATATTTTGCTGCCCATATCCCTCGTCAAGATTTTGAGAAAGGTAAGCCCCGAGTTTCTTTAAGTTTGTTCAGAACTATACTTGAAATACGTAGAATGTAAGAGTAACTTGTATGTAAAATTCTTGCCATACTTAGATGACCCTGCCCTATCCCTTTTCCTGCAAAAAAAAAAAAAAACTCTGTACTTAACCACAGTTGACATCTGAAAGCGTTGCCATATCTTATTCCCTCTTCTACATCGTTTTAAAAAAATACCGATTTTGAACTTTTCACCCCCCACCCCATACCAATAGTCTCCCTCTTTCTACACACTTGTGGGAATTAGAGCAAGATGTCCAGTGTCCAAGCGCACCACACACTTCCAAGATGGTGGTAAGTGCTGGGATAGAGGAGCAGAAGTCTTCAAACGCTGTCACGGAGTATATCTATAAAACAGTCATACAGTTCAAACTAGAATTACAGGCATATCCCATCATAAAAGTCGTATCAGCATCAACGATGCTTATATCCTACAGTTCTTGATTTGTTGAAAATTACAATAGTTTTCTGTTTTATTATTATTATTATTATGCGAAGTTCAATGGTTGTGCTTTTATGCGAAAACATCTGTTTAGTCGTGAAGCGAATCTCTGGTACCTCATAACATGTATTCATGTAAAAACATAATAAAAAAGAAGGAAGAAAGGAAGTGGGGGAGAGAGAGAGAGAGAGATCTGGGAAGATTTGAGAGCAGACAGAATGAATAGCGCCGCTTGGCCGTTTCAGATCTCTACGTGATTCACTCCCTCCTTCACGCACTTCACCACCCCCGGCTTGTTTTCTAAGCCTCCAAGACAGGTGGCCGAATGGATGCGAACAGCGGGGATAAAAATAAACCCTGTCGGATCGAGGACGTTTAATTTAGAGGTAAGAGAAGAAAATATAAAGATGGGAGAATTTTCTTCAGGACAGGGTAAACAGTTTCTATTTCCTTCTGGTAGTTAAAACCTCCGCGGCAGTTTGTATGTTTTTGTTTGCCTGGAGCGAAATCATAATTTCATTTGCTTGGAGATCATAACGCCGTTCTTGCAATAAAAGGAGGTGAGAAGGAAGAGTTGCAGGGGCTAATTATTGTTCGGTGTGCAAACACACGCACAGGGGGGGTGTTATATCCATGGAGCTGTAATGTTAACCATTTTTACTAAGGATTCTCTCTTTCTGTCTTCATTTATCCACCCCTCCGAATCTGCATGGTTAGATATATTATGAACTTTCTGTTTGTTGTTGCTTATTTGTTTTGTTTACTTAGCTTTCCTGCCACTTTCGGTTAATCGCGACGATGAGGAATAATGGCCATAACCAGGGAACGGATTTATATGTAGTAAAATTGTGCTAAATATGTAAATAATATAAGACACTACACGAGCTACATAAAATACAGTAGGCTTACATTGACATTAATTGTAAAACAACACAAAATGTGTTTTCATTTTCTGTTTCCGAAACAAAGAAATAACAAAATTTTGTTGTAAGTGTTAGAAAGTGCCTTCTGTTGTCTTTTAAGATGGATTTATATTGACTAAAACTACGTTCAATATCGCAAGAAACAATGGAAGTGTATTTCATATTTGTCTGTTATTCGCAAGAAATTCACCCAACTCTTTTGGATATGGAGTATATGTTGAGAAATGTTCTGGAATATGGAAGTAATATGTTAAAAATAATTAAAATATGTATGAGGCAAAACGTAATATACAGGGTACAAATATGGAACATTAAAACTGAGTTTTTTTCGAATCTACATGCCGTGATGCGCAAAGATAATATAAAATATAACTGATTTCAGCTTCATACATAAATATGTCCGTTCCCTGGTGATAAGGATAGTGATGAAGGGACGATGGCAACAGAGCGCCGCTGCTCACAACGTGGCTACACTTAAACTCTTGAGCCAAAATCAAACTAAAATTACTAACAAATCCAATTTTAAACACGTTGCGCTTACATACTTTGCAATGAACCCTCATCTATTTAAGTTTCCCTTACAATGCTGTGCATAGTAGAACCACAAGATACCCGAAACAGCAAACACACAGCTGTTTCCAAACTACAGCTACAGGCTTTCCGCGAATCGTCCTCTTTGTATTACTCCACCCTTCCAAGTTCCGCTTTCTTGCTATCGACCGTCGGGGCAAGCTACAAGATGAGTTCATAGGAGAGTCTGAGACTAAGCCGGATCTACCTACTGTACGTAATTGCGGTGTCTAAATTATTAGTTACCTCCCGCTGAAGTTTACGAAACCTCTTCTCCATCCATCTCTTCGGAGTTGTTGTGAAGTTAGAATCCGCACGGCAATCCATTTTCTTAAAAAAGGCTTCGCTGTTTGATGGGTCGAAATGTGATTTTAGGAAAATGAGTAGTCAAGCGAGTATCGTTAGTACGAGAGCCATATTGAAGAATGTATGTATCTAGTAGCAGGAAAGGAAATTGCAGACAATTACGATATGACATTGAGTTTGAGTAAAGCCCACGTTATGCACAGACAGGCTAGTCTGCACTGGACCTGCAGTTTAAAGGGATCCGAACTACTAGCTGCCTTCTCTGAACTGTTATATCTAATAGGCAAGTGTTATTTTTAAAAGCAATAATTTACTTTCAGCCATCCCGAATTTTTAGATTGTTTTTGTCTTTATTTGTTTCGGTTGTTTTTCCTTACCATATTTTGATGTTTAATTTTTTGTTTAGGAGTCTTTTCTTTGTGTTGTGGGGCCTCTGTAGACTTATCAATTTTTTTCCTACATTTAGCAGGCTTTTCAGTGAACGAACCAGTGAATTTATGTAACACAGAGAGCTCGAACAGTTTTGCAATTCCTAGATGTGTTTAGAATCGTTGCTTCGGGTATCACATTCACACACACATATACGTATATACAGGTGCCTAACAGCACCAGTTGCTCAATCGCGACATTTCTCTTGTAGGGTATATGAACAGTCCTAGGCCTCCTCCAAGGGGTCTCTGGTTCGATATCCGGTGGAGGCACATAGTAGTTCGGATCTCATTTTAAACTGTAGGTCCAGTCCCAATTAGCCTTACTGTGCATAAAAAGGACTTAAAACACAAACCAAACAATCAATTCTTTCCTACCAGCATTCTTAGTAGTGTTATTGGTGCTATTACTGGGGCGAGAAAGTATGAACCCCCCTCAGGCAGATTTGCCTACACTTAAAACTAGCTCAACATGCCCATATGAGCTTTTTGCTCAAGTGTGGAACTCTGTCTAATCCAAGATTTTTGTAAAAATGCCCTCGAGAATTTCCTGTGAAAGTATGACCCCCCTCAGATTGATTTGCCTACACTTACAAAAGGCACTTCTGTGAGATTGTTGTCCATAAAATTGTTAAAAAGATGCTCCTCTTGATATTTTTTTTTTGGCTACACTTAAAACTAGGCCAAGATACACCCACATACACACCCACCCACACCCACCCACCCACCCACCCACACACACACACACACACACACACACACACACATTGACCCTGACCCTGACCTTGACCCTGACCTTGACTACACCCACCCACATACACACCTACACCCACCCACACCCACCCACATACACACCTACACCCACCCACACCCACCCTTATACACACCCACACCCACCTACATACACACCCACACACACCGACACCCACCCACACATATGTACTTCCGGTCTACTTGTGGCCTATTTCTGGTTTATTTATATTGCATCATGTTTTGCAACAAATTATTACCTAATATTATGCAATAAATTATTAGACATGTGTTGTTTTCTGATTGGTTGCTTATGACATAATGTGATGATGTGTTTTATTCTGATTGGCTTATTGTTTCAGATGTTTTCAATGCGGTCCGTGTTTAGGCTATATAAAGAGATTTTGCATTGCATATCAGCCAGTATTGTGAGAGTTGTTGAAGAGAAAGGGTGTGTTGTTGCAGTGCTGCTCATATTTTTTAAACACAAAAATATTGCAGATTTGTATAAATTGAATTACAAATCTATTTGATTTAATATACAGAATTTTTGACAACCTATCATAGGTTTATTAAGTATAGAGTTTTGATTTGAACCCCAAGAAATTTTATATAAATACCAAAGCCAAAAATATTAACACACATACACACACACACACACACACACACACACACACACACACACACACACACACACTGCTGAACCCAACTGATATTTATTATTAAGCATAGAATTTTGATTTGAACCCCAAGAAATTTTATATAATAAACCAATAATAAAAATGCCAAATCAAAAACATTGTAATCAATGCAAAAAAAATATATCCAGCCCCAATTGGGCTAAGCATCAAAAGATTTGTAATCCAGACAAATACAGAACTCCCACAAAAATATGCCCTAAATGCCATGGAAAATATAGTCTGGAATATTTCACATATAAACATAAAAGTACTTGTTCTGCACAGTCATCAACATTGCCCCCACAACCATCTACATCTGGTCTGAAAAGGAAGCATGAAGCACCTGTTAATGCTGGACCGGCAAAGCAGCCACGCTATGAACCACCTATCCATAGCAGTTTTAATGGCCAACTTAGGGATCACTGTTTTAAATCAGTGCCAAGATGTGGTATTAAGAATTTTTTGAACACTATAAATCCTGATGTGCAGGCAATTCTAAATGCACAAAATGGCTCTTATAAGTTGTCCCTCAAATTGTTTACACAATATAAGAAACCAAACGGCACAAAATTTACACAGCCCCACATAACAGAAACTGTAGCTGTATATTCAAATGCAAATTTAGACAAAATAATAAGCAGTTTGATAGATCAATTGAATATTAAACACTCTGAATTTGCAGCAAAAGAGTCTGGATGGAGCTTATGCGGATCTCCACACAAGCTCAATGTTAATATTTCTGAATTCAGCCCATTACAAGGATCTACATATCTGCCATTACCTGCCAATATTAAAAACAAAAGAGCCGTGGTTAATATAGAAAATAATGATGAGAAATGCTTTTTGTGGTGTATTTTAGCTGCTTTGTTTCCAGTTTTAAGGAACCCTGAGAGAATAACTTATTATAAACAATATGAACACAATTTCGATGAAGCAATGAAGGGCTTAGAATATCCAATGTCTGTTCAAAATATTGATAAATTTGAAAAAAAGGCCCGGGATATTAATGGTAAACAATTATCTATTAATGTATTTATTTGTTCCACTGGCCGTGGCAATTGCTTGATAGCACCTCTCAGAATCAGTACACTTGATGATGATTCTGCTGTTCCGATTGATCTGCTCTTAATTGAAGGGGATGATACACACCATTACACTCTGATACATAATCTTGAAGCTTTAGTAAGAAAACAACTAGACAAATTTAATAGAATATTTAAGTTGTGCCGAAGATGTTTAACTGTATTTGATGGTAGAAAAATGGTGAATGGGGTTCGGGAAGTGAATGCAGAAATTGCTAAAAACAAGTTAATTGAGCATCTGAAATACTGTGGCAACCATAAACCTGTTCATATGGTGATGCCTAATCCAAGTGAAAATGCCAAATTCAAAAAGTTTGAGGCCTTGTTGGAACACCCAGCATATATAGTCTGTGATTTTGAATCAAATCTCAAACCTCTTGCATTCTGCAGCCCAGATCCTGATGAATCTTCAATTACATCATACCAGTTACATGAACCTTCTAGTTTTTATTATGTTGTTGTACAGGATGGTGTTGTTAGTAAAAAAGATTCATACATGGGAGCAGATGCCATCAAAGAATTTGCACATAGAATAGAAAATGAGTGCCATGACATAGCATCTAATATCTTATTAAAATCAAAACCTATGTTGCCTTTAACAGAGAAACAGTTTGAAGATTTCAACAATGCAGAAAAATGCCCGGTATGTGATTCTGAATTTTCAGATACAAATATCAAGGTGAAACACCATTCTCACACACATGGTAAATTCTTAATGGCCCTGTGTAATAGCTGTAATATTAAGATCCAGAGACCAAAATTTGTCCCCATATTTTGCCATGGAGCATCCAATTATGATTTTCATTATTTGATCAGATACGAGGGGTTTGACAAGGAGAATTTAAATATTTTAGCAGAAAATGATGAGAAATATATTGCTATTAGCAAAATAATTAAAGTTAATGGTGTTCCTATTCACTTAAGATTTCTTGATTCCTACAGAATTCTGTCTGCTAGCCTGGCTACACTGGCCACTCAATTATCTGATGATCAATTCAAAATCACATGTGCTTTGTTTCCAAATCAGGACCTGAAATTAATTAGGCGGAAGGGTGTATATCCATATGACTATGTTACAGATTTTTCTAAATTTGATGAGTGTTCTCTGCCACCACAACAAGAGTTTTACAGCAAAATCAGAGGATCTGGAATCACTGATGATGATTATCACCATGCCCAATTGATGTGGAACAATTTAAAATGCCAGACATTTGGTGATTATCACATGGCATATTTAAAACTTGATGTTACTCTCTTAGCTGATATACTTCAGGCATTTAGAAAATCTTCTATGCAAAATTATAAACTGGATCCAATATATTTTTACAGTGCTCCGGGGCTAGCATGGTCTGCAATGTTTTTAAACACTAAAATGCAATTGGATCTGATCCAAGATCAAGATATGTATCTGTTTATGGAACAATGTATAAGAGGAGGGATGGTGCAATGCTCTCAGAGATATGCCAGAGCAAATAACAAATATATTCCTGATTATGATCCAGCACGGCCATCAAATTATATATTGTATGTGGATGCAAACAGCCTGTATGGTTATGCTATGATGGATAAACTGCCATATGCAGGGCTTGAGTGGGTTGAAGATTTCAATATTGAAGATCTTAAGGATTTTGATGACAGTGACTACGGCCTCTTCTTAGAGGTTGATCTGACAATTCCAGATGATTTACACAACACATTTTCTGATCTGCCCCCAATTCCTGAGGTTGAGTGCTCACCTGGCTCTAAACAGAAGAAATTGATGATGACTCTAGAGCCGAAACAGGATTATGTCATATATTACAAAAACCTCCAGTTCCTAATGAATCATGGTGTTCAAGTGACCAAAGTTGGAAAAGTTTTGAGGTTCAGGCACTCAAGATGGTTGAAGCCATATATTGATACAAATACAGAGCTTCGAACATCTGCAATGAGCCAATTTGATAAGACCTTGTTTAAATTGATGGTCAATTCTGTGTATGGCAAAACTATTGAAAATGTCAGAAAACATACTGATGTTAAAATAATTTCTGACCCCAGCCGGAGCAAAAAAATGATTGCAAAGCCTAATTTCAATTATAGAAGAATTTATGATGAGAATATGGCACTTTTCAACATGAAAAAACAAAGATTAAGTTTGATAAGCCTATTTATGTAGGGGCTGTGATATTGGAATTGGCCAAATTACACATGTTAAAATTGTATTATGATGTGTTGAAGCCTTTTTATAAGGATCGTGTAAAACTGATGTACATGGATACAGATAGTTTTGTTCTTGATATTCAAACAGAAGATGTTTATCAGGATATATCACAGCCTGCATTGCTTGAATATTTTGATACCAGTGAACATACAAGGATTCAACCCTACAACAAAAAGGTGCCTGGCAAGTTAAAAGATGAGACACTTGGTGATGTTATTGTGGCATTTGCTGGGTTAAGGGCCAAGATGTAGTTTTGAAACATGTAGTGGTGCTGTTGCAAAAAAAGCCAAGGGCATTGGCAGAGTAATTGTTGACAAAGAGCTCCAATTTGAAGATTATGAAGATTGTCTCAAATCATGTAGCACAATCAGAACATCAGAATCCAGAATTCAGAGTGTGGATCACTTGTTGACTAGCAATATTGTAAGAAAAGTGGCTCTGGACCCACATGATGATAAGAGATGCATTTTATCATGTGGCATACATACTCTACCATGGGGTCATTGTTATTTGAAAAATGGCAATCAATGCCCAATTACAGAGCATGATTTGAAATAAATAAACATGCCTATGAACTTACTTGGGTTCAAAAAACAGGCTATTATGGACCTGCCAACACCAGCACCCTCTTCTGATATAATATCTAAACTGAGTGGTTTGTTAATTATTCATCTGAACAGCATACTTACAGATGTTGATGATAAAACAGGTAAAACATTGTACATATTTAACAATAATTTAAATTATTACCAATTACCTGTAGGTGGTTAATTACAATTTATTACAACCCCTGAGGGTGATGTCAAGATTTCAGTAGGGAGAAATATTTATAGAATTAAGCACTCAAACATGATTTCTGGCACTGTTTATACTGTTTCTGCTGGTGACTGCTTATATATTGAGGTCCCTTGATCCTATGACAAACTTATACCCTTTTTTATAGAATTAAGAATTAGATATTCAATAATAAATAACCACTAAAACAAAAATGCCTAATGATATATTTGGCCATACAAGACATGAAGATCACAGTGATGAGATTCTGATGCTTGATGTCAGAGTCAAGAAATTAAGAAGTGATTTACAAGCTTTACAAACCACACTCAATGCCAGTCTTCAATTAGAAATTACAAATTTACAATCACAATGCATGGACCCTCTTCTTAAAATTGATTCTGAACTCAAATTGTTGCTTCAGAAATATACTGATTTGGCCACGTTGGATAATTTTCAAAGTTTAGAAGAAGCTGTAGCAGCTCTTCAAGCCAAATTTAAGACCCAGGCTACCAACTCTGAGCAATTGAAACAACAATTAGAAGAACAGATTAATAATGTCCAGACACAGCTCCAAACAATTGTCAAAAGCATAAAATCACAAGAAGATTTTGATCTAGTGATTTCCACTCTAAAGGAACAGATTCAGTCACTGGAGATACCTAATCTGGACCCTCTGAACAATGCCATAGCCGAGGTTAAAGAAAAAATTGAGACACTTGAAAATTTTATGAACAACTTGCCATCTTCTGATGCTTTGAGTGCAATAACTCGGAGTGTTGCCAATATTAAGCTGCAACTTGAAACATATGAAGATTTTGGAAAAATTCAAAGTACCATAACCCATCTTGAAGGTACAATAGCAGCAGTGCAAAGTGATTTGGCAAATGTACAAGAAACTCTAGAATCCCGCCTGCCTGGGATTGTAGATACCCTTGTCAGTGTCCAGCAACAGATCACAAAGCTTGAAAACCTCAACACTGAATCTGAGCTATCTCATTTTCATCATTTGATTGATGATATCCAAACAAAGCTTGAAATTTTACAACAATCAACACCCTCTCAAGCAGATATAGCCCTGCTTCAGATGCTATGCGTGGTGTGGCTGATGCTTCTGAATTAAACAATGTGAAATTGGCACTTGAATTTTTGCAAAATACTGTATCAAATCTTCCTACATCACAGGAACTTAAAAATATTAAGAGAGCAGTGAATCGCATATTGAAATCAGAAGATATCAAGAATATCCAGGCAGAGATCAAACAACTTACTCAGACAGTGGCCACTCTACCAACGAATCAACATATTAATGACTGCATGCCCTGTTTGAGGATATCAGAAGACAGGTCCATGATCTTACAGCTCAAAATTCAAAATTGGCAGTTGTTGAAAATTTACAGCAAATTGTAGCTAATATCAAGCAACAGCTAGGGACCATGGAATCCAATCAAGCAAATGCTCTGTCTGTTTTTGCCACCCAGCTACAAGAAATTGTGCAACAATACAAGAAACTTGTTGTGGACATAAAAATCAAGCCAGGCCATGATGATGTTGTTAGGACCATCAATGAGCACCTTGAATCTGTAACAAGCAGATTGCTTACAGCAGAAAAAGAAATAACAGGCATAATCGAGAATCCTAAACATACAGTAATTCTTGAATTGTACAGCATCCCCAACAAAGAATATGATTCGCCATTTACACCAGGTGGCAAAATATATATGCTGTCCCCTGCACAATTTTATTACCAGTTTTTTGTTGGGGGCACACTTAGACCAATCAAAATCAAATATTGGCTTCAACCACAGGCACACCCCTACCCTACCTTATCAATAACAAATGCTGAGAACAAACCAAAAATCACCAGTGTAGAATTGGAGGATTTTACAGACCCCAATACATTAGAAACATCTTATGTTGAAGATGATGGCTCTCTGGAATTCCATATACAAATAGGACACAAATTATATTTAGAAAATCCTGTAGTATCAGCTGCTGAACACCCTATAGTTGCAATATTCTTGTTTTCATATTATGTCTAGACAAATTATTGTTGATGAATTACACAGACAAGCCAGACATAATTATAAGAGACTGCCAGTAGTCACAAAAGGCATAGATGATTTATGGCAGAGCGACTTGATTGAGATGGCAAGTGGACAGCTGAAAAACTTAGACAAAATCAACAAGGGCTACAAGTATCTACTCACTGTCATAGATACATTTTCAAAATTTGCCTGGGCTGTGCCACTCAAATCCAAAACTGGAACATGTGTTACAGAAGCCATCAGAACAATCATCAATCAGAGTGGAAGATCACCGCGCTATTTGCAAACAGATAATGGCAAAGAATTTTATAATTCAGTGTTTCAACAATTTATTAAAAGCCAGTCAATACAACATTACTCGAGTTACAGTGATCTCAAGGCCTCAATTGTAGAGAGATTCAACAAAACCCTAAAAAATCTTATGTATAAACAATTTACATTTCAAGGTAATTATAAATGGTTCAGTATTCTTCCAGAACTTCTACATAAATATAACAACTCGGTCCATTCTACAATCAACATGAAACCCTCTGAAGTAACTTCATCTGATGAGCAAAAATTGATCAGAACTGTTTATTATCCTAGATACCAGCCAACAACAAGAAAAGCCAAATACAAGGTGGGCGATCAAGTAAGAATCAGCAAATATAAGCACTTATTCAAAAGAGGTTTTACAAGAAACTGGAGCACTGAATTATTTACAGTGGTTCAAGTTAAACCTGGGACCCTTAACACATATATAATAAAGGATCACCTAGGAGAAATTCTCAAAGGCAGGTTCTATGAAGAAGAACTCAACAAAACTAAACAGCCTGACACATATCTCATAGAAAAAATCATCCGCAGAAAAGGCAACAAGTTATTTGTCAAATGGCTAGGACTTCCAGAACACAGCTGGATCGATGCAGACAAGGTGATAATATGAACACCTGGGATGTTATAAAAAGGCTGCCAGAACCTGAACAGCAGAATAAGAGAAATGGAAAATTGCTACCTGATAATATTAGGTGTCTTATTGTTGGGCCATCGGCTTGTGGTAAAACTACACTAATAATTGATAATTTTTATTGGCACCCAACTGGTTAGACTGGAAAAACAGGCACTTGTATGTCTTCTCTAAAAGCTTGGAACAATTAAAATATCAACAGCTGATGAAGCTATATGATGGATTGGATATAGCCACTTTTGAACCAGATGTTAAGCCACTCCATGAATGTCTCGATAATTCTGTTATTGTGTTTGATGATATTATACTGGATAATCAAAACAAGGTTAGACATTTCTTTACACAGGGCCGGCACAAAAACATTGATTGCTTCTACCTGGCACAGACTTTTTCAAAAATACCCAAGCAGCTGATCCGAGACAACAGCAATTTTATATGTGTGTTTCATCAAGACCATACCAACCTCAAACATATACATGATGAATATGTAGGTGGGGACCTGAGCTACAATGATTTTTCTAAGATTTGCAGTAGGTGCTGGAACCAGGACAGTTATGGGTTTGTCACAATTGATATGACAAGAACACCCAATAGTGGCAAATATAGAAATAAAATCAACAATTTTCTAGACATTGAAACATAAATAAATAACCATGAAAAGGCCAATCATTGATGATCTTAAATTAAGAGATTATCTTGTAAAAAGATTTAAGGGATGGAAATCAGAGGACCGAGGTTTTTATGAGCAACACAAGCGCACAGAACAGCCTATTATTGATGCTATTGGTGAATTAGGTAAAAATATCAAAACTGTTACAGAGCAAAATCAAAATTTGATCACAGAGCTTGTACCTGTAGCTGCAAGAAACATATTAGATTATCCATTCACCCCACTTTCTAGTATTCATACACCTAGTCCTGTTGCTCCTCGAAGAATTGAAGCTACTCAGGATCCTATTGAATTGGGTCTTCTTGCTCAAAAATATTTAAGCACACCTAAAGACAACAAAGATGAGGTTTTTGGCTTATATGCTGACACAGAGCGTGGTGGTAGCATCATACATAGAATTGGCAATTTCAGAGTAACATTTATGGGAGATGATCTGATTGTTTATTCAGAATCTCGTCTCGGAGAAAAAGGTGCTTTTGTTAAGTATCCCGGAACACCTGGATTGTGGGAACTGATGACTAGGAAAAGGCCTGGCAGCTATACAGATCAAGATTATGAGTATTACAAAGAAATATTAATAAAACCAGATGCTCTATACCAGAACAATGATCCCACACAAAAAAGAGTCAAGTCTAGCAGTGGAGCAAAATACAACAACTTAATCAAGCCCATATGGTCACAGATCAAAACAGGTAGTGGGATCAAACAATACAACACCCTGCCTAAAGAATTTGTGTGGGTTGATGATGTCAGGAAACTTGTAGATAGGTTGCTGGTGATAGCTGGGGAGGAAAATGCTGGCAACCACAATTTTTACAATGAAAAGATTGGAATTATGGACATGATAAGCACCAAATTGTCTAATTTTATAGTGAATGACACTAAGGGGATTGGATATCTTATAAAAATTATTAATACTCTACCACCTAAATTTTGGAATATTTCTGAGGGTCGGGGGCTGGTTAATGACATTATAAACAAGCTGCCATTTGAACTACACATTCCAGGCTATCAGTATTGTGGTCCAGGCACAAAATTGGACGATAGATTAAACAGAGGTGATCCTGGTGTTAATCCCCTAGATGCTGCTTGTAGAGACCATGACATAGCATACAACACACATTCTGATCTTGACAAGAGACATGTTGCAGACAAGAAATTAGAAGAGGCTGCATTTGGTAGATTTGTAAGCAAAGATGCTTCTTTGAGTGAGAGAATAGCAACATTGGGGACCACCATAGCTATGAGCACCAAATAAAAACTGGGGTGGGGTTTGTGAATATGTATATATAATAAACCTACAATGAAGGCCAAGGGTGTTATGTATCAAATACCTTATGCAGGTCTTAAATCTCTTAAAACTATTGATAGTCTTTTAACCAAAAAGCAGCGCAAGAAAAAAAATTCTTGTATTGCCAAGGGCCATGGTATGAAATTGTTGCTTAGCACCCCCCAAATTAAAAAAATTACAGCAATCTAGAAAAAAATCACATGTGGGTGGATTTATATTTACTATCCCGGCCATCTTAGCAGCACTTGGGGCTGTGGGGAGCTTGGCTGGGGGATCAGCTGCCATAGCAAAAACAGTAATAGATGCCAAGAAGAATAAGGCAGAATTAGATGAATTGAAGCGCCATAACCTGGCCATTGAGAAACAAGGCAAAGATGTTAAGAGAGCCATGAATAAGTTTAAAAAAAACAAGAGCCGCTTACAAACAAGATATTGAAGCTTTAATCAAGCCACTGGGCATCAAACATTTTAGAGGTGTGTACATGTCTGATTCTTTACCAGAACAACCACTCAACAAAGAGTGTGGCATTGTTAATTTGGATAAGTACAAAAATCAGGGCACTCACTGGATCTGTTATCTTAAATATTTAAAAGATGAGGCATTTGTGTTTGATTCATTTGGAGGTGTTCCACCTGAAAATTTAGTAAAATATCTAAATTCAGCTAATCTTTATTACAATAATGCCCGTGTTCAAAACTTCAAAGATGTTAATTGCGGACATTTGTGTTTATCTGTTCTTAGATATATGTCTCAAATAAATAAACCATCAATTGAAGATTTTCAAAAAGCCCTGTGGTATCTGAAACATCATGGGGGTATTCCATCTTACCAGCCAAAATTCAATATTGAAACTCAAATTACATGATGACATAGTGTATCCCAAAACAATAGCTCTCAGAGCATTTTATGGCATGTACTTGATCCCTAATATTACACACCACAACAACACAATTGCAGTAAGGGATCAAAAAATTGTCATCACTCCAGGGCAATATAATCTGTCCACTCTAAATGCTCAGTTACCCAGAGGTATAGTTTTAACTCAAAATTCTGTCACTCACAGAGTAGAGATTGTATCTGCTACAGAAACAGTGGATCTGGGTACTATAGGAGAACTATTAGGATTTGAGAACAACACAAAACTTGAACTAGCCATCAAACACACTGCTATTAATATACCCACATTCTTAGCCATAGAGACTCTGAATATTCACTGTAATGTGGCCGAGGGTATGATCACCAAATCAAATGGCATAGGCACTCACAAACAAACTGGCATCATTGCAACATTTAAACCTAATTCTGAATTTATGGAGCCAATCATCTACAATCCATCACCAACATTATATTTTCCTGTGCGTCATAACAGAATAGATTACATTGAGTTGATGGTCACTAATGAAAAAGAAGAATTAGTTGATTTTGCTGGAGCCACAACAACTGCTATCATAGAGATTAACATTTAAATAAAAATACATACAAGAAGAAAATGGAAAATATTGAGAGTTATGAGCTACAATCATTCCCCCCAAACAGGAGGACATTTGCAAATTTAAATCAACCCAACACAGAGATTGTGGTTGATCTTGATGTAGGGGATGGCTTTATACACCCCCACAGAGCAGATCTATACATCAAATTTGATGTTGTAAAGCTCGATGGTACAGATTATCCGGCAAATTCAAATATAAGATTGGTAGACAATTTTGTGCCACATCTGTTCTCTGAAATTGAGATCAGAAAGCATGGTGTTGTTATAAACAGAGTGGATTATCCTGGCATTACCTCCACATCTTTGACCACACTTAAATTATCCAAAACCGAGGCTTCTTACTACAAAATAGGTGGATTTGAGGCTGGTGATAAAATATTATCCAAGAGCCACACAGTGCTGTTCCCCATGCGCCTGTTGCCAGGATTCTTCTCAGATTACAAAGATATTATGTGGAAGGGTGGTTTAAGAATCACATTTAGAAGAGCTGCCAATGATAATAATGCTTTGATGAGGTACAGTGCATTAAACTCTACAGGGGAAGCTCTGCCTAATACCCTACCTGATGAAGGCAAATGCATTATTCAGACTATGGAGCTAAGAATCCCGGTTGTTGAATATGAGGCCAGTTATGCTCTTAAATACAAAGCTGATATCCTAACAAATCCACAAATTCCTTTACAATTTTATACATATCAATGTGTACAGATGCCTGCATCTGGTACCTATTATGAGTTTGATGCTACAAATTCATTCTCCAGTATACAATATGACATGCCGGATTTTGTGGTAGTACTGTTTCAGACTGGAAGACACAATAATCAAGAAAAAAATTCAAGTAAATTTGATAACTGCAACATCAAGAACATATATCTTAAAAATGGCAGAAATGAGGTATTTCCTAGAGAAAATTATAATTTAGACATGTCCAAGGATGATTTCCTCAAATTATATGAGGCATTTACATCATACAAAAGGGTCACTACTGGCAATACTGACATGTATTACACACCAGATGAATTCAAAGCACAGAGACCCATGTTTGTCATCAACACTTCAAAAAGGAAACAAGTTGTGGTTAATGACAGGACAAACATTAAAATTATCTGTGAATTCCACGAAACACTCCCTGATGACACTATATGTAGTGTTATTCTTATAGGTGAAAAATCATATGTTTATGATGTAAGAAATGAGAGAGTCACAGAGCAATTCTAGAAGAATTACATTATCTTAATACTAAATATACAAGTTGAGCCTGGTGCCCAATTGAACTTAAACCGGAAGTGGACCGGAAGTAAATATGTGTGTGTGTGTGTGTGTGTGTGTGTGTTAATACGTTTGGCCTAGTTTTAAGTGTAGCCAAAAAAAAAATATCAAGAGGAGCATATTTTTAACAAATTTATGGACAACAATCTCACAGAAGTGCCTTTTATAAGTGTAGGCAAATCAATCTGAGGGGGGTCATACTTTCACAGGAAATTCCCGAGGGCATTTTTACAAAAATCTTGGATTAGACAGAGTTCCACACTTGAGCAAAAAGCTCATATGGGCATGTTGAGCTAGTTTTAAGTGTAGGCAAATCTGGCTGAGGAGGGTTCATACTTTCTCGCCCCAGTAATAGCACCAATAACACTACTATTCTTGTTGAGATTCCCTGGCTTTGTTTAGGAAGTTTCTTCTTAAGGTTGTTTTCTTTAGCAATAATGGCGACAGCCAATCCTCATAGTGGACATATAATGTTGGTGATGGATTGTAGATGATTGGCTCCATAAATTCAGAATTAGGTTACTAGGCTACTCCTAGAAAATTCCGGAACATCGGCACTTTACAATCATATAGATAATGTAGAAAGTCCAACTTCTGACGTAACGTTGCACACCAATCGTCCATAGAATTCTGTGCTACAGGCATCACATTTTGCTCTGAAGTTTTCAAGTGCGTTCCGTTTACGGAAGGGAACTTGTTACTCTTTGGCCGAAGAGAAAAAACAACTGGAAAAGCTTGGCAAGGTTTGGGAGAAGTGCACCTTATTTACAGAAGACTACAGAAACTACACGGACTCAAACCCGAGTTTCCTGCATGCCGTTCTATCGCCCTACCAACTTCTGAACCGGCCCTGGTTTCCATTCAATCTGCTGTTTTAGCTGTGTAGAATTGTCCCGTCCAGTGTTACCGCAACGGGATATGTTGCCTTTCACTCGGGGAAACACGAGTTGTGTTTGTTTCATCGCTAGAAAGGATCTTGGCTAATGTTTTGTGACAAGTATTCACTTGGAGTTTGAATCTATCGACGTATCATTGTTTTATTGCGTGTGGATGATATATTCGGTCATATAAACTCGCTGGTTGCCTGTATTTGCTTTATGGAGGGAGCACATTACACATTGCAGTGTAACTTTCGTTAAATGTTTCGTCTGTTGCTCACACCTGCCCTACTGGTAGAGTGGTTATTTTCGGAACATCTCCATCCGACTGTACGAGTCTAGCTAACGAGCCTACCAACAGTGTAGAGCGTGAGCAAGACAGTCAGTGATAGGTGCTGAATTGAGATGACGTGTGCGCCTCGTTTGTTAATTGGATGCTTCGGATGTTGCGACTCGCTACCAGGCTGCAAATTCATGACAGCCATCATGTTACAGAAAAAATCTCGCTCTACTTGCTACGTATCTGTATGTTCTACAACGGCAAGGATCCTGGATTCGAATCCTGTTTCTTTGTTATTGCTTCGACAATTCATCATGCATCTTCATCATGAAGATCATTCCAGGTAGATATGAAAGTGAGACATAAAATAACAAAATCCAAAAACAAGAAGTCTTCTTTGATATTACTTCTATTCTAGTATATTTCTTCATGTATGGTTGCACAAGTTTGCTCCATTGTAACACAGACTAATTGCTGATATGCAAATAATTTCAAGTCTGAGTTAGTGTTCGTATACCTCATGAAATAGAACTTTTTGAGGTGAGCGTGCTGTCAGACATGAGCCGCTGCGAAAGTATTTCCACCAATCTGCCTTGCGAACTGAGGCCATTGTCGAATTTCTTACCACCATCACTGGACTTTATGGTGTAATAAGCATGCATGGAGATAATGAATTTTCATTTACCGTAGAATTTATATTCGCTAAAGGCTTCCAGAGGGCAAGAAACCACTGTTCTTCTCTGTAAAGGAGGCGCCATCTTAAAATGACAAGAATGGCATTTTGAAGTTCACTTGATCAGTGTTGCAACCTTGAGGTTGTTCTGTAAATTGCAGTTGATAACCTTGTATAAATTTGAACAATTTTTCGGAATTGTAAGGATTTTATTTGACTCTCCCTCGTAGTAAATGTAAAATATTATAGCTCTTTCTTTGCTTTCAAAACAGCTAATTTCGTACCCATGAAATATGTCACAGCTCCATGTTGCTTGTCAATGAGAGGAGAAATTCGCAATTCCTCGTTATCTGCAGCAGGAAATGTGCTCCTCGAGAATTGGAGCGTGATTAACTTTAAACGAAAAATCCCGAGTGAAATAGCAAAATGTCTCGTATTTCTTTGGCCATGTAAATGGATTCCGAAAGAAATTAAAAGTCCTTCAGGAGTCTCTTTCTGGAATTAACGACCTCATTCACTCACTTTCAGTCCTGCGAAGACGCATCTGAGGAACTTAATGACTAGGAAAGCTCTTATTTCTCTAAAGTTTTTGCGACGAGCAAATTGCTGCATGTTTATTTTTGTAACGTGTCTTCTAGGAAATCTTTTAGATGCTGCGGACGCTCAGGTTGTATAGTGACTGGTGGATTGTTAATGGGTAGTTCTAGTGTGATCTTTAGTGTGCTGGCAATGAAAATTTGCGTGCATTGTTGTAGTGGTTTTGCATTGTCTACTCAGCGTTTCCTGGGTCATTTCGTGGTGATGATATTGAGGGTGGGTAGTGTCAGATTTGTTACGAAACTCTCCAACGGATGTCAGATTTGGAGATACAGTCACAGGCAATAGAAATGTGTGTTATGTGTGTTGCCTAACTGTACAGCGATGATTGGATGTTAATAGCAAATTTTCACTGGCAACGTCTACTTCCGCCGTATAGTTAGGCAACACACATAACGCCTTGCAGGGAAGCGAGTATTTCAGGATCTGGGTGTTCCATTTTTATTGCCGGTGACTGTACATTGATCGTGTTAAGTCTATTCTATTTAATTTTATGTAACTTTTCTACTCTTAGGCTAATCGTGATCAAGCCTTGACGTTAGTTCGAACCTGGGACTTCTGGCTTCGCAGCACGTGACACTGACCTATCCGCCATGGGGGCCAACGGTTGGTTAAATTAACGTCGCTTATTTTGACAATTGGGTCAATTGCGACGTGTAGGTGATAGGAAGGAGAGGGGGAGTGATAAGGCAATCTCTCTCCGTCTTTCATGTAATGTACCATCTCGGCATTCTCCTGGAGCAACTGAAGTAATGACTTCTCGCGGAGAGAGTTACTTATGACTGCCTGCTGGTACTTGATATTTGCATTCTTCTAACGTCAGGCGCAGCGATGAGGATGAAAGCACTCTCACAAAGTAATATCCATGCCAATGCTGGGACTCGAACCTACGGTGGCGAGGTCGTGTGTTGTTTCCAATCCTCTTACGGCCGACCTCTCGACTGCTGACTTCGAATGATATAACAGTGATCAGTATAGATCATTAATTACGTTAATGTTTCTAGTGTTTGTCCGGTCGACCTTTGTGGCGTTATGCTTAGAACAGCGCGCTACGAAGCCGCGGGTCTCGGGTTCGAGTACCGGCCGGGGCATGGGTGTTCTTTGTGAGTGTCCCTTCATCAATTGATCATATCGTGGCTCATCCTCATCTTCGCGATTAGCCAGAAGTGACAAATGAAAAGTAAAATAAATCAAATAAACAACAACTATTCTTTGTCCTCTGTACAAACATAGTCAATGTAAACAAATACACGTAGCAGCTGAGAAATCCTATTGGTTATTCCAGTGGCAGCTGTTCTGGAATCTCTGAATCAGGAATATAGTGTATCTGGTCAAGCCACACTACTCAACGTAGCTGCTCTGTTGAAGTTATCCAATATGTTCATGTACAAAACAACACCGGAACTACCCGAAGTCACGTGGTTTTCTTTACATAAAATTTGTTCTGTTGTCTTGGTGGATGGAGAATAGTTATGCTTCCCTTCAGTCCATAGCTGCGTTGAGGGTTGCATGCAAGCAAAATTGATGTTTGTCAAATGCAATATATTTTTTTTGTATCAGCCGTACTTGATTGAGAATGGAAACTATGCTTCGGGTGATGAGATTGCAGACGGAGGATCCTGGTGGTAAACAACAGCGAGTGACGTCACACATCAGCCCGGACACATCGCAGTTAATTTGCTTCCGCGGTGGTTGTTCAAAGCACAGCCTGGTGCGTTATCTCATCTACGATTGCAAGAAACTACGCCCTTCGTGCAGCCTTTCCCCCTCCTCCCCATCCTCGCGGTGTGATTGGCTGCTTATGAACGTGTGCGTAAAAAGGGAGACAGAGGCTGGCTAAGTGACAGACCAAAGAATTAAAGTAGATGTTCCCGTACTGTATGATCAGAGACCGGCGTGAGCACATGAAAAGTCGTCAAAACTGTTTGTGGGCGTCTTCCACATTATACCGGTCACATTTCTACGATCCTGTTCTTGAGTGATAATTAGTTGCGCTCCGCCCACTCGTTATCTTCCCTTCTTGCGCGTCCTTGCTCCAGAGATTACCGGGATAGAGTATAGGGCTAAGTACTTAAAAAAGTATACGTAATCCCGCCCGTTTCGAAAATTCTCTGTACATCACTTGTGATAAAGTTATCAGATACTCGTCGGCATAGTTGAATATAAGTACCCACCCTTATGCAACGATCGTGTCCGCCTGTCTGTCTCTCCGTCCATCTGTATCAACTAGCGGTATCTCAGAAACTGCCGGAGCGATAATACAAACGCACCATGAACTATACGCCAAGGGTCCCGGGTTCGAATCCCGCTCGGGCTTGGTTGTTTGTGAATGTCCATTCATCAATTACATCATTTCATAACTCATCCCCATCTTCTCAAATTAGCCAAGAGGCACAAAACACGAAGTAAAATAAACTAAATCAATCATTCAATCAATCACCATGAACTATCTCGGTCTGCTTAGCCCTGAGAGCCAAGAATCGATCAGATATATCGATATATCGAAAAAATCAGGAAATGTGAAGATCTAAAACTTTATACAAACAGAATCTAGCTGGAAAAAACGGGGCAAAATTTAAAAATAACGTAGCGTGTCAGTACTGGCATTGAGATCAAGTGAGATAAACTAGGTGTTAAAAGTAGAGACTCCCTAACTGAGATAGAGTTGATCATTGGTTGTAGATCGGTGTATTGAAGTTGCATAAAAGCCGAACCCAGGTAAATATGCTGTGCATTTCTTTTACCGAGTTTATGTCGAGCCATGATACCTGAATAGATGATAACATCTTGTTATTTAATTTCTTTTGTCAACTTCTAAAACTTTCATTTTGTGCAAGAATTGAAATTTAACTTTGTAATAAACATTCACCCATGCCTTACATACACCCCTGCCATTCTCTGCATGACTTTTCATTTTTCCTACACCCTGCAACTTTCTGTCATATTAACTGCATGATTGATTGATTTAGAATTTTTGGGTGCTTGGGCACGTATGGCCATTTTGCGCACTTCTAAGTATACGGGGGAAAATTCCCTTATCTAAAACCCTCAACCTAAAAGTTACAAAAGAGGCGTAAAGAGCACCTTGATAAAGGTTAAAAGTGCAAGTTGTAAACAGACAAACACGACATATTGAAAAAAGTAAGGAGGCCCAAAATCTTTCGGGTATTTGGGAGCTGGCGAACTTTGGTGAAACTGTTTATGCGTGTCCTCCTATTTCTTTCTCTTCCGGTCGTATGACAAAGGCGCCAGGGTTACGTAAATATAGACTGGTTGAATCCCAAAATGAAGAGGAAAAGTGGTTCAAATAGCCTAAGTGCTGACGCATCCAATTCATTTTAATCCACTCACTGAATAAATCCGTACATTCTAGTTTTCGAAATTCTGTCTATTTACGTACACACACACACACACACACACACACACACACACACACACACACACTCGCACAGTGTGTTTATGCGTTAACATCAATGGTGTGTTCATACCTTAACACTGTGACGCTGAAACACCACTCCTCTTATTTGAGATGTCGTCACATGCTGATTACTCTTCTTCCTGGCTGTCAAAAGCACATAGAGGCTTGTTAGCTGCAGGCACGAGAGGGTGCAAATTTGTTCTACGCATTTCAGAAACAGACTTGCTAATCTGTCCATTATATCTTCTTCGTGTGCGTGTGTCACACTGTTTATTCTCTTGTCTGAGAGTTAATGCCATCGAGAACGAATCTGTCCAGATAACTTCTGAAGGATTGCAGATGGTTGATAATAAACACATGTTCTTGGCTTGGCAGAATTTTTTGTGTGTTGTCGGTAAGTTCTTGTTTGCTCGGGTTATTTTGAAGTGCTTGTGAATTGCTTGTTCTTCACAGAGTATTACAGTGCTGCTTTATCTCCGTTTATAATTAGCTTGAATGCTTTTGAATAAACTAACAGCCTCGCCGATGACATAGTTATAACGTTGTCGGCTAGTATTCGAGGGGTCCCGCAGGTTAGATACTCCGGTGGAGGCAGATACCAATTTAAGCTGTAGGTCCATTTCTGATTAGTCTGTCTGTGTGTATAAAGTTGACTTAAGACGAACTTTTCACCTCTTCAGATTTTCAATAAATTATCTAAAGTTGATTTTCTTTGCGGTCGGAAATGATTCGGCAATGCTCTGTCCAAATTGTGAAACATTTACCTTGTTTGGAATTGCTCCCAATTGCATTCACTACAGCATACAAACGAAGATGATTCAGAAAGTAAGTTACACGTGTCGCATTCTCTTGGGAGAATAGCGTGACAATTATGGCACTAATGAGGCATGAAGTACACATCTATGGTTGCTTGGAGAAGGACCCCCCCCCCCCCCACACACACACACACGTTGTCATGGTTCTAACGGGTGGATACCAACAAGCGTGAGGATTGGCACGTCACCTGGAATCTCACTCCAGAGAAACTGTACCATTTCCGTGAGCGATATGTCTCAATTTATCCGAGATTCATCGTGTTATTTTTTTTTTGTTTTTTTTTAATATATATGTTTAGCGTTGCTTTTCTGCCAATTCTGGCTAATCACAACAATGGGACTGGCTGATGCTATGATGAAATTCATAAAGCAGCACACACAGTACCCATGCCTTCGTCGGTATATGAACCCGAGAAATTCGGTGGCGAGATAAAAGTCGATTACTTAACGTTCTCGGCCACTGGGCCGGACGAGAATCATCTTGGAATTAATTCCGAGTATGCAGCAAATGCAATGCCACTCCCAGCCATAGTAACTTCATGTCAGCAGCGTGAACGCGTTTGCACAGATTTGGCTGATGTGAAACGGCGAGGACGACCATTCACATCGATCGTCGAAGTCGGCAGCGGGTGAGAATTTCGACTTCTCATCCATCATGATCCATGGGTTCCACGCTTCTCCTGTGTATCCATGACCCATGCAGAAGATTTCTGCTGTCGGTAATACTACGATTAGTTCCATTTTCAAAATAAGTTTTTATGAAAACAACGTTACTATGGGTAAGAATAGTGGAAGTTATGTACATTCTCTTTGTTTCTTGACCTACAATAGTTGGGTGTAAGTTACTTTTTGAATGGCCCTCGTGTATGCAATAGAAAATACACGCTTTACAAGGGATTGTTCTGAATGAACAAAGACTAATCGTAAAATATTGTTTGCATTTTATAAGTTAGAATATCAGCGTGATTCTTCGAAACCTGATATATATTCAAAAAATGTCGTCGCTGAAACAGGCTATACAGCTACATTTTATACGTATATTGTGCAGTGGGAAACTGTTATGTTTTTTGGCAACGTAAACGCAGCAGAGCTTATATTTTACATGCAAAGTAGCCAATAAATTAAATGGGAATGTCAATCTTATCTGTATCTCACGAGAAGCGTTTGTCAGATCTAACGAGACAAGAATTTCTAGAGCTATGTAGGACGTCTGAAATTCAACGATCATGTTCTTCTAGGTGGAATGCACTTAACCAGAACTCTTTTATATAATATCGGAATATACCGGGGAAGGTGAGGAGAAATTCAACATCGATAACTTTGTAATGTTTTAGTGTGTTATGAAATACACAATGAATATCAAAATTTGAATACATATTCTTATTGTAGATTGTATGAGATCAGTAATAGATCATTAGGAATCCCAGTCTAGTGTCTTTGCGGCAACTGAAGTCTGTAACTTCATAGTAATGTCATATTATCGCTCTTGAAATGGACCCACCGTTCGTTTGTATCGTAATCTTAACTGCGATAAGTAAACATTACGATAATTACATTTCAGCTACCTACGAGAAGGAACCGTGGGTCAAGTACCGATTAGCCTGTCTGTGCATAAAGTGGACTTAAAAACGAAAAACTAAGAAAAGATCAATAAGGTTTTTTCTACACGACAGCTCCTTTCGGAAACTTCCAAAAAGCATAAATTTATCCTGAACGTGTGCAACCTCTCTGTAACGTGCACAGGTTCAAAGTTCCGACTAGCACGTTAATTTCTCACGTACGATCAGTACCAAGCTTCGGCAGTCTTTACTCCATGTATCCGTTTCTTAGAGGCTGGACATTACTACGTATAAAAGCTCCACCTGAACTGACCACTTCGGGAATGGAGAACGGATCTTCCGCGTGGTAGTCAGAGACCATACTCACGGGACCAACGTCGTTCTCCGAGTTTTCATCCTACAGCATGGGCATCCGGGAGGGTGGGGCAAGGGGGGCCGTGGTCCCCCCTGGAAAATTAAAGTCAACCAAAAATTATGTATTTCATACATATAATTTCATTTTAGCCACAATAATGTGTGTTAATTATTGCATGAACACAATAAATTCAAATTTAAGCAATGTTTTTTTTAGGGAACAACACTATTTTTGGGGAAAATGTGTCTTGTTTGCCCCCTCTGGAAAAATACCTTTCTTGCCCCTCCCTGGAAAAAATCCTGCGGACGTCCATGTCCTACAGGTATGTCTAAATAAGTAGCACAATAATGCGATTTTGATTAATGCAATATGTTAGCAAAGCCTAGTCTAGCCAAAGACACAACGTCTCGGTCTCATGAGAATTTTACGGGGATGTGTCTCGTTCTCGTCTAGGTAAATCTTGAAGGTTCCTCGGTCTAGATCTCATATATAGTATGATATGTTCAAGTCCTGTATTATTATACTATTAAACGTTTATTATATTTATTAGTAACTTAATAATACTCAGCGGTGAACGATGAGACTCTGTGAAGTACACAGACTCCTCTCAGGTACAGGGATAGTGTTAGGCAAAGACAGTATTCACAGCACAGAGAAATAAAACCACATTACTGCAGTATGTATAAACTGAATGGTTTTATTCTTTATTTATTGCAATTATAATGCAAATATACTGGAGACGAAGGTGAGTATTTCGCTTTGTCGATGAATTGACTCAACTAAATCGCATAAACTCAATGCGTGGCTGTCGGCATGCCTATGATCACATAGACCTAGCTTGCGCCCCGAACTACCACACCAAGAGATATGCAATAATAACTGAGCCAGTATTTGCTCTTTAGCCTTTTATTTCCAAATTAATCCTTAGGCTAGCTTTATTATTTAACGTAGTATTGTGCATAGCATCAATCCATGGCTATCGGCGTACCTATGATCACATAGGCCTTGCTTGCTCCCCGAACTACCATACCAAGATGTATGCACAACACCGACGAGTTCCTTTTAAATTTAAAAGCTTCGTCGATCCGTGGCGAAAGTGTGTTATTTCTTACGCGATATCCTCGCGTTTATACTTTTTTCGAGAACACAGATTCAAGTACAGATGAATCACTCACTATCTACAAAAGGATACTATCAACAAAACTGACATCTACACATGTTTAGAAATACAAATTCACATAGTGCACTCTCGCAAACATGAAGATACATTAAAATACTCATAATAGAGCATAAATACAATAAACATTAAACAAAAGATATACATTACAAACAAGGTGCAATATTACATATAATAACACAACATTTACATGTCTTTTCATAAAAGTATATCAGTGACATATTTTAAAGTTGTGACGTCACATAAAAATATGGATCATATCAAGTCTCTGTATGCATTTCACGATTTTTTTAAAAAACAATGATGCCGATAGTGTGTCTTACGTTTATCAAGTCAAGGACCTTTTCAAGGTGATGAATAGGTTTGCCTTTCCCTTAGCCCATTATGTTTCTTTGTCATTTTATGGTAATGAAACATTTGTCATCGCGGCGTGTTTCACTTTGACCCTTCATGGAAGAAATGGCGAGTGGAAGGGGAGAGCGAGCGCTGGCGAGATGGATTCCTGGTGCTTCATCATCGGAGAATTAGGTAGATTGCGTTTGGTGTTCCGGTGGAAGCAAAAGACACATGTCTCGCATTTGTCCCTCTCGGCATACGGATCCCACCCGTTGCCCTTGTTGTGTTATTTGTAGTTACAGCAGTCTCCAGTTCTTCACTACAGCAACACACTGGTCGCTATTCTCGTGTTTCTCTCTTATTCTCTCTGTCTGTCTGTCTGTCTCTCTTTAGGTTTACATCTCTCTTCTTTTCCATCACCCTCTGTTCTTTTCTCTCTTTTTCCTCTTTGCTCAGTGTGTGTACTGTTGTACCTGCCTGTCTCTTTCCATTTCCATATCCATCAATTTCTCTACTATTATCATCCCTTCCTCCTCTGTTTCTCTTCCCAGCTCTTTGTTCTCTGTGTGTATGGTACGTTATTTAATTCTCCTAATTCTCTCTCTCTCTCTTTGTGTGTGTGTGTGTCATCCTAATCCCCTCTATTTTTCCCCTCTGCCTCTCACTCTCTCTCTCTCTCTCTCTCTCTCTACTTTTCTCACTTTACCTTTTCTTTTCACTCCTCCCTCTTTCGTTCTATTTTCCTATTCTTTTTTCTACTTTTTTTCTTTGTCTGCCGTTTTGTTTCTCTCTCTCTCTCTCTCTCTCTCTCTCTCTCTCTCTCTCTCTCTCTCTCTCTCTCTCTCTCTCTCTCTCTCTCTCTCCTTCCTCTCTCTCTCTCTCTCTGCCTTCATTTCTTCCCATCTCATTCTCTCTCTCTCTCTCTCTCTCTCTCTGTTCCTTTCTCTTTCCATCTCTTTCTTTCTCTCTCTTTCTCTTCCTTTCTCTGTCATTCTCTTTCTCCTCTCCTACTCTCTCTTGTTCTATCTATCTGTATGATTCTATTCTCATCTGTGTCTGCCCTCTGTGTTTACACCGAGAGAAAGTGCAATTCGGCGAAGTTTCTTTTGATCTTTGAAATGAACATTGTACAAAAAAGGCTTCTCTTCTTTTTTCTCCTGAGCAGGACATAATATACGTAGTATTGCGGTCGAAATACGACCCATCTTTTGTCATGGTCGCTGACGCGAATGAAATATGAAAGCGGGCCCAGTAATCCGTTAATGGACCCGTTTCGACGAGAAGGATTTGTGAGTCCAGTTGTCATAGTGAGCGTGGCGGTTTTTTACACTGCCTCAGTAGAAAGAGTACTAGGAGTCTTTACCGTGCGTTACCTTCATTTAATGTCCGTGTATGTTTGTTAATGATGATGACGTTTAAAATTGATTATACGGGTACGTTAACCTAGATGATGGGAATTGACAGGTGTTTGGATTAACCTACAATCCGCTAAATTCATGCTTTTTACACAACATTTGGGCACATAACTCCCTGTTTTTTCCACGGAGGTACACCCAATTGAAGGCTTCAAACGTTCGCTTACACTGTCAAAACGTATTTAATTGAAGTGCGGGGTTTGCATATTATGAAACCATGGGTCCCTGGTTCGAATTTCTGAATCAGTATTATTTTGTGCTACTTCCGTTATTCTGTTCGTCCGCTCAACATTCATTCTTGCCGTCTTCGGTAATCTAGAAAACTAAACATAAATTAACCAAAATACCTATATCATCTTTATATATATATATATATATATATATATATATATATATATATAATGGATTGGGTGTGTATATTTGTTTGTTCCGGCATAACTCTCGAACGCCTGCAGCAATTTCAACCAAACTTGGTACACATATCACTTACAATGTGGAAACAAATACTGTGAGGCAAAGTGGAAAGAAATACTGTGAGGGTAAGACATCTTTGGCACGCATAGGGGTGGGGGTGGGAAGGAGGTGGCATTTAAAAATAATCGAAAACGACTGATATTAAATTCCACACAAATCAGCCGTGACTCTATGCATCCCGCACAGCGATAGTCTTTCTCGGTCTGTCTAATATTCAGGCTGATATGACTTTGTGTTGTGAAAACGACCGATACTAGTGTGGAATCCATAGTTCTCGGAGTTGCTAAGGTGAATAGTGACACTCTCAATGCCGTTCAACTCCAAGTTCATCACCTATCGGCATGGGGGGGGGGGGGGGGTGAGAGGTGATGAAAAATGACCTACATTAGTGTCGAATCCATAGTTTTTTTCGGAGTCGCTAAGCTAATTGGTGACATTCACGATCACATTTAAAATTAGTTACATTTTGCACTATAGTTAGAATTCATTATTTTCCTGTGTAATAGAAGATTGGTATAAATAAATACCCGGGCAACGCCGGCCAATCAGCTAGTTCTATATATAATACGAATAATTGTGAAAGAGTTTTCGATCCTGTGTCCGTGGCCGAGTCACAGAACGTTACAGGTTCGAGTCCTGGGTTCCTTCATGAATTTCAGTTATTCATATTTCATTCTAATCGTCCGGTGGAGACACGTTGTCCGCTGATTCGGATGTCACTTTAAACTGTAGGTCCATTCCCGATTAGTCCATTAATTGGTTAATGATTAGTCAAAAAGAGGAAAAAAGCGGATATAATAAATATGCTAATTGGTTAATTAACCGATTGGTTATATTATTTGTGATTATTTAATGGATTCCTTGTATTATACAGTAGTTCTACGTATGCATGTTTGTACCATGTATGCTAATTATATTGATTCTCATTGCATTTCTTGGTTTGGTTTTTGTTGGTGTTTTAAGTCCACTTTATGCACAGTTAGGCTAATCGGGACTGGAC
Organism: Lepisma saccharinum; assembly: GCF_977018435.1. Classification (NCBI taxonomy): domain Eukaryota; kingdom Metazoa; phylum Arthropoda; class Insecta; order Zygentoma; family Lepismatidae; genus Lepisma; species Lepisma saccharinum. The sequence goes on from NC_139236.1 coordinate 52,617,901, forward strand.
CTACAGTTTAAAGTGCGATCCGAACAACTTGTGCCTCCACCGGGTATCGAACCCGGGACCCCTTCATTGCAAGGCAATGATGATACCACTGCGCCATCGGGGAGGCCCTAAACCATTATATGTGTCCCCCACCGTGGTCGTGCGGTCTAAGGCGTCAGGCTTTGGTTTCGGACTACGGGACGCGTCCTGCTTCGAGTCTCCTTGGGGGAAGCGTAACAACTTTTCTCCTGAGATTTCGGCCCGTGTATGGGACCGGTGGCAACCCCCCCCCCCCCCATCGTGAGGAAATCGGGGAACTACGATTGAGTAGCGTAACCTAGTCATGGAAACTTACAACAACGGGGGTTCGTCGTGCTGACCACACGTCGCTCCATAACTGGTTGGATGATCGCCCACCTCTGTTAAGGCATGTTGGAGTAAGGCCGGCAGTCGGTAGGTAAGTCTTGGCCCTAAAGGGCTGTTGCGCCACGGGGGAGGGGGTATTAAGCCATATATGTTAATCTACATTCTATAATTTGATGTTTTACCTCTGTTGAGAGCAGTAAGTAAGTAATACAACAGAGATTGCATGGTAGAGTAGCTGTGGCCCAACTGAAACACGCAATACAATAACAGTCTTAGAATGGCCCTAATGTACACCCATTTGCAGTTCAGTTCTTGAAACAGGTATGCCCAATACGTTTTGAATTGAAACGAATTGTTATTTAAGTCTACTTTATCCACAGATTAGCTAATCGGGACTAGACCTACAGTTTAAAGTGGGGATCCGAAGCGCTGGGCAATGTGCCTCCACCAGGTATCGATGCGATGACTGTTGCATAGTCGAAACGTATGTGAACTGGAGCGTTGTCACGCTGCAATATCCATCGAACAACGAATTGTTATTTAATTCCATTTTGTCCACAAATGGGCTAATCGGGATTGGACCTACAGTTTAAAGTGGGGATCCGAACCACTGTGCAATGTTCCTCCACCAGGTATCGATCGAACCAGGTACCCTTTGATTACGAGGCGACGACTGTTGCATAGACGAAACGTATGTGAGCTGGAGCATTGTCACGCTGCAAAATCCATCGTAACAAACTTCCACTTGTGCTGAGTAATGCGACCGTCGTTTCTCGTCGCTCAACTCGACACCTTACGTCTTCTTCAATGGTAGATCTTTACGACCTCTCACGCTCTTGGTCCCTGACATAAAGGCGCATTATCTGCCGTGTGCGTAACGTTTGTGCATTATTGAAGACGCTGGATCCACAGTTACTCCGCTGGGTGCTGCATCAATAGAATACGTCTGTTGAAGCCGAGATCACATTAAACTTGTCACAAGACCTAGTTAAGGAGGCCATTTTCCGTTTTCGATCAATATTAGGGAATTACGTATTACTTTGGAGACGCTGCAAAGCTGGATTGGAGCGAAACCAAATGTCTCGAGAAAGAGGACGGAATAATTGATAAACGTCATGTAATTAAACCAAGGTAGACTCGATCTTTAGCTTGATTAACTTCATCAGCCTCTCAGAGCTGTCTGAATGATACCGTGGCGCTTGCGCGTGGTCTGCGACATCTGCAGTTAAATTACGGAACTAGCATACATAAAATGAATTGATTAATATATGAGTGTACTAATTTGTGTTCTTTTACCATTGTGCTATTGTAATGTAGGGTTTAAAAGTGAAATATTAGCTCCGATAACGTTTTATCCATGGATCTAGAGGAGCAGAACACGAGTATGTACAGTACAGTCACCGGCAATAAAAATGGGACGCCTAGATTCTGAATTACTCTCTTCCCTGCAAGGCGTTGTGTGTCTTGTCCAACTCTACGGTGATAACTAGATTTTAATAGCAAATTTTCAATGGAATCTTCTACCACCGCCGTAAAGCATAATGTCTTGCAGGGAAGCGAATATTTCAGGATCAAGGTATCCCATTTTTTTATTGCTGGTGACTGTACAAACCGTTCAAAATACCCTCAGTAACGATATGTTTGTCCATTCTTTGCCCATTTTTGTTTCAAACTTTGTAGGAAGGTAGCTCATACTAGCGTTAGAGCACATGTACAGTCACAGGCAATAAAAATGATTGTGTATGTTACCTAACTCTATGGTGATTGGCGAACTTCAATAGCAAGTTCGGCCATCGCCATAGAGTTAGGCAACACACACAGTACATTGCAGGGATATAGGAGGTCCTATTTTATATTGCTGCTGACTGTACAATTTGGCAATGATGTCATTGAAGTATAGTAAATATTAGAAGAAGCGGAAAGCGGGCCTCAATTAATTTTCCTTTTGATCTATAATTTATAATTCTTTGCCGTCTCTGTCTAGTAACTGCTATCTGTAACATTTTCTGTTTGTACTTTTACGTTAAATGAGAATGGTGAACGATTACTAGAAGCAGATTGGCAGTTTTATTTACAAGTTAAGCTTCACTAATGTGCCAGTGATAGTAACAGAACCGCTGCTGCATAGACTTTACACTCTAGAGGAACGGGATTGCGTGGAGGGGAGAGCAACTGCAGTTACCAGCCTTCCCTGCAGCGTGTACTGCTTCGCTTTGCCCATTCGATCCCCCCCCCCCTCTTCTCTGACGCTATGCTCCAGAGATAAGTGGGGCGGGGTATAGAGCTGCTTCCATTCTCCAATACTTCACAATAACAATCATCTTTTCGCTCTATTGTCTGGAGAAGTCGGCTGGATCTGGGAGAAACCGTTTCCCCGAAACTTTATGAGGCTGTCAATTGTCTGCTTCCGAGAAATTCCAGTTCCAATTTTCTGGAAATAGCGAAAGGGTTCGAATTTAGTTTTCCAGGAATCTACCCACAGAAGCAGCTGAGGTAAAAGCGTGCCTGTGTCTTGGGTTACGGAATGTAATGTGGAAGGAATCCCCTGTGAATATGCGGAAGCGTCAGAAATAGTTTTCACGTAACCACAATGCCGAAAGCTGCTGTTTCTTTGCACGAGCATCACTCTTAAGGCGATCTCCTACCCCGGAGAAGGTTTGAGCAATTTTCCATGTAAGCTTATGGGCGTAACTTTAGTCACGATTATCTCGAGAACCAGTAGACAGATAATTTTCAAATTTTAACTGAACGCTGAGAAAGGATGTTTCTAGAGAACCACTGATCGATATTTTCATTTTCTGCATCAACGTCCCCATAATTAATTAATTCATTTTTTTTGTGAAATATCAGACTTTTTTTCACTTTTCTTGACAGGGCAACCCTGTTGCCGGCCGGCAGGTTCACTGCAGCTGCTCGTGGTCGCCTAATGACCTTGTAGAAAGAGGGTTTGGAACACGGCGGGTGGTTTCGCCCCAACACACAACTGGTTTAGAAGATGAAAAGAAAGCAACATGTCTTTTGGCTTTTAACTGGGTAGCTTTTAAATTATGGACTGGAAGGGTGGCATGAAATTGGTGAAGTGTGTTCCGGACCAAGAAAAATATGAAGTTGGAATTTGGTCCGAGAGTTTGAGTCTGAGAGACAAATATGTTTCTAAAGCAGTGGCGTTTCCGTAACAGGGCTGGTTACTACATTATTTTTATTATTGTAAAACACACTATTCTTCCATTATAAATGTAGATAACGGACCATACTATATATGCATAAATAAATGTAGAGTTTGTTTTTAAATTTGTTTTATGCACAGAAAGGCTAGCCAGGGCTGGACCTACAGTTTAAAGTGGAGTCCGAACCACAATGTGCCTGCACCGGGTATCGACCTCGGGATTCCTTGATTACAAGACGACGACGTAACCACTACGGCATCGGGAAGATCCGCGTATAAATAATACATGATTACATACGTATATACTAGAGATGGCAAACAATATAAAGTTCGGCGGAACCGGGTACCTGGATCTGATCCTAGAACCGAGTGTCCGTTGATTGACTGATTAATTTTGTTATTATTCGTCGCTTTCTGATACTTGGATAATTGCAACAATAATGAAGAATGCGTATTAGATGAAACTGTTGAACGGCAACTCACAAAAAAAACTTCTACGCCGTGGCCGGGATTCGAACCCAGGACACCCGGCGTTTTAGCACGCTATGCTAATCACTTCGCACGCAGGTCGGCCCGACTGTCCGGATTTCGGGTTGTGGATGTATGAATTTTACATAATGGCTACATTAGAACCAATTAACTATTAAATCAATCATTTCGAAAGCTCTTATCACTAATGCAATGAAACATTTCATGCACAAAATGCAAGTAGCCTATTTACCAGGTGTAGAAGTATGAAACCGGAATTTGTTTCCAAGAAGTAAACGGCTGGTGTTTGCAACTGAGAAACAATATTTTATTCAAAGTAAGCTCCATTGCTAGTTACACATTTCTCCCACCTTTCCGGCAGGTTATGAATGCCACGCCAAAAAAAAACGTTCTTCTTTTGAAGCGAACCAGTCCGCGAGCCATGTTCGTACATCTTCATACGAATTGAAGCGCTGTTCTGCAAGAGCGTTTCCCAGTGAGGCAAATAGATGATAATCTGAAGGAGCCAAGTCGGGAGAATACGCCGCATGTCCTAGAATCTCCCATTTGAACGCCTCGATCGTTTCCCGGACCCGTTTTGCTGTGTGTGGTGAGGCGTTGTCATGGAGCAGGATGACCGTGTGTTGCCTTGCTTCATATTCCTGCCGTTTGGCACGTAATGCTCGATGTAAATTGATCATTTGCTGTTGGTAGCGATCTGCGTTAACGGTTTCACCGGGTTTTAGCTTGCAATTCGTTGGCTTCGAACTTTTTCGGAGGTTTCCCACGTTCCTCGTTTCGCAAGTCAAAATCGCCACTTTTGAATTTCTTGAACCACTCGAAACACTGTGTTTTCCCGAGAGCATGTTCGCCGTAAGCTTCGACGAGCATTCGATGCGATTCTGCGGCTGTTTTCTTCAAATGATAACAGAACACCAATGCTGTCCGCAAATCGTAGTTCGTAGGCACAAACCTCGACATGTTCCGGGTGTGCAACACCTTCCTCTGTCTGGCACTCGGGTTACTGTGTTCCGATATAACGTCCTCGGGAGTGGCGGGCATCAGCTGGCGCTGCTTACGCGATCTTCCGCGCCCTCCACTGCCGGCTAGCACCATCTATAGGCCAATTCCGGTTTCATACTTCTACACCTGGTATGCCAGTATAATATTTTAATATTTCAATTCCATTGCAAACACCATAAAAAGATAAAGTTACCTGTGCGTACCACTGTGGCATGAAGGCACATTTAGAGGATGTGGGGATAGGGCCCCACACATTCTCGAACTGGACCATTTTGGAGGTGGTGATCAGCCCCATACTACTGCAGCTTTTAGCCCCCCCCCCCCCCAAGGTACCCATTGATTTGAGGCTGGGGCAGCCCCAGAGCCGCTTTATACGGGTACAAGGCCGGAAAAACTCCAACCTTAGATCACCTACCCGGAAATCAAACCCGGGTCTTTCGCATGGCAGTCAGATCCTTTTTATTTTATTTTTATTAAAGTGAAGCCCCTAAGGGGCAGCTCTCCTCACACAAAACTCATCTCAATTGATGTCAAATCTCGACTTGTTCATTGAGGACAAACAATCACAAACATCCATGTCCGAACTGGGATTTGAACCCGGGACTCTGGCGCCACAGCGCGCTGCATTCACAGGTTCGCGACGGGGGTAGACAAAATAGACCACTTCGGCTCTTGCAAGACTGTAAAACATCAGAAATCCTTTTTCTCAACCTCGATCTGTTTTCTGCAGCTATTATTGTTTACTTCTGGCATTTTCCCTCCTACCACCAGATCGCCGGTTCCCAGCGGTGGAGAAACTGGAAGGGCCTGCCAGCTGGGGTCAAATTCCGAGAATCACCACCGAAGTATCATGTTTCTCCCGCCGAGTGCTTTCGAAAGGTTTGGAAGATGAATAAACGTAATCCGACACACACACAGAAACTAAAACTACAGACATATGTAAACTCGATGGTGCGACAGCTATGGGCCAGGGCCTGCCACATTGCCTTTTTAATTGGGTGACGCATGATCAGCCAGACCATCAAATTCATCGCCTCTGTTTTCTGGTTCCGACACTCATAAATATGTGTGTGTGTCACCCCTTACATGACATAGTTCGGTTGGAATTGAACAGTTTGTGTAATCTATAAAATTCATTTTCAATTATTTACTTCATATAAATGTTCCTAAAATGGCAAAGGACAGTTTCATGGCTCTTTCCATACAATTCATTACACACTATAATACACAAATAAACACAAACAAACACAATATACATATTGCAGACTACATGTCATAGTTCTGAGGGAACGAGTTTGTGTAGTCTATAGAATTAATTTAATTCAGATAAAGGTTCGTAAAATGGCAAGAGTCAGTTTCATGGCTCTTTTTGAGTAATTCATTACATACTATAACACAAATAAACACAAGCAAACACAAATATACATATTGCAGACTACATGTCATAGTTCTGATGGAATTTAACAGTTTGTGTAATCTATAAAATTCATTTTAAATTATTTACTTCATATAGCTAAATGTTCGTAAAATGGCAATAGGCAGTTTCATAGCCCTTTCCGAACAATTCATTACACACTATAACACACATATAAACACAAATATACATATTGAAGACTATATGTCCTAGTTCTGATGGAATTTAACACTTTGTGTAGTCTATAAAATTCATTTTAAATTATTTACTTCATATAAATGTTCGTGAAATGGCAATAGGCAGTTCCGTGGCTCTTTCCGAACAATTCATTACACACTATAACACACAAACAAACACAAATATACATATTGAAGACTACATGTCATAGTTCTGATGACATTTAACAGTTTGTGTAGTCTATAGAATTCATTTAATTCATATAAATATTCGTAAAATGGAAAAGAGGGAGTTTCATGGCTCTTTTTGAACAATTCATTACACACTAACACACAAATAAACACAAACAAACACAAATATACATATTGCAGACTGCATGTCATAGTTCTGATGGAATTTAACAGTTTGTGTAGTCTATAAAATTCATTTAAATTATTTACTTCATATAAATGTTCGTAAAATGGCAAGGGGCACTTTAATGGCTCTTTCCGAACAATTCATTACACACTATAACATGAAATAAACACAAATATCGGGGAGAATCCTCCACCACGGAACAAAACAATATCGTGTTGTCGTTGTTGAAATATGTTTGAAATTGAAATTGATTTAGCACAATTGATCTGTATTCTTGGGAATATGCCGCCGCCCGCAGCCCCTCCTTGCCGGAAGCACTGTTTTCAGCACACTAATTTCATATTCCACACTAAACGAATATACACTATCTGCGATTATTCTGTTTCTATTCATCAAACGTTTGCTCCGAAACTTCCCGTCCACAATTTAGAAAAAGAAATACCAAGATTGATCTTGAGGGGTCTTTCCCCTGTTACATATACCCGAAACCGGTTGCATGCAGGTCGAGTGCATCTGGGTTTTATTCTCTTGTATCTCCCCCTCCTCCCGGATTATTAGGCGCTTCGCGCATGAGGTGATAATGACGCAGACCGCCCCATCTAAATTCTTGGTGAGGAATATTTTTCCTTTCACTATCATAAAATTCAATATATTTTTCTAAAATATATGTATAAAAAGGACATCGTTGTGCAATGTGTGCGATGAGGCGGAGAGGAACATACTTGATTAGTAATTAATTCAACTCACTATAATTGGTTCCAAGATGAAGAAAAGGAATAATTTGGAGAAGGGGCAGATCAAGTAAATTATTCAGTAAATCTTAAAAAATGACTTTCAGTAATAGGAGAGTGTCGCAATAAAATACTTTATGGGAATTATGGCATGATCTAAGGGGGGGGGACGCGCTATTGGTCATGGATGGGGTGGGAGACTGATCTATACAATTGTTAGAAGTTCATTATCCAGATATTCATGAACTACTTAACCTGCGCTTTATTTTTGCCGAAATATTCTTGAAATGGACATTGTGTAATTTATTTCTCTTCTTGACATCTGAGATACTGGGGAATATGCTGCCCTCAACCCCTCCTTGAGAACAGCAATGATTTACAGCATACTTTCGCCATCCCGGTACTTCGAGAAATTTCATACTCCAGACTAAGTGAATATATATCTGTGCTGATTCTATTCGCATTCCTGAACACTTTCTTTTGTCCATTTTCAAGTTAGCCCTATAATTTCAAAAATACTCAGTTAAATCTTCCGAGAGCTTTCCTCCCCTGATATTTATACCTGAAGCAGATTTCTACAGCTCGAAAACATCTGGTGAGTTATCCTCGGACCTCCCTCCCTTCTCCTACCGGCTCATTAGTCGTGAACGAGGGTCCGTGAAGAGCCAGGCGACTGGGCTCTGCAGGGTTGCTGTGTCAAGAAAAGTGAAAATGGAGTAAAATGAATTAATTAATTTTCGGGACGTTGATGCAAAAAATGAAAATATTAATCAGTGGGTCTCTAGAAACATCCTTTCTCAGTGTTCAATCAAAATTTGGAAAATTTTTGTCGACTGGTTCTCGAGATAATCGTGACCAAAATATCGAAAACATCCCATAAGCTTACATAGAAAATGCTCAGACCTTCGCCGGGGTAGGAGATCGCCTTAAGGTATATTTTTTTTCTGTGGAGAAGTTCTTCGCGTGGTTGCAAATCAGCATTGTTTCGAATACATGATCGCAACCATTAATTGTTTCGACACATGGGAGACGTACTATCGTAGAAACTTTGCCTAAAATATGAAGACTCAAAATCGACTATACCGTGTACATTGCTCTCCAAATATCACCATTGAACCAGCTCTACCTTCGCCTGATTTTTCGCATACTGTTTTATATGTGTGCAAATGTGGCATTCTGTGATTCTGCATCAGGATATCTTAACTTTGATTTAATGTTGACGTAAACAGTGCCAAGTATCTCTCAGAACAAGGACAGCAGATCCCGTAGCGGTTTCACCCGTGCTCGGTTGGTTACCGACCTTACTTACTGGTGAAGATGGCGGCCCACGACGCGAGAGAGGTTCCTCGTTCGAATCCTGAGTAAGGCATGTTATGGTGTGTTTGTTTGTTGTGAAGAATAGGTGAAATATCGGGAAGAGCTATGAAGAGGGTATAGAAGCACAGGGTTTATTTTGAAGTTGATATAAGAATGACATGTTGCGATAGAGAATCAGATTCGAGTCCCAAACGAACCTGTATTTTCGGTAAACTTATGCAAAAGAGTAAGCGACATTGGCGCGTCATTTAGGGCTTCTTTTTGTTAGTTTTGCTGAATTACAACCTGTGTTGAAGCGACATACATAGGAATGTCAGTTTCATGAGATGCATTCAGACTGTAAGTCATGAGAATAAATTTACCGATTTTACGTATTAGTGCTGTGTATCCATAAGTGAAGTTTTTCAAGATTGAAACTAATTGCTTCGATATATCATTCGTCCAGTCACAAAGTGTGTACGAGTGCCATATTTACCCCCAAGTTATTATTAGCTGGAATCCATGTTATCGTCATTATTCTCCTTTTTTTTAATATCAGGGAATTCATTTACATGTATATTCATGAATTGATGGAGTACCTTTAATTTTATGAGATTTAAAGATGAAAGGTATTTATACATACTTGATTGTAATTGAAAACAACTTGTGAGATACATACCGTTGTATGTCATATTCAGAATTTGTGTTCCGCCATCCGCTTTGGTAAACTATTGAGCAGGCCTGAGCAACTATACTCTGTCACGGTTATCTCTGGAGCAAACGAGCGAAAAGAAATCTCTGCGCAAGTAGTGACGCGAGACGGCTCCACCAATGAACACGTGAGAGGGGATGGGTTTGCGTGGAAGGGGGAAAGCGACCAGTTACCAGCCTACGCAGCAGCGTGTACAGTTTTGCTCTGTCCACTCTATTTCCCGTCCTCTCTGTCGGCCTTGCTCTAGAGATAGCCGGGACAGAATATAGCCCAATGCGGTGAGAACTTTCCGTCTGTACAACACTGTACCTCAAGGCCAGTAAGCAACAAACCAGGAGTAGAGGAGCTGCTTGTGTAGAGAGATGAAGTCCTTTTCACGGAACCACCGCCTGTTTCTGCTGCCATGATTACAATGCCACACTGCACGAACGCGTCCGATGTATCCTCCTGCCTCGCTTTTTTCCTCCTTTCCGCCCTTCTTACAACGCTGCTCGCTCTGCAGTGTATACGAGAGCGCTGTCACAAATACTGCGGGTTGACCAAGCTTGCTTAGAGATTGTAAACAGTGCATACTAACCTTTAAATCAATATTGCCAACTTGTGTGAAAAATTATGGTATTGCGGTTAATTTAAAAACAGACGCACACGCACAGATTGGCATGCGGGTACATTTTGTAACCCAAAAGGGGGAGACAAATTAAGCGGAATATAGTTCCTCATTTGAGCTAAGTCTTTTATTGTAACCTTGCTCAATTATCAATTATCTAAATCGGCTATAAAAATAAGTTACGATGCAGGGGTCATTATGTTGGGAAATATTACATGAAATTATCGTGGGACAAAATGTATCATACATGGCCTCGGAGGGTCAAATGGTCTCATAATTATTCGGGATGCGTGGCGCAGAAGCGTCCCCATCGGAGGGGCGGGGTGAGTTGTAGCGTAACAATTACGGTAGCTCACACCCTCCCCACCTAAATAGGCCACATGATAAATTTTCGAAGTAGGATAGACATTTTAACAGGGCGATTAATCGTTTATAGTGGAGCTATATATATATATATATATATACACACACACACACACACACACAAGGATAGGAAGAGAGGGAGAAATATGATAAAAAATTGATTTAATTTATTTGGATTATTTTACTTCGCATTTCGGCTGTGCCACTTTTGGCTAATGGCGAAGATGAGGATGAGTGATGGTATTGGTGAGCCCAACTTAAGAGTTCAGTATGGGGCTTATGGGGACAGTGTTGCCGCATGGTGCGCAGTGGAAGAAGGCTCCGGCGTGCATCGAACTTCTGCTGTAGTACACGCCGCAACAAAAGTTAGTGATTAACGAAACGGGTACTGTTCAATACAAGAATACAAATCCTTTCGCCATGATTTGATGGGAAGCTGTTCTCTCATGCGGCTGTGGTACAGAGTAATGACGGTCCATGGAGAGAGATTTGCAAATAACTGTTCCCGAATATACTTGTCATACGTCTTGCTGTCCATTTCATCGTGTACGTTGGCCGTGTTTTTTCCCTTTAAGTCCACTTTTTGCACAGATAGGCTAATCGGGACTGGACCTACAGTTTAAACTGGGATCCGAACCACTATATGCCTCCAAAGGGTATCAAATCAGGACGTTACCACTGTGCCATCGGGGAGGCCTGTTTCACATTTATCGGCACACTGTCTTGTTTGAGACAAAACCGTGTTCATTACCGGCATGCACCAAAGCAAATCTCTCCCCCCGACCTGTAAGCGCTCGCAAACAACTCGTAAGGCCGCACAGAAAGTCTTGTTGTGTCTTTATTGTTTTGTCCCTCTATTCGTTTTGCACAGCATCAGCTCGACAGTCATAGGCGGGTCTAGATTATTTTTTCTGGGACGTTCACAGAATATGCTGTAAGCATTACGTAATATTGGAAATATAATGTGCAGATTTGCAACTTATTCGACACATCAAAAAGTGCCCTTATATCAGTGTTGTGCCCAATGTTTTCGAAGGGGGAGGGAGGTAGTACATATACTTTTTAGTAGCTGGTCCTCATATGCCATCTTCTGCTGTTGATCCTCTTCTTTTAGGAATACTTATCCAAGGGGGAGTTATGACCAGCATATACGCCCATTGGACACGTCACGTCATTCACATCAATATAATTGCAAGGGTTCGTTCTAGGTGTAATTTGTGGTCAGATGAACTAATCGGAACTGAGCCTTCAATGTATAATTCATCCTAGAATGTACCTCCACCAGGAAACTGAACCCAGGGTCCTTCGATTATTAGGGGATAGCATTAGCAGAATTTCCGTCGTCGCATTATAATCAAGTGATCCAGGGTTCGATACCTGCTGGAGGCACATAGTACTTCGTATCTCACATAAAACTCTAGGTCCAGTCCCAACTAACCTATCTGCGCATAAAATTGGACTTAAAACTCAATCAATCAATTATTAGTAGAGGTGTGAAATAAAAGGAGTTCTATTGTATTTTTACTCATATGAAGGATACTTACAGAAAGGAGACTGACATTCTTAGGAAAAATGGCTCGATCATTTTTTTTTTATCTTTTAATATAACGCTCTAAATACTTTTCATAATACTTAGTCATCATTTTGGGAGTGGCAAGTGAACCTCCTCCCGAAAAATCCGGCAATGTATTATATACAATGTGCCTCGGAAGTTTCGCCGCACATCGCCTCGTATTATATTCGAAGTCGTTGAATTTTGCGTACCTCTTGACGTTTTTTCTGCCCGTTTGGTGTTGCAAGAGGACCTTTAATCGCTTCGCTATTAATTTTGTAAACAGTTTTGAACGAAATTCCAGTCGTTTCAGAATTTTCGCTTGCATCCAACTAACACTTTTACCGGGATTTTTCTGCTTGAAGTATATTTATATTTATTACAATTTGTCTCCCTTTACTTGTAAGACTCTGGACACTTTTATGCTTGATAATACCACGCCTTGCCATTTTGCTGTTGTAGAATAATTATAATAATAAATTCCTTCAAGAAATATCCAAAATGAGAAAGCGCGTACGCAAACAACAAACCACTTGACCCCCGACAGGAGCCGCCTATTCACGAACTTTTGCCTGGCCATTCCCCGCCCCCTTCCCTCTTCCCAACACGTGTTTGCAGCAAGTGGCAACCGTCGGACGGCTGTTAGTTTTAACACCCCAAATCGCGGTAAACACAAGAAAGGAAAACGTCTTTTTTTGATGGTCCGAATTGCAAAAGAAGGTGTAAACCATCAAAGCCTTACATTTCCTCTGGTTTTTGCTTATTTATTATTTTCTCTTCGAATGATAACGACTTTTGTTTCTGACAGAAACACACTTGTTTAGGGGTGGTGATCTCAAAAGTAAAAGCCCATAAGGGCCCATACTGAACTCTTAACTTGGGCTCCACTATAGGATGAAATTGATGAAGGGACACTCACAAAGGACACTCGTGTCTAGGTCGGAATTTGAACCCCGTACCGCTATACTAACCAGTCCGCCACGGAGGCCGGCATAGAGAAAAGAGAAAAAGGAAAATAGGATAGAAATAGCAAAACGAGGGCAAATATAACACAGGCAAAGAAAGTGAAAGAGAGACATAAAAATGTATTGGAAGTCAGGGCGAAAAATCATAATTGAGAAGAGAGAGGGCGAAGGAAAGAGAAAAGCAAAAAGGAACAGAAGATAAAAAATAATGAAAGAGAAAGAAAGAAAGAAAGAAAAAGACGAAATAAAGAATAGTTTAGAGACACAACCATATGCCAACAAAATCAGAGCCTTCCCGAAGATAATACGGAGCATACCAGGGATTTGCCCTTTATGCAGCTGTTGCACGGCAACACCCCGCACACACATATCCTCCAGTAAATGCGCTTTCACTGACCTTCAGCTGTTCCATCTCGTTCCGGCTTCATCAGTTTCCAATGAGGATGGTGGGGGCTGGCGGACAGTGTCTACAGTCTAACCTCGTACCAGAGAGGAAGCGACAGTTTAAACATCGCAGGCGCAGTTAACCATCGAGTTGGTTTGCAGGAAGCGACTTGCGAGGCCGATCGTCATTCGACGCCCACGCGCCCCTCGCCTCAACCTAGGACAACATCCAAGCAGTGGGGATCGGATTATTTTCTTAAGGAGCGGACGGGTTTATCCTAGCTACGCAACATTTTGTGCACACCAGCTCTGTTTATGGTTTACTGAGCGTATCGTTGCAACACTTGCCTAGTTGGAGGGTTTCCCCGATGGCGTAGTGGTAACGTCGTCGCCTTGTAATCAAGGATTCCCTAGTTCGGCACCCGATGGTTCGGATTCCACTTTAAACTGTAGGTCCAGTCCCATTTAGACTATCTGTATCGATAGTGGACTTAAAACCACAACTCAGCTTACCTATTTGGCTTTTCTAGATTCAAGTGTGTGTGTGTGTCGTTTTAAAGCTTGAGTTGAGTTGAGTTTTTGTTTTAAGTCCGTTTTATGCAAGGATAGGCTAATAGGGACTGGACCTACAGTTTAAAGTGCAATCCGAACTACTATGTGTCTCTACCTGGTACCGAACCCGGGACCCCTTGATTACAAGGCGACGAAGTTTTCAATACACTATCAGGAAGGTCATTTAAAGTTTAAGAAATACTCGTAGTATTCAAATTTCATTCCTTTTATTTTTACGATCAGAATTTCTGTTTAGTCTAGAATTCAAGACGTATTACAGAAATTTGCCTCTTTTCGGCTTTGGAAGTAAATATATTAATATATAGACCACAACTATATACCATTGTGTTCTCTGAACTATTGTAAATAGAAGTATTTGATGAAAGTTCTCTAGCTGAGCTAGATGTGAAAGACGTTTGTCGCACTGCGATTTGAATTGACCTGGTTTCTTTTGCATATTTTATTTTCATATCAAGGCCCTGGACGAGCAAAAATAGCCTATGTGCTGATGTGCCCATAATATAAAGATCAATCAATTAACCCAAGAAGTAGAAAAGCGAAGAAAAATAACCGAGATGGAAAGAATGGAAGATGGTTGCATAACCCTTACGTACGTGGATCGTTCAATATACAACTTTCCATATGCTGTAAAAAAAATTATTTTTCAGATACATTAGAAAACTATACATACATGTGTGGGAGGATCCTTCCTCACTTCTCCACATAATCCCCATAGAGATTCAGGCATTTGTCCCACCTTTGCACCGATTTGTCCATACCTTTTGCAAGAAAATCAGGGCTCTGGCTATTGAGCACTACTGTCACATTCCGCTTCACTTCTTCATCTGTTTCGAAACGGTAACCTTGCAATTCAGACTTTAACACCGGAAAAAGATGGAAATCACTCTGCGCTAAATCGGGGCTATATCGAGGGTGGAGCAGCTGTTTCCACCCCAATTCTTTTGCACTGCTGAGTGGGGGCGAGCGTTATCGTCAAGAAGAATGACACCAGCTGACAGGAGACCTGGTCGCTTATGTCGAATTGCGTTTTTCAGTTTATCCAATGTTTGGCAATAACGGTCAGCATTAATTGTTCTTCCTCGCTCCAAAAAGTCCATCAGCAGAACACCCTTAGCATCCATGCTTCTTAACTCCTTATGACGCGAGCGAGCCCGTGTTTTCCGAACAAGCATTTACTTTTCGCCCTTGAGCGCATGCGCCTTCACGTCTGATAACGAATCGATTGTTGTTCCTTGTAGACGAAGGATGGCGCTTGTCAACCATGTGCTTCTTTTTAATGGCACTGCTTTATACAATATTTTATAAAAAAAAGGTAAAGTGTTCCCCTGTGCAAAACACCACGCCATGAAGGCGTATAGGGGGTGTGGGGGTAACGCCCTACACTTTCTTGATCCGGTCGTGAGTGGGGGCGATGTGATCAGCATCACGCCTCTGACCGCCTTTACCCCCAGGGTTTCCCCCAGGTACCCATGTTATTCGACGCTGGGTGGGCGCCGGGGCCGCTTCCATCGTTAGAAAAATTCCCGGATTTGAACCGGCCGGGGATCGAACCCGGGACCTTTAGCATGGTAGTCAGACGCGTTACCGACTGAGCCACCGCGGCCACACACAGGGAAACTTACATATTGAACGTCCCTAGTAGATCCGTTTGTCCAAATCGGAGTTTTGTACCCTAAGTTATAGTACATATTTTGAGGATTCCTTTCACGTGAAACAGATTCGTCGAATTTCCCGGAAGTCTGATTCTGTATAATTCATCTGTCCCTCTGGTGCCGGAATCAAGCCGATGTAACTTTCGCGTATTTTGCAAGGCACGTGCAACGTCAGATCGAGGAAATTTCATCTGGGAAATTAACTAGATATCCACGCGGCGGGAGTCCATTGCGACATCGGGTACTGCTTGCTCCTCTCCTCCAGCAAATCGCGTAACTGGTTCCGGGGGAAGGCTGGAACGGAACAAAGGATCGTGTGTTCGGTTCCTTCCGTGTGCAAACAGCACACGGATGAGCAATCTTTGCGGCGACCGTTTTTAATTGAATTCACCTGGTCGGACTCCGTGAACCGAAAACAGCACGTCAAAATGAGGGAATTTTTTTCGAGACGACCTTTTCGTGGGAATAATCTTGTTTGGAAACTCCATTTCTCTGTTGAACTATGATTTTTTGTCATGTGGGCACTCTTCTCATTTCCTGCTCTTGTACTAATGTCAGTAAGGATATGTTTACGGACCTCTATATCTGAGCGCCCACGTAAACGGAAGCGTCATGGTGAAAAATACATGTAATCAAGTGCAAGCTCACCCACTAAGGTGGAAGCGCCATTGAGAAGAATACATTTAATCAAGTGAAAGCTCGCCCACTGAGAACGAAGCGGAAGACACGACGGAATCTTCATTGAGAAAAATACATTTAGTCAAGTGCAAGCTCGCCCACTGGGAACGAAGCGGAAGACACGACGGAATCTTCATTCAGAAAAATACATTTAATCAAGTGCAAGCTCGTCCACTGAGGTGGAAGAAACATTGAGAAAAATACATTTATTCAAGTGCTAGCTCGCACACTAAGGTGGAAGCGACATGGAGAAAAATTACATTTAATCAAGTGCAAGCTCGCCCACTAAGGTAGAAGCGCCATTGACAAAAATAAATTTAGTGAAGTGCAAGCTTGCCCACTGAGGTGGAAGCGACATTGAGAAAAATACATTTTGCAATGCCCCCACGTTGCAGCACCACAAAATGCAATGCCCCATGTTGCGGGGCCAAAATAATGCAACGTGCCACCACTCCTTGCTCCGGCTGGTCAGTTGGGAGCACCAGTTCTCACCCAGGGTTCGGGGTTAAGAAGATCCACCCTTCCTCCAGGAAGGAAACCACCGAATTGCGACACGTGACAGTAAATAAAAAATAATTCAAATACTTTATAATTAAAATGTCCAAAATCTTTAATTACGAATCGCGCGCGTACATACTGATTCGCACAAGCCAAAAATATAATGTGTTGGGTCCTGCTCGCTTGTAGGCAGTGATGAGTAACTTATTTATCACGACAGAATCCGCGCACTTCCTTCACCGTTAATAGCAAGACCTCAATAGATGTATTTCGAGTCTAAGTATGCGAAATAGCAAATGTAAATGTAAATATTTAAATACATATGTACCTATTAATTTAATTAAAATTTTGGGATACATTGGAATTACACAGACACTTTGTATGTTAATATATTTGTTTGTGTATCTGGGCGGGTGGTGGGAGGCGAAAATACCCAAGGTTGAAATAGAAAGAAACATCTGCTTGTATCGTTGAATTCTTAGAAAGTTCGCCTTGAAAACCGGGAATTATACTTGAATTTTATCATGGCCCTAGAGTAGCAACCCTGAGACATCAAATGCCACAATAAATATCACATATATCCGTCAATATTATTTTTGGGATAGCCTACCCTATAGACAAAAAGTGTGACGTGACACGTTTTTTGACCTGAGTTCTGGATTCGGCGAGACACTTATTTAAGATTACCCATCACGTCGTCGCCTTGTAATCAAGGGGTCCCGGGTGCGATACCCGGTGGAGGCATATAGTGGTTCTGATCCCACTTTAAACTGTAGGTCCAGTCCCGATCAGCCTTACTGTGCATAAATTGAACTTAAAACACCAATTCAATCAATCATACAAGAATACCCATCAGCGTTACTTGCACAGAAAATGTTTCAAATTTGTTTGATAGTACTACAGAGTGTCCGAAAAGTCACGCAACCCGGTGTTTACGACCGTATAACGGAATAGCGAAACGGAATGAGAAGAAACGCTTTCTGCCAAGAGAATGCCCTGTATATTGGGAAAATTTAGAGAGACAAACATATGTAAGAACATGCATGTTTTAATAACAAATAAGCAAAGTGTTGCCAAAGGCGGAAAAAAAATATTTGCAAATCGTGTGTATTGATGCACAGAACTCACTGAGGTAAATTATTGCAACTTTTCACAATACCAACGAACAATTTGGATGGCCATCTATTGAATTTGACAGAAAAAGAACTTTGACGAAGTTTCAAAAACATTGCAGAAGGGAATAAATGGGCTGTTCCAAAAATCGATGTTTTCACAATATTACGAGGGACACTGGCAACACTGTTGGTGTCACGTGTCACTAACAGACGTGTTTCACCTGAGTCTATCACACTAAGGCACTTTTAACGACAAAGGAGAAAGTTGGTTATTCTCGAACATATGCAATAAATTACATACACCTTACAACCCTGAAATGTGGGTACATAAGAACATGTATCAATTGTTATGTTTTCTGTGCCTTGGGTGGTTGCTGTTTGCCGCGAACGGCATTCCAGATTGTGTCTACTTATGCTGACGTCGTATGTGTGTTTTTAAAATGCCATATTCTACACAGGAAAGAGTGTTTATTGTTGAAGAATATATCCGAACATCGTCATATTCTTGTAAGAGAAGCATTTAGGGATATACACATTTCAGGGTTGCAAGGTGTATGTAATTTATTGCATATGTTCGGGAATAACCAACTTTCTCCTTTGTCGTTAAAAGTGCCTTAGTGTGATAGACTCAGGTGAAACACGTCTGTTAGTGACACGTGACACCAACAGTGTTGCCAGTGTCCCTCGTAATATTGTGAAAACATCGATTTTTGGAACAGCCCATTTATTCCCTTCTGCAATGTTTTTGAAACTTCGTCAAAGTTCTTTTTCTGTCAAATTCAATAGATGGCCATCCAAATTGTTCGTTGGTATTGTGAAAAGTTGCAATAATTTACCTCAGTGAGTTCTGTGCATCAATACACACGATTTGCAAATATTTTTTTTCCGCCTTTGGCAACACTTTGCTTATTTGTTATTAAGACATGCATGTTCTTACATATGTTTGTCTCTCTAAATTTTCCCAATATACAGGGCATTCTCTTGGCAGAAAGCGTTTCTTCTCATTCCGTTTCGCTATTCCGTTATACGGTCGTAAACACCGGGTTGCGTGACTTTTCGGACACTCTGTATAATAAATCGAGTGATCTATCAAATTATGTACAAAATGAATTTAAATTGATCAAAACATTTCTTTAAAAACTACCTCTAAAATTGCTTTAGAGTAAGCTTGAACTTTTCCTACAAGTCAAATGAGTGGTATACTGTCTCAGTCTACCCTGCTTCTTCAAGTTCCCTCCTCTCCCACTTTCTTACTTGCTTATTCATTTATCTTGCCACTCTCTCACTCTGTCGTACTCTTTATTACCTCTTCTCTCAGTCATCCTTCTCTTTTCTTCCCCATTTCATTCTTCCTGATTCTTAATTTCCGTTTCTCTCTCCTTTTCTTTGTCTTGCTTCTTTGTTTCTCTTCCTTTTCTCTCATTATCCCCTGCGACCTTAAGCTCCTTCCTCTCCCTCTCTCTGTTTCGAGTTTATTTTCATTTCCTCCTTCTACTTATCTCTATCTCTCTCAAACTGCCCTGCTTCTTGAACTCTAGAGAGCTAAAGTTAACTACCTTTTTTCACATTGTACCCTTTAGTCGTAACTTAACATCTAGGTTTTCTCCAAATAGTGGGTTTTGGGGATTTTTTTTTTTACTGCCTGATTGGTGTGGCGTTTTTATATGTTGGAAGCGTGTATCTGCAATAAGAGCAAAATTGCATCCAGGCTGTATATGGACAGATGGTAAACAAATAAAAATTAAATTCTTACGTTTATTGTTTTATTGGGTGTTCCTACGTTTACAATCTGAATGATTAGTTACAAAAATAAATTTGTAAGCAAACTGTGAAGCACAATTTTGGTGTTTTTTTAAATTGTAAATCCTCGGAGTTTCTAGTGAGAAGGATATGTCTGACACAGTTTCTTGATATCTGGTTATGCACTTAAAATTTTCAAGCTGAGAGACGGCTCAAAATTTAGTCTATCATAGATTTCTAACGAGTATTTTATTTCAAAAGTATATGAAACTTATATAAGAGTGTCAGTGGCATAATGAGCCTGATTTTTCTGTTGAGTGTTAATGCTATGAAGTCTGAAACAATAAAATCTGCTCTACACGCCTACAGCAGAAATGTTGTGGTGTGGGTATTCTCTGGGGTACGCGTACCACAGTTTGAGAACCACTGCTTTATAGGAGGAGTTTTATTGGCAATAAAAAATTGGCTAATAACATAATTTTTATCTGATAGTATTAGTAACAAAAAAATAAGTTTATCATGATTTAACGTTCATAGTTACATTTAAAACAGCAATTTCTTTGGTATTCTCCATATATGGCTTTGGAACAATGGCAGAAAAACATTTTTGTCATCCTTCTTTCCTTTCATGGTTATCACAGGTTATTCGGAACTTTGATAGATGGATGCTGTGCCGTGAATTGTCTAAAGCAGCAAAACCACATTTTTTCAGTTTGGTTTTGCAAAACACAATCGTTTTTTCCTTGTTGAAATAAAATATAGATGTGGCAAATTTGGTTACGTTAAAGCTAATGCTTCGTCAGAACGACTACGCAGATAAAATAATTTGTCAACCGGACAGCAATTCAACCCAGACAGTATCACACCCTCCACAGTTAGGCCAATTGAAGGTGCTGAGGGTGCCAAGTGCATCATGTGGTAAGATAGGGTGTGGGATATCTTTTTGTGTTTACGCGTCGCCAATTTGACGAAGCCTTATCTTTCTAGGGTTGATTCTGTTTCCCCTCCACCTTTCTTGGGCACGCAGTCTGAAGATTCATAAAACAAGTAGAACGTAATTATATCATGCATTCATTGCCTTCTTCTGGAAATGCAGATATTGAAATTCCAATTAATCACAGTCGCCATAATTATAGAAGTAACATGGTAACTTTGAGTTACTTATGGGTACCACGTTTAATGTTGAAAGATGTTATGCGATGGGAATTGCGAAGAATGCATGATATAAGAATATCTTCACCAAGCAGCCTACGCCGGCCCCCGTGGCGGAGTTGTTAGCACATCGCTCTACAACGCCAAGGCGAATCCTGGCCTGGACATGGATGTTTGTGAGTGTCCATTCATCAATTTCATCATATCATCACTAATTCCCATCTTCGCAAATTAGCCAAAAGTGGCACAAAAGCGAAGTAAAATAAAACAAATCAATCAACCAAGCAGCCTACAGGAAATTTGTTATGCAAAATTAAAGGTTGCAGTCTTCTCGGCCAACAAACGAAGACTTCGTGAAATTTTTAACTTAGCAGCGTCAAAGCAATCCAATGAAGGATTACTTGACCACATTCAACACCTTCAACCGCCTCGAGTATCTGAAGGTCTTGTGCCTTACAGGCGGACTGACAAAGAAACTGAAACTAAAAAACTCGTTGGAGGCACATAGTGGTTCGGATCCCACTTTAAACTGTAGGTCCAGTCCCGATTTATCTTTCTGTGCATAAAGTTGGCCTAAAACTCAAACATGTATTCATTGATACGGATGAAGAGTTGAGAACTTTCCTAACACACACTGAAAAAATACATGTCTGGAAAATACGTTACCTGGAACATTGGTAGAAGCTTCGTATCGTTCCATAACCACTCTGTCACCTTCACATAGCTAATCCAATGTTCGTATGAAGATAAAATTATGTTTCTTTGTTTTATATGCACACGCAATATCCTCAAGAATTGATGGTCTTGTCTCAATACAATAGCATGTGTAGAAAATTATAAACTATTGGAGAGACATATTTCGTGAAATACAGTTGATCTCACAAATTTAAGATATTTTCTTAAGTTAGTGGAAGGTATTGTCACTGCTGGAAATTTTAGAAAGCTGTAGAAATACAAGTAATTGGGTTATGTATTACCATCTACTGGAAATGCAGACATTGAAATTCCTGCATCAACCACAATTGCCATATCTATAGAAGTAACGAAAGTTGCAGTGAGTAATAAATGAATGAAGCAGGAAAATCCTAACAAGCTAAGAACAAAAGTAGTTGTAATTTTGCGTGAAATATAGATACAACGTTAAATGTTGAAGGATGTTATACGATGCGAATTGCGAATAATGCATAATGTAAGCAGGCATCCTTGCTGGAGACTGTTCTCATATTGAACTTGGTGGTAGATTCTCTTCCTCTTTCTCCTTCCTCGCAGTGTTGCCAGTCAGCCGTTAATACAGTACTATTCTCTTAGACCAGAAACAACATAAACTCATCCTCTTCTCTTCACCTTACCTCTCCTTCCAGTATTGACGGTGCCGTAGAAATGAAACCTGATGTTTTAAACCAGCACACGCCTTCCAAATAAAAGACCCCAACAAATGCCGCTTTTTAAATATTTTGTACTGTATCCCCTTCTTCCCCCGACTGTTGACCAGGTTTATGTATTATTTCCTAGTTTTTTCACATATTATATTAATTTCCATTATATTCTATTTATTTAAGTTATTGATAAAATTCCAGATACAGCACAGGTGGCCATTTTACACTGAAATTGTCAACAATGAAAAAGCAAGAATAATAATAATAATTTAAAAATAAAACAAAAATGAATAGCAAAATTAACAAAAAATAAGTAATAGATGGCACTATTTGATATTGGTTACAAATATTTCTTGTAATAGAAGACCGAAAGGCAAACTCGGAGGAAAATATAGGCTATCGAAACTTGATGGGAGGTCATTATATTGTGTGGGAAGTCTGTAAAGGAGAGATCTGTTTTGAATTTCTAGTCTAGGGTTGTTGGTTTGTTTTTTGTTTTTTTGTATAAAATAAGGTTGTGTTGCGTTTTGTGTGCATAGGTACTCGAAAGTGGAATTCCTCAAGGAGCGTATTGCAGCGAATTTTGCCATTCACAATTTTGTATCTGGAAACGACCCTGATATGCTGTATGTAGGTTTAGAAAAGGCAAGAGATTCGGAGATGTAATGAACCATAGCTAGGAAAAGGTGAAAGACTGAATCGATTCTAGAGAGTTGAGTAGGACATGAAAAACTCAATATGCTGACGAAGGCAGAAATTTATTTTATTATAAAACATAAATTAAATGTAACGTTTCAACCTTCTAGCAAAGTCTTCTTCAGACTCTGCACCAAGTACAAATGTAACAACGTACACAACAGGACGATATATATACACAAAAATTACTCCCCTCCAGACTATTAGAAAGTTGTTCTGGAACATTCTAGCAGGTGGCTTTCCCTTGTAAACTGTACTTTCACCTGAAAGGCTAAACATATTTACTTCCCTCTAGAATGTGGCTGTACTCTTTATCTCACGCTCTTTTTCCTTCATTCTTCTCCCTTCTTCTCTCCTCTTTCTCTCTTGTCCTTTCCACTCTTTTTAACACCTTCTTCCATTCTTTGTTTATTTTCAGTCCCTCATTCCAGTTCATTGTGTCTTCTTCACCTTTCTTCTCTATTTCCTTGGCCTTCTTCCATTTTCTCACTAGTATTCTCTTCTCCCTTCCTATCTGCTTAGCCTCATCCCACTCTATGTCATGTCCTGTTTCTCTCGTGTGTTTAAATATCGCATCTCTCTCTCTCTCTCTCTCTCTTTCTCTTAAGTCGTACATCATCCCTATGTTGTTTCAACCTGTCTTTCAGCCTCTTTTTCGTTTCTCCTACGTACACACTCTGACATTCTTTACATTTAACTTCGTAGATAATCCCTTTCTCTTCCTCTTCTCTGTTTTCCTTTTTCTTGTTTGCATTCTTCGCTATTCTTAAGATGCTTCTCCCTCCCTTTCTGTAAGTTTTAATGCCCGCTTTCCTAAGCACTTTGCATATCTTTTCTGTGGTCTTCCTCATACTCCTTATTCCAAACCTCCTCTCTTTCTCTTCGTCTTTTCTTTTTCTTTCTCTTCCAATTCTCCCATGCCACTTTTCTTTCTTCTTCTGTTTATGTCTGGTCTATCCTCCGTCTCATAGCCATTCTTTTCCAGCAGTTTCTATAGGCTATTTACAACCTTAGTGACAATGAAGTTCGACCAGTCACAAATATAGGAGTGCGTTGTGAAAGAAGGAGAACACATGCATATGCTGAACATATTTTATTCTTCAGGCTACATGAAACAAAGGAAAGCATAAATTTCCGCTGCAACGCAGCAATGTATGGTGGCATGCTGCGGACGAGTCGTTCAAGGTATTCCACATCGATGCGGTGGCATTCCTCCTGCAGGCAGGCGATAAGAGCAGCCACTGTCGTGGGTCCCCTCTGTTGCACACGTCGCTTAACAACACGCCACACATTCTCAATGGGCGAGGGGTCGGGACTCGATGGTGGCCATGACAGAGTTCGCACTTGATGGCGAGTCAACCATTCTCTTGTCAGCCGCGCTGTATGAGGCCTGGCATTGTCGTGTTGAAAGATGAGACGCCGCCTGTGGAACAGATGCCTTCGCACTGTGGGAAGATGCCGCTCCAGTGTGCGTGTATAGGCGTGTGCATTCACAATGCCCTCACAGACGTGTAGTGGGCCAACCCCAGATGCCGTCATGCATCCCCATACCATCACTGACGCAGGTTTCTGTACCCGACGTGCATAACATTTTGCTTCATTCTGTTTCTCCTTCCGACAAATGACTGTTTTCCGTATTTTCCCGTACACAACATTGAAAATGGATTTGTCCGTCCACAAAACCCTGTTCCACTGCTGAAATGTCCATCCCCGGTACATTCGTGCCCACCGTAGTCGATTGTCTTTGTTCAACATGGAAATGAAGGGTTTACGTTTCGCCTTGTACACTCGGTAACCGCATCGCTGTAGGTAACGGCGAATGGTTCTGGTTGATACTTCAATGTGAAAGCGTTCTCGAGTCCACAGTCGTAATTCGGCCACAGAGACATGATTGTTGGTCTGGATATAGCGCCTAAATATCCGTACGTCACGCACGCTCAGCAGGCGTTTTCGACCGGGGGCCTTACCTGGCTCTGTAGTACCCGTATTTTGGTGGTGTTTGATGATGCAGTGGATGGTTGACTTGGGTAAGTTCAGTTGGCGCCCTATTTCCCGTTCATTGAGTCCATCCCGTTGCAACTCCACCACTCTTCTCCTCACGGTGTTGTCAATAGGTTTGCCCCTGGCCATGGTGATGATGCACTGCGGTTCCTCGGTGCACAGCACGCGCTTATATACGGCGGACTCCCTTATCGTGTCCGTGACGTCATGCTTCCGTCGAATGCGCCACTATCTGGAATTTACCGTATGGGTCTGGTGCCTGGTCGAAGTTCAATGTCACGCGTATAGTTCCCCGTTTTCGTTCTTTACGTGACCTTGGGTGTAACATGCTGGGATCACGATTCTTGCCTGCTCACACGCCTCCTCTTACACACATGCGTCACTTCTGCGGGTCACCCATTCCACCGCCTATGCGTCTGTGCATTTAATCACGTATTCCTTTCTGGTCGAACTTCATTGTCACCAAGGTTGTATTTTGCCTTCTTTTTCACATTCTTTCGTGCATATTTTCTTGATTCTGTCCTCCATATTCTTTATAAAATTTATTTTTGTCACCTCACTTACATCACTTCTTTTGTGGCAGAATACCCCTGCTGCACACTTCTTCTGATTCAGAGAGCACTATTCTATTATTGGGGAAATGAATGACTTGTAGGTGGCTCGGGATTCCGGTACAGGACTCTTCCTTCCTGGTGCACGTCACAGCCGGTCTCAAGGAATGCACCTATTTGCATATTAGGTTCTCACAGGAAACGATCGCAAAAATTAGTAGTTGCTGTATAAGCAAATCGTGCCCGGTTGCCACCCTCTTTTTAGTGATACTGTAAGTCTAGGACAGCAGAATGTTCAGAGATTAGAGCCGCAAGTGTTGACACCAGGGACCAGGATGTGGAAATAAGTGTAGGAGCATCCTTACGCCTTCTACCTTATATTCCTCGTTTTGGCTTGCTACGTAAAAGATACAAGATATATCCCACCTTTTATTTATTTTACATGTAATGCCCAATAAAGCTGTAAAATATGTATGTAATCATGTCATAAAATTGAAGAAATGTCATAAAAATTTAAAATATGTCAAAAATGCTTAAATATTCCCAGAAAAGATAAAAATATGCACAACAGTACTTTCGAATTTTTCATTATTACACTGAAAGTCAGTATCCTCCAGGGAAGATCGACTAGAGTGGGGTTGGGGTATTGAATGAAGTCACAATCTCTTGAAGAATGTAGTGGGAAAATAGCTACTCAAACTCGTGCCCGCACATCAATAACGGAGAACATTTTTCTTCAATAATGTTCACACAGTTATCAATTGTCGGTAGGACTGAAAAAGGAGGCTATTATTGTTCTGTACTAGTTGGTAAGATAAAATGGCATCTGCTTTCAATTTGTTCGTCCGTAATTCCTTTATCCTGCCATCGATAATTATCGATTATAATATAAACTATCCGTTGCGCTAAAGGTTCAAAGAATAGCTAGATTATAAAATAACCGATTATATGCAAGACAATTAAGAAATTATGCAGAAATATGTATTATTACGAGAAAATTGAAGAAATGTGTTGTAAAAACGCGAAATTGATAAATTATGTCAAAACATGCCTTATCTAGTTCCTCTATTTCGGCTGATTTTCATCAGATACGTAAAGAGCTCACCCCAGTATTCGAGCCGATGCCAAATAAGAAAAAAATGTTATAACACAAAGTCCTGGTCCCTAGTAATGAGTGCTCTAACAATAGAGTTAAATTTCCCTCACGCCAACAATAGGCTCTTACGGAATTGTTGGGAAATAGACACCGCATCCGTGGATACTGATCATTGGCTGCAATTTCCATCGCTTATGTAAGTATATAAAATACGGAACTAGAATGTTAAGTTTTCAAGCTAATCAACGAAACATTTGACAATTTTTATACTTGTCTACTCTGCGTAGTTGCTAGTTCAAGATATTGTAATTTTCAACTTTCACAATAGAGGGGTCTGGGGTTCGAACACTTTTCAGTGATTTCGATGCAACTTTTCACCAATATATTTAATTGGTGTTACCCATTCATCTGTGCATCAGTTACACTGCTATATTTTTTGGAATTCCATAATTTTATAATGGAATGATATCTGATTGGCTTAGTGTAGTGGTGGTGGGTGGTTGTGCTTTCTTAATTTTTCGCAATTTCTTCTCTTTTCTCCCTCCTCGCAGTGTTGTCACTCAGGCATTTATACTGTTCTGTTTCTTCAATAGTTTGGAATATTAGTTGTACTAATGTCTATGTTCTATTTTTTATAATCTACCTCTCCAATCACGAGATGAACCATTTCTATAATATCCATGGTGTGAATTAAACCAAAGAATCAGAGTTACTACACTATCTGCAACATTCTACCATTAGAATTTAACAGTGCTTGTTCATGTACATAAACGGGTCGCAATTTTTTTTTTCTTGAGCACATGCGCATTCATGTCGTCACCTCTCATTGTTGTGGCTATACTCTGTCGCAAGAGTCTGTGGAGTAAGCGAACGAAAACAAGTCCTCTGCGCAGGTGACCCGACGAGAGGTCCCAAGCGATGAACGTATCAGAGGGAAAGGCATTGCCGCGTTTTGCTTTGTTCCACCGACTCGCTTTCTCCTCATCTCTGCCGTTATGCTCGGCGCTGCATAACAGACTCCCCGGACGTAGCATAGAGTGAGAAGTAAGCATGGCGTTGGTAACCGCTTGGAATATGAAACCCAGACACACACACACTCATATATGCTGTACATATAAGCCTATAGTATCGCACTGAGACATGTATGAAAGTATTTCAAAATCTGAACATTTTATCTTGAATAAAGATTGCGATTGTACCGATAAATTGCAGTTAAATACATCATAAATACGGTTTAAAAAAAAAAAATTAATTGTTTTCGTTATAATTAGGGGAAACCGAGGAATTGCCGAACACTTTCGTTACGAGTATGATGGTCAAGTATGAAATTATTTGAAAACGTTTTAGACACTGCATAGATTCTAATGAAATTCTCTGGAGAGTTCGTGTGTCCTGCATTCAACGCACCCGGTCGCCAATGCGAAATTTTCCATTTAAATAATTTAGATTCATATACGATTCTATCTGTATACTCACCCCTGATATTTTTATCAAAATAAAGCCTTGAAGACGGTATTGGAAAAACTGTAGGAAGGCCGAGACAAAGAAGGAATGATTATATAAAGATAAGCCTGAAGGAAATTGATAGGGATAGTCACGAGTATATTAATTTTTTCCAGGACATGAACGGATACATATGTTCTTGCGGCAATAAATATCAGGATAAGCACTAGTTAAGATTCTATATATAATTGTGCCAAAATTGTATTTTCATTTCCAGATAATAGGTCATGAATATCAATAACGATGTGAAAAGATGCTCCCAGCACAACAACTGTGTGCACAGGCAACCTATATCCTCACAAGGCAGCCTACAGGGAATATGTTACGCGAAATTAAAGGTTGCGGTCATCTCGGCCAACAATCGAAGATTTCGTGAAGTTTTCAACTTAGCAGCGTCGAAGCAATCCATGAAGGAGTACTTGTCCCAACTTCCAATCACCTGCCGGGAACAACTGCTCGTAAACATCATGATGGCCGATGAACGGGATGATCAGTTTAAATTGAGCATATTAGAGATATTGTTTGCGGAAGGAGTGACGAAGCTGGAACTGTCTCTCGGCTTTGCATCTAATCCGACGTATTGCGAGGCGCTGATTCAGCTTATCTCCACCGAAAGCAAACGACTTCGTACACTGAAAGTTAGAAGAATGTATTTATTTTATATGAACGAAAGTTACCACGAGCATTTTAGAAATATCTTTACTTCCGCGCAAATTTTATCTACTTTGCATTTGCCCAATATTTGCGACGATGAGATGCTGAAACTTATCGGAGAGAATTGCTCTTCGCTTCAAGATCTTGACGTGTCATCTCCTCGCACCACCAACAAAGGCATCCATCTCCTGACTCAAAACATAGTAAGGTTGCCTTCAGGTACTGTCAACGGTGCCACAACTTGGGAGAGTACCTTGTGGGGACTGCCAAATGTGTTCTTGCCCTTGGAGAAACTGGTGCCACCTGGGGAAGAGGCTGCAAATTACGAGAGGAGGAAAAGCCCACTGTGCGGAACACTGAGTTCACTAAATATTTGGCGAAAATTCGAATTAGGTTTCTTGGAGGATCAGTTTCCCTTAGTTGAAAAGGTCTCATCCAAGACGATAATGGCGCTGTTGGAAATGATTCCGAATTTGCAGTCCTTAGGAGACACGAATATCGACGATCTGTGCGAGGATAACGATCTCCTAAAGGCGATGACTATGGAAAACATCTTTCAGCTGCCGTCGCTGTCTCTAAAGTCGGCGATTCTTCATTCGACAAACGGACACAAAGTCAGCATCGTAAGTCGCCTGTTCCCCAATCTCGTTCGCTTGGATTGTAGGCATGACCCAGCAGCATTTACGTTTCAAGTAAGTATGCCAAGCAGTACATGGTCGTTGGAAATTTTCAACGCCTTCAACCATCTCGAGTGCCTAAAGGTCTCGTGCCTTACAGGCGTACTGACAAAGAGAGATCTTCGCGAACTCTCGTCCGGTTTGAGACAGAATCTGCTAGAGTTAGATATACATGCATTTTTTTCCGAGGACCCTTTCAAGCTTTGCGGCATCGTCACCTTCCCACTTCTGACTCGCCTTTATCTGGCCAGCCCGAACTTCGTGTGGGGTACATCGGAGGAATTTTCTTCGCTGGAACACCTCAACGCGGTTAACCTTGTTGGTAGTGTGACAACCGAAGTCGTGATCAAGATCTTGCAGTGCGCACCAAATCTGAAGAAGCTACGAGTGAATGGTATAGTGGATAAAGGGGCGGACTTCTTGCAGAGGATTATGGGAGCCAGTGAATCGTCCAAATTAGAATCATTTCAGCTGGTGAGAGGGTTCCTCATTGAAACGGAAGAGGAGTTGAGAAGCTTCCTGGCGCACTTTGTAAAAATACAACACGTCGGGAAAATACGTTTCCTGGAACAGTGGTAAAAGTTTTCTATCATCCCATAACCAGTCTGACACATTCACATATACAATTATCATTTTGTTTGTTGCACACACAATTGTTGTTGTTCTCTCAATGTAATAGCATGATACGAAAATTATAAATCATTTGTTTCGTGAAAGATAGTCAAGTACATCATTGAAATAAATCTTGAGTGTATTGTCACTGCTGTAAGTTTTGAAAAGCTGTAATAAGTAAATGTAAGAAATCCAGGTCATTATGTGTTCTTTCAACTAAGATTGTGGCCGCGGTGGCTCAGTCGGTAACGCGTCTGACTACCATGCTAAAGGTCCCGGGTTCGATCCCCGGCCGGTTCAAATCCGTGAACTTTTCTAAGGTTGAAAGCGGCCCCGGCGCCCACCCAGCGTCGAATAACATGGGTACCTGGGAGAAATCCTGGGGGGTAAAGGCGGTCAGGGGCGTGATACTGATCACATCACCCCCAACTACGACCGGATCAAGAAAGTGTGGGGCGTTACCCCCACACCCCCTATACGCCTTCATGGCGTGGTGCTATGCACAGGGGAGCACTTTACCTTTTTTTTCAACTAAGATTGGAATTGATCATAAAACAATATGCAGAATAATTTTATTTCTAGTTGAAGAAAGAACATTCCTTCACAAATAACCAAATCGTCATTTCGGGAAATGATGCAGAATTGGTGGATTGAAAGTTCCGGCTAAATGTTCTTCTTCATGTGGAGAAGGGACTAATTACACTAGCCAACGCACTTTTGGAAGAAATTTGGGGAATGGCTGATTCTTATTGTGTTCCATCCCATGATGCTTTGATACAGTAAAATACACGCATAGTTTTATTTCTATTACGTTTATAAGTTAGAAAAATGCTACTCTTTTATGTAGCATATGCAAGCACATTTCACGTAGAAGTATTCTGTATGTGCTGGTTTTATTGCTTTTTCTACAGGCAAGTAAGCTGTTCAAAGACAATGCATTAGAGTCAATAACATACCAGTGTTGACATTGATGACCTTGTGGAAGCGTCATTGAGAAAAATACATGTAATCAAGTGCAAGCTTGTCCCCTGAGGTGGAAGCGTCATTGAGAAAAAGACATGTAATCAAGTGCAAGCTTGTCCCCTGAGGTGGAAGCGTCATTGAGAAAAATACATGTAATCAAGTGCAAGCTCGCCCAATGAGATGAAAGCGTCATTGAAAAAAATACATGTAATCAAGTGCAGGCTCGTACACTGAGGTGGAAGCGTGATTGGGAAAATACATGTAATCAAGTGGAAGCTCGCCCAATGAGGTGAAAGCGTCATTGAGAAAAATACATGTAATCAAGTGCAAGCTCGCCCAATAAGGTGAAAGCTTCATTGAGGAAAATACATGTACTGAAGTGCAGGCTCATACACTGAGGTGGAAGCGTGATTGGGAAAAATACATGTAATCAAGTGGAAGTTCACACACTGAGTTGGAAGCGTCATTGAGAAAATACATGTAATCAAGTGGAAACTCGCTCACTGAGAAGGAAGCGGAAGGCGCAACGGAAGCATCATTGAGAAAATAGCGTACATGTAGGAGAGAGTCGTACAGTACCGGCCGTCCTACAGTATCGGCCAATTGCTAGTTCGGACATTTGACGCTACATACCAGTAGTTCACGGGAGTAGGAGGGAAGGGTGTGTATTCGTGTGCGCTTTAGTTCGGGGTCACCCGCTTTCACGCAGTATTGTGAGAGTTGTGCCTGTGTTACTGTGTAGAGTCAAGTGGCTGCGTGAGAGAAGTTATTTCTAGGGCCCTGGTATTCATGTTCGAGGTAAGTGTTTCATTCTATTGTCAGATTCAGTTTATCGGTATTCTATAGGGATACGAAAACCTGTAAATAGTTTAGAAAATTGATTATAAATAACGTGTAATCGGAACTTTTGTTATCACCTAATGATCGTACAGTATCGGCCAGCGAAGTGTCGTCCAGTATCGGCCACAGAGAATTTCGTACGTACCTACTACAGTGCTGCTTGCTTTTGTTTTCAGAGTAAGATTGCAGACGAGGAGGGCAACAAAAGAGGTAAATGTACTGAAGAGGCCATGAAAGAGGCGGTAAATGAGGTAACGACAAACAAAATGACACCAAGGCAAGCAGCTACTATATATTGTTTACCAAGAAGCACGTTAGAAGATAGATTGAGAGCGATTCAACGTGATATAGATGTGGACCTGTCACCTCAGATGGGCAGATTTAAGAAGACGTTTGATGACGAAATGGAAAAACAATTACTTTCGTATATGAAAGACTTGGACAAAAAGTTTATGCCCCTCAGTAAATAAGAAGACAAAGTGGACAACTGTAGAAACTGCACAATGCATAATTTGTGTAGAGTCCTTTGAGGAAGATTGGGTTCAGTGTACCGAATGTGGAGTTTGGCAAATGTTGAATGCGTAGACCAAGAAAATGTTTTGTATATTTGTGACTATTGTGAAGATGTGATTTGAACTCTGCTTTAACGGACTTTATTTTCACATTAGTTAACTACCATACCTTTGTACACATAGTTCAGAGTTTCTTCATAAAACTGAAGCATTTATCAATAGTTGCCACCACCTAAAATTAAAATATTGACTGGCCGATACTGGACGACAATTTTTCCACTCATTGAAAATTCAGCGTTTCGTTTTTTGTATATATATCTTGTAGTTCTGAAAACATTTCAGAGAAATTAAACCCGTGTTCCTTAAAGTATGCATTGAGGTATCATATTACTATGTTCAAGTGTGAGCTGAGCTACTCGTTTCCTTCGCCTTGATTCCACCCCAGCGGCAGGTTTGTGTGTTTCTACAGTTAAGGTAGAAGTTGTTGATCTGATGAAGCAGTCACCCTTCTTGAGCAAATTGATTGCCAAATTGTGGCTTACTATTGGCCGTAAAGGAGCAGGCTAGTGCGTAGACTTCACCACGTCATCCATTTACGCATCTTCAAGTTGGAAGTTACCTCTTTCTCTCGGCCTTTGAGACACTCTACCCTTTCTCACTCGTAAGTGTCTACTAGCAAATTCAAATCGATACCAACCCGGTAGAGTGGTTCGCATCCAAGTTTAAACTGTAGATTAAGTTCCGATTAGCCTATCTGTGCACAAAAGGGCTTAACAAAAACTCGTATGAATCATTGTGATATTTACACCGGCGGTTTATCCACACTTTTCCATCGTTCATATATAATGGGTCTACATTGAGAGCCAAATTGGGCTTTTGTGAAAAGTTTTAGGTGCGTGTTAAGGTGAGTGGATATATCACTGTGCTACTCAAATCTGAAACAGCTGACCTCCGTGGCGGAGTGTTTAGCATAATGCCGTCACAAGAGATCCCATTTCATCATATCATCGCTCATCCTCATCTTCGCGATTGGCCAAAAGTTGCAGAGTATCGGCGTAAAAATA
Source organism: Lepisma saccharinum (assembly GCF_977018435.1). Classification (NCBI taxonomy): domain Eukaryota; kingdom Metazoa; phylum Arthropoda; class Insecta; order Zygentoma; family Lepismatidae; genus Lepisma; species Lepisma saccharinum. The sequence continues at coordinate 52,651,414 of NC_139236.1, forward strand.
AACCAACTCTATCAGTCAATCAAATCGTAAATATAACTCAAGATCTCTGTTATTATAAATCGTCAGCTTGAGCTATTACTCTACCGTGGGAGCATTCGAAACTATTAATAGTTTCAATAAAAATGGATAAAATTTTACTGATATGCAACCTTAGCTAGTTCTGATCAGTTTTAGGACTTACGTTCAATACAAGTTTTACTGTATTTTTCTGCACTTCCGGCGTTGTCACTTCTTCTCAACTAGCGTTGTTCATTCAGTTATTAATTAATATCACTCTGATATTACTATTCTCTCTGCGTTCATCGTCACTGGAATATATCTGTATAAAAAGCAAGCCTTCCTGGTTCGCATTTAATACCATAAATTACATTGGAAACGCAGAGCCTGTTTTTTTTCCTCCGCACCTTTGTTCGCGCATCTGGTTTCGAGTTGCCAGTAGAAATTTGCACCTGTGTAAAAAGATCAAAGCGCTGGAAGTTATTATGGAGTTTTTGTTCTAGGGCCAGTGGGAAGGGTGAAGCTGGATTTTTTCCCCTACGAAGGGGGAGGGGTGAATTTGCTTCGTGGCCATCCTCTGCTTTGCTGGGAGTCTGTGGAGCAAGGCCGCGTATAACGGTAGATAACGGAGAGAAAGCGAGTGAGTGAAGCGTATGTGCTCGCGCTGCTGCAAACACCTGGTAACTGCAGTGGGTTTTGGCTCTCACGTAATTCCGTTCTATCTCACGCGTCAATTGGTCCAGCTTTCTCGATTCACTACTCTCTCAGATACTCGTTTTCGTTCGCTAGCTCCAGAGATTCCAGGGACAAAGTATAATGTCCAGATTTTTATGTAGCTAAAAGATGCAAACATATGTACCGGTACATAAATGTAGAAAGAATGACTGAAATTAAAAATTTCGTAAATGTATTAAAATGTGACATATGCTATTGCTTTTATATTCTTCGGTGATTTCCTTCACACCTGTGTTTTTTGTTGCTGATATTATAAAAGTAATTGTACTAAATCAATTTTTACATTTTTTAATGGTAAGACGTTATTTTGAAGTAATTGAACTTGTGCTGAATATATAATATTATAAACTTTGTCATCGTAATAAATTGATAATGTGAATGATGACAGTTTAGGGTACCTTTCTCTAGACTTGCATTCCTACAATATACAAGAATAATCTCAATCAATGAAGAAATTTGCCTGCCGACGTTATCAGATAAAAATTACCGAATATTTAGATTGTTCGTTCTACAAATATATCTACATTGGGTCGTTCCATATCAAAAGAAATATGGTTGAGGTGTTTTGTTCCCTTTCATGGTTATTTTGTGCCCCAAAGATGAGAAATTATGAAAAAAATATCCATCGGATTCATTGCAGTATGGTTTTAAATCTACTAGTCTGAGAACAAATCTGGTGATAAGCAAAAGGAAATTTATTTGTGAGGAAAAAGTTTTTTTGAATCATTGCATTTAGAATTACGGTACGGAAGTTACAATTACTTTCATACATGTCTGAAAACGCTAAAATCACTTTCATAAATGTCTGAAAACACTAAAATCACAGCACGCGTCTAATTGAAAATCGCCGGCAGATGTTCCCACTAAATTCGCCAGACAACAAACATGCACGAGAAGAAAACGTTATGAATTGTGTTCATTGTAAAGGAATGTCCAGAAATATGTTCAGGGAAGATTCTTTGAAATCTGGACTCGCTCCAAACCTGAGAAAAAGAATTGCTTACAATGCGTAGGTCTATACACATTCTGGCGTCATCAATAAAGAAACCTCTTCCCTGAAAAAGACCACAAACCCTCTACTATTTCTCCCCACATGTTCTAAAATGGTCACCGGGGAAAATAATTCGTGGCTTTGTTTTCAGCCTTGCCACACGTTTGTGGCTCAGTGCCACAAATTATTGCAGAATACAGTTTGAAAAATGTGTGTAGAATCGATAGAAATAAGACACCAACCTACTGCGTAGGGCACCCTCCTTACAAGAATCGGCAACATTGGTGTCTCGAGTGGTGTCACTTCACATTATTACAAGACTTGTGAAAGATGTAAGTCGAGTTTCTTTCTTGATGTCCAGAATTTTGCTACTTCTTTTCTAATTAAGACCACTAAAAATTAGTATAAAAACAGATGGTGTCAAATGGAATCATGCGAAATTTATATGCAAAAATGCTATTAGTTGACAAAGTATATATACTCTCTGTTCGAACGTTCATTTTCTGAGACACTATTAATGAATCTTTACCTTGATACAAGCCTTACCTTGATTCAAGCATGGCAGAAGGAAATAAACTTCATATTATTTCTAAAAAAAAGAGGCTCCTATACCCTGTCCCAGCTAACTGTGGAGCAAGGCCACGCACAGCGTCAGAGAAGCACGCAATTCCGTTCCTCTCACGTGTTCATTGGTGGAGCCGTCTCGCGTCACTACTTGCGCAGAGACTTGATTTCGTTTGCCTGCTCCACAGTTAGCTGGGACAGAGTATAAAATAATTTCGCTTATTTAATGTTTGATTAGGGCTGAGCCTATACCAATACCGATATTTGAAAATTGTAGTAATTAAAATGTGTTCAAAATATTGATCCATATTGCTGTGTAAATAATCTTCTCCAATTATATATATGAATTTAACAATAAATTTGCTTTAGATTATTCAAGAATTACATCAGAATATTAAAAATAGATGTTATGTAATAAAAAATACAGTTTTTCTTTCCTAATTTGTGCAAAATAAAAATAAACTTTGAATTTTACATGATTTCTACGTTAGACTCCCCCAAAATTTCACGCTGTAATTTTGCGGACCCCGTAAAAAACCAATATGCCGGGAAAGGATCGGCTTTGATCTTGATAACATGTAAATACGGTCTTAATTGGTTAGTATTGTCTCACCTTTCGTTGGCCTACATTACACCTGTGGCGCTTCTATGAAGCAAGATCTACGTGTGTCGCAGCAGGAATAACAAGCAGGGCCTATCTGTCCGTGAATCTGGGGTCGTCCACGTACTGATCGAAACTGCCTTTCCCGTCATCCATGGCTGCGACGTGATGGGGAGAAGAGAAAGCTTGCCCGTGTGTGGCGTCGTTAGTATTCCCGCACCGTCGTCTTGGATGGGGAGGGGATGGTTGCCCAAAAGGATTTGGAACGTGTAATAGAATCGACCCCCCGCGAGTCGGATGCGAGGGTCTCCTAGGCATTCAGTCCTCTCCGGTTGATTTCGCGATCGGGGTGACGTCAGCAGTTCAGTTGTATTGTGTGTGTGTTGTGCTGGGTACTTTGGGAATACTGTTGCGATGCTGTGGTGAAGTGGTTAAGGTAGCAATGAGTTCTAGGCATATCGTTGTTTTTTCCGTCATGTATTTCATAAGTTCATCATTCGTCCTCATCGTCGCGATGAACCTTAACGTATATAAAAGCGACGGATGTAAAACGATCAAAAATACATCTTTTACATTCTGCTTCCACCAAACGCCAAAACTAAATGCTAAGATATCTAAACCTGGCTCTCCTAAACTAACAATTCCTAACCTACAATTCCACGTTGGTCTGATAGTGCATACGAGTCATTCCATTCCAAATCAACACAGATATGTGCAATTTCCAACCTGACCATCTCCGATTTTCATGAAATTTGGGGAGTTGAAACTTTGCATGGAACTTAGTAACTATGAAAATTGTGATTCTCATGCGTCTTGTAATTGTTAAATTATTATTCAAGGTCAAAGTTCGCATAAATTGCCCTTTTTGAGCCCGCTTAGCTATACTAAATGTGCTGTAACTCCGCCCCTATTTCCCCTAGGAAGCTCAAATAAAGCTTATTGTACATGGAATTGAACAAGCTTTCCAGTGATATATAACAAGCTTACCATTGGATAAAAATATAATTTTGTCACGTGATCTTGACCTTTGATCTTGAATATCTCAAAACATGTCATAACCAAAAATCGTGAAAAAAATATATTTGGTCCCTCATGCCATACTCTAAAACATATCAAAAAAATCATTCTGGGACTGCAATGGAATCAGAAGATACAAAATAACATGTGTAACTATGTGACTGATAAAAGCCTCATTACAGATCTCTAGCTGTGTGTGTCAAGCGTAGGTCCGGCATATTGTTGACCGCTATATTGAATTCAACGCAAAAGTTTCAAAGGAAGGGGGGTGATGTGATATATCAAATCGAGAATTTCAGGAGAAGTGAAACGGCGAAGGTTTTTCCAACGTATCTTTAGCCAGCAAAAAGTTATACGCATATCTTTCACTTACGATATATGCACATTATAATGTTGTCAATGTTTCTATGAGCACACTCTTTGACGTCTCTCACACTCGCATAGAACATTTGGCAATGTAGCAGGTGCAACATCATCGCAAGCAGCAACTATGCCTTCTCTCAGATGGTCAATATCACGGACTTTTAGTGCATACACCATTCTCTTTCAAATGTTTCTGAAGGTAAAAGTTCTCCTAAGATGTTAGATCTGGGGAATGTGCAGGCCTTTTAATAGATCCCCGTCTGTCCATCAATCTACCTAGAAATTTACCATGAAGAAATTGCCACAATGTCCACATAGTGTGGTCACACTCTGTCCTGTTTCAAAACTCTGGAAAAGTGTCATATCCCGTAAGCAAGGATGAGAAACCTGTTCACTTAACAAATGCAAGAAGCCCTCACCATTTAAAGTTCCTTTGTTGAATATGGACCAACCATTCCCGTTCTCCATGCACTATACCACATCATTAGCTTACCAGCAACAACCATTCGGCTGTAGATTATCAAATCACAGGTATTGCATATTCTTTTTATTAACTTCACCGTGAACATAAAAATTAGCTTCATCACTGAAGAATTTTTCGTTCCAAAGGAAGTGTCACGTAATTGTTTGAGATACTTTTCCCAATATTCTTCACTATTCAACTATTTGATGAATGTCGCTGATTAAAATCATATGCAATGGTGCGTATACTTCTTTCTCTCCCGAGATGTCTGCATGATCTCGATGAGTTCCTAACACGTTAGGAGCATTCTAATGTTTTGTGTTTAATACCTCGAAAAGGAGAAAATTCTTACAAGCATGCAGTAATAACATTTTGCTGGCTAAATATACGTTGGAAAAACCTTCGACGCTTCATTTCTCGTGAAATTCTATCCTGATTTGATATATCACATCACCCCCCTTCCTTTGAAACTTTTGCGTTGAATTCAGTATGGCGGTCAACAATATGCCGGACCTACGCTTGACACACACAGCTAGGGATCTCCCTGTGCCTAACCTATTTCTTTCATGACCAGGATAACTCCTTTACATTTTGTAATGGGTGTTAAGGGACATTTGACTCGTTATAGTTCATGTAATGAGGCTTTTATCAGTCACATAGTTACACATATTATTTTTTATCTTCTGATCCCATTGCAGTCCCAGAATGATATTTTGATAGGGGCGGAGTTACAATACATTTAGTATAGCTAAGCGGGCTCAAAAAGGGCAATTTATGCGAACTTTGACATTGAATAATTTAACAATTACAAGACGCACGAGACTCTAACTTTTCATAGTTACTAAGAACCATGCATAGTTTCAACTCCCCAAATTTCATGAAAATCGGAGTTGGTGAGGTTTTGGGCTGTGTTGATTTCATATGGAATGACTCATATGTGGTTAGGTTAGGAAGGCCAGGTGCGTAGTTTGGTGGAAGCTGGGATGTGGCCCACACCAGAATCGTATCTGTGAGGGTTCTTTCACAAATACTGCTGGTTCAGTAGGCCTGTAATAGAGTTCGACAATACTGATGTAATCATACCCAACATTTCGACAAATCTTTGTCAATTATTGCATATTTACGTCGTTTTTCCTAGTTTAATCACGACGATGAGAATCACAGAGAAACCGGCCGCAGCTCGGATTGAAAACCTTTGATGGCCAAATCGTCACTCGAACATTCAACGTGCTCGGTCAGTGAGACTGAATACTAATACGACCTGAAATGAGCTAACGAAACTACAGCGTTCATTCTGAAGGCGAACAAAGAGAGGTTTTTGTTGAAGCTAAAATTTGTGGAATGTTCTTGGATTTTTCTCGGACTCCATATTCATATGCTCAGTCTATAAGAAATAGTTGCCCAACTAGTTTTCTTAATTATTATTTTACTTGAGGTTACACCTATGTATCTGTAGTTCAAAAATGCTCCTTTATATGTATCACATGTGGTTTACTAATAGTGGCCATGTTCAAAACGTTCAAATGTCGACACACAATGTCGCCATAGATGGTTCCGGAGTCAAGCCATGGCCTTGGCATGTGTGTTCCTTAGTGAACATCTCCTTACCAATTGCATCATTAATCGTCACGACTGGCCCGACCCTGTGGCCGAGCGGTTAGCACATCGCGCTGCGACGCCAAGGGTCCCGGGTTCGAATCCCGGTCGGGCTTGGTTGTTTGTGAATGTCCATTCATCAATTTCATCCTTTCATCACTCATCCTCATCTTCGCAAATTAGCCAAGAGGCACAAAACGCGAAGTAAAATAAACTAAATAAAAAAAAAAAACAATCGTCACGACTGATACGATATCTTGTTGTTTTTAATTTATACCGGCACGAAGGCAAAGAAAATAAGAACTCGCCTGACATATCCTTCCTGGGACCCCCTTGTGGTTGCGCCGAGATCGAGAGCAAGTTTATTTTCCCACTACGGACTTATGAACCGTGTTCTTTTTAGTTGGGAGAAGATTGCCCTTGCACCTTGTAATTGTGCCGAACTGTTGTGTCGGTGCCGTATTTGTGTGTGATTAACACGAACACAACTCAGTCAGAAGTTCTTGTGACGTGTTTTGGTAGAAATGAAAGGACATATTCCGTACGCAGTTTTAAGCACGCGATAATTATAATTTATGTTATTGTTTGTGTGTAATTTATAATCTATTTGTGTTTGCAGATTTCGATTTATTTCTGTATTGTATTTACTTTCGAAATCTTTGAGTGACGTCAGACTGTTGAAGTATACGGTCCCACCTTGTATATGTTAATCTTGTAGCTGACGTCACATTAATAGTTTTATAGTTTTCTAGTAATGTTATGAGTTATTTAAAGAATGTTTTAATTGTAAAATGCCTTCTATAATTTTGTGCTGTTAATGTGTCTTTTGTGCATTTTGTTATAATGTATTAATGTTTTTTCACGCTTTTGCATATATAATTTCCACTCCGATACTAGTCGTCTGTGGCGACGAAAAGAGTATAAATACGAGCCAGTCGGCCCAGATTCCGAACCATTTTTCATTTGTAATTTGAAATGTATAAATGTCTACTGTGCATTGCTTAGTTTCTCCTTGGTGTTAGTTGGGGTGAGGGTCGTGTGGAGGACCGGTGTAGGGTGCAATACACCTTACGGCCATCTTGCTATAAACAACTCGTTACACCCTGGCACCCGCTGAGGAGTTTGTAGTTGCTTATTTGCCATTTTGAGTGATTATTTCAATGTTGAATTTTGACATGTGCATGGTCTCGAGATGCCTTGGTACTCGTAGGGGTGAGGTTCGTGTGGAGGACTAGTGTGGGGGTGCAATACATCCTACGGGCCTCTAGTTTGTACACAACTCGTTCCCGCCCAGGCGCTTCTAGAGGGTCTCTGCGCGCACGACTTTGTTTAATCTCTTGTCGTCGGGTCACGAACCCTAAACCCTTGTCGAGAACGATGTGATATTGTCTACATGTTTTTACATTATTTTGTCAATGTGTTTCTGTTCTGACTGAGTTGATATATTTTGTGGACATTATTTTGCCTTTGTACCCCTTATGTACATTTTTATTATGAACTGCATAGTCATAATAAATAGATTCTGAAGCTATATGTTAAATGAAAGTTCTGAGTTTATTTTGGCTGCGAAGCTTAATATTTCCCCGTGCCCTGAGAGGTGTCAATTGTATGCCATCGTAGAATCTCATGCTGTTCACGTATTGACATTATTATTATTATTAGTTCTGCTACGTGTCCATTGTTGAAACTTATATATATATTGGCGAGTATGATGTGTCACGCCACTGAAGTTCGCTGTTCGAGTCCTGGCCAGATATGTTGTTCCCTTGTGACAGTTCCTAATCATCACTCATCGTCATGGTCACGATAAAGTGGCAGAGAAGCGACGGTCAAAATACGAAATGCCCTGTATTTGCCCAAAGTAGAAGGGTTGTATTAATTAAGTAATTAAATGTTAATGTTTTAACTTAATCAGTGTTCGAAGTTGTAATTCCTAGATACACTACTTAGATATATAGTTAATAATCTAAGTATAATTTTAATTATTATAATTGGAATATCAGCAATTATTGGAGCAGTCGATACTTGGTCGAACTGGGAGATTAGCATCCCTCCGCGTTCCCTCCCACTTCCGGCACCGTACTAAATAATATTAGCAATAATAAATTACTTTTATTAATAACCTTAATGTATTTCAATTATACATACACAATCTGACAATTGTGGGTGTTATTCGTAAAAAATCGTTTATAAGTATACGAGTATTTATATTTTTTTTACGATGTGTTTGTGGTATTTTCTAAAAATCCACCTCATATTGTGAAGGGGTATGATACGCAGAGCTGTAGTCGAGGGTATACGTTGAAATACGCCGTATACCCTCTTGTTAACCTTACTCATTAGCGTATATCGTCTACTTTCGCAGTGGTATTTTGTGTAGAAGTATACTGGAAACACTCTCCAAATTAATGGTAACATGGTCTCCGTTTAACGTTTTGTGAAACTTAGCGTAACTATGTGACAATTTTGGGACTCCAGCACTGATTATACGATATTATAGAGCTTATTTTAATCGCAACACACTGGTGCTTTTCTGTTCTAGTGACAATAAATAAAGAAATAATATATCTAAGGTTGCAATGTGAAAATAAAATTCTTGGAAAAATATTTGGATTTAAAAGGGATGAGGAGACAGGTGTGTGAAGGTTACATAATTTAGAACTGCATAATTTGTCTTCATGTCCAGATATTATTAAAGAAGACTTCGATGGGCAGGCCATGTGGCACGAATGGGAGATGAAAGATGAGTTTACAGGATTCTTTTTGGGAAACCTGATGGTAAGAGACCTGTAGGAAGGCCAAGACGAAGATGGAGGGATAATGTTGAGATGGACCTGAAGGAAATCGGTAATGATGGAAAAGATTGGATTGGTCTTGCCCAGGATAGGGAATGATGGAAGGCTTGTGTTGCTGCAGCCATAAACCTTCAGGTTTAAGAAGGTGAGAGAGTTAGTTAGTTGGTTGCAATTTGGTTCGAAATGTTAATTTTAAATTTTGAGAAAGATGCATAAAGTTATGTCATCCTGCATATGACCGTTCCGTATTTTTTGTGCCTTATTTAATTGTACTCACCTATCGGGCCCCGGAGACATTCTTTGATCACTCGAGACACGGTCCTTACGTCCACTTACAAATCCACGGCTGACTCAAGTTCTCGTACACTGTCTCTCACTAACGGTGCCTCACGAGGCCCCGCAGCGAGCGTGACTGCTTTCCTTAATACGTCTCAATGAATTCACGAACGTAGGTCGGCCTGCCGTGCGACGTACGAACGAACGAATTTGGATTGAGCTGGGAGACGTGTTTGGTCTTTCACAAGCGCCGCCTGAAGCAGAGACGGCTGTGACATGATTTATGTGGGGTAGTGAACGTGAAATGGTTGCTAGTAGTCACTTGGAGACACGTAGGGAACAAATAGCCTGTACATAGGCTATTACATAGTATGACACGTATGTTCGGTGTTGGGATTGTCGTTTGCGGGTGCTGTCGGATAGGTCTATGGCACAACTCTGGCTTTGTTCCCCGCTGTTCCGATACAGTAAAGCTCATGTAGAGCGTTACGTCAGGAGATGGGGATGAGTGATGATATGGTGAAATTGATGCATAGACATCACAAACGTCCATGCCCAAGCCAGGATTTGAACCCGCGACCCCTGGCGTCGCAGCGCGATGTGCTAACCACTCCGCCACGCGGGCCGTCGGAGGGGAAGTTGAGAACCCAGAAAGAATAAGTGAGGGGTGGAGAAAAAAGAAGCCGAGAGTGGCAGGTAGCCGTGCACATAAGTATTTATATTTTGCTTAATTTACGTCGCTTTTATTTCTCTTTGGCCAATCACGACAGAGAGAAAATTGATAATACGATGAACACAATGATACCTCCATGAATTAAACAGGTTTCAACCTGGAACCTCTGATTTTGCAGCGCATGATGCTGACCACTCCGCCAGGCAGACCGACTAAGAAATACTGTTGCAAAAAAATATTCAATGTCACTTTTATTGACTTTTTACCAATATCATTATATAGGCATATACGTATATAAATGTATGTATGTTTACAGTATAAGGGGTGATCTTCTGTGAAGGCACCAAAAAGTCAACTTCACTTCCACGTTGTTTGCCACGGTAGCTGCCATGTGAGGGGCCAAGGAGGCTCTGGCGCCTACACCTGCATCCAGTATAATCCTCTGTAGGAATTGCGTTGTGTTGTTCATACCTGTTTGTGATCGTCCTTTCATCCATCTCATCTTCACCATTGATTCTCATCTTCGCGATTATCCAAAATAGGCATTATAGCGACGTAAAATAATATAAATCAATGTATCAGTATGCGTGTATTTGTGTGATTGATTGATTTACTGTATATATCACACATTAATAGTGAAAGTTATTTTTCTCCTAAATCCTGTTTGGTGATTCACTTTTGTGGGAGGGGGGTCATAGCCCAACTTGGTTCCCTTTCGCATCGCCACTGTTAAGAGAACAGAATCACCATCTGAATGATCCAGAACTAACTCCTAACATTACCTTTCAATTAGACCGGTGACGTATTTCACCCCAAGTCTTGTATATTGCACTGTGGTCTTCATGGAGATTGACGTCATTTATTTCAAGTTACAAAAATGCAGAAAGCATGTTTTTTTTATTGCTATTATAAAGTTCAATTAGTTCGTATTCGAATAGAATAGCCAAAGTGAAAACGACGTGAGGTCAGAAAATTGAGTGTAAAATACAGGAAACAGGTTATGTTTTATCATGTAATACAATTTCATCCAAAGAATAGAAGATTCCACTCTTTTCAAAATTTCAGAAATTTGAGTTTTATGTGCCGGGTCAGATAATATGACTAAAATTTCCCCCAAATTTTTAAAGACTTTTCTCGAACGAGGAATGTAAAAGTTAATAACAAAATAGAAAAATCATGCATTTCAGTATAATAACTGTATGAAACGTAGTAAGAAAAACATTTGTGCAAGATATTCACTCATCTGGTATATGGAGTAAAAAAAGTCCCCGCAAGAATATAATAATAATAAATTTAGAATAAACATTGTTTATTTTTATTAAATAGTTATTATTGTCTAATAATAACTATAACCGTGACAATAATAATAAATATTATTGTTTTCACTTCTACTATTCAAGTCTTATCAATGGTATGATCACCTCTCCCCCCATTAAAAAAATTCTTGCGACGCCCACCTGTCCCACTGTACAAAAAGCAGATAAGAAACCTAAACAAATATTGTTAAGCAACACAAACCTGCGAACATACCGAAAATGGCTAATAATCCCCAAAATCGCAAACAAATGCAAAAAAAAGTTTTCTTCGGTTCTCTCTGAAGGTGAACTAACAACTATTATGTCTAACATAGTGCTCAAGCCCCAAACAAAGAAGAGATGACCCCATCAACGTCTGAGACCGGATCATAGAGTAGCCCTTAAACGAAATTTTCTCTGTTTTCAAATGAAAGCTTCCAGTTGTAATTCATTGATGCATTGCGGGCGCCTCGCTAGAGAGCGGTTGCGTGCCTATCTATTAGCAAGAAGGCTATTTTAACGCAGCCAGGAGTCTGCCAGATTAGAACCCATCACGTGACCGAAGTCCACCTAACACCTAGTGACAGTGATCACATTAGAACTAATGTAACTTGTATGTATTCCACCCCTGCCCGCCCTCCTAGTCCGTTTAAATGCTAGTCGTCTAAACCGGAGCTTCCGATCTTACTGTCTGGAAATGTGCATTTGTATCTTAATTCCGGTGACATTAAAACCCTTCTTAGTTTGTGCAAGTCCCAATTGTGTTACATATTGCCCACGCGGGAGTTGCAGTGTGTCCCAGGATGAGGCAATCCACAAAGATTGCAGTTTTGTTCGAAGCACATAATTTAGTTCAGTATTAGTGTATTTTCCGGAAGACTAAATATTTCGAAACGCCTTTTGGTGGAATCCGAGCCCCCGGATCATTTTTTTTTTTGTATCGATATTGAGATGGAGATGTGCAAGGGTTTATTTATTTATTTACGACTTTGTTTACATGGCGATGTTAAGGCCTTAATGCCTTCTCTTCCACTTAACAATAAATTACAGCATTCATTATTTTTGCTTTACTAATAGAATGTAAAATAAAAAATGATAAATGAAAAATAAAATGAAAAGAAATAAAAAATAAAAGCATTAGAGTTTGTATACGTGGACACACACCATTGATTAACCATTAATTACAATACTCATTATTTGTCTTTACTAATACAATGAAAAAAGAGATAAGTGAAAAATAACATTAAAATATAAATAGAAGCCCCAAGCAGTTTGTATACGTGAACAAACAGAGAAAGCAATTTCATGAGCATTATTTTGTTTTCTGTGTACACGCCACTTAGTCTGGGAATTCGGTTTCTGAATCCAATTATTTAGTGTGTGTAATTTCAACTGGAAGATGTAGAGACTTCGATTTCGGGGGTTGGTGGGGGGGGGGGGGTTGGATCTGGTCCAGAAGCCTGCGGAGGTAACGGTAAAAGGATTTGCGTAGAAGATGGATCTGTAGAGTGGATTGGACAGCAGAATTTTTATTAGAATTTTCTTGTAATTTTTAAGTTCACTTTCTGTGTCATATATGAGAATTTTCAGTTCAACCAGTTCCAAACCTTGTGCATCCGTTTCCAACGGTAGGATGTGTGACAAAGACAGTTTCTAACAAGCGAAAATGTATCAAACTTCACAAGCAGCATTGGCGTTCAATACGGATATAAGACGATAGAAATTTGATACTATTGAACGAATGTGAGACTTTCCTAAGGCCTTTGATCTCTTTAGCTGAAGCAAGTATATAGGTTTAAAATAGAAATAAGGCAGAATGAACTGATATGCAGAAAAGGCTCTGGCGGCAAATGATGCAACATATGAAATAGAAGTTATGTAATACTAGCAGACAAAAAGAAGCCGGAAGTTCTAGTGTGGTACATATTGCCGAGGTTTCTCGTTGAACTCTCGGAGTGTTACGTAGGTGTTATATACACATCTGGGGCGGAATGGTTGTTAAGAAGAAAGGTAACTTGCGAAGAAACTATCGCCTCACGTTCGTTTCATACTGTGTGTGGGTGAACAAGGAGGTAGTGGTTATAAGGAAAAGTTACGATTGGAAAGGAGAGACTAAACTATACTTTGTAAACTTTAAAACTACATTTTATGTTTTTTGCACGTAGAAATCTTGCCGATTTCTTTCAGGCCCATCCTAATATTGTAATTCTATTTTCTTCTGAGCTTCCTACGAGTCTCTTACCAGCAATAAACATTTCTACGTACCTAACTGTGAACAAGGTATTTATTTAAGACCAACTTAGTGTATCTGCTTTAGTGCCTATGATATACATATAAGTGCATGTGTCATAATTCTGATAAAACTCAAAACAAAATGCTGACCAAGGCAGAATTTTGAGTGTTTTATTAAACGTGGAAAATAGGCTTAATAATGTAATCATATTCTGCGTTACCACAAGGTACAGTTTCAGAAATAAGACCATATCTATCAACCATGGCTCCAAATGGGCATTTAATATCAATTGTTTGATTTGCTCTCACCTCTCGATAATTCATTCTGCAACAAGTTATCACGACTTCCCGTAGGCAGCATATTTTATCTTTCTATCCCAGGCAGCTCTTGAAATATCGATAGTATAATTGGACGGGGCTGTTATGCAAAGCACTCTTTTCAACTTCTCCAATTTGTACTTTACAGTGTTTATCCAGGCGGAGAGGTTCCAATTTCTACTGCGTTCATTAAAAGCAAAGAATCAGACATGTTGAAACCATGAGTTCTTCTGTTGTTGTTTTTTTTTGCGAATTGCCTCTTTTACCAGCCCCCTCCCCCCACGAGTTCTTTGGAACTTTTAATGATCCTTCTGATGATGGAGTGGTAACGGAGTGAGGTATTTATAGGGTACAGAAGTGGAAGAATCGGCTTGTGACGTTCGCAACGTTGCCTTTCAGAATGGCAGTATCACCGTTGAAAATGGCATGGAAATCTATTCGGTGATTCTTCACGAACATGGACGTAACAGGAATATAATCTGAGCTGTGTGTGTGAACTTTTTTTTCCGTTGACTTTTACCTTATCCGTGCGTGTCGAAAGAAAAATATACGGCCTAACCTTAAAAATGGAAGCTTATGTTTCTGATTTTTTAAATAAAATTCGGTACCTCTTGGTAATTCTTTGCAGATGCGTTCTAATTGCATCTAAAATAAACTACTATATTAAAAAAAATTCATACTTTGCTACTCGAGTCTTCAATACACAATTTACTATCCGAGTCTCGAATCCAAAATTTACAACCCAAGTCTCGAATCCAGAATTTGCTAGCCAAATCTCGAATCCAGATTTTGATACCCTAGTCTTGAATCCAGAAATTACGAACAGAGTCTCGAATACAGAATTTCCTACCCCGGTCTCTCGAGTTTATGTGGTGACATATTATGCAAATTAAGTCTCCACATAAGATATTGAAATTGTAACAAATACTACTTCCTTAATTTGTGCAAACCACGTATTCCCATAACAAGTCTTACTTCGGTAGGGATGAAGAAACCCATTAACTTTTACTACTTGTTGCATTTATTTTTTATCGTCATTTGCATAAAAAAACCTCATGATTCATTATTTCGTATAAGAAACGTGCTTGAAATTTATTATATACAAGCTGATTACCCGGCGTTGCCCGGGTATTTAATGAATTCTAACTATAGCGTAAAATGTAACTAATTTTATTTACAAGTATTTAAAAGTATAAGAACAGATACCAATTATAAAGTAATATATTTTACAAATTCACTATAATATAAATTTAACAACAATTTATGAGCAACATTTTTAGTTCCAAATCCAAGAGCAAGTATAAATAAATTGAAAGGCATTAGGAGTGTCACTAATCATCTTAGCGACCCCGAAAACTATGGATTCCACACTAATAGCGGTCGTTTTACATGTCACCCTCTTCCCACTCCCACTCCTAGGGGTGCCAGAGGTGTTTTGGAGTTGAACGGCATTGGGAGTGTCATTATTCATCTTAGCGACCCCGAAAACTATGGATTCCACACTAATATCGGTCGTTTTACATGTCACCTCCTTTCCACCCCACCCCTAAGGGTGCCAGAGGTGTCTTGGAGTTGAACGGCATTGGGTGTGTCACTATTCATCCTAGCGACTCCGAAAACTATGGATTCCACACTAATATCGGTCGTTTTCGATTATTTTTATATGGCACCCCCTTCCCACCCCCAACTCTAGGAGTGCCAAATGTGTCTTGGAGTTGAACGGCATAGGGAGTTTCACTATTTATCTTAGCCAATTTTGAAAACTATTGGTTCCACACTAAGATCGGTCGTCCTCGATTACTTTTACATGTCACCAATTTCCCATCCCACCCGTAGGGGTGCCAAGGGTGTCTTGGAGTTAAATGGCATTGGGATTGTCCCTATTCATCTAATCGACCCCGAAAACTATGGATTCCACAATAATATCGGCCGTTTTCGAATATTTTTACATGTCAACCCCTTCCCACCCCCACCCCTAGGGATGGCAGGGGTGTCTTGTAGATGAACATCATTGGGAGTATCCCTATTCATCTAATCGACCTCGAAAACCATGGATACTACACTAATATCGACATTTTTTTGATTATTTTTACATTCACACCTTCCCACCCTCACCCCTAGGGGTGCCAGGGGTGTCCCACCCCCACAGTATTTATTTCCAGATTGTAAGTGAAATGTGTACCAAGTTTGGTCATCGTGAATGTCACCAATTATCTTAGCGACTCCGAAAACTATGGATTCGACTCTAATCTTGGTCATTTTTTACATTTTAATTTTCACCCCCTCTCACCCCCCATCCATGAACTTGAAGTGGAACGGCATTAGGAGTGTCACTATTCATCTTAAAGACCCCGAAAACTATGGATTACACACTAACATCGGTCGTTTTCGATTATTTTTACTTGTCACCCCCTCCCACCCCCACCCCTAGGGGTGCCAGGGGTGTCTTACCCCCATAGTATTTCTTCCCAGATTGCAAGTCATACGTGTTCCAAGTTTGGTTGAAATCGATTCAGGCGTTCGAGAGTTATTCTGGAACAAACATACATACACACATACATACATTTTTATATATTAAGATTTTCATAAAAGCTGTTCACTTCTTGATAATTGCAAATCAAATGGAGTATACGAGGGTTGATCAATAAATAAACTGGGCATTCATCGTATATGTAAATATCTGCGTCTAATATTAAAGTAAAATCTCCATAAATATTAGTAGCGTCGTTGCCTTGTAATCAAGGGGTTCCGGGTTCGATACCCCATGGAGGCACATATTAGTTCGGATCCCACTTTAAACTGTAGGTCCAGTCCCGATTAGCCTTACTGTGTATAAAGTGGATTTAAAACACCAAACCAATCAGTCAATCAAGATCATAAATATTAGTTTTGCGCAGAATCTCAACTTTTATCGAATCAGTTAATTCACATGTGCACCAAATCTGTGTGTGCATGAAAGTTCTAAATTACTTCAGTTAATCGTCAATGATCTTTGTTCATATTACATTATTTACTGATTTTATTCTTGCTTAGACTGCTGTTAGTATGTGTGTGTGTGTGAAGTCTTGAATCACTGTCCGAGTTTGCATACACACATGCGTAATCTGTCCAGACCAGCGAGAAGAAATTTCATTAGTGGGGTGACAAACACCGTGCTTCGAAGACATGGGTTCTAAGTTCGAATACTGAGTAAGGCATGAATGTTGTTCTATCGTTCCTTACATGTTCCATCGGCGCCCCTGGATAGCCGAATGTGTATCGCTATTACCTTTAGTGCGAGCTATCGTGAGTTCGATCCCCTATAGTAGTGACCGAGCATCGTGAGGACACCTGGAGTGATACTTGAGAAGTTACAGGTTGAGGTAAAGAAAATTGGTGGATTGGAGGTATTCGTTGAGCTATGTTTACAGGAATACCTCTATTTGATCATTTCATACTCTGGGCTCTCCGACTGTATAGTGGTAGTGTTATCATTAGGGCTCGGAAGATGAGGAAAAATCAATTTTTTTCCTAGTGTCCGAAGACAAGGCCCAGCATAATATATGTTCATTTTGGGTCATTGTAGGCCAGAAAAAGGTGGGTTTTATTTGTCCTTTTTTGCCTTTTTCGGCGTTTTTTTGGCTCATTGGTCCTTTTTAGTCTTTTTGTAGGTCTTAACGGCTTTCTTTTGCAAGTTCACCTTCTTTCGACTAGGTTTTTACTGCCCATTCTAAATTCGAATCATCATCAGTTCATCACCTCTTAAACATCCTTTCCGTAGTAAATAAATAAATAAATATATTTGAACCATCCCTGAAACGAGATAAAAATCTTTTTGGACGACTGAAATAGGATCCGAAGTCCTATTTCTGTAACCCTAGTGTGGTTAGGCCAAATAGG
This sequence comes from Lepisma saccharinum, assembly GCF_977018435.1. NCBI lineage: Eukaryota > Metazoa > Arthropoda > Insecta > Zygentoma > Lepismatidae > Lepisma > Lepisma saccharinum. The sequence goes on from NC_139236.1 coordinate 52,669,209, forward strand.
ATTCTTCAAATATGATTTTTCAAATTATTGTTAATCTAAAAAATATATAATGTCTGAAAGAAGATGCATTTCATTCATATAGTTTTTTATATGTCCCTTTTCCCGTTTTTAGGTCCTTTTTTGATATTTTTAGGTCTTTTTTTGGCAATTTACAGGTCTTCAACTTCCGAGCCCTAGTTAGCATCTTGCAATTAAGGGGCCTTGGGTTAAATTGCCGGTAGAGACACATTGCACAGTGGTTCAGATCCCTCTTGAGTCTACCTGAACATAAAATGTACCGAGAACAAACTTTCTTGATCCATTCATTCTCATTGTCGCGGTGAAAGGTAACGTAGAATAGCGCCAACCTGTCCCGGGAATCTCTGGAGCGAGCGAACGAAATCAAGTCTCTGCGCACAAATGAACACGTGCGAGGAAATGGGATTGCGTGGAGGGGGTAAAAGTGACTGCAGCTACCACCCTTTGCAACACCGTGTACTGCTTCTTTCCTCCCACTCGCTGTTTCCCCATTTTGCGCGGCGTTGCTCCCGGGATAGAGTATAATTTTAACAAGTGGAATCGTCCTTTCCTTTTTCCATATTTTCCCTTGTTGGTGGAATCTGAGATTGGATATCCTTCCGTGGGAGTTCTGAAAATAGAACTCCCTGAAAATCAAGAAAAGCACACGGGGATCCGATTTCTTTCGTGATTTCTGCGAATTTTGTAATTGATAAGTCCCCCCACCTCAACCCCACCCCCATACACATGCACACACGTAAGAGACTGCGGGTAGAGCTTGAGGTGGAAAGGAATTCCCGACTCTGAAATGACGAAAGTCTCCTGTCGCTTCGTGATCAATCCTCGCCTAGCGAATAAATTATTTTCGCTCGATTGCAGCAGAGATTCTCCTCCCCTTTCTTTCTGTTAAAAATGCGATAAATCCGCTCGCGTGGAAGTGCACGGACAATCTCCAGCCCTTCCCCCGTCCCATCTCCTCCCCACCACCAACTCTCTTTCAGAAATGCCTTTACAGATCTTAAATGGAACAAATCGAATCAACTAAGTGCGTCCACGGTGATTCATCCCGAGACGCTTTTTCCCCAAAGACGAATTCTCCAATCAAAGAGAAGGACGATGCCTAGTTCGTTTAGGATCTCGAAATTTCTCGATTTTTCCTTCCACTTTTTCTTGTCTGAAACTATCCGTAAATGTAATAATAGCACACCACAACACACACACACACAGAGAGAGAGAGAGAGAGAGAGAGAGAGAGAGAGAGAGAGAGAGAGAGAGAGTGAATGGACATTCAGATTTCTGATTAAAATGTAGTGTCTCTGGCCAAAGAACATTATGGCCGAATATTATGTGGACGCCCTGAGTGCGTCCTGAAAATGTTTTGCTGATGCGTTGACATGTGTGGACGTCAGTAACGAAAGACATGTGCAGGGATTGCAATATTCTTGAACATCCACCGTATTTACCTGACATGTCACTCTGGGATTTTACCCAATTTGATAGCCTTTCATCGATATAAGATACCCATTACATGCATTTCTTCACTGCATATTGGCTCTATCCGTTACAACGACGCTGCTGCCAGTAACCAACGCCTGCCGGAGTTGGAGTTTAAGTTCGCTTTATGCACAGAAAGGCTAATTGGGACAGGGCCTACAGTTTAAAGTGGTATCCGAACCACTGTGTGTCTCCCTTGCCAACGCCTGTCGGGAATTTGAAATTGTTACAAAACTAGGTCAGAGACTATGTCCAGGACTTTTAATGCAGCTGGTAAACGAACTCTTCATTCCTTAGTTCCTGGCCTGGGCATGAATGTTTGTGAGTGTCCATTCATCAATTTCATCATGTCATCACTCATCCCCATCTTCGCAAATTAGCCAAAAGTGGCACAAGGGGCGAGGTAAAATAAATCAAATCAAAATAAAAAATCTTCATTCCTTAGTTATCAATAATTGCAATATCCCGCCTCGGTAGCCGAACACCTTCAGTGTTGGACTCACGATCTGCTCACCGAAGGTCCCAGGTTCGAGTCTTGGTATGGGTATTGGTGTCCCTGCATCGATTTTATCTGTTCATCATTCATCCTCGTCGTCGTCATTACCCTAAACAGCCAGAAAAGTGACGTAAAAATAAGCAAAATACAAATAATCATGACACCATGCTGGAAATATTTGGAAATATGTTCAAGAATGTCAACACTCAATTTTCGAGTTACGGATGTATTAATATTCCTTATCTGATCTACATCATGACTACTATCGATAAAGTGTGAGGACCTAACTCGACATCCCCTGTGAGTCATTCTCTGTTTTTTTTGTTACACACATTATCTTTAAAACATAATGACAAAAATTATTCCGTAGATGTTTACTCGTCATTGTCGTATCAGATCTTAATATTTCATTCACATGCCTTGCAATGTATTTATAATTACTAATATTACATAATTATCATACTTGTACCAAAATTTAGATTCATTATTGAAAATAACTAATTTAAATAAAGTAACAGAGTTTATTAGTTAAAGAATAGTTTTAATAAGATGCAAATAGTATTTAAGTAGTGAGCGGGAAGATGATTAAATTTAGGTAATTGCATGTTATTTTGCCTGCGAAACTCTTTTTATATAACTTGTAGTAGACTGAGAGAAGATACGTCTGTATTGTTAAAAAAAAATAGTTCAGAATCTATCTGCATTTCATGAGAGGAATTTATATTGCGAAAGTGTACATTCTTTTGTTACATCTGTTTCTGGAATGAATAAAGCATTCGGTGGATTCTTCTGAAGGAATGCAGACTTTAATATGTGTAGAAATGAGAGTGAAGCTCTTTCATCAAGCAAGGATGTTAATTAAGAATAACATTAACGAATATCGACCGTGCCTCGTCTCTCTCTTTCTCTTTCTCTCTCTCTCTCTCTCTCTCTCTCTCTCTCTCTCTCTCTCTCTCTCTCTCTCTGTACGAAACACTCCATATTTTTTTTAGATCGCCATCTTTTGTAGCCTGTTAACAGTTGCAATTGTCAGAAGCCCACGCGGAAAAAGAAATCAAAGTAATTGCTTTTGACATATTTTATCTTATTCCCCTCCTTCCAATCCGGCGTGCTCTGTTTTACTAGTTTTTCTGGCAACAGCTTTCTTGTGTAGAATATTTTGCTGTCGGCATGCCTTAAATAGTGTGAACATTTATTTTCTTTATAATTATTTATATGAATACTTTGCATTTTGCGAATGTCTTCACTAGGCATTACGTGCGCGCGTGTGTGTGTGTCTATATATATATATATATATATATATGTGTGTGTGTGTGTGTGTGTGTGTGTGTGTGTATACAGTCTGTCACAAAAAATAGCACGTTTAACTCAATTTATGTGATTTTGAGGAGTTATTTCATAACACAATTAATCTTGTTTTTACTTCAACTGTAAGCGTGAAGTCTGAAGTGCATCACAGCACTCTTTTAGTTCGCTACACTAGTTTAGATTACCTCCGCTTGGGTATCTGTACTCAATATGCAAATGGTGGACACTGCCAATGTTGTTTCGCACTTTGTTTACGGCAGTGGAAAGTTATTGTTTCTCTGTACGAAGTTTGTTATTGACAGTAAGTACGGAACAATGTTTTATTAACATTATAAGCCATTTAAGTTCTTCACAATTCTTGTAAGTTGCTAAATATGGGGAAAATGTGTGACACAAGTCCCCGTATACAATGTAGAATCCTGTTGCATCATACTACTGTTGATATAATACTACAGAAGCAAGAAATGCATGGCGTGTATTCTCTACGAGAACGGTATGGCAGAAAAAGGAAAACAACTGCACGGTTGGATCGGGAGATTGTTAATTTGGCTTTATCGGATAGAGCTTCCAGCTCAAGGGAAATTGCAGCGAGTGTCTCTTGTAATGCAGGTTACAGCATAAGCCGTATGACTGTTTCCAGACGATTGAATGACAAAAGGTTTAAGAAGAATAGTCCAAGAAAAAAGCCGTATTTAAGTGTTAAGCACATCAAAGATATATTATGAGGACGTACGGTGCATGAAGTGAAAAACAGTGGCAGCATGTGATTTCTTCAGATGAAAAGAAGTTTATTATTGTTAGAAATGACAGTGGAGTGAAATTATGAATGAGGAAAGGAGAAAGCCAGAGTGTGTTTCCCCAACCAGAACTTTTTCTGAGAGTGTCATGATGTGGGACGAATAGAAATTTGCAGTTAAACAGTTAATGCGACATACTACATTGACATTCCGAATCGAAAGTTGGTAACAACAGATTCCGACTATTTTTCAGGTCAGAAATTAGATAATGTTATTTTTCAAGATAAAAATGCACCGTGACACAGGGCACGAAGCGTCGGAGACTGGTTTTCAAGCAATGGTATCGAAGATTGCGGTGGGCACCAAATTCACCAGATATGAATCCTATTGACAATCTGTGGCATATTATGTCAAGAAATCTTTCTGGGAACATATTTCAGTCAAGAAGACAACTCACTGACGGACTGATTGGCATCTGGCACCACGAACTGGATATTACATTCTGTGAAAAACTTTTGAACAGTGTGCCCCGCAGTCTAGCAGCATTAAAAGCTGCCCGTGGTGGTCTAACAAAGTATTGAACTATTTAAAAAAACGCCTTCCATTGAACAGTTGTGATATTTACAGTATAATTTCGATCATTTTGCGCCATTCATAAATGAAAAGTGAATATTTTTGAGCAAGAAGACCCAATTCAATAGGATCCTGAGTAGCCTCAATTCTTCGAGGAGCAACAGGACTAGGTGTATGAATACTAGAACGTGGGGTGACTGGATAATCTAATATGTTCCTAGCAGCTACAGGTACAAGCTCTGTGATCAAATTTTGATTTTGCTCTGTAACAGTTTTGATATTTTTACCTAATTCACTAATAACATCAATAATAGGCTGTTCTGTTTGCTTGTGTTGTTCATAGATTCCTCGGTTCTCTGATTTACATCCCTTAAATCTTTTTACAAGATAATCTCTTAATTTAAGATCATCGATAATTGGCCTTTTCATGGTTATTTATATATGTTTCAATGTCTAGAAAATTGATGATTTTATTTCTATATTTACCACTATTGGGTTTTCTTGTCATATCAATTGTGACAAACCCATAGCTGTCCTGGTTCCAGCACCTACTGCAAAACTTGGAAAAATCATTGTAGCTCAAGTCCCCACCTACATATTCATCATGTATGTGTTTGAGGTTGGTATGGTCTTGATGAAACACACATATAAAATTGCTGTTGTCTCTTATCAGCTGTTTTGGTATTTTAGAAAAAGTATGTGCCAGGTAGAAGCAATCTATGTTTTTGTGTCGGCCCTGTGTAAAGAAATTTCTAACCTTGTTTTGGTTTTCCAATATAATATCATCAAACACAACAACAGAGTTATCAAGACAGTCATGGAGTGGCTTAACATCTGATTCAAAAGTGGCTATATCCAGTCCATCATATAGCTTCATCAGCTGCTGATATTTTAATTGTTCTAAACTCTTAGAGAAGACATACAAGTGCCTGTTTTCCCAGTCTAACCAGTTGGGTGCCAATAAAAAATTATCAATCATTAGTGTAGTTTTACCACAAGCCGATGGCCCAACAATAAGACATCTAATATTATCAGGCAGCAGCTTGCCATTTCTCTTAATCTGCTGTTCAGGCTCTGGTAGTCTCTTTATAACATCCCAGGTGTTCATAGTATCACTTTGTCTGCCTCGATCTAGCTGTGTTCTGGGAGACCTAGCCATTTGACCAGTATCTTGTTGCCTTTTCTGCGGATAACCTTTTCTATCAAATATGTGTCAGGCTGTTTAGTTTTGCTGAGTTCTTCTTCATAGAATCTGCCTTTGAGAATTTCTCCTCGATGGTCTTTTATTATATATGTGTTACGGTCCCAGGTTTAACTTGAACCACTGTAAATAATTCAGTACTCCAGTTTCTTGTAAAGCCTCTTTCAAATAAGTGCTTATATTTGCTAATTCTTACTTGATCACCAAACTTGTATTTAGCTTTTTTTGTTGTTGGTTGGTATTTAGGATAGTAAACAGTACTGATCAATTTTTGCTCATCAGATGAAGTTACATCAGAGGGCCTCATGTTGATTGTGGTGTGGACCGAGTTGTTATATCTATCTAGAAGTTCTGGTAGGATTGTAAGCCATTTATAATTACCTTGAAGGGTAAATTGTTTATACATATGATTTTTTAGAGTTCTGTTGAATCTTTCTACAATAGAGGCCTTGAGATCACTGTAACTCGAGTAATGTTTTATTGAATGGCTTTTAATAAATTGTTGGAACACCAAATTATAGAATTCTTTGCCATTATCTGTTTGTAGATAGCGTGGTGATCTTCCACTCTGATTAATAATTGTCCTGAAAGCTTCTGTAACACATTTTCCAGTCTTAGATTTGAGCGGCAAAGCTCAGGCAAATTTTGAAAATGTATCTATAACAGTAAGTATATACTTGTATCCTTTGTTGACCTTGTCTAAGTTTTTCAGCTGTCCCCCATGAGGGGCCATCTCAACCAAGTCAGACTGCCATAAATCATCTATGCCTTTTGTAACCACTGGCAATCTCTTAAAGTTATGTCTGGCTGGTTTGTGTAGCTCATCAACAATAATTTGTCTAGACATAGTATGTAAACAAGAATATTGCAACTATGGGGTGTTCAGCAGCTGATACTACAGGATTTTCTAAATATAATTTGTCTCCTATTTGTATATTAAATTCAACAGAACCATCATCTTCAGCATAAGTTGTCTCTAATGTATGGGGATCTGTAAAATCCTCTAACTCTACACTGGTGACCTTTGGTTTGTTGTTAGCATTAGTTATTGATAAAGTAGGGTAGTGGTGAGCCTGTGCTTGTAGCCAATATTTGATTTTGATTGGTCTGTGTGTGCCCCCAACAAAAAACTGGTAATAAAATTGTGCAGGGGACAGCATATATATATTTTGCCACCTGGTGTAAATGGTGAATCATATTCTTTGTTGGGGATACTGTACAATTCAAGGATTACTGTATGTTTAGGATTCTCGATTATGCCAGTTATTTCTTTTTCTACTGTAAGCAATCTACTCATTACAGATTCAAGATGCTCATTGATAGTCCTAACAATCTCATCGTGGCCTGGTTTGATTCTTATGTCTACAGCAAGTTTCTTGTATTGTTGGACAATCTCTTGAGCTGGGTGGCAAAAACAGACAGAGCATTTGCTTGGTTGGATTCCTTGGTCCCTAGCTGTTGCTTGATGTTGGCTACAATTTGCTGTAGATTTTCAACAACTGCCAATTTTGAATTTTGAGCAGTAAGATCATGGACTTGTCTTCTGATATCCTCAAACAAAGCATAAAGTTCATTAATATGTTGATTAGTTGGTAGAGTGGCCACTGTCTGAGTAAGTTGTTTTATCTCTGTCTGGATATTCTTGATATCTTCTGATTTCAATATGCGATTTACTGCTCTCTTAATATATTTAAGTTCCTGTGATGTAGGCAGATTGGCTACAATATTCTGCAAAGATTCAAGTGCCAATTTCACATCATTTAATTCAGAAGCATCAGCCACACTACGCATAGCATCTTTGAGCAGGGCTATGTCTGCCTGAGTAGGTGTTGATTGTTGTAAGATTTCAAGTTTTGTTTGGATATCATCGATCAAATGATGAAAATGAGATAGCTCAGATTCAGTGTTGAGGTTTTCAAGTTTGGTGATTTGTTGTTGGACACTGACAAGAGTGTCTACAATACCAGGCAAGCGAAATTCTAGAGTTTCTTGTACATTTATCAGATCACTTTGTACTGCTGCTATGGTACCCTCAAGGTGAGTTATGGTACTCTGAATTTTTCCAAAATCTTCATATGTTTCAAGTTGCAGCTTAATGTTGGCAACACTGCGAGTTATAGCACTCAAAGCATCAGAAGATGGTAAGTTGTTCATAAAATTTTCAAGTGTCTCTATTTTTTCTTTAACCTCAGCTATGGCATTGTTCAGAGGGTCTAGATTAGGAATATCCAGTGATTGAATCTGTTCTTTTAGAGTGGAAATTACTAAATCAAAATCTTCTTGTGATTTTATGCTTTTGACAATTGTTTGGAGCTGTGTCTGGACACTACCAATTTGTTCTTCTAGTTGTTGTTTCAATTGCTCAGAGTTGGTAGCCTGAGTCTTAAATTTGGCTTGAAGAGCTGCTATGGCCTCCTCTAAACTTTGAAAATTATCTAATGTAGCCAAGTCAGTATATTTTTGAAGCAGTAATTTGAGTTCTGAGTCAATTTTAAGAAGAGGGTCCATGCATTGTGACTGTAAATTTGTAATTTCTAGTTGAAGACTGGCATTGAGTGTGGTTTGTAAAGCTTGTAAATCACTTCTTAATTTTTTGACTCTGACATCAAGCATCAGAATCTGATCACTGTGATCTTCATGCCTTGTATGGCCAAATATATCATTAGGCATTTTTTTTATTTTAGTGGTTATTTATTATAAAATATCTAATTCTTAATTCTATAAAAAAGGTATAAGCTTGTCATAATATCCCGGGACTTTAATATATAAGCAATCACCGGCAGAGACAGTATATACAGTGCCAGAAACCATGTTTGAGTGCTTAATTCTATAAATATTTCTGCCTACTGAAACCTTGACATTGCCCTCGGGAGTTGTAATAAATTGTAATTGACCACCTACAGGTAACTGGTAGTGGTTTAAGTTATTGTTAAATATGTACAATGTTTTACCTGTTTTATCATCAACATCTGTAAGTATGCTGTTCAGATGAATAATTAACAAACCACTTAGTTTAGATATTATAGATTTTATATCAGAAGAGGGTGATGGTGTTGGCAGGTCCATAATTGCTTGTTTTTTGAACCCAAATAAGTTCATTGGCATGTTTATTGATTTCAAATCATGCTCTGTGATTGGGCATTGTTTGCCACTTCTCAAGTCACAATGACCCCATGGTAGAGTATGTATGCCACATGATAAAATGCATCTCTTATCGTCATGTGGGTCCAGAGCCACTTTTCTTACAACATTTGTAGTCAACAAGTGATCCACACTCTGAATTCTGCATTCTGATGTTCTAATTAAACTCTGTGATTTGAGACAATCCTTATAATCTTTAAATTGGAGCTCTTTGTCCACAATTACTCTACCAATACCCTTGACTTTTTTGGCAACAACACCACTACATGTTTCAAAACTGCACATCTTGGCCCTTAAACCAGCAAATGCCACAATAACATCGCCAAGTGTTTCATCTTTTAACTTGCCAGGCACCTTTTTGTTGTGGGGTTGAATCTTTGTATGTTCACTAGTATCAAAATATTTAAGCAATGCAGGCTGTGATATATCTTGATAGACATCTTCTGTCTGAATATCAAGGATAAAGCTATCTGTGTCCATGTACATCAGTTTTACACGATCACCATAAAAAGGCTTGAGCACATCATAATAGAGCTCTAGCATGTGTAATTTCGCCAATTCTAATATCACAGCCCCTACATAAATAGGCTTATCAAATTTAATCTTTGTTTTTTTCATGTTGAAGAGTGCCATATTGTCATCATAAATTCTTCTGTAGTTGAAATTAGGCTTTGCTATCAATTTTTTGCTCCGGTTGGGGTCAGTAACTATTTTAACATCAGTATGTTTTCTTGACATTTTCTATGGTTTTGCCATACACTGAATTGACCATTAATTTAAACAATGTTTTATCAAATTGGCTCACTGCAGATGTTCGAAGCTCGGTGTTTGTATCAATGTATGGCTTCAACCATCTTGAGTGCCTGAACCTTAAGACTTTGCCAACTTTGGTCACTTGAACACCATGATGCATCAGGAACTGAAGGTTTTTGTAATATATGACATAACCCTGTTTTGGCTCTAGAGTCATCATTAGCTTTTTCTGTTTAGAGCCAGGTGAATATTCAACTTCAGGAATTGGTGGCAGATCAGAAAACTTGTGTAAATCTTCAGGAATTATCAGATCAACTTCTAAGAACAGGCCATAGTCACTGTCATCAAAGTCCTGAAGATCCTCAATGTTGAAATCTGCAACCCACTCAAGCCCTGCATATGGCAGTTTATCCATCATAGCATAACCATACAGGCTGTTGGCATCCACATAAAATACATAGTTTGATGGCCGTGATGGATTATAATCGGGAATATATTTGTTGTTGGCTCTGCCATATCTCTGACAGCATTGCACCATGCCTCCTCTTATACATTGTTCCATAAACAAATACATATCCTGATCCTGAATCAGATCCAATTGCATTTTAGTGTTCAAAAACATAGCAGACCATGCTATGCCTGGAGCACTGTAGAAATAGATTGGATGCAGTTTATAATTTTTCATCGATGATTTTCTAAATGCCTGAAGTATATCGGCTAAGAGAGTTACATCAAGTTTTAAATATGCCTTATGATAATCACCAAATGTCTGGCATTTTAAGTTGTCCCACATCAACTTGGCATAGTGATAATCTTCATCAGTAATTCCAGATGCCCTGAGTTTACTGTAGAACTCTTGTTGTGATGGCAGAGCACACTCATGAAATTTAGAAAAATCAGTAACATAGTCATATGGGTATACACCCTTCCGCCTAATTAATTTCAGGTCCTGATTTGGAAACATAGCACATGTGATTTTGAATTGATCATCAGATAATTGACTGGCTAGAGTGGCAAGGCTAGCCGACAGAATTCTGTATGAATCTAGAAATCTTAGGTAAATAGGAACACCATTCACTTTAATTATTTTGCTAATAGCTGTATATTTCTCATCATTTTCTGCTAAAATATTTAAATCCTGTTTGTCAAACCTCTTGTACCTGATCAGATGATGAAAATCATAATTGGATGCCCCGTGACAAAATATTGGGACAAATGTTGGTCTCTGGATCTTAATATTACAGCTATGCACAGAGCCATTTTGAATTTACCATCTGTATGGGAATGGTGTTTCACCTTAATATTTGTATTTGAAAATTTAAAATCACATACCGGGCATTTTTCTGCATTATTGAAATTTTCAATCTGATTTTTTGTTAAAGGCATCATAGGTTTTGATTTTAATAAGATATTAGATGCTATGTAATGGCACTCATTTTCTATTCTATGTGCAAATTTTTTGATAGTATTTGGTCCCATGTATAAATATTCTTTACTAACAACACCATCCTGTACAATCACATAATAAAAACTAGAAGGTTCATGTATCTGGTATGATGTACTTGAAGATTCATTAGGATCTGGGCTGCAGAATGCAAGGGGTTTGAGGTTTGATTCAAAATCACAGACTATATATGCTGGGTGTTCCAACAAAGCTTAAATTTTTTTAAATTTTACATTTTCATTTGGCTTAGGCATAACCATATAAACAGGTTTATGGTGACCACAGTATTTTAAATGTTCAACTAACTTATTTTTTAGCAATTTCTGTATTCTGTTCACAAACACCATTTTCCATTTTTCTACCATCAAATACAGTCAAACATCTTCTACACAACTTGAATATTGTATTAGATTTGCCTTGTTGTTTTCTGACTAAAGCTTCAAGACTATCTATGAAAGTGTAATGGTATGTCCCATCCCCTTCAATTAAGAGCAAATCAATTGAGACAGCGAAATCATCATCAAGAGTACTGATTCTGAGAGGTTCTATCAGGCAATTGCCACGACCAGTAGAACAAATAAATACATTAATAGATAATGGCCTACCATTGATATCTCTGGCCTTTTTTTCAAATTTATCAATATTCTGAACAGACATTGGATATTCTAAGCCCTCCATTGCATCATCAAAATCATGTTCATGCTGTTTATAATAACTTATTCTTTCTGGATCCCTTAAAACTGGAAACAAAGCAGCTAAAATACACCACAGAAAGCATTTCTCATCATTATTTTCTATGTTAACCACAGCTTTTTTGTTTTTAATATTGGCAGGTAATGGCAGATATGTAGATCCTTGTAATGAGTTAAATTTAGAAATATTAATGTATAACTTGTGTGGAGTTCCACATAAACTCCATCCTGATTCTTTTGCAGCAAATTCCGAGTCTTTGATAAGCAATTGATCTATCAACCTGCTTAGTATTTTGTCTGAGTTTATATTTGAGTATACAGGTTCAGTTTCTGTTATGTGGGGCTGTGTAAATTTTGTGCCATTTGATTTCTTATATTGTGTAAACAATTTGAGGAACAGCTTATAAGAGCCATTTTGTGCATTTAGAATAGCCTGCACATCAGGATTTATACTGTTCAAAAAATTCTTAATATCACATTTTGGGTCTGATACAAAACAGTAATCCCTTAGTTGGCCAGCAAAACTGCTATGGATGGGTGCATAGCGTGGCTGCTTTGCTGGTCTAGCATTATCAGATGTTTCAAGCTTTTTTTAGACCAGATGAAGATGTAGATGGCTGAGATGAAGTAGAAGGCTGTACATATCAAGTATCTATATGCTTATACGTGAAGTATTCCATGCTATATTTTCTATGGCATTTTGGGCATATTTTTGTGGGTGTTCTGCATTTTTCTGGATCACAATTCCTTTGGTGCCTAGCCCAATTAGGGCTGGATATATTCTTATTGCATTGATTACAATATTTCTGATTTGCATTTTTGTTGTTGGTTTATTATATAAGATTTCTTGGGGTTCAAATCAAAACTCTATACTTAATACAAAATATCAGTTGGGTTCAGCAGTGTGCTTTGTATACTTAGTGTGTATACTAAGTGTGTTAATATGTTTGGATTTGTTGTTGGTTTATTATATAAGATTTCTTAGGGTTCAAATCAAAACTCTATACTTAATAAAACTATGACAGGTTGTAAAGCTAATAGCCTACAAGCACAAAGGTAGAATAAGTATTGATCTACAGAAGCACTGACCTAGCACAAATGCCTGTGCAGACATGCATGTCGTGGTGTGCATAGAAAGGCATTGACCTAATACCGTGTGTCATGTATTGATCTTGTATAACAAACTGGGACAGATATAAGCCTGACTCTTAATGTGAGTGGATTACAACAAACAAGCTGGATGTGTCAAATATCAGACTCCTTTATACAAAATATAAGTCTTTTGTTCAGTATATCAGAAATATGTTTAATATGAATAATAAGAAATTGTATATATTAAACCAAACAGACCTGTATGAGGAGCACTACAACAACATGTCCATACTCTTCAACCACTCTCACAATACTAACTGATATGTAATGCAAAAGCTCTTGCCTAATAATTTGTTGCTTAATATTGGATAATAATTTGTTGCACAACATGATGCAGTAGAAGTGGACCGGAAGTAGACCGGAAGTGGACCGGAAGTGGGTGTGTGGGTGGGTGTGGGTTTTATGAGCATCTTGGCCTAATTTTAAGTGTAGCAAAAACAATATCAAGAGGGCCATATTTTTAACAAGCTTATGGACAACAATTTGGCAGATGTGGCTTTTGTAAGTGTAGCCAAATCAATCTGAGGGGGTCATCTTTTCACGGGAAATTCCCGAGGGCTTTTTTACAAAAGTCTTGGGTTAGACAGAGTAGCACACTTGAGCAATAAGCTCATATGGACATCTTGACCTAGTTTTAAGTGTAGCCAAATCAGCCTGAGGAGGGCTCATCATTTATCGCGCCAGTAATATCACAAACCCCACTACTGATAAATGTACCCTTTTATGCATTTCTCTGTGTATTTTGTAAGAGTGCATCATTAGCAGTTTTTGCACTTTAGCATCAACATATTTGTGTCAGATGACACATTTTGACTTCTGAGTGTACTAACAGAAATGTGAATACATTGATTGATAGAAAAGAATAGAATGGTCTTTATTTAAGCAGGCATGTTTCAGCCTCGTGGGCCTTTCTTACAACCAACCCTTGTCAAAGATACAATAAATGAATAAAAACAGAGATAAGAAAACACATTGATCATGATAATACAATAAAGATAATATAAATATTATACAATAATAAAATGATGCATTGAATTGATAAGTAAATATGCACTGTGGTGTAAAGATAAGTAGTAAGTCTTCAGTAGTTCATTGTGTGTGTGCGGAAGGGGGGGGGGGCGGTGATAGGTATGCATTGTATGTTGTGTAAATGCAGGTGCAGTTGTTAACATAGGAAGTTTAATATAGTTGTTGGGACAATGGTAAGTTATTTAGTTGTTTCTTAAAACTTTGATGGCAAATAATGTTAGTCAATGGTGCAGGCAGTTTGTTCCATTCCCTGATCCCTGTAACAATGAAGGACTTGTTATAGGTGGCAGTTTTATGTTTGGGGATTTCTATATTGTGCTTCTTGCGGATATTATGTTCGACCGATGTTCTACGGGAACAGATCTTATCGAATAAGTATTTTGGGGGGCCACTCTTAAGTATTTTTTGCATTAATGTGAGTATTAAGTATTGTCTTCTATTGTTAATGTTTAGCTAAGAAAGTTTCTTTAAATAGGGGGATACATGTTCTTTTCTTTTTAGGTCAAATATGAAACGTATACAACAGTTCTGATTTTTTTTTATAGTTTAAGCCCTGGGAAACATTGATGAAAAGCAGTGGCCACAACCTCCTTTGCTTTCAGTTCCCAACATTTGATTAAGAGGTTGCCATTAAAATGCCCTTTGGAAACGTCAACCTTTTGCAGCCAAAAATGTTAAGAAATACACAGTCGTGTGCTTAAAGATAATCATAATCACTTGATTCTTATACATACTACTGTGCGTCATCAAGTGCATAAGGCACAATAAGGAAATGTACCAGTTTTGGAGATATCTTGAAGCTGTGCGCTGTTGAAGCGTTTACTCGGAGAGACATGGTTGAGATAGCTGAGCAAATAGAAGTGTCGGATCGTCTATTGTGATTCCGATTGGGCCCAACGTTATATCACTGTGCAACGTTCTGTTTATACTCTAGCTTTAGGAAGTTGAAGGAAACTTTCCGTTTCTCTTCTCCGAAGTCCACTTTGATTTGTAATTCAAGTCTTCTCGGGGTATCCTCTGCTCCCATAGCTCATCGAGAGTTCTTGAGGTTTGCTCACTGCTCAACCAAGCGGATGAAGCGAGAGAGAGAGAGGAAGAGGGGGAGTTAGGTGCTTGCGCAAGAACCTCAAAAATTTCGCAGCCTTCGTCGATTCCATCAGGTTGGAAGGGAACAGATGCTACTTGTTGTGCTCTGTCCTCCTCTTGGAACTTGTGTTTGATTTCACAGCAGTCCATATGCGCACAGGATCCTTTTTGCAAAACTCTCGTAGGGAGGATTAGACGTTGTAGAAATGACATTTTCAGACATTTCACATGTTTTCCAAAACTACAACGCCTTAAGTGAGTTAGGCTGGCCGTTTCGAAAGTCCCTTTTTGGGATTTGAAGTTCATTGCCACGTTCCAAAAATTCCTTAATCTTCGTGAGGTTCGGTCTCGTATGAAGTGGGAAGCAGGTTCGCTCCGTTCGCTGGTAGTGAACCCGAGCGTTAAAAGATATGAAATCCATTATAAACCGGTCGGCACGTCACAGAACTGCATCAGCACATTTATTTAAAGGATATCAACTGAAAATTAACCCATTATCAACGCTCGACTCGGTTCGGTAAACTTCGCCTGAGCTCGGCCCATGAGCGGAATTGCTGGAATGCCTCCCCGAGAATTAAAACCGATCCTGGACGTTTATCTCCAACGGTCGGTATCACATAGACTCTGGTGGTGCGGATTACTGTACACACCCTTGTTGTTATGTGAGGAAATGAGCAGGAAAGCAAACAGGACATATATAAAACCAAACAATCAAGCAAGCAGTTTTAGTAACTATATTGGATGTACTTCATAATAATCAAGCAGCCTACTCCTCTTTTCATGTACCAATATTATTTAGTGCTGCAGCCTTTAACGCAATGATAACTAGCCTTTTTTATTTACTTTGTATGTGCACAGTCCTCAATAAGCAGAAAGGCAATCGCTGAAATTTGAGTAATGAATAATTGACAACTCCTATAGTTCCGGCAATATTTCCTGAAATAAATTAAATTCATTGAACTAGTGTTGTGGTGGATATATCTTGTGCTTACTTGTTACTTTCTTTCATTGATTGGTGAATTGATTTACTTTACTTCACGTCGCATTTCTCCCACTGCTGGCTAATCTCGACGGTGAGGATGAATGGTGATATGACGAAATGAATGAAGGGATAGTCGCGCAACATAATTCCTACAGAGGATTATCCTGGCTGCAAGTCTAGACGCCAGAGCCTCGTTAGTGTGCAAGAGACAGTTCAGGGTGTACTGCGTGGAATAGAGGTTTACATTTGGATGCTTTCTTCTGCAGTCGACTAATTTATGCGTTCATTGCGTGAGCCGAACTTCGTGACGGAGTGGTTAGCACAGCGCGCTACGATGTCAGAGGTCGCGAATTCGAATCACGGTCTGTACATGGGTGTCCTTTGTGAATATCCCTTCATGAATTTCATCTTCGTGATTATCCAAAAGTTGCAGAAAAGCCATTAAAATAAATCAAATCAATCAAGCATGACACGAGAGAAATATAAAATTATAATTTTGTTACAAAATGATTGTCGGGGTTTCCTCATTGTTGTAATCGATCTGGGTGAATGACACGGTGAACACAAATGCACGATATTGTTGAGAAACTCAACAAGTTTTGTTCCTTATTTGTTTCATAGACCTCTGTTTCCCGATTCTGCCGCCAGGCGGCAGTTTTCCAAATTGGCGGATATTACTAGTGAGAAGGCGTTCTGTGTCCTTGAATATCACGCAACGAGGTCCGTTACAGTTGTGCAACGACATTTTTGTGCGCGATATCGGAAAGATGCACCGTCAGACAATTCGATTAGAAGGTGGTATGCACAGTTCAAAGAAAAAGGTTGCGTTTGCAAAGGCAACATGTGTCAGTGTCGGAACATGATGTGGAGCGAGTTCGTGAAACCTATCTATCTACGGTAAAATACAGTGCCCGAAGAAATCGATTCCTGCTGGATCCAAGGAACTAAACATTCCGAAGACAACATTATCGAGTGTTCTACGAAAACGGCTAAACATGAAACCATGAAAGCCTAAGTCTGCATCAAAAGCTAACACGTAACGACCGTTGTGTAGGTACGGGAAACGTTCGCCAGCGGTATGCAAAATCTCATGGCTGACGATGACAATTTCATCGAGAATTTCGTTTCCACTGACGAGGCGACATTCCACCTAAGTGGAAAAGTAAACACACATAATGTGCGCATATGGGGAACGGAAAATCGTCATCAGTTTGTTGAGTTGGTTCGGGACTCGCCTAAAGTGAATGTTTTTTGTGCTGTGTCACGAGAAAAGGTGCACGGTCCATTCTTCTTCATGGAAAAAACGGTTACGGGATTGACATTCCTGGATATGTGGTGAGTGGCTATTTCCTCAAGTGGAAGAAGATTCTAACACCTTCATCATGCAATTGGATGGAGCCCCACCTCACTTCCACTGTGAAGTGCGATCATTGCTCAATAGAAAATTACCACAACGTTGGATTGGGAGCGGTAGTGATGAGGATGAAAACCTTTTATCATGGCCGCCTCGTTCCCCTGACCTTTCTCTTTGCGATTTTTTCTCTGGGGATACGTAAAAGATACCGTTTACCATTACCCACTACCATTGAGGAACTTAAAAAACGCATAACGAATTCCATCAACAGTGTTACACGTGATATGCTATCCCGAGTGTGGCAAAAAATGTACTATCGCTTACATATCTGCAGGATATCGCGAGGCGAGCACATGGAACATTTGTGACTTTGTCATAAAAACTTGGTGAGTTTTCTAACATTTTCAAAAAAATTGCATGTATTTATTACGTAAAATACAGTGCTTGTTTGTAACCCCGACAATCATTTGCGAAAACCCTATTTTAAAAATCTGTTTGATAGAATGAACATTATTGCAACTCAAAATGGTTCATACTGTTATATCCGAACAAGATAACCTTCTTTTACCTATGTCTTTGTAAGCACGTAGTAAATTCAGTAGTTACGATTATTGCGAGGTATAAACAACGAAGATATTACTTGGGTACTCTCAAATTAAGCTGTGATCCTTACCAGGACAAGCTATTTCCAGTCTCGATCGAAAATAAACTTCGTTGTAGCAAATTTTATTTGACATTAGCACTGTACTTGGACGAACAGCATGCACACGCTCATTCAGTTCCGTTTGCGAAACGTTCATCTGGTTTGGGTTTGAAATTCTTCAGAGGTATTCGGAAGAAATGGGGTGTCTGTTGCCATCAATCCAAGCCCCATAAAAGGGAAAGAACCCATTGCTCGTAGAGGCCTCGTTTGTTCCCCATTTGCACTATTAGATAAACCTCGCAGAAAACTGACGTCCCGTTACAGATTGTAAGTACTTTATCTTGACAACTGGCAAGGTTCCAGAGGAATCCAATTTGCTCCCTTCGAAATGGACATCGCTGGAGAATATCAGCTTTAAGAAGTGCACCGAGAGTTGGAAGGAGTTGAAGGACATTAAGAAGAGATTCCCAACTTTGTGGTGCCGAATGATTTGCAAGGCAGATGGTGGATTTTTGTGTAAAGCGAGCTCTTCCCGTACTGTATTTCAAACTTTGCATGTACTGTGGATTTCGGTGAAACCTGCTGTCTTCGTCTAGCGGCTGCACAAAGTAAACGCAGATGTTTCGACAGCAAAATACGTATTTTCAACGGGTAAATTTACTAGTTAAGGCGATACAATTTGGCATGTAAGAAAATGCCTATTTGTAAACGAAATGGGGTGTAAGGGGCACCCAAGTCAAATTCACTTCCACGTAAACACAGGAAAGTAAATGCATCATCTGAAACAAAAAAATGCATAACGTGTGTATCTCAGACAAAATGTTGAAGTGCATCATCGAGAGAAAATGCAGGGAAGTGCATAAAAAGCGCACCAACAAATGCGTTAAAGTCATCTCGACTGAAAGAAATTACTCATTTGTATACGATGTACAAAAAATGCATCAAATTGTAAACCTAATTCTTCGCAGTGCATCAATCTATGAGCTTCTGGTGCATCAATAGATATGATACATTTAGTTTTCTGTGTGTAGTGCACTCGGCACTGTTTTATGCACACTATCGAGGCTCTGATATCTGGATTATGTCAGTATAATCTTCTGTCGGACTTATGTTGTACGCTGTACATTTGTGTTTTTAGATTGCCCATATATCCATTTTTTCATGCTTATCTTCGCAATTAGCCAGAAATGGCAGAAAAGGGAAGTAAAATAAAGCAATTCAATGAATCAATCGTAAACGAAATGAGAAAAATACGGAACGGCTGGAATCTTTTTCTGATATTTAGCACGCGTTCCCATGGTTTGGATGGCTTTATTTTCCTTTAAGAGTATTTTAATTTCCCTCTTGTTGTTGTCGAAGATCGCTTAGTCTCTAGAATTATCTCCTATTATTTACATGAAATTCCTTGTCTTTCTTTGTTTATAAATGATCGTTTTCCTGATACACCCTCTTTATCGAGGGGCATTGTCGTATTTTTTTATTGTTCATGGGAAATCGCCTGCCTTGTAAAAACATTAATTTTGAATCATACCTACTTTTGGATGATAATACTGGATGCCTCTCTCCATTGTTGATATTTAAAAAATACTTCTTTAGAGACGAAATGCTATCCTACTCCACGGGGCTTCAGTTTAATTGGAACATTTCCTTCTTACACTCAAATCTTATTATATAGATTCTACAAAATTACCCTGTAGCTTTCTCGTTTGCGATCCCATTAGATGAGCACTAAGCGGTATCAAGAGCTCTGTACGGCTCCTAATAGGAATCCTATAACGAACCAATGAGGATTAGAACCGGCATTAGACTGGAACGCCATGCTGTTTGTCGTCATTGTTCGCTTAAGCCGCTTACCAGTCGCCGAAATAAACAACCAATTGACGACAGCTGAAAGGATACACGTGTATAGTTCGTGCAGTAAAGTTACTGTGGGTAATGCAGTTGGTGTTCTGATTTTGTCGAGTAGGTCTTACCTCAATTGTTCGTGAAAGTGTACGTCCTGGTTAGTTTTGCTGTTGGTTGCCAACGCACTCTATTTACATTCGAAAATCATAGAAAATTATCATGGTCGTGTTCACCTGGAGGCGTTGATACCCAAGAAGAAGCGTAGCGTTCCTTCCAACATGAACGCGGGGATCTTAAATAGGGATGTAACTTGCCCCTCCCGATTAATACTATTGATGGTAGAGACAGCCCTGAAAGGGTCAGGTACAGATATCTAAATTAACATTAGCATAAACTCATGATTAGGTTTTATACTCAACTGAGCAATGCGAATGGCAGATAAAGGGTGTAGGATAGCTTACCCTGCTCTGTTTTAAAAATAGCCCAATAGCTCCTGCTTCTCCGATGATTCCAAGTAAAAGGACCTCGTGTCGCTCTCATGCGCACCTATTTAAACCCTCGCTTGGCCTCTCGTCACCTCTAGCCAAAGGCCAGTGTTCTTACCATTTCCTGTAAAAAGCTTATCCTACACATTTCTGAGCAGGAGCTGGCAAGATCTGCCAGGGTCAATATTTCTTAACCGAATGGATATGCTACGATACCCCTCTTGCAAAACAATTTCCCAAAAAAAATACTAGCAAATAATAGTTCGATGCGAGATTTAGCTAGATAAACCCGTCAGGCAGGAGTGTAAGTGCCCATATTCATCCTCATCGCTGCTACCTGTCAAAAGTGGTAGAATGTATCAATGAATGATTTGATTTATATTTCTTCGCGTATCTGCCACTTTTGGATAACCGTGTAAGATGATTTGATTTGTTGTTTTAAGTACGCTTTATGCACGGAAAGGCTAATCGGAACTGGACCTACAGTTTAAAGTGGGATCCGAACCACTGTGCAATGTGCTCCACCGGGTATCGCACCCGGGACCCCCGTGATTACAAGGCGACGAATTTACCACTACGCCATCCGGGAGGCCCTCGCGTATGAGTAGCTATAAGATGAAGTGCATGAAGGGACAATCACAAACACACATGGACGGCACAACACAATTCCTACAGAGGATTATGCTAGTTTTATTTCCTGGCACCAGTGTCTCGTTAATCTGCGAGAATGCTGCCCCGGGTGTACTACGTGGAACGAGGTCAAAGGTGGAAACAGGCACAAAATTAGAGCTATGCATTTACATGAGCAAGAGAAAGTTACATATCTCAAACTTACGAGCGTTGAAATTTGAAAAATCATAATATAATTTACCTCAACGACATAAATTTATTCGCGTACCTCCGTGGCGGGATGGTCGGTACAGCGCGCTAGGATGGCAGGTGTCCCGGGTTCGAATCCCGGTCTTCTCATGGGTGTTCATTGTCTGGGTGTGTCTTCATCATATCGTCACTCATACTCATCTTCGCCATTAGCCAAAAGTGGCAGAAATGCAAGGTATTATACCCTGTCTCAGCTAAGTGTAGAGCAATGTCGCGCTTACGTCAGAGAAGCGGGGGAAATCGAGTGGCCAGAGAGAAGCAGTACACGCTGTTGAGAAGGTTGGTAACTGCAGTCGCTTTCCCCCACTCCACGCATTTCCGTTCCTCTCACGTGTTCATTGGTGCAGCCGTCTCGCGCATACTTGTTTTCGTTTGCCTGCTCCAAAGTTAGCTGGGACAGAGTATACAAAGTAAACCAAGTCAATCAATCAATCAATGAAAGTCATCTAGAACAAACTATAGAATTGCCCAAAGAACACATTCCACAAGCTGGTGAAGACATATTACTCAATGTTTGGGATCCTACTTTTAATGTTGGAATGTTACCAATTTACCTATCTGATCATAAAGTTAACATAAAGAAACAACAGAAATAGGCTAAATTTAGATCCAGGTACAGATAGACACATTTCCATCCTAGCAAACCTCCTGTCTAAGTGCTCTTTTTAAATCACTATTTACGTCTCTCCAGTCTTACACTATTTACTCGATGCATCGTTAGCATCGTCCAATTTGCTTGGAATTAGAAATCATCAATTTGATTTCTTGTTTGAATGTAAATTCATTTGGGAGGGGGTTTATTGTGCGGAGAAAGAGCGCCTGGGGAATGACGCGGTCCCGGTGAGCTGGTCATTTCGTTGGGTCTTCGATCATCCATTATCGATTTGCATATTTCGCCACCGGACTATTTCCGGCGTTTCCCGTTCGCTGCTTCCAATTCCGGGGAGGTAATGTTGCATGGCTTCTGGGAAGACAGCAACGACAGCTTTGTTAAAACAATAATAAAAGAGAAATCAGGTTTATGTAACCAAAGGAGCTCGATGGAAAAAAGGGAGACGAGTCATTAGTATGCAACAGATCACTGCTCGTGGGTAGTCACGGAACGTGAATGATATTTTTGTCCACCGAGATTTTAAACTGATTTTTTGTCTTGAATGCAAGCACTTGTATAAAATGTATCCTTAAAAACCCTGAGCATGTAACTAAATTTTACATATTTTTTGCCTTTTTGCTTAACTCACCGTGTGCGTTTGTATTCTGTTTCTATGTTGGTTATTCTGCGTCGCTTTTCTATCTCGCCGGCCCCCGTGGAGGAGTGGTTAGCACATCGCGCTACGAAGCCAGGGTTCCCGGGTTCGAATCTCGCCGTGGGCATGGATGTTTGTTAGTGTCCATTCATCAATTTTATCATATCATAACTCATCTCAATCTTCGCATATTAGCCAAAAGTGGCACAAAAAGCGAAGTAAAATAAAGCAAATCTTTCTTTTCTATCTCTTGGTTTATCCGTGTCGATGGAAATGAATGATGATTTCAAGAAGTCGGTATTGAAATAAATGCATAATAAATCAAGGCCTGACCTGGTTTCGAACTTATGGCCTGTGGCTTCCAAGCCCATTTCACTGACATTTCCGCCACTAAACTCGGTGCGAGTGTATGTCAGTCATGGCTACATAAAATCTTACTCATAAGATAAATGTGAATAATACTGAAACAACTATACTAACGTAAATATGATCTTAACATTGAGCACGTAGGTTCTGCAAAGGGAATAGATAAAGACAAAATCTGGAGCACAGTGTTCAGCTACTTAGGAGTTTAGCAAGATTATGTGCGTCGTTTCTTCAAATTGTGTTTCTGTCTATTTCTGCTTGTTTCTGTCTAGTTCCACTAAATTCGAAATATCATTAGTTTCTTGTTTTTTCTCCGTCCATACAGACCCATACAGATATTCTGTGGGCGGGGAGGATGACTGTCTGGTTACGAGCTTGAAATGTTATGACATACGACTATGTAATTTGAGATTAGATATGTTTCGAGCGTATTATATTGGTGTAGTTGATAAAATAGTTAGTTGGCTGATGTAATAACTTGGATCAAGTCATTTTTAGGAAGAATGGGAAATGTAATGTAGAAATTACCAGTTTTCTCCAACATAAATTTTCTCATTTTTTTTCTTCTCAAATTTGCGCATTTTTCTCTCATGTGATGCATCATGACACAAGGTACATAATTGGACAAATGGTAGAATGGAAGATATCTTAATGTCAAAGTCCACCTTCCACCGTTGACACTGAAAATAAATAGAACATGGTAGTAGACCTACTTATTTGTTTGAATCAACCCGATCACGTTGATTGTGGGATCGAACCCCGGGCAGGACGTAAGCGTTCAGTGTTATCTAGTCATTTTCATCTTCGCGATCAATTTACAGAGGGAAAAAGGCTACGCAAAATGAACCAAAATTCAATAATGTCCCTTCGAAGCAGCATTCTTGTAGATACCCACGGAGCACATTCGGATTACGTCATTGTTCGTTGCCCTAACCAAAGGCTAGGAAGCTTTATTCCTGGTGTTCCAAACCGGACTCCCCACCGATTAAACTAAGCCTCCCTGGATATTCCCGTGGGCTCTCCCTGCTTACTATTCTAGTTGATGAAAGCCTAGGTAATACCACTTTAGGCATCAACATCGGACAGAAAGCTAGAACGCTCGGTGTGTGTGTGTGCCTACTTATATAGGAAACTATTCAAGTAATGTTACGGTAGTCGATAGCCAGCAGCAATGTTGGAAACTGTGTTCCTTCAGTGAGTTTTTAATATTCACAGTAAATTCGTTGAACGAGTAACATTACCTGAAAATTATTATCACCGTGGATATTAACTACAAGGATGGAAACTCGAAAACTAAAAATCCTGCACTAATAAATCTTCATATCATCAACGGGTGGAAAATTTTACTGGTTTGGCACTGCTTTTGAGGACTAGGCAATCCTTGCCCTTATAAATGCGATGGCGGTATTGTTTGAGCAGGGGGTCTGGTGTTAAGATTGAATATTTGAAAGTTACAGGTTGGTAAATTTCATTAACAAATTTTTGCTAATCTATTTGCATTCCCTGTATTGTATTTTGTTTTCTTTTTGTATCTCTTTTGGGGATTCATTGTAGCAATGTGGAATGAATTATGACTTGCAAAAGAGGAAAAAAAAGACCAAAAAATGCATTATTCTGAATTGGAACTAAGTACCTAAATGGTACCTATATGTCATCATTTTCTATTTTTCAACTTATATTTTAGTTCTTGTACGTCACTTTTTTATTTTAGGTTAATTGTCATCATGAGTGATGAAAAAATGAGGTAGATCATTGGGCAAACATCCATGCTTTACGCAAAATTTGAACTTAGGACCTCTGGCTTCGTAGAACCGAAAGCGGCAAACTTCTCTTTCGAACCCTGAAGAGAATAGATGTGAGAGATGCCGGCCGGACTTTGTCAAATGTATCATACTAGCATTAGCTTGGTTGGCGCGGCCGAGGTGCGCGACTGTGGGTTTTGATCCCGCAAACCTCTCTTTTCTGAACTCATTACTTACTTTTTACTCCGTGGTTGAAGTTCTGCCAAACGGCTTCTCTCTAGGTGACACGTGTTCGTTTTCTGACTTCCTGGACCAGGGAACGAACCCGCGACCGTTCGCACCAAAGGTGAAAGCGCTAGCCATCCCACGACGCGAGAGTTCTGTTTCCGAACTCATCGCCTCACTTCAATTAATCCCAAATATCACCCTGCGAACAGCAGCATTCCGATATTTATGTAATACCTAGGGTTTTAAACCATCAGAATATAATTTCCCATACAACGAACCCCAGTCAATATTCTCATCGTTTGAAGTATTGATTGTCGTTGTGAAAGAGCCCTTTGTCCTCCCCGTGGAAGAAAGTGGACGACTTGTATGAATGGACAGGTTGTCTGCGGATTGTATGGGATTCATCTAGGAAGATTAGCTGATCAGCATCCATTATTCAGCATCATAAATCATCCTCTGAATAAAATATGGGAAATGTCAGGGCACATGAAGAGCTCCAGTGGCTAAACTTTTTTTTTCTTTTGCTAATGCAGGCTAATGGCTGTTCAAAACTCGAGGATGGAATAATGCAATGTTCCTTTTGTTAGTTCAGCAGGGTGACTCAAAAATCGTGCAAACCTAGTTAAGAGATGTTGGTACTACAACTTCACTAAAACAGTTTTTATGCTTTATTTTATCTGACAGCATCATACTGCACGCGTATTTGCTATAGCAGATTGTATATTGCTAATATTATTTTTACTAATATGTGTGTAATTCGAGAATTCCACATTTATCTTTGGTTTGATTTTTATTATTCAGCGTCGCTTTTCTGTCACATTTGGCGAATTGCTACGATGAAGGCGAGTTATGGTATGATGATATTAATAAAGTGACACTCGCAAAGAACGCCCTGCCCAGGCCGGGATTCGAACCCGAGACCCCTGGCGTCGAAGCGCGCGGTGCTAACCATTCCGCTACGGAGGTCGGCCCCTTGCGATGGAAAATCCAATGATATCGCACAGGGAAACACCACTTGACGGGTTTGTTTGGACTCATTCTAGCTCAGTTATCAACTTGTGACGTCACACTATTAAGGCGTAGAAAACGAAAAATACCGGCCCCTAAACACAACAGTGACGTCAGCAAGTGAGTCTGAACCTTCGAACGACGGCGCATGCTCTTGTAAGTGAGATGAATGACGTAGCCTTCAGGGCCGGTCTTTTTCGTTGGCTACGATTATGGCCCATTAGGATACGATGTATAGCTGCAGTTGTGCGATATTTTCCGTACGGAATGCAACATCGCCATTAATGATATCATAATGGCGTTCGTGCAGTACCGACCACCTAGCTGTCGTCCAGTATCGATCAAAATATGCGACGTACATAATATGAAAGGGTGGCTGATTCAGGCCTATTTCTCTCTCAGAGGAAAATGTCTGGAAATAAGAAATGGATAAAAGGAAGATTGTAGACGAACATGAATGCTGCCATACAAGAAGTTATTTCCAAAACAATGACACAACAACAGACTGCGGTGACCTTTCTGCTTCCTAAAACTATATTAGGAGATCTAATTAGAGCAATGGCAGAGGTCCCAGGTTAGAATCCCGGCCTGGACATGGATGTTCTTTGTGAGTGTCCTTTCGTCAATTTTGTCAAATCAACATTCACTCTTATATTCGCGATTAGCCAAAAGTGTCATAAAAGCGAAGTAAATTAAACCAAATGAACCAACCAATCAATTAGAGCAATACAAGTTGGAAAAGTTTGGCTGTAGCGCCAGATTAGCAGATTCAAAGAAACTTTTAATGAAGAAATTAATAAACCACTCGTTTGACGCCAGATCAGGACGCCAGGTTCATGCCCCTCAGTAAGAGGGAAGTCTGGAAATTAGAGTACGACTTGGCTGAGAACCTGAAGATACTCGTACGAGGGATGTTCATTAAAGATTTCCCCTGAACCAGTTCCCATGGACGGAGATAAACGAAAATTGGTACAGACATTAGTCCTTCTCTACATAGGAACCACCAATGGCCACACACTTTTCCCATCGCTTTATGTACCCGTGGAGACCTTGTTTGTAGAAGTCTGCAGGTTGCTCCAGAAGTCATGACTTGACGTCAGAAATCAATGTTTCTTCGTCGTGGAAGTGCGTCCCCTTCAGAAATGACTTCATGGTTTGGAAGGGTGGAAGTCTGATTGTGCGAGGTCTAGAGAGTACGGGGAATGAGGAAGGATTTCATATCCGCAGGACCGTGCTTCTGTCTGGGCAACATTCGAGTTGTGAACTGGAGCGTTGTCTTGCAGGATGTGGACGCCTTTGGTCAGCATGCCACGCCTCTTGGTTTTGATGGCCGTCCACAATTTCTGCAGCAGTGAAGCGTAGTACGTCCCGGTATTTGTGGTACCCTTCGCCAGGAAATCCATCATAACTACTCCATGCTGGTCCCAAAAAACCATGAGCATCACTTTGCCCGCTGAGGGTTTGACACGGGCCTTCTTTGGTGGTGGTGAGTCAGCATGCTTCCATTCCTTTGACTGGGGCTTGCTCTCTGGGTCATAGTGATGGACCCACGTTTCACCCTGGGTGATTAGTCTGTCAAAAAATTCCTCCTGATTTTTGTGGCACATGGTCAAATTAGCCTGGGAGCATGCGACTCGTTCCTGCATTTGGAAAGGTGTGAGTAGCCGAGGAACCCATCGGGCAGACACCTTCCGCACGTGCAAATGGTTATGGATGATTTTTTCCACAGACCTCACACTGATCTTGACATCTTCAGCTTGTTGGCGAACGGTTATGCGGCGATCCTCTAAGATGGCGGCTTTCACTTGCTCAATGGTGTCTTCGTCAATGGCTGACTGGGGTTGCCCGGGAATTTGGGTTGTTTCTACTGAAGTCCGACGACACTTGAACTGACGATGCCAGTGCTTCACTACGTCATACGATGGGGCATCCTCTCCATAGGCCACTTTCATCTCATTAAACGTTTCCTTTGGTGTGCGGCCTCTCAAGTAAAGAAACTTGATGACTGCTCGGTATTCCACTGGACCCATCACTACACCTTGTCTCAATTCAGTACTTGTAAGAGAAAAACTAAGAGGAGTTCAGAATTGCAAATTACCTCATGACCTATGCACATATGTATAATTACACATATAAAATTTCAGTATTCTACATTCACTAGAACTGGGAAATTTTTAATGAACGGCCCTCGTACTTCATCAATTTAATAAAGACCATACAGTTCCAGGTAAGCCATTTTATTATGAGTTTTATGGTCATCTGAGAACGCCATCTGGAGACTTCAAAGAACTGTAGAGTTTAACAAACAGCAAGTATATCCCTTCTTTGAACTTCTATAGAAATATGTTCTCCGCAAACAGAATACACAACTGCGGCGAATCTGGAATTTCTATTGTTGATGACAACGATGGTAAGAAGATATCAAGAAAGGAGAAAAGGTCAGCAAATTCACGTCACTCGACTGCTGGGGACATTTTTGTTTCTCCTCTCTCTTTGTTTTTTGTAATAAAAAAAACAATGGATGTCATTCTGGAAAAGGATGCTCCTCCAGGAAGCATTTTCTTTTCTTCAGCTGAGGAAAGTGGACGGATTACTGTCAGGCCTTTCTTGAAATGGCTGGAACTGTTTGATCAAAGGACTGATCCTACTGAATAAGAACCAGTCCTCATGCGTGATCTTAACAGGAGTCACAGAGATCTTGTGTCATCCTGTGTACAAAACATCATTACGTGCATATGATAAGCCTGCCTGCGGTGCTTCAATAGGACTGTTTTGTTGTCCTTCCAAGCAGCTTAGAACCAATCTTGCAGTGCTTGGATGGGCAAGTACAAGTCCTTGAAAATTGTACGGAGATGTATCTCTGGTCTAGTCTAGAATTTTTGAGTTTTAGTTTTTAGTTCATTTTATGTACAACTAGTATAATACGGACGTGACCTACTGTTTAACGTGAGATCTGAACCACTATGTGATCACAAGGCGACGACGTTACCACTACGCCATCAGGGAGAATAAATATATTCTGTCAAATACAAAATATCTTAGCAGTTTAATAGATTGTAAAACAAATCTCGAAAACTCATATATAAGAGTTCTTCACTATAACATCAGAAGACATCATAATTTAATTTCAACCGCTGTTACGAAATTTAACTATTTGATTGATAAATTGTAATTAATGGATGTAAATGTCCCAGTGTAAAGAAATGAAATCCGACAATAAAGGAGGCTAATTTAAGAATTTTGTTTTACTTTTTATTCTTACTTTAATTCCCAACTTATGTATTAAATCTACAACTTTATAAATCATTTTTGGGTAGCTAACAAAGTCTGTAAAATATGTGCTAAATACCCCTTTAATGATTATAATGGGTGTCGCAGCGTTCCTAGCGTAATATAAAGTCGTAATTTATATGTGGAAAAGAGAGTATTTTTTTTAATGACCTTAGTACATAATTATATGGAAAGGAATGTCATATACCAGTTAATGTTTGAATATGACCCCTGCAAATGAGTACAGCGGCGTGCCACACATTCTTCAAAGCGGCGTCGGACGCTGCCCATTTCTCGTTCGAACAAGTTTGTCGGGAGACTAGTACCGACATGTCTGATGCGATCCTTTAGTTCCAAGATCGTGACAGAACGTGTTTGGAATATTTCTTGCTTGAGAAAGGCCCATAAGAAGAAGTCAGAATAGGTCTGGCCTCGGGATGTCACCATAACGGGATATCACTTTCTGTGGAAAGGTTCTCTCGCAAGTAATCTATGCACACTCTTGCTGTGTGTGCCGTGGCGCCATCCTGTTGAAACCACAGATGGTAGATATCCATATTGAGCCGTCTCGATCGAGGAAGAAAGAAGTCTCTCTCCATTGTTAGATAATTATTGCTCTTGACAGTCAAAATATACTTCGGCAATGAAAGCACGGTGTTCTGTATTCCACTGTTCTCACACTACACACAGTAACATCAAACAAGTGAAGCACAGTCTACAGCAAACAGTAATTCATGCACAGTATATCGACCCTGCTAGCAGCATCAATGTCATTTCCTACTCAAATTACGCTATCAACACAGCCGCACCTTGTATGATCACGTCCAAAGACAGTAAATTTTAAAATAAAAGAAATGAAGGGAGAACAGATGAGATGTACAAAAGGATAAATGAAGGATACCATTACAACATAATTCCAAAAATCTCACAATGAAACGAAGTTCCACGCATTTTTTCGGGTTAGGAATCAATCAGTTTTATTCTGTTTTGTGTGCTATTATGAAAATCACCGTCTTTATCTTTTATCAAGTTAATTTAGGTTGCCACCCCTTTCTAAACTCATTTACACCTTTATATAAATCTCTGATATTTTTATTTTTGCTGTTTGTTTCAATTTCGTTAATTTTACTTTTCAATTTAATACCAGCTGAGTTAATTAAATATGGTGGAAATTCATTAATATGTCAAATTCATAAATTAATTTGTTTAATATGGAATAAAGAAGAAATCCCTCAACAGTGGAAAGAATCCATAATTGTTCCTGTGTTTAAAGAAGGTGATAAAATGAACTGAAATAATTACCGTGGAATTTCTCTACTCTCAACAACATATAAAATATTTTCTAACATTCTTTTAACAAGACTAACCCCATATGCTAATGAAATTATAGGTGATTATCAATGTGGATTTAAACGTAACAGATCAACTACAGATCAAATTTTTCACATCAGACAGACACTTGAAAAAAAGTGGGAATATAATCAAAATGTTCATCAGCTATTCATTGATTTCAAAAAAGCATATGATTCGGTCAAAAGAGATAAATTATATAATATATTAGTAGAGTTTGGAATACCTAAGAAGCTTGTTAGTATGATAAAAATATGCACCAGTGAAACAGAAAGTAAAATTCGTGTGGGTATTAATATGTCTGACAAATTTACAATTCATGATGGGTTAAAACAAGGAGATGCATTATCTCCATTGCTGTTTAATTTTGCCTTAGAATATGCTGTTAGGAAGGTAAAAGAAACTAAAGAAGGACTAAAATTAAATGGTGTGACTCAGTTGTTAGCATATGCAGATGATGTAGACTTACTGGGGGATGATGTGAATACAATTAAGAATAATGCTAAAATATTTTTCAAAACTGCTAAAGAGATAGATTTGGAAGTTAACAAAGAGAAAACTAAATATATGCTTACAGGCCGAAACCAAGTGTTAGGTAATAATCAAAATCTAATTATTGATTACAACTCGTTTGAACCAGTTTCCAAATTCAAATACTTAGGAGTAATATTAACAAATGAAAATTATATTAAAGAGGAAATAAAAAGCAGGCTTAATTCAGGAAATGCATGTTACTTCTCTCTTCATAAACTTTTGTCTTCTCGTTTAATATCTAAGAAACTAAAAGTTAAAATATACAAAACAGTAATTTTGCCTGTAGTATTATATGGATGTGAAACTTGGTCCCTTACATTGAAAGAGGAACATAAATTGAGAGTATTTGAAAATAGGATCCTTAGGAAAATCTTTGGACCTAAAAGGGATGAGGAGACAGGTGAGTGAAGAAGGTTACATAATTTAGAACTACATAATTTGTATTCATGTCCAGATATTATTAGAATAATTAAATCAAGAAGACTTAGGTGGGCCGGCCATGTGGCACGAATGGGAGAGTAAAGAGGAGTTTACAGGATTCTTGTTGGGAAACCTGATGGTAAGAGACCTCTAGGAAGGCCAAGACGAAGATGGAGGGACAACGTTGAGGTGGACCTAAGGGAAATCGGTAGGGATGGAAAAGAGTATATAGAACTTGCTCAAGATAGGGAAAGATGGAAGGCCTGTGTTGCTGCAGCCATGAACCTTCGGGTTTAAGAAGGCTAGGGAGTTAGTTAGTTAGTTAGTGCTTTTATGAACGATATTCAGAAATTAATTTCAAAAACAGTAAGAAAAATCTTGTTTACAATCAATATTTGTTACTATCGTAGTGGGTTCTCATAATTAGATGAATACAATCATCAAACAGAGACGAATGCTTCATTGATACCATTTATCAATATTTCCTGAATATTTAAATCGAATTTGTGAATTCTGATATAAACACAATATTTTCCACACTCAGCGTCTCATTTGTGGATTGATTTCCCAGTTCCGTCACTATTTGCACGGATTTAAGTTTTGCCTGTGACTGTAAATACAGTGGCAATTTTTTCACTGGCATTGCCAGACCCTTGTACAATAAGTCTACCTCATCTTCTCGTCGATCAACACTGATTCCAAGGCCCAGATTTGTATGTAGCCAAAGCTTGCGAAATACAGGGTGATTCTAAAGGTATAGTACAAACGAAAACCACAGATACCTCCCATGAAATAGAGACGAAAGTTCCCCTTCCACTTTGCCGAGATATGCCTCCGTGAGGAGCTAGACAACGCCGAAAACGTGTGAAAATGAACTTCACACCTCTGTACAGCCAATAC
This sequence comes from Lepisma saccharinum, assembly GCF_977018435.1. Lineage (NCBI taxonomy): Eukaryota > Metazoa > Arthropoda > Insecta > Zygentoma > Lepismatidae > Lepisma > Lepisma saccharinum. The sequence continues at coordinate 52,701,565 of NC_139236.1, forward strand.
CAGTGAAGATAGAAAGGCGGAGCAAACGAAGTCAAAAGGAACACCAAAGTCGCCCATCCGAAAAACACTAGGTGGCAGCTGCGCAACGCATGCGCATGGGGTTCCACAAAGGAAATAGGAGTGTCCCGCAAGACAAGTGAAGGGAAAGGGTAGCGATCGACAACGGTAGGGACAAAAGAAGCAATGAAGCATGAAGTAACAATTGCACAGCGGGAAACAAACACATGCAGCGCGTGGGGAGTCCCCAAACACAGTGGGGAGACACCGCAGCAAGAACAAAGCACGGTTCAACAAAAGAGAAAGAGGACCGGACGGGGAATGGTACCTGTCAAGGAGACAACAAATGCGGGACGAGGGATTCCCCGTAGCAGCCCCGAGGGGATGTCACACAGAGGTCGTGCGCCAGCAGGACAAACACAGCAACTACGGGCACAGGAGGTTTATTGCCACGCAAAGGTGCACTTACAGATAGGAATAGTACGTAGTACGTAGTCGTACCCCGGACTGACGTTGTTACAAAAGTTGCTCAAATTGACGACCACCACATTCAATGCAGGCATTGCAGCGTCGCAGGAAATTCTGGCGAACCCTATCAAAAATCCCTGGCATGGTACACACCTCGGCCGATGCTGCAAGTATCCGCGCTACCAATGTTTCCTTGTCAGGCACCGGGGTCTCGTAGACGAGTGTTTTCGCTGGCCCCACAAGAAGAAATCCATTGGTGTGAGGTCAGGCGAACGGGCGGGCCAGGGGACGGGGCCCTCTCTGCCGATCCAGCGCTGTGGGTAGGTAGGGTGCAAAAGGGTTCGCACTGTGCCATCAAAATGTGCAGGCGCTCCATCCAATTGAAACCACATACGATGTCGCACGTTTAGGGGTACATCTTCTAGCAGCTCTGGAAGGACTGATGCAAGAAAGGTGCGATAGAGGCGGCCATTTAAACGTGGTGGCAGCTAGTATGGACCGATAATCTGTTCATCGATGATACCTGCCCAGATATTCACTGCAAACTGGGTCTGATGGTGCACCTCGACTGTTGCATGTGGATTTTCATAATCCCACACATGGCTGTTTCGGCAATTGAAGATGCCCTCACGGGTGAATGTTGCCTCGTCCGTGAAAAGCACATGGCGCAAAAAACGGGGATCGTCGGTACAAAACTGCAACAGTCGTTGACAGAATTCCACACGTCGTGGGTAATCCCCAGCCTGCGACGCGTGGACTCGCTGTGGATGATAGGGATACAGCAGATCATCATGAAGGACACGCCACACTGTCGACTGTGATACTCCCACTGCACGTGCAATGCTACGGGTGCTAGTGGACGGTGTGTCGTCCACGCGAGCAAGTACGTCCTCCTCGACCGCCGCGGTGCGCACATGTCTTGGGTGACCGACATGATGGCCTGCACGTAACACACCCGATTCACCAAGGGTACGGTGCACGTTCGAAAACAACCTGCTGTCGGGTTGTCGCCTCTCCGGATACCGTCCGCGATAAAGGCGTGCAGCTGCTCGGCCATTGCCTTCTGCAAGGCCGTAGACAAAATGCATGTCCCTCAGTTCTACAAATGTGTAGCGTTCCATGGTACGGGGAGGATAGTGCCAATTATGGAATACTGTACTGCAGTGCACAGGTGGCACACACACACACACTCACACACACACACACACACTGGTCACAACGGCTTCGAAACAACGTACTCAATTGTCGTACGTCAAGCACACCACCACCGCACCGGCTCTTTCACTGATACGCTCCCTGACGCTGCACTTCCAATCAGCCCACACGTCCGCACGGCGCTGTGGTACAATCAGCTGACGTTCCTGAGCCACCAGTGCCTGTGCTCTTCACTACCTGACCACTGCCGTCAGGTGGGACCATGTACTCTGGGGCCTTGTCATCGTGGAACACATGTAGCGTCCTTCATTCTTGCCCCATTCACCCACAACACGTACTTCGTCCGTCTTGCTCGAGCCGACGGGGAGCACTACGTACGATCGTGTGGTGTTTGTGTACACCAATGTGGGGTAACCCAGCAGTTGAACAGACGTGCATACTCCCACGTAGCTTCACTACACGATTGTCTCACGCAGTTTATCTGTCCAGCCTTGCTCGGCCCGGTCTCACACCCACGCGGCAGTGTGCGGCTGCGGTGGTGTGAGGCCACGCTTGGTTTCGGAGCGGAAGGCTGCGGCCGAGGAGGGACTCGAGTTGTTCGGCTGGGGTTGCGCTCGGAAGCAAGCAGCCGCGTCAGGTCTGGGAACGGTAGACCTGGTGATCGGGATGGAAACATTCCGACCTCGTCCATTAGTGTCGTCCACCGTACGGAGTGGTGGGGTCCGTACGACACTCCAGCAGCTTTCGCCCGCTCCCACCCAGCGATGTGCCTCCGGCTTAATTTCTAAGAGGCTGATTGAGCCCCATCACGACGTTTGTTACAACGTCAGTACGGGGTACGTGGTCCTATCTGTACGTGCACCTTTCATTAGCAATAACCTCCTGTGCCCGTAGTTGCTGTGTTTGTCCTGCTGACGCACGAAATTTGTGTGACATCCCCTCGGTGCTGCTGCGGGGAATCCCTCGTCCCACATGTGTTGTCTCCTTGGCAGGTACCATTCCGCGTCCGGTCCTCTTTCTCTTTTGTTGCACCTTGCTTTTCTTGCTGCGGTGTCTCCCCACTGTGTTTTGGGGACTCCCCTTGCGCTGCACCGCCAGCGCCGCCATTTCTGCCCCTAACCATGTACGCGTCTGTTGCCTGTCGAGTGTCACGGACCACTTTGCTTGCATTCTCGGTGTGTTTTTACATCCTACGTCGTCCTCCCGTGGTTCTGCAACCCCGCACTACTTTTCTCGACTGCACTGCTTCAGTCATGGTGTTTGTTTCCCGCTGTGCAATTGTTACTTCATGCTTCATAGCTTCTTTTCTCCTTACCGTTGTCGATCGCTACCCTTTCCCTTCACTTGTCTTGCGGGACACTCCTATTTCCTTTGTGGAACCCCATGCGCATGCGTTGCGCAGCTGCCGCCTAGTGTTTTTCGGATGGGCGACTTTGGTGTTCCTTTTGACTTCGTTTGTTCCGCCTTTCTATCTTCACTGGAACTGGCTGTACAAAGGTGTGAAGTTCATTTTCACACGTTTTCGGCGTTGTCTAGCTCCTCACGGAGGCATCTCTCGGCAAAGTGGAAGGGGAACTTTCGTCTCTATTTCATGGGAGGTATCTGTGGTTTTCGTTTGTACTACACCTTTAGAATCACCCTGTATGTAGATAAATCACCGAAATATGTAACTATGTTAAAATAATATTTTTCGTAGACTCAGGGCCACTAATTAAGCTGCTTGCAGTTTCTATTCACCTGTTCTATTCTCCAGATGTGAGGGTACCATTTCTTCCCAAATATTATCCCTCAGCACCACACCTTTGCAGTCTTTGTGAGAGGGAACGCATAATACTTGTTGAACTGCAACCAGTTGTCCACAGTTTTGAATCATCCTCTTTGTTGAAACTGATTCTTCCAAGCAATAAACACAAGTTGTGCAATCGAGGAACACGAGAATCTACCGGAACGCATGCGATCGCTGCAGGCTGGCTGCTGCCAGAGGAGTCGTTGCAGCAGCCGCATGCGTTCTCTAGCGTTCGACGCACAAACGAAACCACTTCTGGTGAATTCCATTTGACGTGTATGCAGCGACTGCATGCCTTAAGGTTTTACACGCAGCCGATGCGATGCACTTATATACACAAATAAACAGGCCTAGCATTGAATTATTATTATTATTGCGATTAATCCATAAAAGTTACGGAGATTTGATTAGTTTTACTCCACTTTTGGCTAATCACGAGGAGGAGGATAAGTGATGATATGATGAAATTGATGAAGGACACTCACAAAGAACACTCATACCCAGGCCGAGAATCGAATCCTGCCGTAATAGCGCGCTGTGCTAACCACTCCGCCACGGAGGCATACGTACAAGACGGGCGATGCATGTTTGGATCTGATTAGATAATGTTGGAGCTGAACTAGATTATGTTAGACTCACTCGACGTTGTCGCACATATTATAAAATTATGTAAACATTTAAACGATATGAGCTTGGAGAGGGAAAGAATCTAGAGAATAGTAACTTTCCAATGGGTACGTTGTTCAGAGAGGAATTTCGAATAATGTATTTAGTTATATTAAAATGTTCGAACCTTAAAAGTGGTCCTTTCGAATACCATTCCATATAGTTTTTGGTGTGAGTGAAAGAATAGAATTATTAAATTCTTCTCCTAAGGGGGCGATGAAAGTACGATCCTGGAATTTTCCTATTGCTTTCTCCACCCATTCTTCATTTGCTCTCGATTCATTTATTGGCGCTGCACTTTTATGGTTCTGGTGTTTATCACCGACTGTTTTATTTGTCGATCTTCTGTGACCTCCAGTTATTGAAGCTAAAATTCGTTTTATAGCTCTGTTTTTGGGTTTCATGAAAGAACTCGATTTTTCCGCCATTTTCATGCTCCTTTTTACCCAGCATGCTTACTAATGCTAATACTTATTCGTTGTTTCGAATGGCGCGGATTATATGATACGTATTGCAAGAGTTACTGGTGATTATGTCATTGTTTACGTAAATGAATTCCTGAAATACAAGTGTACGGTCCAGGTGCCAAAACTGCGTTCCGTTTCGTATGTGTGCACAGTCTTTAGCGTTCCTAGAGGATGCAACGATGTGGCAACACTGCAACCCGCCTAATTCCTTGTTTCCGAGTATAAATGCAGTTCTCTTTCGTCTTTGTCCGTGGATAATTTTCTACATAATTTGGAATTCTCGTTGGGTTGTGTCTATTGCGGCGGCCCGTTTATCCAAGGCTTGAACGAACGCTTGCACGGGTGTCATCCGTGTCACGTAATGTCGTTACCCACGGACGGTGGCGCCAGATGAGGGCGGACGCGAAAGCAGTCGTGCGTGTGCTACTCTCATCCGAAGTTCCTAACTTGCTTGCGAGGATCATGCGTTTTCCTGATAGGTATTGACAGTTTGTGATTGGCGTCGCTGAGGGTTGTCTCGACCTGTCATTCGTGTTTTAAAAGAATGTGCGATTTCTTCTCAAAAGTTTCCGTCAGTGTTGCTATCTTAGCACATAAGTTATTGATACATACAGGCCAGGAAATTGGCCCAAAACGACCTATCCTTTTTCGTGGAGCAAACAATAATCGGAAATGTGTTCCTAGACATGCTCGAAAACTTTGCAGTTCCCCAATTAAGTCATTTACAACCTACAGTGATATTCCAACTAGATGGTACTCCGCCACATTGGAGCCTACAAGTGAGGGAGTATCTTGATAGGGAATTTTCTGATCGTTGGATAGGCCGTGATGGGCCCGTTTCCTGGCCACCACGCTCGCCTGATGTTACCCCTCTGGACTTTTTTCTCTGGGGTTATGTAAAAGACATTGTGTATTCTGGCCCAAAGGTACGAAACCTACAAGAACTGCAGGATCGAATTAAGAATGCGATTGCTTTTGTTACGCTTCTGATGCTACAGAATACGTGGAGAGCAATTGAATTCAGGTTGAACATCATCCGTATCACAAAAGGAGCTCATGTGGAGCTATACTGAGCTGTGCTGAGTTGTAACTGGTGAGTTTATCTTCAAAATGCTTGCTTTTCTTTTTATCTACATCTATCCATATTAAAACCACAAACTTTTAAAACCTGTCAGTCCCATTCCGAACACCCTGTATCATCCACATCTTAATGGATAACACAATCATCTAGCGTTTATAGTTATAGCTATCGCTTTGTAATCAAGATTCACGGATTCGCTCTACTCCCTTTTCGAACTTGGATTCGTACACCCGAGCTAGGCACGTCATTCGCATTCGAACAGTGCCTTGGTCTAAAAGTTACAACTGAAATTGCACATGCAGTGGAAGGGAAGGATTTCCACATATATAAATCGGGATCTGGGTAAAATCCCTGATTCACAAAAACTGCCTAAAGATGATAAGACATTACAATCATTTGCCCTTTTTAAAGACATTTTTGACCGTTCTTCCATGCCCTTCAAAACAATAAAATTACAACCTGATATCCCTCTGCTTATATTCTTGCTTTCCTGAGTCGCCATTTTTATATTCCCAATTGTCTATCATCCCTGTTGGGAAATGACGGCAGTGTTTTACCAAATGTTTATAATTTTTTTAGAACTGCTCTCTTACAATGTGTGTGAGGGAAGTATTTGATTTCTTCTTACTTTTTTTCATGTATTCTGTGCCGCCCTCCGTGGCGGAGTGGTTAGCACATCGTGTTCCCTGGTTCGAATCCCGGCCTGGGCATGTATATTTGTGAGTGTCCAATCATTACTCATCCTCATCTTCGCAAATTAGACAAAAGTAGCACAAAAAGGGAAGTAAAATAAAGCAAATCAATCAATCATGTATTATGTTTGTCTTGTGAAGGTCTCTCAATAACCTTAAACTTTGAACCTTTCTCTAGGGGATCCTTTTAACATTTTAAGTCAGAGTTTTAGATAAGGGGATATTTCCCGCATACATTGAAGAGTGCAAAATGACCATCTGTACCCAAAAATTTTAAATCAATCAATCAATCCATGTTTCTGTACATTGTTTGTTATTTGCTTAGTTCCTACTTCTTCTGGCGAGCCTCTTCATTACAGTAACTTGACGGAGATGCAAGCTCAGCTGCCACAGCCAAGGCAAAAATATTTCAGCAACGTTGCTATGGCTTCGAGAACTCTCTTCTTTCTCCCCTTCCAGCCTAGGTACCATTATAAGTTAAGTTCGCCTCGAGTGGTAAACAACTTTTCGGCTTTCGAAAGGCAAGCTCAAAATACAAGGCAAACTTCGCCACCAAGTCAACACGGTGCAGGAGAGAAGCTTAGAAGAACCGGGGGAGGGTCAGTATTGTTGACCCGCGGAGTGGAAGTGGCCAGAGCAAATGGACAGGGCAGATGGAAGATGAGATGTCATGAATTTCTGCCTCTTTCGTTGCGTCGAATGAGGGCAGCAATTGTGCGGTACCCTAGCGGTAACGGTGTCGCCTTCTAATCAAGATGTCACGGGTTCTATACCTGAAGGCGCTAAATTGCACAATTTCATAGTAATTCAAAGTATTTATAATTAATTATGGTCATATGAGCAACGCTACAACAAGATGGTAAAATAGACAATGAAATTAGCGTCAGAATCCAAGCAGCAACGTTTATTTAATGCCTTGAAGAGAAACTTTCTCGATAGAAAGGAAATAACAAAAATCAACAAAATTAGCAGCGTACAAAACTATACAGAGTTGCGAGTCCTGGACATTGACATCAAAACAACAATGTAAACTACAAACAATGGAAATTACATTCTTGCGTTTGAGAGAACAGAACCAATTAAGATGGTTTGGTCATGTGAAGAGAATGGCTGGGATGCACAGAGCCAGAGCGATGTACCAAGTGAAAATGCAGGGGACAAGATCAAGAGGAAGACCTAGAAAAGTGTGGGAAGATGATGTAGAGAGAGCTGTGGAAGTAAGGAACAAAGTCTGGAAAGAAGTGCAAGATCTGTTGCAGGACAGGGACAGATGGCGATCCTTCTGGGAAACCTCTACTCTGCAAGGTAGAAGAGGAGGGATTAAGTAAGTATTATTGATGAATGATCGTTGGATTGAACACTCGATAGTCAATGAAGATCGCAAATTGATCAGTAGTGGTTCGCAGATTGGATATTCACATATTAAGTAAACGTGTTATAAACCTTGCAAAGTAAATTCTCTACTTTTCTTTACCTTGAATCAGACAGATACTTGTCATTTGACCCTCGCATAAATACATTGCGTTTGCCTAACGAATTTTCTTTTTCTTCACAGCCGACATCTTGGATCAAGTCGAGGAAGATGCTAAGAAACTGGGGCTCAAATGCAAAGTCCAAGGAGGCGGCCGTATCTTACACGAGCCAGAGAAAAAGAGCATCATGGTCTATGGATACTCGCAGGTAAGTCACGCAGATATCAGCTTAAATATTATGTAGTCGTCTTCTAGAGCAGCTAGTTCTGATTTACATTCCATGTTATTTTCGTAACCTAGGGAAACGTTCACATTTATATAATATTATTTTAATTTCTCTATTAGAAGCAAACTAAAGTCTTGAAGTAATTTTTAATGTTAGCATTTCATTTAAAAATTTGCTAGGTGTATGCTTTCCTATTTTACCTTTTCAATGATTGACTTTTAGTCTCAGACCTTCTTTAAACGGATGCATTTTCCTCAACATTCCTGCTATGCAAGAAATTGTACCAGTGGAAAATCTTGGAACATGTCGATGTCATATCATATTTCACGCATAAAATAGATCATTTTTCCGCTAGCATCTCCTCTGCGCTACAAGTGTAGATATAATGACGACCTTATGCAATGTAAACTATGTATTACATTTTTAAAGAATTGGGGCGGCATTTACTACCTGACAGCCTAATCAGTACATTTCCACATCTTTTTGTTTATTGGTTATGGATATTTTCCCAATTACTAATGACGATAATTTGTATCATAATTAATTAGGCATTGAATCGGAATTGAAAATACGATATTTTCTTTTTGTACCATATAACTGATATTTTATTTAATCAATCTGATTGTCACTAATGATGTTCTACCACACAATGTATTTCTACTTTTATTGGTTAGAGATAGGTTCCTACAATGACGATTACCATTTTTCCCCTATTGAGATGACCAGACAAATAAAGGGACGAATAGTGAAAATTTCTGGAATTATGTTCATACTTTATGTATCTTTCTGTACACCAAATTACATATGTGTAGCTTTATTTACTTTTGAGATATTGGAGATAAAATATAATATCAGAACAAGATCCTTTATATCATATTAGGTTAGCATTAAGTTGATGTTTCTGTCCACCGAATTTTATGTTCTAAACTTTTGTAGTTTCTCCAAAATTAAAAGTTATCGATTGTGGACTAGAACAGGCAGATCGAGATTGATGTCGTATCATGTATGTTCTTTCAGCTCATCCAATTTCATATTTGTATATATTACAGTTAAAGTTTATTTTTCTGTTCTCTTTACAATCATAATGGTACACAGAATGTTACGTGAAATCCTTCCGCACATGTAGTCTTTTCTATAAAAATTATGTTGTTCTTTTTTTCTTTTTTTTTTGGCAGCATTTCTGTTGGCAAAAATTCTCAATAAAAGCGAAACTAATACAGCATGCACGCCACAATAAATTATGTATCACTACGCGTCCCGAAGTAACAAACGACAAGCTTCATTTCTCACTTGAAAACGAACCTTCATTAATAAATTCAACGTTTCATACCGGAGTGACACGACGAGCTGCACATGTCGCTTGTCGCTAGCGTGTCAGTCGGACTAGCGCCATTTTCTCAATAGCGTGCATCGTGTCGCCTTGGTTTCTTGGTTTCACATGCACAGTAAATGCTTTTTTGTAGACTGGAGGGGAAAGTGGCTATTCACTTGTGTGCAGCTTGTGGTAGTGTCTCTAGCCACTTGGCCAAAATCACAATGACTTTAGCCGTGTGCATTGTTGTAGTGTTCGCTATGTTTTGATATTTACACACAAACTAAATTGGTAAATTTGCAAATCAATGGCACGAGCTAAAAGCTTTGATATAGCTATATAAAAAAGTACGTCGCTCTGATTGTTGTATGGACTGTCAAATTGAAATTTCATAGAAACTTCCCTGTGGCGTGATTCAAGAATTTATAACTCCAGTTCCATACTTTCTTTGTACTGCGGTCATGAAGTCGGAAGTAGAATATATGTCATGCTATAAAGTATAGAATTGGCCCGATTTTTGCATAAAATATAGAAAGCGGAAAATATTACGTCATCTCTTGCACGACTCTATTCCTTAGCAATAAATAACACCATTGGAAGGTCAAATTGCGCGTGATAGGAATATCGATTCCCGAATTGTCTAAATGTTCTTTCATGTTAGTATTATTAAGATAACAGAGTATACTTAATTATTCAAGATCTTAATGTAATGTTTACTGTGTTACATCGAATTGCGTTAATGCCGATTATTGGCTTGGGTTCTTTAACGGCATCTTTGGCTTAATGGTTAACGTAACGGGCTGCGAATGTAGAAAGGAGCCTTAGGTTCGAATCCTGGATAAAACTGGACGTAAGCTTGAGTTTAAAGTTCGCTTTATTCACAGGTAGGATATTCGGGAGTGGACCTACGGTTTAAAGTTAAATCGATACCCGGGACCTCTTGATTACTACGTCATTGATGAGGTCATAGCCTAAGATGTAGTTGCGCGGCATAAAATAACCAAAGTAGAGAGACTATTATCAGTGCTTCATCGGTGTCTGTAAACATTTAATATCGTTCCATCCCTGTAATATTCTGCCGTTGAATTTCTCTTTTTTAAACATTATAATAGTATTTCTTTACGCTTTGAACTCCCGCGTAGCCCAATTGTTAGCACTCTCACCTTTGGTGCGAGCTGTCCCAGGTTCGATTCCAAATAGGCTTTTTTCACCTCGTGGGGATGCGGTGGTTTTTAGATCTGAAATACTTAGTGTAAGGTTAATACATTACATATTGTATTCTTTACAGCTCCATGTGCAAATAGACTGTCTTTATACACGCTAACCTGAAATTTCTTTCAATTTAACTTGCATTATCTTCTTGTTACCATAAGTATTTTTTTTTCGTTGTTATGTACATTTACTTTATCTTTGACATGCTGTACTTTTCGTTGTGACAAAATGTGTATGTCTGCTTCTATTTCTGTAATTTCATGCATCTTCCTTATTTTTTAAATCACGTGAAATTATGAGAAGAACGCTGCAATTAGGCACTTGCCTATTGTGTTCGAAATAAATAAATATTTTAAATATCGTATTAATATTCACTGTGAGAAAGAACACCTGAGAAAGTTTACAGAGGCAAAGTTTTGTTTCTGTGCATCATACAGTGCCAAGAATGCACATAGGGGGTGTGGTATGAAGGTTAGGGCTTACCCGTATTCTCGACCTCGGCCACGGTTAAGATGATGTGATTGTCACCAGGCTCAGACATCCTTTACCTCCCAGGTACCCATCGATCAGGAGCTGGCAGACTGAACCACCGGTCTGCTTTATGCTAAACGAACCCGCGTCTCCCGCATAACAACCAGGCGCCTGAGCGAATGGACCCATTTTTAATTCTCATACAGCTATTTACAGTTTTTCATGGCAAGCATTTATATTTCTTTGAGATGTCTTCTCCGCCTCTGTTCTTTCTCCTGCAAAACGTCATCTCAGCAAATAAATTCTCCTGAAGCAAAATTGCCCCTTATCTTTAATTAAAAGGTATTGATCTTGTTCTTTGGAATACGGGAGGCAGCACTTGTGCGGAAATGAGAAGCCGTTGGCCGGTAAATTGAACGTAATGCTGCCTCCCTTCATTTTCAGTAATAACAGCATTCTTTTCCTAATGTATCCTGCAGTGTGCAAGACCCTCTCATTTTGGATTAGTTTCTCAGTTTTACGGTGAATATTTATTTATATCGACAGTTAAACTCGCACTGGGATGGATTGTAGGCGATATACGAATCGGAGCTCTATTGTTTGAAATTGAAAAAGTGGTGTGCTAGTTTGCATTCGTATTTGTATGTTTGTTGTTTTGCGTCGCTTCTCTTCCTATTTTGACCAAACGAGACTATGAACATGGATGCTAATTAGGCAGTGCTGACGCGAGACTCACAACGAAGCAACCATGTCCAGGCCAGGACTCGAATCTATAAGCTTCGATGTCAAGATAGTTTATATTTAGAATGGCTTTTCCTATATATATTTATTTCGTGAACAGGAATATATAAATTTAGAATAATGAAATAAGTCTTAAGTAATGACAATGTATAATTAATTAAAGGAAACTAATACAAGATAAAGGAAATCTCTTTCTAATTTCATTCCTCAGTCTTAAGAAAATGCTCACCATGCACGTGGTTGTGTGAAGCGTCGTTTCGGTGTGTCTGCCCCCCCCCCCCCCCGCCAGCGACGATACCTTAAGACTCAGAAAGGGCGTCTTTTCTTCGAGGCCCTGACCATCCCAGCCAATCAGATTGAGGCACAGGGTCATCGTTAGTACCAGAACTGATTTGTGGGCAGAGGGTTATGCGTGGTAGTGGTTAGTGTGTTCTGTACGTATTCCTATATTTCTGCATTCCCGTCTAACTTATTTGGAAGGTGGCTTCTCCTCAACGTGCTGCTGACAGTAGTTAGCGGCGACACCCCTAAGCGCGGGAATAACAACAGGTTAGTCCAAACGAGATTTAAGAGTCCGGCCAAGCTAAATCCCGGCGTGAGGACCGCCTCGATAGCAGTGACCCGCTGTTGCTGCGTTTACTTACGAAGAAACTTGCGGTGAAACAGCCAATTAAAACTATCACCCTGTTTGGGCAATAAGCGGCAACCTTAGAATCCCTCCTCCACCGAAGCAGTCAGCAAAGAAACAGGTTTTTGTCAAAATAACTGTCCTGCGCTGTGAATGGGGGCCTGGAGGTATAGTTCCTGCCATGAACGAATGTTTAGTAAGCTACGTTGAACAACAATTGGATCATGCCTTACAATAGCTTTCGGCCGTAGTGATGCTTTCCCAAATGTGCGCAATCTCTTCTGAATGAACCTCACAACGCAAAAGAGGCTTCCGTTGAATTTTGAATAACTCGTCCGTTGAGCTACTCCGATATGAGGAATGCCGTCAAGAACAGAATATGAGCTGAAGAGGTTGAGGAATCTGTCCCACAGGCCTTGCAAATACTTTTCCCGTCATTAAATTCATGAGAAGTAGCTCATGGTACAGTACGAAGCAGGGTGGGGTTGGTGGAGACCTGTAGAAAAGACGAGCAGATGTTCTCTCCGGATGTAAGCAAGGGACACCCATAATTCTTTCTCTACGACTCCCTCCAGATAATACCACACGTTCGTCTAGACCTATCCCCCCCCCCCTCCGTCTCTCTCTCTCAATTTCTCTTCTGCCGTCTCCGAAAGACCGGGAAACAAGACAGAGAGAAAAGAAACAGCCTTCATGACGTCAGAAGCCACTCGTAAGGATGTAATATCACCTCACGGCGGAAACCTTTCATCTGGTAACAATCCCCAGGTTTCTTTCCCCGCTGAGAAAATCCAGCGAGGGATAATGATTGCCTGCCACGGAACATACTGCAGGATAACGAGTCTCTGTATTTCATAGGGAGTTAATTTCATGTGTCATTAGCCGCCGAAAAGGCTCCTTTGTCTTTCTCTTTATCCCGGCCTCTAAATATTCTCAGCGAGCTCCTGAGGTTATGTGGCTGGATTGTGTTTCACAAATTTCCTCACTCTTGGCAAAATTTCCCATTTGTTTCTCTTACATAATCCCCACGTTTATAGAAAACCGGCGCATATCTTCAAACGAAATTTGTGATGCATTATCAAGACAGTGAAAATTATTTTTAAACCAAAGAAATAAACGTTTTGAAAGCGAAACGATGCTGCTGCTTCGTGTATACAAGACTGGTATGTTCAAGTTATTAACGTTCAATCGTCTTGATTTCATATGTCTGGATTTTTTTAACTACATATTTTTTCCTTTGTGTATGGTAAAGAAAAAATTACAAATGTCTGCCAAGTACAATGCTAGGAATGTTATACGTTAATTTCATGTTACATATTTTCATATATTTCGTGGTATATTACATATTTTTTGTTTGTAGAGTGCATATGCATTTTTGTACATAAGACGCAGTACAGTAAAACCTCGTTAATCCGGACTAAAGGTGAGGGGGATAAGTTGACCGGTTTAAGGAAAGTCCGGATTAACTGAAATAACGTAAAAGAACAGTAGAAAGTGCATTAAAACTCCGTTTATAGCAACAAAACACGTTTATTGTGGTGTATTTAAAGGGCATAGATCTAAATACACTATACAGTACAGTACAAAGTCTGCGGGAAACAGAATTTCATCAGTGGTTGACTGCCTTTTCTTTGGAAAGTTCACTTCTTGACTTCTAGCCACATTTAAAACCTTGCATTCTGCTCCTTTTTTTTGCCTTCTTCCTGTCCGGATTAAGCGATGTCCGGCTTATCGGGGTCCGGATTAACGAGGTTTTACTGTATTTGTAACATTTCTTTAGTTTTCAATCAATAATGCTTTTCCAATTTTCTTTATTGTGGTAGGTCGTACTTTCACTTCGTCACGCCGCAAAAATTAAGATTCTGGGTATACTGTGTTCTTCACTACACCCTATCCTGGGAATCTCTGGACTTTGTGCACAGTAAGGTTAATCGAAACTGGACCCACAGTTTAAGGTGGGATCCGAACCACTATGTCCCTCCACCGGTGTATGAAACCTGGGACCGTATGTTTACAAGGCGGAGTCGCTACCACTGCGCCATCGGAGAGGCCCCGGGAATCCCTGGAACAAAGTCGTTCATGACGGTAGAGAAGGGGAGGAAGCGAGTGGACTGAGTGACAGTATAGGCTCCTGCAAACGACTGGTGGCTGCATTCGCTTTTCCCCGTCCCCGCCCCTCCCGTTCCCTCTCATGCGTTGGTCGAGTCACTACTTGCGCAGAGAGTTGTGTTCGTTCTCTTACTTCAGAGATTCCTGGGTAGAATATACGAGGGTAAATAAAAGGTAAAGGCAATTTTCACATAACATCTTTATTTCCACACAAGAAGAAGAACTACACATATCACTTTTACACGTATGCCCCCTGCACGGCAATGCACTTTTGGTATCGGGCAATCGGTTTCTGTATCCCGTCCGCGAAGAAGGTTTTTGGTTGCTCACGAAGCCACGTCTGCACCACCTGCTGGACCTCGTCATCTAACCTGAACTGACGACCACGCAGCGCCTCCTTCAAAGGAGTCCTTCGTTGAGTCATGGTACTAGCTCCATACTGCACGAATAGCCGACGGTGGATGTCTGCCTGTTCGACTCCCTCCGACCACAGAAAGCGCACTACGGCAGGCTGTTCCTCGATGGTGACTTCGTGAAGTGATGTGTCCATACGTGCGACCTTTTTGCTCCGCGACACTCGGCTGAATGGGGCACTGATGGATACTCCTACTTCCACGTCACTCCAAGTATACACGTGGTGACGTCAGACACGCCCAGTCTTTGTTTATTACTGCGAAAACACAAGATTGCCTTTAGTTTTTGATTTACCCTCGTACTTGCGTATTTCTGGAAACGGTGAGTGCAGATCGGCAGTTGAGGTAGCCCTGATGGAACTTACAAGCAATCCAATCAATCTCCCCAAAAAAGGAGAAGCAGCAGCACCAGAATGAGGGGAAGAACCGAAGTTGCGTAGAATGCATTATTACATCTTTTACATATTTAACTTATTTTTCTACATATTTATGTACATATTTCGCATGTTGTGACTGCATAAGCAGCCTGGCCGATTACTCTTTCATATTTTAGACCGTGCTTCTCGTTTGATAATTATAAACCGTTGAAACGCCGGTAATGATTTTCTATCACTTAGGTAAGGTAAAATTCACCAAGCATACAGGACCTTGCCATGAAGGCACATTTAGGGGATGCCTGAGAATGGCCTCACATATTCTCGATCTCTGCTATTTTGGAGGTGATGTGATCAGCACCGCCTTTACACCCCAAGGTTGCCCCCAGCTACCCATTGATTTGAGGCTGGTGAGCCCGAGAGCGGCTTCATGCGGGGAAAATTGCAGCCCTGAAAAATTCCAAACTTGATCACTCACCTCGAGCACTAGTCGACATGGGTTTCGATGTCTCGCAGACGACTGTTGTCTGAATAATTTCAGCATGCTGTTTCCAAAAATTAAATACGTTTGTACCCATCACGTCGTTTTTTTTCGTTTTTTCTTTTGGGAAAACAGCAATACAGGGTGATTGAAAAGTCCGAGGACACTGTTTTTTTTTTTTCTGAAACGAATGCGCGAATGGCAGATCCAACTTCACCTGGGTACATCGGGGTGAGGGTGTTTGCGGGGCGACATGGACGCCATCTAGAAGCCCGCCACATTGGATGGAGGTCATTTTTTTTAATTGGCAAGAGGAAATCCTAACCTAGGGGAAAATTCTGACGTGGTTGGAAGAAATTGGTGTCATTTGCGTGATCAGCATTCAAAATACTTCCATAATCACTTATTGATTAGGAAAGAACCGAAATTTACCTTTTGTTGCATTATGTATTAAATGTAATGTAATGATGAATATGATAAGTTTGACTGTTGTGAAATATTCTTACGTGATGGGAAAAATGGATGCTATTTCCGTGATCAGCATTCAAAATACTTCCACAAACACCTATTGATTTCAAAACATCCGAACTTTTTCTTTAAATGTCGACCAGTGGAATCGAGCCCGGGTCTCCCGTGTGGCAGTCAGACGCCCTACCGACTAGATCACGGCGGCAGTTTGTATTATAAATACAATAACTTCTTTATTTATTTTTTTCACTTGGAGCTAGGAATGTGTTTGTTAACCCCCTTCAAGGTGTACATCTCCGGAGGATTTGTTTATTATAGATGTTTACTGAACGAACAGCTGTATCTTGCGCAAGGGAAATGTTCCTTTAGACTTAAGGGACACCCTCGTGTGAGAAGAGTAATCTCCAAAGATCAAGGGAGATAATTCCCCACGAGACGGATCTCCGCAGATGAAATTCTGTTTCCCTTGCAACGTCCAGTGCAACACGAGGTGAGAATGAGTAATGAGGGAGCATGTACCTCGAGCCTCAACACCGAAATGTGATCCTCTTAGAGTCCGTTTCCAATGTAGCGTTGCCTTCACCATTAATTTAATCTCTGCAGATGCAGAGATCTAGTAAAATTTGGTAGGGTGTTCCACAAATGATGAAAGAAGAAAGAAGTCATTGTTAAAACTCTTCTGAAAACATGTTAATCTCAAGTTACATCCGCTAAAAAATGCAGTTGGGAAGAATAAAATATGGAAATATTGAGGACATAAGATCTGCAGCAATACCAGCTTGGAAAAATGCAAATAATGTCACAAGAAGAGCGCAGAATATGATTTCAGCACTCGACAATTTGTTATCATTGAATGCCCACGTCCATTGTATTTTTTATTTATTCAACCAATCACTTATGCATACATTATAGACATGAGTGCTTTAGCATAAACTGCATAAACGTAAGTTTAACTTCCAACTATACTATTAAGGAAGTTCGCATAAAATACTTTCTCAAGTCTCGGGGTACATTATAAAATTCGTGTTCGTTATGTATCACCAATAGTTCGTGAAAGTCCTGATTCTTATACATCCAGACAAGCCATACATAGTTGGCAAGGGTACCAGCTTCGAATCCCACCCTGGCCGGGCGTGGGTGTTCTTTGTGAGCATCCCTTCATCTATTTCATCATATCATCACTCATCTTCACGATTAGCCAAAAGTGACACAAAAGCGATGAATCCACGACTTTTGCGACCGTCATCTGCGACACAAAGTGTAACTAGCTTCCCTTCACACTTTATCCAGGCTTAGGACTGGCAGCATCATGGAAGCTGTTGTGTTTTTGAAAACCTTTTTTACTTTTCCTTCACACTGGCATCATGGAAGCTGGGTGTTTAAAAGCTGGATGTATTTATCCTTTGTCAATGACGGTTTTTTAGATCCCTTGTCAGTATAGGAGCAGCCTGCAATCCCTTGTCAATGTAGACATGTAGAATGCGTCGTTTCCCTTGTAGTGGAACCAACATCTTACTATTTTTATTCTAATTTCTGAACGTACGCCATTCTCCTCAAAAAGCGCTTAAGATCTCTACGCATTTCATAGTCTGCAAACGCTATTTGTATTCTCTCATCTATTGTAATGTACTGACGTCGTCTAAGTTTCCCTTTAAGATTCAAGGCCCTCCTTTCACATAAGTAGTCGTTGTACACAGCTTCTAATCTTAAAGTCTTCACTAATTGCACGTTAGGACTTGAATTTTCCGTCAATACATTAACTGTATGGTTCCATCCCTCGACTGCATTGTTAATCCTGTGCCGCTGTTGGGAGCAGTTCCACATGGAAATGTCGAAAACAGAGTTGTTCATCCACTGTTCAACGAAATAATCCAAAAAATTTCTCTGTCGTGGTTTGGCGCATCTTCCATCACACACAGCCATCCATCATCGACGTCAGCCACAGGGAGGTAAGACACATTCCGTCACACACAAGCTGGACACATTCTTATACACAGCCGCACGTCTGGATCTGTTTTGTAATCGTTTGTCAGTTTCAAGTCCTGCACCTTTCGCCACAAACATTGGTTAAAGTGATAATTACAACCACTGATCTGAGCCTCGGGAAATACTTTCTTCAGAGACGTTATTGCTGCTGCTTCGAAATCCATTTTTATAAATTTCGGTATCCATCCATCTACATTCGCCTTTACCAAACTGAATTTTTTTTCACATGTAGTCTGATCTTTTTTGGGTAAGAGAACATAGACTAAAGGGATAATGTTATTTTCCTCGGCGGAGCTTCCATTGTCAACGTGTATGGTGTACAACTGGAAAAACTATCGACTCCTGCTCCTGAAAGTACCGTCTATGAAACACGTCGTGTGTTCCTCTAAAGTCTGTCGTACGCAAATGTCGCTAATTCTTGTAAACAAATTAGAAATCGTAGGGGATAATCCAAGCAGTGTCGCTTATGACGGGAAAAAAAACAGTTTGTGCTTAGTGTCGCAAATGACGGTGTCGGAAATGTCGGAACTACAAAAGCGATATAAAATTAACAGAATCAGTGAAATCTATACATAGTGTCCTATCAGCCACTGTACACTGTGCATTTTTGTTCCAGGATAGCAGGAGAGTGTTGAGAACACAATTTTATGCACCGTAAAACTACAGGATGGGTTCGGCATATCTTGCCTAGCATTATGAATTTCCAAGTTTCCTTGGACATTTCATAATAATTAGTTTTATTCATTATAGTATATCTTCCAGGGACAATTAAACCCAATTTATCTAAGATTTGATCGATGGCGCAGTGATAGCGTCGTAGCCTTGTAATCAAGGGGTCCCGAGTTCGATCCCCGATGGAGGCACATGGTGGTTCGGATCCCACTTTATTAAACTGTAGGTCCAGTTCTAATTATCCTTACTGTGCATAAGTGGACTTAAAACAACAATTCAATTAATCAATCTAAGATTTGATGTATTACTTCGTCCACTGTCCACGGAATGTAAGGAATTATCTTTCTGGAAGGCAGTCGAGTGTCAAGTTATCTTCCACGGAACACACTGCCGACTCGGTAGCGGATATTGTTAGTCGACCTCCGTGGCGGACTGGTTAGCACAGTACTCCAGGTGTCCCAGGTAAGATACGTATGAATGTTTGTCCTCAATGAGGAAATGGAGAATTGAGTAAATCTGATATGTATGAAAGCAAGGAAAGAAAATGACTGGAGAAACTACCGCTTAGTGATTTTACTTTAAAAATACAAATATAGAGAGAACAACAACTGAAATTATTTTCGTCACAAAGGAAGGCTTCAAGTTCAATTTATGCTCAAATAAGCTCCACTACAATGTTCTCCCTTCTGGGAACCGTCCACTTTAGCCTTTGAATACAGCGTTAACATCTACGCTATTAGAGTACACCCCTAATTTGATGCTGGGTAGCAAATCTATTAGCAGTAGTTAAAATAATGTAGTTCATTATGTCCTGTGTGTATTAATAAGTCCTGGTATTGGAATACGCTTAAGAATAGTCTTAATAAGAATATTCACCAAAAGGATGATGACTCGTGGATAAAATTGACAGGCGTCCTGTTTAATTGCATTCTACAGTTTATTTGTATGTCCTGTGGACGTTTGTATTACGTGTATATAGTATTTTAATGTAATTATAATGTGTAATGGAATATCTAGAAGCTGGTTTCGTATGTTCTCGTTCAGTGTGTCTTCTTTATTGGCAAAGGAGAAACATGACAACCCCATACGTGGGGTATTAAAAAGCTCTTGCTCTGTCACAGACAAGATGTAAATCGGTATTTAAAGCAAGATTTAAATCAGGTGATTTAAAAAGAAATCACTGATTTAAATCACTTTAAAGAAGTAATTTATAGAGTAATATACATATGGATTTTGTAGGTGTCAGAAACACTTTTGGTGAATGTACATTAATCTCACAATTATTTAATAGTGTTTATTAAGCTCTAAGAAAGGAAGAGAAAGGAAACGAAATATTTGTGTATTGATGGGGTGAAGTTTATACGAAAGAAAATGCAATATGCAAACTATGTATGTACTTTAATTTCTCTTGATTTAAAATTTAATATTTTTATGGGCAACAATAGCAAACATTTTGTGTCGAATAATATACAAAATACTAATCATGTTAAACCGTAAATAACGTTATTATTCAAATCTAAATAAATATTGCAGCTGGTATTTTGCAAACTATGATTTGCAAGCAAAGATTATAAAAATATTTTTAAGTTACAGTGTGCATCCAATTTTTTTTTTATTTTCACTTGAATAAAAGTTACTGAAATTATTCTAGTTTCATTAACACACTCAACAAACATTTCCATAGTAGGTTCATGCAAGAAGTTTCAGAAACAGAAAAATGTATATTTACTTTGTATATTTTTTTTATTTGCTTTAATGAAACTGTTCAAATATTTTACAGGGCCGTTTACCAGAAAAAGCCTTTCCATATTTAAAAAAAACATATCTATATGTATGGTACCAAGAACTATGCAAGCGATGTTTTGTTTAAAATAATAATAGAAAAATCGTCAAAAATTAATTTTTTGAATAAAAATCATGAATTTTTATCCGCCTGCTCATAGAATCCTTACTGAATTGTATTTTAATGCAGAAAAGACGCGAAACAAATCGGTATGGTTTTTTGCACGCCTCAATACCGTCATTTTCTGCATTTCAATGAAGCACTCTTGCCTTACTTTTGTGAATTATACTGTCTTTTTCCTCTGCTGTGCTCGTGACCTGGTGACCTACTTAACAGTTTTGCTCGAGCAGCTTGTCGTCGGTTATCAGCGCTGCCTTTTGATTCAGTGAACATGCAAGCAGGCACGCTTTCCACGGGAGATAGGGACTGAGCTTATCCCTACGGACGCTGTAAACACGAAACGTTTTCATAGTCGCTGCTTCGAGTTTCCTTATCTTTCTCTCTTATTCCTCTCTCTCTCTCCCTCCTCCTAAAGAAGTGCTACTTACCTTTTGCGCCGTAACCCAATTTATCTCATGTTCCATGTTACCTAAAGCTTCTAACCTGTTTCTTGGAAGTGCTTAACGTGCAAGGCTCACTTGTCAAGCACAAGTCGAGACAATTTGATTATTTTTAAATAATCAGCTTTTGAAGTCATGCTCTACTTGTAGCGTGGTTAAAATGCGAATAACTGGATTCGGATTCCATATTGGATCCGGTTTCGACTGAACCTTTGAACGGGAGAACAAACGCTATGTAAAGAAGTGTTAGGGGTCGCATTGACGTGGAGTTACTCTGGCGAGCACTGCTGTGTTTCATCAAACACCGAATAGAACTAAATATTTTTGTCGGCCTAATTCGCCAGAAGTGTAGTGCCGTGACAAAAATAGTCAATGAAAACTTCATTGACTTGATGTAAGTCTTGAAGCTTTCTTGGCGATGAATGATCTTCAGGATATCCTGGAGATGAGAGTGACGTTAGCTCGGAAACCTTTCCAGAACTCACCTGGTCACTTCTACCCTGAAGTGGCGTTACCTCTCGAAAACTCTGAAACCTTTCCAAAACTCCCCCGCGACAAGTTAAGTTTGCAGCAACTTTTCGCCCATGTAGACCCAAACGTGCGCGCACAATATAGTTCCGCTGCAATACTGCCGATTTTCTCAATGTCTGTGATATGAACATCTCGGCGGTTGTGGCAAGACTCGCACGGGAGAAGCTGAGCGCCGTTTTCGCGAGGTTTAATACATAAAACCTGCTGCAAACTTAACTTGTCGTGGGGTATAGTGACTTCTACTCTGAAAATGAGAGTGGTGTTAGCTATTTAAAGCTCGGAAACCTTTCCAGAACTCACCTAGTAACTTCTACTCTGAAAATTAGAGTGGTATTAGCTCTTTAAAGATGGGAAAACTTTCCAGAACTCACCTGATCGATTTCCCCAGAGAATCTGTTCTTTAGGCAGATCCGGATCCGACACGCCAGGACGCGACGCAATGAGTCATTCTTGTCGGAATCCATCTCGGGGAAGGTTTTACCATAGTCTGTTGTAAGCGGCGAACACTGGACGAAACATTTGACTCGAGTTACGTTGAGACAATTTGCGACAAAATAACGAAGGTCCGTGGAATTTTGTCTCGCGTGGAGCGACTTGCGACAAAACGATCTAAGCGCGAATCCATTCACTTGAGCCAAAGACCGGAAACAGGGGCAACACTGACGTAGTGGAAACGTCATCGCCGGTGGAGACACGTTGTGTTTCCAATCCCACTTAAACTGTAGGCCTATACCAATTATACCATCTGTGCATAAAGTGAACTTAAAAGAAAGACTCCAACTCAAGCACCATTTCAACCGCATCCTGCCAAATCTTATGTTGAGTATTTCCGATTGAACTGCGACATTCTTGTTATTCCTTGGTCAGTTCCGGACCTTGTGACTTAAAATCGCAGTTCATTGACCATACTATTGGAAACGTTTGGTGGTTTCTGAGGATTGTTCCCAATCATTGTCATTGTCATAAAAATAACTAGATTATAGAAAATGAAGAAATATATATTCAACTTCTCTAAGAAGTAAAAAAATCACCACTTTTTGCATTGTAAGAACTAAGTAAGAAGACTTCATCTCACTGTTACACTTTGTAAAGAGTAGAGTCGTCCTTGAGAATTCGCGTTTTGAAGGGATAATTTGAAATGCGACACTATATTTCCAAGATGGAAACCCAGGCATTATTTTCTTCCAGTTAGTGCAGCTTGAATACTTTATTTCGAAAACAATAATTAATATATCGGACAATCCTTTCGGCACTTTATGGTTCTATCATCGTCGCAGTTAATACAGCAGAAGGCTAGAAAACGTGAAGGAAAAAAATCATATTCCAAATGAAACCTTCAGTTCATGGAATTATAATGTTCAATGGGATGAAAGTAAGAATATCGTGAGAATTATGTATGCTTCGTTCCTGGGGAAATCATGGCGCCGAAATAATCCAATCGTCAAAAAGCCAATGCTTTCAGAGGACCTGCCAGCTTATGCTGTGTGAATTCCGTTCGTTGGCTTCGCCTCCACTGACACTAATAATTCATTCTCCCAGAGTAACTTTTCGAGAATCCGCCCGGCTGAGCAATGGATTTTCCACGTGATAGGACTCATTATTTATGTTCCTTTTTGCATCTCTGATGAGCTCGGTTCAAACGAATTCTCTGCACCGGTTCATTGCGACATATGTTATTGCTCTGCTACCGTTATATATTCGATGACGTGTGTAACTATCATTTTCTTTTTCAGAACTCGCTACTTGCAGGTAGTTGTTTGGCTCTATTTGTTGCTTTATTTATTCAGGCTTAAATGCATATTTCAGTAATTGATCACAAATAAATTCCAGTCATTACTCTTTGCTTCCTGCTGTGATTGAGTCGTCAATTGGAAGACTGTAATTGTGCTTTGTAAAGCTTCACAATAGGTATTTGACGTAGACAAGCGTAATTTTTTAAAATGACGATTTTCCGGTTTCATACATGAAGTGACTTTTTTGTCAGTAATTGTATGACACTGTCAGTCCCTCTCGTGTAAAATCGGCTGTCCAATTTGTTTATCAAAACCTTCATGTTATGTAGCTGACTACAGTTAAAACCTTTCCTCTATGGAAAGGAGAATAATAAGCAGTGGGGTGGCCAGAGTTGTTTTTTTTTTTCCTTTTTCCTTGAGCTCAAGGTGGAAGCAACATTCTTAGGCGGGCTCTCTTTGGTAGCCACCGCTACTAAGATATTGCATTCCTCTCTCACTACTATTTTATCTTTCTTTCCTTCTTTATCTGTTTCATTTCTTTCTCTCTCTCTCTCTCTCTCTGTCTCTCTTTTTCTGTGTGTGTGAGTTTGTCGTGGCGCAACATCCCTTTGAGGACCAATGCCTGCCAAGTGGCTTTTCATTGGGTGACGCGTGGTCGACTCATCGAATCCCATCGCCGCTGTTGTCTTCCGAGACCAACGAACGCTACCATTGTGTAAAAGTAGCTGCCCCCGGGACGCCGGGTCAAGAGCTAAATTTTGTGGAGCTCCGACCGGGATCGAACCCGAGAACGCTTGCATCAAAGGCGAGATCTGTAACCGTTCGGCTACGCGAAGTTCTAAAAGCTTAATTGTTATTTTAAAATATATATTGGTGATCTAGAATTTCTCACGTAGGCTATTTCGGTGGACAGGAGTTGTCGTCCAGCCGGTCACAATGACCTTGATATTGTTTTTTGATATTCCAAGTGTATTTTTTTTTCAATGTTCCCTCATTACAAAGCAATTTCGTTGAGCATCCGCTGTTGGAAATGAGTAGTACAGCAAAGAGAATTCCACGCCCGAAAATGAGGTATAGTGAGGTACACAGTGTTGCCAACCTCTTACTCGAAAAAATAACCAAGGTTTTTCTTTTTCGGTCTAACCTAACCTCAAACAAGGAGCTGGCAACCTTGCTTGAGGCTTTTCTCGCAGTGTTGCCAGCTGGGGCTCGGTGGGGCTCAGTGCCAACCTCTTACTCGAAAAGTTACCAAGGTTTTTATTTCTTGGGCTAATCTAACCTAACGCGAGGAGCTGGCAATCTTGCTTGAGGCTTTTCTCGCAGTGTTGCCAGCTGGGGCTCGGTGGGGCTCGCAGTGTTGCCAACCTCTTACTCGAAAAAATGACCAAGGTTTTTATTTTGGTCTAACCTAACCTCAAGCAAGGAGCTGGCAATACTGCTTGAGGCTTGTCTTGCAGTGTTGCCAATATTTTACTCGAAAAGTTACCAAGGTTTTTATTTTGGTCTAACCTAACCTAAGGCAAGGAGCTGGCAATCTTGCTTGAGGCTTGAGGCTTGCTTTAATTAATTGCATAAATCAAGGTTGCCAACCTACTGGTATTTCTACCATGGTTTTTTTACAAAAAAAAGAGAGAGGGGGAAGAGTTAAACAACCGACAATGCTGCCAACACCTACCTATAGTTTTTCTTACTTGATAAGGGTTTAGCCAATTTATACACTGGCGTAACATACACACACTGTGCAATAGAGCCGGCAACAAATATATACTGCCGTAAAAGAGAGATGGCAACACAGTATGTGTGTGCGTGTGTGCGTGTATAATATGTAGCATTATTAACTAGAGTGTGTTGGCAACCTACCTGCAATTAAAAAAAAAACTAGAGACGTCAATGTTGCCGTAAGATAAAGAGGGAGACTAAGCTGGCAACAGTGGTGAGCGAATATGCCTTATTTCTAAGTTCTGGGCGTCAATGTATATCGGGATTTTTGTAAAAACCTTATCGCGGGAACGATGTGCTGCACATGCATATGCGCGCACCTGTATTGTGACGCAAACAAACAAATAAATAATTGTTGTTTTTTAGGATTCCTGGCCCCTAACCCCGCCAGGGTGCGTGGTGCCCAACCCAAAAAGGTTCTAACGGCTGCGACTCTAGATAGTCGCACCTCTGTAGGGTTTCACGTGTTTTTTTTTTTGTATGGTAGTGGTGGTGTCGGCAATAGTGGGTGGGTTAATTGTTGTCGTAATATTTTGGTTATTTGGCAAAATACTGCTAGTAACTAGAGGAGTTAGCGTGGGAACGTGAGGCGGCGGCATCTAATTATCTCCTTCGCCATTATCCCCACCGGAAGGTCTACTCCACCCAGTTACGGCCAGTTTTTTTGTTTCGCTGCTGGGCACGCCAGTGACGCAGAAAGCTCCAAAGGCAGCGATCCAAATCATGATGAGCGTGGGAACGTGAGGCGATAATATCTGATTGTCTCCGCCGCCATTATTCCCACCGAGGTCACCCGCACAAAAAAACTGGCCGCAACTGGGTGGAGTAGACCTTCCGGTGGTATTGTGTTGGTTTCGCTCGCTGGGCACGCCAGAAGCACTCGGGTATTAATCAATCAACGTCTGGTGAATCGGGGGGGGGGGGGTGTGATACATGCCAAGGCTTTTGCCTGCTTTTTTGCTATTCTTCGCACATCAGTTGCAGTCGAGTATTGCTACTGGGTAGTCGCATAAAAGTGTACGCTATACCAAGTGTAAATATCAAGTGTAATAGAAGCCGAATTAGTTTGGTCTGTCAGGTGAGTACCATATCAGCATAAGTTATACGCACACAAGTTGCTTGACTAGCTATAAAACTAAAATTTACGCAGTAAGGCTAATCGAAACTGGGTCTACAGTGGGATCCGAACCACTTCCACTGGGTATCGAACTTGGAGTTTACAATTATACAAGTGTACAGGGGAAATTTTATTTTTTTTGAATTTGTTGATACTCTCGATTGGATTTTGTTGTTTTAAGTCTATTTTATGCATAGTAAGGCTAATCGAAACTGAGCCTACAGCGAGATCCGAACCACCTCTGCAGGATATCGAACTTTGAGTTTAAAATTATACAAGTGTACAGGGGAAACTCTATTTTTTGAATTTGTTGATACTCTGGATTGGATTTTGTTGTTTTTTAAATCTATTTTATGCACAGTAAGGCTAATCGGGACTGGACCTACAGTTTCAAGAACTACTTGTGCGGGTATCGAAGCCGAGATTACAAGGCTATTGCAGTGCTATCGCAGAGGCTGGTGGAAGTACTGATTGATTTGATGTTTTAAGTCTATTTTATGCACAGTAAGGCTAATCGGGACTGGACCTACAGTTTCAAGAACTACTTGTGCGGGTATCGAAGCCGAGATTTTTTGATTATAATGCTACCGCTGCGCCATCGCAAAGGCTAGTAGAAGTACATAGTTATTCGAATCTTATTTATTTAGACTTACAGTCTAAAAAAATATCATGGTATTATTATTTCTGCAATTATTTGCAATCTTGGCCAGAGAGAGGAGAAGAGGAAAAAAAAATAATATTTTTGTTTCAATATCGAACCTATATTTTAAATTTATACATGTGTGTATGCGTGCAGGGAGTATTTTTTTTTGATCGGGTGGGTTGTAAGGTGAGTGAACATGTAGGAAAAATACTGGTATATTAATTGATTGATTGATTGATTTAGTTTATTTTATTTTGTGTTTTGTGCCTCTTGGCTAATTTGCGAAGATGGGGGTGAATGATGAAATTGATGAATGGATATTTACAAACAACCAAACCCAAACGGGATTCGAACCCGGGACCCTTGGCATCGCAGCACGATGTCCTAACCACTCGGCCACAGGGTCGGACAAGTACTGGTATATGCATAGACCAAAGTTACATGGTTCTAGGCCCCATAGGAGCCGAGAAAATCAATGTCTTGGAAAATGTCTTAAGACAAATATCTTAATCTTTAAGAAAGTCGACTTCCGGTCTGTCAAGATGTTACTTCCGGTCTGTCAAGAAAATTTTCTTAAGACAAAAATCTTAAGATGTTTTCCAAGACATTGATTTTCTCGGCTCCTAATTGAGCTAGGATGATGATTTTAGGTTTGTTGGATAGGATTCGACGAGAACTATTCGACTGGCAAATAAAATCAATTCCACCCCCTCAAGTTTCGGAAATACAGACAATTTTTTTATTTTTTGAGAAACTTGATTTGCTGGCTTAGTTTTTACCCTATTTCGAAAATTTTAATAGTATTCGATACAAAATTAGAAGTACTCTACAACCTAATGGAGGGATGATGACTAGTGCCTGCTGTTTTTGAGTTATTTTGGATTAAAATTTCAAGATGTAATTTCTA
This sequence comes from Lepisma saccharinum, assembly GCF_977018435.1. Classification (NCBI taxonomy): domain Eukaryota; kingdom Metazoa; phylum Arthropoda; class Insecta; order Zygentoma; family Lepismatidae; genus Lepisma; species Lepisma saccharinum. The sequence continues at coordinate 52,729,435 of NC_139236.1, forward strand.
AGATGTTTTGTAATTTATAAACTATGGGTTGTAGGAAAACGATTCTTGCTCTATCTGCTATTGCCCGACAAATACTATAAACACAAATAATTTTTTTAAAAAAATAAAGATCGAAAATAATTTTGTTTTCTGAAAATAAAAAATATGTGTATGGAAAAAAATACGATTGTGTAATTTTTTTATGATGTATGTTTGCATATAAAAATAAGTATACCTGAAAGTTTTAGAATTTCAAAATAACTATATATATATTTGCTATTATATCAGCCAAAACAAAAAAAATATATATAAACAAGTATATTTTCATAGTTTCACACCTCTACTAGATTGGTGGAAAAATATACTAGTGGGCAATAAAATCTGAAGAAAATTCGTGTCTAGCGAAAGTAAGCTAAATAAAATTACACATACATACAATATTTATTGTGTTTTTTCCATCTACAATCATATTTTTCTTATATATTTTTTTATATTTTTTTATAGAGTTGATTAAAACACATATTTGAGGAAGACAACGCTTCCCATATATAAATAAACATACCCCGAAAAAATGCCCTCTATGAAAAGTTGCCCTGTGTGCAAAAAAACTATATTAAGCAAAAATTTTGCAAGACATTGTCGCACCTGCGTGCCAGACAAGCATTTGGCTGCCACTGAACTGTGTTCCGGATGCAATAAACATATTACGATTGCGTATGCCAAGAAACATAAGCTTACTTGTCTAAGCAAAAATACATCTGGGGCACAGCCTTCGACCTCCACCAAGAGAGAGGCAGAAGCAGCCACCATCAATGCACCACCCGCCAAACGTGTCAAGCATGTGGCGAAAGCGAACCAGTCTGCTTTCCAGCATTTGTTAGAAGACTTTCCTTTTACTTCGGAGGACTCATGCGACGTGCGTAGCTTTTTGGAGAACGTGCAAGCCCAAATTATTTCCATTCTCGGCGATGCGCTTGCAACGCACTCTACCAAATTCTACGCATCGCTTTGTTGCTGGTACAAGAAGCCGTCTGATGAAATTTACAGCTTCTGCCACAACACCAAGGCGAAGACGCTGCATTTGGCGGATGTCGACAACCTCGAGGACATCTACAACAAGTTTGTCGAGGAGCTGCTGGCAAAGCAAGAAGAACATGAAGCTAAGGGCTCGGGGGGTTCGCTGTGTGGTGAGCCTCACGAGCTGCGCGTCAAACTTTCCAAGTTTGTGCCTCTCTCCGCCTCCAGCTACGTCCGCTTACCAAAAGCAATTGCGGCAAAGACGGCCGTCCTGAACATCCAAAATAAAGATAACAAGTGCTTCGTATGGTGTGTGCTTGCGGCGTTGCACCCTGTTCACTGGAAAAACCATCCACACCGAGTTAACCACTACCTACCCTATGAGCCAGAGCTGGAAGATGCCATTGCTGGGATTGACTACCCGGTGGAGGTCTCGGACATTCGCAAGTTCGAGGCCCGTACACACAACCCTCGGTTGGCCATCAACGTTTATGGCCTCACCGACAAAAATGTGGTGTACCCCATCCGGGTGAGCGACATAGACAACAATGATGCTCGAGAAATCCATCTCCTACTCATCAAGAACGAGACCCATCACCACTACACTCTTATTCGCTCCCTCTCTAGACTTGTGTCGAGTCAAAAAAGCAAGCATCATGGTAGCATAGAAGTTTGTCGAAAGTGTCTGATCACTTTTGACAACCAACAACAAAAACACCAGAGCTTACAAGAAGAAAACATCGCTGCCGAGAAGCTTGCTAACCACAAGCTCTACTGCAATGCCAACGAGCCGGGGGTGGCAGTCTTACCCAAACCTGGCACCGTGGAGCGTTTCCACATGCACGGTGCCATGGTGGAGCACCCCGCTATCATCATCGCGGATTTCGAGGCCTTCCTCAAACCCCTGTCCACTTGCGATCCCGATCCTGAAGTTTCTTCCACCACCCCTTACCAACTCCACGAGGCATCCAGTTTCGCATATGTTGTGGTGCGACGAGATCAACACATCGCCCCCGAGCCCTACGTGTACCGTGGTCCCGACGCAGCCAAACACTTCCTCGAGAGGATGGTTGTCGAGGCCATCGAGATAAGGAGGGTACTGTTGACCCCCAAGCCTATGCTCCCACTGTCCCCCAACGATCAACGAAGACATGACGAGGCCATCGCTTGCCCTGTCTGCGTCGAGGAGTACACCGCCAACAACCGTAAAGTCCATCACCACGATCACTTTAACGGTAGGTACGTTGGTCCTTGGTGCAACAGATGTAACCTTAAGGCCCAGGACCCGCACTTTATCCCTGTGTTTTTTCACAATGGCTCGGGATACGACTTCCACCACCTGATCAAGCATCTTGGGTACGACAACGCAAGAATCAATGTCCTGGCACAAAACGAGGAGCGTTACATCAGTGTGAGCAAACAAGTGCCGATCCCAGCATCCGACTCTACCGTCGAGCTTCGCTTCCTCGACTCCCTGAGGTTCCTCCCGGCAAGCCTCGATGCTCTCGCAGGGAAGCTTAGCGACGAGCAAATACTCATCACCTCTGCAAATTTTCCGAACTTGGACGTCGATCTCTTCAGGCGTAAGGGGGTCTACCCCTACGAATACGTCACCGACTCTACCAAGTTTGCGGAGACGTTGCTACCTCCCCAGGCGAACTTCTACAGTCAGCTACGAGGCTCGGGCATCACCGACGAAGAATATCACCACGCCCAGTCCATGTGGTGCGAGCTGGGTTGTCGAACTCTCGGAGACTACCACGACGCCTACCTCAAACTTGATGTGACGCTCCTCGCCGACGTGTTCCAGACGTTCCGTGCAACCGCAATGAAGATTTACCAGCTGGATCCCGCCTACTTCTATAGTCTCCCCGGACTGGCGTGGTCAGCCATGTTTCTGGTAACGAAAATCAAGCTTGAGCTTCTTTTGGACGTGGACATGGTGCTGTTTGTGGAACGCGCTATCCGGGGTGGAATGGTCCAGGTGTCGCAACGGCACGCGCACGCCAACAACCATCACATGGCTACTAGCTACGACTCCACCCAACCGTCGAGCTACATCATGCACACGGATGTGAATAACTTGTACGGGCACTCCATGATGCAGCCACTCCCCTTTAGAGGGTTCGAGTGGGCTGATTCTTCCAACTTCGACGTTGAAGGTTTTGACGATTCGGAACATGGGTTCTTCGCCGAGGTGGACCTTGAGTTCTCCAAGAACGTGCAGGATTTGTTCTGCGATCTTCCCCCTGCACCCGAGTTCAAGTGTCCACCCGATTGCAACCAGAAGAAGCTCGTCATGGATTTCGAACCCAAAAAGAATTACGTTCTTCACTACCAGAATCTCCGGTGGTTGATGCAGCAAGGGGTCACAGTCCACGCAGTTCACCGTATCCTCAAGTTCGAGCATTCTCCGTGGTTGCGTCCATATATTGAAGTTAACACTGAACACCGCACCGCAGCCACGTCCGAGCTTGATAAGGATTTCTTCAAGCTCATGAATAATGCGGTGTTTGGCAAGACCATGGAGAATGTACGGAATCGCGTGGACATAAAATTGGTGACGAGGAAAGAGCGATGTCGTCAGCTTGTCGCGAGTCCATTGTTCAAGTCTCGAACAATCTATAACGAGCAGCTGGCTCTGATTCACATGAGGCAAGGTGTGGTGAAACTCACCAAGCCCATCTACGTTGGAGCCACGGTTCTGGATCTGAGCAAGCTCCACATGTTCGAGACATACTACGACATATTACGTCCACACTACGGCCACAACATCTCGCTTCTCTACACGGACACGGACAGCTTGGTGTACCACGTTCACACAGCCGACGCATACGGGGATATAGCCACAGTTCCATCTTTGGTTAACCTCTTTGACACGTCAGGCTATCCCCAACCGAACCAGAGCGGTATCCTGGCCCGCAACAAGAAGGTGCCTGGCAAACTCAAAGATGAGAAGGCCGGAGATGTGATTCTCGAGTTTGCAGGTCTTCGCGCCAAGGCCTATACCATCAAAGCCGAGGGTAGCGTTACCAAGAAGGCCAAGGGTGTCGGCAGACAGGTGGTTCGGGAGCATCTCACATTCGAGGACTTCGTGGATTGCCTCAAGACCAGGTCGTCGGTTCTAAGAGCAGAACAGCGCATCCAGAGCGTCGACCATGTGTTGACCACCAACAAAGTGAGGAAGATTGCCCTGGATCCCAACGACGACAAGAGGTGTGTTCTCCAATGTGGAATCCACACACTGCCGTGGGGACACTATCGCTTAGCAGAAAGCAAAACCTGCAACATATGCCCATCTTCAACAGAAGATTCATAAAACAAAAACAAAAAAAAACAAAAAAAATCATTTTGTTAGTTATTACAAAAAAAAACACTGACTGTCATTACAAAAAAAACTTTGACCGTATTTTAAATAACCAGCATAATATGAATCTCTTTGGTTTCCGAAAACAAACCAACATGGAGACTGTACACCGCGCGACGACAGATCATGAATTTCTACCTTCCATGTTAACTAAACTCAACGGTCTACTGATTGTTCACCTTAATAGCATTTGGACGAAATTGGATGACGATGTAGGCAAGATGTTTTATGTCTTTAACAACAATTTACATTTTTACAAAATTCCGATCGATGGAAAACTTCAAATTACCGTGAATCCGGAAAACGTAGGCGAAATCAAAATATCTACCGGCAAGAACATTTTTCGAATCAAGCACGACAAGATGCTTTCTAACATTACGTACGATGTTTCTGCAGGAGATTGTTTATACGTGGAACTCCTAGGAGATTACGACAAACTTATTCCTCTCTTCGTAGAATTACGAATCGTCTATCCTATTATAAATAACCGTTAACCAAAATGCCTAACGATATTTTCGGCAACACCAAGCGTGTAGACCACGCAGAAGAGATTCTCATGTTGGACGTCCGAATTAAAAAGTTGAGGAGCGATTTGATTGCTTTGCAGGAGACCTTAAACAAAAGTTTAGAGTCCGAGATCGCTACGCTCCAAACGCAATGTCTCGACCCCATTCTGAAAATCGATTCCGAACTGAAAACGCTCATAAAAAATTATGTCGACGTACCTTCTTACGACAACGTTCAAAATATACAGTTGAGCGTGGATAAGCTTCAAAATGATTTGGCCAAATTGCAGCAATTTCAATCGAAAAATGAAGATTTGGAAAAATTGAAACTCGAAATCGAAGAACGAACTTCGGCAATCGAAAAGAATTTCTCTGAACTTCAAACCGTCGTGAAGGATATTGATGTAGAACGCTTGCATGTTGTTGTTTCCAAATTACAAGAAGAATTCGCCAGCACGTTGGAAGAAATTAAATCCAAGTTACAGACTTTGGAAGATACCATGACGAACCTACCATCGTCAGACGAACTGCAAGTCATCGGCAAAAGCGTCGCGAACATAAAAATTCAATTGGAGGCTTATCAAGATTTCGAACACATTCAAACCACCATCGCTACGCTTCAGGCATCTCTGGAGTTGATCAACGAAGAAATTAAAAATATTCACGCTGAAGCAAACGCGTTGACGAGCATACAAGACACGTTGAGCACGGTTCAGCAGAAGATCGAATATTTAGAAAATTTGAACGTCGAATCAAACCTTGCTCATTTTCATCACGTACTGGACAACATACAGAATGACTTGGAATCGTTACGGACGAGCGTACCTTCGAGCGAAGATTTGGAAAAATTGAAAACGGCGGTGACGGCACTATCCGATTCGAGCGACATCAAAAGTTCATTGAGCGATCTCGAGAGTAGGGTGGCCAATCTCCCCACCTCAAAAGAATTACACGCTTTGAAAAGGAGCATATCACGTATGCTGAAACGACTAGAAACGGAAACGGCGAACGTGGAACAGATTCGAGACGAACTTGCTTCGCTGGTGTCGACGCTGCCCACTTCGCAGAGCGTCGCCGACCTTCACACGCAGTTTACCGAGATGCGAAGCATCGTGAACGATCTCACCGAGAAAAGTTCGAAATTGAATCAAGTCGAGAACCTTCAGAGTATCGTCGTCAACATCAGAGATCAAGTTGGAGTGTTGGAATCCACGCAGGAATCGACGCAGGCCTCTTTCGGTGCCAAATTACAAGAACTCAACGAAAACTTCAAGCAGTTGAACGTGGAAGTGAAAATCAAGCCGTCATTTTCTACAGTAACGGATACCATCGTCGAACATTTGTTGCCCGTACAAAATACACTGGGACAGCTTCACAGCAACCTTGTTAGCGTCGATACTAAATTCGCTAAACTGCATTCTCTGCAAGCCATCGAAATCAACAGCGTACCCAATCAACAGAGAATCTCCACGTTCGTCGAAGGTAACAAACTGTACATGTTACATCCTTATCATCCGTACTACAAGTTTCTCCTCGATGGCACGATTCAGATAAATGAATTTTCGTACTGGTCTCACGGCAGAAAAGCTAGCGTTCCCACCATGACCTTGATATCGAATCGTGGTGTCCAGAAAGCAGGAAACATTCCTCTGGCACGTTGGAACGAAACGCGCAACATATATGAAATACACGAAGACGAAGATCTTACCGTTTTTGACGTGAGTGCCGGCGATAAGCTGATCGTTCAAAACACGAGCGAAGTGCCACCCTCTTTGAATCCCATCACGCTGGTGCTTCTCTTCAAACGTAATCTCTAAAAATGTCTAGGCAAGCCATCGTCGAAGAATTGCATAAACCTGCACGTCGCAACTACGAACGTTTGGCGGTGGTAACCAAGGGAATCGATGACCTCTGGCAAAGTGACCTCGTGGAGATGAGTAGCGGCAATTTGAAAAATGTGCATAAATTGAACAAGGGCAACAAGTACCTCCTCACCGTCATAGACACGTTTTCGAAATTCGCATGGGCTCTACCTTTGAAAGCCAAAACGGGGACATGCGTCACGGAAGCATTCAAGACAATTTTTCGCGAAAGCGACAGACGGCCTCGGTTTTTGCAAACGGACAGGGGGAAGGAATTTTACAATGCCGTATTCCAAAAGTTTATTCAAAAACATGACATTCGACATTATTCGACCTTCAGTCACATCAAAGCCAGCATCGTGGAAAGATTTAATCGAACCTTGAAAACACACATGTGGAAACGATTCACGCTTCGAGGAAATTACAAATGGGTCGACATACTGTCGGAACTCGTCGACACCTATAATAATACGGTACACAGAACGATAGGCATGAAGCCAGCTGACGTTACGAAATCTGACGAGCAGCGTTTAATTTCTACAGTTTACTGTCCAAAGTACACTCCCACGACTACCAAAAAATCAAAATTCAAAATTGGAGACCAGGTGAGGATCAGCAAATTCAAACGCACCTTCGAGAAGGGATTCACAAAAAATTGGAGCACGGAACTTTTTACGGTGGTTCGAGTTTTACCCGGAAACCGACACACGTATATAATAAAAGATAGTAGCGACGAGATTTTGAAAGGAAGATTTTACGAAGAGGAACTCTCTAAAACAAAACATCCCGACACGTACCTCATCGAGAAAGTATTGCGTAGGAAAGGCGACAAACTGTTTGTCAAATGGCTGGGACTTCCGGAAAAAAGTTGGATCGACGCGAACGAAGTGATCTTGTGAGTACGTGGAACGTGGTGAAGCGTCTACCGGATTCGGAAAGTCAAACGAAAAAAAAGAACGGTGAGTTGCTTCCCGACAGCATCCGCTGTCTGATCGTAGGTCCTTCAGAGTGTGGGAAAACAACACTGCTCGTGGACAATTTTCTCCTCGCACCGAATTGGTTAGATTGGAAGAACAGGCACCTCTACGTATTTTCGAAAAGTCTCGAACAAGCGAAATACCAGCAACTGATAAAACTGTACGATGGTCTGGACATTGCAACGTTCTCTTCGGAAATAAAACCACTCCACGATTGTCGTGAAAATTCAGTCGTTGTGTTCGACGATGTCATCCTGGAAAATCAAAATGAAATTCGCAATTTTTTCACGCAAGGTCGTCACAAAGGAATAGATTGCTTCTTCCTAGCTCAAACGTTTTCCAAAATTCCAAAACAGTTAGTACGCGACAACGCTAATTTCATATGTTTGTTTCGTCAAGATCACACCAACCTCAAGCACGCGTACGATGACTACGTAGGCGGAGACATGAACTACAATCAATTTTCGGAACGCTGCTGCTCCCACTGTTGGAACAGTGACGATTTCGGATTCGCGACGATCGACATGACGAGAAAACCTAACGAGGGAAAATACAGAAACAAAATCAACGACTTTCTAAACGTTGCAACGTTGTGAGAAACGATGAGTATAAATAACGCTATGACGAAACGAAAAATCGAAGACAAAAATCTCAAGCTTCGCGATTACCTCGCGAAACGCTTCAAAGGTTGGAAATCCGAGAATCGCGGATTCTACGAAGAGAAGAAACGTCAAGATCAACCTGTGATCGACGCCATCGGCGATCTAGGTAAAGAAATTAAAGGCGTCACGGAACAAAATAAAAATTTGATCAACGAACTCGTACCACTTGCAGCTAAAAATTACACCGTACCCACGCCCATTTCGAGCATTCCTTCGACGCCGTTCGAACTAAGAGACGTACCGCCACGACGTCGAGCCATAGGTAGCACGTCGTCGTCTTTGGATAAGATCGAGTTGGGACCTTTGGCACGAGACTACCTGAGCACGGCGAAATTCGACAAGGATGAAGTTTTCGGATTGTATCCGAGCATGGAGAGCAACGAAGGCGGCGGTGTGGTTTGGAAGATTGGAAAATCGAAAGTTACCTTCGAAGGCAACGACATTAAAGTTAATTTAGGCGAGAAGGATAGTTGGAACAGGTATCCGGGTACGGTGGGACTGTGGGAACTCGTTGCCAAAAAGCAGCCGAAAGATTACACCGACGAAGATTACCAGAGTTACAAGGAAATTTTGATCATGACGGATGCCTTATACCAAAACAACGACGCCTCGCAGAATAGGGTGAAATCGAGCAGCGGCGAGAAGTACAGAAATCTCATCAAGCCGATATGGAACCAGGTGAAAACAGGCAGCGGCGTCAAACTCTACAACACCCTGCCCAAAGAATTCGTTTGGGTGGACGACGTGCGCAAGCTCATAGACAGGTTGTTGGTTATTGCAGGAGAGGAGACTGCAGGCAATCGTAATTTCTACAACGAGAAGGTAGGAATTGTGGACATGATCAGCACAAAACTTTCCAACTTCATCGTGAACGACGACAAGGGCATAGGTTACCTCATTAAAATTATCAACACGCTGCCTCCGAGATTCTGGAACATGGCCGAAGGAAAGGGACTCGTGAACGACATCATCAACAAGTTACCTTTCGAGATGCATTTACCCGGCTACCAGTACTGCGGACCAGGTACCAAACTCGAGAAAAGATTGAAGAGAGGAGACAGGGGTGTGAATCCGTTGGACGCCGCATGCAAAGATCACGACATCGCTTACAACACCACTCGCACCGAACTGGATGCACGTCACGAAGCAGACAGAAAGTTAGAGCACGCAGCTTTCGAAAGATTCGTCAGCAGAGACGCTTCGCTGGGAGAAAGAGTTGCAGCACTGGGCACCACCATCGCCATGAACACAAAACAAAAACTTGGGTGGGGTATATAAATAACATACAGTAAAAAAAAAAAAAAAAAACACATCATGTCTGGTATAACCGTCTTGCCACACGAACTGTTGTGTAAAATTTTTAAACACGCAGTAAACGGAGATGTTAATAAACTTTTAATCATAGCGAGATCAACGCCGGAATTTCGCATCCCTTGTGAAATGGCTGTTAAGGATTATCTTCGGGAGATCAGTGGCATGAGGTGCGGTGATCTCGACACTCTTCTTTCGGCTGCAGGGGAAAAATTAAACGAGAGGATGGACGAACTGCACGAGGCGAGGCAGGGAAGAAGACAATACACGGATGATTGGCGTAGATCTAAACAAGAGACGGAAGATATTATCACGCACATCATCGTGTTTTCCGAAGCACGAACTTTTTTCCTCTGTCGAAAACTTGATATATAAATAACACACACACTGAAAATTTCTCTTCAATATGACGACTGAAAAAATGAGTGACTTTCAAGCATTAAAACAAATGCTAAATTTGTCAGTAGAGTATGTAAAAATTCAGGAATTAGAAGTGGACAAACCTTACACGATAACTTCCGGTTCAATTGTTTCTACCCAGTATGGTCCCAAGGCGCGTTTGTTGCTCAACGCACAATACAGTCTATTTTTACCAGATCGATACGCTAACATGTTATCCGACGAGAAGCTAGCTATTTTAATCGAGAACAAAACTCAAATCGTGTACAAGGGTACAAAAGAACTTCTTGGTAAGAAAACAAAGCACGTAATAGAATTTGTGTAACAGCTCTGCGCGGAGTATATCCTTGAAAAAAAAAATTACACGGAACAAAAAAATCTCAGAACATTTATATATAAATAACATACCGAAAAAAATTACACAAAACAAAAAAAATCTCAAAACATATATATAAATAACATACCGTGAAGATAACATATAGAGCATCAACATGAAGCCCAAAGGTGTCGTGTACCAGATACCATACTCCAATCTGAAAAATCTAGGTACCCTCGATGGTTTACTCACCAAAAAACAACGCGAGAAGAAACGTTCTTGCTTGATGAAAGGACACGGAATGAAATTACTTCTCAGCACACCTCAATTGAGACGCTTGCAGCGTTCGCGGAAACAGCAAAAAATCGGAGGTTTCATATTCAGCATCCCAGCCATCCTGGCAGCATTGGGGGCCGTTGGAAGTTTGGCCGGCGGAAGTGCCGCCATCGCGAAAACCGTCATCGACTCGAAGAAGAACAAAGCCGAGTTGGAAGAACAGAAACGTCACAACCTGGCTATGGAGAAGAAGGGGAAAGGTATAACCAAAAAACAAAAAAGCAACCTCGATGCTTTGAAGAAATATAAAAAAAAGAAGAAGCCCTGTCCAACTTCGATATTGAATCTCTGATCGAACTGTTGGGAATAAAAAACTTCAGGGGTGTTTTCATGTCCGATTCTCTACCCTCTGCTGTGAAGAAAAAGGAGTATGGCGTGGTCAACCTGGACAGTTACAAAAATCCTGGTACACATTGGATATGCTACCTCAAAATTGACGATAACAATGCATTTGTTTTCGATTCGTTCGGTGGCACACCACCTGCCAGGTTGGTGAAGTATCTCAGTGTTGCCAACCTCTACTACAATGACAAACGCATCCAGGGTTTCACCGATGTTAACTGCGGCCACCTATGCCTTTCTGTTCTCGCATACATGTCTAAAATAAATAACCCGTCGGTGGAACATTTTCAGAAAGCATTGTGGAATCTTAAATACGATGGGCGTGTTCCATCTCACGAGCGAATCTTCAATCTTGAAACTCACGCTGCACGACGACATCGTCTATCCTAAATCCGTGGCTCTGCGTGCATTCTACAGCATGTACCTCATACCTAACGTCACGCAGCACAACAACAAAATTAGCGTCGGAAGCGAGCACATTGTCGTCACGCCAGGTCAATACAATCTTTCCACTTTGCAAGCTCAGTTACCCAAAGGCACGTACCTTTCTCAAAATTCGGTCACGCACAGAGTGGAAATCGTATCGGCAACGGAGACCGTGGACCTGGGCACCATAGGAGAACTTCTAGGTTTCGAGAACAACACCAAACTCGAAGCTGGCATCAAGCACACGGCAGTCAATATTCCTAAATTTCTAGCCATCGAAACTCTGAACGTTCACTGCAACGTGGCGGAAGGCATGATCACGAAATCCTCGGACGGGGAGCTGCTGGGAAGTCACAAGCAGACAGGAATCATAGCTACGTTCAAACCCAGTTCCGAATTCATGGAACCGATCATCTACACACCCTCTTCGCCGATCTATTTTCCAGTATGCCGCAACCGCATAGACGACATAGAGTTGGTGGTGACAAACGAGAAAGGAGACGTGGTGGATTTCGCAGGTGCCACTACGACGGCCATCGTGGAGATCAACGTATAATAAATAACACACATAGTGAAAATGGAGCAAATCGAAAGTTACGAATTGCAATCTTTCCCTCCCAACCGTCGCACGTTCGCCAATCTCAACGAAGCAAACAGGGAGATCGAATACGACGTGGACGTAGGCGATGGGTTCGTTCATCCTCACAGAGCGGACCTCTACCTTCAATTCGACGTGGTGAAGAAGGAAAACGGAGATGCGTTTCCGCCCAATGCAAATTTGATACTCGTGGACAACTTCGTGCCTCACCTGTTCTCGCAGGTGGAGGTGAGGAAACACAACACCGTCATAGACAGAATAGATTATCCAGGCATCACGTCGACGGCAGTGGGAACATTGAAATTATCCAAAACAGACGCAGCATACTACCAGGCGGGAGGATTCGAAGCGGGGACCAAAATATCGACTAAAAGTCACACGGTGCTTTTTCCCATGCGTCTGCTGCCGGGATTCTTCTCGGACTACAAGGAGATCATGTGGAAGGGAGGATTGCGCGTCACGTTTCGAAGAGCGGCCAACGACAACGACGCACTGATGCGATACACCAACTTGAACGCCGACGGCACGCCGATAGCCAACACATTACCTGAAGCGGCCAAGTGCGTCATCCGGAGCATGGAATTGAGAATGCCGATCGTAGAATACGAAACAAACTACGCCCTCAAGTACAAAGCGGAGATCTTGAAGAGTCCGCAGGTACCGATTCACTTTCACGGTTACCAGTGCGTGCAGAAGATGGCGTCGGGAAGTCACATGGAATTCGACGTGACGACGCAGTTCAACAACATACAGTTCGACATGCCAGATTTCGTCGTCGTGCTCTTTCAGACCGGGCGCGATAACAACCAGGAAAAAAATTCCAGCATGTTCGACGACTGCAAGATCAAGAATGTTTATCTGAAGAATGGCAGAAACGAAGTGTTCCCGCGCGAGAATTACAACCTCGACATGACCAAAGACGATTACCTCAAACTTTACGAAGCTTACACCTCTTTCAAACGCGTGACCGAGGGAAGCATGGACATGTACTACACGCCCAGCGAATTCAAAACCCGCAGACCCATGTTCGTCATCAATACCACGAAGAGGAAGCAGGTGGTGGTCAACGATCGAACCAACATCAAGGTCGTCTGCGAGTTCCACGACGCGCTGCCCGAGGACACCGTATGCAGCGTTATCCTGATTGCAGAGAAGTCCTTCGTCCACGACGTGAAGAACGAGAGGGTCACAGAGCAGTTTTAACAAGTTTTTTACATTTTTTTCTTGCACAATAAGAAATTTTTGTACTAGCACAATCAGTTTCAATGGCACAATACGAAAATTTCACTAGTTCAGATCAGTTACAAATATCTATTTCATTAGTTATCAGTTACAATATCTTTTTTGCACTATAGCACGAGAGACAATCAGAAAATTTGCACAAAAAAAATTTGTTGTTGTTTTTTTTTACACGAGAAAATTAACAATAAAATTCTTTTTTATCGTTTCAGATGCTGTCGAAACATCAAAAACACATACACACACACTAGAAAAAAAGCATGCAACTTTATTTGTAACACACACACATACATTATCCATCTTCATCAAAAAAATATTATAATAAACATAATTATTTTTATCTATATCTCACAATAAAACTCTATATCCAAAAATATTACAACATCAAAATAACACTAGAGTCGTTAGTACACGTTGCATGCATTACGGAGGTCCTCTGTAGGGTTTCATGGAAGTTTGGGGGGAAAAAAAAAAAACACGTGAAACCCTACAGAGGTGCGACTATCTAGAGTCGCAGCCGTTAGAACCTTTTTGGGTTGGGCACCACGCACCCTGGCGGGGTTAGGGGCCAGGAATCCTAAAAAACAACAATTATTTATTTGTTTGTTTGCGTCACAATACAGGTGCGCGCATATGCATGTGCAGCACATCGTTCCCGCGATAAGGTTTTTACAAAAATCCCGATATACATTGACGCCCAGAACTTAGAAATAAGGCATATTCGCTCACCACTGTTGCCAGCTTAGTCTCCCTCTTTATCTTACGGCAACATTGACGTCTCTAGTTTTTTTTTTAATTGCAGGTAGGTTGCCAACACACTCTAGTTAATAATGCTACATATTATACACGCACACACGCACACACATACTGTGTTGCCATCTCTCTTTTACGGCAGTATATATTTGTTGCCGGCTCTATTGCACAGTGTGTGTATGTTACGCCAGTGTATAAATTGGCTAAACCCTTATCAAGTAAGAAAAACTATAGGTAGGTGTTGGCAGCATTGTCGGTTGTTTAACTCTTCCCCCTCTCTCTTTTTTTTGTAAAAAAACCATGGTAGAAATACCAGTAGGTTGGCAACCTTGATTTATGCAATTAATTAAAGCAAGCCTCAAGCCTCAAGCAAGATTGCCAGCTCCTTGCCTTAGGTTAGGTTAGACCAAAATAAAAACCTTGGTAACTTTTCGAGTAAAATATTGGCAACACTGCAAGACAAGCCTCAAGCAGTATTGCCAGCTCCTTGCTTGAGGTTAGGTTAGACCAAAATAAAAACCTTGGTCATTTTTTCGAGTAAGAGGTTGGCAACACTGCGAGCCCCACCGAGCCCCAGCTGGCAACACTGCGAGAAAAGCCTCAAGCAAGATTGCCAGCTCCTCGCGTTAGGTTAGATTAGCCCAAGAAATAAAAACCTTGGTAACTTTTCGAGTAAGAGGTTGGCACTGAGCCCCACCGAGCCCCAGCTGGCAACACTGCGAGAAAAGCCTCAAGCAAGGTTGCCAGCTCCTTGTTTGAGGTTAGGTTAGACCGAAAAAGAAAAACCTTGGTTATTTTTTCGAGTAAGAGGTTGGCAACACTGTGTACCTCACTATACCTCATTTTCGGGCGTGGAATTCTCTTTGCTGTACTACTGAAATGCCTAGTGAAAAGACAAGTCCATCTACCTGTAACGACCCTGCGTGGTCGCCACATTTAACAACCCTGCGAGGTCGCAATATTATATTTTGTTAAGAAGGTATGGATGAAGAATGCATGCTAAATGTTTAAATGTGTTAACGGATCCACCTCTACGATTATTAGTTTCGCTTATTATTTGACCCTGCGTGGTCGCTGTATTCTGTAAATGTTAACGGGTCCACCTCTACGTTTATTAACTTCGCTCATTATTAGACCCTGTGTGGTCGTTGTATTTGGTAAATGTTATCATTTATTGTCATTTATACTGTTCAATTTGTTGAAGAGTCCTGCGAGGCTCATTATTAATAGTATTGTCTGAATGCACACAGTTTTACTTTATATTGACACGTGCAACTAGTGATTTTCACACTAGTGTTTTCTTAATGTTACTTCTTGGATGTTTCTCAGTACGAAGGTTGCAATATGTAAAAAAATGAGTTAGCAACGCGTACTTGTAGTTACTATTTTCACCACCCATGCGCCACCGCGAGTATAAAGCCAGCGCAGTGAGGCCCGGACTTCAGTTGGCTTTCAGGTCGGCTCCCGATAAGATCTCTCTTACCAACGGACCTGGAAGAAGGATAACTCCGCTCTTGCGAGAGTCCAAGCATCCTAAGGAAGGAAGGAAGGAAGTTGCACTCCGCTCTTGCGAGAGACCAAGCACCCAAGAGAAGTTGTCCTCCGCCTGCGGGCGAGAGAAGCCGCACTCCGCCTTCCAGCGAGAGAGGTTGAACTCTGCCTTTGGCAAGAGAACCCACTCCACTTTCGAGTGAGAGATACCCCACTCCGCTTATTGGCGAGAGAGAACAACTCCACTTTAGAGTGAGAGGACCCGCTCCGCTTACTGCGAGAGGTTTCCTTTCCCTATCAACCTGCGGCACCCCGCCAGGGTAGTGTGGCGTTGGGTTTCCAGACAACCTACGGCGACCAGGCCCTAAATAAAATTAGGTCCCCATACTCCCCATTGGCGCCTCACTGTGAGGAATGAATTGGATGTTCCCTGCTACCCCCCTTATCTCTTCGAGTATAAAGGTGGTACAGGTAAATGCACGTGAGTGGTAAGGGTAAAGGTAAAGACACGTGAGTAAGTGTGCTAACGGACATCTTTGTGATACGATTATAATAAACTGTTACATATATATATATATAAACCTGGTTTAGTCTTTCTTTACACCCAGCAAGTCCTGAGATATTTCTGAGTCTTTGTACTACGACTGAATCAGTTAGCACATATGGGTAAACTTTTGCCGACCACCCAACTGCAGTGTTTAGCGTGTTGAACGCAGCCAGTACCAGTACTCCTGCGCCGTGGTGCTGAGCACTGCGTGGGTGGACGTTGCATAAAGTTTTTGGCGCCCAACGTGGGGCCCGAGAGATTGTAAAGACTGAAACCAGCAAGCCAGTGAGAGCCTTTTAGCTACAAGGACTAGAAAGGGCTCATAAGTGTCAGTGTTCGTCCAAAGAATTCACGAAGGTGAAGATATAGTGTCGGTAGTGGAAGAAACCATAGACGGTGTGCCAAAATGGAAAGGGACGCATCAAGTATGAACTTAAGAAGCAGAGGGAGGAAAACCGTAGATGAAGAAACTGGGTTCGGATGCTGTGAGGATACCGGAGGAGAGATGGAGTCTTTCCAGTGTTGCCAATGTCTACAGAAGTTCCATTGGAAATGTGAGGGGCAAGAAGAGACCTCAGTCTCCACTGGAGAGTCCAGATGCAAGATCAGTACCCTTGATGGCTTTCGGACAAGAACCAAGTGCTCCTAGTACGTCCCCATCAGACCATTGGTTATTAGAATGGCTCATGAGAGATAAAGAAGAGAGAAAGAAAGAAAAAGCGGAGGAGGAGAAGCAGAGAAAGAAAGATATGGCTCAATTAGAGAAAGCTAGAAAGAAAGAGAAAGCAGAAGAAGAAGCTAAAAGAAAACTAGAGACACAAGAATTTAGGTCGCTAATAGAGTCTCTAGAAGAGAAGAGAGAAATGGAAAAACGTGAAGCAGAAGAGAAAAGACAAATGGAAAAACGAGAAGCAGTAGAGAAAAGAGAAATGGAAAAACGAGAAGCTGAAGAGAAGAGAGAAAAAGAATTAGAAACTCTCCATGCCTTAGTTCAAGGTCAAGAAGAGGGGAGACAGCCAGAAGCTGAAAAAAGCAGAACAGAGATGCGAACACTTTTCTCCCAACATAAGACAGACCAGTTAGAAAGTCTTAGGGAGGAATTAGATAAAATTAGAATCTCTTGTCAGCTGGAAGTAGTGAAAGTAGTGGAAGAACAATTAGAACCTTTAGCTGTCTGGCGTGGTGAAATGGAGCAAGAGCAGGAACAAATGAAGAAAAATTTAGAGGTCTGTCTGCTATTGGTAGCCCGGTCTACGACGGAAAGCGGAAGTGAAGAACCAGAGAGAGTGAAGCAGATAGAAGCATCTATAGAAACCATAAGTTCAGCAGTAAAGACTCTGAGTGAGCAGGCCGTAGAACAGAAGGCAGCTGCAGAAACGATGGCCAAAGCAACCGACGAAAAGGTGAACTCTCTTCGCGGAGAGACACAGAAATTGGAGGTATGTCTTCGGCAAGAAATACATGAGCAGACTGGGTCTATAGTCAGAAGAGTAGGCGAACTGCAAGATAAAATTGAACGGTTGCAGCTACAACCGGGAGTGCCTTCTGATGTTCTCCCAGATTCCATTAAACGGGATAGAAGTCTGAATCCTGAAGCAGCCTCTTATGAACCTCCTAGAGTGGTGCAGAATCCTTTCTATCTGGGAACCATTCAATCGGATAAGCGTAAGCGGCCTAGAGAAGCAGATTGTTCCGACAGGACATCTCCTCGGCGAAGAACCGAATTTAAGATGCCTAGAATGTCGGACATCGCACACATTCCCAAGTTCAAGGGTGATATCGAAGCTCAGTCAGCTGAGAAATATCTTCGTGAGCTCAATGTAAGCTTCGAGCTCATGCAAGTGCCTGACAATTACAGACTCGAATTGCTACCTAGAGTATTCACAGGTAAAGCTGAACATTGGCTGGCAGGTAACATAGACAGTTTTGTTAGCTATGCTGATTTCTGCATAAAGTTTAAAGAAGAGTTTGCCTCCGAGAAGGCTAAGCAGAGATAATTAACAGCAGTAAGAAATAGAATATATTCCCGTCCAGTACATGAAAATATGGAGAGCTTCGCTTGGAGCATTTACGCCGCCTATAGGAATCTAAGTGACAACTTCAGCGAGAGCGAGGTGCTGAATTTAATCATAGGTCAGTTACCTTATAGAACTCGAAATCTCTGCCTTGCGCACTCTCCCAGAACAGTCGACGAATTGACCAGTTTCCTCAAGGACTTTGAAATATATGATGATCCCGACTTCTGGAGAAATAAAGAGGACTTCAAAGGTAAAGAACTTCCCAATAAGAATTTCAAAGTGCGAAGCATTGAGACCAAGAGTGATACTAAACCAGAAAACTCTTGGAGAACTCGGAATTTTAATAGAGATGGATGTAGCAGAGGACTGAGCCGTAACCAGAACGGTCGATGGGAACCTTATCGACCAAATCGAGGGCCAGATCGCAGATTTCCCGATTGGAGGAGGAACAATCAGGGACGCAGTAGTCCTAATTCTCCTAGGCGACCCTCACCTAGAGACTCGGGACCAAGTGGAACACAGTCACCCTCCAGAGAAGTTTTGACCTCTGAGCAGGAGGAAGCCCTAGAAACAACCCGGGACTTCCTGCATAATCAAAGGTCTCAATCCTGCCAAACAAACTAGATCCTTGTCTAGGTGCTTCGTTCCCATTTAGGCAAGGGGCCTCGGAGGAGCGACCTGATACAACTATCCAAGAACTAAAGGTTAACTTTCAACTATCTGAAACAGAAGAAGTAAAATTACAGAGTGAACTGAAATCCGCAAGGGAATCAAGGATTAGATACAAATCACCAGCAGTGGCTGCAAAATTAATAGATATACCAGTGACTTGTGTAATAGATACTGGGAGCGAATGCTCTATTTTAAGTTATGAAATTTGGACTAAGTTAAAGGAACAAATTCCAGGTATTCAAGTGCAGAAGGTTCCAGAGATAAGATTAGTGGATTTTTCTGGGAGACATAGGAAGCGTGTCTTTGGCAGCAGACGTGTGGAACTGGAGATTGAAGGTATGGTGTTCAGTACTGAAGTTTTTATATTGAGAGGGTTTGGTACAGATCTTCTTTTGGGCATGCCATTCTTGAAGCAGCACGAGGCCGAGATAAATTTCAGAAGAGACTCGGTAAAATTGTATTTTGGAAAAACTCCGGATCAAGATGTAGGGAATCCACTGGAAGTTGAAATTGTGCGGTACATCCAAAAGGTCCAAGAAAGAGACGAAGAGTGGATGTATAAACCGACAGACCTCAAGGAGAAGGTCGAAACTATAGACATTCTGAATGATTCCCAGAAACAGGAGTTGCTGCAAGTGCTGAATCGATATATAGCTGTGTTCTCAGAGAAGCCCGGTACCATGGAAAGTGCAGAATGTGAGATCCTTTTAAAAGGTACCGAACCAGTTCATCGCCCGCCATATCCAGTGCCGCTCTCGAAAAGGGCCGCTCTAGAAAAAGAACTCAGCTTGTGGAAAAGCTGGAACATTATTCAACCATCGGTATCACCCTATCTAAATCCATTACTAGTGGTGGATAAGCCCGATGGTAGTGTAAGACCGTGCCTGGATTTTCGACTATTAAATGCTATTATGATTGTTCCTAAAAGCTCAGTGCCACCTATTGATGAGTCATTGCAGAGATTTAAAGAAGCCCAGTATTTTTCGAGTTTAGATCTAGCTTCAGGCTATTTACAGATTCCTTTGAAACCAGAATGCCGAAAATACACTGCTTTTTCGTACAAAGGTCGCCAGTACGAATTCTTGAAGATGCCTTACGGCTTATCTAATGCTGTGTCTACCTTTGTGTCAGTTATGCATACAGTTTTTGGACCTGAAACTGAAAGTTATCTGACAGTGTACATAGACGATCTTCTGACTTTTGATGTGGATTTCGACAGCCATATCCAACATATAGAAGAGGTGCTCCATAGATTAGAAGAGGTTGGACTTAAGGTGAAACTTCGCAAATGTAACTTTGCTAAAGGTGAATTGGTTTATTTAGGCCATTTAATTTCGGGAGATAAGATTAAAATAGACCCGAAAAAGAACGAAGCCATCCTGAAGTTTCCACTACTTAAAACTAAGAAAGATGTCAGGAAATTTTTGGGGCTCGCAAATTGGAGACGGAAGTTCATAAAAGATTTTTCGGTTAAGACAGAACCATTGCTGAAGTTACTCTCTAAGACCGCTAGATGGAACTGGGGTTCAATGCAACAATCCGCCTTCGACCAGCTTAAACAAGAACTGGTAACCGCTCCAGCCCTGGCTCAACCTGATTTAGACCAGGAGTTCTGCATACAGTGTGACGCTTCGACCAAAGGCTTAGGATGTGTCTTATTTCAGGAGCAGAACGGAGAGAAAGCTGTAATCCAGTATGCTAGCAGGAAGCTAAAGAACAATGAAGTACACTACTCCATTCATGAACTGGAATGCCTGGCCATACTTTTTGGAGTAAGCAAGTTTGAGATTTATCTTCGCGGGAGACATTTCAAAATCTACACTGATCACAGAGGGTTAGTTTGGCTCCAAAATTCCAGGAACTGGAACTGTCGACTCAACAGATGGTCCCTGAAACTACAATCTTACTCTTTTGAAATTATTTATATACAAGGGAAAGAAAACACGGTTCCCGATATACTCAGCCGTTATCCAGCCGAAGAGAGCGTGAAAGATGAGGACACCAAATTTTTCCATGTGAACTACGTTTGGCAAGAAAGGGGAGAAGTGGAGGATGTAGAAAATTGGATCCAGGCCTAAGAAGAGGATAATTTCTGCAAGCCGGTCTTAAAGGTTCTGAGGCAAGAGGAAGTTAACGACTCCCCAGTTGAATCCAGGATAAAAAGATTGTATCAAGTGTATGGAAACCTCTTATTTAGGAAAACATCTGGAGATGAAGTCTCCTGGAAATTGTGTGTCCCCGAGAATCTGAAAGAGAGGGTCCTAAAGGAGAACCACGACGAACTGGGTCACTTCGGCATGGCTAAAACCCTTAAGAGAATTAAGAGTAGATATTTTTGGCCGAAATTGAAGATGGATATAGCCAAACATGTTAGGGATTGTCTCACCTGCGCTAAAACGAAAATGGACAAATTAGGTATTTTGAAGGATAAGCTACACATTAACCAGAAAAATCCTCATGAACTTTTATCAGTAGACCTAATTGGAAAGCTACCTATGTCTGATGGGTACCAGTATATTTTGACCATGGTAGATGTAGGGACTAAATTTGTCTCCACTTACCCTCTGAGACGAGGAACGGCCAGGGAAATCCTTAATGTAATGGAGAGAGGATATTTCTCCCATTTTCCAAAGGTGAGAGCAATTCTATCTGATAGAGGAACACAGTTTACTTCGGTATTTTGGAAGGAGTATTTAGATAAGAAAGGGATTAAGTATTACTTCACCACTGCTTATCACCCCAGTAGTAATACCATCGAACGAATGAACCAAGAAATAGTGCGGTTACTCAGATTGTTCTGTCATCGTGAGCACCAGTCTTGGTCAAAGTATCTAACCGAAATTTCATGGCTCCTAAACAACTCTGTTTCAGACGTTACAGGATACGCACCTTCAGAGTTATTCTTTAACAGGCCTGTGCCTAATGAAGTTCTGGACCACTTCAACTGGCCCATCGACGAAACCGATTCCCAAATAGACAACTGGGATCAAAAGTTATTCATGGCAAGAGCTAGAGAACGCTCCAAAAGTGAGAAACGGAAGTTTAAAGTAAAAGGAAATGCATTCCTGTTGCAAGAAGGTGACTTGGTTCTTGTCAGGAACCATAAGCTGAGTTCCAGAAGGAATAAGACAATCGCCAAGCTATTTGAGGTGTTGGCCCCTATGTCGCCACGGATGTTCGAAGCAACACTGCCCTGCTGTTGAACCAGACGACCAAGAACCCAGTCGACAGAGTCAACTTCGACAACCTTCGCCTTTACAGATGTTCTCCGGAGCGAAGAAGAGAAGTAGTAGGGGAAGAAGAGGACCAAGTGACTGAAGTGTAGAAGAGACAGAGACTCTTACCAGTTTGATCTTTAATATTTCCAGTAAAATTTTTCCAGAAATTGTAAGTTTTAAATTTCTACCAAAATTTTTGCCCGAGGAAGGGGCGTATGTAACGACCCTGCGTGGTCGCCACATTTAACAACCCTGCGAGGTCGCAATATTATATTTTGTTAAGAAGGTATGGATGAAGAATGCATGCTAAATGTTTAAATGTGTTAACGGATCCACCTCTACGATTATTAGTTTCGCTTATTATTTGACCCTACGTGGTCGCTGTATTCTGTAAATGTTAACGGGTCCACCTCTACGTTTATTAACTTCGCTCATTATTAGACCCTGTGTGGTCGTTGTATTTGGTAAATGTTATCATTTATTGTCATTTATACTGTTCAATTTGTTGAAGAGTCCTGCGAGGCTCATTATTAATAGTATTGTCTGAATGCACACAGTTTTACTTTATATTGACACGTGCAACTAGTGATTTTCACACTAGTGTTTTCTTAATGTTACTTCTTGGATGTTTCTCAGTACGAAGGTTGCAATATGTAAAAAAATGAGTTAGCAACGCGTACTTGTAGTTACTATTTTCACCACCCATGCGCCACCGCGAGTATAAAGCCAGCGCAACGAGGCCCGGACTTCAGTTGGCTTTCAGGTCGGCTCCCGATAAGATCTCTCTTACCAACGGACCTGGAAGAAGGATAACTCCGCTCTTGCGAGAGTCCAAGCATCCTAAGGAAGGAAGGAAGGAAGTTGCACTCCGCTCTTGCGAGAGACCAAGCACCCAAGAGAAGTTGTCCTCCGCCTGCGGGCGAGAGAAGCCGCACTCCGCCTTCCAGCGAGAGAGGTTGAACTCTGCCTTTGGCAAGAGAACCCACTCCACTTTCGAGTGAGAGATACCCCACTCCGCTTATTGGCGAGAGAGAACAACTCCACTTTAGAGTGAGAGGACCCGCTCCGCTTACTGCGAGAAGTTTCCTTTCCCTATCAACCTGCGGCACCCCGCCAGGGTAGTGTGGCGTTGGGTTTCCAGACAACCTACGGCGACCAGGCCCTAAATAAAATTAGGTCCCCATACTCCCCATTGGCGCCTCACTGTGAGGAATGAATTGATGTTCCCTGCTACCCCCCTTATCCCTTCGAGTATAAAGGTGGTACAGGTAAATGCACGTGAGTGGCAAGGGTAAAGGTAAAGACACGTGAGTAAGTGTGCTAACGGACATCTTTGTGATACGATTATAATAAACTGTTACATATATATATATATATATATATATATATATATATATATATATATATATATATATATATATAAACCTGGTTTAGTCTTTCTTTACACCCAGCAAGCCCTGAGATATTTCTGAGTCTTTGTACTACGACTGAATCAGTTAGCACATATGGGTAAACTTTTGCCGACCACCCAACTGCAGTGTTTAGCGTGTTGAACGCAGCCAGTACCAGTACTCCTGCGCCGTGGTGCTGAGCACTGCGTGGGTGGACGTTGCATACCGCAAATTATGGGAATATACATGTATTAACTAAATCTAATAGAAGATCTATTACCCTAATTATTAAATCAGGAATTTTTTGTACTGATAAGTTAACTGCGTAGACCAATTATACTTAACTTAATATTACCAATCCACATAGTTTTTCCAGGCCACTTTCCTTAACAAATACTAATTTAACATGAATTAGTTATAATTTTATTTATAGTAAAAAAGTTAAAGAATATAATTTTGTTACGAATCGGAATCAAAGTCACATAGATTTCCAGAAGACATGCTATTTTTTCTCGATTTAGATTGCATGTATGATATCGATTAAAGTGATGTACAATTTTTGGTTCCCTTCTTTTTATGGAGGATACTTTCATAAAAGTTGTGCTGTCATCTAGTAGCATGCGTTGTCACTAAAACAGTGAGCGTTAATGAACTACCCGTCCATTTTACCCTACACTACTTTACATTGCTTGGCTGTTAACGCTTTTTTTAAAGTTTTTTTCCTAATCTTATCAAGCGAACCACATTGCAAGCTCTCTCTTCGTGTCCGTGGAAAGAGATGTAGTTTATTTTTCTTTCGAATGTCATTCAGGCTGTAAGTGCATTAGGACATCACATTAAATATTCATGGCTCACTTGAAGGTGAGTGAAGCTGTGCATAAACTGCATCGTGTTTTGTGTGACTACAGAGGCGTCTAATGGATAACGTGCACTGAAAATGAAAAATATGACGTGGAGTTAACTCTGCCACGCAATTGGCTCTTGAATCCTTGCGGCAAGGTTTTTTTTTTCATTTTTATGCACCTAGGTTGAAAGTGGCTACTAAAATGAATGGATTTTGGCAGAATTTATACATGAACAGTCTCTGCTGTATAAACAGATATTAGCGTCTCTCAAATCATTCCTGGATCAGATATATATATACGATAAGTCAAGAAATGAATGTATTCCCTTACATAAGACTGTTGTACGTACATGAACTGTCACCTTTAAATTGTACGGATTGATGTAGTCTCTAAATCTGCATAAAATATCCCGGTACAGTTCATAAATTTTGAGAAGTCGCAGGACTAAGTTCGGTGGATCCAAGATTTTCCAGCGACTATTGCTCAGTCACTCAAGTTAATCTTGGGCTGGTACCTTTAACGAAGACCACTGACGTTTCTTTCACCTTTTTTGCGATTCCTTCCATTGCTCTTTCACCTCGTCATTGCGGTTGTCTTAATCTTTGTATTTGTGTTTTTATCGTTTTAATGCTCCTTTTGACTAATCGCGACAATGAGGATGAAGTGGCGATTACCTGAAATTGACGAATGGATACTCTCAAAGAGACACCCATGATTAGGTCAGGACTTCAAACGGAAAACTTCGATGACGTGATCGAGAGTCCGCCACAGAGACGGTGGTTATTAATGGTACAATCGCAGACACTTCTGAATTGTAATTACTACATAGACTTTCAATAGGAAAATTACAACTTAGAAGTTCCCATGACCGTACTATCAGCAAAAAATTGCGTTGTTATTAACGTACTGAAAAGATAAAGCCTTCCCTGCTCATTGCACCATTCCGTTAAGGCACACAGGGAGGGAGGGTGCGGAGGTGAGGGCTCCGCACATTCACGATATCGGCCGTTATGAAGATGGTGTGATCAGTGCCACGCTTCGGCCAACTTAACCTTCGGCTGTGTCAAGCCTAGAGCTGCCTCATGCAGTGACATGGTCTGAAAACTTCCCACCTTGAGATCAAATCCTGGTCTTCCGCGTGGAAGTCAGACGCTCTACCAACTGGACCACCGCGGCTCTATCTTACCGAAAATCAAGCTGAAATTCCTAAAACTTCACCCTATCTTGAAGGAGAACGTTGCTTCATATATTGCCTCCTGAGTTTTACCATTACGTGACTTGTCTATCACAAAAAGGAGTGTAAATTAAAGGAATTGTAGGGTATGTTTTAGAAATTCCGCAACAACGGCGACTTTACCTTGATTGTTCAACTAAAAATTAAAGATTCAGATAATGATTTAAAGTCTTGACTCGTTATCATGGTGATGTTTACTGTCCTCTGCACTTTTTAGCTCCAGCATCCAGCCCAGCAAAGCACCAGAAAAGTTTTTGTACCAACAACATCTTTAAATAAAAACCTTAAAACTTCGACAAAAATTAGAGGACAGACTGTGTACAGCTCAAAGTTACATTAGGTATCAACTGTTATTTATAAAACAATCTCAAGCCTGCAACACTGATCAAGTGAGCTTCAAAACGTCATTTCTGTCATTTTCAAGATGGCGCCTCCTCTACACACTTGCACCAGTGAAGAGGAATCGTTTTTTGTCAGCCTAAAACTTACAGAAATTTCTCAGCAAATGAATATTCAATATTCTGTGCGTGCTTACCACACCAGCAAGTTAATGGAGGAGAACGTTCGATAATGGCGTCAGTTAACAGGCAGATGGGTGGAAAGGCCTTCGCAGTGTCACATAAGTGACTGCACGTGGACCCCAAAGACTTATTTTTTCTTAAGGTGTACAGGCAAAAACTCAAAGTTGAAAGTATATGTATATTAGCTGTAGGAGATCTGTGTTAAAATGCAGTAAACTTGTGCAACGCTACGTGCAGAAATCTACTAGATAGGAAATAAAAAGAAATTAAGGTTTTAATTTCAGTTTTAGACCATCAAAACGGGGCCGTTTGCCTGAAGGATCCAAACGAATCAAAATTTATTTATTCCCAATCGATAAATCCGGCAGCGTTGTTCCAAACTGCCGCTGTAACTGAATATATCGGGCAACGTCGTCTGCAAAATAGAAGTGGACAGTGAACCGATCAGTCGGCTCGTTTGCTCAAAGCGAGCAGACACTGCTCACAATTTATAGGAGCGAGGAGTGAGTGCTCTTCGTTGCGGAAAACTTGTTGATCTGGGATTTAGGTAATCCGAGGCTTTTCCTGGATACAGAGGATCCCCGCAACGGAAGGAGTATATCGACCGGGTTGCGTCATTAGCCTTCTTCTACTGGTTCATAAATCCATATCACTGTCAATCTGCAGATTAGAAGTAGCTCATCCTGAAATTTGGAAGAGGAGGATTAGACAGAGGTTCAGAGTGTTGGTACTGAGTTTCACCAACCCTATCATTTAGTGCTTGTATAGATACCTGATTTTTCAATTAAATGAAAAAGGATCGATCCATAATCCTATATAGGAAGCAAAATCCAAGATGGTCGTTTGATCATCAACGAAGCTGCGACACTGGAAATAAATACCGAGAACATTTGGTCATGCGTCCTGATTCATCCGCTAGCCTCCCCCAAAAAGAAAATAATCTAGTCGGAGTGTAGTCGCTTGAAAACGAACTGTAGAGTCGTGCGCATCTTTTCTCAACGGAGATCAGTCGTTTGTTACGTGAATGTTTTCTGTAACGTGCTTCTTGTCCTCTCCGTCTGTCCGTGCGCATGCGCAGTGAACGTTTATCCCAGACTGGGAGGGAAGTTGCTACTCACGTGTGTGGAGTTTGTGGTGAAGTGTCACTCGTCACTTCGGTATAAAAGCCCCCTTAGTGTCAACATCGGTACGAAAATCATTAAAGTTAGTCACGAGAGTGGTAAGGAGTTGTAGGCAGAGGTTTAGTGAAGCAAGTAGTCCCTTCACAGATCTCTGGATCTACAAAATAAGAACGAGTTGTCGATTGCAGATTAAAACTACGTACAAGGATGAATGAAGAATATTCAAACTGGAACAAAGTCACGGATTGCATTCAATTCTATTCCCTTTTATTCTTTTCGATGTGTCAGAGTTTTGTTTTATGGTCACGTTATATTCAAATATCGGGACTGCGCCTATAGTCCCCGAACCACTGCGTAATGTGTCTCCTTCCGGAAGCACGAACCCGGAACCCCTTGATTACAAGACGATAGCATTAGTCACTACATCGTCGGGAGTCCCATTTTCAATGTTCAGTCATCGACACTTATGGGTTGTATCAACCGCATTGACGTACAATGGAATTGTTACAACCCAGAAGTGTCCGTGACTGTACATATGTAAAATAATTATGTGTAGAAAAATCTTGTATGAGAAGAGACCCAACTCCTCAATTTTAGACGTTTTTAATTCTTACTGTGGTTAAAATAAATGCTGATTCTCAATCAGTAATACAAAATTATAGAAATTGTATTGTTACATAAATGGCTCTGTACTCTCTCCGACAATTTCATGTGACTGCTTCATAATGAGAAATTCCAATGTCAGTGACGTCATTATCCACCTTAATGCGACGTACCAGTGAAATCCGTTCTGAGCTGGCCACTAATGAACTCTTTACGTCTGAAGTTCCGTACTTCGGGGAGATCAGAGTATAATTGGACTGAAAGTTAGTTTTTTAAAGAGAGAGAGAGAGAAAGAATGGAGTCTGGCATGATAAGAATATGGAAGTGTGTATGAAATAGAGACCAGATAAAGCAGTGGAGGAGTATGAGTATTTGAACACCATAGTGATGAAGGATGAGAGATGCGGTAAGAAGATTGAAGCTATAATGGACATTTGCACTCAATTTTTTTTACAAGAATTTTAAAAACTACACTCTGGAAAAATTACCCCTGCAAGTTCTCGCGTTTCTCTGCGTCCAGTTTAAGGCAGAAACGAGACTTCCAAAGTTGCGAGGCTAGCGTTGCGCTGAAAACACGCCGCCGCCATGTTACTACGTCACTCCTTAGGGAGAGCTCGTTTGTCGTCTGCTTCGAGCGTCCACTTCCGGATGGGTAGCCCACGGTGAGCGAACACGTGCAGCAGTTTTACAAATCTGTACCGATTTAAATAATGGAAGAAGGAGCGATAGGAGAAAGGAAAGGTATGCTTTGTAATGATCATTCTTCTATGAAATATCCGTGCTGCTCACGTGCAAGATAAATGAAAGGGTTCAGCTGCGTGTGTGTTCTCAGGCCATGCGAAAAATATTGCTTATACAATTGGTTGCTGACCAGACACTCAAAAATATTTTTTAAACTTATATTTATCGATATTTAAGGAGAAAAATATATCAGAAATTGTAAAAATTATTATATCAGTGAGATGATGATGCTGATTCTGGAGTTGGCAACCTGATTTCCTACGAGTTGACAAACTGATTTCTTAGGAGTTGGTAAATTTATTTCTATTCATAGCCTAAGACCACGTGACATAGTGAGATAGCCCAGATCTTGAGACTTAATATACGCCACTGGTATCCGACGCTCATTGGTTTCGTTCCGCCAGAAACTTTCAGTGCCTTGTGACTCGAAAATATCCGATGTTAGTCGAAGATAATTCAACTGATCGCTGGTTCATTTTTTCCCAGCCGCCTAAAAATGCTATGCAACAGAGAAAATTAAGTGTATGTGCAGCATTAAGTATTATGAAAAAGGATACTTAATACTTAAAAACGAAACTTACTTTTTCGTTGAACAGTGTTTCCAAAAACCTCCGCCGAGTACAACCTACCTCTGTACATTACTTTCAGTAAATGTGCCTCGCATTTGTCCGTCCCTAATCCTCTAGTTAATGCAATATCACGGGCGAGTCGGAATTAATTCCGCGTCAAGTCAAAACTCAGATCCGCATTGATCTAGTGCGATCGTGATTTAATTGCGAGTGTTATCTCGGAGACGCAGTGGAACCGCGAACGGGAACCGGCGGGTACCCTCCAAAAGCAAGTTTCTTTCCGGGAACCTCAGCACCAGTTTTGCAACGTTGCGAATTGCGGTTATCTGCCTTATCTTGTTTTGAAGTTTTAGGGGCAAACCAGACGTTCTCGGCGTTACCGAAGATAAGACGGGGTACGTGAAAGAAGTTTGCCGGTTCTTGTTCGTGTAGGGAGATGATGTTTTTGTTTTTTATTTGCTGATTAGTATTCAGGTTCAAAGATCAGTTCTCAGATCCGGAAAGTTCTCAACTTACTGTAAGAAAAGAGTATTTTGATGTTTAGTGCGTAAGAGGATATACCGTAGCATATCCGCTCGGTTAAGAAATATTGACCCTGGCAGACCTTGCTAGCTCCTGCTCAGAAATGTGTAGGATAAGCGTTTTACAGGAAATGGTAAGAACACTGGCCTTTGGCTAGAGCTGACGAGAGGCCAAGCGAGGGTTTAAATAGGTGCGCATGAGGGCGACACGAGGTCTTTTTACTTGGAATCATCGGAGAAGCAGGAGCTATTGGTCTGTTTTCTAAACCGATCAGGGTAAGCTATCCTACACCCTTTATTCGCATTGCTCAGTTCAGTATAAAACCTAATCATGAGTCTATATTAATGTTAAGTTAGATATTTGTGCCTGGCTCGTTCAGGGCTGTCTCTACCATCAATAGTACTAATCGGGATGGGCAAGTTACATCCCTATTTAAGATCCCCGCGTTCATGATGGAACGCTACGATACAGGGTGCGCATATTGTATCTACCAACTTCAAATGACAAGGGAAAGACTGTGAGTGCTTGTAGTAACTTTATATGGTTATAAAATAAAAATATACATATAGGCATTTAATACAGTGTATAATATGGATCATACAGACATCAGTGCATCTTGAAAATAACGTCCTTTAAATGTTTTCCTTCTGCTTGCACGGACTGTTCGAGGCGATGCGGGAAGGCTTCATGAAGCGCGTCTCAATATGTCCTGTGGAATAGCCCGTATTTCATGGAGACTGCCGGAACACATCACCACCCTGGCTCTCCACTGTCTAACCCACCTCGGAATGCTGTGTGTCTCTGAAACAGATGCATGACGATCTTCATTGTTCCGCCACAGTGCTCGGTGCCTGTTTGGATGAAGGCTTGCACCGCCAAAATCCGCGTATGCACCGGCCAACGCTCCATGGTAGACTAATTGCCTGACTTCCAAGTCTCCACGGTGTAGATATGCCACACATGCGCACGTGAATTCTGGCAGGATTGTCAACTCAAATTGGTATATACAATATGCGACACCCTGTATTTGAATATACTATATTTGTTTTTGAATCAATATATATTGGAAAAGTGCCAAGCGTCATTTAAATAGCTTTAAAGGCAGATACGAACACAGACAGACTTGGGCTTATAGTGGTACTTCTCCAAAACGACCTTAGTCGTCGATCTCTATGGATTACACTTTTTTATTATTGAACACATAGGCCCCAAAAGTATTTCGTATGGATTTGGGTCTATTTTTTAAATTGTTGGCAGATAATAATTTTGCCCAATTTTTCGTCAATAAAGATACTTTCTTCAGCATGCGGAACAGAAATTCAGAGAATTATATGGATTTGTACTTTTTGTAATTTTATGTCAATATTTATTTTTATCGAGGCGATGAGGATAAGTGATGAATTGATGAAGAAGATGATGAGAGAAACGTAGATCCCTTGTGCAGCACTTGGATTTTGGTCATGAACGTGACGTTATTCTCCCTCACTTCCTGTTTGAGACTGTCTTTTGTTGTTTCCGATAATGGCAGAGGTGTATCAAACAACTAAGTGACAACATTTAAGAGTTAATGTTACGTATCAAAGATATAGAGCTTGAAATGGTCAGTATGGTCAGTGTGTCTTTATAAGCCATG
This sequence comes from Lepisma saccharinum, assembly GCF_977018435.1. Lineage (NCBI taxonomy): Eukaryota > Metazoa > Arthropoda > Insecta > Zygentoma > Lepismatidae > Lepisma > Lepisma saccharinum. Next base: position 52,760,651 of record NC_139236.1, read on the forward strand.
TGCATCTCCAGTGCCGGATCTACAACCCGCAAGACCCCGCAGTGCGGAGGGGAGGGGGCGGAGACAAGTAAGCCTTTAGGGTAGGGTTACCAGACGTCCGGATTTTCCCGGACATGTCCTACATTTTAGCCTTATGTCCGGCGTCCGGGAGGAATTTAAAAAATATCATAAATGTCCTACATTTTGAGCGTCACATAATATTAATAAGGAAAAAAAAAGAAAAATAGCGTGCGAGTTCAAAAAGAATAGTCCGTAATTAGAGATCGGTTAGTTCATCGAACTCTCCAGCCTAATTATTGCCTATTTTTGTTGGAGCAGGAAAAGATTTATTATCCATTTTGCCTAGACTCATCTCACCGAACAGGTCGCTAGGTGCCGTGGCTTGCCGCGAGTTGATAGCTTCCTGAAGATGAGGCCTCGCTCGAAAAGGTTTATTATCCAGAAAAAAATCATGCAAGATACAAGTCTATGGATTGCGCTTCCAAACTCAATAGTCCTTCTATTAAACAAGCAGGAAAACGGAAGCAATAATGAACAAAGTTTTGGGGGACCTTTTTCTAATAACGTCACGGTTCAGTGCCTGAGCAAAATTTCTTGCCTTAGGGTTTATACTGATGGAACAATGTGTTGGCCATTCTTAGTCAATATTCAATATAAATTGATTTTAAAGCAGGGGTTTAGAGAACAAAGTTATTCAGACTGTCTGCCAGTCAAGAAAATCATGGAAGTGAAGAAAAAGTAAAGAAATCAACAAATAGATCAAGATGTCATTAAAAAGGCAATAAATTATTATTATGGTCAAGAATTTTTGCTACCATAATGCCGGATTGGTTGATTTAGTTTATTTTACTTCACTTTTTTCTGTCCCTTTGGCTAATCGCGAAGATGAGGATGAATGGTGGTATGCAGTGACGTGCACTGAGAAGTAGCTAGTCTAGCAGAGATAGATCAATCAATCTCACATCTCGAATTATATTCAAATCACAATATTTATTGTCTTGTTAAAGCCACCACAGCTCATATGCAACACCTTTTTTTTTCCACGCTCTTCTCGTCCATCGGTGTTCTCCGCGGGCAAAGCTGGCTGGATATCCTAGCTCACTCTTCTTCCGCCTGACCAGTTTCCAGGTAGAAACGGACGCCCAAAAGAAAAGGAAGATTTCTACCTCTACCTCCCTTGCCCCCTCTCCCCGCTGCAATGGTTGAAAGCTCGTGCTTTCAGGTCCCCCAGTCTATCTCCTATGTGTAGGACAGATAGGGGATTGGTTTCTCCTAGATTTTTTTTTGTAAATCCACTAAAGAACTCAGGAAAAAATTTTCTGCAGTTCTCTGTATTTACACAACATTTTACACGTTGTACAATATGTATGTATAATATGGGATGTAGTTTTATTATTTATGAAATGGGAACGTGTTATATGCAGACAATAATGTTATGCTTTCTTTCTTTTTTTTCAAGTATGGAATATATAATGATTAAATTACAAATATGTGCTCGGGCTCCCTCTCACTCACGTTTTAGTAGTGTTTTATTTAAATATACTACTCTTGGCCTCTAACAGTCATAAATACGGATGTATTTATTTGGGCAAGAGAACGCGCGTTCATATTGTTGTTGGATTGGTTTATTTTACTTCGCTTTTCTGCCACATTTGGTTATTGCGAAAATGAGGATGAGTGATGATCTGATGAAATTGATGAAGGAACCTCATACGAACAATCTAGGCCAGGATTCGAACTCGTGATGAGTGCGCATTCTTGTTCTATGTGTTGTACTCTGCAGTGAATAATGAAATAATTTGGAATGAAAAATGTATCTCAGAACTCACAAAGCCCAATGAATATTATTGAAGAAACTACAAAAAAGTGTGTTTTGTTTCTATGCATAAAGTGGACTTAAAACACCAAATCAACCAACTGTGCGGGAGTTGTTATCACAGCGCGCTACGACACCAGGAGTTCCGGGTTCGAACCCCGTCGTGGGTGTTCTTTGTGTTTGTACCTTCATTAATGTTATCGTATCATTTTCGCAATTAACTAAATGTGGCAAAAGAGCGACGCTAAGTAACAAAAATGGTTTATTTTATTTCGTTTTTCCGCCACTTTTGGCTAATCGCGAAGATGATACGATAAAATTGATGAAGGGGCACACACAAAGAATACCCATGGCCAAGCCGTGATTCTCACCCAGGATCTCTGGCTTAGTAGTCAAATCAAATCGTTTTTTATTTTCGAACGTGGGTGGGGTTTACGTGTACTTTTTTTTTAGTACTCATTCATCATTTTGTAATCTTTTCTTGTTATTGACATTCTTTTGTTTAGGAATACTGGGCCCTAAAGGGGGGAGGGGTGTGACCCACACCAACCCCCCTTCCTTGAGCACGCCACTGACTGCTACCCCAAGTGTCGACGTCACCTCACGTCACTGGTGGTAAGATAAGATGGATGATGGAACAATCACAAACATATAGGGACAACCGACACAAGCCCACATAAGTTTATACTGCCTGTGAGTCCAGACGCCAAAGCCTCGCTTGTCTGTCAAATACAGTTCAGGATGCATTAATATGAGAAAGCAGATCTAATTCTCTTCTTAAATTCAGCTTCAGTTTTTATCATAACTGGCCCTTTGGTAGTGGTTTTCATTAAATAAATATTTATTTTCTTAATTACTAATTTCCAACTTTACCTAAGTAGGGGTCGAATAAATAAACGTTAAGAAAAACGGAAAAAAGGTCTAGAAAAGTCCAGAAAAAGTCAAGAATTCTGGATGTGTTATATTCGTAGACACCCTGTTATTGAACTAAAAACTACCCAAAGTGAAACTTCTGGAACCATTTTAAATTACGGTAATTGCTGAATATTTGTTTGCCATTACAGGTCATAATTCAAATGTTGAGAGAGTTCTTTCATTACAATCAACACAACAGACTCACGAGAGAAATTATTTTTTTCATAAAGTCTTTAAAATGTTTGGTACTACTGGTCCCTATAATTTCAAAGAGTGCGACTGTCCACTCTAATATAAATATAGTTTGACTAAACATGAAATTTTGATAAAAATTGTCTCCTCTGAGAAGTATCACTTAAATCATATAGTAAGAGAGGTGCATTGATTAGTATGATTGCAAGTTTTGAAATTTAAAAATTCCTTAAGAATTCATTCTTTTAAAACTGAAAAGTGTCATTTTTCAACTGCTTTCTAACGTGTTCTATAGAAATATGTATCGAGAATGTTTTGTGTCCTACATTTTGACGTAATGTCCTACATTTTAGGACAGCATGTCCTACATTTCCCTTACCGCGATCTGGTAAGCCTACTTTAGGGAGCCCTCAGCCATTGACATAGTAGAGGGTTCGTATATGCGCATATAAACAATAAACGTAGTTACTCATAGGTACAGAAACGAATACAATATCACAGGTAAAGTTAGAGTTCCCTGTGCATGCCATGAAGGCACAATTAGGATATGTGGGGGCAGGATTCTGCTCTGAAATGGGCAGAATTAATAATGTGGGACTATCACTCAGTTTGAGGGTGTTTCTTGTGCGTGTGCGTTTACTATTCAGTATTTGCTTTCTCAAACTGACAATGAATTAAGGAAAACGCATGGCATATTATGAATGTATATGTGCGAGAATAGAGGAAGAAGCATGGAAATACTGCAGTTTTCATGCTCATGAATGAGCCAGTCCATTGCAAAATAGACTCCTTTGTTTCCCTTCAGAAATGTCAAAAATCGCTCGCTTAGATGAAAATTTTATCTTGGGTCTTCCTATTTTATGTAAATATGTGTGAAGGTATTAAACTCCTATAAAGAATTGTAAGAATAAGTATTATAAACAGAATATGATAAAAAATTCTGTCAAGAGTTACATGTAAAGTATTATGTTCTACAATTACATAATCACAGTAGTGCAGTGAATTTTTTGTCCAGCTAATAAAGTTCGATATACCCTGATATGATTTGTTTTCAAATACAGTTATTGCAATTACTATTTTTCAAAGGTTAATTCAAGTGTATTAGGTGTATTAGGTCCCACCTTAAGGAAAAAAAATTGTCCCTCTTTCCGCAAACAGAAAGAAATCAGTATTTATGCTTTACTTAGCTTTACCCCCTCCCCCCCCTAAACAAATCTGCGCCTATGTACATCACCCCCTTTCCATTTTAGAAAGAAATTGAGTTGAATTCAATATGGCAGCCACTAATGTGGTGGACATCCGTTTGGAACACACCAACGTGGTTCCTCCTAAGCCTAACCTGTTTCTGTCAATTGTACCCAGCCTAACTCCTTTACTTTTTATATGAGGTGTTAACGGAATTTTGAATCACCCTGTAGGCCCTCGTATGTGAGTTTGTCAACATGTGATCAAGAATTACACACATAGACATTATATATGTGTAATATATATATATATAATGTGTGTGTGTGTGTGTGTGTGTGTGTGTGTGTGTGTGTAGGTAGGTAGGTCCAATTGCATGAGGACTGCGGTCCCTCTACTTTTCATAAACGGAGATTTCAGTTCGAAGCTACAAGCTGCAAACGATACGCGGCACATGTAGCTTAGGAACGAGACAATCAACAGCAACGTTTCACACCGTAGCGGCATGACAGGCCGCATAAGCCAAGAGCTAGATTCATGAAATACTTAAGCGATACGTGTCGCTTGTCCCTTCGGTCTGAAAGCTCCCTATCAGAAGTTTCTGGTTAACCACGAATGGGTAAATGGTCTTAAGCAATTTCAATAAAAAAATGTGATTTAACCACGAGAATGTCAGAATTCCAAGAAGTTTCGTGGGCCGCCTGTTGGGAACCAATAACTTACACCGTAAAAATTAGTATTTAATTTGGGGAATTTATTCCTATAATTTTATTTTGATTCAGTTGTGACTTAATAGTAGGAATTTTTGGTATGCGCCTTTCCTTTTTAAATGTTACCTAGTATCACCAATACGAGTAATTGCATCTTCTTGGCACAAAATCCTTTTTTTCTTTCTTCAAATTTCAGTTCTTTGTTATTAGAGCTATTTCTGCCAATAAGAAAAAGAATTATTCTCAGCAAAATAAAAGAACGAATGACAACGACGTAGAAAGTCAAACTGAAATAAGGACACTTGTATGTTATGAGAAGTGTTAATTGTTTAATGTTCGGGAGTGCGAAGAAAGTCTTTCGTCTGTTCCTGCCACGTGCTTGTATTGAAAAAGGGAAGCAGAATACACCCATCGTTGTTTCTGAAAGAGAAATATACGGTAGCGTAGGAAACATCTCCGGTATCGTTGCTAGGTAACGGTGAGAGGGAGGCGGAGGAATTAAGGGTAAGGGAGGGGGGAAAGAGAAACTGTCTCGCGCGCTCGGTTCGGATGTGCATGCGAGATCGACTTGCCTCAGGAATGATTTCGAAAACAACGCTCATGGCCCGAACAGCTTCTGGCGGCTTCCGTTGGAAGTGTCTCTTGTAGGACTAATGCAATATGCTCCAACTAAATGGAAATGTGGGACGTGAATAAGTTGCAAGGGGCATGCATAAGGAGTGCACGGGAGAGAAAGTTCAAAGCTTTTTTTTCTTAGCGAACAATACCAAATGGAAGGAGTGATGCAAATAACAGCTGTTGCCTTCTAAGCTCAGATGCAGGTACTCTTCTAAGAAATCTCGTAGATCATTTTATGTATGGCAGTGCCACAGCTTCGATGGAAATTGGACCCGGTCTATAAACATAAGTAGAGCCAGGTCTGGCGAGTAGGATGGATGATGTTTCGCTTCAGTTGGAACTATCGGTTAATTAGTAGACATTCGAGCTTATTGCGCACACAGCTTGCGGAATGTTTATGCCAGAAGTTTGGAAGTTTCTAGAGAGGATATTTTTCCCGTTCGCGACGCCTCCAAATGACGCTTCGTGTCATTTCGGGTGTCTTAGTGTAGACTGGGGATTCTTTACATAAGTAAACAAAAGGCAAGTGTTAACTCTCATTTCCCACATGAAGGGAAAGTTCTTTCGATGTAGAGAAATTCTCATAAGAATTTACGCGAGAAGGGAAAGGAGAATTCCAGGGACAAATTGAGATATCAGGCTCACATATTCATTTGAAACTCTTTGTGGTGTAATACATTTTCTTCGTCTTTGAGCGCGTAGTTTATGCATCCTCAAAAACGAACATATACATTTAATTTTGCCTTGGGAACGGTCAATACCTTTTAATTACATTTTAAAATTATTCACTGTCGTCATTTAAGTCGCAAAAATTTACAATTTGATATCAAAATTTTGTTATTTCCAAATTAACTTCATGTATTCAATAAATATATTTTTCTGAGAATTTATACGATGTAACTGATTAGTTTTAATCTGTTCGGTCATTGCGTATTTAAACCTAAGATGAAGGGAAAATTTTTGAGGCTGGAAATTGTAAATTATTTTCTGGGATTTGGCAACACTATTCGCAACAAACGGCGGCGCGGTTCTGCGCGCTATGTTGGCGAAAAGCTTAATACTATCAACCCTCTATTTTGGAGAACCACCTTGTATCTGTGTGGAACAGCCACCGATTTGATTGCACCAACCCTTGAGTTGAGTAATCAACGCGTTTTGGGATAGATTCCAAGTCTGTGATTCAAATCTCATTTTAAAGTAAAGGTCCACTTCCAGTTAGCTTTTCTGCGCTGTCCGAGTGCGGCACACAGTGGTTTCCAGGTTCGACTCCTAGACTAGGAATGGATGTTACTTTGCAAGCGTCCTTTCGTGCGTACAGGGGACATAAACTTCGCCGAGGAAGCTGTAAAACCATTCCTCGTCAGCGATTTCAGATGCAAATTAGTTAGGCAGGCGACACACATCCCTTCTTGGGCTATAAAACCTGTCGTCGGAAGTTGTGGAGTGCGGTAGACGTTGCATTTTCCTCAAGTACATCATCAGGCTCCAGCATACGTGAATATGCCTCTTTACCGCCCCCCCCCCTTTCTCCCCATTACTCGGACAGGTACCAACAATCAAATCACCAGCATTCGGAAGTTTATGAAAAATTACCCATTTCGCGACCTTGAAGTGGTAAATACATTATTAAATACACTCGAAGTAGTCACATATTGACACTTGTATAACTCTATTGTACTGCTACAGATTAAAGTGAAAATTGCTTTATTGTTTACTTGACACGCACACAAAAGAAATCAACATGGTACTGGTAGCATGTTAACATGGAATATTGGTCTACAAGATCTTCTACAAGAGCATGAAGTGTTTGGGAGGCTGCTCTCTATCTCGAATGCGTCGTTCCAGTTGATACCAGAGGTGTTGAATCGGAGTCAAGTCTGGGTTCCTAGATGGCCCTTCCTTTCCAGATTCGTCGTAGCACGCTGTGCTAACTACACTACGGGGATCGCAAACATTCACTTGCGTCCATTTATTCAACGATTGTCACAAATACATGATTCTTCTGTCATGAGCAATTTATGCTTACATTTTGAGCGTCGTATGACGTAATTTTTAATGACTTTTCAAGACATCAACTTCGGAGCCCCACAAACCGTACACAACTGAGGAGTTGCTGACGACAATCGTCGGCAACGAATTTACAATATGGCGTCGGCTTTCCTTGAAGAAACAACCCCTTGGTTTCAACTGTCTCTTAATTACGTTCGAGTAATATTCTCCACCTTGGTTGTAATTACAACACGTTTAGTAATATCTGATGAAAACTTCGCGAATGTTTTACGCACAGCATCTACCAAGCAGTCGATATGTCCGCTTTGATAACCAGTAGTTTGCTGCATTTCTCCGGTGTCTACACATCAAAGTAAAATTCAAACCTCCCATACCACATCAACACGAATTCTTGAACGCCGTTTTCACAATAGATGCCCCGAGATCAAATTCAGAAATACTCCTTGGCGTCCTGTGGGCACTGAAGCATGCAACGTGCATAGGTTTTCTCGCGGCTTGCGTGTTGGCAGAAGCTTGTGTGGGCGTTGGGTGGGAATTCCTGGCACTTGTTACTGTGCATCCTTGCAGATCTGTAGGTTCTGGATTGGTCCGTTCGACTCTAGATGTAACTGTTTTCCTGGTAGGGGAAACGCAATGAGCTCCTTCCTACTGTTAAATCTCCTTTTGCCAGTGGATTTCCTGGTATCGTCTCGGTCGAGAAACAGTTCAAATGTGTTTGCGTAGGACGGGACTAGTGCAGCTGTTTCCGACCCTTCTATTGTGTATAGGGGAATGTTCTAAATAGCTTAATTTGATCTTGGGAACCATGAGTTTGTGATATTAGGGAGATTGCAGACCGAAGTGACAAGCCACAAGCGACACTTGTCACTAGGAAACGAACCTACAAAATAAACGCAATTTTTCGTACTGAAGTGACACGACATTCTTGTCGCTTGCATGTTACTCGGGCTGGACCATTTTCTCAATAGCGCGCATCGTGTCTCCTCTGTTTTGTTGGTGGCGTATGCGCAGTGAATTCTTTTTTACGGACTAGAAGAACCCGTGTGGTATATTAGTGGTATATTCATAAATGATTGTGCATCCATTTAGTTATCCACATATTTCTTTCGTCAAATATTAATAATTTTATTCTCGCCTATATATATACATGCATACATACTTACTTATTCCCCCCGGGTTCGATACCCGGTGGAGGCACATAGTGGTTTGGATCTTACTTTAAACTGTAGGTCCAGTCCCGATTAGCCTTAATGTGCATAAAGTGGACTGAAAACACCAAATCAATCCAATCCAATCCAATCCAATAGTTATTCCCACCGATTCCTCTGCTTGAAATTTGTAAAAATTAAAAGATAAAATGTTGTTCAAAATCTTGATTAATGTGGATGAGTATTCCAAACATCAATTTACCATAGTTTTACTTTAAAACATTCAAGCATTGCATCAGAATATATATATATATATATATATATATATATATATATATATATTATATACCTGGTATGTAACCACAAAATACAGTATTTCTCAAAATTAGTACGAAATCAAAGGAAACTTCGAATTTTGCATTGGACGAGGTACATTTTTCTCGCATTTCTATAACTCTTTCAGGACTACGTTTTATTTTTATCTTATGAAGCAAAACTAGCAGGACTCTTACGGCATTATTATAGTACTACAGCGTGGCAATAAAGTTGTTTAAAGTAAGTCCCTCCTGCTATCTTATTGATGGTTTCGCCTCGAATCCTGGTTAGAACCACTGGAGCAGATATCGATTACGAAAGGTAAACGTTTTGCGATACATCTTTATCAGCCCCACGATTCTTTAGCTCGACTGCTGACTGAAAACCCATTACGCGAGCTCGGAGGCAAGAAACTGCGCTGTTGTGTTAATTGTGTGCTGTTCTCACAAATACCGGTTCCTCTTCTCTCAAGCATGTTTGCGCAGACCAAGTATGTACGTCATGAAGTCATCAAGTCTACTTTACGGTTCTATGACGTTAGCGTGTTTTGGTTCGATTTCGTAGCTTAATTTGTCAATGCATATCAAAGGTTACGAGCCTTTAGAGCAAAGGAAGCTTGTTCTCAGTGTGTTTGAAATAGAGCGTTTGGTGACAAACATTCTCTGTTTTGTGCCCTTTTGACTCGTAAACACTGGCATTGCTGTAAACACAGAATGGTCGATGCTTTGTCGTTGTAGCGAAGCACTGCCGGACCTTAAAGGAGGAAAGTGATGCGAAGATGCTGCAACGAACCGTGTTCCTGACTTTGAGAATCACCGTGGAAGAGCCAACAAGAGTTTCTCTCCTGGGGGCATATCTTGTTCCACTTCATCGACAGCAAAGAGCTTCCGAAACTGCACGTCATTTGACCGTAACCTGGGTTAACGTTCCGGGTTGTGTAAACACGAGATTCCCTCCAGGCCTTACAACCGGCTTCCGACGTATGTTGCGGAAAATGACAAGTTTCCAGTATCCTACCTTATTTTTTTCTCTCTGAAGGATGCGCTGAGGCAGTAGACGAAACACTTGTTAACAGTGCTTGCTGGGCATCCTTTTAAAAGAGCAAGAAATTATTGACGAACCAAATAGATTCTGTTTGAAGGGTAATTTATGCACAGCGCCTACGTGGATTTGTCTACACATGCGCTAAAAAAGAAATAGAAAAAAAATTCTGCAGGAATTTGTTGTGTAAGTTGTGGTTAATGAGAATCGGACACTACGGATAGCAATACAATACGATCACAAGGGAAGAATCTCTGAACCTGACCGCAACAGGCGACGAGCGACACCCGGCAGGGGGTGTTCATACCGAAGGGTCAAGCAATTTGCGACACTGTCGCCTTCAGACTATAACTAGCATTTACTACTCATGTGCAAGGACAGACCGAGGCAGCACGATGCACGGCATTAAGAAACGTCTCAGTCTGAGCGACACGTGCAGCTTGTCGTGTCGCTTCAGTTCGAAAGATTGCATTGATTACTGAGGATTCACTTCCAAGAGACACCCGTCGCTTCGGTCTGAAAGTTTCCTAAAGGGATACAGCTGCTTTTCTAATCACCGAAAGAGTTGTTTTACAAAACACATCATGCAAGGTACTCAGCTGTTCGTATTTTATGTAATTATTCTTAGTGTTATCATTATTTCTGAATAGCATTACATTACTGGATATAAATATTTTACAACTATTAGAAATAATATTGTGCGTACTGTTATCATAAAATTCACAATATATTGGGTTGATGCATAAGGTCGTAGCGTTTGTGTTTGGTATGGCAACACTGTGGTGTTAGGAGTTTGTTTATCGTTTAATGTTCATCAATTGGAGTGGCGTTGCTGTGCTTGTGAAGAAAGTGATTTGAAGAAAGACAGGGCTAAAGAACAATAAGTGTCCAGTGGGGGAAAAAAACATTTCCGACATATTCTTCTGTCTGAGGGGCAAAGGCAGCGGAGGCGGCTGGAAACATTTGTCCCTTGTACGGGAAGAATGACAAAGGGGGAAATCAGGGCAGGAAAATGGTTTTGTCATTACAAAGAGGGCACTTTGACTTAAGCGTTTCTCCACATTCAGGAAGACCATCGGGCTTTAATAAAGACAGTTTAAACGCTTTAATCCACGACTATCCACATCGGTCGACTCGAGAATTAGCAAATGTGATGAACTGTGACCATTCAACCATCGTGCGACATTTGCATTCCATGCGTAAAGTTCACGCTTTAAATGAAAACAACCAAATCAGCGAATAGGCCAGGAAGACAGCATCAAGTGCTGCGACACGATAATGCACACCTACACTCCGCTAACATGACAAAAGCTGCTATCCAGGAGCTTGGTTGGGTTAGTTATTCCACATCCTTCTTACTCCCCCGATCTTGCACCCTCGGATTGCTACATTTTCAGCTCTCAATCCATCAATCTTCAAGTAAGCTCCTTTGGTGACGAAAATGCTCTTCAAACTTGGCTTCGCGACGTATTTAACACCAAATCAGCTGATTTCTTCAGGCGTTGAATCGAAAAAATATCCAGCGTTGGTAGACAGCAATGGACAATGAAGGAAAATATATTACTGATTAACTTCTGTCTTTTGTTCATATAAAATTAGAATCGAATAAAAAAAACTTTTTCCATGATGAAAGAAAGCTACGAACGTATGCATCAACCCAATAGTTTCGAGTACAATGATTATAAATTAAATAAATTATTACATACGTACGAAACAAGACAGTTTGGTAGTATTTTAGTACTGTTAAAGGGTTGCGTATATTACAGAAGCTATTAAAAGTAATACAGTATATTCTGTAATGATTCAGATTAGGTTCATTGGTAATTGGAATGATATTCTGGGTTCATAACCCGGTAACAACACCGTCGCAATTAACCTATAGATTCAAAATCTGTGATTATTATTTTCCTGTTTCTAATTTTACGTCGCTTATCTATTACTCCCTCTGTCCCATAATTATTGTCCGGTACATCTTTGTTTGTTGTCTCATAATAATTGCCCGATATTCAAACTATGACATTGGTGTATACAGAAGAAGAACATGAAACAAGGGAATGAGTCATACAACTTTACTACTCGAGGATCAGTACAAATTGTGCTTTCCATCTGCCTCTTCGTCTGTCATTCCTGTACTACCATTTTGGCATACCGGACTATAATTATGGGACAGAGGGAGTACTTTAACTGATCGCGATGATTAGATTCAATGATGATTAGATGAAATTGGTGCATGGATACTCACCAAGAACCGCCCCCTCCTCCCCCCCCCCCCCCAGGCCAGAACTTTTCCTTTAGGAACCGTACAGTAACACGACCAGTTAACGCGCTCAGTCTCTCATGCGACAACTAAAATATATGGAACTAACATAGGTTTGTAATTAATAACGGTGTAGTATACTCTGTCCCAGCTAACTGTGGAGCAGGCAAACGAAAACAAGTCTCTGCGGAAGTAGTGAAGCGAGACGGCTCCACCAATGAACACGTAAGAGGAACGGAATTACATGGAGTGGGGGAAAGCGACTGAAGTTACCAGCCTTCCCAGCAGCGTGTACTGCTTCACTCTGGCCACTCGATTTCGCTCGCTTCTCTGGCGCTATGTGCTGCTTAACTCCAGTTAGTTGGGACAGGGTATAGAGGAGAATATATGACCCCTTCTCCCTTTTCAGGTGCCCATTATAAAAGCCAGCTAGTAATTACATGTAATTACGTAACAATAACGTCCATGTTCGGTTTAAATTACCTTGTCAACCTGTCGATTTAACCTGCAACTTATGCAACCCAAATGCCAAAACCGCTGTGCGGGTTTGCATAGTATACAGGCTATACAGAGTACGTCTTCTCTCCCGTACACCCTTCTTGATTCGAACGTCAGTTTCCAACCAAAGCTTCCAGAAGCAGTCCTACAAAGATGAAGATGATAAGAAGAAGCAAAGGGACATGCACAAGAACAACTTCTTTCACTGAACCTGGAATCCAGAGGCTTTGACCGAGGCTAAATGCGTTAACGTCCACTACAACGGTGCTTTGTTCCTGCCGAATACAACTCCATTCTTTCTCCCCCTCCACTTTTCGAGTTAGAATTCTGGTCTCTTTGATCCAGTAGCAACTTCGGCTTCTCTTTATCTCTGGGTAACGAAGTTTAAGAAAGTTTACCCTCGGATCCAGTAAATTTCTTCGATAGCGATACAAGGCTCTCCTATTTCAGAAGATCGTTATTTAATCTGTTTGGTCCTACTCCAGCTTTGAGTCGATTCGTGAAAGAAAACATATGTACCTTGCCTTTTAATTTCCTAAGTGTAATGCAAAGACGGGCTAAAATAAAAACGTTATACCTCTTTTTTTTACATGCTTCTTGCGTTTACTATCAAATTTTCTTTGACTTTTCCTAATTAATTTCTCTCTTAAGTCCAATTAATATGTTTGTTTATTTCCTTGGTCCTTTTTCTCATGTGAGTGTTCATGTGAGTGTTTAAGTATTTTTCTTGTTTGCTTTGTTTCACCCATTACTTTTATTTGTCTTTTTATCTTTTTAAAGTGCTGTAGAACGTTGATTCATTATTTTTGTCGGGATATGTAAAGAAATAGAGGTTTGCAACGGATAAACGATAAATGCCAGCAGACATAAATGTATCAGAAAACCTCATGTGCCACGTGTGTTTACTTTTTCTAAATAGAAAGTGCACTAAAGAGTTTATTTTCATTGGCGTGTCCAAAGTCTATTGCTTTTTTATTGATTGATTGATTAAATTAAAATTGTTTTGAGTGCTTCGGCATATCAGGCCATTTTGCACCCTTCAATGAATACTGAGAAGATCCATCCCCTTATCTAAAACCCTTACCTCAAATAAAAAGGGGTGTAAAAAGCCCCTCAAGAAAGGTTAAAAATGCAGGTTGTAAATGGACCTGCTTTGGACAAACACAACACATTAAAAGAAGGTAAGGTAACCTTAAAACTACTTCAGAAAGAGTGGAAGAGACCTGCTCTTCTAAAAAACATAAAAACATTTGACAAAACACTGACATTGTCACCCAACATGAATGACAAGTTCTTTGGAAGGTTAAAACTCGGTCTGAGATTGTTAAAATCGGCACATTCAAGAAGAACGTGTCGAACTCTTAAAACAACGTCACAACAACGGCACAACGGAGGGTCCAGTCCTTGCAGCAGATGGTGATGTGTTAGACGGCTACGTCCAATTTGCAGCCGCGTTAATGTCACTTCTCGGCGCGAGGGACGCGACGAGGAACGCCAAGCACCAGTGACGGGCTTGATAGTACGAAGCTTGTTCCCCCTTGTCTCATCCCACTCGACTTGCCATATGTCAAGAATGCTTCAATGAAACACATTCTAAAGGTCTTTCGCTGGCAGAAGGTGGACGAGAACGTCGCCGTCTGCATCAGCAGACTTGACGGCAGCATCGGCTGCTTCGTTCCCCTTGATGCCCACGTGATTAGGGACCCAACTGAAGTGAACTTAAGCTTTAGCACACAAGGACAATAGCCGTCGGAAGATACGCTGCACTACAGGATGTCTGGAATTGGGTAATCCTAGACTCTGAAGCAAACTGGTGCAATCAGTGCATACAAAGACTTTCTGCAGAGAGTGAATATCAGCGAAGTCCAATGCCTTGAGGGCTGCATACAGTTCTGCCGTGTAGATTGAACAGGCAGGATGTAGAACGAAACTGTAGCTTTGAGAGTCCACAACAAAGGCACATCCCACTGATTCTGCATATTTGGACACATCCGTGTAAGACACATTAAAATTGGGGTGCTCAGTTCGAAGCTCGAAAAACCTCTGCTGGAATTCTACCATTGGTGTTTCTGCCTTTGGGAGGACAGTAAGAGACAAGTCAATAGAAGGTGCAGGAAACTCCCAAGTTGGGAGAGGCTCTAAGAGGAAAGAGACGCTGGGCAGATCACTATCAACACCAGGTGCTGATAGGATCTCACCTACACGAACACCAAATGGTCTAGTGACCCTTGGGTGAGGCCGATACCTTTTCAGTCTTTTTTCGTCGAAGACTGTGTCATATGACGGATGCGAGGCCATCGAGCGAAGATGGAGGAAGTAATTCAGGATAAGCCGCTGTCTTCGCAGAAACAGCGACGCCTCAGATGACTCGACATATAAACTCGCGACGGGACTGGTACGGAAAGCACCGGTACATACCCGAATACCAGCATGATGGACTGTGTCTAGGATGCGAAGCCGAGATAGACGGGCAGACGAATACACAACGCATTCGTAATCGAGCTTCGACCTGATGAGTGCACGGTACAGCCGAAGCAGTACCGTCCTATCAGCACCCCAAGAAGTATGAGATAAAACACGTAAAAGGTTGAGAACTCAAAGACAAGAGAACTTTAACTGGCGAAGGTGAGGTAGCCATGCTAATTTCTTGTCGAAAAATGAGGCCCGGGAAGCGGACCTCATTCACGAAGCTCAAGGGGATTTCCCCATGTACAGGTCAGGATCAATATGACATGTACGCTGACGACAAAAGTGGACACACACGGATTTCTCGGATGAGAAGGTGAAACCTGTTTGGGAGGACCACTCAACCAAACAGTTTATCGTCAGTTGGAGATGACGAGAAGCGAACGCGATATTCCGTGAGCGATAAAAAGAGTGTGAGGTAGTCTATATTGAGGAAACCATGTACAGGGGAAAGAATGTTTGCCATAATACTGTTCACTCCTATGGCAAACAGAGTCACACTAAGTACACTGCCCTGCGGTACACCTTTCTCTTGTTCATGAAGATCCGAAAAGGAGTTCCCAACACGTACGCGGAAATAACGATGTGATAAAAAGTTCTGAATAGAGTACGCCATATGGCCACGGACGCCCCAAGAATGCAGCTCCTTCATGATACCAAAGCGGAACGTTGTGTCATAGGCCTTTTGGAGGTCAATGAAAACTACTACCAAATGTTCCTTGTTGAGGAATGCATCCTGAATATGTGTTTCCAGTTGAACCAGATGGTCCAGGGTGGAACGGTTCGAGCGAAAACCACATTGAAAATTACTTTTAAAAGAGTTTTTCTCCAAAATCCAGGTGAGACGCTTGTTGATCATGCGTTCCATCAACTTGCACACACAGCTAGTTAAGGCAATAGGCCTGTAACTCGAGGCTATCGTGCGTTCTTTACCTGGTTTCAGGATGGGAACAATAATAACTTCTTTCCAGGAGCTGTGGAAAGAGTCCTCCAACCAAAGCCTGTTGAAAACCGTCAGAAGGAAATTTTTAGCTCCAATTGGCAGATGACGAAGCATCTCATAGTGGATCTTGTCCACTCCAGGAGCTGTTTTCTTAGAATCTCGAAGCGCCTAATCGAACTCCCATTCAGTGAATGGAGAGTTGTATGGCTCGGTCTTATGACTTCGAAGAACTAGAGGGTGTAGTTCCTGACGGTCCTTCTCACGGCGAAAACGTGGTTCATAATTTTCCGAGCTAGATGCATCAGAAAACTGCATGGCCAAGATATTTACTATGTCTCCGGAATCGGTGTACAACGTCCCATCGTGCTCCAGAGCACTGAGAGGAGTAGATGAACCCCCCTGGATGCGACGTACTTTGGTCCAAACTGCTTTCGATGAAGCCTGCTTCGTCAGAGAAGACACGTATTGGACCCAGCACGCCTTCTTTTATTAAAAGAGCCAGTCTTTTTATTATTGTAAAACTGAGTAGCCACATTAAATATTAACGATGTTCGATGTTGCTGTGTGCATGTGCATGCATATATCCTTTCTTGCTTAGCTTAGGTTTGCATTATCATGGTATTTTAGAAATAATTAATAATTTTGCTCCCTTGTTGCTTGTAGATAGGTTTAACTCAGCTGTACCAAAAGGGGCAGATACCAGTGAAATGCTGATGTCTAGACTGTATAGTAGGGTGTATCGAAAAAAACTTTTTTTCGAAATGTTAAGGTGGCTAGTGCGGAAAAGTGGCCATTTGTGACCAAAAATACGTCTGATTTTTTTCAGATTTTTTGGAGGTCTTTTAGG
Organism: Lepisma saccharinum; assembly: GCF_977018435.1. NCBI lineage: Eukaryota > Metazoa > Arthropoda > Insecta > Zygentoma > Lepismatidae > Lepisma > Lepisma saccharinum. Next base: position 52,777,609 of record NC_139236.1, read on the forward strand.
TGGCGCGCATCGACCTTGAAGTTTTGATAGTGATTTGGTTATGCAACACGCACAACAATTTCACAAAAATGTCATTATTAGGCTATTTCATGTCTTATTTTCTGCATTATGGTCATTTATTGTTTTGTTTATGGGAAATATGTTACATTCGTGCCTTAGGGGTGGTTTCCTATGCTGTTTACGTATGCTTTTGCTCAAAAATTGTCAATTAGAGGCTAAAAACTCCATTTTTTCTATTGATGGTTTCCAATTGGTTTCGACTGTGTTTTATTCGAAAGTTTTCCACCACTCTCACTTTGAGGAAACCTGAAATTTCAGACAAATATCACGTTCGCTTTAATCGTTCAGAATAAGAATATTTAGACATATCTAATATATTTCTCCAATATGTTATCACGATATTGTATCATTCTCCTAACATTTTTAAATATAAATAAAGATTGTGGGTCTGGTTTTGGAGACTTTCCCCTATTACTATGGAGAATACTTACATTTTCCGATATAAAAGACTAAATAAAATATTTTGACTTTCTAATTGCTAACAGTTCCTCAATTACTGTCCAGCGCTTCGCTTATTTTCATAGCTTATTAAGTATTCTCCATACTAATAGGGGAAAGTCTCCAAAACCAGACCCACAATCTTTATTTATATTTAAAAATGTTAAGAGAATGATACAATATCGTGATAACATATTGGAGAAATATATTAGATCTGTCTAAATATTCTTATTCTGAACGATTAAAGCGAACGTGATATTTGTCTGAAATTTCAGGTTTCCTCAAAGTGAGAGTGGTGGAAAATGTCTTCCTTTCTCCTCTAAAGTTAGGCTCTTATATTACTTTTGAATGATAGGATCTCGTATTATAACTGAACACTAAGAAGAAAACCAACACTTGATTCACTTTAAAATGCCATCAGAAATATATTAAAATATAAGTGTTTAAACTGATTATGGTTCGGTTCAATTGAAATGGACATTATATGTCGAGAAGCATATGGAACAATTACAATGAGTAAACATAACTTGTCGTAGTTATCGTAAATGTTTTCAGTTTTATTTTCAAGAGTCGCGGATCCAGGAATGAAGGGTTTCGTTTGACTTAGTTGATTTTTTCCTGATGAAAATCCACGAGCCAAAGTTTTATGTTTAACATGATTGGTTTTCTAATTAAAATTGGATAGTGGGCTGTCTCTCGAAAGTGTATTGAATAAAGTGCATGCGTAATAACACCAGCATTTTTGTTTTCAATCACACTACTGCAGCCCTCTGTCATCCTTCCTTAATATATGTATGTTCAACTTTTAAAATGTTATGACCAGAATAAGAGACGCACCATGAGCAAAGTGGCACACATAACTCAAAACTCGGAAGACGTCAATTTTCACACACTTTCCTTAGTATTTTGCACTGACAAACCAACTGCCATTTCGTTTCACTAAGAGTTAACGATTTCACCTCCTAGTAGTTAGAATTAGAAGTCAAGACAGAAAAGGTTATAAGTAAATGGAATATCTAGGCAATTTTTTTCTTATTCCGGGAAGGGGTCAAGCGACCCCTTCTCACCCGGGCCTTCTCTTCCGACGTCAACTTACATTGTGAGCGTTATCTTGTTAGGGAACTCGAACCCAGATCTCTCAACTAGCTACACTAAGCGCTACATTTCGAAAGTTGTCACCAATTAGTGTAGCAGCGACCTTGGAGTATCCAGCAGGTACAGCCACTTGCAATAAAAGTGCTAACTTTACGGCACTGGTAGAAGTTACCTTTGAAAATTTCCTATTAGAATCCATTTATCGCCGTAGAGTTAGGCAACACACAACACCTAGCAGGAAAGTGAGTATTTCAGGATCTAGGCGTTCCATTTTTATTGCCGGTGACTGTACATAGAAAACTGTATTGTCCTGAAGTAGTATAAAAGAGCAGGAAAACTTTCCTTTTTCTTAACAAGTGGACGACTTATTTTCCTGTAACTACTGCCGGGACCTTGGGACGTATGTTATGTCTACATTGAGGGTTTGGAGTTCTAATACCATCCAATTAGATACCAAGAATTCCTCTTCTGGAGAAGAGCCAATATCAGTGAAATGAGGAAAAGCTTTTCCGTGCTACGAATCAGTTCCATGTTCGTTACAAGCCTTAGGAATCGGCTTGTGAGTTAAGCGTATAAAAGAACTGGAGCGAGTGATGAGAAAATCTTCAACAAAGAAACAGCAAAAGTAAGAAGCAAACAAAAGGACTTAGGTGTGCTCGTGCTGTGTTAAATATTGTTTGAAAAGTTCTTGCAGAGATTCTCAGGAATATGTTTTGATTCTCGGGTTGCTAGTACTGGCCATATCAGCTATGCACTGTTGCTATGTGTGCTGATTATTGTAAATTTATAAGATATCTAAATACACAAACCTAGTTCTTTTCCATAGACTGTAAATGCCGGAATTGCATGTATATCTTTAAAAATATCCATATCTAGTTATTTCTTTGAATATTTACACACCCAAATGGAAGCACTACGATACACTAAATATTACGTGCCTTACATGAAGACAGTTTCATAAAAATGCAAAATTAACAGTTGTCACGACAATTTATGTTGCAAAATACATACTGGGCAGAATAGTTGTATTTCCATCTGTTTTATGTAAACTTCCAAATATTGTTTCTTAGATTTTTTAATTCATGTCAGTGTTTTTTTTTTAACCTTAACTTAGCATCAGAGAAAATACGGACCTAAAATAAAGTGTGTTATGATCCATCGTTAGAGTATGATTGTGTGCGAGAACCGATTTGTTTTATTTATGTAAAGTTCTTTGTGCTCTACACCGCACTGTGAAAGGACATAGAGAGAGAGGCCATTCTCCATCTAGGGCAAGCGTGGGTGACGTGATCAACACCACGCTGCAGCCGCGTTGACCCCGCAGGTACTCATGAAGGAGAGGCTGGTCGAGCTCCAGAGCAGCTTACCAGACCAAACTGGATCTCCAAAAAGCATCAAGACACATTAGCGATTGGACCCCCGTGGGCACACAATGAATACATGAAATCTGCCGTTATTTTGTTCTGTTTTAAATATTCGATACAATGAAAATCCTGCATCGATACCGGGTAAATAAAGCGTGGCATTGTCTTGATTCTTTTCAGTTGATGAACTGGCAGTTTTTCCTCGTCTGTTAACGATCCGTTCAGATGCTCAATTTTGTAAATACATGGAAATGCGTTGGATGAAATTATTTATGTTTTTTTACTGTTTAGCTGGGCGTAAATACTTGCCGTTGGCCTCTTTTCATTAGGCGAATTTTGCTCTATACATGAGCAGCGAGAAAACAGATGTTTAATATGTTTTTGGTATTTCGCTTTCATATGTTCACATTTATTTCAGTTTTTGGATTAATTCCCCGCGGCAATTTCGCTTCTGAAAGAGAACAAAATGCCCATTTGCTTTTCATTAAGCCATCTCGTATTTGTGTTTATATTTGGTTCTCTCGGTTTTAATGGAGTTGTGAGATTTGCAACATTGTATGCTCTAACTGTAGGCGTGTTCTTTCGCATAATATTCATTATCATGCCAGTATAAAATTCTATCCGCGACCTCACTACTGAGCGTTCCAGGTTAGAGTCTTTCACGCAATCACTGTTTCATCTTTGACCACGAGATTAGCAAAAAAGTGGCAGATATGTGACTGACATAAAATAAGAAAAAATAATCTGATAATGATGCACGGATTTCATGCAGGAATATGAATTCCAATTGAACCAACCGTCAGTGTCAAAGTCTGTAAATTGAACACATGTTGCATGGTGAATATTTATACAATGTGAAATTTGCATTCGTTTGTAAGCGTACCGCGTACTCAACTAATACATAAATTATAAATTAACATCAAGGGTTTATTTTTAAATGGAAATCACTTCATTGTGGTTATTGAATCATATTTTAATTACTCGTAGGATTGGGTGTATGTGTGTGTGAGCATTTAATACTCATTGTTTTTTAATATTATTTTTACAAGGTATACACAAATTAATTTACATCGTATAGATGTCTCCATTGTTAGCAATATATATTTAAATACACATTTAGGACAGCTCTATGGGTACAATGCGTCTAGATGTAAGTTTTTAACGGGTTTACTTGAGATGGTTCGCATTCGCTATGTTGGCTGCCTTAGGACTAAACTAATGTATCTTACAATATGTCATGCTTACTAGAGATATAACTGTTTTCAATGCTTTAGTTTTCATTAGTTCATTATTTATGTCATGTGTACAAGGGTGTGCCTTATCCTAGTTTTTCGTACTTGTTAAGGCTTGTATCCGTTGAGGAAGAAGTGACACGTTTCTCCAGTAAACGTGTGGATTGTAGATGTCGGTCTTATTTCGTCTCTTAACAATTCGGGTGGAATCTCGTTATAACATTGGCAGATTTATTTAAAGTGAATTGAACTGGTTAGTAACCCACGAGCGTCCGCTTCGGATCTGTACGCTTCGCTTAAGGCACATAAGCAGAACGTCAGGGATGCCTCCCCGAAAATTAAAACCGATCCTGACGAAAGCGAAGAGGAACTTTAGATGTTTCGCTTGCGAAGTTCCTTTTCCTCTTGGTCCCTCCCCTCCGTCTCCGCACAGGCTGCAACCATGAGCCTTCTGTTGCAACTTCTGGCTGGTCCGGTACCACGCCGGCCGTTTGTATTTGGTTTCGTGCTAGTTCCATACAGGTATATCTCTTAATTTCGGGTACTTTCTTCTCACCCGACTACCTGTTCATTGAAATGCACAATACTTGTGCAAGCAAATCTGAAATCGAGAGGGAGACACCCATGGATGAGTCATCGACTGACCACTGCTCTAGACCATGCACCTTTGCAAATTCGTGTTGAATATTGTGTGGATATCTCTCTTGTTGGTACAGAAAAATCGCATTCAGTACCAAGTGGAATTAGTCGTGGAACTTGTGAAACCAAATTGATGCCTGTACGCAATATGGTTTCTACTATAAAAATATCTCGCCACCGAATGTTTCTGGTTCGAGTCACTTTAGGCTTGGATGTTCCTTTCTAAGTGCTCCTCATAACTTTTGTCAAATTTCCGTTCATCATCATCGTCGCGATGAGCCAAAAGTGGCAGTAAACAGGCTAAACTAAATGGTATTTCTTCTTGTCAGTTCGCCAAAAGTGATACGTTAAAAATATACGTCGAACTTAAGCCATCTATTCATCTTATACTATCGCAGCACACAGTCCCGTGATCATAGGGGAGTAGATGCTTATGAAGGGAGAAATAGTAAAGTATTGCAATATCCCTACTATTCAGCGTGCACTGCTCCTATACTATTTTACTGTATCATTGAAAATCATTCCTGGGAACCAACTCCCATTATTAACTCGAATGATCCGTTCGAGAGAATCGATCCCTTCAAGAGCAACGCAGCATTTGGTACGAAGCAACTGTGTCGTGAAAAATAGAATATTCCTTTCCCAGTCTCTATTTATGCCGTTCCCATAATATTCCCTTCAAATTCACCCACGATGAAATTCGATACCGTTACTTGATTCTGCCATTCCTCAGGTCAGCAGTTTCTTTTCCTTTTTCTTGTGATAATCAACCCTCCTCCCCAATCAGAAGCGCTTAAGTTCTAGAAAGCGCTTGTATTCTGTTACACGGCATTCGTAATTGATGTAGAATTGATGAGGAAATTTTTCTTTTCGCTAATGGGGGAATGATACTGGCTAATATTGACTCAGTTCGCGTTAACGGATATTTTTAGTCCTGCGGTTCTTCTTTGTTCTCTTTGAAGGAAGCACTCCACTCCAACTTGGTTCAGTGCGACGATCATAGTGTTCAGTGTATTCAAACTTTCAAGTTAACATGTTACAAACAAGTAAACATACCGCTTAAGCATTTTGAACTTGCTTCCACTGACAACTGGAGTATATCCACATTATACGTTAGATGAAACATTTTACAGGTGGACGCAAACATAATACAGAGTGACGCATGCTATATCTGCTAAGGTCAGTTTATAGCCCTTTTCCAACGCATGCGTAGGAGTCTCCATGCTAAAGCAGCTTCAAAGCTCGTAATCAGTCTGTCATGGAACGTTCGTCGGTTCAGACACGCTCTTCTGTGCAAGAGTTGGTGACCTGCAACATAAATGGTACATGATTTGTTTTCATTTCCTGTGATAGTTTCCGTTATACAATGGTTTCTACATTATGTATTACCAACTTAAAAATAGGCATTGACTTATGAGACACCCTGTATATATTTATTTATTTAGTGTGTGTGTGTGTGTGTGTGTTTGCGCGCCCCCTATTTTGTACCCATAATACATTTAACATTCTGCAACTTAATCTTATTCTACGATCAGTTCGTACTTATTCTTTAGTTAACATAATACGTATTCTACAATTAAACTTTTGATCATGTCCCTAACATTCTTCTATACAGCATTTAAAGTGGAACAATAGTGCATACACACCTATAATAATGTAAGTTTATCCTAGCAAATCTGTACATTAAGCATAATACATTTATATTCTAAATTGTAAATCAGACCTGTTCTGGATCCTCGAAACCGGTCTGGTCCGACTTAATTAACACAATAACTGCCTCATTGCACTATTTTACTATTACACCGTATAGTATATCAGAAAAATCAATAAATAAAGCACATACAAAAAACGGAGGAGCCTATAAATTCTGAGGAAACTGACTTCCTGGTTTATGTATAAAGGCACCAGTGCATCAACCGCATGTTCCTGCTGATTCAGCCGCCCAACCCTTTCATATTGGAAGCGTTCATCCGAACACGTTCCATTGAGTAGTATCTAGCACCGTATTCCCTGGCGTCTTGATGCTTCTTCTCGGACTTGGACTGCTTCTGCACACTGGCATCGGTTCTCCATTGTATGGCCCACTTCATCGTGATGTGCTGCTCAGGCGGGTTTCAAAATCCAATGTTTCTACTCGCTGACATATCTACCGTAAATTTAATATAAAGTATCAAAGTCTCTGAGAACCTGAAGTTTCACAAATAACTTCAACAAAGGCAACAATAAACCACATGTGACACGTCTATTGTTTTACAAAAAATGTCGGCGGTTGAAGTCAAATTAATATACCGACGAAACGGATACAAAATATTCCAAAAAGTATCAAAATCACTACATTTTACAGTAGATTCCAATAGAATAATACATCTCGATAAATTAAAAGCCTGGGTGTCATTGTAAACATGAGTTACTCTCAAAGCGGTTCAATAAAAGAGGCACGAACATTACGAAAACATCCGATAATATTTTATATGCCCATATAGATAATTAAAGAAAATCGTTACTTTTATAAGGAGAGTGTATAACAAGAGAAATTACACGGTAGGAGAGACTACACTATTTTTCTTTATTTTGCTTTGCTGCTTGATAGCATTCTATGTATTCATGTAATTTCTTTCAATCCATTTCATTTTCCGTAGAAATTGCTTTTTATGCATAGGGCATCAAGCCTTTTTTCATTAATATTCTATGGCTTAATTGCAACTCCATTAATATAATAAATTGGGATAGCAAGTAATAATGTCACTCACATAGGCTTCAATTAAATTAATTTGTTCCTTTAAATTAATTAATTAAATTTTCGGTACGCAATGTATTTATATAATTGTAAACATAGAAGAGAATATTTGCGGAAAATATACATTGGAGTTCCCCCCAAACGACAGAAGTGACAGTATATGCGTTGTTGCCATTCCAAATTAATAAGCGACGTGCATGCAAAACAGCTTCTATGCTAAATTTAATTACAAATAGTATATTTTAGAAGTCTGCAGTTGCTGGACCAGTTGTGATCATTATTAAATTTTCCATGCAGTTTTCAATTACGTTCAACTGAAGTTCTGCACACACATCCGTACATATATACATAGTTATTCCAGCATCTAATAGTGACTGAACCTCGAGTTTTGTGTGCAATCCAGATCTCTGAGATTTGTATCCACACAGACATCCATCCGAGAATCTTCGATTTCACGCTACGAGTTCAACCACTAATCTAGTCCACATAGTTATCGTCGATAGCCTATCTGTTAAAATATGTAATGAAGTATGCCGGGTTCGATTTCAGCAGGACCCTCAATGATGAAACTTAGTATATAGACCGAGCATTTTTTGCCAATTTGTATGAATAATATTTTAATAATAGTTCCATTTCATGTTGCTTTTATCTTCTGATTTTGCCAGCGTGGATATGAAATACATTTTTACCCTAAAGAACAATAAACGCAAAAAGTAAATAGCAAGTCAATGGGTTGGTTAGTTTGTTAGTTTAGGTACCCAATGCTTTTATTATTTTGTTAAGACCTGCTTCATGCTCACTTAGGAGTGCTGGGTTATTTGCAAGTCGGATCATACAAATTCCATGCCAGTGTACTTCAACTCGAATTCATCTAGATATGAAGAAGTTGTCCTCGTGCATATGATTGACTCAGTAAAAGATGAAGCTGTAAAATATGATTAGGAAAATTGCGCAGCCTTGGTGGGTGAGCGCGAGAAAGTTCTGGTTTCGACTCCTAGCCAGGCCATGGTGTTCCCTATAGTATTTTGTCTATTCATCAATTTGATCTTCAATCATCATTCACCATCATGATAAGAAAACCACAAACAGTTCTGTTGATACCAAGATTGTTAGGGCTTCTCCGATGGCGCAGTATCTGGCCTGTCTTTGTTATTAAGAATTCCTTGTTTAATTTCCAGTGGAATCTTTGAGTGGTTGGATTCCATTATAAAACGTAGGCCCAGTCCCGTTTAGCCTGTCAGTGCATAAAGTGGACTTTCAATCTGCCCACCCATGTGTAAAACGTAAAGGCACCGCCATGAAGATCCATAAGGGATGTAAAAATAGGGTTACATATTTTTAGTACTGAAGGTGGTGTGATCAGCACCACGTTTCGACCGCCTTTATTCTCGAAGTTATCCCCAGGTAGCCTTTGATTAGAAGTTGGATGAACCTCAGAGCCGCTTTATGCAGGGTCATTGTAGAGAAATGTGTCCACCCTTCCCGGGAATCTATTCCGCCTTGCAGTGCCGACTTGATTACCAAGGCTCCGACTGATGTGTGGTAAAAGAGAATGTACTGGAAGGACATCGAGGAACAATCGTTCAGAACTGTCGGTGAAGATTTGACACTTTTTTAAGCGGGGAGAATGAGGTTGTCTTGACCCTTGAACCAATTAAGGAAGGTTACTTACCATAGAGACCATTTCTTTTTATCTTGCACTGCATTGTCAAGCTGTTAGTTAGCTGTTAGTCGCAATAGTTTAGTAATAGGGTGTGGATAACTTTATAATATAATTGAACCACTCGCAAAAGAACCTGCGCAGAACTGCTTTTCCTGTGCATCGTTTCGCGCGTGGAGGGGAGGCGCAGAGTGGAGCAGGTTTCACCGTGATCCAAGCGGAACGGATGGAGGGGAAGGTGCGCGAAGGCTTCTGGCCGAAGGTTATTTTGTTCGCTTTATATGTCTCTGGTCTTCTCGACTTTTCTTGTTCAACCGCGAAGGGACACCATGTGTTGACTGTCTGAAGTGTGGTTTGTAACTGAAGGTGCCGATCTTTTGTCGGAGTCGTTATAGGTGATGCACCGAATTTTGCACACGCACCGATAAAATCGGTGTTCTCGCCAATACCTTGGAGAGAGCTCACGAAGCGATGGACAAAATCTGAAAGCGCAGGTGGCTTGGTTGTGAGTCCTCTTTTTCATTACCTGAGGCGAAGGGCGTGGTTCGGACTGTCGACCTTCGATGGTCCTTCCAGGAAATTTGTCGTGTAGGACCACGAGTGCAGCTGTTCCATTAACCCCCGTTGGTTTTTGGTGCTGACTATATCGAGGTAGGAGACGCCATCGATTTTATCGATGCGTGTGCAAACAAGCAACATAACAACAATAATTTGCCAACCAACACGTTGACCCCGCTTTCGTTTGGAGCCGAAAAATATAGCTCTATATTTGTTATCATGGCAAGTGAGTGCAAATTCCTCATATGTTGCACAACCAGCGACCAATCCCCGTCTACAAAGAGAGCGTTTCCCATTTTGATATCTGCCAACCGACAAAGACATGCACGTTTCTGTGGGCGTGCGTGTTGAATAAGTAGACGCAGATGAAAGTTTTTTAATTTGATTTCCCTCGCCGCCTCCGCTCCTAAAACCTAATTCTCCAGAGGAGTCTATTTCCAGCGCGTTGGAACGGAAGTTGTCGTTTCATTGTGAGCGCAGACAACCGCGGGCAGGAAATAATGCATTAGGACGGCCAGAGTTGCTGCCTCGAACTCCAGTAGACTGCGAGCTGTTGAAATTTGACGCTGGTTTAGGTTTCCGTGGGTTGGCTGTAGCGCTTTTGCCGATGAACCGAGTGGCTTGACGGAGCGCGGAACGTGGTTTCAATTGTCCTCACTCTGTCGACGTTTCGCTCTGCGAGGATAGTTCCGCAAGGTTGGTCCGTGGTTAGATTTAACGGAGAAGTTGCAGTGGGGCGACCTAAACTATAGGAATGTATTTCTCTCACTAAAACACACGTGGAGGAGGGAAGTAGCATTTTGTATGAGTATGCTCTGTTATTCTATGTCGCGTTTCTTCCACTTTTTGCCTCTTGAGGATGAGGATGAGCGATGATTATATGAATTGATGGAGACCACCCTTGCCCAGAATGGGACTCAAACGTGGATTCTTCGGTGACGAGATCGTGTGTCGCCATTAACGTGCTTGGTCACAGAAGTGGTTAAAAAATACAAGATACAACAGAAAATCTTCCATTTCTGCGTTCATTAGCTAAAATGCATGTCAAATATTGTGGTATAAAGGGTGGCCCTACGAAAACACCCAAATATCAACCTCTCTTCCATGTGGTACACCCCAGACGAGGCTTTGGCGTCTGGACCTACTGCCAATATACAGCTCTGTGGAACTGTCTAAGGAGATTCCAATCCTCAAGAGAGACGTCTTGATTTTAGTTATGTTAAGCAGCTTGGTCCTCGTATAGTGTGACGGGTTCAAGTAGCCTAACTGACGCATGCATAATTTTAATTACAATCAATAAACATGTCAGACGTTAATGAAAAAATACATGGCATAGATCCGTCTCCTCAGTATTTGGCACTCACATGATACCTACCATATGCAAATATGATGCAGGCCAAACTATCAAATTATTATTTTTAAAAACTATTTGCTCCGTTTCACAATTGGATGTAGCATCATAACGCAATCTAGTTTTGCGCCAAAGCTTGCCAAGTGGCTTTTTATTGGTTGACGCATGGTCAGTGCTTCGAGTCCCACCACCGTTGTTTTCTGGCGTTCGAGACCGGAGACCACAATTATTGCCTCCAAGTTGCTCCCTAATTGTGCTCACGATGCAGTGTAAACAGAGAATCACAGCTGAATACAGCTTAACATAATATTTTAATCTAGAAGAATTTATTTGGTTCCTTCCTTAAATTATAACTTGAATCGATGTCAGAATCATAATCCTTATAATGTCGGAAGACAATATAATAAAATAAATCGCGGGATCTCGACGAAACTACGTATATATGGAAATTTATTCTAACCTGTATGTAGCGTCAACGTCACGCTATATAACAGGCCTGGTCGACCCACCGCAATTGTGAAAGAACGCTCTCGTATGCATGTGTGGACTGGAAAGCGACCTGCGGTACATTTGCGTTGCGGAACGGGTGGAGTGAGCGAGGCAGGAGGCTACGTCGGTTGCGTTCGCACGGCACGGAACGCTCCATGACCTCCACAAACACAAGAAAGTTACTCAAGACTAGCATCTGCAATTCAATACCGTGTGTCTCAAATGAGAACCATCCCGAACCCCGGGTTGTTTCATGTGCCAATATCTCAAACTATGGAAAGTTGAAAAAATAAAAAGATTCTCTCGGGCTATCTACCCTGAAGATGAGAGTGACGTTAACTCTCGAAAGCTTGGAATCTTTTCCGCAACTCACCTGGTCGATAGCCCGAGAGAATCTTTTCATCGTTCCTCACCAGGAAAGCTTCAAGACTTAATTTATGTTATCTTCGATGTGTAAAATGATCAAAAATTATAATGAATAGTAACAAATAAAGAGTGAGGAGTTCTTCTGTGCCTCCAAAATAATGTATGTACATGCTAACTTTTCTGTAACATACAAATCAAATGTTTGCCTCAATGGAACCATGTTCTGTGGCATCCTTTGTCAAATAAATAAATATGACATTTCCCTTAGCCTTTGAACTTCTTTTCCTGTATCTATTCTAGGGTGATTCACGTAATACTCTTCTGCTAGAAGGCCTCCCCGATGGCGCAGTGGTAGCGTCGTCGCCTTGTAATCAAGGGGTTCCAGGTTCGATACCCGGTGGAGGCACATAGTGGTTCGGATCCCACTTTAAACTGCAGGTCCAGTCCCGATTATCATTACTGTGCATAAAGTGGACATAAAACACCAACTCAATCAATCTTCTGCTAGAAACCCTCTGCCAAAAGCAGTTTCCATCTTGCTTGTCGCGTCAGTCAGTCGATATTATTGCATGCGTCCCCCGCCCCGGCTTAATTCAATTGCTGCAACGGAGTAGCAATTTTGAAGCAATGATTGGATCATCACAGCAAACGTATTAATGCCGCATATCACGCGTTGACATAAAAATCGAAAAGAGCAGGTCGGGAGAGAATGAAATGAAAACACCGCCGAGACCGTGTTTGCGTTGCGGAAATTCTGTCCTTGTGTTTTCAAAGCACTTGTCATCCACTCCACACTCACTCATTAGCCACTTGTGCCTCCGGTATTGGAGGAGTGCTTTCCAGTTAGGCATTTCGCTTGACATACTCAATCCGTTTGTTGCTTGCATTCCGGTATCTTTGTTGTTTGTTGGGCTCTTTCAACAAGAGCTTTTGTTGCGCTCTTTCCAACAATGACCTTCTGTCCTTTTAGTGTTCACAGAGGAAGTTCTTTTTAAGGGGTGACCTTTTCGGAAAGCACTAAACCAGTGGCGTCAACTCATTTAGGCCCGTGGGGCTTCAGCCCACTCATTAATTTGCCTATTATCATTATTATTTTATTTTAAAAATAATTCAATTGTAACAAAATAAAGATTTGCGGAGATTCTATAAAGTTAATAATCCAATTTTAGTTAATTTCACTGTACAAAATTATTTGGAAAAATGACGGCCTAAGGCAGTGAACTTCCGCTACACCATCCAACTACCGTTAAAAATTAACAGTTTTCAAAACGATTAACGGCTATTATATAGTTAACCTAATTAATGTAATTTCAATTAATTGTTTTTTAAAATATACTGTACAGTCATGGAAATAAATACTTCCCCATAGAGCCTTAATACCAGTAGTCTCATGCGGGAGAAATTTCTTTCCACGACTGTACATAACGGCAATTTATAGTCATTAGGCCTATCTATCTTTATGCAAGATAGAATACGTATTGAAATGTATATTTTAACTTTTTTCTTGTATGTCTCAGTGCTGTACACTAGCGTACGCATCGGAGGTGGATGTTACATATCTACGTTACCATATTTTTAACCTTTGTTTTAATAGTTCTTAAGAGGTAAAAATGGTAATCGGAGATCATTCAGGGAGTTTGCATTTACCACTTTGGTTTTTCCCGATATCTTTATAGCTTTCATTTGATTTTTTTTCTCAAAATATCGGCAGGGGCTGCAGCCTCATCAGCTCTCACCCTGAGTACGCCAGTGGTGTTATCACACGTATGAACGTGTCTTGGTTTCATATTTCAAGCTGTACGCGAAACCAGAAGAACATATGTCGAAGTATGGGACGCAAGGGGTGACACTTCCACGTAGTACGCCCAATTGTCAACCTCGTTTCCACGTAGTACACCCTGCACTGCATTTTGGAAACTAAGGTCCGCCCGGCCAAAGAATGGACTTGAGGAAACCCAGACTTTCCGCCTCCAGTTCAAGGGGGCAAAGGCGGTGTTGCTGCTGGTTGCTACACGCCTGATTTTTGCCCAGTCGTCCACGACACACGACACATCAACAAGCTTCCTTCGCTTGCTGCGCTGCGGCAACCATTAGACTTTGCCGTGCCTCGAAACGAAAAAAAGGCAACTGGACAAAGCCGATTGATTCAGCGACTCATGTGACCCTCCTTGACTTTCGACAGGAAAGATAAAAATAGAATTTTCAAGTCCATTCTCTGGCCTGAACAACTGTGACGAGGCTCTTGCGTCTGAACCTACGGCCAGTTCAATCCTCGTAGGGCTGTGCGTGGTTGTTGTCCTGTGTTTTGTCCTTATGTGTGTTAAGTCGTCTCCCCTTTACAGCCTTGGCTTTTAATCCCAGTAAGAATATTTTAGTCTCTCGACATTACAGTTACGTCATATTAGTTGTATTTTAGTTATGGTAAGGGGCTGGACCCCATATTATGTGGCGGGTGCAAAATGACGCACCCAAAATTTCAAATCCAATCAATCAATCAGATGTCGAAGTGGACTGAACGTCAAAGAACGTGTTTGGGTCGGTGCTCCATGTGAACCACATTGTGCTTCCGTATGCCTATCACAATTCTTGTTATTGAAGTGTGAAATTATGAACAACTTTTACGGACACCCTGTACATCGTACATTCTTCCTTCTTTACAACCAATATATAGCGTTTACATCACCATTTTGAAGATCCTCATCCAACGCATACGAGCAAGATCTTCTCCGTCTCGTCTTCCCACTTTCTTCTTCCACATCCTTCGGCGTGTCCTGGCTTCAATTTCCGTGTCTCGCTTCCTGCAGCTCCCCTGATGAGGAAGTGCTGGGCTGGGGGGGACAGGCGGGGGGAGGGAAGGGATTTCGCCCCGCTAACTTCGTTTCCTCCCCACAACAGGAAGCGCTCTCTCAGCCCTTTGTCTTTTTTTTTACCCGCAATCTGGAAATTTTCAGCGTCACGCAGCTTTTCAAACTGGTTAAACCCGCAAACGCACTCGGGGGGGGGGGGGACTGAACTGCGGGAGGGAGGGAAAGGTCTTTGAAGGAGAGAACGCACGGTGTCCTTCCTCCCTTCGAAAAGGATGCCCTGAGATCAAATTTGTTGGTAGATTCTGCTCTTCGCGTATTTTTCGGTGAGTAAAAAAAACACAATTGTGTTCTTTCTCGTGGTGTAATTTGAGCCCAGACCCACGTGACATGTATCTACAGTGCCGGATCTACAAATCTTGCCCCCCCCCCCGCAAAATATTACCAAAGGCCCACCTCTACCTACCTTCATACACACACACACACACACACACACACACACACACATATATATATATAATATATATATATATATATATATATATATATATATATATATATATATATATATAACATAACCCCACAGCGCTACAGCCCATGGCAGGCCTTGGCTTACCTACCGACTGCTGGTCTCCCTTCCACACTGTTCCTCCGTCACCTGTTATAGCGTGGAGGTCTTAGACCAGTATTGGGGTGACGGTGATCAGCCCGACGAACCCCCAGCCGTTGTTGTAGGTCTTCTTGACCGGGTTACGCTCACTCACTCGGAGCTTCCCAATTTCCTCACGATGGTGGGTTGCCACCGGCCCTATACGTAGGCCGAATAAATTCCGACCAGAGCCGGATTCGAACCTACGCCGTCCCGCAGCGAACGATCTCAAGACGAGTGAACGCCTTAACCCGCTCGACTACGGAGGAGGACATACATACATACATACTTATATATATATATATATATATATATATATATATATATATATATATATATATATATATATATATATATATATATATATATATATATATATAATGTGTGTGTGTGTGTGTGTATTACACATATATAACAGAGTGATTCAAAAGTCCGTTAACACCCCATATAAAAAGTAAAGGAGTTAGGATGGGTACAATTAATCATGATAGAAACAGGTTAGGCTTAGGAGGAACCACATTTGTGTGTTCCAAGCTGACGTCCACCATATTAGTGGCCGCCATATTGAATTCAACTCTTTTTTTTTTTAAATGAAAAGGGGGTGATGTGCATAGGCGCCGATTTGTTAAGAGATTGGGGGGTAAAGCTAAGTAAAGCATAAATACTGATTTCTTTCTGTTTGCGGGAAGAGGAGTGGGACCTAATACACTTGAATTAACCTTTGAAAAATAGTAATTGCAATAACTGTATTTGACAACAAAACATATATATCAGGATACATCGAACTTTATTAGCTGATCAAAATTTCGCTGCACTTGATTATGTAATTATATAACATAATACTTTACATGTAACTTTTGACTGAGAATTTGTTTCTTATTCTGTTTATAATACTTATTCTTACAATCCCTTATAGGAATTTAATATCTTCACACATATTTACATAAAAAAGGAAGGCCCAAGATAAAATTTTTCATCTGGACGAGCGATTTTTGACATTTCCGAAGGGAAACAAAGGAGCGCATTTTACAATGGACTGGCTCATTCAAGAGCATAAAGACTACAATATTCCCATGCTTCTTCCTCTGTTCTCGCACATATTCATTCATAATATGCCATGCGCTTTTCGTTAATGCATTGTCAGTTTGAAAAAGGAAATACTGAATAGTAAACGCACAAGGACAAGAAACACCCTCAAACTGAGTGATAGTCCCACATTATTGATTCTGCCCATTTCAGAGCAGAATCCTGCGTAATTTCCCACCTGTTGTATGTGAAGTTTCTGTGTGCAAAAGTTATGTAATATGTTGGAAGATATGCATTGGGCCCTATATAGGGGGGAGGGGGTCAAACGAGAACTGGATGAGCCCGGGCCCCTCTGCCCCTCCCTCCCGGTTTTGGCACCGGTTGTGATGTGATATATATGACATTATTTTCTCACACCTGTAGAATGACACATTTGTTACAATCATGTAGTCAAAAACGGTTTCCTAATTTAAGATAGGTTGAAGAAACCTTCACCACAGCATTTCTCGTGAAATTGTAGTCTGATTTGATCTAAGGGAATTTTTCAAGCTTTGTCCCCGCAAAAAGCTGATCCAGGGTCCACCCAGCATCAAATCAAATGGTATCCTTCAGGGGTTGGGGGGGGGGGGGGTAAATGCGGCCGGAGCGTGGTTCTGTTCACATCACCTCCAAGATGTCCTGCATCGAAAATATGTGGGGCCCTGCCTCCACATATCCTAAATGTGCCTTCACGGTGCTACATGCACAGGGAACTTCAACTTTACCTGTGTATATTGTATTCGTTTCTGTATCTCTGAGTAACTACGTTTATTTTTTATATGCGCATATACGAGCCCTCTACTATGTAAATGGCTGAGCCCCCCCCCCCCCAAAGGCTTAGTTGTCTCTGGGCCACCCCGCACTGCGGTGTTTTGCGGGTTGTAGATCCGGCACTGTGCATCTATGTATGGTTTAGACTCATATGTAGACTGATGTAGACTTTTTCTGGGAGAGGAGCAGAACACTTTGTAAGCATCTGATAAAATTTAACACTGTAAATATGCGCGATTAAAAGCAGCGTCATATTGCATAAAATACCATGTATTAGTTATTGAGGTAAAATTTGAAGTCAGGTGGGTTAATCAAGATTGTTTAAAGTGCAATCCAGCCCCCTTTGCAGTTTATTTTCGTAACAAATCGAACTCTGAGCCTCTTGGTTACAAAACGACAGCATTGGCATTTTCCTTTGTGAGGTAGAAGCAGCTCAATAGTTAAGGCACTAATCCTGTTTTTTAAGGAAAGAAATACGCCTTAGAATTTACTTCCTTAGGCGAATGTCGCACACGTTGGAAAAATTTCACCTTCAAATCGTACCTCTACAAATGTACATAAATCCTTTCATTGCATTATTCTTGGAGCAGCAACGTTCCAAGATTCGGAACATTTCTTTCTTGACGAGTAGATTCCTGATAAGTGCTATACTTTCTTTAATCCTTTGACATCAT
Source organism: Lepisma saccharinum (assembly GCF_977018435.1). NCBI lineage: Eukaryota > Metazoa > Arthropoda > Insecta > Zygentoma > Lepismatidae > Lepisma > Lepisma saccharinum. Next base: position 52,795,561 of record NC_139236.1, read on the forward strand.
GGAAAAGGATATGACTGAAGGGAGGTATTGAAAGATTCTGTTTTATATTTATATAATTGTAATGTAACTTATTATGATATTTAGTTATTCCTTTTGGGAAGGGCACATGCCCCGTTAACCCCCCCCCCTGCTAAATGCGCCAATGGTCGCATGTATTGCATTCGAAGGTGTCGCTGTACAGTACCGGAAGAAAAACTTTTACAGCGCGTAGAGGACATGGAGACAAACAACTTTTGTTACCGTTTTGCATGTCGAGTCCTCGTTCCGATTATACCAGAACAGTAAACAGAAAACAATATTACGCATCATTTATGTATGCATCTACGCAGGACACATGCACCGTTACCACTGGCATGCATATTTCCTGCCCGATAACACATTAAAAGCCAGAGTTAAGAAAGTTACCGTTTCGTGAATAAGTAAGTCTTTTCGATTACTGCATTGTACGCAAATGAATATTTAGCGGGGAGAAGTACGTTTCTTCCATGAGAAAACGTAAAACATGGAGTCACCGATAGCGTAGTAGATAACGCGGTTACCTTGTAATCATATGGTCCCTGGTTCGATTTGCGGGGAGAGGCACATTGCACAGTGTTTCTAATCCCACTTCAGATTAACTGTTGGCCCAGTCCCGATGAACGTATCTGATCATTAAGTGGACAGAACTTGCGAGAACGAATAACATAAAGGGACTGTTTATTTAGATATTTTTTTCTTGAGTAAGTACCTGTTCAATGACAAACCGTGTTCTATAAAACAGTATCATGACAGCACAAAAGCAGACAGAGTGAAGTTTCATGTAGTATGCGTCCGTCCATATTCCGTAATAATCCACAGATAATGGATATACATTAATACAAAAGAACTTCCAAATCCCAGACAGAAGCTATCATTTTCCAGACAACTTGACAATCAGATGTGCAATGTCAGATATTACCAAAGCCTTTCCGGGCAACCAACGGCATAAACATGTAAATAGGTGAAAGCCAGGAAGAGGCTACAGGTGACTGACTCCGCATTGCTTAGGAACGTTACGATACGTTGCATACAATTGTATTTCTAGGCCTCCCCGATGGCGCAGTGGTATCGCCGTCGCCTTGTACTCAAGGGGTCCCGGGTTCGATACCCGGTGGAGGCACACAGTGGTTCGAATACCACTTTAAACTGTAGTTCCTGTCCCGATTAGCCTTACTGTGCATAAAGTGGACTTAAAACACCAAATCAACCAATCAATCGTGTTTCTAATCTTGCTTTATGTGGAATACCCTTCTTCGCATTAAGAGATACGTTTTCTCCAAAAGCATTCACACTCCTTGCATTTATTGGCTGCATAGTCGGCTCATAGCGTAGTAAACATGTTGTCGGTTTTCTGGCAAAAGGCATAAATATGAATGAAAAACGTGAATTTGTGTGACGTGGTTGCATACATGCAGATAAAAAAGTTTAGTTTTATTTTAGGTCTCGTAGCGTTGAAATCGGTCTTCAAGAAGCAAATTATTTTGAAATGTTATTTGTTTCATGAGCGATAGAGAGATGTAGCAGATGTTGTACGGCTTAACCCTGTATAGACCATAGTTTCATCTATGAACAGAAATGTGATTACCGAGTTGTGTTTTGTTCATTTGATGTAATTACATTCTCAACACATTCTGTCGTGTACAGCCGACAGCAAAAGTAGTAATGGGCAAAATGTCCATCATCATGTTTATTCATCCTTTTCTCTCAATGTGAAGAATTGAAACAAAGATGCCAATAAGTAGAGGACAATCTCTGCTCAAGTATAAATGAAGTTTCTTCGAAAAAAAACAGAGGATGTAGAAGAGAAATGAATGAAATAAGGGATGAACAATTTCCCCACCGTTATCTTTGCCTCTGATTGAAGACCATGTCGTTATTTTCCAAACAAACAGGAACATACTATTGTTCGAATTGTCCATCGTTCCTCATTTCCTAGAATCATCCATCTGGGTTCTTCCAGCATTCGATTACTGGTTCATCCGCGTTCTTGTAGCTTTCGATTCTTCATTCGTCCGGATTCTTCCAGCATTCAAGCAAAGATTTTACTAGTTTCCAACCTTGGGTGGATTCGACTGCGTTTTGCTTCGAGGGGCAGCTACCGTAACGTTGTCACAAATACTATATTAATACTCTTTTGATTTTCATTTCTTAGCTTGCTCTTTTTCATCTTCTCTTCGTATCCGATTTTAGTATAGACTCGGCATTTTTAAACTTCACTGTTGCCATTCATTTTTTTCTTTCTCCTTCCTCTTTTTCAATCTTACCTTTTCTTGTAAGAGGATTTTTCTGTACCGCGGGAAGTGAATAATAATCCCATCTGAAGCGTTCGAGCTTGAAATGAAATCCTTTTGCCAAAAACTACAGATAAGCTGTGCAGGGACACGAGGCCGGTTTTCTCGTAAACCCATTGTAAAAACTTCGTTTATAACAACCTGAGGTCTTCAGGTAAGCCTCAGCTTGTTTCACGTTTTTGAAAGTAGTTTTTCATGTACTCCCCAATCCCCATGCAACTGGATAATCTCGGCTTTCTTCAAAACTCTCTCCAGGCAATCTTCAGTACTGTATTGATACAATGTGGTATTTCGCAAGACAAGAACTTACAGATGTTATCCTATGTTTATTGTAATTTTGTAGCACAAATTCTCGAAATGATCAGGATACCTCGTGTGAAGTCCTGCTGATTTATACAGGTGTCCATGTGATATAGGTCAAAATAAAGTAGTGTTGAAAAGTAAGCCTGCCAAATTATAATTCACACTTTTTTTTAACAAAATTCTGCAGCAGAAGTACTTAAGAACCATTGGTACATAATGCCAACCTCCGTGGCAGACTGGTAAGCACAACGCGCTACAACGCCAGTGGTCTCGGATTCAAATCCCGGAATGGGTGTTCTTTATGAATGTCCCTTCATCAATGCCATCATATCATCACTCATCCTCATCTTCGATTAGCCACAAGTGGCAGGAAAGTGAAGTAAAATGAACCAAATCAATCAACCAATCATTGGTACATTATGCCATTACTTCTTAAGTAAAAATAATGTTCGTATTCGTCTGTGTAGAAAGTTGGGTAAAGTTTAAGTACAGTTAGTTCCAAGATAAGGTAATCGGGATTGCACCTAGAGTTTAAAGTCGAATTCAAACCACTATGCAGTGTACATTTACCGGAATCGAACCCGAGACCTCTTGATTGCTGCACGAAAGAGTTACCGCGACACCATCTGGAAGGTCCTCGTGTGTGTCCTTAGCAAACTCAGTTTTCGGTATCATTTTGGGTTTTCCCTCTGATAAGAACTCCTTTAAGCACACATGTACGAAATTTCTGGAGAAAAGTTGCCTGTGAAAAGACAAAGATACTAGCGTCATGTTTGGTGGAGGCAGTGGTTAGAATGTGGCAAGCCTTTTAGTTCAGTTCCAGGAACTCGGTTCCAAAATCGAGTCGTGAATTGGAAATGTCCTGGTGCTTCAAAGCGTAAAGTAAAGTGAAGTGCTCCCCTGTGCTTTGAAGGCGTATAGGGGCTTTGGAGTTAGGGCTCCACACTTTCTTGATCAAGGCCGAAGGTGGGGTCCTAAGCGTTTGCAACTGAATGCTTACAAGGTGCGACTTGTACAGCCAACGGCAAATATAATAGTGGGCAAATTGTCCCCAACTGTTATTTATTCTTTTTTATTCTACTTCCTGTGTTGTTTTACAATGTGCGATTCTGTTAATGCGAAGCAGATGTTATCCTATGTTTATTGGCGTTTCTATTTCAATTAATGCCGATGATATTGTGGAAAACAGACTGACTGAAAATGGCGATGAACAATTTGCCTACAATTTATTTTACCGTTGAGTGTACAGGCACTCACTGAGCCAGACAAAGCACTTCGCTCAGTCTTCAGTGCGAACATGCAAGAGTAACCACTCCGCCACGGAAGTTGGCTAAAAGTAAATTCGTAACTTATGTTAACAGAACTTGGAGAGATTATTTTCCTTCTGTTGTAGAAAACATGCTCGTACCACATAATGGGCTGAGAAAAAATTATTTTAAAAGGTGTACTTTTTCCCGGATACTCTGTATTGTTAGTACTTAATATAATGCGTTTAGTCTTTCAATATATCTTGCTTGTATCTCTGAGATGCACCCTCTCATATCTGGTTGCCTAACGACCTTCATTTTCAAAAGCTAACGCTACCATCTATCTGCTCCTGCATCTATTTTCGTAGGGTACCGTTGTCATCTCCAAACTTAACCCCGATGTGAAGAAAGGGCATCACGTGACGTTGGGTTTAGCCGAGAGAACCATTGTAGCAGTGTTTCCAACTATATGATAATGTTCATGCATGAAGAGAAATTCACTGCATTATTCTTATTTAAAAGAAATATGGAAAATTGTTATTAGGTTCAATTACTGCACAGGTGGGCTAATCGATGCTCGGTTTGGAGATTATCATGGTATCGGAGAACTAATGATTTTTTTCATGAATGGATCCCAGGATCCTCGATTACATGTTGATAACGTAAAGTACACTGCTGTTTGTGAAAATTGCAACACCCAGAAATAATGGTCCAAAATAATCCAAACCCGGAGGATGTGTGAAACAGTGTACCAGCAATACGTGATTAGGATTGCAGAGAGATGGCGTACACGTAGGCCCAGCAGCACCCTCTCTTGTGTGACCGGAAAGGTCAGTGTTACGCCAAGCTCAGTCAGTGAAGAGCCGTCAAGCGAAGTGGAAACGTGAGAGTGAGTGCCAGTATGCCTCGTCGACGTCAAATGGCACAATATCAGCATGTGAGGGAGATGGAACGGGGCAGAATGATCGGTCTCCGGGAAGCGGGTTTGTCATACCGTGACATTTCGGCTAGTACAGGGCATTCTGCTACGACAGTGATCCGTGTGTAGAACCAGTGGATAGAAGAGGGTCGTACGCAGCAACGGGCAGGTACTTGACCACGCAATGTGACCACAGCACGGGATGACCGCCATCTTGTCCGCATGGCTGTAACGGACTGTACAGCTTCGCCTCAGTCTTGGCTCGACGCTGGAGCACTGCAACGGCTGTGGACCTGTTTGCGTCGAATGTTCGACGCCGTCTGCTGCGGGCTTGACTGGTGGCACGCATGCCATTGCGTCAGCTTCCATTGCCCAGAAACCACAAACGCCTCAGACTGCAATGGGCACGTGAACGCCGTCGCTGGCGTGCTGAGTGGCAAAATGTAGTGTTTTCGTACGAGTCCCGCTTCAACTTGTCCTACAGTGATGCCCGCATACGTGTTAGACGCTACCGTGGTGAACACAATCTGGCAGCCTACATTGCTGAGCGGCAGAGCGGGCAAACGCCAAGTGTGATGTTTTGGGGCACCATTGGATACAACATGCGATCTGTCCTCTTACGTAGTGAAAGCAATTTGAACAGCAACCGCTACATCAGAGAGGGTTTTAGAGCCCGAGGTACTGCCTCTCCTTCAGGCAACTCCACATGCCATATTTCAGCAGGACAATGCCCGGCCACATGTGGCGAGCAATGTACAAGCCGTCTTCGAAGAACGACGGGTACCACTGCTTCCCTGGCCTCCACGTTCGGCTGACATGTCACCCATCGAACAAGTCTGGGATATGGTTGGTCGGCAACTTGTTCGTCACGATCCTCCAGCAACCACTGTTGATGCCTTGTGGACTCGCATACAAACCGCGTGGAGGGAAATTCCCCATGAACATATCCAGGTCCTCTTCAATTCCATGCCACGACGTGTAGAGGCTCTGTTTGCAGGACATGGGGGCTTCACACCATACTGAATTCTCAAGGTCAGAGATCATGTACAGTTCTGTAATCCTAATCATTTGTGTATTGTCGTGTACCTAATCTGTAGTGTAAAGTTCATTACAATCACACGTATCCTTCTTGGTGTTGCAATTTTCACAAACAGCAGTGTACAAAAAGGGTCACTTTTTGCACACACGCTAATCGGGACTGGACCTACACTTTAAAGTGGGATCCGAACCTGGGTTTGAACCCGAGCTACCTTATTTACAAGGCAACAGTGTTAACAATGCTCCATCGAGTAGGCTTTATAAACCACACAAAGAGATGTTTAATTGGAATAACGCAATGCCGAATAACACATTTACCGATAAACCGATATAGGTAAAAATGCCAATAGTTTTACCGCTCCGATAGACTATTCTGTAAAAAGCCTCCAACGTAGTGCAAAGTTCTACCATTTTGTTGTTATTTTATTTTATCACAAAGGTACAATACGCAAATACGCAGTTGCGTTCTTCAAAGGCAAACCCATAGCTGTTACCTGCTTACAAGCATTAGGAAGGATTTTAATTAAGCATTCGTGTTCTTCAATGAACATTTACAATATTATATAGGATCGGTTCTACATATTGTGAGGATCGATGAATGTTATATTGTTACCTAAATGTGCCTTCATGGCACGGTGCTATATGCACGGGAACCTTCTACCTTCACCTTACCTTAGTTTATTGATGTCTGCAAGAACATCGTGTCGGTCCATTTATTTATATACACATACATGCATACACAGGGTGATTATACATTTTCGATAATTTTTTGTGAAAGCTGCTCATTTCGTTTATCTTTTCTAGGTGATTTGAAAGATGCTCACTCATGAAGAGAGCATAGCTGTGGCGTGTGCACATTTGCGGGATTATCGTACCAGGAGGTGTAGGCAGACTTCACACGGAAATTCAATAAACACGCTCCCACCACATCAGGCTGTTGGTTCAGAAATTTAAGACAACGGGAAGTGTGCATGATGCTGCACGTTCCGGAATACAAAGTCTACAAGCATCAAACCCAGAGGTTAAGTCAGGAGCCATAAAGTGTGCCTGCAACACTTTGGCATTCTCTCTTCCTGGTTGAGCATCTTTCACATCACCTGGAAAAGAAAAGAACGAAATTAGCCGTTTTCACATAACTATATCGAGACTTTATAAGCAGCCAGGATGTTTTACTCAAAAATATTGGAAATACTCTTGTGTTCCAGGGAAATAATATCCGAAAACAGAAACACTATCATGTGGCACTCCAGCAATCTACCCCATGTCTGTCAGTTCCGGAGCGAACGCTTATACCTGACAAACATAATCTGCGAACACCAGCTGTGCAAATATGTGTTTGCTGTTTGGTTGCTTACAATGTGAAACTCCCAGCATGGTTGAACATCAGCACATACTCATGTTCCTCACAGGCAGATATTCAATTATACAAGCGTACTGAGCAACTAGCAGTTCATTAATTAACAAAATCAATCATGCATCGAACCCTCACTATTTATCCTGTAATTGGACATAGCAGTTCTCGCAATCGGCTTGCTAACTCTGTGGGAGTTTCCACTAATAAATTTGCAGATTGGTTCTCGAGGTATTTCACAACCTACCGTCATTTTTCTGGTAATTGTTGTTCCCAACTTGCAAATTGATTATGTTTGGTTTGGTTTGATTTGGTGTTATAAGTCCACTTCGTGTACAGTAAGGTTAATCGGGACTGGACCTACAGTTTAAAGTGGGATGAACCGGGTATCGAACCCGGGACCCCTTGATTACAAGGCAACGACGCTACCACTGCGCCATCGGGGAGGCCTAATAGATTATGCTGTATTGTGTGCTAACCCCCGTTTGTGCAGTCACGGGCACTTCTGGTTTGTAACAATAACCTTGACTCTCCACGGAATCGTTACAACCCAGAAGCGTCCGTGACTGTACATTGGCATGCACTATTGTTAATTGTACGTTTCCGTATATTGTACTTTCATACATTTTTCATATATACCATCGGGCTTCTCCCATGGCATAGTGGTAACTTCGTCGTCCTGTAATCAAAGGGTCCAGGGTTCACTACCCGGTTGAGGGGCAGTGGTTTGGATCCCAGGTTCGGTCCCGATTAGCCTGTCTGTGCATAAAGTGGACTTGAAATAAAAGAAACTCAATATCATCATTCAAGTAACGTTCTGGTTTTGAAATGCATTATGCATGTTGCCTTACAGCCCTTTGGACTTAGTGTTACATTGTGAACGTGGGTTCCACTTGATTGATAAAGGTAGGATGGGTCTAAAAAAAAACAGAAAAGTCCATATATATATATATATATTCCTCCGACAGTATTCAATTACGAAGATGCTAGCGACAAAGCTAATTCCTGCGTCAGTACTAAATCACCAAAAGCCGGACCCTGTGGCCGAGTGGTTAGCACATTGCGCTGCGACGCCAATGGTCCCGGTTTCGAATCCCGCTCGGGCTTGGTTGTTTGTTAATGTCCATTCATCAATTTCATCATTTCATCACTCATTCCCATCTTTGCAAATTAGCCATGAGGCACAAAACGCGAAGTAAAATAAACTAAATCAATCAATCAATCAATCAATCAATAAATCACCAAAATACAACAAGAGACCTTACAATGAAAACGAAATGTTTACATCATATGGAAAAAGAGAGTCGTTTTATAGATTCATGTGGTCCTTTTTAGAAGGGTCTTGATGTAGCAAAACCTGTCCCATTGTAGTTTCCTCTTGGATGCAGTTTCAGACAGACTTCGAGATGCAATATAAAAATAGCTCGTTGTTTCTGGTCTCCTAGCAACAGCCTTGCTCTAATTGAGGTTTCGTGATTTCCGAACAACTTATTTTCCAACTAATCACTCGATTTCTTCAATATCATTAATTTATTAATGAACAAACCACGTTCTAATTCCAAACCGACCGCGATTAATTTGTCAGTTCGTAGTTCCAACATTTCTCGCAAGGAGCGGGAGTGCAGCGCTGATGAAACGGACGGCTGAAGCAACCGCAGATTTTTTTTTCTTTCTTGCCTCCGAACATAGTTCTCTCTTGAGATTAATTATTGCTGTCACGGGCCTGACAGAATAAGAAGAAAATTCCATCGTTCGTGCTGCGACCAGTTTACGTGGAATAATTTTTATGGGGTGTAGTTCATAACACATCAATTTCATTCAGGGTTTTCATTGGCCCCAAAATCCTAAAAGTCAGGGAATTTCACAAAAATATTCAGTAACGTTGAAAGTAAGAGTATATTAAACATGATTTCGCAGTGATATGTTGACACTAATTCAGTACAATGGTTGTTCCCTATGTGTCAAGAAGCACTAAAAATTATAATATCTTGCAACTGGAGTTAGTGGCTCCATATCTGTACTCTCAAATTATCCTGTAATCTAGTTTTAACCCTTAACCGCCATGGTAGAAATGATTCACACTTGAACCATGGTGACGTCAAACCTCAGCTATGTTTTCATTTGAAACACTTTTAATGACAGTAACTTGCAAATTTATATTTTTCTAATCATTGAACGGACTTCGAAATTTGACATTATTTTCAATTTTCCCGAATGCAAATTTGCAGTAGGTTTTTGCCTATCACATCAGAATGTTTTATAAAGTGGAAATTAAGATTGTTAACATAGGAAAGCTACATAATGGTTTGGAACCTTATTTGAAAATGCCTAAGAAACATGTTGAAGTCACGAATTCTTTAATTACCAAATAACCTTAATGTGTGAGAAATGTTTCTTCTTGTGAATAACATCACCCTGCCATACTTTAGTCTTCAAACGATATTTGGTTTCCTTTACATTGTTGTTTATCTTTTTATCAACTTGATATTTACTAAGAATATTTAACAGTGAACAGCAGCTGATGCATTTTCAAATGATATGCTTATACCGGTAATATCCATCTCGTAATTATTAGCACACATGCCCTGTCGAACTAATGCCACACTCTATAAATTCTAGAGATCTGTAAATGTGAATAATAATCCCTTCAAAATTATTATGTAACTGCAAAATGATAAGATGTCAAGATGTGGAAGGGTTAAAAACTAATAAACGTGAAAATGGTTTAAATTATATACCTAATTACGAGGCAGAATACATGAAATAGTGAAAAATACATTCAAGAAGACATTGGAAATAAATAATGAAAATTTTAGACCTGTAAAGGGTACAAAATTGCAGATTGAATTGCGAGTTTGTATTTCTTTTGTCTTAAAGTCACTGTGTGTACAGATAGGCTAAGCGAGGCTGAACCTATTCCCCGCAAGATCCTAACCACTATGTGCCTCCACCGAGCATAGAACCCTTCATTACAAAGCGATGGCTTTGCTGCTACGCCATCGGCGAAGCCCCTTGCATTCGAGAATGTCTAGAAATGTTGAAACTTTTAGACTCAAATCAATCGAAATGACGAAAAACTAAACCCTGAAAATCGTGGAAGTTAGGCAAGAGTCTTCAAAATGGTGACGATAGATTCCTCGAAACAGAAGTTGCGAAAGCCAGGATGAAAGTGAAAGGGGAAACCGAACAATTAAGGGAGGGGTTAACAAAACACTTCATGTGGGTTTCTGTTGCCTGACAGCCTCTTGTTAACACGCGGCTCCCAAAATGCTTGCGAGGAAGAGATGTTGCTCTTGAGAGTTCATACGAAACAAGAAGACACCCTTGGATCAAGCAGGCTGTGCGCTGATTTAATGAAGCCGATAGTGGGAAGTTCTCGGGGGCAACTTGAGCTTAGCTATCTCCTTCACTCCTTCACCCAGCGCTTCTTGAGCATAATGAATTCCGTGTTGCTGTTTCCCAAGATGCAAGAAGTGTTGGAAGTCGAAGTTTAAGCTGTGACATGGCCAGTCAATTACTCTGCCAGCGTCGATTCTCGGTTTTGCATATTCCCACGTATCCTGGAGCCTTGTTCAGCCTCCAAGATCACGGGGAGTGGGTGTTTGTTTGTGGATTACTTTCGGTCTCCAAGAACAAGAGTTGTTGTTGTGAAAGTGATCGAAACCCACTGGTAGAGTGCGAGGTTGGCTTTGGCGTTCATAAGGAGAGGTATATGGTCAAGGGTGTCGCCTTGTAATCAAAGGCTCCGGGGTTGATTTGATTGGGGTACAGTTCAGTTTTTCAGATCCAACTAAAAACATACTCTTAGGAGGGTCGAATGAAAAGTTCCAAGAAGAAAATGAACTAGAACCGTAAAAATGTCTTGCTCTTCCACAGATTCACCCCATAGTACAGTCACCGGTAATAAAAATGGGACTCCTAGATCCTGAAATAGTCACTTTCCTGTAGGGCATTATGTGTGTTGTCTAAAACTACGACGCTGGTACAAGTTGCCATTGAAAATTTGATGTTAATATCCATTTATCTCCGTAGAGTTAGGCAACACACTTGACGCCTTGCAGTGAAGAGAGTGTTTCAAAAGCTAGGTGTCCCATTTTTATTGCTGCTGACTGTACATTTAGCGTACTGTCTGAAGTCTGTACCGTACAATACAATTCTACTTAATTGCAGTAATCTTCCTTATTTTTGACGTAGAAATTGTATTACTCCTCCCAATAACAATTATTATCACCAGATCAAAATTATTATACTGATTTTATGTAAGATTTTTATTTCTATTAATTCTACTTTTAGGGCTATATCACGAATGAACCCAAGAATCATTATAATGAGCTAGCTGGAGTAATAGTTAATAACATTTGAGTTGCATTCAAAAAGTTTTGAATACTTCAATTTACTTCACCAAATAAGAAGCAAAATGCAGTCAGTTTCTACCTGAATAATTGGTATTATAGAAAACCCTTATTTATTTAACTGAAGCCAAAGGGAGACACATTACTGTTAATGATAAAAGTGGGATTAATTCCTCAGTTAAGGGGGTATATTATTGAGAAGAATCTGCAAACTTCTATCTTTAGTGGTGAAATTCCATTAATACTCTTATTAATATTTCTTTAGTATAAAATTACATTATCTTTTCGTGGTAAAGGGGAGTTCGGTAACTCAAGAAATGTTTATAAAGTTACTTTTCCTAACAACTTCAATGTCATGCTTTATATAAGCTACACAAACACACATAAGTTATTAACAAATCACCATTAAAAATGAAAATATAAAATAAATATTAAAATAATTAGAATGAATTAATTGAATACTTAGAGAACCACTCCTTATATATCTATATACACCTTGCCCACCAATAAACTCACTCCATCCACAATCAATATATTTAATATACCCCCACGAGTAACAAAAGGGCTACTAATTAAGCCCCCAGAAGAAAAATGAGGAAGGAATCATATCCCACCTAATACATATCATTTTATATTTAAAAAGGAAGAATTTTCAAACAAAAAGACGTAATATTATACCCAACTCACCCCCCCCCCCCCCGATAAAATACAAATAACTGCCCCAAACTTCAATTGAAATGGGTTAATAACACAAAAAACTGATGGAAAATCTAATCATCTTAAGATAGAACCACCTATGATAGATAAAAATAATAAGCCCATTGTACCTTTAAATATCCCTCAACCTCCTTCATCTGAAAATAATTGAAATGGTACACCACCATAAAACTTACCAACTAAATAATAATTTAACCCATAAGACATAGTTATCCCAGAAGAAACCCACAATGAAATAAATACCACCAAATTAAAAAAAGATATACTTAATACCTCCAAAATTAAATCCTTACAATAAAATCCAGCTAAAAATGGTCCGCATAGAGCAGCTATTTATTGTACATATACGGTCAGGACCGGATAGTTGGTAACGTTGCACGACATTGCATATTTAATAACGAATTTAGTAATGTTTGTTTCATTTCCTCTGTAGGAGGGTGTTGAAACAACTGAAGAGAGATAGGCTATGGTTGAAAATTGTTCGTTTCTTGTTTTGTTTGTAGTTTACTTTATGCACATATAGGGTTATCAGGACTGGACCAACAATTTAAAGTGGAATCCAAACCACTATGTGCCTCCAGCGAGTATGGAACCTGGAACGACGTTACCACTTGCCATTTTGGAGGCCAACTATTCGTTTCGCATATGCAGCGTATGTGAGATGTAACTTTAGTAAGGGTGCGAGAATCGAAGCTTTGGATTTGAAGAGTGAACGAGAGAAAAGATGGTGAAAATGATGAGGAATTTGGATTCGGGAATTAAAGTTATCAGCAGTGATGTGCATTGGTTAACGACGAGAGGATGGCAGAAAAGCGAAGTAGAATTAACTAAATCCATCAATCAAAACAGAGAGAAAGTAGATTCATATGGTTTGTGCATGACCTACAGTGGTCCGATACTAATTCAGTAAGCAAGAAGTTCCACTGATATATGAAGACATGGCGTGATTCTACCCCACTTCCCCGGGGCATATTATACTGATATATTTTCTTGTTGGGCTAGTAATATTCGAGAATATTTATTATTATTTTGCCATTTATTTCCATCAATTTTTTTTAATCGGAGCATAATCCAACGCATCGAAAAGAAGCTAAACCATAATTCACTTAATGGGAACAGTTGGAAAAATTAAAGCCTAGATATTGTGGAAATCTCCTTGGGTATTTTCCCCGGAATCACTTTACCTCGAGGTCACGTGGTATTTCCGCTCGCGTCACGCCGCAAATTGAAAGTAATGGAAGGTATGGATCCTACTAATGCCGCGTAATCCGATTCGGAATTACTGCCTATCGATTTCTCCTGTGCACGCACCGGGTACAAGAAGAATTGCAAATATCGCATCCCACATACATTGGTTTCGAATTGTGTTTGCAGCGCTAGTCTCAGAGCTGAAACTGTGTCTCGTTTCGGTAATATTGCGCGGATTTCGATCTGCAAGGTGTCTGGGAAGTTCTCGTACCCCTCATGTTACAACTGTGTTGAACATTTCCCGGTATTCTCTAATTTTCAACTTTACATTCGCTTTATAGTCACAGAACAATTGGTAGTGAACTAACTCAACCTGTTTATTACAAGCCATAGGACGTTCATGATTTTAGGTGTTTAATATTATTAAAACGTTTTAAGTGTGTAGACATAGGCTGAATCGCCAAAATTTACAGGTTTTTTTTTTATATATATTGTTGTCATGGTAACTTCTTGTTGTTGATTTTGTTCTCTCGGAAGTATGTAATAATGTTGTGTCCTCAACTTCCTGCCAATGCGGAGAAGTCAATTAATCACTTATTTTTCAATGTCATTTACGGCAACACCATCTTGATACTTTATACAAAAATGTAGAATGCTTAGAAATCGAATTTCCGATATCCACATCAACACTTATCTCCGAACCTCATACTGCGGTTATATGGATTTTGTATGGATACGCTCGAAAACACAACATCCCAATGTAAACATACTCATAACTCCCAGAATAATCTACACCAAAACAAATCACAAAACCTCACTATGCCTTAAAAACAGAAAGGTCAACAAAATGGAATAATTGACAATGGAGAATATACTTTATTGAGGAAAGTGAACAAGCATACAGATTACAATACTTGGTACAAGAACAAAGACAATAAAACCAATACTCGGCACCGATAGAAATCGCGTAAAGGCGGTTTAAGTCAAGAAAAGAAGAACTAGTAAATAAATAAATATGTCATGTATATCTAGACTATGTAATATAATCTAGGGGACTTCTCGGAAACTCTGTAAAATACGTAGGTTTATTATGAAGTATAACTTATTAGACTAAAACATATTTACTATATTTAGATTTTTGTAACAATTTGTTATAATTTGTGCCCAAGAGAACTTGTTGAAACTGAACCTACAGTTTACAAGGACAGTATTAAACAAGGAAAGCCTCGAATGAAAACGCAACTATTAAAGTATTGAGCACATACATTTTCAAAGCTCTGTAAAGCATCGGATAAATATTCTGTAACAGAGAATTTTATGGTTTGTGTAAAGATCATTATGCAACTTGTAAAAAATCCATGAATATTTGAACCAAATATAAATTTTCAGTCACTAATAACCGCGTCTCCACAATGGTTGCACACATATGCAATCTTACACGCACAGAGAGAAGATAATTTAATTAAAGTTTAGCAAAACGTATTTTATACTCTGGGAGCGTAGCTGTAATCCGTGTAATTTCCAGATTTTAAATTTTTTAACAGCGTTCGTTCACGTTAATTTAGCCTCAAATGACTGTTTTCCTCATGTATGGCAATTAACTCAATTTTCACACGCTCACAAACAAAACGCAATAGTTGTTTTTGTCTATTCTTATGAGTGAAATGTACTAATGCTCCTATATTTCAGATGCAAATACATTTAAAAATCACTCAACATTTTAATTTGCAGTGTGCATTTTGTTTTGCACCGCATGCTGCAAATTTGATATTGGGCGTTTCCGAACGCCTCCCACATTTGGTCACAGGCTTTGTACAAGCAGATCTTTCTTTCTTTTGCAGGGCTTTGGGAAGGCGAACCACGAAATCAGCGTCGATATTCTCAAGAATAAGTTCCCTGATTACGAAATCAAATGGTCCAATGAGGGTTACTAGCCGGCGGTCCCTTGAGAAGAGTCTCAACCAACATTTCAACTTGTCATTCCGAAATGCCCACACACGTAAGATACTGCATGGTGAAGAACTATGTATTTTTTTGCCCCCTGCAGGCTCATGTGTGTTTTGTCATTTTTTTATATTTTTTTTGTAGTTTTTTTCAGTGTTTCCACCTTCGTCTGTGCTAAATTCTGCTGGCATTCTGTTTATTTACTTACATCTGCCTTTTAGAAAATTGTAAAATGAGCAGGCCTCATTTATCTTTTGTCGGTAACACGTTTAAATGAAACCGGTCGCTTGTAGCTTATGTCGTGTTCTGGTAAAGCCTGGTAAGCGATTTCCAAACCAAGATTTCCGTGTTGGAATCTTCATTCTTTAATCCATTTCATCCCTTCATCACTCATTCGTACATTTGCGATTAACCGAAAACTTTAAAAAAGGAACTTCATAAATATTGTACATTAAACAATACAAGACAATATCTCATACTTTACTTTATGTTAGACAATGAGCCTTATCGTCCACTGCTTCCTACAACAGATTCTTGTAAATATCATTTTGAGTTTTAACAATAGATACACTACACTTAACAAGACTTGGTTCAAAACTTGCTAAAATATTGCTTACTGCTCCTTACATATGAATACTTTCATTTCCGATGCAATTCCGATACTCCACGGCTTTGTTTGGAACTTGTTTCGTGTTAAATAACAAAAATTTTAAATTAAAGTTTCACTTCAAATTAACAATCTTTTATATCTTGTTTTTCGCATTGTATGTGTATTCTAAAACGGAGACGTTTTTGTTCTCTGAATCATATTTTTTCTACTTTATACTGTTTATTGTAACACACTTGAATTAAATGTAGGAATAAAGAAGTCTTAACTATTCATACTTTCTATATGTTTTGATTCCCATGAAACAGCGTTTCAAATGGTGATTGGTTGTGTGAATATCATGAGAGAACATGAGAATAAATAGTTAATTTCTGTCCGTATTTTATACACGGCAAGAGCACCATACTCACACGTAACATAATAAAGCAAATATTCGTATTGGGTGAACATTTTATGTGTATTATTTTTTTTTCTGTTCTCAGAAATAATGTGTTTAATTGAATGTTAATCAATGTGAAACTTATTCTGTTAAGATTCCGTCTCAAGTTTGGTAAAGAAATTTTTTGTTCTTTAGAACGACTCTATTGTTTCCTTAGCTTTTTTATTTTATAAATTTTGTTGCAATAGAAGTGTAAAATTTAAAAATGTTGTCCATTTTTCCTCACATGTCGTTGTTTCTGAATCAGTCTGCAACTTGGTACTGATGAACAGGTAAAATGCACAGTTGATACCCTACTCATGTGTCGTTATTGCTATAAAGAAATTATTGATATGCACAAGAGTGTTACCTAAATGGTAGAACTTCGCACTTAATTGAACCTGTAGATATTAATGCAAGGCACTTTTCGAAAAGGTTAGGAGGAAGTATTTTTGAGACTTCAAGTAAACGTTACCAACATGATATACGAGGGTCATCTAGAAAGAAAAGGAACGTTTTGGTGTAAAACTCAAACGACAAATGATGTGTGCAAAAAATGTATAGTACAGAAACTACATACAT
This sequence comes from Lepisma saccharinum, assembly GCF_977018435.1. Classification (NCBI taxonomy): domain Eukaryota; kingdom Metazoa; phylum Arthropoda; class Insecta; order Zygentoma; family Lepismatidae; genus Lepisma; species Lepisma saccharinum. The sequence goes on from NC_139236.1 coordinate 52,812,536, forward strand.
TGGCGGCAATCGAGTACAATGACGGTATCAACAAACTGGTATAATTCTACTCGTACGATAAGTACACGTATAATAAGTGCTTGAATGGATATGGCGAATATGTGGAAAAGTAGAGTAAGGTCTGTAGTTTCTGTACCATAATTATTTTTTTGCACACATTTGTCGTTTGTGTTTTACACCAAAACGTTCCTTATTTCTAGATGACCCTCGTATATACCGTACAAATAACTAATGAGGTGCTTTGTTTCAATAAATTTCCTTGTGCTTTTGAAAGTAAGATTTAAGTTCATCTGTTTTCAAACTGTTGATGTGGAGAGGAATCCTTTATTGATTTTTTAAAAATAGATTCTAACATGTTTAGACTAATATTTTTTTTCTAATCCTGATTAAAGCTTACGCTACAAAATGGATAGAAGACAACAAATCACGAAAGAAAAAAAACAGGAAACAGACGAATTTGCGGATAGCAGAACCTCATTACTCTCCAGTGGTGCAGTCGCGAGGGTTAATCTCCTTGACTGGACTTTCAAGACACCCCCACAAGCTAAATTACAGAAAATATATTTTTGAACAATGGCCTGAAAGTTTCCTGTTCTTTCTCGTGTATTCTTGGCATGCCACACTCGGTCAGCAAAGAATGCAAGATTGCTATATGAATAAAGTATCACAGGAATTCCACGACATCGTTCCTTATTCCCTTTAACTCTTTCAATTGGAAATTTTCTTCTGTGGTACAAATTCTTTACCTGGTAGAACTTCTTGGCTTCGTTGAAGCAAATAAGCTTTGTATGGGAGCTGGCATCTTTAAGGAATGAATTTTGCATAGTGCAGATATTCTGAGAATTTGTGAAATGCTAGTTGTCACCTTCGACATTCAAAAGCTATGTAAACCGACCTTCATCCACATCTAGTCTCTGTCTCGGGAATCTGTGGAGCAAGCGAAAGAAATCAAATCCTCTGCCCAAGTAGAGATTCGAGAGGGCTTGACCAATTAACGCGCGAGAGGGAAGTGAGTGCATGGGGGGGGGGGGGGGGAAATCGAGGCTGCAGCTATCAGCCGTTTGCAGCAACGCGCACTGCCTTGCTCAGTCTTCCCTTATCTAGTTCTGAGCGGCCTTGCTCCACATATTCCCCAGAGAGAGTGGAAGATAAGAAGTAGTCGTGCAGAGTAAATGACCTCTTTAACCTTCTTTTTATTCTATTTATACAAGGACATGGTCACACAGGATATATGATCGACGTAAGCAACGGCAAGCATGAATTTGAAACAATCAAATAACCTATTGTGTTTTGTTGTTAATCTGTAAATAATTTATAAGACATTCTGTAAAGAACTCTCCAGCTTAGAACTTTTCTTACAGTATTTAGGTATTTGCGTAGTTTCTTAATAAATGTGCAAATAGATGAAAAGTATCACTTTTACAGTAATTATTTCGAGTGCCTTAATGTACTAAGGAAACTCTGGTTGCCCTTGTCCTCAAGAAGGACCAAAAATAACGTTGTATAACTACTTGTGAATAAAATATGATCTCTCTATCCCCGATAGTATAGTGGTTAAAACTGGCGCCTTGTAATCAAGGACCTTGGTATCCCATTATAAGTTTGGATCCCACCTTAAACTGAGGTTCCACTCTAATTAATTTATTCTGCTTCATTCTTTATTTATTCTTCGTGTCTTCGGTTGATTTGAGGTCGACTTTTCTACATGACATTTCTTCCTGCGTTATAGACAAGTACTTATTACGTTAACCAAACCAAAAGAGATAAATCAGCGATATAAAATAAGCCAGATACAAATTATTTATGCACTTAAATTTGTATCTGTGCAAACGGTAAGTGAATTATCCAAGAAAATGCAAACTAGCAGAACTTACTGCCACCTCGGTGGCGGGTTGTTTACGGTAGCTCGCTAAGGGACAGAGACAGTAGGTTCGAAGCCTGAGTACGTATCAATATGTTTGTGTTGAATCGCTTTATTGTCCATTCTCATTCGCGATTATCCTAGAGAGATAGAAAGCGGACGAAACATAAACCAAATACAGAAAACTTCCTCGGATATTGTAACGGTTCGGTTTAATGTACAAATGGATATTTGTATTCCAATTTTAATTCTATATCTTGTAAAGCCAAGTAAAACGTTACTTTGGCATTGAAATACATTTTTTTCATTTATTCTTCAAATTAACATATCTAATTTGTGCACAAAATATTATATAGTTGTTCCATATATTTGCATTTCATTGTTGGTTTAGTGAGTTTGAACTAGTATTCATTTTATCGCTGGTCATACTTTCTTGTGGCAAAAGCAAAATTGTAGAGTTCAGTTGATTCTGAGATCTTTGGTAGTAAAATATTTGCTTTTTTATTACGTAATTGTGACTCAGTGGCGTCTCTCTTGCGACCAATGAGCATGCGCGTTCAGTGTGTGATTCAGTCGTTAAATTAATCTTGTCGTGTATCGAAATGCAAAGTAGGTGAGGTGGAATTAAACAAACACAAATTTGACAAGCTAAGCAGGAGAACCAAGTACAACTCCTTTGCATTAAATTTCAGTCTGTTACATCATTACTTTTGATCATAAAGTAGATATTACCAAATTTCAAAACTAAGAGCTTTCTCGTTAGATTGTGGTAGTAAATTTTCACGTAAGTTAAGTATTTAAACTGCAAGCATATTACAGATAAGTGCTAAATTGTGTCAATATGTACATAGTTGTTGCTATATTTTATTACATAATCAAATCATATATATATTTGTAAACTTAAAATTGTACATGTTGTTTTCCTTGTAAAAGAATGACGGTATTAGTTTGTACGATGCAATATAGAAGTTGTTCTTGCTATAGAATGCAACTACACCTCGTTCAGAAGGTTGACTAGTTTGGAAGTCAGAATGAAACTTAATAATAGTTGTTATATATTTTCAACTCCCACGTGGTTCTGAATTTTTCACTCCATTTAAATTTCTCTGCTAGATTGTCTTCTGTTAGATTATGTCAATTTATAGCTAGATGAAGTTTGATCACATTATGTTTGGTTGGCAAGGGTAGGTTTAGTTTGCTTAAGAAAAGTTAGACATGGTTAATTTTGTTAGGATTGGTTTGGCTAATTGGTTAGAGTTACTTGTTTATGGTAGTTTTGGTTAGGTTAGAATAGGTGAAGACTTCCTGATTAGGTTAGGTTAAAATTGTTTAGGCTAGATTATGCTTAGGTCTATGTTAGGTTAGTTTGGCTTTGGTTATGCTAAGGTAAGCTTAGGGCAGGATATGTTTTCCCTTCTCCAACTTTCTTCTTCGTGTTCAATTAACTCAGTACTGATGTAGCTCTTCCTCCTGTTGTACGTAATTGCAATTACATATATTTAAAAGAAATCAACACTGGGTTACTTGATCAATGGAAGTGTAGTGAATGTAAATAAAATATCCATACTTAGATATCTAATTACATTTACTCTTTGTCTGACTTACTCACCCTCTTATAATTATATATATTAACTGATGGAGGATACTGTCTGTAAAGACAGTTCTAAAACAGTGGTAATGCACCACCTACACTGTAGTCAAGATGGATATGACTACAACCTGCGCAGTCAATTATCTAACGGCATGACTGAAAGCTACCCTAACACTGCTGTCGCCAATATTTTAGACAAGTACGACATTTGTTATATTTAATTGGCTGGATAATGAATTTTCATTGTATGAGGTTATGTACCTTCAATTCCATGAAATAGTTTGTTCATATAACTTGCAAAATATTTGCAAGAATATGTTCCTTCGTCTTTTTATAATAAATATACTTTTGATATGGTACATATTTGCAGCATTATACGTTATCGAAGAACAAAAAATCTTGGCCTTCCCGATGGCGCAGTGGTAGTGTCGTCATCTTGTAATATAGGGGTCCCGAGTTAGATACCCGATGGATGCATTTCAGTTTTAAATTTTTTGTAAGGTAAAAACCTAAAACATCTGTGTTATATTCCATGAATCAATAATACCGAGTCCGAACCAAATACTATTGCTAATTTATGTAAGTTTTATAGAAAACAAGTGTTTCATTTTTAATATTTTACGATTCTGCTATTACAGATGTAGTCAGTGATTGTTAAAACGCCATGTTAAAAAAAAGATATATCAGAATCCAAGTGTGAAGTTTGTTTAGTTCCACCAAGAATGAAAAGTTAAATTGATGTTTCGTCATTGAAAACCATTCATGAAAGTGGAGCACAAGGAAACAATCTACACCTGCAGAAAGCACATCTGAAAACATGGGTAGTGTTTCCGAACAAGTTTTATCAGAGTCCATTATGGAAAACATTTCGTCTGCAATGAAAATTTTGAGTTCTAAGTCCATGGAGGACCTTGTTGTTGTTGGCATCATTAGAAACAAAGAAGACGCTGCATCTATAAAGACGAATTCACACGAACATGAAGATACGCTGAGTCTATCAGACAAAGAACAACCTGTAAGAGTTCGAATAGTGATACCTAGATCACAAGAAAAAGAACTCGAAAAAATGTCCTTAGGTTCAGTGGAAACTGGCTTTACGGAGACCCAAAGAGAAAATTCCATTATAGAAAAAATTGAAAACAAAAGTATGGATCTGAAGAGGGATTTTGTGCGAATAAATGCACGTTCATTAACACCACCTGCTGATGGAGTGTTGCGCTATGAAGCAGATCCAATAATCTGTAGACATTGCAATCCGTCTCCAGATAGTATCCGTGAAATCACAACTGGCAATGCCAAGCATGTTCCTCAAAGATTGAAGCCTGCAACAATTTCTCCAAATAGAGCCTCGCTTGAAGTTTCACCAGAAAGTCTGTCAAATCCTGAGGGAAAGCATTTATTAATGAATTCAAAGTTCACTCAAACTGACAACACAGACCTTGGTCGTAAGTCACTACATGATCTTTCATTCTCGTGTAGATCAAACGATACTCGGTTATCAGTGGATCAACATCCTCTACCACTGCGAGATTCTTATGTTAGAAAAAGTCATGCAGAAAGTCAAAATCTATGCGTAGGAAGTGACTTGCAGTTGAGCCAGTGCTCGCGCGAAGATCGAAAGACTGCAGCAAGTTCTCCGAAAGATGGCAGAGATTGTAATTATGCGTGCGCACAAAGAATACGCAAGGAGCTATACTCTTCAGGTAGTGAAGAGATGAGGGCAACAGAATCAGTAGTGTACAGTAATTCGAATACTATTACTTTTGGAAATGATAAATATTCTCGTGACAGTACTCTTAGGAAAGTGAAGCATGTCTCTGATCCAGATCACGGTAGTCTAGCAAAAGATCTAATCAACAGAATTGTCGATCTGAAGCGCATGTTTCCTATGTATTCAGAATTTGTTCTAAATATAGTTTCTAAATCTCAGGAACAGGTCGCTGAAGATTTTGAAAGACGTGCAGATTCTGTAGAACCAGGCAACACAGACCATATCAACAACGTGGAGGGACTCAAACATGAAGCTCGAGGGACAAAAGAAAATCGAATATGTTCTATTGATGGGAAGAATTTTTCACTCTCAGAATTCCATATGGTACAGAGTGAATTAGAGAAAATAACAGACGAAGTGCAAGCTCGTTTTGCGAGAAATGTGGAATCACGTCTATGTAATGTACCGCTAAGAAGAAGTAAACATGAGACTGAATATCAGAGTTGTAACAATAAGAAGTACAGAAATGAGATTATTCAGACTTCATTTACGAATTTATCGCCACGAAGAATGCATAAGAGGGGAGGAGTTAACTTGCAGAGAAGAATGTATGAGAGGAAGACGTCTTCTGTAGAAGATGTTATGGAAACTAATATATTTACTGGCGGTCATGTTGGTAGAGAACACCGAAACATGCACAACCAAGAGCCTGATACCAACAAAACTTCCAAACAGTTGGCCAAGGTATATGCACAAGACCCAGACGGTCAAATATCAAACGATAACTCGCGGAGAAAATGTCCAAATCAATTTATACACCTCGGTTGCACCAAGTGTCGCAATTGTGTAAGTAAACCTAAATCTCTTCACTCGAAAATCCATAAATCTATTAATGAGAAGCGCTCTATGGTATCATCAAGTGAAGAAGATAAAACGCTGCATTATAGGTCAAAGGCAATGGTGAGGAATACAGGCGAACTTGTATGGCACAACCGGCATACCCAAGGGAACAATACGAATCATGATTGCAAAGTCGGCAACTTTAGAACTGGACCAGATACATTGGGTATGACAGACGTGGATGACAAACATTTGGAAATATTGTTTGAAAAATCTGATAAAATACCGTTAGTTAAGAACAAACCCCCTCTCCTGGTCCAGCGTAAAGAGCAAGAAGTGCATGAAAGGGATGGAGCTTATCTAGTTTCAAAACTAGACACAAATTTGTACTCTCATGCGAACAGTGACAAACAGAGGGAGATTCCTGACTTACCTGATGAACATCAACAAGTACGAGAGTCATTGACAGTGATTCGCCAACAGGTCAGAGATATTGTGTTTATTTGCAGAAGTTGGCTACAGAACGCAGCATTTCTTCGGAGAAAGGTACCGTCAGCTTTCTTTGCTCATGCGGCCTATCATCACTGTGTAGAAGAACTGAAGAATAGCGTTTTGCTGACAGTAAGGAATATGTTTCACGAGGAAGGTAGAGGAGAACATAAAAATGTATTTAGGAACCATGACCAACGTTCGTTTGGCAAGAATTTGAGTCCGAGTATGTCTCATGGTTCTCCGGAGAAGGCTAGTGATCGCACAATATATTCTGAAGACCAGGAGTTAAATACGTACAATTCTAGCACATATTTGAGTCGTACGGTCCACAAACAGAGAACGAATGTGTGTGAAGTAAAGAAGGAATGGTATGATAATTATTTTGATGGTGATTCAATTGCCCGGAAGTCCAAAAGAGATGCTATAATCAACAAAGGCTCTGAAGTAACTCGGGAAACAAAAGCAAAGAAGCAACACGACGAGGAGGACTATATAGTCGACAAAAACATGCATATGAGCAATAAAACTGCACAACAACGGTATACAATCACCGCTGGAGAAGACGAAGCTAAGAACCAGTATTCAAGAGGTTGCAAGACGAGTTCAAATAGGAAACTGAAGACCTTGAGAAAAGCAATATTCAGTGGATGTCAGGAGACGAAGAGAGTGGCAACAATGGCTTGTATTAACGTCCAGAGTGTTACGAGAAATGCAAAGAAGTTGATAATGGGTAAGAAAAATCGTGAACCTGAAGCAGGGAAGTCAAAGAAGCCTCAGGATGTTGCGCAGGAGAGGACGAGTAAACCAGAGAACATTAAGCAGCCTCTTCTTATCTCATTAAAACCTAAAGTTTCTTCCGAAGGAAATGGCAACCGTTTCAAACCCAGCATAGACGAACATAGGCCAGGAAGACAACGGAAGATAGTTCACAATAGACCTCCAAGCTGTGAAACGAACGCACATGGTGTTAATATTTTCATTGTTTCCGATGATACGAAGAAGTCAAAAAGTGAACTACAGGAACTGAAATCACTGAAAGGAGACGTGGAATTAATCGAAGTGAACACTAGATCCCGGCCAGGGAATTTAAAGACGCAAATAACAAAATTTCCTATATCAGAAGATGCTTTTATCGAAGTGTATAATTGATAATTTTATGAGTAAATGTTAAATGATCTAAATATTGTTTTCATTATGATGAACGTAAGGTTAGCCTTATAGCGCACTTGTCGGGGTGTATTTTTGTGAGACTTGAGGAAATTGTTGGTACTCCCCTTGTTTACCGAGTTTTCTGTCTCGTAGAAAAGCGACAGAGGGGATAAAGAAGTAAACAAGATAGAACTAACTAAAATAAATATAGTACGACAACGAAAACTCTGAATGCTGTTGGGCGTGTAATAGGTGAACGTCTGGTAAGCCACCCAAAGTCAACCTCACGTCCCCGTAGTACATCCCGGTAACTGCTTTTCGCATGTCAACGAGGCCCTGGCGTCTGGACCTACGGCCAGCATAATCGTCTGTAGGACTATTTATGTATTGTTTCGTCATTATATGTGCTGAGTGCTGAACTTTTAACCCAGTAAGAATATTTTAGACCTTAAATACGTGTATTGATTTTGGTTGCGGTAAGGGGCTGGTTCCCGTATAATGCGACGGGTGCAATATAGCGTAAGTGCTGACGCACCCAGAATTTTATTTTCAATCAATCCATTAATTTGAATGCTGTTCATTGTAAAACGTTGTCTACAAATCGAACCAACAGTTCAGTAATTGTGTACATTTCCTTATATTAATATATAATCGTTCGAACATCGTGGGTACATTTCGATGATTCGAATGGTGTAACGGTAACGTCGTTGCCTTGTAATCAAGATGTCCCGGGGTCAATACCCAGTGGAGGCGCATGGTGGTTCGGAATCCAATTTAAACTGTAGGTCTAGTCCTGATTTGTCTATCTGTGCATAAAATGGACTTAAAAACAAACTCATTACAATTCTTTGATCCAGTTCCGGTTAGACTAAATCTGTGTACAGTGAATGGAAGCCTCTCAAGAAAACTATGTTATTGGTTCTACTCTACACATTACGAGCACTTATCATTGTTTATGGTTTTCAAGTAAATACAATGATTACACGCTTTTGAGATACCGCTATACTTTACAACATTGTGTATGGTTAAAATATGTATTTTAAATTAATATCTAGTTGGTAAAGTTGAACTGTAATACAGTATCTTGATATTTTGTACCTTGATGCTCCTGAACTAATTCTCAGACCATCTCGTTGCCTTGGAGTAGACCGCATATCTGCGGCTGACGAGTTTTCCGTACAGGAAGCTTCGTGATATATTTGTTTTCACAGTGTGGTGAGGTGGTCACTTCAAATTAATTTACCTTGAGTTTATTGAATTGTTGGCAACACCGCCGAAATGTATTGTCCTGGTTAGCACATCTACTTGATGATGCGCATGCCTCACAGCAAAACCATTCCGTTGGCCTTGCAAGTACCTCCTCCAATCGACCCTCCTCTTCATAATTATTTTGACATAATATAGTATTGAATTCCATTAACATTGTATTGATTCCTTCCGCTCTACCCACAAAGTATAGAACCTCCTTGGATTTTGCACTTAAAAGATCAGTTCCTGCGTAGTATTTGTGTTCTAAGAAGTCCAATTGAATGATAACATTATTAGTCCAAAAAAATGTAAAGGAATTATCAGGACTCGTAAGATTGAAATTAAATTAAATATTTTATTGCGACAATTACGAAATGTTAAAGTTATTTTGAAGATATGCACCATTCATTGTAGGCAATAACATGCTACACATGGGAACAGAAACATAGGATTCCAGACGGCACAAGTCAACACCAAGATAAACTCTTTCTCGCCGGCTTTAGGTGCATATCCTTCAAAGTATACATGATTTTTAATATTAATGCGGTAAAAATATATCATTATTTTGATTCTCTCTCTCTCTTTCCTGCCGTCCTCCTTGATGGAGTGGGTAGCACAGCGTGCTACGACGCAAGGAGTCCCTGGTTTGAATCCCGGCCTGGTCATGTGTGCTCTTTGTGAGTGTCCCTTCATCGATTTCATCATATCTTAACGCAACCTTATTGGTGCGTTGGGATCGAACTAGAGACCCTGAATTGTCTCCTGGTTGGCGTAGCTATTCATCAATCATCTTCCAGATGGTTATCACTCGCTTGGTATACTTTAGGTATGATGTGCAAGAGGTCGCGCTCGAGAAGAATGGCAAGAATTGACATGTACAATAAATTGGTTTATTACTCTCCACGACTGAACCGATATGAATGTAATTAGGAAAAGGACTTTACCTGCCTCTGGTCCGGATGTAGGTTATATCCTCTCAATCATCTCAGTTATCACATATCTGACCCCCCCTGTCACAATTCACTCTCCTCACACACTTGCGCTCGTCTTCCCTGATCCTATCACAATCCCGTTCACTCGCCAACTGTCTTCTCTCCGAAACACAGCCGTCTCTCAAGCCAGTAACCTAACGTTTGCGTAATTACTTATTAAGCATTCCTTTCTCTGCTTCCTGCTATGTTCAGGATAATAGCAGACTTGTCACTTTTACCCAACGCCTTGGGTACGATACGATATCATCACTCATCCTTATCTTCGCGATTAGCAAAAAGGAGCAGAAAAGCAATGTAAAACGTCCTAATCTAATCAATCCCTCTCGTCTCCTTTACATTGGATTCTGCGAAATGGCAAAATCTTGTTTGTAGTTTTCGTTTATATATGAATTCCCGCATTGCATGACGTAAATCAAAGTGCACCTAAATATGTTTTTCCCAACACGCTACTGTATGCTTTTGTCAATCTAAGCCTTTTTTTTTCTAAAAAATTGCTATTACTTCTTCAGGTGCACAATCTAAACTGCCCTTGCCTCTCCAGTTACTTCTTCCGGCTGTGTATATTACTTGCTACCAATAGCTTTACTTCCATCCTCCTTTGTCGTGTTTTACCATCCACTTCCGCGTATTTTCTGCCACCGAAGTCTCTTATTGAATTGAGGATACTTTATGTGAGGAACATTATCAGTTATGTTGTTGCACCCAACGATTCTTGATACAAGAATTTAACCTTAAGGGTACCAGTTCGGCTGCAAATGCCAACACGCTTAATACCAGGCCAAATATTAACAGGGAGAAAGCTCCCTTCATATGTTCAAGGGTAATCACAATTCCTTTGTTAGAACTCATTGTTCCAGATTGCTTTCTGGAGTTTGCGATCATATCATTCACCCATTTTTCTATGAACCCGCCTTCCAGAAGCATCAACATCTTTTCAGCAAGCGTAATCAAGAGCGGTGAGCCATGGCGACAGATGTACCACGATGGAACAGAGTTCATCCTTTGCTTGGTTACGTGGAGAATTTCCCTTCCCGAAGAGTCTGTGTAGATAGAATTGATCTGGTAAAGTGCTATGGCGTAGTCGACCATCATCGCAAAATCACGTTTTGTTGCAATTCGATCCCAGATGGTGAAATAATCAGTGTTGTTGACCCATCTCTTGTATATAGTGTCATCGGTTGGGTCAGTGGCATTTTCGAAGATTTCTTGCAGGACCGGGTGCCCGCCGAAGGGCAATCCTGATTCTAGCAGTTCTGCCATGGTGTTTATCGGTGCCATGTAGGATGGTTTCGTTAGAAAGCTAATCAAGCCACTGCTGTATGCCGAAGAAATGACAAGAGAGAAGAGAGACCAAAATACAAAAGTCCATCGCAGCCAAGTTTCACGTGGTTTTCCAGGAAGTGACAGAGAGAGCAGTATAGATAGGTGATCTAGAAACACCCTCTGCCAGCTGATGGATGCATGTGAGAGAAATTGCTTTCTAACAAAGTACACGATTACACAAACAGCTACATACGTAAATATTGTGCACAGCCATGTCGTCCAGGTGAAAGGCAAAAAGATGTTCATCCACTTAGGAACAGGTTGAGGACCTGGAACTACCCAGTTAAACTGATAATAGTAGAACGAGTTAATCTTGTCATAGAGCCTGAAAACATCATGAGTAGGAATGATAGGGAAGAACGCACACTCTGCTCTGTGGTAATAGATCTCTCCGAATATACCTGTTACGGTACCATTCGGATGATGGACTCCGTATACAGGTTCTGTCGAAGGTAACACAAGCGTCGTCTCAAAATTCACGACCTGTGACAAAGTATCTAAAACAGTTCCAACAATACCATGGAATCTTTTCTTACCGCCATCTTCCTCGGTAATGGAGACGAGAAGTGGAAAGTTATAGGTGCTTATCTTCACAGGACATCCATATAAATTGGTTAGCTTGTTCGGAAAGAGATCGGCTTCGATCCAGAGTGACTCTTTAGACCACTGAGCGACTAGGACAAGCTCCTCCACAACTCCACATCTGCTTTGTCCATACGGGTAGAAGGTGAGCACATCTATCGCCACTTCCTTCAGAGTAGCGTTTGTGTCTACTGTTGCTCTCGGTAGAAGTAATACAACATTGACCACATCATTCCTCAAAAGCTGGCGAAAAATCTGCATAACTTTTCCCTTTTCAACGCCATATGAAGTCAAGCACACGATAAACATTCTGCTAGGCTTCCACAAGTTGACACTCACAACACTTGCAAGCATTTTGTACAGAACCACTGGATCTTTGACGAAAAGTATATAATTGATATGAACGTTAGTGAAAGAGCTAGCCTCAAGGAGTAGGTCATTGGTTTGATTACGTTCAGGTACTTTAAAGAAAGACAACATTGAAGTATTGTAAGTAGGGAGAAAAGGAAGCATCAAATTATCTTCATAAAGCACAGCCAGAGTCCAGCTTCCCTCGTAGTATTTTCTGGTGATCCTTTGAACACATCTGAGGAGTTCCTCCATTAAGGTTTCCTGGCTGTCAATGAGTGATAGAAATTCTGCAAGTTCGATTGGAATCTGAAGGCTGCATGACAACAAAACAACAAGAAAGTTTGCCGAAATGTACATCGTGGTCACTAGAGATCTTCCTGCAAATATACAAAATACAAAGAAGTTCAATCGAATGACATTGTTGGGCATTGTTCAACTACTGGTAAGACAACTACTCGCAACATGCGCGTATGTTCTTACGTCAAGAAATAGAGTGGAAACGCGATATGGAACTACCATTCCAAAACGGGCTTCTTCCAAAGACAAATAAATAGTTAAAATTAGAAACGTTGATTTTCGTTTTCTGTTATAGACAGAATATTAAACAAATTGAAAAGTGTAAGGGAGAGCTGATTTTTGTCCAGTGGTATGGAAGAAGAAATAAAGAAAGTATTATGGAAGGGCCCGGTGTACCAAACTTTACCACCTCGAATTTCGGCAAAATTCTTGCCTAGTATGTAGATTAGGTATCACAAGTTTTCAGAGAGCGCAACCTTATGGAATAGTTGTGTTTTTATAAAAAGGAAGACATAGTCCACTTCCCATTTATTTCTTAGACTCTATTTAATTGATGATTGGTTAGCCCCTCCGATGGCATAGTGGTAACACTGTCGCTTCGTAATGTAGGGTCTCGGGTTCGTTCAGGCACCTAATTGTTCGGATCCTACTTTAAACTGTAGGTCCCATTCAGATTAGCCTATCTGCGCAAGACCTGGAATAAGATGAACAACGTCGAGCTTGAGCATTTGAAGGAAGCATCTGTGGTGAGCCAGTTGATTATTTTAATTTTGTCATTGTGGGAAGGCATTTTCTTAATCATGGTACCAGTTTAACGCTTTGTGAGTAGTTGTATTTACAATAGGATGAGCACCACTTATAAGTGTAGAAAAGAAGAGCTCATATGATTGAACAGCCCGATTTACCTATACTTAAAACAATGCCAAGAGGGGCTTATACCCCAATTCTTCAAGTGTGATATGCTCTTAATTTTAAGAATTCTGAATTCTAGTGTAGAAAAGAAGAACTCTCAACAGCCCGATTTGCCTATACTTAAAACAGTGCCAAGTTCCCATATGATCTTATTGTTTATAGTGTGTTTTTCTGTCAAAATCTCAGGAATCTTGAATTCTAGTGTAGAAATGGTGAGCCCCCCCCTCAGATTGATTCTGCCATGTGTATATTGATATAAAGCTCATAGCTCCTGGGTTCTGAGACCCAGTAGAGTGTGGTGCATAGCCCCATGGTTTTTATTACCTTGTAATCAAGAGGCTTCTGGGTTTGAGTTCTGATAAAATGTGAAGCCTCCCCTGATTGCAAAGTGTTAATATTGTTGTCTTGTAAACAAGAAGCTCGGGTTTGAGTTCTGATAAAATGTGTAAGATTGAAATACATGTGGCAAAATAATATCTCCACACGTGAGATTTTGAGAATAATTACTGCTAGTTGATATACAACTGATAGCTCCCAGATCTGAAACCTGGTAAAGAGTGTTATACAACAGCATAAAAGAGCAAAATTATTTTATATTGGGGATCACCAGAGCCTAGTTATTGTTTTGGCATAGTTCTGTTTTTTTGGATCAAGAAATTTTATATAAATAAAGAATAAAAATGCCAAAACAAAAATATTGCAATCAGTGTAATAAAAATATATCTAGTTCTAATTGGTCTAGGCACCGGCATATTTGTGACTCTAAGAAATGCAGAAAGGCCACAAAAATGTGTCCAAGATGCCATAAAATATTAAGCAAGGCATATTACAAATGGCACAAGTGTAATTCTTATGTACAGTCATCAATATTGCCCTCACAACCATCTACATCTGGTCTGAAAAGAAAGCATGAAGCACCTGTTAATGCTGGACCTGCAAAGCAGCCACGCTATGCACCTATCCATAGCAGTTTTAATGGCCAACTTAGGGATTACCTGTATGAATCAGAGCCAAGATGTGGCATTAAGAATTTTTTGAACAGTAAAAATCCTGATGTGCAGGCAATTCTAAATGCACAAAATGGCTCTTATAAGCTATCCCTCAAATTGTTTACACAATATAAGAAACCAAATGGCACAAAATTTACACAGCCCCACATAACAGAAACTGTACCTGTATATTCAAATGCAAATTCAGACAAAATAATAAGCAGTTTGATAGATCAATTGAATATTAAACACTCTGAATTTGCAGCAAAAGAGTCTGGATGGAGCCTATGCGGATCTCCACACAAGCTCTATGTTAATATTTCTGAATTCAGCCCATTACAAGGATCTACATATTTGCCATTACCTGTCAATATTAAAAACAAACAAGCCGTGGTTAATATAGAAAATAATGATGATAAATGCTTTTTGTGGTGTATTTTAGCTGCTTTGTTTCCAGTTTCAAGGAATCCTCAGAGAATAAATTATTACAAACAACATGAGCACGATTTTGATGAGGCAATGGAGGGTTTAGAATATCCAATGTCTGTTCAGAATATTGATAAATTTGAAAAAAAGGCCCGGGATATCAATGGTAAACAATTATCTATTAATGTATTTATTTGTTCCACTGGCCGTGGCAATTGCTTGATAGCACCTCTCAGAATCAGTACATTTGATGATGATTCTGCTGTTCCGATTGATCTGCTCTTAATTGAAGGGGACGGCACATATCATTACACTCTGATACACAGTCTTGAAGCTTTAGTCAGAAAACAATTAGACAAATCTAAGACAATATTCAAGTTGTGCCGAAGATGTTTAACTGTATTTGATGGTCAGAAAATGGTGAATAGGGTTCGGGAAGTGAATGCAGAAATTGCTAAAAACAAGTTAATTGAACATTTAAAATACCGTGGCAATCATAAACCTGTTCATATGGTGATGCCAATGCCAAGTGAAAATGCAAAATTCAAAAAGTTTGAAGCCTTGTTGGAACACCCAGCATATATAGTCTGTGATTTTGAATCAAATCTCAAACCTCTTGCATTCTGTAGCCCAGATCCTGATGAACCTTCAATTACACCATACCAGTTACATGAACCTTCTAGTTTTTATTATGTTGTTGTACAGGATGGTGTTGTTAGTAAAAAAGATTCATACATGGGAGCAGATGCCATCAAAGAATTTGCACATAGAATAGAAAATGAGTGCCATGACATAGCATCTAATATCTTATTAAAATCAAAACCCATGTTGCCTTTAACAGAGAAACAGATTGAAGATTTCAACAATGCAGAAAAATGCCCGGTATGTGATTCTGAATTTTCAGATATAAATATCAAGGTGAAACACCATTCCCATACAGATGGTAAATTCTTAATGGCCCTGTGTAATAACTGTAATATTAAGATCCAGAGACCAAAATTTGTCCCTATATTTTGCCATGGAGCATCCAATTATGATTTTCATCATTTGATCAGGTACGAGGGGTTTGACAAGCAGAATTTAAATATTTTAGCTGAAAATGATGAAAAATATATTGCTATTAGCAAAATAATTAAAGTTAATGGTGTTCCTATTCACTTAAGATTTCTTGATTCCTACAGAATTTTATCGGCTAGCCTGGCTACACTGGCTACTCAATTATCTGATGATCAATTCAAAATCACATGTGCTTTGTTTCCAAATCAGGACCTGAAATTAATTAGGCGGAAGGGTGTATATCCATATGATTATGTTACAGATTTTTCTAAATTTGATGAGTGTTCTCTGCCACCACAACATGAGTTTTACAGCAAAATCAGAGGATCTGGAATCACTGATGAAGATTATCACCATGTTAAAATTGTATTATGATGTGTTGAAGCCTTTTTATAAGGATCGTGTAAAATTGATGTACATGGACACAGATAGTTTTGTTCTTGATATTCAGACAGAAGATGTTTATCAAGATATGTCACAGCCTGAATTGCTTGAATATTTTGATAGCAGTGAACATACAAGGATTCAACACCACAACAAAAGGTGCCTGGCAAGTTAAAAGATGAGACACTTGGTGATGTTATTGTGGCATTTACTGGGTTAAGGGCCAAGATGTACAGCTTTGAAACATGTAGCGGTGTTGTTGCCAAAAAGGCCAAGGGCATTGGCAGAGTAACTGTAGACCAAGAGCTTGAATTTAAAGATTATGAAGATTGTCTCAAATCCCAGAATTTAATCAACATCAGAATGCAGAATTCAGAGTGTGGATCACTTATTGACTACAAATATTGTAAGAAAAGTGGCTCTGGACCCACATGATGATAAGAGATGCATTTTGTCATGTGGCATACATACTCTACCATGGGGTCATTGTGATTTGAAAAATGGGAATCAATGCCCAATCACAGAGCATGATTTGAAATAAATAAACATGCCTATGAACTTATTTGGGTTTAAAAAACAGGCTATTATGGACCTGCCAACACCAGCACCCTCTTCTGATATAATATCTAAACTGAGTGCTTTGTTAATTATTCATCTGAACAGCATACTTACAGATGTTGATGATAAAACAGGTAAAACATTGTACATATTTAACAATAATTTAAATCATTACCAACTACCTGTAGGTGGTCAATTGCAATTTATTACAACCCCTGAGCGTAATGTCAAGATTTCAGTAGGGAGAAATATTTATAGAATTAAGCACTCAAACATGGTTTCTGGCACTGTTTATACTGTTTCTGCTGGTGACTGCTTATATATTGAGGTCCCGGGATCCTATGACAAGCTTATACCCTTTTTTATAGAATTAAGAATTAGATATTCAATAATAAATAACCGCTAAAACAAAAATGCCTAATGATATATTTGGCCATACAAGACATGAAGATCACAGTGATGAGATTCTGATGCTTGATGTCAGAGTCAAGAAATTAAGAAGTGATTTACAAGCTTTACAAACCACACTGAATGCCAGTCTTCAACTAGAAATTACAAATTTGCAATCACAATGCATGGACCCTCTTCTTAAAATTGATTCTGAACTCAAATTATTGCTTCAGAAATATACTCATTTGGCCACATTGGATAATTTTCAAAGTTTACAAGAAGCTGTAGCAGCTCTTCAAGTCAAATTTAAGACCCAGGCCACCAACTCTGAGCAATTGAAACAACAATTGGAAGAGCAAATAAGTAATGTCCAGGCACAGCTCCAAACAATTGTCAAAAGCATAAAATCACAAGAAGATTTTGATCTAGTGATTTCCACTCTAAAAGAACAGATTCAATCATTACAGATACCTAATCTAGACCCCTTGAACAATGCCGTAGCCGAGGTTAAAGAAAATATTGAGACACTTGAAAATTTTATGAACAATTTGCCATCTTCTGATGCTTTGAATGCAATAACTCGGAGTGTTGCCAACATCAAGCTGCAACTTGAAACATATGAAGATTTTGGAAAAATTGAAAGTACCATAACCCATCTTGAAGGTACAATAGCAGCAGTGCAAAGTGATTTGGCAAATGTACAAGAAACTCTAGAATCCCGCTTGCCTGGGATTGTAGATACCCTTGTTAGTGTCCAGCAACAGATCACAAAGCTTGAAAACCTCAACACTGAATCTGAGCTATCTCATTTTCATCATTTGATTGATGATATCCAAACAAAGCTTGAAATTTTACAACAATCAACACCCACTCAGGCAGATATAGCCCTGCTCCAAAATGCTATGCAAAATGTGGCTGATGCTTCTGAATTAAACAATGTGAAATTGGCACTTGAATCTTTGCAAAATACTGTGTCAAATCTGCCTACATCACAGGAACTTAAAAATATTAAGAGAGCTGTGAATCGCATATTGAAATCAGAAGATATCAAGAATATCCAGGCAGAGATCAAACAACTTACTCAGACAGTGGCCACTCTACCAACCAATCAACATATTAATGAACTGCATGCCCTGTTTGAGGATATCAGAAGACAGGTCCATGATCTTACTGCTCAAAATTCAAAATTGGCAGTTGTTGAAAATTTACAGCAAATTGTAGCTAATATCAAGCAACAGCTAGGGACCATGGAATCCAATCAAGCAAATGCTCTGTCTGTTGCACAATCTCTTGTAGCTGGGTATAAAATTTCTTGATCCAAAAAAACAGAACTATGCCAAAACAATAACTAGGCTCTGGTGATCCCCAATATAAAATAATTTTGCTCTTTTATGCTGTTGTATAACACTCTTTACCAGGTTTCAGATCTGGGAGCTATCAGTTGTATATCAACTAGCAGTAATTATTCTCAAAATCTCACGTGTGGAGATATTATTTTGCCACATGTATTTCAATCTTACACATTTTATCAGAACTCAAACCCGAGCCTCTTGTTTACAAGACAACAATATTAACACTTTGCAATCAGGGGAGGCTTCACATTTTATCAGAACTCAAACCCAGAAGCCTCTTGATTACAAGGTAATAAAAACCATGGGGCTATGCACCACACTCTACTGGGTCTCAGAACCCAGGAGCTATGAGCTTTATATCAATATACACATGGCAGAATCAATCTGAGGGGGGGCTCACCATTTCTACACTAGAATTCAAGATTCCTGGGATTTTGACAGAAAAACACACTATAAACAATAAGATCATATGGGAACTTGGCATTGTTTTAAGTATAGGCAAATCGAGCTGTTGAGAGTTCTTCTTTTCTACACTAGAATTCAGAATTCTTAAAATTAAGAGCATATCACACTTGAAGAATTGGGGTATAAGCCCCTCTTGGCATTGTTTTAAGTATAGGTAAATCGGGCTGTTCAATCATATGAGCTCTTCTTTTCTACACTTATAAGTGGTGCTCATCCTATTGTAAATACAACTACTTTTGTGCACTTGAATTTGCATCAGGAATATTTTTTTCTGGCACAATCATTATGAACATTAACTCTCCCGTTGATTGGACATGATTTACATAAGCATCGTACACATGGGATTGATTGATTGAATTGCTTTATTTTACTTCGCTTTTTGTGCCACTTTTGGCTAATTTGCGAAGATGAGAATGAGTGATGATATTATGAAATTGATGAATTGACACTCTCAAACGTCCATGCGCAGGCCAGGATTAGAACTCGGGACCCCTGGCGTCGTAGCGCGATGTGCTAACCACTCTACCACGGGGGCCGGCGTACACATTAGTGCAGTCACTTTAGGCGATATTTTTCGAAATAAAGGAACTAATTCATAACAAGCTGAAATTTGGTATGTAACGTCTATAAAGCATTAATAACAACATACCAAAAGTCCCCGGCGATCAACTTGACGATAATTCCACCATATTGGAAAATGGTGGACAATGAAAGTTTTCACGAAATAAGGGAACTATAATTCATAAGCTGAAATTTGGTATGTAGCGTCTACAGGGTGGCTCAATAAGTCACTTAACACCCTCAGTACAAGGCCACTGCGGCATGGAATTTGAAATTGGCGATGACCAATCGTTATCTGGCCAAGGGGGAACCACATTGACGCCACCCACATGGTCGGCGGCCATCTTGATGTCCGCCATCTTGAATTCAACTTCAGAATTTTAAATGGGAAGGGGGTCGTGCGACATATCAAAATGAGCTAGAATTTCACGAGAAATGCAATGGTGAAGGTTTTTTCGACGTATCTTTAACCAGTAAAAAGTTATGACTGAATTCTTGTACCAATTTGCTCCTTTTCGAGGTGTTAGAAAAATGCCTTAAAATTTGTTTAGCGCTTCGGTAATGCATCGAGATCAAAGTGACGTCTATGGAGAGACGTTCGCATGCCATTGCACATTATTTTAATCGGATACATCCATGAAGAGCTGCGCATTATGAATGGTTTTCGCGAACAATTTACAGTGTGACGCTTCCATTGAATTAAAAGTCCTTCACAGTGACAAGGCTAATGTTTATGTTCATAAGGAAGTTTATAAACAGAATATTCGATGATTTTTATCTGATAACTAACTTTGGACAAAGACTGGTTCATAACGTTCCCATAAGTGTTCTGGTGTTCCTCCATATTGAAAAAACTCTGTAAAATGTACCTTCTTCCATAAGCAAGGATGAAAAAAACTGTTTATTTAACAAATCCAAGTAGACCTAAGCATTTAAGGTTCCGTTGATGAAAAATTGACTAACCAATGGTGTTCCACACAGCACGCCACACCATTAACTTACCAACACTAACCATTCAGCTTTGATCTGTCGAAAATGGGTTATCAGATAAAAATCATCGAATATTCTGTTTATGAACGTCCTTATTAACATAAACATTAGCCTTGTCACTGTGAAGGACTTTTAATTCAATGGAAGCGTCACACTGTAAATTGTTCGCGACAACCATTCATAATGCGCAGCTCTTCATGGATGTATCCGATTAAAATAATGTGCAATGGCATGCGAACGTCTCTCCATAGACGTCACTTTGATCTCGATGCATTACCGAAGCGCTAAACAAATTTTAAGGCATTTTTCTAACACCTCGAAAAGGAGCAAATTGGTACAAGAATTCAGTCATAACTTTTTACTGGTTAAAGATACGTCGAAAACACCTTCACCATTGCATTTCTCGTGAAATTCTAGCCCATTTTGATATGTCGCACGACCCCCTTCCCATTTAAAATTCTGAAGTTGAATTCAAGATGGCGGACATCAAGATGGCCGCCGACCGTGTGGGTGGCGTCAATGTGGTTCCCCCTTGGCCTGATAACGATTGGTCATCACCATTTCCATGTTGCGCGCTGGAGTGGCCTTGTACTGGGGGTGTTAAGTGACTTATTGAGCCACCCTGTATATAGCATTAATAACAACATACCAAAAGTCTCTGGTGATCACCCCTACGGTAAGTCCGCCATGTTGGAAAATGGCGGACAATGAAAGTTTTCACGAAATAAGGGAACTGTAATTCATAACAAGCTGAAATTTGGTATATAACATCCTAGTGACATTAGTAACAACATACCAAAAGGTAGCGTCGTTGCCTTGTAATCAAGGGGTTCCGGGTTCAATGCCCGGTGGAGGCACATAGTGATTTGGATCCCACTTTAAACTGTACGTCCCGTCCCGATTAGCCTTACTGTGCATAAAGTGAACTTTAAAACACCAAATCAATCAATCAACATACCAAAAGTCCCCGGCGATAACCGTGCCGCTAGGTACGCCATATTGAAAACATTCATTGTCCGCCATTTTCCAATATAGCGGACTTAGCGTACGGGTGATTGCCGGGGACTTTTGGTATGTTGTTGTTAATGCTATAAAGACGCTACGTACCAAATTTCGGCTTGTTTTGAATTAGTTCCTTTATTTTTCCTATTTTGACTGCACTACATGGGAGATTTGAAATTTATTGACATTTTGTAAACCAGATTCAAAGTGAAAAACAATGTTGTCGTAAAGTGGTAACAAAATTCGTTAAATTTGACAAATCCTTGCTTATATTTGTTGAATCATAGGTATTAAGTTCATATAGGCTTTGTTTTTTAATGCACATATATTTGTCACAAATTTATTGCTCTCGGAATCTTTACACCATAAGCTAATTCTCTTTGTAGCCTGCACCATTGTTAAGGTACTTGTTTATTATGCGCGAAACAATCTCTTGCAGATCCTCATCGAAGAAATCTGTCACCTCCATGAAATCTGCGCCTGCGCATGCTCAGTGAAACAACACACATGCAAGGCTCGCATTCATGATGAGGAATCAAGTAGCCGATTACTTCGAGGATTGTCTGCAAGGGAAATCGGTAAGGATGGAAAAGATAGGATTGATCTTGCCCAGGATAGGGACAGGTGGAAGGCTTGTGTTGCTGCAGCCATAAACCTTCAGGTTTAAGAATGCTAGAGAGTTAGTTAATTTCACTACACTATGTACAGATATTTATGCGTGTGCTTACCTTAGTAATTAGACAACACGTTAACCAGACAACCTCGCTGGAAGTCTGCAATGGACCATTTTCGACTCTTGAAACTTCTGTCTCAAATGCTACTACAATGGAAGCAACTGCTTACCATTCATCATCGGATATTCCAGAAACACTTTTTTCGCCCTTCAGAGTCTTATTTGTTCTGGCTCTTCTAATCTCGAACCTTCACATCCAGTCTTTGAAGTGCCGAGGCTGACTCCCTGCACAGGGACGAATTAATGAATAATTTATTGAGGGAACAATCTCGGATGGCTACAGAGCTCAAACGGAATTTCTCGAGACTGATTTCACATTCCGATTTGTAACAAAATCAACAAGAGGATGTAAAAGGTTAGATCCAATATACGTGCGTGTTCCAATTCTTTTATTACCGTTTAAGTTTAGCAGCAATGCAAGAGTTCTATGATAAGGAAGTTGGGAACAAATGCATTTCAATCAAAATCTATATTCGCTCGTGTGATAAACCTACGGGATTTTGGCTACAAATATCAGCAACCTATGTTGACTGTCCGTGCATGCACCAACTGTTTTGACCCAAGTATTTCGATAAGATTTTAAATGTTATTATTGCAACTCTGATACTGAGTGGCCACAATTTAACGGATTGCGCTGAAAGTATGGGAAAGCGAATGCTGACGAAAAATAGTTCAATTTTTCACCACCAGGTTGGAATGTGGAGCTGAAGTAACAACAACTAATATTTTGAGGTTATGTCGGTGCAGCAGTGTTCAATACGCGACCTGTCAACGTGAATGACCCTTTGGAAGCGTACGACAGCGACAGTGGTCGCACGAAGCGTTTCCCAGGTTGTTATTAACTGTGCGCCAGATTTCCACCTGGTGGTTAAAATCTGAACTTATTGGTTTTTGTCAGCATTCGGTTCCCCATGGTCTACATACCCTGTTTACAGAGTTTCAGCAAAATTCAGACAACTTTAATTGTGGCCACCCGGTATAGTGATTTATTCACACATCCCAAAAATGGCTCGACATTTACCATTACATCCCCTAAATGGAAAATTCTGGATAAATCCCTGTTCTGATATATCAGTGTAACTGGGCACCAAACGCGGGATTTTAAAAGTGGCAATTTTCTTTTTCACCTCAATTCTGACGATTAGGTTATTCGTGATGACGATGCTAAACGATGATTAGATGAAATTGATGAGCGCACGCTCACAAAGAACCGTCATGCCCAGACAAGGGCTCGAACCCGCAACCTGCGGTGATGAGATCGAGAGTCGACCACTCAGCGCGCTTGGTCACAGATGTGGCTGGGGACGGCAAACGAAGTCAAATAACCCTCTCCAAAAATGATAACGATAAAACATAATGTACCAAAACAACCGTGTTTCAAGTATGTAGTCCGCGAATCAGAATAGTAATATGTTATTTCCGATAATGATACATCATAAATATAATATCTACGACACTTTGCATACCACCTTAAATAAATCGCAAATAATTATACGTTTAATAAATATTTTTATTCTGACTGATTGATTGATAACCTTATGTTGACTAAACAACACAATTTACCGTATATCGTATCGTTTAGTACTATGTGATAGATCTACTAAAGGTCTTTTCCACTCTTATGGCGGTCGGCCCATACGCCGCAGACCAACCAGACAACAGCGATAACGCCGAGAGAAGAGATAGCGGGAAGACGTACTACTTGAACCTCGTTCTACAGGCTGCTGAGTTTCTTTTCGCGCTGGATTGTTCGCTTCCCCGCTCCCCACTTTCCTTGCCAGCATGAGGGCCGACCGCCGTGAGAGTAGAAACGACCTTAAGTACAGAAAATTTCAGATTCCTTGTTCCAATATGTTCTGAGATATGGATAGGTCACGTGATGTCAGTTACAGTTACTCATTTAAAAACTAATCCAGTTAGGGTTACTTTTTCAGTTACTTTCTGCTGGACACTTTCTTGCAAACAAATTGCGCACGACCTGTGATAATTAATTGTATTTAATATATGAAGACTACCATGCGTTTTATTATATTTCTTGTACGTAATATAAGTCCTGATTTATTTATATTATTACAACAAATAATGGCAGAACAAGGAGTCAGGTTATCTTGAATGATCGTTCGTTTTATTTTTCTCACTCTATATATGCATATACCTTAAACACTTTCTCTTATTAAACAATGACTTCTTTCTGGTTCATGTTCCAAATGAATGCTGCAATTCAACCAAAACACTGAAGTCTTGGCAAATGGCGAATCGCAATTAATTCCTTGCTTTCGGCGACTTCACGAAAATCATTTCACTTTAGCACCCTGAGAAGGCACATTGTTGGAAACAGAGTTACCAAATGTAGCTCTTCCCCCACGTTACAGATATTCAAGTAAACAATTTAAGTGTCGTAAAGTATTATAGAAGTAATTGTTGATGTTTCACATATTGCAAAAAAGTAACTCTGTTAGAGTTACAGGTACTTACATTTGAAAGTAGCTAGTTAGTTAGAATTCCTAAAAAGAGTAACTTTTAGTTCGAAACCTTGCATTAGCAGTAGTTGGGATCTCACTTTAAACAATAGACCCAATCTCGATTAATGTACATGAGAATAAAGTACACTTCTTTCAGAGCTTAGATGTTTGGATATCTATATATGTAATGTTAGGAATCATCTAGAATTGATATCTGGCTACTTCTATAAATCAATAACTTCAACTGTATTTGTGTGTTTTTTTCATTAAGTTACGATGACAATAATGATTTTACTTTTTTAAAAGTAAAGGGTTTTCCAGTAAGTTCACTAAGTTAGAATAGCGCGAGAAGCGGGGTTCATGGTTAAAACATTTCGTATGAAATTAGTTGGTAGTCAAATTGCTGATTTGCTTAAAGTTGCCTTCATGACGTTAGAAGCTCGTGGAAGTTCTCGGGCGTTTGTGCTGACAGAGTTTAGAATGCAGCCATTGACCTCTTCTTACCGGAATCGTTTTCATTTCCTCATAATTTGCGTATGGAAATGCTCAATCGGCTGCGGAAGGTGATGAGATGGCGCAACGATCGGGTGCTTCCTGTATGAATGCGCATTTGAAATTACTAAAAGCAAGTTCCTCCTCTCGTCTCCGAATGTCACACAGTGCAAACTATGGCCGAGTCTAGCTCGCTGCATTTTTTTTTCCATTAGGTGTAGTGCAAGTGTCAGGTTGGTGCAAGGAAATGACGTTTAACCAGATAGACAAATAGCGGTGTTAAAGTTCAGAAGATTCAACAATTGCCTGTCTGCTGCTTTAAACGTTCATTTGATTAGTTAACAGGCACCACGTGACCATACACCACACGTTACACCGCTCCAGAACGTAGTGCAAACGGTACAGACACCAAATACACTACTTGACACCAAATCAACGAAGTGGACGAGTCGATGTTTCACCGTGTAACCAACTAGACGCGTGAGTGCAGAGAGAGTCAAAAAGTGCTGAGAACCAGACGGGGCTTATGAGAATCGAGGTGTACTTCGCTCAGGCATTTCGGGAGGGTGGGGGAGGGAGGGAGGTCCGATCCAAGCGTCTTAGAAATAATAATAATAATAATATAAATGTTTAAATCAATAAGTTAATACAATGTATAGGACGTATTCATAATATGTAATTTATTTTTGTATTGTTATTATTACATGAATAGTTCTAAAAAATTACCTTATAAGAATAGAGATATTGTACGTACCTACGTGTACTTCTTTTTCGATCTGCAGGACCTGTAGTGATTTGCCTTAAATTTACTTAGTTTATTAATAGTTGATATTTCAATTGTTTAAATTGTTGAAATTTCATTGTTGAGTAAGTGTAGATTACACCGCGTCATGTTGGTCAGATGGGTTCTATGTTGGGTTACTGTAGACTTGATAAAGTCATATTTTCTACCGACTGATGCATTGCTTGACTGGTTTACGTGGACTGACTTTTTATTACATGCTATCCCGCATTCTAAATCAATGCAAATTGTAATTAAATAAATGAAAGTAATGGAGAATTATTGTTGTGTAAAGTTGTTCTTGTTGACTGTTGTAAAATGAGGTTGTACTTTTGTTACCATCTAAATTTGTTGTGGGTTTTGTTAAGTTAATCCCCTATTCACCCCTATTTTAATATTTTGGGAAAATTATTGGTGTTATGGATTATAACGCAGAGGATCATACTTGCTGCAGATCCAGACGCCAGAGCCTCCTTAGCTGGCAAAATGCAGCGTACTACGTGTAAGAGAGGTTGACATTTGAGTAGTTTCAGAGAAGGTCACCGCTTACACCCCTGGAATAATATCAGTGACTTGTGATTAGACAAAATGAAGCTCGCAAGAGGTAATGCCCAGGTTGGGACTCGAATGCGGAACCTACTGTAGCAAGATTATGATCACGGCTACAGAGGAGATTTGTCCTACCTGAACTGTTCGTCGCGCACATACCACAGCATACGTGCATCGACTTAGCAATATGACCTCCCGAACAAATCCCTTCCTTGTAGTAGTGTCGTATTTCCCCAAACGGCAGTAATTCTATCCGCCCCTTCTCCCACGTGACGTTCCTACCACCTCTCCGCAAACGTGGAAAGCCTGAAGATGGCGGATTCCACACGTTCCGTTTGCTCTGAAGCGCCACATGGGAAATACAATTTCGAACGTGACAGGGTTTGCCAAAAGAGCTTGTGCTCAACCGTTCCATTGGAGAAAACTTAAATAGGGCGTTAAGATGCAAACACCGGATCGAGAGGAAAAGGAGCAAATGAGAGCAATGATCACGTGTCCACTTGTTGGATGTTCTTCACGTAATTTGCTTAAAAAAGGCCAGAGGGTTTGTAATGTGCGCTGGCAGTTTTCTCGGACGTTTCTTTCCAATTTCATCGCAGTCTCTCTCCAACTTTTTCCCTCTCAATATTCAGCTTTGCCATTAAACGTTAAAATAAGTCCATCATTAAGCTTTTATCTGCTCTTAGTAATTTCAGCAATGCGACTTTGTGCATTGTAAGATACTAATGAAGTCAAACTTGTCAGGTCAATATGGAGCAAACTTGGTCAACCCTACATGCAGAAAACTACGTACTAGATTGTAACGAACCTGAGAGTTTAAGGTTTTATATTTGTAAGAAGTTAAGATTTTTGAAATGTTTGTTACTTCAAATAATGTGCAAGTTGTCACAGACAACTATAGTTAGATTGATACAGTTGTGGCTTGAACTTGTGTATACGTTTAGAAATACGTCATAATCTGTTCGTGTTGACGTCACTTTCTCATCTCAGCAGAGGAAGTGAACCAACCTGAATATTTTTCACCTGACGACAGACTCAGTTAGAAAACAGGTGAAGGTGAGAAATCAACAGAGACGTGGTAACGGTTAATGGAATGCCCGAATAGTGTGATTGGTAATTATTTTCGTTTCATTCTGGCTATACTCTGAAATAATAATTAAGTACAGAAACCTTTGGTGTATTTACGTTTGTCTTGTCCAACGTTAATTTTATATGCAAGTGTGTTTAGTGATTGTGATGTGATTTAACATGCTATAGAATTGTTCCTCTTCAGGCAGAAACGTAAGCAAATCTCTACCTTGCTTGTAAGTCCACATACGATAGGAAATATAAGTGCTTATAAAACTGCGTTTTAACTTTCAATACTGTGTTGTGTTTCTTTTCTACCCAGCAAGCCCTGATGATTTGCAAAGATTCTCATGTTCCCGACTAAAGGAGTAGCGGACTAACTTTGGTACGACTGGTGTACAACCGGGGGGACGTTGCAAGATAGAAACAAAAACAAATCAAGTTTTTCATTTCACTCCCCCTCATACGTCGTTATTCTACCTGACTAGGCTAATCGCAACAATGCTGGGGAATTTGATTAGACAGGAAAAACAATCCTAACCGACTTGAAAATCAGCTACTCTACAACAAACAACAACAAATATTATGTCAATACTTTTTCTAGTTATTGTCAATGATATTGAGATGCTCGAATGAAGATTTTGAACGCTTGTAGGATTATAGCTACTGGCCATGCTGAATGCTACTATTATTCCTACCTCATGGATTCTATGCATACTTACTTCACTTCTAGAAATGTGTAAAATGTAACTTCACCTTCCAGAGACGGCCCAGACATAACAGCGTAAGGATGACTACTGTGGCCATCGGAACGTGTTGTATCTTGCAGTGCGTTTTCCATTGGAACACAACCGATGACGTCGATGAAAACATTAAAATTGTCGTTAATCTTTGCATTACTACTCAACTTTCACCATCTAATTTCTGTTATTCTTCTACCGGTTTCTCTGTTTTAAAGCACTTCCTCTCAGAACAATTGACTGATTGTTTATTTGCGGTATGAGAATCAGACGAACCAAACTCCGAAACTGCTGTTCTCAATTTTGTTTACAGAAGTCAGATCAACGTATCTCCACTTCTAATCCTCAGCAGTAAGGTGGAGACACGTATCTCCATTTCACTGACTCTTTTAAAGAGTCAGATATATTCATAAAAATACATTATTTCTTCTCTTCTGTAAATTTGATAAATTGGAGTTGCGTCCCTCTGGTTCTCTCACGACGAATTTTGTTCGGTCCTTTTACGCTCGGTAAACTCTTTTTCTGCCCATGTCAATTCACGGTGACACAGTCTCTCATGATTTGTGTAGTAATACAACACGTAAAAACTTCAAACAGGAGTAACGTTGCCCGTTGCAACTTGTTTACGCAGTTATACCTGCAGAGTGACGCCCACAGAACGCAAACATAAAGGAACTCAGAACTTCTGTTGTTGTAAACACGCATTTCTCTCGTGTCTCTCCTCGGGGGAACAAGTATGCGAGTATGACAGATATTCGATTTTCCGTATTTCGCCGCATTTTATTTTTAAATGATTTTGTTAATGGCACATAAAGCCTCTGGCCTTATGCCTGTTCAATTTAATTAGGTGCGATGCGATATGTTATATGTTACGTTTTCGCCAATTAGGGGAAGGTGGGGCAAAGTGAAATAGCTAACCAATAATAATATTTGAAACGCATGTAATTAAAGAAATAACAAATCTAAATACACAGTGTAATACCTACATATGTTGGCTACATATAATAGAAACAATGAGATGTAGCCATCTTTACTTTAGGAAAGACATACAATATTTATAAACACTGCAAAAATTTCACTTTGCCCCATATATGGGGCAAAGTGAAATACACCAATTGTGAAACATTACAATTAATTATGTGTTACAATTGTCACAAATGTAATGGTTTTCATTATCAATCTCATTATCAAATGTTGTGCATTCCTCATGAGCCCATTTCTTGCACTTGGAGCACGTGATCCATCCCTCACCTGGCTTCGATCTTGAAAAGGGCTCACTACAAAACATACACTCTTCTTCGTCACTCTCATCAGAAGATTCATCATCTAGGCCTACTGGTAGTTTTGGTTTTTTTGTTCTTACCCTTGCTTAGAGCTCGACCCCCAAACAATTGTTTACGCGCTGGCCTGTTCTTACATGATGAATCTTTGCTGTTTCCTCTAGCTGAAGAGTTATGAACCTTCAGCTCTGTCAAGTAAGGACTAGAAGTCAAAACTGCTGTCACTCCTGTCTTTCTCTATGTTTTTCGGATACTGTTGTCTCTTATCATTGCAGGCAAAGGCAAGATGTCCTTAGGGCTCACCTGTTTACACACTTTTGATGAAGTACTAGGTTGTGGCTGTACCGTTAGGACGTCAAATGGACGAACTTTCGGCTCATCGCGAACTATTTGTACTCCTACTCCTGATGGACCAGCTGATGCCTCTCCTGGAACTGCCGATTGGTTTGGAATTACATCGTTCTCACCTGGAGGTGGTCTGTTCGTCGTTTATGCAGCTACAAAAGCCTCTTCCGGAAAGATGTTGGGGTCACAAGGACAGATTCCAGTTGACCTGAATCCATTTACTGCGGTCACTGTGGTGGCTGCCTTCATGTACGCTTTCCCAAATAGTTCACCAACTTCAGTTATAGAGACTACCTTTCCTGGGTGATTACGTAGCCACGTTGCACATTCCTGAGAATAAAATGTGCTTAATGGGCCCATGAAGGCAACATCTAGAGGTTGGAGTTTATGACTCGTGTGAGGAGGGATACACAGGATATGCACGTGGTTGTCGCGTGCCTTTAGGACCAATTGAAGGTTCTTTGTGTGGGTCGCGTGGCCATCGAGAATAAGGAGTGCAGGATCATGAACGGAAGGTTTGGTACAATGGGTGAAATGATCAAACCACTTTGTAAAAATATCTGTCTGCATCCAGCCTGAAGGGTGGCAATGAACAATCGTATCTGGAGGTGTTCCATGGGAAAAGGCTGGATTATTTCTAACACGTGGAAAAATAAGAAGAGGTGGAATGTAGTATCCTGCTGCACTAAAGCAGATCACAGCATTTGTTGTTGTTCCTCTTTCTGCTGATGAAATTTGTCCAACTTGTCTCCTACCCTTTAAACTGATAACCTTGGAAGTTTTATTTGGAACAGTGCTCATACCTGTCTCGTCGACATTATAAATGCGACTAGGAGAAAACTTGTGGGTGTCCATCAGTGCTGTAAGGAGATCGAAAAATTTAGCTACAGTTACCTTGTTGAAAGATGAGGCTCTAGCTTGAGAAGCAGACTCTGGAGTTCGAAGTGTTAAAGCAGGATCACGTTTCAAAAATCCATACAGCCAGTCTACACCAGCCATTCCAGACTGCATAGAGAATGGATGTGTAATATTATTACACTCAGCATACTGAAACGCCAGGCAGCGAAGATCGTTCGTCGTGAGTCCGAATAGTCGTGATTCCATAAGAATGACATGTTCCTCTAATTCTGCCTCCTGAGATTCTGTGAAAATCGTCCTGAATCTTCCTAGTCGTTTCTCACATGACTGGTCAACGTCCACTGCAATAAAGAAAAAAAAGTGTTAATACAATTAGTATCAGCCTATTGTAGGTAATTACGTTTGTCACTCAAACCTTCAAATATGTCTATTTTGGTTTACTTTATTTCTCTTTATACTCATAACAATTCAATTTTCACAACAAGACTGAAAAGTTTCCAAACATTATCCTGTGTTACAGTGTAGGTCCACACGTCTAGGTCCTTCCAAATACGGATGGAAAGTTTATGGCCTACTGACCATTCATGAATCAATTTATACAATGTTAAGAGCTAATTTTTAATCAAAAACAAACAGTCCAATCAGCTGGGATTTATGAGCTGCACAGCAGGTTTCATGGCACAGTGGTTAGGAAACTAGTCTCTAAATCCGACAGTCTTGGGTGCGGTCCCCACGGTGGGTTTCTGATGTCAAAAATGGGGGGAAAATATAAGTTTTATTAGCTACATTATTCATCACATGTAGGCCTTTTATCAATAATTTGTTTAATAATGTTAATTAATAGCAGATAAAGTAATAAAAATAAAGTTAATATATTCATTATTTCTTTTTTCAATCCAATACTGTTTCAAATTAGGTCACACCTTTAATGTTTTCAAGTTGGTATCACAGTGAGGATAAATGTCTTCATAATTGCTTAAGCCTACTTAGGTCTTCTGCTCATTCACAATACGATTTGATTTAAATTAAACAATGAGAAACTTATTAGCCTACACACTAAAATGCACTAGGCTATATCCATAAGCTGCAGTTCTACAAAAATAAAATGTATTAAATAATACAAATTGAAACTCTTACCTTCTCGTTTTACTCGACGGTACAGCGTGGCAACAGGAACGGCGAATGAGTCAGCAGCCTTCTGGAAACTCATAATATTATCTTTTACAGCTGTTACAGCTAGAGCCATATACTCCTCTGTCCAGGATTGCTGATTAGTTGTGCGTTTGTAATTACGTACCATCTTGCCTGAAACAAGAAGATGTAACATAAATAATACAAAATTTTATTGGAATTGTATTAAAATCTAACCATTACTATTTAGATACTTCGAGAAACTGTAGCCCGGGGCAAAGTGGAATAACATTTCTCTTTGCCCCTTTCATTTTGCCCCTGGCACACAGTACAGGTTTATAAATTATTTGCATTTAATTTATTTCGTCTTTACACATTTTGCCATTGCCACATGATGCATGACTTTATAAGTAATGATAAAAGTATCAAGAGAATAATGTTAACAAAATACATACCTCTCAGTGTGCAACGAAGCAGGGCGCCAATATTACAAGACCATGTGCTCCAAACACTTTCTTTGTTACTGAAGCCGGAGGAAAAGTTGTCGCGTGCTACCACCTATGAGGGAGATGCACCTGTACGTGATGGTGACAATACATCGGCAAACCAAAAGATGGCGCTGCGTGTGTGCTTGGCAATTCGATCATTTCACTTTGCCCCTTATTTCGCTTTGCCCCACTTTCCCCTACTAACTGCGTTATTGCAAACTAACGCTTGCTTCCCATTACGGAGGTCACGCAACGTTGTTGTTTTGTTGATCAACGACTTTTTAATACAAAGATACGTATTTTAAATGAACGTATTAGACCTCACAGTATCTTTCGTAATCGTATAAAGAAATTTACCAATCGGGTACATGTAGCTCACATCACCAGCCTTCGTGTTGGAGTGGTTAACACGTTGCGCTACGACGCCAGGCGTCCCTGTTTTGAATCCCGGCCTGCGCATGGATCTTATTTGTGAGTGTCCCTTCATCAATTTCATCATATTACTCTCATCTTAATCTTCGCGATTAGCCAAAAGTGCCAGAAAAGCGAAGTAAAATGAACCAAATCAATAATCAATGAAGCTTATGCCAGAGAACAATACTCTTGACTGGAATGTACAATGTATGTGTGTCATTTTGATTTGATTTGATTTTAAAATTGTGGGAGCGTCAGCACTTAGGCTATTTTGCTCCCGTCACATTATACGGGGGACAGCCCCTTATCATTACAAAGAACAACTCTAACGTTGCATAATTAAAAATCGTAAAATGTTCTGACTTCTGTTAAAAGCTGAGGCTGTAAACGGGCACTCAGCACACATAAGGACAACAGGACAATACAAACAAAATTATACTGGCCATGGGGCCAGTCGCCAGAGCCTCGTTAGTCTTCAGTCCAGGGTGTACTAACGTGGAAGTGAGGTTGACATTTGGGTGAACTAAGTGGAAGGTCACCCCTTACACCCCATATGTGTGTCATATACACAAACCAAAACAACGTACAAAAGTTGTAACATCCCATGCAGCAAATGATCACATTCCAAAACTAATAAATGAGGGCTTAGGGGTAAAACATGGTGACATTTTGGTCATTATTGAGTTTATTAAGCAGAAAGGTCGTTAGAAGCTATTGTAGATAAATTGTTTGCATGTTGTGTTTACCAATTTCGGAAGCGTTCAATGAATCCAATGCAAATTGCATCACATGGCCATTATACAATATGCAGCCATTATACGCGAAAATTGAAGGATGCCTCTTTTTATTTTGTAACTCAATTATGACCAAAATGTCAACATGTTTTATTCCTGAGCCCTTCAAATTATAATTTTCAAGACAATTTTCTAATATTTACTCCCTCTGTCCCATAATTATTGTCCGGTACACCTTTGTTTGTTGTCTCATAATAATTGTCCGATATTCAAACTGTGACATTGGTGCATACAGAAGAAGAACATGAAACAAGGGAATGAGTCATACAACTTCAGTACTCGAGGATCAGTACAAATTGTGCTTTCCATCTGCCTCTTCGTCTGTCAATCCTGTACTACCATTTTGGCATACCGGACTATAATTATGGGACAGAGGGAGTATTTGTTTTAATTGAACCCTAACTCGGGAGTTTTCATGAAAATAAAAAATAAAAACAGAAGAATTAGATTTGCCAATATCTAAGAAGAAACATAGTTGTAAAGGGTGGCCTTCGTTGAAGGTACCCAAATGTCAACCTCGCTTGGACGTAGTACATTCTGGTTACTGCAATATTGCAAGCCAACGAAGCTCTGGCGTCTGGAGCTGCAGCCAGTGATGAACTCTGTACGGCTTGCCTTATTCATGTATGCTTGTGTGTTCCTTCATTCATTTCATCATATCACCTTTCATCCCCATCGTCGCGATTAGCCAAAAGTGGAAGAAATGGAACGTTAAATAAACTAAATCAATCAACGTAAGAAGAAACTCTGTTAGAACTAAGTCTCTTGAACGTTCTTCCACTCAAGGTCAGATTGCACCCAGGAAGCACCAAGGTCATATAAGCAGCTAAACACTTAGTTATTTGCAGTGTTATTATTTGCGTTCCTCGTCCACTTTTCCAAATAAATCACGATAAGGAGGTTGAAAGAGTAACTGAAAAAATATAAATCAGAACACAACCAAATATAAAGACTAACCTGTGGTTAGGTGAAGTCATCAGTCAATTTATGATCTACACGCCGAAAGTTCAACATTCGCAAGGCTGCTTGTTAGCGTCCCTGTAACATCTTTTCTAATCATCATTAATCCTCGGCTTCGCAATTAGCCAAAAATGTTGCCATAGCAATGTGAATTAAGAAAAATACATATTCAAGATCAGAACCTTCGGCTCCTGGCATCGCAACATTAATCACTCTATTCGTGTATGTTACAAACTCACATGTTCCACTGTGAATTTAGCCACATCACGTGTTAACAAAGTTCAGTATGAGTTGAGATAAGAAAAGTAATACGTTGCACACATTTACATAGTAATTCTTTCCTGGTTGAAGAATGTCGTGTCAGAAGATAGTGTTGGCTGTTTGCACTTTCTTCCATACAAAACCATGAATATATATATATATATATAATATGACAAATATTTTTCATATATATATATATATACATTTATATATAATTAATTTGAGTAAGACCTAGCCTAACCTAACTATAGGAAAGTATTCTAAATTTAGGATAAACGTTTCAAGTCAATTCACGACCTCTCCGCCAAAGTTTCCAAATTAAAGTCACAGTAGAGGCATAAGTGTGAGCCTCCCTTGAGCCTGGTCCAAAATTTGCATTTTTTCCACCCCCAGTTGAGTGTCAATTGACCTAAAAACACCTCTCACAAAGTTTGGGATCCGGTCGACATTTTATATGTACGTAATAATAGTGGTCTGATACATACATTATTTATTAAGTAAATTGTTGTGGCTCATAATTTTGGGGGGCCTCCCCGATGGCGCAGTAGTAGCGTCGTCACCTTGTAATCAAGGGGTCCTGGGTTCGATACCCGGTGGAGGCACAAGGTTGTTCGGGTCCCACTTTAAACTGTAGGTCCAGTCCCGATTAGCCTTACACTGCATAAAGTGGACTTAAAACACCAAATCAACCAACCAACCAATCATAATTTTTGGCAAAACCTTTAGCTTACCTTTTAGGTAAACCTTTTGGCAGCTTGATATTCTCACTTTGTTGTTGTAGTATGACTATTCCTATATATTTCAATCTATTGATGAGGTAGATAACACAAAATGTATTTTTTCCGATCTTGCCGCAAGCGTTTTTATTTTTCCCATAACGATAACATACCTAGAATGAAGTAATCTCCGCCGAACCTGCTCCATGGCCCTCATAGGGTCACTTAAGTTGTGACTTTAACCACACAATACGTTTATCTGCGCTTTAACTTTTTTTTTAATGTTAAGCAAGTACTTAAGTTGTGACTTGTACTAATTTTTTTAACATAAACTTGTTATAATGTTGCATATCCATTTTCGATGTAATGTTCCTGCAATGAAAATGTATTCTGTGAATCTCTGCCTCTTCCATGACCTTTGAGCTCAAGTTTAAAAGAACATTTAAGTGATCAGACCCTTTGAGAGTCATAGAGCAGGTTCGGCGAAGATGTCTACATTGTAGGCATGTTATCCTTAAAGAAAAATAAACGTGTGGGGTACGGCCGGAAAATATCGTTCTAATCCCAAATTTCGTGTGGGGTGGTTTTAGTTCAATTGGCACTGAGGAGGGGGGGGGGGCGACTTGCTAAATTCTCACATTTTGGGAACTTTCATCTACGCCAATATTATCCTATAGTGGCATTTGTCATGTATTTGTTCCCACCAAATTTTATATTTATATCTCTAACAGTACTTGAAAAATGAAGCCGGAAAACACTCGTTTCGTAAACATTGTAGCGAAAGGAACAGACTTGGAAGTTTCGAGAAGCAACTCTAGCTGAATGTGGTTGCTTCACCCACGTGCCCAGGTGCACAAAAATGGTTACTGCAAGCCCTCTCCAAGCATTTACCCCCTGGTTATAAAGAATTTAGTTTTTCCACGAAACTCCGGAACAAGGATTAGGAAGATTGAGATCACAGGATGAGCCGGCGCAAGCAAAAACAAGGATGGAGGGGAGAGACTCTTTTTTTAACGTCAACCAACTCCAGCAAACCCAATTTTCCCTCACTGACCGAGAAATGAAATTTCTGCCCGGGCACAACGTGCGGGTTTGGTGTAGGAAGTCCCTAATGTTTTGATCCCATCACCGAGACTGGATTATGGCCTTCTGGGCAGCTCTCTAGAAGGTGGGGAGTGTTTTTAAGGCATCAACTCCTCCTCCTCCATCCTTTCTATAAGTTTTCAAGCGGCGGGGAAATCTTCCAGATAGGATTTTGTACCCCTTTTCCGGTTTTCTCCTTCTGCGTTAAAATGCCCCTTTAAGCGCAAGAGAGAAACGAACTGAGACAGGTAATGAATGAGAACTAGATCCAGGAGCAGCTAAGAAACATGCACTGTAGAAGATAGTGTCACGTGACAGAAATCAGTCGGTTAGTTCCATCCATCTCTTTTGGTGAGAGGACGATGTATTTTGCTGTTTCTTAAGTAGTTCGTTAAGCCAACCACCGTGGCGTAGTGGTTATCACAGCGCGCTACAACGTTAGGGGTCCCGGGTTCAAATCCCGGCCTGGGCATAGTTGTTACTTGTTGTCCATTCATCAATTTCATCACTCATACTCATCGTCGCGATTAGCTAAAATTGGTAGAAAAGCTACGCTAACAAAAAAGCCATTTTCTGTATCATAGGTGTCATAATAACTTGTCTGCCCCAGCAACGATTATTTTTCCAAAATACCTTTTCTATTTGGAAGTTCTACTAAATCACTCAGAAGGATCATGGTTTGTGATATCAGAATGGTCCTTCGAACAAAATATAGTGTCAGAGATGTCGTTGCCGAGACAGATACAAAATTCAGTGAAGTCTTAAAGCTCCATTTTTTTTAAATCGAAGCTAACCTATAACTTATCAAGTGCCAACCTCGCTTCCAGGTAAACTGCATTTCTGCAGGCCAACGAGGCTCTGGCGTCTGGATTTAAAGCCAGCATAATACTCTGTAGGACTGTGTTTAGTCCTCATGTGTTGAGTGTCCCTTTACAGATTCAAATTTTATCCTGGGTAAGGAGATTTTCGTCCTCGGAGACACGTGATATGTAGGCTACTTTTAGTTATGGTAAGGAGGCACGGATTTCTCAATAGGCCTCACAGGCCCGGGCCTAGAGCGGCACTTTGGTAGGGGCGGCACGATTGTTTGTTTTAAATTTATAAGAAATACCTAATTCTCGAATTGCCTCCTTTTCCCACCGGACACACGAATGGAATGACTTAATGTAGTTGTATTGTAAATATAAGTTAACGAAGAATATTTCTTGAGAGATATAGGCTAGCAGGGCTCGGAACTAGTTTACTAATTTGTTGTTTTAATTACCGACGTTGTTGTTTCGAATGTACAGTATTGTGCTAGCCGGGTCGGCGATTGCAGCAAGAACGTGGAGCCTGCCGCTTGCTTTTGAAAGACAATACCGGCTTGGCTGCGTTCCAGGAACGCCGTTCCTTGTTACTGCCGGCATTGGCCGCATATCAAAAGCATGTGATTCGCGTTGAATTGTTAAGAATTAAACTGTCGACGCAAGCATTATTAAAGGGGTTTCGCATTGTACTATTGTACTATTAGTTGCTCGAGAATATTATTCAAGAAATATTAGGTGTGTCAGTGTCCGACGTGCGTTTGTTGGGGTAAGTTTAAAACGTCATTACGGTCATTATGAGTGATCAAAGAGTAAGACTCAGTGGGTCACAATACAAAAAGAGAAAATCGGAGAAAGATGAAAAGCAGGAAGCATTTCTCAAGAAGGTTACGAAAATCAGTTTTTTTATATATATACAGAAATGTAATCAGGAAAAAACTGATAAAAGTGCCGTTGATGAGCCCAGTGTGTGTTCTGTCCTATCACTTTTAAATGAAGTAAAAATAAAAGTATTCTCTGAAAAACAAAGTCAATGTTAAAATATAATTTATGTCATATCGCTTTGTTGCATTTTTTGTATGTAACTATCATTTAATTAATACTGCATTCCGTTAATAGTAAAAATAGTAATACAGAAAATTATGTTTTTGTTTTTTTTTCAATCCTGATAAACGGTATGAGGGACGGCAGAGCTTGTTTGGCCTAGGGGCGGCAAAGAGGTAAATCCGGTCCTGATGGTAAGGGGTATCCTATAATGTGACGGCTGAAAATAGCAAACTGCTGACACACTCGGAATTTTTAACCAGCACTGTTCAATAATACAAAACGACTTCGTCAGGCATCGAGCAGGCCTACCTATGTGTATACGCAGAGGAAAATAACGAGAACATTATTTTAGTTACTGACAGTCGTGTTTTAATTAATGTTCAAGAAATACACAAAATATATACATTATTTAACATGTAAAAAAATATTTAGCTAGTACAGCGATTAGTGAAATTCTCAGTCTTAAATTGATCTTCGACTCATTACATCAGCAACTAGATTCTTCGCTTCCTTATTTATGACACTGTCTTCTTAGTCACAATTTGTTGTTGACGTCGGTGGATGGGCACGGTTCGACGCAGCGAACAGCTTGGCGAAACGCTGCCCATGGTTGCTTTAGGTACACGCAGACTGTGCCTCCCCCTCTGTGTTCTTGCTTCTCCTGAAAACATGCACAGGTATTTAGAGTTTTATTTTTGTCTGCAACCTCCTAAAAGGTAAGTTACATATAAACAAGTATGCCTCTAAATTCATACTTTAAATTTACTTTCAGTTATTCCGAGAACTTCAAAGGTTTATATAATTGCATACACTCCGGTTAATCTTAACAAAAGTATCAAGTCAGGCTTGAGCAACTAGCTTGCACTCGTTTAGGCCAGTAAGTAAGTATACTGCGGGGGAAGCCCCTCCTTTTCATGAAACCACCTCCGAATCAGATGACGAAAGTGTTCCTATTGCACGAACGCGACCGCCGAAGCCTCCTGCCTTGCTCGCTCTGCAGTCCACACGTGCATACGAGAGCGCTCTTAAACACAAATTGCGAGTTGCCCAGGCCTGCATTAACCAATCACTTAATTTCTCTATTCTTACTTCACTGTTTGCATCTAAATAAGGTATACAAGCTGTAGGAAGTATTCTTTTTTGTACTCGGTCATTAAAAAATTGCTCGAAAAGAAATAGTTTCTGTCCTCACCCAAGAGACCATGGGCGAACTAGAAGTGGGGACGAAGAGTATGAGTGCCCCCTGAAACATCTCAAATTTTCTATTAATATACGGATTCGTGGAGACTGTCCCACCCTTTTAACGTCTAAAATTAACCAATGAGCCACACTCTCGAACCTCTTTTATAACTAACAGTTAATCGCAAATTAAATTAACATAAGAGTAAATGGCGATCACCCCGTTCAACTTTACTACCTTAAAAAGGTGCTCACCCTCTTCTTCTGTTTCAGATAAAGTAGTCATCTTCCCGAGTCTGATTTCCATTGCCCCACCCCCTTACTTTGCCCATACGTATATTTGGAATGAACATAAAAACTTACATTGAGTTATGGGAAGGTACGTAAGTTGGCTTGGTACCTCCTCACTCGTAGCACGATTGCACAATCTCTCAATAAGTGATAACAACATCTACAGTTGAAAATAACAGATATAATACCTATATTCTCAGACACATTGCGATAGGTAGACAAAATGTAGTACATAGTAACTAGGTACCAATTCAAAGGAAGCTACTGTTAGAGTTTACTCACCATTCTGTTGATGTCGCCTATGCAGATCCATGGCAAATCCTCACGACTCGAAACGGCCCACTTTGAATGGTCCAGGTGGCTAGAAAAATCAACTGAATATGGCAGCCCTACCACTTCCACGTTATCCACACTGAAACGAGACAAATTAGAGTTATTGGCAATTGAAGTCGCGCGAGAAATAACTTACTTCCCGCCAAAAAAATTGACGTAACAGCGCCACGTGACTAATAGTTGACGTAAGAGCGCCACGTGACTAAAGCACCCAATGAACCTCGGGTGCCCATGCTGAGGCACCATCTAGTTGGCTTCCCAGCTGGCGCGTTGGTATTTGTGGCGGGAAAAGGAAATTGTTATATCTTGCAGAATTCGATACAAGTATAACTGTGATTTTCTATTGCTTTAGATAAAAATAAGAAATCCGATACACTCGTAAGAATTACCACGAAACAATGCCTTTCTACGGAAATGTATTATTGCTTTTCTCGTATCCTTTTATGCATTATATTGTATTTTGTCCATTTTACATTGTACGTCAAGGTTGATCGCGACTATGGTGATGAATATGATTGCATTTCATTGACAGAACTAGTTAAACCAGGATTCGAACCAACGATCCTTCTTGAGCCGTTTAGTTAACCAATTAAGAGGCCAGTATTGTTTCCTCTTCCTTTTTCTTATTTCATAACGTAAACTTATTTGCAACAACTATGATGATTAAAGTTCATTACAGTGTAGTGGTGTTCCAAATTAAAGAGAAAGCGGGAAAAGGGAAATTATAAGGAACATATGTGAAGGAAATGCAAAGACATAGAGTTAGTATGAAAGATGTTAGAGCAGTGCCGGATCTACAAATCCTCCCCTCCCCTACCCATAGACTCCTTCTACCTATCTACCTTTACCCCCCACATACACACACACACATATACATATATACACAGACAGTGCCTTCTTAGCCTAGGTGACCTCGGAGCTGCGGCTAGTTAGGCGAAAAGTAAGAGCGCATCTGCCGGCATTTAGACCCGCAGCTGTACGCTCACTTGCCACTGGACGCGGCAGTGCTTCATTATCCAGATAGCTGGTGTCCAGTTTGCACGTGTTTGTGAAGTGGTAAGGTGTTAACAAGTGTTTTAGAATGTTTTGTTTTAGTTTACGTATTACTGTTGCTTTTCTGCAGTATAATAATTTAAATTAAAAAGAGAGGTACAATTTATTACATAAAATGGATTATGTTAAACTAAATTATAATTAGAAATAGTATCACGAAAATTTCCCTACAATTTTTTACATACGCATGTACGAACCCTCTACTATGCCAATGGCTGAGGGCCCACTAAAGGCTTAGTCTCCGCCCCCGCACTGCGAGGTTTTGCGGCTTGTAGATCCGGCACTATGTTAGAGCAAAAGAATGAAACGCATGTTATTAATTTATTCTATCTTGACGGCATCTGTCTGCGAAGTTTGGATAACAGCAGCAAGAGACAGAAGCAATTATTCGTGTCCTTCGCTAGATGTACCATCGCCCGGATAACTCGAGTAGAACCCACTAGATCAAACGGTCATCCATGGGGTTTGAACCAGTGACATCTCCAATGCGAGCCTACCACTTCAACCGCTCAGCTATCCAGCACGACGTAACAGAAACAAAACGAAGAAGAGAACACGTGGTCATTTGTTTTTAAAAGTCCACATTTACGCAGACTAATCGGGACTCTACCTATAGATTAAATTGAAGTCCAAACCACTGTGCATTGTGCCTCGATATTAAATTGAACCCGCGACCTTTTGATTAAATGGCGACATTGTAAATGACTGTGCTATCGGAGAGGTCATCCACGTGGCTGCGGATATATAATTATTTTCACTTTTGCAAGTTTTCCATTAATATAAACACCAGTGTAATTTTTCTATTATAGTTAGTGTACTTATGGCAAGACCAAAATAGTATGAAAAATTTACTCATTACAAATATCAGAATGAAAAGCTCTGAGAAACCTGATCTTGGCACACCTCATTCAGATGCATTACACAAAAAAGACTTTCTGCAATTGGTCCTTTTAGGATAATCAGCCAGTCAAGTTGATGGAATACGATTACTGGAGTAATTTGAAACTGGATTGTTTTCAGAATCAATCAACTTCCCTCACTACGCTCTAAATAATGACAGGGTAATTACAGTGTAATTTGATCAGACATAAACCTACTTACCAGCGATTTGGGTTCTCTAGGCAATGTAACAATGTAAACTAACGTTTGCATACATTAAAAAGAAAGAAACCTTGTCTTCAACACAATTTGTCACTGCTCTTTGAAATAATTATGAAAAGGGTGTGCCAAAAGAATCGCAGGATTTAATTTAAGGAGAAAACATTTTATATATTTATTAGTTGTCAAAGTTATTACATTATTTGAAAGAGTAAACATTGCCATTAAATGTGGCAAATGTCCTCCACGATGCATTTGACACACTCGAATTCTTTTGACAAAATTATGAATCACTTTTTCGCATAACTGGGGCTCAATGCCGTCGATAGCTCTTCCAAATTCTGCTTTCAATTCAGGAATCGTTCATAATTTCGCAGCATAAACTTTGGACTTTGGACTTAATGAATCCCCAGATGAAAAAATCGCATATTGACCACCCGCAATGTTTTTACTATATGTGACCTTGCAGAACGCTGTCAACAATTCATTCCCTGCGTTACTCTTGGGACACCCTTTAGAACTGCACTACACTCTTTCCCTGTTCATTAACTTTGTAGCAACAAAAGTTGAAACAAAATTTACCTTGAGACCAGTGGCGGAGGAACGGAATTGATTTGGGAAGGATACATATACGAACAAGCCACAGAGCTCTCAAATTTCAAAGAAAAATTTACATTGCCTTATTGTGCCAAATAATAGAAGCAATATTCACAAAATGATTTTGATTATTTATTAATTTTCTAAAATTTTATCATGTTTTCCCGTTTCGCCGAATGGCCCATAGGTGCATTATGTAAGATTTCTCACCTAAGTAAAAGAAATTAACGGCGAATGTTTTTTGAGGGAGGGAATTTTCCCTCCGATGGGAAATTTCAAGTGTTCAGGGCTAAATTGCAGCTGTTTAATGTTTCAAAGGGTAAAAAGGTAAAATTTTCTCGTGCATAGATCACCATGCCATGAAGGTACATTTTAGGGGATGTGGGGGTAGGGCCCCACACATTCTCGATTTCGGTCTTTTTGGAGGTGACGTGATCAGCACCACGCTCCTGCCTCTTCTTACCTGAACTTTCCGCTGCAGACAGAGGGCAGAGGATGTGGCCCATTTTGCCACGATTCGACCATCAGATCTGTTCCAAGACTTTCGGCAACCAAATCAGCGTAGAGATCTAGAAAATGTAAAAAAAGAAAAAAATCAGACATGTATTTTAAAAGTAACTGCTATTAATCGGTCCCGATAACAACAGTAGCGAAATTCCGGGTTCGAGCCCTGAAGTAGGCAAGGCTGTTTGTGAGTGTCCTTTCATCGATTTCATCTAATCATCATTCATCGTCGTTGTGACAGAAAAAGCAATGCAATTTTTTTAAAAATGCCAAAAAAAAGTTAGGAGCCCCGGATACGAATTCCGACCTGGACATAGGTGTTCTTTGTGTGTGTCTATTCATCCATTTCATCATGTCATCACTCATCCTCATGGTGGCGATTAGCCAAAAATAGCAGAAAGCGACGCTAAATAACAAAAATATAAAATACGAAAAAAATATAGCAGTAACGAGTTCGATATTTCCTTTTCTGTTTGTGTTTGAGCTATCTGTTGCATATTATATACCATTATTATAATCAGCTTTTGAGATATGTTAACGTCCGTCTGTTTTTCCCTTTGATATGAGTGAGCGGAACCTCGTATCTGCCTTTGTTGTCATTGAAATCTATTAGTAGAGGGTCTTTAAGCAATATCAACATGTGATGTTCGTTGTCATTGGGGTCAGTGAATAGAAGATACTGTGCATCTTCTGGTGACTGGAATTGGTAAGGATGAATTAATGTCTTCCTTTTTAACGTTGGAAGAAAATATGTTATTTAAGCGCAGTGAGTAGATGTTACATATACAATGTAGTATATTAGCCATTGTATCAGCAAAATATTTAATGTGTCTTTTTTTTTTTTTTTTTTTTTTTGAAAGTGGAAGTTGTGAGCGTCATTTATATGTACCATTTCTGGCCATTGGAAGCAAGGAGTAAATGACACCGTTTGACGTTTGTTGACATTGGGATCGAAAGCTATAAGTTATCGCCTTTTCTTGTAATTGTTAGTAGTAAGTGAATTATATTAGAATCGACCATTTGTCGACATTTAAATGCGTAAACAGAAGATACTCCAAATGATATTCATTGCATGGCAGCATACACGTCTT
This sequence comes from Lepisma saccharinum, assembly GCF_977018435.1. Lineage (NCBI taxonomy): Eukaryota > Metazoa > Arthropoda > Insecta > Zygentoma > Lepismatidae > Lepisma > Lepisma saccharinum. The sequence continues at coordinate 52,857,209 of NC_139236.1, forward strand.
TACGTTAAAAGCACAAATGTCCTTGATTGTATTGACAATAGTGTTACGCACTTTCCGTTCATATAGTGAGAGTCTCGAGTGTCAAATCTTATAGTTTTTGTTCACAGCCTCAAGAGATCCTTTTGGAGGCACATAGTGGTTCGGATTCCAATTTAAACTGTAGGTCCAGTCCCGATTAGCTTACTGTGGATTTACATCAACTCAAACCAGGAGATCATCACACTCTAGGTAGGCGCTCTGGCCGTCACAATAAGATTTTCAGTGTTGACTGAAGCTCGAGTTTTCTCCGCTAGAGGCGCTCAACGCCAATTCTTGCACAGCAGACAATAGATGTGCTCGTGTGTACTGGTAATGAGTGGATGTTTATTGTTATTTTGTGTATGTATGATGTTTATTATCGTTGCAAAGTGGATATTCTCTCGAACCTCACTTAATAAGAGTCGGATTATGTTAACAAGAACAGCCGCAAAACGTATGCTATTTAGAAAGAGTGTTTTAACCTCCAAAGTAGCAGCGAAACGCTGCAAAATGCATGGTATTTATCTAATAAAGAAATACTCATTTTAACCTTTTTTCTAGCTAATCAGTGGTGATTTATTCATTCTAGTTTTTTTGGACTTTTAACCACTGTTATTTAAAAGAGATTTACCAACGTTTCGGAGGCTGCATCTGCCTCCGTCTTCAGGGTAGCGTGTCTAAATGGTTGTCTTGGAGGATTATTCTAGGTGGCCTAGGCTCCACCGCGTCCGTCGGTCACAAGGACCTCATTTTAACCTGTGATTTGTTCCAGAAGAAACTTCGAATATTTATATCCAACTTTGGCGTCGAGGAGAGAATGATCCGGGTTTTCATTGCATGCCGAAAAAAAACATTGTACAAAGTTTTGTAACTTACATTCTGTTATCACTGTGCGCATGGGCGTCCGGAAGGGGGGGCAAGGAGGGCCGTGCCCCCCCCCCCCTGCAAAATGAAAGTCAACCAAAAAATATGTATTTCAAACATATAATTTCATTTTAGCCACAATAATATGTGTTAATTATTATTGCATGAACACCATAAATCAAATTTAAGTAATGTTTTTTTAGGAAACAACACACTTTTAGGGGAAAATGTGACTTGTTTGCCCCCCTGGAAAACATACCTTCCTTGCCCCTCCCTGGAAAAAATCCTGCGGACGTCCATGACTGTGCGTATCATTTTAAAAGTAAGAACAATATTCAAGACAGTCATTTTCTCTTGCAGTGAATTACATATGGATTAATTGAGGAAGTAGGAGTCGCGGTCGTTCAGTCGTTAGAGCTTCACGTTACTACGCGGGAGACCCGGGTTCGATTCTCTGCGTAGCCATGTCGGGAAATTTTCCATTTGCATTCCTGCATACACGGTTCTGAGGCTCACATCAGTGCCTAAGTGATCAAATGCAACCGAAACGTGTGCTGTTGAAGCCTTAACTGGACATTCCCAATGTGCCTTCATGGCACCGTGCGATGAAGAAATGAAGGAGATGAAAGAACCATTAAAGTTCTTCGTCATTTTGTTTCCATTTCATATGGAATCTCAACAAAACCTAAGAATTCAATGCCCATTACCCAGTTTTATTGTGTTCTTTACTGTTCAAAAATTCATCTAAAATGCTGTGCCTCTTGTTACCCAGAATGTGTTTATATAACATAGCCTGCTTTGAGATATTGCAATGCTTCACGAATAATGGACAACATTACGAGTCCTCGAAACAACAGGATTTTATCCTGAATATATGTGCAACCACGCTCTCAGGTTTACAATTACCACTAATTGATTGAGTTTGCAATTAATATCAACAAAAGAATACTTTTATATAAATAATCCGTTGAGATGGTGTCCCCACTCTTCAATATGCAATTAATAAAAGGACTGGCTACACTGCACAATCGACCCTTGTGTTTCACCATTTCGGCGTAAGAAAAAAATATGTTCACTCGTAGTACTTAATTCGAACTTCGATTTGGCACTGTTCATTTTTTCAATTAGATATTCCTGTTCTGAGAAATAATACAAACATTTTTTTTTACATTACTTACCATAGCTTCTTTTCTGTATTCACATTCATGTTGAAAACACACAGTATTGCCAGGTAGAACTTTGGTTTTTAACGTGAATATAGATGCTAATTTCCACTAGGATTAAACTTTCTTTATTTCGTGTTTTCATCCGTATTTATGACTTTCATTTTGTTTTTGTATTGAAGTTCCTATTTTTTAATAGCTGTGAATTATTTTGATTATTTCAATTTGTTTTTCTTCAATTTGTTAGGGAAATATATGGTTTTGGTTATTTTATTGTTCAAGGTATTCACTTGTCTTCCTTATCGCACAACGCGAGAACAACCTTGCATTGTGACGTTTCACGAGGAATGCCTACGTTGTTAGGTTAGGTCTGTTAGGTTTCGTTTTCTTAGCATAAATGTATACTATACTATACTATAAATGTATTATTTATGCGAAGATAACTAAACTCAACAAGCCTAAAATAACAAATTAGGCATCTAGCCTTACATCTGCACGAAAATTAGGCTCATTATGCTTTATTTATAATGGAGGTTCCCCAAACTTAATACTAGTTTTTTTTCCACTTCTAATTCTTTCCTCACCCTAAATCCTACATTTCTGAAATCCTTGATGCATACCCTTTCCAACGATGTATGAAACATGTTTCTTTTAGGAAGGGTCGATTCGACATCCTTACCAAAGGACTTGTCAGCTAAAACAAAGCCTAACATGCCATCAAGCCAGACCTGTAATAGGTTCAATTTGCGAACTGGGCCAAATAAATAATCGTAGCGCACAGGTATGTTGAGAATCATTTGTGTACAAAATGCGTTACATCACTCATATGGGCTATTTTTTTTTTAGAAATTTTACTGAAGTAAGTACCAAGTAATGCTATTCTGAACCATATAAATTGAGTAAACACAAGGCTTATGCTTTACACTGCAGGTCTTGTTAAACTCCCCTCTCAAGGATAAACTTGTTTATTTATTTATTTATTGCGTCTTGTTTATCATGGCGAAGTTAAGGCTTTGTAGCCTTTTCTACCACTTAACCATGACTTTATAAAAAATGGGTGAACGCTCCGAAGATAAAAGGTCTCATCTAGTTACCAGCCATAGCTGTGGTGGTTCGCTACGGATGCCGCAAACAAAACTTAAAAACAATTAAATTATGTACAGTTTGACCATTGAGTATCTACAGGGTGAAGGCTTTTTATTATCTTCAGCCCACCCCTTGAAATTGAGACTGAGACGAGGCCTCTTGGTCTCGTCTAGATTTCGCACAGGTTTGTCTACTTCCCAATATCGCCTCGATAATGTCCCCAAGAAACATACAAGTGGAATAAACAGGAGGAATGTGGATCAGAAAATAGGTTAATATAAAGATTTAAAGAATGGGACGAGAGAGTGGGGTATGAGTAGCAGAAGCAGAGAAGAATGCGAGAGTTAATCAATAAAAAAGATCCACACGGGAAGAAAAACAGAGGCACAGCGAATAGAGAAAATATTTGGAATGAGAAAGCGAGAGAGAATACATGTTTATATAATGATAATTCTTATAATGACTACTGTACTGCCCATCCTAATTAATCAATAATTGCTTCTGCCCACCTAAAGACTTAAATCACAAGCCTTACCTACTTCAGAAGCGTCATCGGTAATTTTAGAAGAGGATGGGTCAGCTGTCAGCGCCATTAGGTGAGCAGCGGCAGAAATTGAAAATTCTTTCAATAACAAGTGGACTGGCCGAGCGCCCAGGTTGGAAGGATCGAAGCAAACTACGGTTTAACCAACACGCGGACAAAAGTTGATTATTCTGTAAGTTTCAACATCAAATCTATCGTGGTCTTAAAACAACACGCAAGCCAAAAATATGCTACTTACGTAACTATGGTTATGATGCTACTTCGTAACAGCACGAAAGAAACAATATGTAGGTGAGTTCATGTTACCATGGTTACACTAGAAAAAAGAAGTGTAGAAGAAACGATTCAAGGAAAAAAAAGAATAAACAGTTAGTTATGTCCGTATTGAGGTTCACGTTTCTGTTTTACTGCAGAATATCTTGAGCAAATACACATCGGATAAAAGTGAATATTTGCAAATCTGGGGTTTAGTATGTAAAAAAAAAAAAGAAGTGTGTAATTAAATAAAATCATTTAGTGGAATAAAGAATCCTGATATCGAACTACAGATAGCGAATGGGTACTTGTATTGTTGTTTCTACTCCAGAATCCAACAGTCAGTCTTCATTGTTGCGAATTGTGTTACGGGTATAGACAGAGAAGCAGGGGTAGACAGCAAGGCGTGTCAACATGTCAATTACGTGTATGATGATGATTTGATATTGGTGTGTTTTACATCACGTCCCTCTCAATAATACAGAGGTAACGATATATAAGCTAACAGGTGGACTTAAGCTGTTTAAACACATTATATACTCGATTCGTAAACCATATGTTGTTCGTCAATCCACTGAATCTCTGTAATCAAGGGGTCCCGGGTTCGATACCCGGTGGAGGCACATAGTGGTTCGGATACCACTTTAAACTGTAGGTCCAGTCCCGATTAGCCTTACTGTGCATAAAGTGGGCTTAAAACATCAAATCAATCAATCCACTGGATCTCAGTCCACAGCAATCAAACTAGCCTCGTACCTTTTTTCTACTTCTTTTTTCAATATTATTCTTTCGTTCCGTGACGTTCAAAGTAAACTAAGAACTCACCCTGTCTCTTCGTGACTGAACACGATTTTTTTTTCAACTGAATAATATTTGTATTTCAACTCTATTTTAGCTTCCTCTGATCTCTGAACATTTCCTACATTCTCTTGAACGTTTGAAAACAGAGAAGTTCGTTTTTCATCAGTAAGGGAAATGTGGACACGGCAAATATAGAAATCCGTCTACATAGCATCAAAAGACAGCATTGACAATAATCCTGCCATTCAAAACATTGTATGACAGTCGAGAGTTGAGAAGTGAACTTTCAAACTCGATTGATCCAGTTTCCGGAACCGGTAGTAACGCGTTGTGTGTTCGGATGATTGGTTGAAATGATGTGCTGCAGATATCCCTTCGAAAATGCTTCAGTGAGCGAACAAATATGTGTATTCACTATCTGTCTAACATGGGAATGGAGCGAATTTGGGCAAAAATTGTGATCCTTTTCCCATTGCAAGTCTAAAGTAACATGCTCCAGAATTGTCTTCTTAAAATGTAGCTGTGACTGTTTAAATAGATTAGCCCACTTTGCTGCCATTTGTCAACCTTAACCATATATATTATTCTTAAAAACATTTCATGTGGTGCACACCCTCACATTCTCTAACGTTAACGTACTGTCGACCTAATATTATTTGTTAACACCCTAAATGATTGTTTTGTAATTCATATAGTAAATACTGCTAAAACCCTATAACCATATGCTGGGATTAAATGTTCTCGCCACCAAAATATTGCACACGCTCTCTTTCTTTCTCTATCTCCCTGTATGTGTGTGTGTGAGAGAGAGAAATAGAAGATGGAAAGAGAGGGGAGGGAATTACATAATATTGAACTACGAAATCTGTATTCATCCCCTGATATTATTAGAATAATGAAATCAAGAAGACTTCAATGGGCTGGCAATGTACAGTCATGGAAAATAGTTCTTGGGCCACGAGACCTACGATATCGTAACATCTTAAAGCCTGTTGTCTATGCAACCCAAATAACAAAATTGTCGCTTGGGTTTGCCTGGCGGACCTGGATTCTCGGGAATGATAGAGTATTGACAGCAGCGTGAGTCATACCCCCAGGCCCAGCCATAACAAACAACAGCTGGGTGCCGTGAGACCACCAGAAAAAAGTTTCAGGAATTGGTTTCTTAATAACAGCTATTCGTAAGAAAATGTTCTCTTTACTGATATTAGAGTCATTGTCAAGAAAGTTCACTGAAATGGTGGTTTTCGTCGAATCATCATCGCGCAACACACATGCTGTCAACCCAGAAGTCCTGGAAAAAGATTGGAGTTAAAAACAACTACTTGACAAATGATAAGACGAATCGATATTCATTAGTCCCAACTTAAAATTTTGTGTAAGACATGGATCATCATGTCCTATCATCCATTTCATAACTTCATTAATCATCCTCATCGCCTTTGTTGACGCCAAGTGCTAGAAAAGCAATATAAAATAAGCAAAATTAAAAAATTAATAAATGACATTTTCAGCGATTTCACGCAGCGACTCAGTTGCATGTAGACAAAGTTTCATTAATCGGGACCAAGGGCCCCTCGTTGTGCTTCATTGTCATTTTCCCTCCACTTTGCCTGCCGCGATTAACCTGATGTTGATTAATGCACAATCCACAAAGTGCACCAAAGCGGCGCATATTATGAATAGGTAAACTATGTGATATTATGCTAATTAACAATTTAGTAATAAAATGTGAATTTTGGGGGCTTCAGTTAAGTGGCTGCACATCCATTACGTAATCGCGATATCATCAAATTGTACGAAGCGTGTCTACACCTACGTAAAGTGTCAGTCCCCGTCATAGGCGTGCGCAGACCCTCTGATTAGAGGGGGATAGCCTTGATTATATTTCAGGCCGGAAAAGAATAACGTAATTTCATCTCACGTGTTTAAATTTTATTGCATTGATGGGTGTGTTTATATATACACCCCGCCCCCCCCATATATATATATATATATATATATATATATATATATATATATATATATATATATATATAGTGCATGAACAATTGTTTGGAGGAAAAGGAACGCGCAGATTTGAGAGACAATTTATATGATTTTTATTTTTACTGTTGGTATATATATATAAATAAATAAATAAATATATACCAACAGTAAAAATAAAAATCATATAAATTGTCTCTCAAATCTGCGCGTTCCTTTTCCTCCAAACAATTGTTCATGCACTTAAGAGAAAACCTTTTAGCAGCAGTACTTCTCTCCTCGGTAATATAAATGCATTACAGAAAACAAATTGCGAGCAAAGCGACCAATAAATTTTCAGATCCAAATTTTTGCAAAATGAAAACAAAGTCGATTTAATATGGGAAAAAATCCATGGAGCGCCATATTATTCTCTTTTACATTTTTTTTTCATTTAGATCGTTTGGCGTCCAGGGTTAACTCCCGCCGACCCCTAGCTACGGCTCTGAACTTGACTAGACTGCTAGAAAAGCAGACATTGCGAGCGAAGCGATCAAGAACATTTTACAAAAGGTATTTAAATTTGTATAAAATTTGAAATCAAGGGGGCAATTGCAGCTCTGTCCCTCCCCCCCCCCCCCCCCGCAGGTGCTCTTGGCAGTCTGGAAGAAATAATGCAAGAAAGACGTGAAAACAAAATCCATCTTGAGTATCCTTTTGTCCTGCTACTCTTAGATTCTGCTACTCTTGCTTTCCTTTACTTCCATGTTTGCCCCTAAAATTGATTTCCGTTCAAGGTTGTGGGGGGCTGTGGTTTCGCCACTGCACTCCCTTCCCCCGTAGTTGCCTTTAGTGTTGCCCACGAGACGAGACTTTGGCCTGTCTCGTCTCGTGGAAATGCTGTCTCGTCTCGAAAATATTCGTTTGTCTCGGGACACATGATCAATCTCGTCTCGTCTCGAATTTTTAAAAGCGTGTCCCGTCTCGTCCCGTGGGCAACACTAGTTGCCTTGAACTTTCATCGGCTTGAAAATACTTAATTTTCTTTAAGAGTATAATATAGTTTAATAACGACGATAGGATTCATCTATCCTAAATTTCTAGGTGAAAATATAATAATATAGGTGTCTGAAAGGGAGGCAAGGATTGCCACATCTTCCCCTTAGAAAACGAATGTCAACCAAAAAGTACGTTTTCACATGTATAATTTGATTTCAGTCATAATAATTTACATTAATTATTATAATGAGGATGCAGGAATGCGATAATGCAACACTATTATCGGGGTAATATGCCCCATGGAAAAATACCTTGCTTGTCTCTTCGTGGAAAAAATCTGCAGACGTCCATGATTAGGGGTGCATTTGCCCTCCGCCTGGCCCCATGGGCGCACGCCTATGATCCCCGTGATGGAATATGTAGCGCAAAGCCAGGGCTTTAAGATCAAATTTGTTTTGTTATTGTTTTTATTAGTAATTACCTCAGTTTTCTTCCTCTGAAGTTAAATTATTCATGACGACGATTTATGATTACATTAAATACATGAATGAACATACACAATGAATCCATTTTGGTCGGAACTCGAACTCGGAACCTTGTTCGGCAAGAAATAAAAATATCCATAAGGCATGAGTGTTTCATTGGAGATGTTCCTCTACTTCCGTCATTTTATCACTAATATATTTCTTTAATATACAATAATAAGTCACAACTACCTAAAAATAAATATTATTTTGCATTTTCACATGCATATGTATTTTTACGGTTAGAGTGTGAACTGGCACCTGTTTATTTAGATTGTTCATTATGTTTCGTGTGTAGTTAAAGATAGGAAATATGCTTGAGGAACGATTAGGGCTATAAGAATTCCGTCCGTGACGGAGTGGTTAGCACAGTGCGCTACGATGTCTGATGTCCTGGGTTCGAATCCCGTCGTGCGTATGGGTGTTCTTTGTGAGTGCCCCTTCATCAATTTCATCATATCACTCATTCTCGTCGTCGCGATTAGCAAGAGGTGAAAGAAAAACGACGCTAAATAATAAAATGAAAAGACTTATAAGAATCAATCTTATTTCCGGACGTGTCCTACATTTTATAGTTGTGTCTGGCCTCCGGAAGGAATTTGAAAGAAATCTCAAATGTCTTATACGTATTTTGATCATCACGTAACTTCAAATTAGATGGAGAAACAGAAAAACTGAGGGAAGTCTAAGATAACGTGTGCACGGTTGCTACTGGATGTTCGGAAAAACAATTACAATCCCAGCTCAGAAATTACTTCACGATTTTCTAGATCCGAAAAAGTCCGGATATATGTATAAAAATGCTTACTTTGTGAAGTTTTATCGATATAAGTGTCGGTAATTTGTTCGAAGTAACAAGTAATTTCTCGTTATTGGAGAAATAAGGCACACAATTCTGTTTTTTCCCAGTGTATAGTAGTTTTTTTTTTACATATTAATAAACAAGAACTTCCAGACTTTGTTTACGAAATTGTGAATTTTTTCCTTCCCGAATTCATGGATTGTTTTCTCTTCCTGGCCCCACATCGACGAACAACGATCTGTCTTACATACACAAGTTGAAATAACATACAACCGTGCTATTAATTAGCAGTTGAGGAATTTTGAACTGAACCATTCATTCAACATTAATTTTTCAGCTGAAGATGTGTCATATTCTCGTTATATGCTAAGATGTCGTAGTAACCTATTATTTACTGCAAATACGATCGTGTTCAACATTTTGAGACAATTTGTCCTACTTTCCGCTGACGAGTGATCTGATAGCCCTATGTGTGATGAGAACTGTTTTTACTCAATTTCTGATATAATTTATTCCAGCATTTCCTTCAACTTCTATTACCTTGTTATTACCTCCAATGATTACACAACTTTTCCTTCGTGCTCGACCTTTGGGTTCAGAAATGTTTACAACACCCCCATCTCCCGCGTGTAAATAGCAGGCAACAACACTCTGGAAGACCATAATGTATACAACTTGTTTACTACATATTTTACGAAAATATTAGAATGTTAGCTTGATATAACTGTGGATTGGAACGAACGAAATAAAATACCTGTTTTATACGCACACTGGAACGAGCGCAGGCCTGCTGTGAGTCACTCTGGCAGTGAAGGTCACTGATCGAAGCAGTTGGTGCTTGCTTACTACAAGCAGGCGCCTTATCTTTCCTCAAGGAAACACGGAAATTAGTTACTTTCTTTCGCCAGACTAATGGTGAACATTTACAGGAACGTAAGGAGTAGTATCGTATTCTATTGGAATTAGATTTCGTGGTGTTTAAAAGATATCATAACAATATGTAAATCTCTTTTGTGACCTACACTGAACTTATTTTAAAGTTTCATTGACATGTGAAAGCAGAAATTTAGAGATCCTTCTTCCTTACGATTTCTAAACAACCGAAGAGTGTGGTGAACGTGAAACTACTTATTGTTCGCATCAACGATATGCATTATACAAATGGTCCTTAATCAAAAACCCTATTACATCACAGGAAGTGATATTTAAAACAATTCTACCACGTATCCAACGTAACCAATATTCAGATTGATTCCAAGCTTCTGTTTGGGTTATTTTGTGTCGCATTTTTACCTCTTGCGATAATCGCGACGACGAAGATGATGGGTAATGATACGAATGCAATACTACATCTAAGCCTCAACAGGTTTCAAAAATGGATCCTCTGGCTTTGTAGAGAGTTACGGTGATTTTGATTTTTATTTTCATTTGGTATTTTAAGTTCACTTTATGCACACAAAGGCTAATCGAGACTGCATCTACAGTTTAAAGTGGGATCCTAACCACTGTGTCTCCACCGGGTATCGAACAGGGGACTCCTTGATTACAATGCGACTCCACTACTACTGCGCCATCGGGAAGGATGAGAGAGAGAGAGAGAGAGAGAGTTACGGTGACTACGATAATGAAGAATTGAAAGTAGCAGAACGCCTAAGCTATTCTTTTGTCAATATTGGAATCGTTAATGAATGTTATGAATGTCAAATTGTGAATGTTTCAAATTGAAAAAAAATAAACTACTTGTAAAAGATTTCCAGAGTGCCGTTACAAATCATTATTTTTTCTCTTTCCACACATTACTTTGCTACTATGTAGATATTTGCATGCTAAGATGTAGAAAGTGCTGCATTTTCAGTGTTTGGAATTGCGATTTATATCTGAGAATGGAGTGAGTAGTGGGAAAAGGATCACCTCACATGTTTGGATTATACCTCCCCGCCAAAAAAAAGACACATATCGGCTGTTGTTCTTATAAGGAAATATAACATGTATGAATTGTCTCAAGAAAGATTGGAGCCTATTCACATCCCTACGGAACTTGGAAGAAAGCCCACGTAGAGATTGGAAAATTTTGTTACGACAAAATTGGGATGTATAGTAAATTAAAATGCAAAGTCCTACCTTGTGCTTTGCACCAAGCCATGAAGGCGTATAGGGGGTGTGGAGTTAGTGGAGTTAGGGCCCCACGCTTTGTTCATCAGGCAGAAGGTGGGAATGATGGGATCAGCACCACGCCCCTGGCCGCCATACCCCCCCCCCCCTTCCCCAGAGTTTCCTCCAGGTACCGACTTTATACGACGCTGGGTGGGCACCGAAGCAGCTTGAACAGTTGGACAAAATCCCGATTATCCCCGTCGAGGATCGAACCCAGATCTCTCGCATGGTAATAAAACGCCCTAACGACTGTGCTACTGCGGCACATACAGTAATTAAGGCAAGAATTGTTTTAGCGTTTCGTTCAACGTTTTTAGTGGAATCATTTTCGGAAATATAACGGGTATCTCTTGTCGGTTCTGCGACCTGGGTTGAGAAAAGGCGATTTTCTGACGAACAACATTCCACCTGACAAGTCACGTGGCTTTCCTACATTTCCTGTGCCTGTTGGCTTTTGCATGAAAGACGAGTTGCTCTTGAGACAGACAGAATTACCCGATCACCTAATGGTGCAATGTGTGTTGCTTACCCTTCCGGCATTATTTACTGCCATTAAAGTCTTATGGGGAAGAACTTTTTTCCACCACTGTACAGTCATGGACATTTTGAATTGTAACGATCCCATTGACCTTCAATAGGGTTGTCACAATCCATAAGTGTTCGTGATTGTACCACTCATGGGAGAGGATAGAAAAATTTCCAGGGTTTCTTGTTGGTATACCAGACCTGTGGGAATGCCATATTAAGATATGCGTCAATAAACCTTCGGGATTTGGAAGGCCAGAGTAATAGTTACATCTGTGTGTGTCTGATATTTGGTGATGTATATACAAATGTATGTTCTGTTTGATACTCTGAAGTCTTAAAAACTCTTAGTACTTATGTTAAAATCGCCCTAATTATTGCTGCTTGTGATGAATGTGGCGCCCCGTAGCTTTCCCACTTCTTACGAACTCTTCCACATGTTCTCATTCTCCTTCCTCCTCTCTTCGTTCAAACAGAAAAACTTTAATGAAAAATCGATTTCCGTTGAAATCGCTGTTTTGACCACTCCGGAAAACACTCTCCCAAGTTTCCAAGTGATGTGTCAGACGCTGTCACTCAGGCGGTTTGGATGTGGGGAAAGTTCCTGAACGACCCCAGGGGAACAGAAAACTTAATGTGCGTCCATTACAAGAGGCAGAGTTAGATAATACTTCCGGGAGAAACGTTACTTGATTCTAGTCTTATCTTTTGGTAAAACGCGATTCGATACCCGGTGGATGTGCGTAGCTGTTCGGATCCCACGTTAAACTGTAGGTCGCGTCTCGGTTAGATTATCTGTGCATAAAGTGCTTAGAACCAAAACTCAGACTTCAGCCAAAGTCGGATCCTGAAGTATCCGTGTCCCAGATGAAGATTTGGCCATATATTTCATGGATGGTTCTGGAACTAAGTTCTTTCATTTACGTGTGTCTTCCGTGTTGCAATTACTACAATGGACATGAATATGCTTGTCTACACATTTTCCTTACGTGCTCTGGCCGGGTCAAGGAATTTCTGCCCGAACCTGAGGTCTTTCTTTGATAGAGACGGGTAAAAGTTAAAAACGTTATGGGAATAATTATGTATTTCAGTGTTTTAATGGTTTGAAATCTGAAAACATATAAAGAAACATAGCTGCCAGATATTCGCTCAACAAAATACTTCCCAAAGATATCGTAATAATCACGGTATTATTGGTTCAATTATTCTGATAATATTTTAAGTAATATTTATTTTATGAATTGCCTAACCTTCCTCTGTAAAAATTCCTGCGAGATGTTTCCAGTTTAAGAAATATATAGGAACATACCCACTCGCTTTCGATTTGGTTGCGCTCAGGAAATCGAACGACTTCCGTTCCGAAACTGGCACTGCAGTGTGTGACCAGACCTTAATAATGGATCCTGGTACCCTATTTTCGGTTCCTGATCCTTGAAACCCACTTTCGGTTACGGATCCGAATACAATATTTTAGATTCTGGATCGTGGCAACCGTATATCATCAGATACGAATACATACGAAACCGGGTAACCCGGATCCGAACATTTCCAGCCATCGCTATCTGAGATCCAAGCAGAAGAAGTATTAAATGAGGTTGGAAAAATTAAAGATCCATACCATTGCAAGGGGCGTAATGTTGACGATCAAAAGTTACAGTTGAATCTCCACTCCCTCTCCACCCACGAGAATCCTGACTGCGCCGAGGTTTGAAGGTCCCGAAAAAATACGACTTTCATCCAATTCCGAGCCCTTGTTATTAGAATTGTATACTCACTTCCTTTTTGGACGCCCCCATAACAGTGGATCACGGCCAGTGCCACCACGTGTCCCTCTTGCTGTACGCATCCGGGAAATTGAGACTAAGTTTCCCTCACCAGAAGCTCGGAAACGTCACTCTGTACCTTTCCCTCCCACCCGACGCACGCTAAAGCTCCAAGACCCCAGCGACTGAAGAATGGAATCTTTTGGAACATTTTCCCTCATCTTCTTTGCAAAGCCTTTAAAACCGGACGTTGTGATAAGCTTCTTTCTGGCCCAAGGAAAATATTGAAACTTGCCTTGAAGCTGGTGGAAAGTGAAATTGGATTCAAGGAAGGAAGACGGTGGTCTGTGAGCTGGGAAGCCCAAGACAAACATCCTTAGACGATTGGCTCTACTGCAGTAGATGCTATCATGAAACGTTCTTGACACTTTTCGCTTTGGATTACATCAGGATATTATTTAACGTTTTATTTATCGAATTTTCAAGAGCAATTCAAGATGAATTTTAGTTACATTGATACATACAGGGTACATGTGAAGTACGTAAAGGTGTCCTCACACGATCAAATGTACCATTGAATTCCGCGATTGACCACACGTCACGTTGGTTTTCGAAGTCATAGTTCACGTCACAGACTGTTGACCAGAGTACATGCTGTTGAAATCGATGGGGGGAGTACAGAATGCTGTTTATTTTTATTATGTAGTGTAAACTCGGCCCATGGCCAGTATAATCGTTGTGTGTTGCCCATATGTGTTTGTGATTTTCCCTTCATCTCTTTAATCTTACCATCATTCATCCTCATATTAGCCAAAATTGGCAGGAAAGCGAAGCAAAATCAACTAAATCAATCGTTATTGCAGTGGATGGAGAATAAGTGTGTGTCAGAGTGAGACCGAAACTCGACATATCAGCGTGGCACTTTGAAAGCAGTTTCTGATGTGAATATGGTGTAGGCAAAGAGAAAGTAACTGATATTTTATTTGTGAAAGCGAGAACGATAGCAGACCAGAGAAGAAAACAAATCGTAGAAGATGTGAGGAACATACTCGTGTAATAAATAGTGCGTATAGATCTTTGGGTTTACTAATAAGAAACTGTCTCAATTTTTGTAGTACTACTTCTATTAAGCTTCTTTATAGTGCCTTAGTTAGAAGCAAACTAGCATATGCATCTATTGTTTGGTCGCCACTTTTACAAAACCCACATAAAACAAATAGAACAAGTGGAAAAAAGTTTCTGAGATATCTATATTACAAGAGGTACAACTACGCAAACGGAGTTTCGTATGGTTTTTTTACTGAAGGAATTCTCATTTCTGACACTCAGCAACAGAAGAGAATTAGGACAACAGATATTTCTTTATAAAATTATAATTGGGTTGTTGGATAATAGAGAGTTTCTTCACCAAACATGTTTCAACGCTAGCACATGTAATTTAAGAATAAGAATTTTTTTTGCTATATAATATCCCTAAAACTGAAAAGTACAATCACCATTAATTACAATGAGTAGTATGTATAATAGAATAACATCCACAAATCCAAATATTGATTTTAATCTTAACATTTAGGAATATAAAAATTCTATAAACGCCACACTTAACAGAGATACTTTCACAAATGGTTGATTATTTATTGTAGAATATGTTCTATATGTATCCCTATATTCACATAAATATGTGTGTGTGTATATATGTATAATGTAAATATATGTATCTGGATAAGCTTATGGATATGTGTCCATTAATATGTGTATGTATTTATTTCATTATTGTTTCTATACTATTATTGTCATATGTATTCATGAGAAATGTAATAATATTAGCTGTGTATTTATGGATAATTTATATGTGTTATGTATATATATATATATATATATATATATATATATATATATATTTGTGAGAGCACATCATTACTCTACGTTATATAAGTATACTTACGTTATAGTTATATCTATGTAACATGTATGCATGCTATTTAATCTCACTTATATTCATACTCACATTGTTTATGTTATATATATATATATATATATATATATATATATATATATATATAGGGGAGACCGGGGTAATTAGAACATGGGGTTATTGGAACATGTTAATGTAGAATAATTTAAAACGAAAAGACTGGTGTAATAACATTTCATACCTATGTACCTACACTAAACCTACATGCAGAAAATTTGTTATTGGAATAACTACACAAAAGTAAGTTTTATTTAACTTTTATTATACACCTGCAAAAAATGATGTGACGCATGCTTGGTGTTTCTCTGCTTCTGCATATACTGGATGTGAATGAAAGAACCCTTGCAAAATTTTCTTCACCCCCTATAATAAAACATAAGGGCACACATCTTTTCATGTGAGTTTGGTTGTCTATGGGCAATTTGCCTGGTTTTTATAAGCAAAGTTCTTATTACCCCAAAAATTTCTGCAAAGGGGTTATTAGAACATTGCGTAATTTGCTTGATTTCGCTTGGGTATACTAGATTGTACATGTAACTATTAGAAGTTTTTTCTTTACTACATTGTAGAATGGCCTGTAATCTTTCAAATAAATCATAGAACACTGATTTTCATTCACACATGTTTGCTTCACAGCTGGGAAATTGAACTTTATGAAAAAAGACGTTAACTTGGGATTTTATTTAAACAAGCATTGATAACTCCAGAAGAAGTAGAGCTATTGTGTTCAAATTTGCAGGGTAAATGGGACATTTATATATGATGTTCTTATTACCCCAACAGCAATCTAAATCTATTCAGTTGAAATTTCTAACTTATGTTCCATTAACCCCAAATGGGGTAATTGGAACAATTTTATGGTGTCATGACATTTTTTTTTTTTTGGACGAGTATTTGCAATGCAGGTATGGTCATTATTATTTTTCAAAAATATACAAAAGATGTCCTTTTAAATGGTAGCATTTTTTTAAAAAATCCATCAGTAACTTTCTGAGTAATTTACAGTGGAACTTCTACAGGCTGTTTCCTGTTCTAATTACCCCGGTCTCCCCTATATATATATGCCTGTGTAATTGGAGATATGCTTTCTCTGTAGAAGGCAAATAAATAAATCATAATTATCAGCGGGCGGCTTATGAGTTTTCAAAGATGTATGCTACAAGTGATGTTCTTTCTTGCATTTACAATGCCTTCCCCCCCCCCCCACACACACACACACAAACATACTCACTCACTAGGAACCCTACGCAGGAATTATTTTTTTCGGAGGGGGCTGGAATTGTAAAAGTGGGTAGCACAAAGCTGCTTTCTAGATAGGGGTGGGATAAACTATAAAATATTTTGCATTTGCAGTTTTTAACCTTTGTTTTAAAAGCTGTTCAAAGACAAAAATGGTGATCGGAGTTCGTTTTAAGGGCAGTTTGCATTTAGCACATTGTTTTTTTACCCCGAGTTCTTTACAGCTTTCATTTAAAAGTTTTGATTTTCTGAAAATTTCAAGAGGGGTGTTACTCCGTCGGCTGCACCCCCTCCCCGAACCCGGCGTACGCAGGTGCATCGTACAATAAAACGCAACTGATCTCTCACAATGACTGCTTCATATGCCACACTCCTGACAATGAACCGCGCGAAAAATTTTCGGGTCTGAAGCTCAACAAGACCGCCTGCAAGATTTTTTTTCTCAGGGGATGCTGCAGTGTGACGCTTTCCCCAGTTCAGAAAATTTTCATAAAGCAAGCCCACTTCTAGGATAATTTGCATAGGCACTTAATCTGCTGACTTTCACGGCACTCCTCGTCCATGTTTTCACGCTATAGTTTCATCATTCAAAATACACGAAGTCCTTCTTTTCCCGATGGCGTAGTGGTAACGTCGTCGCCTTGTAATCAAGGGGTCTCGGGTTCGATACCCTGTGGAGGCACATGGCACAAGTGGTTCGGATCCCACTTTAAACTGTAGCCTGTCCTGACCATAAATTGGTCTTAAAACAACAAACCAATCAATCAGATATCTCGGAAGGGGCATGTGCTCCCCTGGCTCCCCCTCTACGGGAGTACTTGGGTATGAATCTGAAGCCAGTTGGAACAACGTAAGCTAGCCACGCTTACGTCAGAAGACGGACGAAAGGCAGGAATCGACCGAAAAGGTTTTTCAGAATTGTGCGATAACTGAGACACCCCTCCCCCCACGTTTTGTTTCGTCCTAGCCCATGAAGTTCTGCAAAACCATTAGGGAATATATTTCTTGCATTTAAAAAGAGTAATTTATATCAAATATCTAAACAAAATATTCAAACATACATTTTACATAGCAGAAAACACTTTCGGAAGCCAGAGAAATGCATGGATTATACTTTTAATAGTTGCGATCTATACAACATACCACGAAAATAGATTAAAGGCTGGGCGATATTGTCAATTCGTGTTCCAACTCTTTACAGCTGATGCTAAATACGAGGCGTATTTTTAAAGTAAGTGCCGTTAGTAGTGGGGTTAATGCTATAACAAGGACCACTTACAAGTGTAGAAAAGAAGAGCTCAAATAATTGAATAATCCGATTTGCTTACACTTAAAACAATGCCAAGAGGGGCCTATACCCCAATTCTTCAGGTGTGATATGCTCTGAATTTTAAGAAATTCTGAATTTCAAGTGTAGAAAAGGTGAAGCCTCTCAGATAGATTTGCTTACACTTAAAACAATGGCAAGAGGGGCTTATACCCTAATTCTTCAGGTGTGATATGCTCTGATTTTTAAGAAATTCTGAATTTTAGTGTAGAAAAAGAAGAAGCCTCTCAGATAGATTTGTTTATACTTAAAACAATGGCAAGAGGGGTTTATATTCCAATTTTTCAGGTGTGATATGCTCTGATTTTTAAGAAATTCTGAATTCAAGTGTAGAAAAAGGTGAAGCCTCTCAGATAGATTTGCCTATACTTAAAATTATGCCAAGTTCCCATATCATCTTATTGTTTATAGTGTGTTTTTTCTGTCAAAATCCCAAGAATCTTGAATCCCCCCCCCCTCAGACAGATTCGGCCATGTGTGTAAAAGCTATATCTGTGTGAATGTTGTTTATAAACTTGTCAAAAATATGGCTTTTTTGATATTATTTTTGGCCATATTTCTATGCTCTACAATTCTATTGCTTGGGGTAAGCAATTATAGCTCGGAAAAATGCATGAATTGATATTAATCTATCAAAAGACTAATGTTTTGCCTGCATGTCCTGCCGGCACGCAAGAGATAAAATCTACACGCTAGAAGGGAACATTAATGATTTTTATGTGCGATTCACTGAAGGGGCCATTAATCTTTCTGTGCGACAGGGGGAAAAGTGTAACATGTCTGCAACATGTAAAAGTGCAACAAAGATTAAGATAAAGATACACATTTTCTGACATAGAGGCAATGAACTGCCCCTCTTCATGTTGAAAGCAATTCTGTTCTGATAATATAAGCCTAGGCAAAGACTTGGAAAATATTATGACAGAAACAAAATCCAATTTTGTCTGTATCAAGGTCTTCAGAACCCAGTAAAATGTGGGCATATTCTATTTGGAGACGTGTTAATATTGTGGCCTTGTAATCAGGGGCTTTGGGTTCGAGTCCTGATAAAATGTATAAGATTGAAATACATACAACTGCCCACACATAAGATATTCACTGCTAGCTGATATACAGTTGAGGTTTGTGTGTTGTACAACAGGATAATAGAGCAAATATCTTCTAGAACTGCTCTGTGACCCTCTCATTTCTTACATCATAAACATATGATTTTTCTCCTATGAGAATAACACTACATATGGTGTCATCAGGTAATGCCTCATGGAATTCACAGATAATTTTAATATTTGTTCTGTCATTCACCACAACTTGTTTCCTTTTGAAGTGTTAATTACAAACATGGGTCTCTGTGCCTTGAATTCATCTGGTGTGTAATACATGTCAGTGTTGCCAGTAGTGACCCTTTTGAAAGCCGTAAAAGCCTCATATAATTTGAGGAAATCATTCTTGGACATGTCTAAATTGTAATTTTCTCTAGGAAAGACCTCATTTCTGCCATTTTTAAGATATATGTTCTTGATGTTGCAGTTATCAAATTTACTTGAATTTTTTTCCTGATTATTGTTTCTTCCAGTCTGAAACAGTACTACTACAAAATCAGGCATGTCGTATTGAATACTGGAGAATGAATTTGTGGCATCAAATTCATAATAAGAACCAGATGCGGGCTTCTGTACACATTGATATGTATAAAATTGCAGAGGAACCTGTGGATTTTTTATTATATCTGCTTTGTATTTAAGAGCATAACTGGCCTCGTATTCAACAACTGGGATTCTTAACTCCATAGTCTGAATAATGCATTTGCCTGCATCTGGTAGGGTATTGGGCAGAGCTTCCCCTGTAGGGTTTATTGCACTGTACCTCATCAAAGCATTGTTATCATTTGCAGCTCTTCTAAATGTGATTCTTAAACCACCCTTCCACATAATATCTTTGAAATCCGAGAAGAATCCTGGCAACAGGCGCATCGGGAACAGCACTGTGTGGTTCTTAGATAATATCTTATCACCAGCCTCAAATCCACCTATTTTGTAGTATGAAGCCTCGGTTTTGGATAATTTTAATGTGGCCAAAGCTGTGGAGGTAATGCCCGGATAATCCACTCTGTTTATAACAACGCCATGCTTTCTGATCTCAATTTCAGAGAACAGATGTGGCACAAAATTGTCTACCAATCTTATATTTGAATTTGCCGGATAATCTGTACCATCGAGCTTTACAACATCAAATTTGATGTATAGATCTGCTCTGTGGGGGTGTATAAAGCCATCCCCTACATCAAGATCAACCTCAATTTCTGTGTTGGGTTGATTTAAATTTGCAAATGTCCTCCTGTTTGGGGGGAATGATTGTAGCTCATAACTCTCAATATTTTCCATTTTCTTCTTGTATGTATTTTTATTTAAATGTTAATCTCTATGATTGCAGTTGTTGTGGCTCCAGCAAAATCAACTAATTCTTCTTTTTCATTAGTGACCATCAATTCAATATAATCTATTCTGTTATGACACACAGGAAAATATAATGTTGGGGATGGATTGTAGATGATGGGCTCCATGAATTCAGAATTAGGTTTGAATGTTGCAATGATGCCGGTTTGTTTGTGAGTGCCTATGCCATTTGATTTGGTGATCATACCCTCAGCCACATTACAGTGAATATTCAGAGTCTCTATGGCTAAGAATTTGGGTATATTCATAGCAGTGTGTTTGATGCCTGGTTCAAGTTTTGTGTTGTTCTCAAAGCCTAACAGCTCTCCTATGGTACCCAGATCCACTGTTTCTGTAGCAGATACAATCTCTACTCTGTGAGTGACAGAATTTTGACTTAATACTACACCTCTGGGTAATTGAGCATTTAGAGTGGATAGATTATATTGCCCTGGAGTGATGACAATTTTTTCATCCCCTACTGCAATTGTGTTGTTGTAGTGTGTAATATTAGGGACCAAGTACATGCCATAAAATGCTCTGAGAGCTATTGTTTTGGGATACACTATGTCATCATGCAATTTGAGTTTCAATATTGAATTTTGGCTGGTGAGATGGAATACCCCCATGATGTTTCAGATACCACAAGGCTTTTTGAAAATCTTCAATTGATGGTTTATTTATTTGAGACATATAACTAAGAACAGATAAACACAAATGTCCGCAATTAACATCTTTGAAGTTTTGAACACGGGCATTATTGTAATAAAGATTAGCTGAATTTAGATATTTTATTAAATTTTCAGGTGGAACACCTCCAAATGAATCAAATACAAATGCTTCATCTTTTAAATATTTAAGATAGCAAATCCAGTGAGTGCCCTGATTTTTGTACTCATCCAAATTAACAATGCCACACTCTTTGTTGAGTGGTTGTTCTGGCAAAGAATCAGACATGTACACACCTCTAAAATGTTTGATGCCCAATGGCTTGATTAAAGCTTCAATATCTTGGTTTGTAAGCGGCTCTTGTTTTTTTTAAATTTATTCATGGCTCTCTTAACACCTTTGCCTTGTTTCTCAATGGCCAGGTTATGGCGCCTCTGCTCATCTAATTCTGCCCTATTTTTCTTGGCATCTATTACTGTTTTTGCTATTGCAGCTGATCCCCCAGCCAAGCTCCCAACAGCCCCGAGAGCAGCTAAGATGGCAGGGATGGTAAATATAAATCCCCCCACATGTGATTTTTTTCTTGATTGCTGTAATTTTTTTAATTGGGGGGTACTAAGCAACAATTTCATACCATGCCCCTTTGCAATACAAGAATTTTTTTTCTTGTGCTGCTTTTTGGTCAAAAGACTGTCAATAGTTTTAAGAGATTTGAGACCTGCATAAGGTATTTGATACATAACACCCTTGGCCTTCATTGTAGGTTTATTATATACATATTCACAACCCCCGCCCCAGTTTTTGTTTGGTGCTCATAGCTATGGTGGTTCCCAATGCTGCTATTTTTTCACTCAAAGAAGCATCTTTGTTTACAAATCTGCCAAATGCAGCCTCTTCTAATTTCTTATCTGCAACATGTCTCTTGTCAAAATCAGAATGTGTGTTGTATGCAATATCATGGTCTCTACAAGCAGCATCTAAAGGATTAACACCAGGATCCCCTCTGTTTAATCTATGATCCAATTTTGTACCGGGACCACAATATTGATAGCCTGGAATGTGTAGTTCAAATGGCAGCTTGTTTATAATGTCATTAACAAGGCCCCGACCCTCAGAAATATTCCAAAATTTAGGTGGTAGAGTATTAATAATTTTTATGAGATATCCAATCCCCTTAGTGTCATTCACTATAAAATTAGACAATTTGGTGCTTATCATGTCCATAATTCCAACCTTTTCATTGTAAAAATTGTGGTTCCCAGCATTTTCCTCCCCAGCTATCACCAATAGCCTATCTACAAGTTTCCTGACATCATCAACCCACACAAATTCTTTAGGCAGGGTGTTGTATTGTTTGATTCCACTGCCAGTCTTGATTTGTGACCATATGGGCTTGATTAAATTGTTGTATTTTGCCCCACTGCTCGACTTAACCCTTTTTTGTGTGGGATCATTGTTCTGGTATAGAGCATCTGATTGTATTAATATTTCTTTGTAATCTTCATAATCCTGATCTGTATAGCTGCCAGGCCTTTTCCTAGTCATCAGTTCCCACAATCCAGGTGTTCCGAGATACTTAACAAAAGCACCTTTTTCTCCAAGTCGAGATTCTGAATATACAATTATATCATCTCCCATAAATGTTACTCTGAAATTGCCAATTCTATGTATGATGCTGCCATCAAGCTCTGTGTCAGCATATAAGCCAAACACCTCATCTTTATTGTCTTTAGGTGTGGTTAAATATTTTTAGCAAGAAGACCCAATTCAATAGGATCCTGACTAGCCTCAATTCTTCTAGGAGCAATAGGACTAGGTGTATGAATACTGGACAGTGGGGTGATTGGATAATCTAATATGTTCCTTGCAGCTACAGGTACAAGCTCTGTGATCAAGTTTTGATTTTGCTCTGTAACAGTTTTGATATTTTTACCTAAATTATTAATAGCATCAATTACAGGCTGTTCTGTTTGTTTGTGTTTTTCATAAATTCCACGGTTCTCTGATTTCCATCCCTTAAATCTTTTTACAAGATAATCTCTTAACTTAAGATCATCAATGATTGGCCTTTTCATGTTTATTTATATATGTTTCAATGTCTAAAAAATTGTTGATTTTATTTCTGTATTTGCCACTATTGGGTGTTCTTGTCATATCAATTGTGACAAACCCATAACTGTCCTGGTTCCAGCACCTGCTGCAAATCTTGGAAAAATCATTGTAGCTCAGGTCCCCACCTACATATTCATCATGTATGTGTTTGAGGTTGGTATGATCCTGATGAAACACACATATAAAATTGCTGTTGTCCCGGATCAGCTGCTTGGGTATTTTTGAAAAAGTCTGTGCCAGGTAGAAACAATCTATATTTTTGTGTCGGCCCTGTGTAAAGAAATTCCTAACCTTGTTTTGATTATCCAATATAATATCATCAAACACAACAACAGAATTATCGAGACAGTCATGAAGTGGCTTAACATCTGGTTCAAAAGTGGCAATATCCAATCCATCATATAGCTTCATCAGCTGTTGATATTTTAATTGTTCCAAGCTCTTAGAAAAAATATACAAGTGCCTGTTTTTCCAGTCTAACCAGTTGGGTGCCAATAAAAAATTATCAACCATTAGTGTAGTTTTACCACAAGCAGATGGCCCAACAATAAGACACCTAATATTATCAGGTAACAATTTGCCATTTCTCTTATTCTGCTGTTCAGGTTCTGGCAGCCTTTTTATAACATCCCAGGTGTTCATATTATTATTTTGTTTGCATCGATCCAGCTGTGTTCTGGAAGTCCCAGCCATTTGACAAGTAACTTTTTGCCTTTTCTGCGGATGATTTTTTCTATGAGATATGTATCAGGTTGTTTAGTTTTGCTGAGCTCTTGTTCATAGAACCTGCCTTTGAGAATTTCTCCTCGGTGATCCTTTATTATATATGTGTTAAGGGTCCCGGGTTTAACCTGAACCACTGTAAATAATTCAGTGCTCCAGTTTCTTGTAAAGCCTCTCTTGAATAAGTGCTTATATTTGCTTATTCTTACTTGATCACCCACCCTGTATTTGGCCTTTCTTATTGTTGGCTGATATTTAGGATAATAAACAGTTCTGATCAATTTTTGCTCATCAGATGAAGTTACTTCAGAGGGTTTCATGTTGATTGTGGAATGGACAGAATTGTTATATTTATGTAGAAGTTCTGGAAGAATATTAATCCATTTATAATTACCTTGAAGTGTAAATTGTTTATACATAAGATTTTTTAAGGTTCTGTTGAATCTCTCTACAATTGAGGCTTTGAGATCACTGTAACTCGAATAATGTTGTATTGACTGGCTTTTAATAAATTGTTGAAACACTGAATTATAAAATTCTTTGCCATTATCTGTTTGCAAATAGCGCGGGGATCTTCCACTCTGATTGATAATTGTTCTGATGGCTTCTGTAACACATTTTCCAGTCTTGGATTTGAGTGGCACAGCCCAGGCAAATTTTGAAAATGTGTCTATTACAGTGAGTAGATACTTGTAGCCCTTGTTGATTTTGTCTAAGTTTTTCAAATGTCCACTTGCTATTTCAATCAAGTCGCTCTGCCATAAATCATCTATGCCCTTTGTGACTACTGGGAGTCTCTTAAAATTATGTCGGGCTTGTCTGTGTAATTCATCAACAATAATTTTTCTAGACATAATATGTAAACAAGAATATTGCAACTATAGGGTGTTCAGCAGCTGAGACTGCAGGATTTTCTAAATATAATTTGTCCCCAATATGTATTTTAAATTCCAAAGAGCCATCATCTTCAGTATAGGCTGTTTCCAATGTATTGGGATCTGTAAAATCCTCCAATTCTACACTGGTGATTTTCACTTTGTTATCAGCATTTGTTATTGATAAGGTGGGGTAGTGGTGTGCCTGTGGCTGAAGCCAATATTTGATCTTGATTGGTCTCAATGTGCCCCCAACAAAAAATTGGTAATAAAATTGTGCAGGGGACAGCATATATATTTTGCCACCTGGTGTAAATGGAGAATCATATTCTTTGTTGGGGATGCTGTACAATTCAAGAATTACTGAATGTTTTGGATTCTCGATTATGCCTGTTATTTCTTTTTCTGCTGTGAGCAATCTGCTTGTTACAGATTCAAGGTGCTCATTGATAGTCCTAACAATCTCATCGTGCCCAGGCTTGATTCTTATGTCAACAGCAAGTTTTTTGTATTGTTGCACAATTTCTTGGAGCTGGGTGGCAAAAACAGACAGAGCATTTGCTTGATTGGATTCCATGGTCCCTAGCTGTTGCTTGATATTAGCTACAATTTGTTGCAAATTTTCAACAACTGCCAATTTTGAATTTTGAGCTGTAAGATCATGGACCTGCCTTCTGATATCCTCAAACAGGGCATGCAATTCATTAATATGTTGATTTGTTGGTAGAGTGGCCACTGTCTGAGTGAGATGTTTGATCTCTGCCTGGATATTCTTGATATCTTCTGATTTCAATATCCTATTCACTGCCCTCTTAATATTTTTAAGTTCCTGTGATGTAGGAAGATTTGAGACTGTATTTTGCAAAAATTCAAGTGCCAATTTCACATTGTGTAATTCAGAAGCATCAGCCACATTTTGCATAGCATTTTGGAGCAGGGCTATATCTGCCTGAGAAGGTGTGGATTGTTGTAAAATTTCAAGTTTTGTTTGGATATCATCTATCAAGTGATGAAAATGAGACAGTTCAGATTCAGTATTGAGGTTTTCAAGCTTTGTGATTTGTTGCTGGACACTGACAAGGGTATCTACAATCCCAGGCAATCTGGATTCTAGTACATTTGCCAAATCACTTTGCACTGCTGCTATTGTACCTTCAAGATGGGTTATGGAACTTTGAATTTTTCCAAAATCTTCATATGTTTCAAGTTGCAGCTTAATATTTGCAACACTCCGAGTTATTGCATTCAAAGCATCAGAAGATGGCAAATTGTTCATAAAATTTTCAAGTGTCTCAATTTTTTCTTTAACCTCGGCTATGGCATTGTTCAGAGGGTCCAGATTAGGTATTTGGAGTGACTGAATCTGTTCCTTTAGAGTGGAAATCACTAGATCAAAATCTTCTTGTGATTTTATGCTTTTTACAATTGTTTGGAGCTGTGTCTGGACATTATTTATCTGCTCTTCCAATTGTTGTTTCAATTGCTCAGAGTTGTTAGCCTGGGTCTTAAATTTGGCTTGAAGAGCTGCTACAGCCTCTTCCAAACTTTGAAAATTATCTAATGTAGCCAAATCAGTATATTTCTGAAGCAGCAATTTGAGTTCAGAATCAATTTTAAGAAGAGGGTCCATGCATTGTGATTGCAAATTTGTAATTTCTAATTGAAGACTGGCATTGAGTGTGGTTTGTAAAGCTTGTAAATCGCTTCTTAATTTCTTGACTCTGACATCAAGCATCAGAATCTCATCACTGTGATCTTCATGTCTTGTATGGCCAAAAATATCATTAGGCATTTTGTTTAGTAGTTATTTATTATAGAGTATCTGATTCTTAATTCTATAAAAAAGGGTATAAGCTTATCATAAGATCCAGGGACCTCAATATATAAGCAGTCACCAGCAGAAACAGTATAAACAGTGCCAGAAATCATGTTTGAGTGCTTAATTCTATAAATATTTCTCCCTACTGAAATTTTAACATCACCCTCAGGGGTTGTAATAAATTGCAATTGCCCACCTACAGGTAATTGGTAATGATTTAAATTATTGTTAAATATGTACAATATTTTGCCTGTTTCATCATCAACATCTGTAAATATGCTGTTCAGGTGAATAATTAACAAGCCACTCAGTTTAGATATGATATCAGAAGAGGGTTGTGGTGTTGGCAGGTCTATAATACCTTGTTTTTTGAACCCAAATAAGTTCATAGGCATGTTTATTTATTTCAAATCATGCTCTGGAATTGGGCATTGATTGCCATTTTTCAAATCACAATAACCCCATGGTAAAGTATGAATGCCACATGATAAAATGCTTCTCTTATCATCATGTGGGTCCAGAGCCACTTTTCTTACAACATTTGAAGTCAATAAGTGATCCACACTCTGAATTCTGGATTCTGATGTTCTGATTAAACTCTGGGATTTGAGGCAATTTTTATAATCTTCAAATTGGAGCTCTTTTTCAACAGTTACTTTGCCAATACCCTTGGCCTTTTTGGCAGCAACACCACTACATGTTTTAAAACTGTACATCTTGGCACTTAACCCAGCAAATTCCACAATAACATCACCAAGTGTCTCATCTTTTAACTTGCCGGGCACCTTTTTGTTGTGGTGGTGTTGAATCTTTGTATGTTCACTGGTGTCAAAATATTTAAACAATTCAGGCTGGGACATATCTTGATAAACATCTTCTGTTTTAATATCAAGAATAAAACTATCCGTGTCCATGTACATCAATTTTATATTATCACCATAAAAAGGTTTCAAGACATCATAATACAATATTAACATATGTAATTTGGCCAAATCCAATATTGCAGCCCCTACATAAATAGGTTTATCAAACTTAATTTTTGTTTTTTTCATGTTGAAAAGTGCCATATTTTCATCATAAATTCTTCTATAATTGAAATTAGGCTTTGCAACCAATTTTTTACTCAGGCTGGGGTCAGTAATTATTTTAACATCGGTATGTTTTCTGACATTTTCAATTGTTTTGCCATATACAGAATTGACCATCAATTTAAACAAGGCCTTATCAAATTGGCTCTTTGCAGATGTTCGAAGCTCCGTGTTTGTATTAATATATGGTTTCAACCATTCTGAGTGCCTGAACCTTAAGACTTTGCCAAGTTTGGTCACTTGAACACCATGTTTCATCAGGAACTGGAGGTTTTTGTAATATATGACATAGCCTTGTTTTGGCTCCAGTGTCATCATGAGCTTCTTCTGTTTAGAGCCAGGTGAGCATTGAACCTCAGGAATTGGGGGCAGATCAGAAAATTTATTGTGCAAATCATCAGGAATTGTCAGATCAACCTCTAAGAAGAGGCCATAGTCACTGTCATCAAAGTCCTGAAGATCCTCAATATTGAAATCTTCGACCCATTCAAGCCCTGCATATGGCAGTTTTTGCATCATGGCATGACCATAGAGGCTGTTGGCATCTACATACAGTATATAATTTGATGGCCGTGCTGGATTATAACCACGAATATATTTGTTATTTGCTCTGGCATATCTCTGGGAACATTGCACCATGCCTCCTCTTATATCTTGCTCCATAAACAGATACATATTTTGATCCTGGATCAGATCCAATTGCTTTTTAGTGTTGAAAAACATTGCAGCCCATGCTAGGCCCGGGGCACTGAAAAAATACACTGGGTCCAGTCCATAATTTTGCATAGAAGATTTTCTGAATGCCTGCATTATATCTGCTAAGAGGGTCACATCAAGTTTCAAATATGCCTTGTGATAATCACCAAATGTCTGGCATTTTAAATTGTTAAACATCAATTGGGCATGGTGATAATCTTCATCAGTGATTCCAGATCCTCTGATTTTGCTGTAAAACTCATGTTGTGGTGGCAGGGAACACTCATCAAATTTAGAAAAATCTGTAACATAATCATATGGATATACACCCTTCCGCCTAATTAATTTCAGGTCCTGATTTGGAAACAAGGCACATGTGATTTTGAA
Organism: Lepisma saccharinum; assembly: GCF_977018435.1. Classification (NCBI taxonomy): domain Eukaryota; kingdom Metazoa; phylum Arthropoda; class Insecta; order Zygentoma; family Lepismatidae; genus Lepisma; species Lepisma saccharinum. The sequence continues at coordinate 52,886,014 of NC_139236.1, forward strand.
TTGATCATCATATAATTGAGTGGCCAGTGTAGCCAGGCTAGCAGATAAAATTCTGTAAGAATCAAGAAATCTTATGTGAATAGGAACACCATTAACTTTAATTATTTTGCTAATAGCAATATATTTCTCATCATTTTCAGCTAAAATATTTAAATTCTGCTTCTCAAACCCCTCATATCTGATCAAATGATGGAAATCATAATTGGATGCTCCATGGCAAAATATGGGGACAAATCTTGGTCTCTTGATCTTAATATTACAGCTATTACACAGTGCCTGTTTATATCGACCATCTGTATGAGAATGGTGTTTCACCTTGATATTTGTATCTGAAAATTCAGAATCACATACCGGGCATTTTTCTGCATTGTTGAAATCTTCAATCTGTTTCTCTGTTAAAGGCAACATGGGTTTTGATTTTAATAAAATGTTAGATGCTATGTCACGGCACTCATTTTCTATTCTATGTGCAAATATTTTGATGGCATCTGGTCCCAAGTTTGAATATTCTTTACTAACAACACCATCCTGTACAACCACATAACAAAAGCTGGAAGGTTCATGTAGCTGGTATGGTGTAATTGAAGATTCTTCAGGATCTGGATTGCAGGATGCAAGAGATTTGAGGATTGATTCAAAATCACAGACAATATATGCTGGGTGTTCCAACAAGGCTTCAAACTTTTTGAATTTTGCTTTTTCACTTGGATTAGGCATCACCATATGAACAGGTTTATGATTGCCACAGTATTTCAGATGCTCAATTAACTTGTTTTTTGCAATTTCTGCATTTTTTTCCTGAACCCTATTCACCATTTTTTGACCATCAAGTACAGTTAAACATCTTCTGCACAACTTAAATATTCTATTAGATTTGTCTAGTTGTGTTCTCACTAAAGCTTCAAGATTATGTATCAGAGTGTAATGGTGTGTGCCATCCCCTTCAATTAAGAGCAAATCAATCGGAACAGCAGATTCATCATCAATTGTACTGATTCTGAGAGGTTCTATCGGGCAATTGCCAGTGGAACAAATAAATACATTAATAGATAATTGTTTGCCATTAATATCCCGGGCCTTTTTTTTCAAATTTATCAATATTCTGAACAGACATTGGATATTCTAAACCCTCCATTGCTTCATCAAAATCATGTTCATGTTGTTTGTAATAATTTATTCGCTCAGAATGCCTTGAAACTGGAAACAAAGCAGCTAATATACACCACAAAAAGCATTTCTGGTCGGTATTTTCTATATTAACCACGGCTCTTCTGTTTTTAATATTATCAGGTAATGGCAAATATGTAGATCCTTGTAATGGGCTGAATTCAGAAATATTAACATATAACTTGTGTGGAGAACCGCATAGGCTCCATCCAGACTCTTTTGCTGCAAATTCAGAGTGTTTAATATTTAATTGATCTATCAACCTGCTTATTATTGTGTCTGAATTTGCATTTGAATATACCGGTACAGTTTCTGTTTTGTGGGGCTGTGTAAATTTTGTGCCATTTGGCTTCTTATATTGTGTATACAATTTGAGGGACAGCTTATAAGAGCCATTTTGTGCATTTAGAATTGCCTGCAGATCAGGATTTACACTGTTCAAAAAATTCTGAATACCACATCTTGGCTCTGATACAAACCGATAATCTCTTAGTTGGGCATTAAAACTGCTATGGATGGGTGCATAGCGTGGCTGCTTTGCAGGTCCAGCATTAACAGGTGCTTCATGCTTCCTTTTCAGACCAGATGTGGATGGTTGTGGGGGCAATGTTGATGACTGTGCATAAGAATTACACTTATGCCATTTGTAATATGCCTTGCTTAATATTTTATGGCATCTTGGACACATTTTTGTGGCCTTTCTCCATTTCTTACGGTCACAAATAAACCGGTGCCTAGCCCAATTAGAACTAGATATATTTTTATTACACTGATTGCAATATTTTTGTTTTGGCATTTTTTCTTGTTGTTTATTATATAAGATTTTCTGGGCTTCAATTCAAAACTTTATACTTAATAAAAATATCAGTTGGGTTCAGCAGTTAGTGGCTGAGCTGGTGCTTTTATACCCAAACAACAGCAGTAACTAGGTTTTGGTGATAGTTTTGCTGATGTACAACACACTTCACCAGGTTTAAAACCTCATCTCTATATCAACTAAATACAATTCAAAATTGGATTTTGAACTGTGCAATAAATATTCTGTAAGTCTCACTTGTGTTTATATTAACAGAACAAAACAAAACCAGAATTGTATTCAGGATTGCATGTTTTCATACAAAAAAGCCATATTTTTGACAAGTTTATAAACAACATTCACACAGATATAGCTTTTACACACATGGCCGAATCTGTCTGAGGGGGGGGGATTCAAGATTCTTGGGATTTTGACAGAAAAAACACACTATAAACAATAAGATGATATGGGAACTTGGCATAATTTTAAGTATAGGCAAATCTATCTGAGAGGCTTCACCTTTTTCTACACTTGAATTCAGAATTTCTTAAAAATCAGAGCATATCACACCTGAAAAATTGGAATATAAACCCCTCTTGCCATTGTTTTAAGTATAAACAAATCTATCTGAGAGGCTTCTTCTTTTTCTACACTAAAATTCAGAATTTCTTAAAAATCAGAGCATATCACACCTGAAGAATTAGGGTATAAGCCCCTCTTGCCATTGTTTTAAGTGTAAGCAAATCTATCTGAGAGGCTTCACCTTTTCTACACTTGAAATTCAGAATTTCTTAAAATTCAGAGCATATCACACCTGAAGAATTGGGGTATAGGCCCCTCTTGGCATTGTTTTAAGTGTAAGCAAATCGGATTATTCAATTATTTGAGCTCTTCTTTTCTACACTTGTAAGTGGTCCTTGTTATAGCATTAACCCCACTACTGCCGTTTTTTAAATTCCGCCGCTGCAGCGCTGCGGTCGGTGTCCCGTGCAAATTGTCACGGGCGATGAAACATGGTTGGCCTACGTTACACTCGAAACAAAACAACAATCCATGGAATGGCGTCATTCAACATCGCCCACGAAAGTGAAGTTTAAGCAGACAATTTCAGTCCGGAAAATCATGTGTACCGTGTTTTGGAACAGGAAGGGGGTGTTGCTTGTTGATTTTTTGCCTCGTGGTGACACAATAAATTCCGAAACATATTGTGAGACTTTAAAAAAACTGCGCCGTGCCATTCAAACCAAAGGCGCGACATGCTGAGTAAAGGGATCGTTTTGCTGCATGACAATGCCCGTCCACATGCGGCCAATCGAACTCAAGATCTCATCGCATCATTTGGCTGGGAACAATTTGATCATCCTCCATACAGCCCCGATCTAGCGCCCAGTGACTACTACGTGTTTCTGCAACTGAAGAAGCATCTCGGAGGTCAGCGCCACGATGACGACGTTAGCCTCAAAACGGCCGTGTTGCAGTGGCTGTCAACTCAGGCGGCAAACTTCTATGACGACGGAATACAAAAGCTTATTGTTCGATATGATAAGTGCCTTAATATTGGTGGCAATTATGTGGAAAAGTAGATAAAAGTGTGGTCTTTCATGTAGCAATAAAATTGTTACAAAAACTTTACTTGTTTTTGTACATGTCAAAACGGTACTTACTTAAAAAGTACGCCTCGTATTACACATTGCAAACAGTACACAAATGTAACGGGAACATTATAACATGTTATTGTGACACACGAGAAGGTTGACGAACAAACTATCTTCTTATACGAGTACTGAGTTCACAACACTTATCGTGCTGTGGTTGAGTATAGCACGCTAGCAGACAGCCTTCCTGAGCTGAGATCTTACCTCCTCCGTACGAAAAGAGGGGCATGACGGGGGTGTATTCATGCCCCTCCTCTATCGCGGTGCGCAACCTGTATGGCGCTTTATCTATCATTTGCGCCACTTATATGATTCTTGATCTTTCATTGCGCCACCTGCATGACGCTTTATCTTTCGTTGCGCCACATGTATGACTCTGTATCTTTCTTTCCGCCATCTGTATGACTCTTTATATTCCTTTGCGCCACCTGATGTATGACTCCTGATCTTTTTTGCGCACTTGTATGACTCTTGATCTTTCTTTGCGCCAAATATATGGCGCTTTATCTTTCGTTGCGCCACATGTATGACTATATCTTTCTTTGTGCCACCTGTATGAATCTGTATCTTTCTTTTCGCCACCTGTATGACTCCTGATCTTTACTTGCGCACTTGAATGACTATTGATCTTTCTTTGCGCCATCTGTATGACGCTTTATCTTTCTTTGCACCACCTGTATGGCTCTTGATCTTCCTTCGTGCCACCTGTATGACTCTTTATCTTTATTTGTGCCACATGTATGACTCTTGATCTTTCTTTGCACACATGTATGACTCTTAATCTTTCTTTGTGTCACATGCAAGACCCTTGATCTTTCTTTGTGCCACCTGTATGACTCTTGGTCTTTCTTTGTGCCACCTGTATGACTCTTGATCTTTCTTTGTGCCACCTGTATGACTCTTGATCTTTCTTTGTGCCACCTGTATGACTTTATTTTTTGCATCACTTCCATGACTCTTGATCTTTCTTTGTGCCACCTAATTGACTCTTGATCTATCTTTGTGTCACCTGTATGACTCTTGATCTTTCTTTGTGTCACCAGTATGACTCTTGATATTTCTTTGTGCCACCTATATGACTCTTGATCTTTCTTTGTGCAACCTGTATGACTCTTGATCTTTCTTTATGCCACCTTTATGACTCTTGATCTTTCTTTGTGCCACCTGTATAACTCTTGATCTTTCTTTGTGCCACCTGTATGACTTTATTTTTTGCATCATTTCCATGATTCTTGATCTTTCTTTGTGTCACATGCATGACTCTTGATCTTTCTTTATGCCACCTGTATGACTGTTGATCTTTCTTTGTGCCGCCTGTATGACTCTTGATCTTTCTTTGCGCCACCTGTATGATTCCTGATCTTTCTTTGCGCCACCTGTATGACTCTTGGTCTTTCTTTGTGCCACCTGTATGACTCTTGATCTTTCTTTGTGCCACCTGTATGACTCTTGATCTTTCTTTGTGCCACCTGTATGACTTTATTTTTTGCATCACTTCCATGACTCTTGATCTTTCTTTGTGCCACCTAATTGACTCTTGATCTATCTTTGTGTCACCTGTATGACTCTTGATCTTTCTTTGTGCCACCTGTATGACTCTTGATCTTTCTTTGTGCCACCTGTATGACTCTTGATCTTTCTTTGTGCCACCTGTATGACTTTATTTTTTGCATCACTTCGATGACTCTTGATCTTTCTTTGTGCCACCTAATTGACTCTTGATCTATCTTTGTGTCACCTGTATGACTCTTGATATTTCTTTGTGTCACCAGTATGACTCTTGATATTTCTTTGTGCCACCTATATGACTCTTGATCTTTCTTTGTGCAACCTGTATGACTCTTGATCTTTCTTTATGCCACCTTTATGACTCTTGATCTTTCTTTGTGCCACCTGTATAACTCTTGATCTTTCTTTGTGCCACCTGTATGACTTTATTTTTTGCATCATTTCCATGATTCTTGATCTTTCTTTGTGTCACATGCATGACTCTTGATCTTTCTTTATGCCACCTGTATGACTGTTGATCTTTCTTTGTGCCGCCTGTATGACTCTTGATCTTTCTTTGCGCCACCTGTATGATTCCTGATCTTTCTTTGCGCCACCTGTATGACTCTTGATCTTTCTTTGCACACATGTATGACTCTTAATCTTTCTTTGTGTCACATGCATGACTCTTGATCTTTCTTTGTGCCACCTGTATGACTGTTGATCTTTCTTTGTGCCACCTGTATGACTCTTGATCTTTCTTTGTGCCACCTGTATGACTGTTGATCTTTCTTTGTGCCACCTGTATGACTCTTGATCTTTCTTTGTGCCACCTAATTGACTCTTGATCTATCTTTGTGTCACCAGTATGACTGTTGATCTTTCTTTGTGCCACCTATATGACTCTTGATCTTTCTTTGTGCAACCTGTATGACGCTATAGAGTCTATGTTTCTTTGCGTTACCGCTATTTATCAAATAGGAAAATAACTTTTTCTCAGAAATCACGTTGTTTTTGTTTACATTAACTTCGTTCTTTCAGTGGCTGGAGAATAGAGAGGTAGGAAAGCACCACGAAATAAGTAAAAGCTCATAAAGAAAAAAAATAACATGTCTGCTGGAAAAGAAAGGAAGACTCCATCATGTTTTCGTTTTCTCGAAAGATGCGTAGAACATGTGCGCGTGACGAAGACGTGGGGTGGAAGGAAGGTAATTTTCTCAATAGATCTCTTTTATCTGGCTTCTTTTGAAAACAGATTACGCTTTTCATCTCTCGTTTGTCTCGTCTTTCCCAAAACAGAATTGGCTTCTGATCTCGTAAACTCGAACTGCCACCCCATTTCTCTCCTTTGATGCTGCTTTGGAACAGCTGCAGACTTTTGACAAACTTCGAATTACCGAGAGGAAAATATATTGCAAAAAAGGAAACTTTGTTCATAGATTGGATAAAGCGAGTAAAATGTACGGACGTCGACTTTTTTATTCAGACTTAAATGTGATCTCGTTTAGCATTTGCCAACGTACTATAGCAGAATATCACAAATATGGAACGTTGGAGTGCATAGATATCGTTTTTCGTCTCGTTCGTCCTCGAGTTTTGATGCATTCACTGCAGACAAAGTGGCCGACTAGAAAGTTCTGATGAACATCCCAATTCCCTTTTGAGGGAACGACAAAGAAAACGTGAAATGAAAAATACAATATTCTATCTTCTATCGTACTTATTATCATCCATCGCGGATTCACGATATATAACAACTTACTATTCTGAAAGGAAAGTCATAATTAACTACTGTTATGTACTTTCTGACTGACTCAATTATTGTTTTAGTCCACTTTATTCACGAATAGGTCAATCGGGACTGAACCTGTAGTTTTAAAGTGGGTCCGAACCACTGTGCAATGTGGCTACACCGAGTATCGATCCCAGAACCCTTTTATTACAATATGACGAAGTTGCTACTGCGGGATGGGGGAGGGTCTGTTATATCCTTTCTGGATTCATAGTTATCCTAGATATTCCTAAAATTTCTCGCTAGCACGCAATCTTAATCGGTTCTATCATATATTCAATCACTACGTTTCTAGGAAAGGCCTCTTCTCTCGTCTTGTGGTGAAAAAAATGTATTTTGCCAGATACTACGCCTATTCACTACACGCATATATCATTATGTATATTTTCTGTAGAAGAGGCGCGGGTGAATTTGCTTGAATTCCATTTCTCCTTTGCGTGTGGATTCCTGGTGTAGGCACAGAGTGGTTCGGATCCCACTTTAAACTGTAGGTCCAGTCTCAATTAACCTATCTGTGCATAAAAAAATAAAGTACCAGACCACTCCTCCAATTATCTTGCTGCTATAAATGTACGATAGTTATCGTGGTCACAAAACAGGTGACATTCCAATCTTGGAAAATATGACAAAGATTTTTATCTCCCAGTATAATCGGTTAGGTTGAGCAAGCACTCGTTGCTTATTCTTTGAAGTAACTGCTTGCTCGGTAACAGTCTAATTTGTTCATGAGAATAGGAAACAAAGTCTCAATTGTTGTGCACAAAACCGAACTAACTTCCTCTGCACATAACAAACGCTCTCAATCCCAAAAAGCTTTCACCTGACTTCCGAAATTTCCTTTCAAGCCCTCACTCGCACGCAAAGGCTTCTTTTGTGTGGATAATTTAAGTTTCCCCTTTCAAAGCTTCGGAGTTACTGTTACAAAGGCGAAGCCTATTCAAACGACTTGCACTTCTACATACCTCTACGAACCCAAAGGTTCTTCCAACTTCATCTCACGACAAGAATGATAAGCTTCCTAAGGTGGCTTTGACAGCACCACATTGTCTAAAACAGTGGTTCTCAACCTACGTGACACCGCGGCCCGGCATTATTTTTTTTTAAGTCAGTGCCCCGATCACAATACTACTCGTACATACCTTTCTAATTTTTAAATTTATACAATTAATGTGTACCCGTGAAATTAAATATTAATAAATAAATTATAGCGTAATTATAAAGAGTAATAATTCGATTATAGGCTTGTTGACAAATACAAAATTAGGTTTAATTTACTAGCTGTTAACCACTGGATATAATGAAATATTGTATATTCCACACAAAACCATTAATTTAATTTGCTAAGTCTGATTCTCGTTGGCATGTTGCATTTTAAACACCGAAAAATTCCAATCAATCAGAATATTTTCACTATCGTAGTTGTTAATGAAAACTCCTGTGCAAACTAAAATGAGGTTTGTCTATTATAGTGTCAGTTATGCGTACTCATGGTAATGATTATTTTGATTCTTTTGTATTATTGAAGTGTTAAAATATATTTTTAATTTTAGAAGAACCTCTCGCGGGCCGGTATAATCGATGACAGGATCCGGTACCGGACCGCGATCCGCAGTTGAGAAACACTGGTCTAGAACACACGACTGTGGTCATGGGGGGCTGCCCCCTGGGAAATGAGTGGTGAAAAATTTCAGTGAAAATACTGGTTACGCCCAGGACTGTGGTCTGCGGTTGGTGGACCTGCACATTAAAGTGGGATCCGAACCACTGGATTCTGTTACTCTTCCGGTGATAGAACCTGGGGCCCTTGGATACAAGGTGACTACACTACACCTCCAAATTTCGTGAATAAGATTTCTAAGATTTATTCTTGATTAAGGTGAGCTAATTTGTAACAAAATATGACTGATTGATTTGCTTTATTTTACTTCGCTTTTCTGCCACTTTTGGCTAATTGCGAAGATGAGGATGAATAGTGTGATAAGATGAAATGGTTGAAGGGGCAATCACAAACACACACGGACGGCACAACACGAGCGCCACGGAGGACAATACTGGCTGTGAGTCCAGAAGCCTGATGCTCGGTAGTGTGCAAAATGCAATCCAGGGTGTTCTACTTGGAAGGAAGGTTGACATTTTAGTGTCAACGGGAGAGTGTGCGAGTGTAATGAGCACGCTGTAAATTACTGAATTCATGACTATGTATGAGAATATTCTCAAAGCTGTAAAAGCGAACGTTCACTTACCTTTTGCAAAACGCGCTGCTTTAGCGAAAGACACGAACGTCAAATTACCCTGCGACGTCAGTGCCACCTTGTGATACCATGGCGCAACACGAATTCGTTTGTTTTCCGCCGCTGCCGCCAGATGGGGGAAGGCGTCCGCGAGATCATTCGATATGTTATGGAAGTAGATGAAAGGACTGTTGTACATTAATTGGGTTCCTGCAATAGAATTACAAATGTAATTACTACATATGTACACGCGAGGACGAATACGAGCTGTAATGTAAAATATGACGAGAAGTTAAGAAGACGATTCAACAACGAACGTTTCTATAGGGTGGTGCAGAAGTCGCAGGCAATAAAATTTTGTGTTTTTCAGTAACATTAGCGAGTGATACAAGTTATGGTCTGGGGGCGGCGCAAACGGAGGGGGCAATATGAGACATGACCTACTCTGTCAAATCGTAATAGGCAAATTAAATGAAAGTTTATAGAAAGTACGAATCCATGATATTTGGTTTCGGAGTGCGCTCGACCGCCGTCTGAATCATGGAGAACTGTAGTATAATAGTATTTTTCCGATTTCCAATTAACACATTATACTGTAAATTAGTTTATAATTTTTAATTATTACTATAGCCTATCATGTTGTAAAATGTAATCCAACCTATAATTTAACACATTTTCACTGCAACACTAAAAATTTGCACAATTTCCTTTTGCTCCAATATTTGAACTTCCTATTATTGATTAATAAACCCTTGTTTGGATCACCTACTAACAATGTGCACATCGTGCATTTTATTAAAAATATGAAGCGTGACGCAGAGTCAATCTCACAATGCAGTTTGAAGAAAAGAAATCACCATAGGGTTAGGAACTTTTTGCCCCGCCAAAATTCCTCAAGAAGTCAACATTGTACATAAAAAAAATATTGCTGTCAATCTTGCCTCCCAATATTTACATAAAGTTGTAGCCTCTGGTCAGAACAACGATATAAAAATACAGATACATACCGGTACACAGAATTTATGGAAGGCATTACTATGAACTGAAAAATCTAAATGTGAATACATATACATACATATACAGGGTGTCATTTTAATGGCGCCCACGGTCCACACATTCGTATAGAGGACATCAAAACAAACAACTTTTCTCAGTAACATTTTTCTCGTTGGTGCATCATTTCGGCGCTACAGCAGTTCAAAAAAGACCGTTTTGCCGCCTGGATGCTGGCAACCCAACACAACATTTGATCGTATCTGTGATGTCATTTACTGCGGAGAAACAGCGCACGGCAGGGTTGCAAGGAACACACAAGTTTTGTGAAAATTGACAAACTACCAACCACATGATTAAGTGTAAAACGAAGCGAGAAACGCGTCCAGTAGACCGAACATCATAGCCTACCAGCCAGAAGGTCAGCAGTCATCTCAGGGGAAGGGGGAAGTGAACCAACGATATGAGAAATGATAAAAACGTATTCAAAATGAAGTGTCAATATCGGATTTTGTCTCAGCCTACATGTCAAATATCAACAAAAATACATTTTATTGGACTTACAGCTTACATGTGGCTGTTTACGCCCAGTTACATATCAAATATTTGCAAATCTCGTTGCAAGGTTGATATCTACAGGATTGTGTCCAGATGCCTTGTGGTGCTTTTGTGCTGATAACGGAAGTATCCGAGGTTCACGTTGTTACATTACGGCTAAAAGACGTACAACTACAGTAACAATCTAATTATGAATCAGTAGCGAATATACTGTCCTGTTCACAGTTGCAAACTATTACATTACATGTGTATCCGGTGCATAGATAAACACAGTCGTCGGAGAGCTTGTATTACTACTACTTATATCCCTGTTATTTCAACCATTTTTGCCACTTGCCTCATAATGCCCTGAATATACATTATATTATGTGTTGCTTACCTTTGGAATTTTGAGTTCTTTAATTTCTATGTTGTCATCTGTTCAATGCGTCACAGACAACTAGTATCAGAAGGACGAAGTGGATAGACTAAATTGTAGATACCAACTTGGTAACTAGATTTGCAAATATTTGACATGTAAGCTGAGACAAAATTCGATATGACTACTTCCTCTTGAATTCTATTTTCTTTATACTAGTTTTCGTGTCGTTTGTTTACTTCCTGTTAGGTTAAAGAACGTGCTTTCTCGTTTTCTTTCACAGTACATAATGTGGCTGATTGTAGCTATGTCATTTTTCACAGAATATGAGTGTTCCTGGCAACCCTGGAACGCATCGCTTCAGGACGGGATATGACGTCAAAAATGCAATAAAATGTTGTGTTGGGTTGCCAGCATCCAGGCGGCAAAACGGTCTTTTTTGAACGGCTGTACCACCGAAATGATGCACCAACGAGAAAAATGTTACTGAGAAATGTTGTTTGTTTTGATGTCCTCTATACGTTTCCGTGGTCCGTGGGCGCCATTAAAATGACACCCTGTATAATTTAATATCGCTCAAAAATTATATTTTTCTGTGTGTTGATAATATTCATTTCCATAATATATTGACCACATACATACAATTCCTGTGGCATGTATGTTAAATTATTATTAATATCTATGTATTTAACTTAGTTCATGTCCCAACAAGTACAACAAGTAAAAAGATAAAACCGATTGCGATCTAGGCGGAATGTTGTTGTTGTTGTTATTATTATTATTAAATGTCCTAAGAAATTACATGAAAACAAAGAAGAATGTGAAAAATCTCAGGCACCAAAGTTAAGCAGGGAGTCCGATTTCACACGCAACAGAGAGCTCGTAGCTCGGGGTAAGGTTCCTCAAGGTCAGGCGCGGACGCCCAGCATGAGCTTGCGGCGGTTGCACGAGCAATCTAAAGGTGCGTATACATGTGCGAACCGAACAGTTTGCGAGCCGCTTGTGAACCGTTCGTTGAAATTATTCTTACCAGCAAACTTCCTACGATCCATGGGAAACCGCGAACCACAGGCAATCATTTGTTCAGTGTTCATCTTGTCATCATGTCTTCGCGTGAGGAAAAGTAGGTATGCGATTTTGATGATGAGTGGTGCGGCTTTAGTGATGACTATAGTGGAACCACGAGCAAAACAACCTGCGCAGACCCACGGCTCCTGTGCACCGTACCCCCGCGAGTAGGGGAGGGGGAGAGTGGACCATGCTTCCTAATGGCCCGAGGTGGAGGGAAGAAGGGAACGCTGCGCGGTGACTTCTCGTCCCAAGGTTTTTTTCCTTGTGGTCGATCTATAGTTTGTGCAAGAATTAGAGGAAACAACGACGTTGGTGGCACACCAACCTGTATAAGAAACGCACTGGTACGGAACTTATGATGGATTTGAAGTCATATTTGTCCGCACAAATATTCATCTCGGTACCTATTTCCCTCCAGGCATCTTCTTTTAATTTATTTTTTTGAAATGGTCCTTATGTTTAGGATCCCAGAGTAAAGATCTGGTTTCATAAATACCAATAAGCTTTTGTGCATTTTCCTCTGACCACTCCATAATTACATCAAAAACTGCAACAAAACCAATAGAAAATCTGGAAGTTCGCGAGCAGACCAAAAAACGCCTTTGTGTTCGTCAGAAAACCGACAGGAGATGGATCGCCACGATCGGTTCACAAGCAGTTCGCCCGGCGCTGAAAACCACGTCCCAATAGTGAGAACAAGAGGTTCACAAGCGGTTCGCGAACGGTTCGGTTCGCACATGTATACGCACCTTAACGTCCTGTGTATGCGGTACTCAGTTCGTGTGTTGAGAACAGAATTAATTGCAAAACCAAACACGAGAAAAAGAAAAAAATATTCACTTACCAACAGCATCAATGGAAGAGCCCTCCAGACTTATACATAAGAAAGTCTGGCCAAATTTGCAGCCTGACTTCGGATACGCGTAGGTGTCTGATACGCCAGGATCCGGAGGGTAATGTGGGACGCTGTGCACCAACCAGAATCCTTCTTTTATGTCAGCCGCCACCACTCCCTTCGTGTGGCCTTTGGACTCAGACTTCGTGCCGTTGGGAAGCTCGTCGTTGTACATGATGGACGCCAGCCCCTGGACGAGTAAAAAATAGCATTTATATTATTGCTGTTCAAAAATAATCACAATAAACATATAGGCACTTATAGAAAGTTTACTAGGAAGAGCCACAATTGACGTTGCTTCCGAACTAATACATTTATAAGTCAGTGTGACACCTTCTTAATTTATTGTACTTTCAAGACCAGTACGTGTACATGTCTAGGAATATACACGGTGAGCCAAAAAGAAATAGACAGATTAAATGGTTTACAAATCGAAAACTGTTTGTTTTATCAGGAAGCATTTAGTACTGTTCTGTAGAGAAAGTATTCAAGTTTTTGATCTCCACTTTCCGTGACGTCAGCATCACGTTAGCGCCTTTGCCAGGTAGGAAAGGCTTTCTGTGTGCTTGAATTTGCAACAACAAATTCTGTTACTGTCATACAGCGTCGTTTTAGAACACGGTATGGCAAACAAGAACCCCCAAGGCAGTCCATCTACTATTGGAGCAAGAAATTTGAGGAAACTGTTGACATGTACATGGTAAGACGTGTTTGGGGCGAACTGGGCTATCGCATTGATATCTGTCGTGTTACAAAAGGTCACACACAGAACATTTGTAACTTAGAGCCATGTAAACTTCATGACATACTCTTCCATGTTATTAAAACTCTTGTTTCTGTAAAACTTTTAAACTGTATATTTTTTTCGACTCACCCTGTATTTTGTAAGAAGTTATCTTTGGTTAAGGAAATATTTCATATAATATTTCGTTGTTAATTATGTACTATTATTATTATTATTATTGAATGAATAAGTAAATAGGTGGTGTATAATAGAAATATAAGCCAACATCAGGCATTCATATAAAGTGGCTTTGGGATACATCCATTAATGGGTACTTAAGTTTTCCAGAGCGTCGTGCTGATCACATCACATTCCGTATAGCCTTCTTACGTCTGCACATGTGTGCCTTTAAGTCTGACATACCTTATTTTATGTCGCATTTCTTTTCCCTGGATCCCCTCTGAATACGTCCTTGTCGAGAAAGTCAGTGAACTTCTCTGTCAGCGTTAAATCAAGAGCTTTTTGTGGGACAAATTAAGGAAGAATAACGTGCGGTTCGTCTTAGAATACGAACACAAAATATATGATACAGAGAAGAGAAGAAAAGCTGTTGAGAGGGGAACTATATAGAGAACTGAAGATAAACATGTAAAGGAACACAAGAATAAGGAAAAGAAACAATAAGAGATAGAAAGGTAGGTCAAAATATAGAAAGAAGATATTAGAAAAAGAAAAATATAAATATATTTGTGAAAATAAACTGAGAAAGAAAAGTACAGATAATAAAAATGGAAGAAATGAAATAATGTAGCATTTTAGTAGAAATTAAAAGGACAGGATTTATGTATGCGAATGGCAGTAGCCCCCTTCTTCCCACCGGGGGGGGGGACTGACCACCGATATACATATAATTATAATTTTATTTGTAACTCTTATGACACGTTATGTCAGGTGGTTTGGTATTTCTAATATTTTTATCACATTTCAAATATCTATTCTATCCCTTTTGAATTTTCTCTTCCCAGAGATCTCTTTTTGCAGGCGGAGACTAGGTATGATCACAAAATCCGTATAATGGATTTCAAATTATCCGATATCCGTTCCGGATAATTCGGATATCTGGGTAATCCGAATATCTGGATAATTCGGGTGTCCGGATAATTCGTATATGCGGATATTTGAAGTCTGGATAAAAATTATCCGATATCCAATTTTATCCCGATTTGACCGTTATTAATGGAGACCCGGGGCCAACCCCTCCTAAACGCGAAGATAATTTTATTCCCACCATCCCCACCATTATTTTGTGAACCTTCATGAACATGTGAAGATTCACCACTGAATTTTACTCTACGTGGCCTTTTCTGAGCATGTAAGCAAGCATGTGAATATGTAAATCGCTAAATTAGAAAAAAAAGAAAGGTTTACTCACATTGTAGGTGTTGTTGTACAGTGGGCTGAGAGTCAGGGCGGGTATCGACAGCGTGCTGTTGATGGATTTTGTAGACAGCGTCCATTTGGGGTTATCCGGTGTGAAATAGAGATATGCCACTCCATCCCTTATCAGTTTGTTCTCGCTTTTTACCAGTCGAGGTAGCTTATATAAAATAAACCTGAAAAAAGGAGAATCGCTGTTATACATGTAATAATCTTCCCGTTACTAACTGCCATCATGGGCAAAAAAATAGCTCCCGGGATTGTGCGTTATCATCTCGATGGAAACAACAATAGATAAATATAGAATTGCAGGAACAATCAAGCAAACTCATTGTTGAGCTCATAAATCACAGCTCCGTCATTGCACTTATACCTAAAGAACCTTGGTATCAAGACATTAACCTCTCAAGAAACTCTTTAACAAGTCTTCTTAGATGTCGGCTAAATTACACCCTAGCCCCTAAAGACCTGTATACTAGGAAGATTGTTCAATCCCCAATCTGTCAGTGTGGTGCAACTGAAGGAACACCTGATCACATTATATTTGAATGTCGCCTTAATGTAACTACGCGTGATTATTTCTTAAGAGATCTAAAAGAAGCAGGATATAATGGCGCATACGCCTTGTCAACACTTTTGAGGAACCCAACGAAGAAAATAATATATGTACTTAAAAACTATATTGTGAGAGAAAATATTATATTATAAAATTATGAAATTGTAAAATTATAAAATTATGAAATTGTAAAATTATAAAATGTATGAAATTGTAAAATTATAAAATGTAAAACAAATGTAACTGGTGCATAGCAGCAAAGCTTCAACCAAATATACATTTATATATATAGTAGAAGATCACCCACACTGATAGGAATTACCGTAAAATTCCGTGTATTCTACCGTCAAAATGAAGTCTGTTAATTTACAAAAACAGTTGTTTTTTTAATTTAAATTTGAATATTTCATAATGCATAAAGACAGAAACTGATTATAAATTATAGTTACGTGCACGATAAATATATTGTAAAAATTGAATCATTGAAATTTAATTAATTAGGACAACCGGTGTGCGAATTAACGGGGGGGATGCTGTGGACCCCCCCCCCACAATGAATTTTATCGCCGGCAAAATAAAATAATTTTTATTCCTACCAGGGATGTTTTTATCCCCCCTAGTTTATTTTATTGGCTAGTAACATACAAATTTGCATACCCAAAAATATCTACCCTCTGAAATGAAATCACAACGTACGCCACTGAGTGGCATCCCCCCTCTTAATTTGCGCAGTGAGGGGCAACTGTATAATGACTATTAATACTTTAAAAACGGTCAAGGTCATTTTTAACATTAGTTAGATGGTTGTAAAATATGTTGCAAGCAAAGATCACCAACAACATTTGTTACAATTGGTATTAAAAAGAGTTAATGAACTTGAATACTAGTAATGTTCATTGAAGCGCCCAGGAATGGATGGCTTTGGTGAAGGATGTTACACCGCTACCTCATTTTACACCATATTTTCTAAAAAAAGTAATATCCCCAAAAATGCATGAAAATATGGTCCTCAGAAACTTAGAAAAGATAATGTTAGTATTATGATTTTAAAAAAAAAAAACATTTTTGGAATTAATACGTGTAAATTTTACTACTTCTTTGGACAGTGGACGAG
The DNA here is from genome assembly GCF_977018435.1 of Lepisma saccharinum. Classification (NCBI taxonomy): domain Eukaryota; kingdom Metazoa; phylum Arthropoda; class Insecta; order Zygentoma; family Lepismatidae; genus Lepisma; species Lepisma saccharinum. The sequence goes on from NC_139236.1 coordinate 52,902,849, forward strand.
GACACCCACAGAACCGTTTCCAAAGAAGAGAGGGGTCAAAATAGAAAAGTTGTGTTCTTTACTGAGATATTTTGAAATCATGTTTTCATGTCATCACAAGAAGCAAACGTTCTAGGGAAGAGGTACGAAAGAAGTTGAGAGAAACAGAGAAAGGAAGATAATTAAAGATGCCAGACGTAGAAAGGGGGAGAAAGAAAGGAAAGGAAAGAAATTAGATGGAAAAGACAAAGAGAAATAATGAAGAAACTGAGATAGAGAGAAATAAGTAGCAAGAAAGAAAGAGAGAAAAGGAAGGCGTATTGAGAGAGAGAGAAGGGAAGAGAGAGAGAGAATGAAGAAGTGTGAAAGAGAAATATAAAGGCAAAAGAGAGAGAGAAAGAAGGAAATAAGGAGTCGAGGTAGAAGGAGAAGAGGAAGAGAAATGAAAAACCTAGAGAGAGAGAGATAAGAAAGCGAGATAGAAAGAGAAATGAAGTAGCTAAAGACATAGAGAATATAGTATATAGAGAGAGATAAAGGAAAAATTAGACAGACAACAAGAGGGGGTAAGTAAAAGATATTATATGGGAGTAAGTAATCATGTAAAATATATTATCAGGGAGTAAGTAATCATGTAAAAGATATTATCAGTTAGTAAGTAATAATCATGTAAAATATATTATCAGGGAGTAAGGAATAATCATGTAAAAGATATTATCAGGGAGTAAGGAATAATCATGTAAAATATATTATCAAGGAGTAAGTAATGATCATGTAAACGATATTATCGGGGAGTAAGTAATAATCATGTAGCTAAAAGATATTATCAGGGAGTAAGTAATAATCATGTAGCTAAAATATATTATCAAGAAGTAAGTAATCATGTAAAATATATTATCAGGGAGTAAGTAATCATGTGAAATATATTATCAGGGAGTAAGTAATTATGTAAAAGATGTTATCAGTTAGTAAGTAATAATCATGTAAAAGATATTATCAGCTAGAAAGTAATAATCATGTAAAAAATACACGTATTATCAGGGAGTAAGTAATCATGTAAAATATATTATCAGGGAGTAAATAATCAGGTAAAATATATTATCAGGGAGTAAGTAGTCATGAACAAAAAGATTATGAAACAGAGTTAAGATAATTGAAAGAATAAAAATTATATAAGCAGAGAAAAGAGTTCTGGCTCAATAAAATAGAGAAGAATAAGTAGGTTTTTTTTTTAAAGTACAAACGGGAGGATGGATAAGGTGACCTTTTTTGTCCATGGCAAAGTAAAACGTTTGTCTTTGTCAGATACCTCTGGTACACTGTGCTTGCAAAGATGGCGTCACTTGGACCCCGTTATTCACACAGACACAGTTTGTTTAAATTGAAGGAACGGAATAGTGCGTGAATTCACAAGTCTATAAAAATTAAAAGTGCTAAAACAGTGCTGGAAATTCTGGTCGAGTATGCCTGACGTTCTAAGCAAAGAGCGGCGAAGTTCAAAGGAAAATAACACTTAAGGCGCGCATGTTACCGCTTAGATACATATTTGCATTGCTTCTGTCTGCATGCATGATATGATGCCGTTCAATGACATGCTCAGGGGCGTACTGGCTTAACCTGAGGGGTCCGAGTAAGAAAGGCCCAATCCTAAGTTAATTAAATTATCTTAATTAAATGGGTATAACTAACCACAAAATGAGCCAGGTTTAAACTGAGGTTTGATTTAAATTGTATATATTTTTTTTAACTTCTAGATATATCTGTATTAGTTCAGGAATTTCTCGATAGAGGGAAGACGTCTCTATCTATAACCTCAGCCCCATTCAATTACCAAGGACAGAACACACTATGGCATGGGCGTCGGAAGGGGGTCCAACTGGTCCGTCGACCCCCCCCCCTCGATATTGGCATCGCTCAAGTTACAAAAAAAAGGAAGTTTGTTATTTTTATTTTTAATAACAGGAAAAAAGCTCAGATAGTTAGTATCCGAAAGGAATAACCAAATTAAAAATTGCGTTAGGTCGAAAAAAGTTAGTGTACAATTCAGGAACCAGGTTTTGTTGCTCCCCCAGTTTTCAAAATTCCAAAAGTTAGTTTCATGTGAAAGGTCAAACAACATAAATTGTATTAGTGAAACTTTCACCTTAAGCCTTTTGATTAAACGAGGTGTGTAAAAATTAAAAACAAAATGTAATAATTATACGTTTCAGTACATGTGTGAAATGTAAAAATACGTATGTATACAGTTGTGCTGGAGGATCTGGAGAATCGAATAGAAAAGTCTCCACAAGGATATATTTTTAATAATAGTAATAATAATAATAATACATTAAGAGTAAAATTGGTTTATTTTAAAATTATATTATTATTATTTATAATAATAATTATAATAACTATGTTATTTATTAATATTATTATTTGTTTTATAACTGATTAGATGCAAATTTTGAATCGCGTAAAGAAGGGGGGAAATTAGCAAACTTCGAACTCATTGACAAACAAGACGTGTTGCCGTATTTCGCACTCTCAGCGCATCCTGACAAAGGCATTTTGCGCAATCTCTCTTAAACAAACGAAAAGACAATCTAACTTCGCATTCCACGGCACCTGACTCGATGGAAATTACGCATCAGCAGCCGTAAACAACCTCTGTGTATCTACGAACTCTATCTTACATACAGCAAACTTTGCTGACACATCACCGCCAGATCTTTTACATATTTTGTTTCCACGCTGTGTTAGGGCGTCGTAAAGTTGTTTTCTTCCCTCAAACGTGACATCACGTTGGACAATATTGTTGCATTGTACCACAGGGGGCATACTGCAAAGGAAAACTTAAATGCATAACTCCATGAAATTTTTCCACGAGCTTTTGTGGTTCTTTCAGGTTTTTGCAATTGTGATAGCCGCAAGGAATGGGACTTCTTGATGAAGTGGGTCGTATGACAAACATGATTACCACCTCCCTGTAGCTTGAGAATAAACATAGATAGGTATCAGCAATTCCTCATTACATTCAAGAGCCACATTAAAAGTATCCAAAGGAACGTAACTCCAAAAAAGTTTTATTTTATTTTACTCCTCTGGAGTAGGGTTCTTAAAGGTCGAGGAATTCGGTCCAGGAACCTTTTTCTGGACCCATTTGAATACGATTCAAGTTAGTTATTGAAATTATAGTTGGACCGAATTTAAATTGTGCGAGAATGTTCTGGTCCTGTTACGGAACCCAATAGAACACATTAGAATTTATGGGTATACCTGGACCTTTAAAAACCCTGCTCTGAAGAGCGCTATTTGAAGTCAAGTCCTTAGCAGAAAAGCGGAGTCACTTATCTCGAATTTACCGATTCTTTTCAAGAGTCGTACATAACTCCAAAGAATACATACGACTCTAAACGAGAGAAGGGAGCGTGGGTGATGCAATCAGCTGTTTGCCATGCTACCCTGCGCCTGCGTTGCCAATGCGCGGCGTTCTATTGGGTTCCGCTGCAGGACCGGAACCTTTTTCTCGCACAATTTAAATTCGGTTCAAGTTGCGTATTGTGTGGAAATGTATGTGTACGAACATTTGAAAATGCTATGTGATTTATATGGTTATAAACAAGTGTTTAAAACGCGAGGGAAACAACGCGTCCTCAGTTCTATCTACTGATCGTATTTGGCGCTGCAGTCGAAGTGCAATTCGAAAGACTATCACTTCCAGTCCACAACTTCAAGACCTCACTCCAAGACCATACTCGGAGGATGCTCGCTTCAAGCACGGTCTTGCACCATTCGGACACGGCCTTAGATTCTCGAGACAGCCAGCACCTGGATTAGTCTTTCATGCTCATAAGTGGATAATTGTTTATCGTCAGGTCCATATTCGATCCAAGTTGCGTATTGTTTCACTTCAATACGAAACTTGGACCCTATTTAAACTGATTCGGACCGTATTTAATTTTATCCTGGAATAAAGGTTCCTGGACCGAATTTAAATTGGTTCGAAAAAAAAAAAAGTTTACCGGACCGTATTTAAATTCATCCGGAAAAAAGGTTCCTGGACCGTATTTAAATTGATCGGGGAAAAAGGTTCCTGGACCGAATTGAAATACTTTCCAGATAAAAAGGTTCTTTACGGTCCAGAAGCCATTTACGCTTGCTGATTTTCTCTCCTGGACCGGAATTGAATTTATTTAAAATTCCTGGACCTTTAACAACCCTGCTTCAACATATCGTCACCTTTATCCAGTGCCATGTCTTTGTATTATCGTGAAGGGGAAAATCGTACACAGTGAAAGCAGAGACGTTGTTGATTTTTTAACGAAGCATGGAAGGGAATACGAGGGCACTCGGGCACAAGCGAAGGGGCGAGAGAAGTAGACAAATGACAGTCCACCAAAGTTCGCGAGTTAGCTGAAGTTTTTCTGTTCACGGTACAACTGTAGACACCCTGGTCTCTTAGCTGCAAAGGGAGTCTCAAATTTCTTTTTCATCAAAAGGGGGGGAACCCCCGAAGTAAGCCCGCCTCCACCCGCATAAATTAGAGGGTATGCGCTTACTGTCCTGGTGCCTTTAAATAAACCAGGACGTCACTTTCCCTGAATTTAAACGGTTCCCTCGCCTTTTTCTGTTTTCTATTCTGTTTATTATTCAAAATATACAATATATAAATACAATAATAATAATAATAAACATGGTATTATAATATTGCTTGTGAGATTTTACACATTTGAATTTATGTTTATGTCTCGACTGGAAAAAATATTTTGAAAATGGCTACAAAATAAAACAAGAAATTTGAAATGTGATAAAAATATACTAATTATCTGAAATTAATTAGCCTAAAATGTTGAGTTAGTCTGCGAAGCTCCACAACGTTGTTTGTCATGTCCTGCCACGAGCAGAGTGACCAACCCACCCGTATTTCTCGGGTACTCCCATATTAGACCTGTTTTTTTTTTTTTTTTTTTCTCTCCTGGCCCCCATATTGTCCTGCTAATTCTCTTATATATGTTGTATCAATGAAGATCGCGAAATTCAGCCAAATACATTCCGATATAAGACGAGAGCAGCCGCCACAAGTGACGTCATGTTTTACAGTAGAGTGTCCTGCAATGAGGCAGTTTTTATTAAACTGAATTCATCTCTTGGCCGCTTTTCGAGGAAGCAAGATATTTTCCATTTGCTTGCTCCTAACTACTCCCTCTGTCTCATAATTATTTTCCGGTACACTTTTGTTTGTTGTCTCATAATATTTGTGCGATAGGCAAACTGAGACATTGGTGCATACAGAAGAAGAAAATTAAACACGGGAATGAGTCATACAACGTTATTACTCAAGGATCAGTACAAATTTGCCGATCAAGTATCCAAAAGAACATAAATAAAACGTCACCATTTTGGCATACCGGACTATAATTATGGGACAGAGGGAGTAGAAATTTACTTTTTTTTTTTTGTTTACAGCTCGGAATACATGGAGAAGATGCTTTCGCAGAACGCTCCTGCATGTTTTATCTTAAACCGGAAGTTACTAGTAACGTATTTCCTCATATCTTACATTCATCTGACTCGCTTATAAACTACTATTACTATCGACAGTTAGAGGTACCCGTCGATAATCCGAAAACTTACTTGTAATAATCGATCGGAAATTTGGCGTATATTAATCGTTAGCGGATTGTAATCTTGCCGTGTTCATACTCATGCTTTTAAATAATTACTAAATTGAATCAATTTTCATAATGAATAGCGACAGTAAAAGTGAAAGTAACAATACAAAAACTCCAGAAAAGATTGTATTATTGAGGAATATCTTAAATTTTTTGAACATCCGTTCTGTACTTGATAGGTCAGGGCCTACCTACCGACTGCTGGCCTCACTCCCACATACCTTCGCAGGGGGGGGGGGAGATCATTCAACCAGTTACGGGGTGACGTGTGGTCAGAACGACGAACCACCAGTCGTTGTTGTCATAAGTTTCCATGACCGGTTACGCAACTCATTCGTAGCTTCCCAATTTCCTCGCAATGGTGGGTAGTTACCGGTCCCACAAACTGGCCGAAATCTCAGGAGAAACGTTTTTACGCTTCACCGTAGCCCGAACTCCGGCGAGGAGGGACAATTACGCACTAGAGTGCGCGTCAAATCTCCTGCATATGGCGATTGCCAATAGCAGCGCACTGCAGCGGTGCCATGTCGAAATCTCACGCGGAAAAGAGACAGCGTGGTTGAGCAAAACGCCTTGGCACGGAACTAGGCAACGCCGCACGCCTGTGATTCGCTGGTGCTGTTCAGCCGTTCAAGGCCATATGCAGGAGATTTGACGCGCACTCTAGTTGTGTATTTATTTCAATATCGTCGGATTGGGCACTGCTATTTAAAAAAGGGTTTAGTATGAAAGAGAGTATGAATTTCTCTCCATGTTGCAAGTGGAAACTGTTTTTCAAGTTGATTAGTAAGCCAGACACGATGCTTGAAAAATATGATTAGGCCAATAAGTATTTTCAGAAACCCATGTATTCCTTATGGGAAATTAACTTCAACTTCAAATTACGGCTGATCAAATGCGAGTTTCGACTTTTCCTTCTACTATGACATGGTTCAACGTGTCCTTTTCCGTCCATGTACTTTTCTACGACATTGGATGTTTGATATTCCCGAGAGAACGAATAAAATAATGGTTCCATAAACCTAATGCATTTCTCCTTTCCTCATACGGCCATCCTGGCAGTGTTGCCAAACCTGAGGTGCATAAGAGAGCTACATATCACCATTAATAGAGCTAAAAAGATGACTTTCAAGGAGCTAGATTAACTAAGGCTGCATAAAGTGCCTCCTAGGGTAATTTTAGGTGTCAGAGGGGTGGTGGCGCTGCTATTACCGGTAGCTTTAAAGTGATGGCAATTTATTCTTAGTTTTCACCGCCTAGATTTGGCGGCATCACCCATCTCAATAATCCAATGATGTTCATATGAAATCGAAAATAAAGGATTCCTGGATAACAATATTGTCATCCACAGGCTGAACTTCGCCCATGAATAAAGAAGTATTTCTAAGCTTCACCTTAGCCACAGCGCTATATATAGAAATACCTGGGGAGGAAAGAGGGGGTGGGTGACGCAGCCTATATATGAATATCACGTATCGTACACTCATGGCAAAGGTTGTTTTTTATGGGCCGGAGCCAGTGGTGGCATCATGGTGGGGCAGAGGGCGGGTGCCACAGTTCACAGTCAAACGAGTGCATGAAAGAGTCAGATCTGGCTTCAAAAGAGCGAAGTTGGCAACAGTGATCGGCAGCTGCCCCAGCAAGAAAGACCATTTGCAAATTGTCCCTCCTCGCCTCGCATGGGCACGGTGCGGGACAGAATTTTGTGTTATCAAATGCAAATACTGTCCATTATCGTCGGACGTAAAATTTAAACCCTGAACTTACTTTCAGACATATGCAAACCATTGTAAAAGCATTTAATCTTGATTTTGTATATAAGAACAGCCTGTATCAACAGTTTTCTAGTGAAAAAAGCGTTGTGAATGTGGTAAAGGCAGGAAGTACGCGTATAGAAGGAAGATGGGTCAATGAGAAGGTTAAGAAACAAAGAAAATGATGTATCAAACCTAGGCTTTGTTTTATGCACCTCAGTCTCATATATCTAGGTGAGAGAGGTTTTTTTTTGGGGGGTAGGGGATGATGAGTAATAAATGGACTGATCACAGAAATCAAAGTAGTTTAGAACTAATTAAGTCAGACCTAATTGTAGCTTAGTTCTTCAGTATCAGTGGACAGATACATATAAGTTAGGACTTTTTAGAAACTTGTACATTTTTATTCCATATTGCGGCCTGTATATTATATACAATCTAACTTAATTGTTTCGTTTAATATCGTCCATTCCATGTCATTTTCTGGACACTCGCCTCGCTGCTAAAAATGCGTAAAATTTGTCCGGATTATATCTCTCAAATCCATGGCCGAAAGTTAATCACCCGAGCCATGACAGCGTACTTGATTTTTAATGTAAATCAAGACATCGATAATTTGTTATATGAATTTTTACCAAAGAAATGACGGAATGGTCATGATAGAAAGCTTAAAACTCAAAATATCTGCGAATTTGTATAAAGTATTTGTATTATTTACGTCGATTTTCTTCCTCTTTTGGCTAACCGCGAAGATGAGGATGAGTGATGATATGATGAAATTGATGAAGGGACACTCACAGACAAATAACACCCATGCCCAGGCCGGGATTTGATCCTGGAACCCCTGGCGTTGTAGTGCGCTGTGCTAACCACTCCGCCACTGAGTCGGCGAATTCCTACTGAGGATATGATGAACAATGAGTGTTGTGAAAGGCTTAAAGATCAGTACTTTATTTCCTTGTAAATGGCAAATGAGTTGTAAACAACTTTTATGTGTAAATGTGAAATTTTCTCATTTAAGGAGATCTTCCCAGTTGGAAACTCAAGTTATTTCTTGGAAAGTGTCGTGCAGAAGGGCACAATTTACATGTCCTGCGTCTATCTGATACCACCGTGCTGTGCTGTGCAGTCATGACTACTGGAAAACCATTGTTTACCTGCCACCTGCTTGTCGCATGAATATTATGCAAACAGAACCTTGAATGCTCACGATCGAAATGGGGGAAATTTTCTTCTATTGCATCATTCTCTAGTTGCTTCCGTCCTCCGTGGTGGGGTGATTAGCACAGCGCGTTACGGTGCCAGGGGTCCCCGGCTCGAATCTCCGCCTGGACATGGCTGTTTTATGAGCGGCCCTTCAATTTCATCATATCACCGCTCATCCTCAACTCCGCGATTAGCCAGAAATGACCAAAAAGCTATTGTGATTTCTGTTATTTAGCATCGCTTTTCTGCCACTTTGGCTAATCAGGACGATGAGGATGAGTAATCAGTTCTTTTTAGGTCCACTTTGTGAACAGAGAGGCTAATTGAGACCGGGCCTGCAGTTTAAAGTGGGATCCGAACCACTATGTGCCTCCACCTGGTATCGAACCCGGGATCCCTTGATTACAAGGCGACGACGTTACCACTACGCCATCTGGGAGGCAGGGTGAGTGATACTATGATGAAACTGATGAAGGGACACTCACAGAGAATAAATACCCAAGCTCAGGCCCGGATTCGAACATGGGGCCCCTAGCGTCGTAGCGAGCTGTGCTAACCACTCTGCTACGGAACCCGGTATAGGTGTAGTATGTCTCCACATTGGAAGAAGAAGAAAGACAATAAGTGTAGTATGTCTCCACATTTGAATAGGTAGGAAGTTCTTCATTTTTGTGTTTTCTTCATTTTACTTTAACTTAGGTTAGGTTAGGTTAGGGTAGGTTAGAAGAGTTCATTGAACACTGAAAATCAGAAAACTGACTCAATCAGGACTTTTAGAAAAATGATGAAAATGTTTGCAAAGAACATGACTAGTTATCACCAGTGAACACTCCTAACCTAATCTAACCTAACCTAACCTAACCTAACCTAACCTAACCTAACCACTCCGATTCTCGTATGTCGAGAATGTGGATACATACTGCCGTGATTAAATATGGAGACATACTACACCTATACCACGGAGCTCGACTTTCTGGCCCTTGTGAAAGTGCTATATGTGTATTTTTTATTGAGACATACAAGAAAAACTTACAAAGTTAAATTTGAGTCTGTGCTTTTATCGTGCATAAAGATAGATAATTATAAATTGCACATGTGTGCACCATTTTTTAAAAAAAAAAACGAATCACTAAAATTACATTAAATATGGTTAAATATGTAATAGTCGTTAGTACTTAAAAAAAAAAAAAGTCATGGTAATTTTGGATTGTCATTTCTCCAGTCATCTGTTTACTGTACTGCACAGTAATGCAGTGTAAATTACCAATAGACGAGAGAAATAAACAAATCAAAAATCTTATTTTTGTTTTAGTGGACTTTGCTACAGTTAAAAAACAAATGAATTTTGTTGTAGATGAACACGCACACTTTTGACAATATTCATATAATTTTTGCTATGCACAGAAAGAAAATGGTTTGAACTTTTTTAAAAAAACAACATCTTTGGTGAAGGTATTTGGTAACAGCAATCAAAAAATGTGATAGCCTTTACTAAATTTGGTAATTTTGAACAAAACTTTTGGTAATTCTAAAAAAAACAAATGTGCACGATTACTAAAAGAAATTTGGTTCTGGTGTTTGTTATTTGTCACGTAATAACAGGATCTAGTTGGCAACCCTGTGAAAAATACAAAGTAATAAATGGAAGGAGATAGTAATTGCAAAAGTCAAAAGTACAATAAATTTGTTTGTCGTCTATTTTTTTGTTATTATCTGTGTAGATTCCTTACGGAGACAGGGAGTTCCTATTTACGAGTGAATATTCAAACCAGGAGAAAGAGGTTAGTTCCAATCAACGGGGGAAAGGGGGTGAGTTAGGTAGAAGGGCGCCAATTATATTCTCGCCCCGGATGCAGAAATCTCTCGTTACAGGTCTGCGCTGGTCTCTGCCCTAAACTGTTGTGGAAGGGCAAGGAAAACGGAGCAAAATGTTTCAAATAACCTCTTAAAAGGGCAAAGAAGGTATTTTATTTAACTTTCGCTTCCTCCATTTTCCTTGAAAGGCAAAGGAAAGAAGGACTGCTACACTCTCTCTCTCTCTCTCTCTCTCTCTCTCTCTCTCTCTCTCTCTCTCTCTCTCTCTCTCTCTCTCTCTCTCTCTCTCTCTCTCTCCAAACAAAAAAGAACACTTTCTTGCTATAAAGAAGAGCGGCCAAAGGGCAAATGGAAGACCCTTCCGCTTAACCTTTGACTATTGCAATTACTCTCTCCTTCCATTTATTACATTCTTCTTCACAGGGTTGCCAACTCCGGCGCCAGGTCACTAGATTCTGTTATTAGATGAAAAATAACATTTCTCTTCATTTACCTTCTGAAAAGGTGTAAGAAACCAGATGATACAAGCTTTTAATTAAGAGTGTAATACAATATGCCCACAAAGAGCTTCGTGACGTTAAAAATAAATGTGATAAAACCAAGTACGCGTCCTTTTTTTTTTACTCAAATGGGTCATATACAGTGTGACCATAAAGTAAGGACCAACAATACATTTAAATACACTTAGTGTATTTATTCCCCTAGATACACAAGTATGAGACCAATAACAAAACTTTTTTACTAAAGAATATTCAAGAGCACAATACATACGAAAAAGTTACTACAAGGAAATGCTGGTCTTGAAAAAAAAATTCAGCAGATGAAAAATGCGCCATCTTAGAGGCACTGTCCTCTAGGAATGTGCAAACTGTGCTGAAAGATTGCGCGTCAGTATAAATCGCACTTCAATAGTTCAAAGCCTTCATAGCTTGACCGGTCTTCATGCCATCAGTGTTGACATTCACTGCATTGCACCCAGTCCTCAATAAGAGGCTATTCATATGCTTCGTCACAGCCAAGACTGAAAATTTTTCTCTGTAATCGCAGGAACAGTAAAGTTTCCAGAGAAGGGGAATCTCCCCAGTTCCTATTGGTTCAACAGGAAGGCATCACTCAATATCAAAGGAAGATACTGATGCAGTTGAACAAATTTTTAGTTCATTGAATTGCTAATTTAAGTTCTAAGCAGAGTGCACAAAATTGGTATGCTTTGGAACCTGTAATATGTTTTGGAACTTGCACATATATTTTGGAAGCTTTAATATGTTTTCAAAGCTGTGTCTGTTACTTATCTTTATGAAGAATTAAAATGCCATGTCAAATAAGACTAGATTTTGATTTCATGAGACCAATATGTGAGAATGTGGTAATGGAAACTGGTTTAATGTATGGTAAAATTTTCAATTGTTTATAAAACCTGTTAAACTCAAAAGTGGAAGTCCTCCTTTTCAGAGAATATAGTACTGTATGGTACTGATCAACAGTAAAAAAATCTTTTTTTTGGATTGGCATTTTTGAAAAAAATATTATTTTTGATTTTTCAAAAAAAATTCAGAAGACTACAGCAAGAGAACTTGGACACATATTTCAAAACGGAGTTTATCATTTTAATCATTTCAAATACAAAAAAAACAGCAACAAAATATCTTGAACCGTTCCAGAGATACAGCATTTTAATATTTTGCCGAAAATTGCACGTGAGTTGATATGGGCTATGCCTAAAGTTAGTGTTTTACGCGATTGTTATACTCTGTCCCAGGAATCTGTGGAGCAAGCGAACGAAAACAAGTCCTCCGCGCATGTAGCGACTCGAAAGGGCTCAACCAATGAACGCGTGATAGGGAAAGGAATTACTTTGGATGGGGAAACGCGACTTCAGGTACCAGCTGTTTGCAGCAGTACGTACTGCTTCGCTTCGCCTACTCGATTTCTCCCCTTCCCTCTGTTATGCGTGAATTTGCTACACACACTCCTCTCTGCCTCTCTCTCTTTTTTAATACAAGGGTTGCTATTTACGTATTCGGAACTGGCAACACTCTAATATCTCCATCGTAAAGTTGGACATTTCTATGGTATCGGGTGGGCTGAAAAGTTCGTAGGCTGACTCATAGATGGCGTTACTAGAATTAAATCCATGTGATTTTTACTTAGTACTAACCTTCAAAAGATACGTGTATAAATTTCACAGCTGCCGGATAATTAGTTCGTGAGATATAGCATTGTGAGTGAAGCAGCTTTTGTTATTGTGAAAAAATGGATAAAAAAGAATTTCGTGTGTTAATAAAGCATTGCTTCTTGGCGAAAAAAAATACTGTTGAAGCCAAGGCTTGGCTTGATAAACATTATTCGGACTCTGCACCAGGAAAATCAACCGTTGAGAAGTGGTTTGCTAAATTTAAACGAGGCGAAATGAGCATCGAAGACGATGCACGCAGTGGACGCCCCAAAGAGGCTGTTACCGACGAAAACATCAAAAAAGTCCACAAAATAATTTTAAATGATCGTAAAGTGAAGTTGATCGAGATAGCTGAGACTTTAAAAATATCAAAGGAACGTGTTGACATATTGTGCATGAATATTTGAACATGCGAAAGCTGTGTGCAAAATGGGTGCCGCGCGTGCTCACAATCGATCAAAAGCAACAACGTTTTGATGATTCGGAGCAATGTTTAGCGATATTCAACCGTAATATACACGAATTTTTCCGTCGATATATTACAATGGATGAAACACGGCTCCATATCTACACTCCAGAGTCCAATCGACAGTCAGCCGAGTGGACTGCACGTGATGAACCGAATCCAAAGCGTGGAAAGACGCAACAGTCGGCTGGCAAGGTTATGGCATCAGTATTCTGGGATGCGCATGGTATTATATTCATCGATTACCTCAAAAAGGGCCAGACCATCAACAGCGATTATTACATAGCGTTGTTGGAGCGTTTAAAGGATAAAATCACGAAAAAACGGCCCCATTTGAAGAAGAAAAAAGTGCTGTTTCATCAAGACAATGCACCGTGTCACAAATCAATGAAAACGATGGCAAAATTATATGAATTAGACTACGAATTGCTTCCCCATCCACCATATTCTCCAGATCTGGCCCCCAGTGACTTTTTCCTGTTTGCAGACCTTAAAAGAATGCTCGCTGGAAAGAAATTTAGCACTGATGAAGAGGTAATCGCCGAAACTGAGGGCTATTTTGAGGCTAAAGAGAAATCGTACTATAAAAATGGCATCGAAAAATTGTATGACCGCTATAATCGTTGTATCGCCCTCGAAGGCAACTATATTGAATAATAAAATCGAATTTTGTCAAAAAAAATATTTTTTACTTTTTTAGCCTACGAACTTTTCAGCCCAACTGTTATATGTACCCAGAACGTTGTGCTTACAGATGTTATTTTTGTTTGTTACAGGGACTTGAAAATTTCATCGGAGGCCAACAATGGAATTAACTCGAGAACATTTTCGAGCAATGATTTTCTACGACTTTCGCCGTGGATTGTCTCAACAACAGTGCATCGATCAACTCACGTCGACTTTTGGCGATGACGCACCATCTAAAGGCACTGTATATCACTGGTATAGTGAATTCAATCGCGGCCGGTGTTCACGGACGAATCTAAAGAAGGCCGTCCAAAATCGGTTGTTGTGCCAGAAAACATTGATGCTGTACGAGAACTGATAATGCAAGATCGTCATGTGACATATCGTGAGATTGAGACATCCCTGGGCATTAGTATGACTAGCATACATAAGATATTGCATGAACTTTTAACCGTGAAGAAGATTTGTTCGCGTGATCCCGCATAATTTGACAATCGCTCAAAAAAAGGCTTGTGTCGATTGGTGCAAACAAATACTCACAAAATACAATCGTGGTGCTTCAAAAGCCGTGTGTAACATCTACACAGGTGACGAATCTTGGATCTATGCAGTGGCGTGCGGTGCTAAATCAGGCAGGGGAACAGGTGACATGCACTTGCCCCCTCCCCTCCCATACCTATCGTAATATAATACAGTAGACCAATGAAAATTCAACCCTTGTTGAAATGAACGAAATAAACATACGAAACATATGCTAAAAAATTTCAGAAGTCACATACATGAAGCACGTTAAAATTATGAAAATACCAATGTTAAAGCAAATATGATAAAATGTAAAGAAAACATTAAAAACAAAATTGTTGATGCGCAACATAGGAAACATTAATAAAAGCAATTTATGAGTGATCAGAGAAAAAAAATGTTTTGTCGAAACCGGTTTCATCTCTCTATTTGTAGATTAAGTTGACATTTTTTTTATAGTTGAGCATTGTAATTCAAACGTCCTCAATGCAATAATGGCAATCAGATGGCCGAGTTTTTTCATGACGTCCACTCATGGGCGTCCGGAAGGGGGCAAGGGGGGGCCGTGTCCCCGCCCCCCGGAAAATGAAAGTCAACCAAAAATTATATATTTGTAACATATAATTTCATTTCAGCCACAATAATATGTGTTAATTATTGCATGAATATGATAAATTCAAATTTAAGCAATGTTTTTTTTTTCGGGTACAACACTATTATTGGGGAAAAGGTACCTTGCTTGCCCCCCCTGGAAAAAATGCCTTCCCTTGCTTTCCCTGGAAAAAATCCTGTGGACGTCCATGCGTCCACTAGATTTGTAGAAATTGTGACAAAACCCGAACTGTTCCAAACTCCCTTCTCGGGAACAAACAAGGACAACAATAATTTGCCACTGGAAGAGTATACAGTTACAGAGTTGTAGTAACTTGTTTGAAAATGCCTTGTGTACGATTTAGTTTTAGTTTTTAATTCGGTTAGGATAGGTGTTGGTTTGCTGTCTTTTCAGTAAAGTTCAATGAACTAAAATCTTTCGTCTTCAGCCGGTCGATCATACAACACTCGCAACATTCGCTTTGTCCTGCCGCTGCGTGCGTCTTGGGGCTGGTGGAACAGGTGGATGCGAGCTGTTCCCTCGGAAGCTATTTCGCAGCGTTTAGCCAAGGCATTTAGCAGACGCTTAGACTATAGAAGATTTTTCCAGTTCGTTATGAATGACAGACGCAATTTTGCAATGAGATTAGGAAACTATAGACTTACTACACTCAAAACCATCACTACGACGCAATTAAAATTTAGCACATAGCAAAAACTCGAAGGAAAACGAATTCGCTATGTCTCTCGTAGGGAACAGCTAGAGAGTTCAGCTTCCGCGGCACCATGAGGATCGTTTATCTTCGCGCGTGGTCGGAAATACTCCGCAACAGACAGCAGAGGATGGGACGACGAGGGTAGGTGAAGTAAACAAACGTCCAGTCACGGTGAAAGTTTTTCTTTGGCGTGTTGATTTCGGAAGAAAGAAGTGTTCTTATTATGTAATTATAGATAATTTAAATAGCTAAGAAGGGCGATAAGTAGAAGGGAACAGCCTGTTCCCTCTGTTCCATGGAGGGATCGCCACTGGATCTATGTATATGAGCCCGAAATCAAACAGCAGTCGACGGTGTGGGTGTTCCAAAATGAGCCAAACCCAACAAAAGTTGTTCGTGCAAGAAGCACTTCGAAGCAAATGGTCGTCTGTTTTTTGGAGAAAAATGAACATGTGGCTACAGTGCCACTAGAGAATCGTCAATTCTGAACGGTACACAACCATTTGATTTGTTTGCCAGAAGTCTTTGGGGAAATCAGAAAAAACAACCAGCGACGCAGAACCATTCTTCACCATGACAATGCGAGTTGTCACACATTGGTCCAAACAACTCAGTATTTGAGCGGTGAAAACATTGAATTGATTGGTCATCCGCCGTATAGCCCTGATTTAGCACCCAATGATTTCTTTTTGTTCCCGTACGTGAAGAATAAGCTACAAAAAACATTTTCAATGATACATATTTTTTTTTGTTTGTTATTCCGGATACATAAATAGCAACCCTCGTACTAGTAACAGCATGGGGTCAGAGTACCAAAATTGTCGCTCAAGGTCCTGATATCTCTAGCTATGGTTCAGGTAAGGAAATATTTCCATGACACAATAGAAGTAAAACGCGAATTCGTGACAAATGTATGTATGAAGATCTCACGGTTCTGTATTAATGAAAACAAGAATTGCCTTCATAAAAATCTCAAGTATTTGATTTGATTTGATATTTGTTATTTAGCGTCACTATTCTGTCAATTTTGTCTAATCGCGACGATGATAGGATGAAATTGGTGAAGGGGCACTTACAAAGAACACCCATGCCCAGGCAAGGATTCGAACCCTGGACCCCTGGCATCGTAGCGCGCTGTGCTAACCACTTCGAGAACCAAGTATTCTCCAAATATCAAAAGTACAAAAACACGACGACTTTGGAAACCGCAAAATAAATTAACTGTTTATATTTTCAGAACAAAGTGTTTCAAGGAATGGATTGGAATAAGAATGGTTTCGTGCAATGTGTAATTCAATTAATTTTAGCTGTTCAAAACAAACGAAATCTTGAAAAAAGCTAAGGGGTCCGATACTACCCGACCTTCGTCATGTAGTTCAAATTTGAGTCCGAACCACTCTGCAAGAGCCTCAAAAGGGGATCAAACCTGACACCACTGCAGAAATGGATTTTTGTTTCTTTGTTTATTAATTTTACTCCTCATAGCTGATCGTTCAGTTTGCCGTGGCAATGGGAGCAATTATAATAATAACGACACACAGTAATAACAATCTATTCCAGCCCATGCCCTCTATTTTTGCCCCAAAAAAGCTAATCCTGCTAACGGAATATACCTAGGTATTGTTTACACAGGTTAGAATTGTGTTACTCATCTCGGTGAGATGAGTAACCAGTCTGAAAATAACCCCTCCCAACTGCAATCTCTGGATCCGCCAGTGTGCTATCATCCCCTATGTATTGCATCATGCCATGTAAGAACATAGGGGATGTGGAAGTAGCGCCCCTGCACATTGTCGATATCGGCCATAGTGAATGTGGTGTGGTCACCACAGGATTCCGACGCGCTTGTCAACCAGTGTCACCCCCAGATTGAAGGTTAGGTGATCCTCGAAGTCGCTTTATGAGGCCTAATGCAGTAGCGTACGCAGGATTTCATCAAGGGGGGTGTTATTTCGAAAACTTTCTACAAATTCACATTACCATTGTTTTATTATACTTTAATTAATAATAATAATAAATTAATTAATAATTATCATAATTAATTAGTTTAATTACTACTAATAATTACTACTAATGCAGCTGCTATTTATGAAAGAAATAGAACACAATACATTTCTTTTGTTTCTTTGTTACAAAATAATTGTCTAGTCAACGGTTATTTGTATATGATAAGTGAGACATTTTAAGTGTGAAGAAAATCCATAAAAACAAGCAAATATATTAAATTTATTGAAATAATCGAAATATGAAACTCATTCAAGGAGCCGCGCTGGTCTAGTCTGACAACCTCGTGGGAGATCCGGGTTCGATTCCCGGAATTGGTTGAAATTTATCCAGCCTTGTCTCCGCACCCAGCCTCATAGCAATGGGTACCTAAGAGCAACCCTGAGGGATGAAGGCTGCCGGAGCATGGTGCTGACACCTCACCTGCAAAATAGTTCGAGATCGAGAATCTTTGGGGCCCACCACACCACTACGTGTGCCTTCATGGCACGGTGCTATATGCACGGGGGAATTTACATTACCTTTACCTATGGAACTCGCCCAGGATGATGATGAAGCGCGAGAATACATGTTGCTAAATTCCACTGAGTCTATGTTTTCGTTGAAAAGTAAGTTTATAGACATTCCAACACATTTATCACTTCTAGGTTCTAGGTGATTCACAAAGCACTTCTTCAACATTATGTAATGATGTGGATGTAGACTCAGCATCACTTGAGAGTTCACAAGGGGATGTGAAATCAGTACCGGGAAGAACGTTTGCAATAAGGTCGGCACACTGCGACGAAGCAAGGAATTTTCACAATTCTCGCGAGAGTCACTGCACGACTTTTTGCAAAGAAATTGCAAAATTGAACTTTTCGGCCGCTTAGATTGTGTTTGGAATGTTGTGTTTTTCTTCATGCTGCATGGGAATAATAATTCAAATTATTATTATTATTATTATTATTATTATTACTGTCGCAGATCATTGACTGTGTTAAATTAGCCATTTTTATTTTTTTCTATAGCATTTTCCATAATATTTCAAAAGCTCAAGGGGGGGTTTAAACCCGGTAACCCCCCCCTTGCGTACGCCACTGGCCTAATGACCGGGTAGATCAAAATTATTTATGAAATGGCGATGTCCCATTTTTAGTTACGATCAGACAGTGGTATCCCAAAAAGTCGTCACTGGGATCTTGGCTTCGGAAAATGATTTCCCGATATTTCGGGATCCCAAACATTAGGTTGTTGTTGACATCGGGGAGGCCCGAGCATTAGGAAAGATCCAAATTATAATGCCTAAAACTGGTTAATTCTCCGTGTTTTCTGCACTGTACATATCTGAAATTCCTTGAAATTAACAAATTTAATGCAAAACATGTGAGGGAAATAGTGTGTAGAATTCGAGATTTTTCACATTCTTGGCAAAAAATTTCGCGTCACGAACACCTAGATTTTTTTAAAAAAAACCTTTTCAACTAAAAATCTTCCGTCCCGCACGCCCCTACCAATAATGAACATTCCAAGGAGTTGAGCTCTCACCCCCGAGACCGTTGGCTCAAGAATCAAACCACGTTCCGTTCCGTGAAAATCATCACAAGTTCACAACTGGCAACACTGAAATGAGCTGCCGCCAAACACGCGAGTAAACACAGCAAGGCGTTGACAACAAATAAGAACCGAATATGGTATGACAAGTCTTGAATCTGATTAACATTAATATTTAGAAAGGCGCTTACCAATCCACAGGTTCCCCTTTCTCGTTCCTGCACTGTAGTTTCTGCTCCACGCTCGACACCGACAATAAAAACAACAAACACAAGCAATACTCTCCCATTTCACAGCCTTCTGACAAATGACTCGTGAACACGCGCTTCCCGCCCTAGGTTCCCGCAAGGTGGCGTCTTGTCCGTTTCTGATGCAGCTGGTCAACTTAGCGTCTGCTCTTTTGGTTCTTGAAGCCGCGAAATTTTGTGGCGCAACATGGGGAAGTGCGAGAAACGCTGATATCACAGATGTCGTGCATGTTTCATAAGAGCATGTATGGAAAGAAACTGAGCTTTGCACGTTTACCAAATTGTCCTCAGGGATGAGGGAATTCCAGTGTTATGGGCACATATCCGTAGCCAGGATTTTATTTCGGGTTGGGGGCTCATCCCTTATCAGCACAGGCGTCGCCAGAAATATTTGTAGAGGGGGCAGGTCACTGTTAAAGCTTGATTAGTAGAAATAATAATGACAATAAAAATTATTACCACGGTTATAATTGTCATTTTACAATAATAACTATTATAAGTTATTAAAAATAATGCAATTTTAATCCTAATTTATTGTTATTATTATTATTATATAAATGGAAAGACTTTGCTACTCGATCTACCGTATGAGTGGATATGCAACACATGTGTTGTCCATTATTTTTCTTACATTTTATACAGTACTGAAATTCATAGTTATTGTTATTGTTATTAACACAAAGAAAATTATGCATTTTGAGAGCTGTGGATCCATGTAGCTATTCTTTGGATTAGATGGTAGAATATAAAAATATAACCTGGTTTCTCTATTATACACTAAACTTTTCCCGACCTAATGTTTGATCCTGCTAAGGAAGTTAAATTAAATACAATTATACACTATTTAAAATAGGTATTTGTAGGATTTCGGGAGTCTTCAGCCCCCTTAGCCCTCCCCCTGGCTACGTGCCTGTGTTCTCCCCAGACAAGAGTGGTCTCCGAGGAATTTCTGTGGAGGGTAGAAGAAATGTTTTAGGCTGCTTATTCTCTTTTTCTCTTGTTTTCTCTTTCCCGTTCTTTCTCTCTACATATCGTATATCCCCGTTTTCTTTCTACATGTGTGTGTGTCTCTCTCTCTCTCTCTCTCTCTCTCTGTCTCCTTCTTTTCCGCGCTACATATTGTCCTGTTTTCAGGCTGCTTTTCTCTTTTCCCTTCTCTCTCCATCCTCTTTATTTACCTATGTTTCTCTGTCTTTTTATATGTATCTTTCTTTTCCGATCTCTATATTTTCCTGTTTTCAGGTTTCTGTTCACTTTTCCTTGTTTTCTTTTTCCCCTTCTCTCTCTCTTCCTTTTTTCCTTCTCT